>NC_054067.1:17720908-18970908 GCF_017639655.2 Falco naumanni
GAATGAGGGCAGCAGTGGAAAACTGCACAGACTTGTTTTTTCTCTGTGGACTTATACTAAACGACTACATGCTCGATGTAGAAGCTGGTTCTGTCTAGAATTTAAAATCATCTGACAAGAACCTGTAGAGCTTAATTTTCTTTAAACTGTTAAATGGAAATCTGAACGTGGGGAGTGTCTGTGGAAGGGGCATTAAATGAAGCACTTAGCAGCAGAGCACCTACAGATTCAGGAGCTAATAGATTGTTATCTGCCACAATTTAAAATCCTGAGACCAAATAAAATTCTAAATGTGGATTCTTATTCCTGTGTGCTGCTTGAGCAGTCTTTGCTAAATTGTTCTGTGCATAATTTGATGTTCATCCTTTTAACTTTGAAGGCATATTGCCAAAGAATTACTCATACAGTTAAAGAAAAAAAATATCACTGATTGTAGCCCATAAATAAGCTAACAAGCTACACAGTCTTACTTCCCTTTCCAGGTTTTTCAACAAATGATAAAGGGTGTACTTTTCAAATATGCATTTACCAAAAAGAATCCTTTCAAATAATTTCTCATACGTACAGCTATGGCTTTTAATGACTGTTGCAGTAAGCTTAGTAAATAGCTTTCACTCTATTTTAAGCACATTTATACTTCAGAGTTCTTACGGTAAATTCCATTGGTGTCTTTGGCCCTGATTGGTGATGCTGAGCATTGTGGGTGGAAATAACACATTGGAGCTGGGGACCAAGTTTAATAATGTGAGAACCATCACAAGAAATGTTTATTATAATTAATGTGATTTGAGAGTATACAAGACAAGCAAGATATCATAATTAAACCATTCATTGCAAATTGTAAAAGATGTTTACTTCAGGACACAGTGCTTTTATTTTCCTAATGATGAAGGAGTCATGACTGGACAGCCATTTGTGCTTAGACTGAAAGTTAATTAATGTTCTTGCTTTCATTATTATACTGAGATGAGGTACTTAAAGCATTATGTATTTGTTTTATTGCATCTTAACATTTTACTATTCCTCTAAAAAGACGCTTCAATTACTGATTATGTATTTGTGGCTGAATTTCAGGCTAATATTCCTAGAATCAGGTTTGGATGTATGTTTCATGAATTTGACTAAACAATCCCCAAAATATTGCCTTTCTTAAAGGTGCCAAACAAACATCCAGTAAAAGTTTCAGCACTTCTAGGTTCTGTAGGAATGGATTATTGTTAGCTTTGGAAAGTGTTTCCCGATGTCTCAACGGAAAATCCCCTGCTGCGGTTTAACCCATTGCCATCCATAATGCAAAAATAATACATATTTCCGTCGTGCAGCAGCTTGTTATGTATTTAGGCAGGTATCATATACTTCCTGTTACTGACTTCTCTTTCTTGGAAAACAATCAAAATTACAAATTAGTAATTAGATGTGTCTTCTCTGCATTTTTGCAGAATAAATGCTCCAAAGTAGTTCCCTGTGCTTTCATGTTAGTTGGTGCTTGTCTGACTGTAGTGGTTGTTGGGAATGTTGGGAATTGTTGTACAAGTGATTAAATACATTTGAAGTCCTTGGAGCCTCCTTGAGGTACATCTAGTGTGATTATGAATGTAGGATAAGGAGATTTGCAGTAGTTACTTGCATGAGAATGAAGAATGTCAAAAAGGAAAGAAGTTGCTAAGTATGTGGGGTACATTAGGATACAGAAGCAGCCCCTTCAAGCTGAGGGGTAATTGAATAAAAGGAAGAAAAGGCAACATCAGTGAGAGCCTACTGAGGATGTTGTTAAGGGGAAAAAGTGGAAGAGGCCAACCTATCTGGATAGGTTTGTTTTAATGCTTTATGCATTATAAATATATATGAGATTGAATTGCAAACTTCTGTTGTCTGGGTATTTTTTTCCCCCATCTATTTTGGAGGATATAAAGCTGCATAAATGGAGTAAGAGAAAACATGCTTGGAAGCAGTCTGATATCTCCAAAAACTTGATAAGCATAGATCAGAAAACAACTGGTGCTACAAGTCTTATGAAAATAATGTTCAATTAATAAATATTACTGGCTTCGTTGAGTTTAACTTACGTGTAGGAGAGATCTGCAGCACAGTAATAGAAGTACTTATTTTATGGAGTGAAAAGTAGCAAATAAAAAAAAAAAAAAAGAGGTTTCTTTCCATTAAGTACACTGAAAGAGTTTAAGTATATGAAATGGTTTTGAAGCATTAAGTAACAGACAGAAAAAAGATATGCTTTAATGAAAGTACTTATGTCACCTCTCTTGAACGTGTGTCTGTTTAAAAAAGATCAATGCAAAAATACAGTCATTCAGAAAGACAAAGCTTAAAAGATTTCTAAAGCCTACACGTTTATTGACTTATATTGTAATTCTTCCAAAATCACAAAATAGAACTCAACAGAGGCAAGATACTAAACTACCTTAAAAAATAGTAAGCAATGCTGCATATAGAGGAAGATGAAATAAAATTGCAATACAGAAATTCTGTGTTGACTGAGATTAGATGTTGCTTTCAAAAGCTGCATAAAATTGAAGCCATTTGCTTATATTTGCATTTAAGCTGTGGAGTTATAAAGCTAGACAGTTAAAAAATTGTAAATTATAATCAGATAGGTAATGTTACACATTATAGGAAGATGGCTCAGTATGAATTCTATGTTTGAGGAAACATTTTTAAAAAAATATGAAGGGCTAGAGTAATAAAGCATTGAACTGTTGAGATACATAGGCATTTGCATCAGTGTAGAGAGATTATGTTTGCAACTGGAAGCAGTCCTGGTTTTTTTCCCTTTTTTTTTTTTTTTTTTTTTTTCTGCTTCATTCCCAGAAGTTTACTATTGGGATCTCTAAAACATGTTAGCCCTACTAACATATTGCCACTTCTTCCCTCTTCATAAAAGCTCATAGTTTTTGTAATTTGTTTGTAGATATTTTTCGGTGCTTGCTGTTATTTACTGAGATGTCGAGAAGAATCCAAATTATATATAAACAGTTATTAATATGCACTCAGATGACATTTTTTTGTTGTTGGTGGTGGGAGGGTTTTTTTCCCTTACCCTGTAGAAGTTTTATTCTGAGAACATGGAATAAATGAGTACTTCAAGCATTTGCTTCTGCTAACATAATGGGGCTTTTAAGTTGTCATCTAAATGACAAGAATTGCTCAAGAACTGCTCTCAAGGAATATAAAAGCATCA
This sequence comes from Falco naumanni, assembly GCF_017639655.2. Classification (NCBI taxonomy): domain Eukaryota; kingdom Metazoa; phylum Chordata; class Aves; order Falconiformes; family Falconidae; genus Falco; species Falco naumanni. The sequence goes on from NC_054067.1 coordinate 17,724,105, forward strand.
CTACCAGTGACAAAAGTGTTTCTAGCAGTCTGAAGGAGTGACGCAGGATAGATGGGTGCCAGTTGTAGCATAAAATATTTTTGAAGTAGGACATGCTTTTAATTCTCTCTAATGATGTCCGGTTGGGTTTGGGGCAGGGGCAGTTGGTGTTTAGATAACTGCTGTCTGAGAGTGCCATAGGCATAGACCTTTGTAACAATCAAGTTACAAATAAATACATATATATGTATATATAAACAGTATATGATCGTGTGTATATTATTTGAGATTTTCAAGAAAATGTTGTTCAACTTTGGGCTGGCAAATATAGTGATACTTCGCAATTGTCTTTTCTTTCCTATAGGCAGTTGAGCAAGGAGAACAGGTTGAGAGGACAAGAACCAACCACAAGAGAGAAAATAATGTTGTCATGTAGGAGTAGTGGGGAAACAGGGACACAAGAGTTCAAGATTTACATAGACACGGATAATAATAGTGTTTGTAGGTTATTGCGCTCACAATGCCCGTTATGGTCTAGTTTCACACTAAGTTCTGATGCAAAAGAAACGTTGTTGAAATAATTTTGTAAAGCTATCTTTACCATGGCTGACAGTGAAATCTTCATGTGTGATTAGAGTTAACTGGAACATCTTTTTGCCAATGATCAAAATAATTATCAAGGTAATTCATGAGGTTAGGGTAAAAAAAGTGTCTTATTCCTACTGAAAAAAAACCCCACAGTGTTATCATCCCATTTATTTTGTTTTCACTTTTTACAAGTGCATACTGAATACACAGTCTATGATTCAACTACTGCACTTGCTTTCAGGCTATGAATTCCTACGCAAAGCCAGGAAGCACAAAAATTTGAGTGGTAAAATTGTTTTCTAATATTTGGGTTACAAAGTTTAGAACGGGTAGATCTGTTAAATTGAAATATCAGCCTTTTAACGGCAAGCACCAGCTATAAGCTGAACTATTTCAGTAACTGTAAACATAATAAGAATCCTCATGATGAATCTCTGCATTTGATCAAATTCATAATAAATGTGCTGTATTCAAAAGAATGAACAATCCTGCATTACTGATAAGAAATAACTAAATTTTTTTCAAGTAACAAGAAGAAGCCCTGCTTTGTTATGGAAGTAACAATACAAAAAAAAGCCCAGAAATATATCAAGATCTGTGTAACTGAAGTTCATTTTTCTGAACTGTTAAAAATGCTTCCAAGCTGAAAGTATATTGAAGAGCCTTTTCAAGACTCTGTATTTGTTCTTGTGGAAATGTAAGAGCTGCTGAAATACTGGGGTATTTTGGTGAAAGGGTCAGTTTATAACTGAATTATCAGGATTTATACTTCAGTATGACAAGTAAGCCACTTGAGGCTTACGGCTAGCTCCTCAGTCTTAGTCAGTATTAATTTTAAATTGGGTCAAAATTTCAGTGTTTAATTTTTTTGGCCGCAATAGTTAAACATATTCTGCTTATTTGACCAAATTTAAGTGAGTAATAATTTCCTGAAAGCACTGAGAAAAGGAGGTGTGGCTACTGATTTCAGAAATGCTGAAGGTGTGTTTGTAATTCAAAGAACCAAGCTTTCATGGTGGTGTCAGACAGTTAAATGTGAAAATGTGTAGTTGTAAAGGAGGTGTATATTAATACAAAGGTGCAAAATAGTTCCTCTTCTTTGGATGACCCTTCACGCAGATACTATTTTTATGCAGTAAGTGTGGAACAATACAATAATAACTTAGCAACACAAGATTAGTGAATGAAGCAGATTAATCACAAGCATTTTAGTTACTTTTAACTCTATTAGCGTCAATTGTTGATATACTGCTGCAGTCCATCCAGATGGCTGAATTTTGTGCTTAGTGTTCAGCTGAAGCAGGCTTGCTTTTTGCAGAAATTGTGCCAAGATTCTCAACAAGTAAATTCAATTCTGGAGATGTTCCAGAAGACAATCAAACTCTGACTATGTGACCATTAGCAACTATTGTGGTGAAGTAGGCATAGCTCTGTGCAGTAAGACAGTAAAGATGATATCTCTGCGCTTAGGGCGGGAAAGGAATGCTTACTTGAAACTAGTTGTAGTTTGGTCCTGTAGGTTCAAAAACCTTATAGTGACTAGGATACATCAGGTGTGTCAATTGAGCATACCTTCTGGTTTAATTTAATCCAGAAGGAATAAAGCTTAACATATTTAAATCATTTCAAGATGTGAACCAATATGAGTCCACTAGTGGGAACGATGAGGAGGTACACTTCTTACTCCTGTGAACTAAGTGGTAATGTGGTGCATCAATCTAGTAAACACACTGATATCTCTGGTATGTTAGACACCTCTTTCCGTGGTTAAACGTATGAATGGTAAATGCCTGAGTAGTCTGAATCTCTGACAAAAGCATGGATAACAACACTGGATGTCAGCCATTTGATTTTTTAAATGATGAACCTGCTGTCATATTAGTTCAAGGAAAAGCATCGCTTGTTCTAGGTGTATTTGTTTTGATAAAATTGTTATGGGCAGTATGTCTTCCTGAAGGTATCTTGCTTAACCCAGCACTATTTAATACAGCCCTGCAGTGTAATCATGTACACGTGATCACATTTTAGAAGTCCATCCTAGTGAATCAAGTCAATGTGCTTACTAGCTGTTTTGTTAGCATATTTAGCTTGGTATGTGGTCACTTGCTTTTTGTTTTGGAAGAACGTTTCTTAGTGGAACATGTGGAGCTCTGTGAAAGTCAGTTGGCTGTAGATGCACTTGAATACTATTTTAATAGCAGAGATTTTAACCTTGTGTTGAGAACATGTTCTCCTTTGGTTTATGTCCTTGTTACATATCTAGATAATATTCTTGGATTTGAAAGAACAAAACATATGTATAAACACATTCTCTTTTTTATGCTTCTATTTACTTTACTCCTTATGATCAGCGTGGCTCATCTCAGGTGTTTGGTCTTAACCTGCCTTGGAAACTGAGAGCTAAGATGCCACTCTCTAATAAAGTAACGTGTCCAGGGGTGACTGCTCCATCAACCTTTTCTGTGCCTGTTTTCTTCAGTTAGCAAGTTAAGAATTATCAGCAATGGAATGTTCTTTGTATTCTTCTTAGTCCTCTGTAGCAAATACTAAATGTGCCTCTTTCTCCCTGGGAAGCATGTAGTTGTTCCCTGCTAATGAGATTTCACACCTTAAAGCATACTGATAAGAACACAGCAGAGCTAAGATTGCACATCTGAAGTTGTTCCCGTTGCTAGGAAGTGGTGAACCTGCTATCGAATATACTGATTTTTCTTGTGGAAATGTCCGATATATCCTGTTCAACTTTTCCTAAATTTAAGCCATATAATTAATTTCTCACTTGCTAGGGCCAGCATCTGGAGCACACGAATACCTCGAGTGAGCCTAAAGCAGCACTTCCACAGCTGACTTAACATAAAATGGTAAATATACCCACTTTCTGTAGTACAAGCGAGGTATTTTCTCTCTGCTGTAGTATGTTATCTGCAATATAATTTGGAAGACACTTCTGATTGTTTTGCTGATTTTCCTTAAATGTCAGATGATTTTGGGCAAGCTCTCAATTTTTCTTCCCTATTTCCCAATTTACAGATTTTCATCTCAACTCTTACTGCCTTTGCATTGAAATTTTTCCTTGGGAGGTACTATTTCAAGCACAGATTTTTTAACATTGGGGATTATTATCTGTGAGTAATAACAATCTCTGAGGAGCTTGTTATACAATGAAGACTGATCACGAGCTTGAATATATTCCTGTGATCGCTTGCAGCGATGAGTAGCTTAAGTTGCTGCCGTATCGAAAGAGATGCAATACTGATCATTTTGTTTCCGACTGAAATAAGGTAAATTATGTAAACTGCTGCTATTTTAGCTCAAGTTCAATAACACTTAGGTGAACTTCCACGCAACAATCAAGAAAAATACAGAGGTTAAGCTGGTCCTTGGAGAGTTTTGACAGAATTGTAATTGTCCTCTGAATGGGCCCTTATATAGCTAAATTGTGTTTCTAAAATGACGTTTCTTGTTCAGTGCGCCACAGGTGTGCAAATCGTAAAATACAAGTACAGAAGGTCTTACTTTGGAACATCCTTTTTTCTAATTTTTAAACAACTTGTTTTATAAGATATAATTCTTATAAGATTTCTTTATATAATATATATCTATTTCTATATATAATTCTTTATATAAGAATTTATAAGATATAATTCTTATCTTATAAGAATTAGATACTGTTCTTGGCACAGTGTGAAAGTTTCTGGAGTAGTTGGGGCTTTGCAGGAAGAGCAGAGTCAGGAGATAGTCTCTGGTGATGTGGCTGTATTTCATATTCTAATACCCATTCAGGAATTTATACTGGAGAAAACTTTAAGGTAGGGTAATCTGTAGAAATAAAGGGTATAGGACTAGTTGTTGTGTAAGCATCAAGTTTATTACTTACCATGCTTATGGTTGACGTATGTAGGTATAAAGTTAGTATCTATTTACTAAAAAGGAGTATATATTTACTCCTTAGCTAGTCATACTATATATATAAAAAAATCAAACAAACCAAACCAATCAAACAGATTCCACAAAAATCAGTCTGTGGATGGCCCAGTCCATTCTGTCTGTCATGTAAACAATCCTGTATTAATTGTATTGAAAATGGAGCCTGAAATGGTAATCTTTTGAGAACAGAAAGTTTTCCTTTTGTGTAGTCATGCTAACAAGACTTATTAACGACTGCAAAATATTAACTATAGCTTGATCAGACTTTACTAACATTGCTTATTACTCCAGGAACACCGTATAATTGAATTAGTTTTATATTTTATAATAGCATGACTCAACTATAACTGTCAGGTGGTTGTTCTCCCCTCACCCTGCTTATGGTTAGATTGCTCATGACATGCATTGCTTTGGTATTTCAAATAGTAGAACTGGATTTCACTGCAAAGCTATGGTGACGTCTCTTACATATATATACCATGAAATGAATTATTCAAGTTGTCTTTAGAATAATCCTAAACTTTGGCTACTTCTGAAGGAGGTACTGATTACTGTTGCGATGGGCCACCAATACAAGGTAAGAGAACATGCACAGTTTTTGTCGGTAGAGTTCCACTGAGAGATTTGCTGGACCTTCAGTTCTAATTACTAGTTTGTCTGCATAAAGGTTCTTGCAGTAGATAATCTTGTTTCCCTGTTTATAAGTGAAAAGTATCAGTCTTGTGGATATGGTACTGTAGTATAGAAATTACAGTGTGATACCTGAGAATAAGTTGCTACTTTTTCAGTATAAAAATACAGCATATTTCAAAACATCTAATACATTATGGCATGCAAATTTGTACAGAAGGTAGAAACTGCTACTTTTTATTTGCTTCTATTAAGTTAATATAGAGGATATAAAATAAAAGTGTAAATAAACAAGAGATTTTCACTCAAGGTAAGAGCCACAGCTGAGATTGCAAACAAGCAAGTAGTGATAGCCTTAGGGAGCTTCTATACTAGTTAAACCCAAGTGAAAATGAGGATGCAGTAGGCTGTTACTGGGGCCATGTGGATTTTCTGTAGAACTGCATGTGGTGGATTACATTTATTTTTGAGGGCCTGGAATAATGAAATGTGTTTGCTTACTTCTTCAGTGACACTTAGGATCTTGTTGACAATATGTTAGGGGGAGGAAAAGCGGATAAGTACCGCCACTTCATTAGGTACCCAATAGTGTACTGGGAGATGGGGTCATAGGAATATATGTGCTGCTGGGGGTGGGGTTGGTGAAGGATGGGGAGTGCAAACAAAGAAAGGAAAATAATCAGGAAACTGACAATTAGTTTCAAAAACTCTGTACATTTGAGTTCCACCACTCGGAATATAAACACAGCATGATTATTGAGAATTAAAGTGTGTTCCTAGCATGGAGCAATGTAAAAGATCAGTGAGCGATTTGAATTGTGCAAATTAGACAATGATTGAGAAATATGTCATGATACAGAGCTATCAAGAAATTGTAATTGAAAAAAAGAGACAAAGGAAAAGGTTATAACTGGATATTTGTGACTGTATGAAGTTGTCAAACAGTAGAATAAGTTAATTTTAATAAAGCAATAAGATTCTACAGAGGGTGATGAACAGTCAAGTAAGTAATGCCAGTTTAATCAAGATTCTAAAGGTTGCAGGCCTTGTTGCAAAGCTAGATTTTGCTCATCTCTGTACAACACATGATGATGGTACATTAGTAGCAATATCATTATGTATAATGATGCAGTGTAATTACAGAGTAGGAATGCAACGTTACACAAAAGTAACTGTGGTCTAAATTTTGTAGTTTTCGCCTACAATGTGGTTCCAAAACCATAAAGGGGCAATGAGCAGTACATAGCTGGTCTCTTCCTGGAGGTGGGAAGGTCCTCCATTCCCAGTACTGTTCTTCTGTCAGATTGCTGTATTGCTGAAGGTGAAGAAAGCTCTCCAAGTCTTCAAATTGTGAAAAGAAATGGTGTGAAAATAAAATTTCATGAGACACTAGAAAACAGTTACATTCGGTAAGGCAGTGAAATCCATGGTGCTAATCAAAGTACCTGTTAAGCGTGTGTTAGTCATGTAAAACTCTTTTGACATGAAATTAATCCAAGCAAAGAATAAGGTCTGTGTGACCTGTGTATCTTGTCCATGAGACCCCAAGCAAAAAAGCAGGGAAAGAAATCAAGTGAACTATATCCATTACTCTTTGGCTATATATGCTAATGTACTGAATTACAAAATTTCAAGAAAAGAGTAGGGGACATTAGTTTCAGCAAAATCAGTTTTTAGCACTTGTATCTATATATGCTGCTATGATGCAACTATGAAGAAAGAATTATGCTCTATAATTCGCTGGTGTATCAAAACTAAAAGTTACTACCATACGAAGTGAGCTCTTTTCAGATAGGATGTAATATATAACCAAGAAGGCATTTATTTACCACTATGTCAAGCTATGCTTAATTAGAGTGTTTCTCTAGCAATAAAAGGAAAATAGAAATGTCAATAATTTTGCCATTTATATTGATTCATAACTCTTAAGGTTGTGATTTCTGGCTGAAAAACATAATTATGTCCCATGTTACTATTGAATCTCTACATTTTTGTCTCATCGCCACAACCAAATAATTCAGTCAACTTCAAAAAGTGCTTGAAACTGACTTCCCCCTTTTTTGTGTTACCTATTTTTTTCTTTTCCTTCTTTTGTTTTGTCAGCTCTAGGTTTTGTCTCAGATTTATTTTTTTTTCCAGAATAGCCTCTGTTTCCAAAGGGTATTCTGAAATATTCATGATCATATAGCAAAACTTTGCTGAAGTCTATTTTTAAAACCAAGCGAATATAAACTTATAAGAAAGTTTTTTTTAAGATAGGGAACAAGTTATTAAAAAAAAGTGTGTGTTTCTTGATATTTTGAAAAAAAAGGTATCTTCCAAGTATTGTTCTTCAACACTTCCTTCAAAAGAACTCACAATTTTAATAGTTTCCAATAAATGATGAAATATTTCACATCATGGTGCATTATAAGACAGTCATCCTTCTAAGTCAGTGTTTTAATATCTGTAGATATCTGCTCAAAGGAGTTGAGTGGCATTGTGTATATTGTTTCATATAGGGTTCAAAACTACAGATAGCAGTTCCTTAGAGATGAAAAACAGCTTGTCAGTGATGCCTATGAATGAAATACTATGTCTTCTGCAAACACACATTCTTTTATACCTTAGCTTTTACTTCACAGTAGTGCAGGCATGTGCTTAGGTGGCTCTCTAAGATTTTCTTTGGGGTTTGTATTATTTTTTTTTAAACTCCATGATATTGAAGTTTTTGGCTGCAATGTGATGATCAGATTGTTCTTTAACAGAATAAACAATGTACAGAAACATACTTAACATGCAGAGAAATCTGTTGTGCACATTGAAGTTAGTAGTTACAGCTGAGATAATTAAAGGGAGTACATATCATAACAGTATTGATCATATGCTGTCAACCTGCATAATTCTACCTTGTGGTATTTTATACTTTAAAACCTTTAAAACACTAATGGGACACATACGGATCCAGCAGTGTTTTGCCAAGACTCAGTTATGAGGCATCTGCTGTGAATCACCCTTGCTCTAGTAAAGATGAAAACTGACACTGTTTACTATCAGCTTGTGCTCCACAAAGTGACTTTAAAAATGTTGTTATAGGCTTCCATGTACACGGTGCAGTGACTAAAAAACCCACTATATTAGTGTGCAGAGTTTTTTTTTTTCTTTCCCCTTAAGTACTCCTTCAGTTGCCTTCCCCAAAAAGTCACTCAGGGAATGACTGATACACAATGTCGTCAAGCTCTGAAAGATAAGGTTTAATTGCATTAATGCAAACCTGATGCTTTTAGTATGTTTGTCCTGGCCTAACTGGTTGAGAGAAGTCTCCGTTGACTTGCAGTGCTAACAGGAGATTGGAGGCAGCAAAACTTACTTTTGTTTTGCAAGACAGCGAATGAGGTGGAAAACCCAGGGGAATATCTCTCCTTATTCCAAAGACCTTTTTTGCAGAGATGCTTTGCAGAACAGCGCTGTTTATGAACTTAGAGAAGGACTGCTCTGACACTGTTATGGCTTGAGTTTCTTTTGTTATATGCCTGTTTTGATTAATTACTCACTGATGCCCTGAGAATATTGTCTCTGATCAGTGTCTGTTCTTTTGTATTGTTCTAATTATGTATTTTAACTTCCTTTTGTCCTTAAATCCTCAAAATGATTATACTTACATCATCTATATGTCTTTTTAATTCTTTATTGCACTGGCTGATAAATAATCATATTGTCAAATCCTGCTTGCCTTAGTGTTTTTCAGCTGGTAGGAATCTTCTGGATAGCTAATTAAACTATAATATGTAGGAAAATTTATTATAGATAAAAAGAACAATTGCCAGAAATTACATTATGAAATGTCTGTCAGAGCTGACTATCTTAAATATTGATCAAGTCAAACAGAAGAATCAATGTCAGATACAGGGATGGATTTTAAGCAGCAGAATACAACTTCATGTAGGCATTATAGGTTCTCTCCCACCTCTTAATAAATCATTTAACTCGGTCTAATAGACTGGTCTCTGGTTTGGTCTCTAAACCAGTCTAGTAAACTTCACAAAATTCACAGAAACCTGGTGAGAAATTTCAGCTTGTCAAATCAATACTTTTCTGAGAGGCCAAAGATCTGTCACAGCATTCCTGATTTGTACCACACTTGTGAAATAAGCTCTTCTAACCCTTTTGGTCCTTATCTGAAGTGTTACCAAACAACAGCAATTGCACTGCCACTCAGGCTTCTTGTGGTTTTGTGGGTGTGTTTGGTGTGGTTTTGGGTGGGGTTTTTTTCCCTTCCTAGTTTGGCACTAAACCAGAAGTCAACTTTTATATTTGACAAATGAGTTCTATTGCTCTGAAACAGTTAGCTCAAGTGAATGGCCTTGTGTTTGATTCTCTCCAAAATTGCGGTTTTTGAGTTGTTTTTTTTTTTTTTCTTGAATGTTTTGCAGGTGTAAATTGCAATTCAGAAATGAAAGAATTCCCTCCCTTCTCCCCCCCAACAAGTGCCTATCTGGAGCTTGTCAGCTCATCTGTTACCCACCACTTTGGGGTTTCTATTTTATTTTTATTTTTCACTCGATAATACCTGCTATAAAAATCTCAATTAGAAACAAAACATGAATTTTCCATTGCAGGTATCCCAGTGTGTTCAGGAGCTATAGATTTAAGCCTGTAGGCATGAAATGACTGGCTTGTTCTGTGGTTTTCTTTAACTGTTAAAGGATCAGCCTGACCTGGTGAACCCTCAGTGCCTGGTGGAGTAAGATTGACACGTGGAACATCCTTGACCAGCTCTCCGGCTGCTGAGGCTGGTGGCACTGTGATAAGGCAACTGCTGGTCTGAGGTACAAGTGTAGTCTAAGCCTGATGCTCATCAGGCACTAGCAATATCTGAGACAGACGGATCTTTTCAGCTGGTATTTGTTCCTTTCTTGTGTGTGTTTTCTGCCAGAACTTGTGTATATTGTTATGCATGTCCTACGCCATATTTCTGTATTCATCTATGTACTGTGCTGGTTTTGATATTTTGTATATAGTACAAAAAATACAACCTTCTGTTTGAAATGAAGTCAATTTGACCATATAATTAGGTGTCTACAGTTTTTGCATGGCCAGCTTTCTAGCCTAGCACTAATATTAGCCCTTAAGTAATTTACAGCAAGTTTTTGTTCATTTTGATGAGTTTTTCTCAAGTAAATACTGCTGTAACCTACGTGCAGTATCATCTTCAGTGTATTGTCATAGATCTGAAAGGGAAGCACTATTACTTGGTTTCCTTTCAGAGTCTAGGTAAAAGATCACAGTAAACTCTCCAGTGTCCTCCTCATGTTTAGATATAATCACATAGTTTGGGGTTTCTTTATGTTTGCGTGACTGAGCATGAAAAAGACAAAAGCTTATTTTATACAAATGTACATTTTAAAAAGTTTTATCGTATGCAATTCTGGAGTTGAGGTTAATCCTTTCTATCAGTGTGTGGAAGGGTAAGAACTGGAAAAGCAGAGAACACTGGAAATGCATTTCTTCATTCTTTTCCCACCTCCCCCCAGTCTATCCCCCAAAGTAAAAAAGTACAACCCTGTTACCATGGAAAAATCAACATGACAGAGGACTGTTGGATCTCCAATACCATTTTTTTAAAATCCAATTGGTTGCAGCTGTACTGAGAGGGAACAAATGTTTTGCTGCCTTTGCTGCCAAATAATAGATTATATTTGGAAGCATAAGACTAATGAAAAAAATACAGTTCAGAAACCTAGTGATTGCAAAGCTTCAGGCATGAGAAAAGAAACTGGTAGCTTTCTTTGTAAAGCATACTGGGCTCTGAAAATTTAGGTTTTATTTTTTTAGATGCAGTGTTAAGTTATATATAATATTGTTTCCTGAGGATGAAATTTTTCACCGTGGCAGTGATCCCAAGCTTCATGCTTTCCGCTGGCTATAATTTATCTATTTACAAGCAGCAGCCATCTGCTTGGAAAATTATAAACTCAAACTTGGGCAGAGGGGAGCAGGAAGGCAGGAGCAGTGACTAGAAAACAGATTTGTCCTATGGAGGGATAGCAGGCTTGGTGGTCCTGAATGCTCAGTACTAGTGGACAGCTACCTTCTCTGTAGACATATAAAAGTCACATTTTGCTGAGGGACTACCATCTGAGAAACCCCAGTGAAACATGAGAGTCTGAATAGCATTTTTGGTGTCTCAGAGAGTGTGCTGTTGAGTAAGGGTCTTTCTCCCTGCCAGCTAGCTAACTTACTTGGTTGAACTTGTAGGTTTTGGCAAAGTCAAAGACTGAAGTTGCTGAAGTTCACTATTACCAGGTAGAATTATCAGTATTTGGCTTTCATGGAAGTGGGAAAGGGTTTGACATCAGTCAGAAGTCACCTGATCTTTAAGTTAACAAGTTGCTGCTCACTACCTGAGGTTACCTGCTCTCCATTGCAGGGTGATTTCAGCCAGCACTCTCTGTTTTTGCCCATGGAACACACTTGGCACTGGTATAAGGCTTAGCTGAGGACTAGCAACTCGAATTCATGGTAGTGACTTTACCATAGGTGACCACATCTTTAGGTTACTTTAATGGTTTTATTCAGACATGTAGAATCTGTAGTTTAATTATTTGAGATTAGATGTAAGAATGAAAAAAGAAAAATAGTTATTCTATTAAGCTTCTTATAATCAGACATAAAAGTGTATACTGTTAAATCTTGTTAAAGCAAAAAAACAGCTTATTCATCTTTTCAGTCATCTCTTCATTGTCATGGTAGAAACATTGATTTGTATCTTTTAGAGATCTATAATTGCAGACCCGTAGCTTAATCTGGCATAGGTGAATGGAAGCACTTTTTCAGTGCTTCTGTAAGAAACTAGTAAGCTAAATCAATAATGCCGTATGACATAAAGGAGAAAAGAAATATCTTTACAACATCAAGCAAGGGCTTAGAAATCTGATCTGCGTTCATGGTATTGAGCAACTCGTCAAATATCTGGGCAAGAAGCAGTAATTGATTTTACAGTATCTGACCACCTGACATGAATGTATATGTGTAATATAATTGAGTAGCATTCATGCAAACTTTTTTTCTATTGAGTTGTTGGTAGCTGGTAGGATTTTACTAAAACATGCTGTGGTTTGTGAATTCTTTTTTACAGTTTGTTGGTGATGAATGATGCAGGAATTTAAACCCTCACCTTTAGAAATAACCATCTGTTACAGAGTAGATCAGTGACGTCTCCTTTAGCAGCCTAATGCAGTATGATACAAATTACTGTTACCGATGACAGACAGCTGACCAATGGATTCCGTGTAACTATACCAATAGTATCCTTAAAAGCTATATGTTTTTTATATATAAAACATCTGTTAGAAGTATGTGGATCAGGCATCTTTAATGATGTGTACAGCAGTGAAATACAATGAAAAATTGGCTTCATGGATCCTGAGTGCCTGGTAGTTGAAGGTCAAAGGTGCAGCCTTCTGTTGGTTATAAACAGAGATGGGATTAGTACCTTGTCAGTTCAGCATATGTGGTCAAACTGAAGCCTATTTGGCAGCATGATTTTAGGTGGGTTAATACAGAAAATACCCACTTTCCTCTATAGTAATGAAACATGTTTTATACCAGATGTTGTTTGCTTGTATAATTAAAAAAAAAAAAATACATTCATGGAAAAATATACTTCTTTCATTCATTGAAAAGCTAATGTATACCTGGATTTTTAAGCTTATATTACTCCTAGTATGCATAGAATTGTAAAAAACAAAACTGTTAAAAAAACAGAATGATAAATAGAATTCGATGTTTTTTCTTTTTTATATGGATATCTTGAGTAGGGACGTTTTTCACTTCTGACAGAGAACTTCCTAAAAGGAAATTCAGATGCTGAAAGCTTGCAAGTTGCAAATACTTGATTTGTTTCTTCAACTACAAAATAGTGTATTTTTGAATGAATTAAATTCTATTTAGTGATCTATTGATCGTTCATATGAATTTGAATTTGCTTAATGATGTTCTAATTTTCCAGATATATTCTTGGCCCTGCTAGTACAGGGCCTTCAGGCAAGCACAGTCATAAAAATGCAGGTGTGTTTAGCAGGTATAATAAAACTACCATAAAATTGCAGGTGTGCATAGCAGGTTTATCAAGTGATGCTTCTATGGACTAAAACAAACTATGTCTTTGTATGAGTTAAGAGGTAATCACTAGTGTTGTGGCTTTCTGATTGCCTTTCCTCCATCATTTTCTTTCCAGCTCCAGAGTGGCTGTGCCATTTTATCAGAGTATGCTATGACTCACTTCCCCATTTTATTTTCTCTCGCAGATGGCATCATTTCATTTCATGCTCTGAAAGTGACAAGTGACACTGTGGCACTGACATTATTGTATTAGGCTGTACTAGCTGTGATGAATATATAATCTGTGTCGCAACTTTCTTTGTCTCTGCCTTACACAGCAGTGGGTGAAGTAAGAAAACACGAGGAAGCTAATATAAGGCTTCAGATACTACTGCTGTGACTTTGAGCATGAAGGCAGTATCAGTAATATCATTATTGGTCCCCAAGTAGTAGCACTGATAATGGGTTTTTTTCTAGCATGCCAGGGAACACAGAGGCATACAGCTGACTCACTGGCTGACGTTGTCCTTTTGGCACACAAACAGTTTAGAAAATGCTGCCAGTTCTGCCTTTCTGTGTTGGATCGATTTGCCCAGAGCTTTTAAATTTCTTCCCAGAGCTGGCAGTTCTGGTGGAACTGTAACCTATGCACCCCACAACGCTTCTTAAAACTGTGAGACATGAAAACAGTTGATGTGTTGCCAAAGTGAAAAATTTGTGGAAGTTTTTTTTTCTTTTTATTGTTATACTGGTGTTATGATAGGCAGGTACTGAATTTTGTTGAGGGTGGGGAACAAATGTGTTGCGAAAGACCTTCCCAGCACCACCACACATGCTATATTTTACCTTTCATCAAGATTTGCTGTAGCTGGCTCATTTAGAAAAGGTTTGATGGATGATGAAACAGATCTGTGTCTGTGTTTGTTAACTACAGAAATCCATTATAATGTCTCCATGTGACTGGATCTCATCTTGACTGGGGAGTACCTGTGCTGCATAGTGGAAGGGTTGATAGATGTTATATCTATCAAATATCAAAATAAAATGGACAGAGATCACTTGAATTAATATCTGGCTACCATTTTTTGATAATGTACATCCAGACTTAGTTGGCCAATAGTCTGGTCTTCACCTCAGGAGCGGTTTTGCTGTATTGTGCTGCTCTTTGTAGCACTCTTTCTGGCATGCAAGTCCTGAGAACAACATATTTTGGAGTCAGTACAAGAAATGTTGAAAATATTCACAGACAAAACATTATCGACATCATGCTTTTTTTTTTCTATACTTCCCCTTCTGTAAAGACCTCAAAAAGTCAATTTTCCATCCCCGAACGGTGTTATTTTTCTGAGCTTGCTTTCAGTTGAAAGGCACATTCTGTAGGAGTTCCACTTTCATTTGTGTGTTTGTTCTCTGCAGTGACTTTATTGACCACATAAAGAATGATGATTTTTTTTCAGTAGTTTTTCAAGATAATCTTCTGAAGCTTGGTTGCTTTGGAGGGGGAAGAGGGGTCAAGATAATAACAAAAACCTATTCCAGGTAAATAAGCATATGTTCTTGCCTGCAGCAACGTTTCTCTAGCTTTTTCCCATGCATAGTGAACTGATAAAGACCTGCAGTGTGTTTTTTGTACTTAATAGTTTTAACTGATAATTTTCAAGCTTTTAATACTCTATAGTGGTGATTAATTTATTAAGCAGGTCTCATAGCTCAAATTGAGAGACTATTCCCCTGGAAGAATATAGGGAAATGAGGCACTCAATGACTTGGGTTAAGTGGAAATTCACCTTAAAGTTCAAGGTCATGCATATTGTGGAAACTGTGCTTCAAAATGCCTGCCCTTCTCTGTGACGGGGGACTTCACTGTTTCTTCTGACTGGTCCTGTCTTGGGATCCATTTCCTCACAGTTCTTCATGTAGCAGTGACAAAAGCGGTCAAGACCACATCATTAACTTCAAGGGAGGAACTGCTGTTGAGAGTGGTGTTCTCCCTAGAATAATTTTCTTTAAGAAAACTTGAGACCTGGACCAGTTGTGGAAGACTGGTAAAGATGAGAAGGAGAAAATAAGCACACTTGTGTATGTCCAGGAGAGATTTATCCTGCTTTATTTATTTGGCTTGGAAATAGTTACATGTAAACAGGGAAAAAACTTTTCTTCCAATTGCAGTGTCTTCTATGGCAACAGAACTTCCCTGTGGCTGAATTTCAGGTCCCGGTATCAGTAGAGCTCTGTTAGTTTCACTTGTTCTGTCACACCAGAATGAATCTGACTATGTCTTGATGTACTGATCAAACTTCTGTCCAATTACATACTTGTGAGTGGAATAAAGTGGCAAGTGCAAGCAAATTCAATTTACCTTGTTTCCACTTTATCTTGGGAAAAAAAATACCCTCTGCCTCCAATGAAATTTGAATGCAAACAGGGGGCTGCATTAATTTGCAGACAGTTGGTTTGTGGGATTGTTGTTGTTGTTTTGATTTTTTTTATTATTATTTTGTTGGTTTTGGTTTTTGACAAAACAAAGCAAGCCCCTCCACCCCTCCCCAAACACAAAAAAACCCAAAACCAAACACCCATAAGGTATAAGTTATGCTTGAATGCATATATGGTTTTATCAGTTTCTTACATAAAAATGTCCACAGGTGCAAAAAGATGATTTTGTCTGAAATGTTGTTTCAAGAAGGCTTAGTTGGTTTTTTTAGCCTTTATCAGTCTTCCAGGTTGTAGGAGGTCTCTTTACACTGTCAGTATTTTAATGTGTCCTGTTGTAGGGTATGTGTTGACATAGAATGAAAGTCTCAACTGAGAAATCTGGAGTAAATACTTAATATTCCATGTATCAGATATAATAAGTGGCTTTTTTAATGTATATTGCATTCCTTTCAAAAAGCTACAGAGTTAAAATTCCAACTACTGTATTAAATTCTGCTAAATATTTTTGTAAGATAAACAATGTATATCCATGTAGATACATTACTCAGATGTCAAAGATGCATACACAAATGTTAACTATACCAGAGAAACACCGTTTCCTGACAGCTAGGGAACTGGAGCAGAGTGAAGCTCTGAGTCCCCAGTGAGCTTTTATGTAATATTTTCTCACTCTGTAAATCATTTTGAACTGGATGGGTACAGCAGTATTATTCATCAGTCCTCTTTGGGCATAATGTAAGCAGTTCAGTGAGAGTGCTGTATTTTCAATAGTTTCAAAATATCGACATGCAGCTTGGGGGAAAAATGTGCTAGTACAGGGAGTGCAGCATATGACATGTATTTTTAAAAGTTAAAATATTGCAAATAATATTATTATATACTAGTATGTTTTAAATACATAAGAGAAGCTATGTGTTAGTTCACTCTCATAAAAGATGTATGGCTTCTCTTCAGAGTGAGCAAGAAGTGTATCATGTATACCGGAATCATACTGGAGTTAGGTTATAAGAGTCTGGAATGATCTTATTCATAGGAATATACCAATTCCTGAACAGTGACAGAAAGATAGACAAGGCAGACTTTTTTATTATTATTATTTTTTTAGAAATCATAAATGGGGAATTCACAGTTGTTTTTCTAGGAGTCTGCAAACTGTTGCAAGAAGCTTAAATTGGTTTAACCCATTGAAAGATGCCTTGCCTAATGTACTCCATTATCATGAATAATTCTGCCCTTTCACCTGTAAAGTGGTAGTAAATAATGAAAGAATTCAGATCTTGGAAATCAGGCGATCTTTGTTTTAGTAGCTGTGCCTTTGAATCTCATTCTGACCTTTAACAAAGGCTAGTTATCAACACCCAGGCAGCACCTGGCCATCGAGGGCGGTGGGGATGGGGGTGCTAACAGCAAGAGGAAAAACAGGGTCATGAGGCAATGTAGTGGAGAACTTGAGGAACGTTTTATTGCCTGATTACTGAGCCCTCCCTGGAACTTTTAAATTATGTTAATAAAGAAATGCGAACAAAATTAAATTGTAGGAAAAAATTTTTGTATGAGGAGCTGCTTTTAGATAATGGAAGAATGAAATGGGATTGCTAGTTAATGCTTTTGTAGCTGGTTTGGTGAGGTCAAGTCATTGCATAGAGAATTGCAAGGTGGTTTTTGGGGTTGGTTTGGGTTTTTTCCTTCCAATTGACAGCCTTGCACTCTTCCAAAGATGCTTTTGGTTGCATGAAGAGACTGATTCCAGGTAAGCAAATGCTTGATACTAATCTGGAATGTGAAGATTGTAATGTTTGATGGTTTTGGTGGTTTAGAGATTTGGACTCAAGACTTGAACCCACAGACAAGATGTGGGCTTTTTTTTTCCACCGTTAGCTCACCATTTCTCTCAAGCTCTCCTGTTTAGCTTGTAGAAAAAAATATTTGCTGGAATGGACAAAAAATACTTAGAACTTTGAATGCTATCATTTTTAAACAATATT
This sequence comes from Falco naumanni, assembly GCF_017639655.2. Classification (NCBI taxonomy): domain Eukaryota; kingdom Metazoa; phylum Chordata; class Aves; order Falconiformes; family Falconidae; genus Falco; species Falco naumanni. The sequence goes on from NC_054067.1 coordinate 17,741,732, forward strand.
TTTTCCTCCCCAACCTCCCCCGATACTGCTGCTGAAAGATCTTTGTCCAAATATAAAATAGAAACAAATTGCCAAACCATGGAACACAAAATGAAACAGGTTTCTTTTCCAGGGGGCTGTACCAGAGATGGGTGTTCTGCCTCCCGAGAACAAATGGCTGTCTTGATTAGCAAGCAGTAAGAGTAAATATGTAGACTAGAACATGATGCTGAGGACATTGTATTGCCAGCAAGGTCTGGTATAATCAGGAGATTTGTTTCAGAAGTGTGCTCCTCATACAAATGAAAACGGTAATGTGAACACACCCTTACTAGGAAGAATGTGTTTTTTAAGTAACTGTTTCAAGAATTTTGTTTGTCAGTCTTTCAGTTTTTTTGGTCTCACAAGTCTGTTACCAATAGTTTCTGGAGATGATTGCAGATACCGAACAGAAGATAAATCTGGTTTCCTGCATTTTTCAGGCAGACAGGGATGTCTGCCAAGCCAGCACTGAGCCAACCAGAAGCTGTGGCAATATGGGCAATATGAAACAGAATTTGAGTTAATGTTAGCATGCCTTTCAGTAGGTTCATTGACTTGATTTCTGTATTGTGCTAACTGAATCCATGCAGTTTCCAGTTGATTTGAAGTGATGACTGCTTTTGTCTGCAAAATGATTTCCAGACATATTCCTAAAGCTGCCAATAAACAGAACCACGGGTGAGAAGTGTGACTGCTGAATGAAAACAGTGGGTGAAAAGGCGGTTGCTAGAGGTTTGAAACCCTAGAGAACAGAAAAGAAAAAAAAACATATTAAAAGCATAATTAGACCAACACTGTGAGAAGGTAGCCAATTCCAATTTCTGAAAGGATGCCTTCAGCCTTGCAGTTGCACAGTGAGATGACTTGGCTGGTGAAAGTGCTGGGAGCAGAACAGCCCATTGTTTCTAAGATTGATTTGTCATTCAAGTTAGTATATGTAGAGCATTTATGATCTTATACAGGGCTGAAATCTTTGTTCATGCATTAATTATGAAGTAATTTTTACTTCATTGTTATAAACACCACTTCAGTATTATCACCATCTCGGGCTAGAGACCTCTGGAGTAGTCTTATATGTGCCTCAGTTTACTATGATCATGGAATCAAAATTTACTGTACCCAAAGCAAGGCCACGCATAAACCTTTTTGGAGCAGGGTGGTAGTGGGTTTGTGTGGCAGGTTTGGGTTTTGGCTGGTTGTTTTTTGTGGGTTTTCTTTTTTTTGGGGGGGGAGGGGGGAAGGGGGGTGCATTCAGGGGTGATTTCTTTGAGAATCTACTAGAAGCAAGGGGTTTGTGATACCATCTACATAACTTTTACTGGTCTAGCCATTTAAGAGAAACAACAATGTAATAAGGAGATCTTCCCCACATCCTCAGCAGTTATTAGTGAACTGGATAGATTCTTTAAGGGATGAGATTAGCAGAAAATACAAACCTCTGACCCACAGATTCATACTAAAATTTCAGAAAGCATCCGGAGTTAACAGCATCATTGGTATAAATATCTGGCAGGAAAAAGGCTGTTTATTGCATAGAAAAAGTATATGTAGAAAGTATGTCTTTTGTGGTCTTGTTTCTTAATATACTTATAAAAACCTTTCTATTGCACTGTTTAATTGCTTTGAGCAACATGAGAAAACTGGTGTTTTGCATAGCTCGGTTAATTGAATCATGTGTAAGTGTTATCACAACCAATAGTTGTTAAATTTAGAGGGAGGGGGAGAAAAATGTGCAAGTCCAACCTTTCTGCTTTTGAGAGCATGTAACAGAAGTCATTGATGAAATGTACTATTCAATTGGACTAGTGACAAATGACAGTTGAGTAGGAGGTCATTGCAATTAATTTAGTGGGACAGCATTCAAAATACAGTCTTTTACTATGAACACTTTATCAATTTCTCCATAGTTGGATGTAATACTGAAATAAAACCGATCTATATGTGTTACCTTGGATTAGAAGCATAAACATACTGCTGTTCTCACCATTTAGTCTTGGTAATGCCCACATAGCCAGAATCTGATGTGGCCAGAACTTTGAGATGAGGCTCTTCAAGTCTTTCCTTACAGGAAGTGCTTCAAAGATCAAATGGTTTTTAAAATGAAAAAGCCAGATTTATTAAGAGTAAACACTGAATTACCTAACTCTGTAAGTACATTATATAGGTGAGAAAGAGCACAACTGGAAAAGATTTATAAATGTTTCTGTCCCCTTCTGCATCCTGTCCTGCATCCTTTCAGGAGAGGTCCTTGCCCCAGGCCGGGTTTCAGTCAACTTGTTCATTTTAGGAATAGTGGCAAACTCCACCCAGCCTGGTCTAGTCATGGGGAATATTTTTCCTTGTCCCTGCTGAGAAGTGTGTGTTTTCCCCTACTGGTACCAGGAAGGGGAAGGCATGGTCCCTTCTGGAGCCACAGGTTCTCAGCACCACGCTGTGACTTTCCTCCCCAGTATACCACATAGTTTCTGGCATCTTATTTTTCAGTTATTCCCAGGAACAGCTGTAATACTAGAGGTCTGCCCCTATGTCCTTGTTTTCTTGGAATGTAACACAGACACTCGGGACAAACAGAACAGGTTTAGTCCATTTTAACATTAGCATCCATCTTCTGTTTGAAAATAACCAGTGGACAAATCAGTATGTAATGGATGACAGTGATCAGATACTGGAGATGCATTTTAAATGAAAAGAAAAAATAATAAAACAAGAATTTGAAACTAGCTAGAGATTTCAGACAAACAGCAAAGTAAGATGAATCGTTTTCTGAGAAAAGATACTGTCTACAGGGAGAGCCTGGCCTCACTGCATAGTAGGTTTAAAGCAGAACAGAGAGAGAAATTCCTCTGCGTGTGCTTTGGCAGAATTATGAAATAAATAAAAAAATGTACTGGGTGGGAATACTTTTTCATGTTACAAATGGTTTGAAACAGTCTTAGTTTTATTGGCCAACTTAATACATAATTCTGAAACTGAGATGTTCTTGGCAAAAAAACATGCCTCAGCTTCTGTCTTGTTAGAATATGCTGCTCCTCTTAGAGTTAATTTATTTTAGTTTGGTGTGACGTTAGCTGCAAGGCTTCTCTGCAGTACAGGCAGAATTTGGTTGTTCTGGGAGGAGAGGGTCAGGTACACAAAACCCCTGATGTGGAAGTGAAAAGGGTGAGAAATGGCAAAATTGAGTACAGAAGGCAAGGGAAGAAGAAAAAGCTGCCGAGAGTGAAATTTCAGTTTTGCTGCTATATGCAGAAGGAGTGCTGGTTGCTGCTTCTAGAAGAGTCCTCTTTTTCCAGCAGTAGTGGCTGCCCCTACAGCACGCTGAGCCTTCCCTGCCAGTGGCAGCTGCCAGCCGGACATGGCAGCGCTCTGACCTGGAAAAGGAGCCCTTTGCTCTTGGGCTGTGCAGCGGCGGTCTGTGCCCGGGGGTGCTCAGTACTGCTCTCACCAGAGGTTTAGAGTAGAGAGGAACAGAGGCTTCACCTTCTGTGTGCCAATAAGGAAGGACTGAGTCTTACCCTGACTTGCCAGTTTGTCAGGTGACTAAACCAGGTCCTTCATTCTGGTTGCTGTTTTATCACCAGCACTTGTGTCTTCTCTATTCCAAAGACTTGATGGGATCACACTTAAGTATTCACAGCTGTGAACAGCACCTAAGGACTGATTTGATTTAATTCCATAGTAGTAGTGTGTGATTTGTAACATTTAGGTGTGATACATAATGATTTTATAATTGTGTGTAGTAGTGCACAAAATGACAGAATACTAAGTTAATAGCTGTGGGTTTATTAGCTTATTATTAAATTGGTATATTAGGTTTTTAATAGTGGGTTTCTTAATAAATATTGTGGTGTTTTAAAGTAGTTATAACTTGGGCCTGCAGTGAAAGAGGGTGAGTCAGACCCATAAATAGGGCTGTATGTTGCTTGGGCTTAAGCCAGGTCTCAGGAGGGATGAATTCATGCAGTTCACTCCAGAAGAGCATAGGTCTCTGAAAGCAAATGGACACATCGACGAATAAGCAAGATTAAAATCAGTGTATGCGTTTAACTCTCCAAAGAAATAGGAAGAATTATGATTTTATAGTGGTAAGTGGAAACTCACTTTGGAAACTGGATGTTCCAGTTTTAGAGAATACAATGTTTGTGTATTGATGTTAACATAGCAAACCTTCTGAAGTCACAACAATGAAGAATTACATTTGCACTGTTGTCTCAATTTTGCATCAGTGTTTTGGCACGTCATGCAGATACATTAAACAGAGAATAATTGTTTTCTACTTTTATAGTTCAAGTCAAGGTTAAAGAGCAAATTCTTAACACAAATGTTTCTTATAAAATTGACTTCATTCTGGTAAATCAGAAAATAAACAAATTCTAGCATTAGCAACACCTGTAAATATTCTGTTTGAAAACATTCACGTCATCGGAAAAAAGAAGGCTGAAGGAAAATTTGCGAGGTTATCTAATCCATTGAAATGTCTCATAAATCTTAATCTCCACTTAAAAATCTCTAGTGCAATGGTTTCCAGAATTGCATTAAGTGGTATGATTCAGTTCTTCATTAACTTACAGTGAGAAAGAACTTCCTGCTTCTGATTCATTTCCCTATCAGCAGTGAGAAGTCACCATTCTTGTCCTATTCAATGGATTGTTATGTCCTCCTTTCACCTTTCTGGTAGCTTTTTTTTACACTTTGAAGTTTATTATCATGTATTTTCACAGTGAAGACACTTGTGGTTTTTTTTCTCTTTTCCCCACAGAACATTTTTTCTGAAGTTCTGAATATTGTTGCTGTGCTTGTGAGGGTCTTATGTATATGCAGATAGTGACACCACTGGGGAACGTGGAGGGATTGCCTCATGTTTTGCATATGACATTCCTCTCTATATCTGCTGGTATCCAAACATGTTTAGTGGTTTGTGCATTTCTGCTCGACTGAAGCTAGTTCTCGTTTTGAATTCGTTGCTTTGATTAGTCTTGCTGAAGTGTACTAGTCTGTCCAGGTTTTGAAGTGCAGATTGCTCCTTCTGCAGCACTTCGCCCATCTGCGCAGCCCAGAGCCAAGCCCCTTGTTTGTGAAATGATGCAACTTGGGTGCTTCCCTGTAAGCTGCAACCACTTCTCTGAAAGTCTTATGAGTAAAGATCGAATCTATTGTACCTGAACAAAGGGAAGATGAAAAAAGATGTGAAAGGTACAAGTATCCTCAGTCTATTTTCTATGAGGAAAGAAGGCACTGTATGTAGTGTAATGTATTGTATCACTATTATCTAAGAAAAGTAGGGGGATTACCATAGAAGGCTGATCGATATGAATAAAGCTCCAAGAAATGTTTTTTGCTTTAAGATTGGTGCAAGTTGAAAACTTGCTGAGCAAAAATATTTAGAAATAAGGGCAATGGAACCGGCAGGAGTACAACGAGCCTAATCAATAGTAACAGGATAATCTGTCTTTGTGGTACACAAAGCAATAATCTGTTGTTCAGATTGATTAAATGCCTCGGCTCTGGTTCGATTATTAATCAATCTCTAAAACAGCTTATTGTGAGTACAATATACAATAGTAGAGATAAGAGATAGCAGTGACAGTGATATTAACAGAAAGTCAGGGAGAGTCTTTTTTTCATGATATGAAAAAAAGCTGAGCTGAGGTGGGGTGGGGTTTTTTGGCCAGGTTTTCTGTTGGTATGTGTATGAGGGGCTGGACTGCAGTGTCAAGTTGCAGAGCTCTACAAGGGTGTGGAAAGGTTGAGTTTACACAAATCACAGTGATTTTGATCTCTACACAAATGTAGCAAGTGCCATTGACTTGACAGTAAGAATGTGAAATACGAGGACTAAGAAATCAGGGAGCTGTTGACTAGAAAAAAAAAAGACTAGTTACTGTTTGGAAACATGCTTTTTGTCTGATTTATTCCTTGCAGGAATAACTTGTTTCATCACTTGCTTACACCCCAGCTTATCTGAACAGCGGGCTAGCTTAGGCTTTCAACTTTTATGCTTTTTGAGTTATGAGGAATCAAAAACTCCCTCTTATGTTTTTGCATCCTGTGCCTGGGGCTTTGTAATTGCCAAAGGGGTGGGGTTTTTTCCCCAGTGATTTAGGTAGCTAGTGTTTTCACTTCAAAAGACAGGGTGAAAAGCCAAAGTTTCAATTGTCCAAATGGTCATTGCTGTCTGAAAGGGGGAATTTGGGGGTTGCTTTTTTTCTTTTTTGCATTTTTTTTTACTGCAGACGTTCAAATATACCTGTTTTACTGAATTTATGAATCAAACTTTTTATAAAATGCAGCATCACTTAAGAGCCTGAACAATAGCCTTTCAGTTGGCTCTCCTTTGAGTCCAGAGCTGGACCAAATAATTTCCCGAGATCCCTTTCAATTTATCTTATTCTGGGAGTCAATGACTCAATAGTATGATGTGTAATAAAAAATATTTGGAATGTTAACCTTTAAATAGAGTTGGTGCAACTGATGATAGGACTTGAGTTGATATTTATCTTTCTTTTTCAGAGTGCTTCCCTTCACTGACACTTAGGTTTCCTTGTAACATGAGCTTCTCTATCATGCTGTCTTCTCATGACTGCCAGTTATTCATAGACTCATTGGAAAACTCCAATTGTTTATTTTGGAAAAGGCCTTTAAGATCATTGAGTACAACCATTAACCCACTGACAAGGCCACCACTAAAACCATGTCCCTAAGTGCCACATCTACACATCTTTTAAATACCTCCAGGGGTGGTGACTTAACCACTTCCCTGGGCAGCCTGTTTCAGTGCTTGGCAACTGTTTCAGTGAAGAAATTCTTCCTAATACCCAACCTAAGCCTCCTCTGGTGCAACTTGAGGCCATTTCCTCTTGTCTGTCACTTGTTACTTGGGAGAAGACACTGGCACCCACCTTGCTACACCTCCTTTCAGGTAGTTGTGGAAGGCAATCAGGTGCATCCTGAGCCTTTATTACTCCAGGCAAAACAACCCCAGTTCCTTCAACAGCTCCCATAAGACTTGTTCTTTAAACACTTTCCCAGCTCTGTTGCCCATCTCTGGACACGCTCCAGCACCTCTATGTCCCTCTTGTAGTGAGGGGCCCAAAACTGCACACAGCATCTGAAGTGTGGCATCACCAGTGCTGAGTACAGGGGGACAATCGCTTCCCTAGTCCTGCTGGCCACATCTTGGTTATGAGTCCTGCAGTACTTGGAAGAAATAAATGGTTCTCCACGATAGGAGTAGCGCTAGTCTCAGCACCCACTCTGAGGTTTCACACATACATGATGGATGACCTGCATGACTAATGATGCATTATGATGAGAGTATAAACTTCATTGCATTCTCAGTCTTGACTTTTTTCCATTTGTGTTCTGTTTTGGGTTTGGTTTGAGTTTAATTTTGATTGTTGGGTTTTTATGTGGTTTGGTTGGTTGTGGGTTTTTTGTTAATGGTAGAATGAAATAATGAAGCTGGTGATAAAAGATGGCTAGAAAAATTCTAGAAGACTTATTACTAAACAACATTGGATGTGTTTGTTTTTTTCCTATCCAGCTGGCCATTAGGCCTTTCCAACTGTCAGCATCTCATGTAATCTCCTTTAATAGCAGCACATAATTAGCTTTATGCTGATCAGAGGCATTGGGGATGGTGGTGGTAATATTCAAATCTAAATATCAAAATCCCAAGGAAGATAGCTCAAAGAGACATATGTGTAAGCCAGCATTTATGACGCTTAGTCCTAAAGTCTGTAACTGTTGATTTAGGCACATAAGCTTTGAACTATGGTATGGAAATTTATCAATTAAGAATCCACAGGAATTCTGGAAGGAAAGTACAGATGTCTCTCCAAATGGTGATATGTCACTTTTCCCCTCTCCCCACCATGCATTCCTGTCCTCACTTCAAATATTGAATTTCTTCCTACGTGTTTAGTTTCTTATTTAAAAAAGGTACTGAAAATTACAGCCTTGACATTGCTCTAAAAGGATCAAATTGTCTGTTTTTATCTCAGTCCACAGCCCTATATACACAATCTATATATGCGTACTTTACAGAAGCGTTTCCTTAATGGCCGTTACAGGATCACAGTTTTCTAGTGGGTTTGGGGGGTGATTTGGGTCTGGTTATGTTTTACTGCATATATTTGATAAGTGATTTGTGTTTAAAGTTGCCTAGGTCAAATTGCTCCCAAACTCCAAAATTTTCGTGTAATTCTGGAGTGTCAAAATTCCAGATGTTTTTCATATTTCTAGTCTATACACATCTTGAATCTGAAGCTTTGCCTCTGCAAATACACTAGCCATTGTTAGGAAAGCCATTGGAGACTGATGTTACTGCAACTAGGACTTCATCATAAAAGTACAAATTTCTCTCAGTTATTTCAGAGAGCATTTCATTTGAACAGCTGTCTTCCAGAGGTATTCTGGCTTGCATATGGGATTGAATGAATCAGCTATTCAATATTCAAGGAGGTACCCAGCTAAGTAAGGGGCAGGATTTCAAATATTTCAGACATATATTTATTGACTAAATTTAGTAAATTATTTGGTCCATGGGCTGGCTGGATCCCAGACACCACTTTGTGACTCATTGCTTAAGGAGTCTCCGTGCTGAACATCAACCTGTATGTTCTGCCCCACCGTCAGCCAGAATAAACTGAACAGAACTTCAAAACGGAAACACACCTTGACAAGAAAAATTGTGTCTCTTGCATTAAGGTTCTTTAAAGCTGGAAGTGTCTTTGAATTTAGGCTTTCAGTTCTTCAATAAAAGATCACAGTTCCCTTTTTATTCTCTGGCATTGTAATCCATTTGAGGATTCTGTCAACACTCCTTTCAAAAACTGCATAAACCTGTTAAGATTTGTAGGAAAAAAAAAAATCAATACAAGTTACCTTTTACTCATAACTTAAAGTTCACAGCCAGAGCTTCCTCCAGGAAGTGTTTCAGTACTAGAAAAGGAAAAGCAGACATGTCTTTCTTTATGGTTCCCTATTGAAAGCAATTACTGGTACCACTATAAGGATTATTTTTGGCCTAAGTTTTTGCTCAGGGGTTATTTTGGTTGTCTGTTACTTGCTCTAACTGACCAGGATGTAAGGACACATCTTAACTGACAGGACATTGGGATAGATACCGAGAGAGTAAGTGCAGCACTTGAAACGTCGACTAGATGAGAAGCATTTGGCTTCTCCCAAAAGAGATCTGTCAAGATTCATTGCAGGATCTATTCCTTACCTCCCTCCTTTAATTTTCTGCATCATTTAACTGGTGTTTTCTGTGGCAGAACTGCTCTGCACATCAGTGCTTCCCTTTATGTTTATTAATAAATAGTGGCTTCTGCTATACAAGATTTTTTGGCTTGCAGTGGTGAATATAATCTCTGTGGATTGCAGATACAAAGTAAAGATGACTCCCGGACCTTTTAATAAGAAACCAAAACCTGTTAATGATGCATGGGAAACAGCCTGGAGTTCAAATGGCAGTTCCCCCCCGCACTTCCTGCCCCGTGCTCCCCCCACCCTGCAATAAATTTAGTTTAAGGTAAAACTCTTTCCCTGTTCTTTATGCTCATGTTTTCTGGATTCTCTCTGAAGCTTGTTTCCTCCAACTAAATTTCTTACACCTTGAACCAGCTTTAGTCAAAGTGTAGGGTGGGGAAAAAGGGATGCTACACAAGTCAATTGAGGAGTAATATGTTAATGTACAAGAATAGGCAAGAATGTTTTATATAAAGCTGCATTCTTAAGGGTAGAATATTTTATATTCTGCTACAAAACAGTACTAAATATTTTGAGCCCTTTAAATATTAGCACCAAGCTCTATATGTAAAGCTATTAAAATATTGTGGCCCTACAAAGACCCTAAAAAGACTTGCTTTCACGTTAATTTTAACTGAGTTACCTCTTGAAGTTATTTGCTTTTCTTCCCTAATGCTCAACTATGAAATGAGAATGAAAAATCTGCCTAATGCTGTATGTTGAAAGCCTTGAAAATATTCTCAGAGGTCAGCACAGATTGTCATCTTTAACCTAAGTATTGGCAATTTGAGGTATATGCCCTACGAGACCTGAATGGGAAGTACCGAATTGGATAACTTTCACCAAAACAACTGGTGGTTTTAAAAAGTATAGTTTTATCCATACCCATACCCCCGCTGATGTGCTGTGGTGGGGGGTGGCGGGGTAGGGTGTTAGGTACATTTCTGAAACTCTGTTACTCAATTCATGTCTGCTTATGGAATAGATTGATACAATGCTTCGCTTTCTGTGTAAACATGCTTGCTGAAGAGGGGTACGGAGGACTCGGAATGTGAATTGCTAACAGTCATCTTTCAGACAAAAAATTCTGTTTTGCGGAAAAACGGGAGAATTGGAGAGCTGAGGATGACCTGCCAGTAGTTTTGCTGATATTTGATCCTATGCTTTGTTTGAGGGTGTTATTTACTGCCTGTAGCTGCTGTCTGTTTCTTGTCATTTCCTTCTTGTAGTAGTCCTTCATTTTCATGCAGCAGAAAAGAGAACTTTCAGTACTGTAGAGATGGTGTGAAAAATTGTTATAGTACAAGTATCTTTAGTGCTAGTTTGTAACGTGATGCTTTTCAGGCTTGTTCCATTAATGACTGCTTAAGAAACAAAACCGCCTGAATAATGTTTCAAAACTCCTTTTTAGTCTTTTTACTGATGTTCCTGCCATTATCTCTTATACGTGCAAAGTAGTTCTAGGTGACTACTAATTGGATCTTTTGGGGAAGATCAGCAGAATTTCCCCTTTTCAGCAAAACCCAGTGGCTGTAACTTGAGGCTACCCTAGATCACTGTAAGAATATCAGCCATGGGAATTTCACCCTGAAGAACAACCTTTATCTCGTGGCTGTCCCATGTTCATACATTTTGCCATTGAAAGGAACCTAGAGGATTCTGTACCCAAGTGTTACGTGATGCAAAAAGTGGGCTGAATGAAATTAATATTTATATCAGTGAAAGTGAAAAGAAGTTTGTGTTGTGTGAAAGGTACACATTCGAAAAGAATACTGTATCGTGAATTCCTTTTGTCAACGTCACCTTAATCTAGCAGCACTGGTTTGTATTATCTGTAATACTGAGATTGGTTTGTTACTAGTAGCTGCTTCTGTATTTTTAAGGCATCGGTTGAATTAGTCTTGTTAACGTGTTAGGAGGCTGCAGGCAGTTTGCACCTCCCGCTGCCAGAGTAGGTCATTTCCCAGCCATGCTCCTTGAAGTTTCTTTCTTTCCAGAGTTTATTTCAGGCACAGTCTAGAGGAACAGAATATGTCAATCCACTGAAGAAGAACAGAAACAAACAAAAATCTGCTGCTCTGTAACTCAAGTATCATTGCTCTTCTTTCAAGTAAGGTGAAAGACCTTCTAGGTAAATTATTTATCAGTCAGCTCTCTGAGCCACCTGGGAACGGACCCTGTTCAAGTTTGTCAGTTAAGGAATAAGTTCCAGGAGTGATTCTGAGCATCTTTGCATTTTTCGTCATGGAGTGGAGCCAGCTTTGCTGCTGGTCCTTATTGCCTTCTCTGATGTATCTAGTTACTGAACCTTTAAAACTTCAAGTGGAGTAAAATTACTGGAAGGACTAGCCAGTACGCTCTCTTTTGATAAGCAGTTTAGCAACTACCAGATTTGGAGAGAGAGAAAATGAATTTCACTTTTGTGTCGAAGAAAATAAAGGCAGAAAGAGAGGTCCTTGAGGAACAAGTGAAGTATGGGAAGGTTATGGAGGTGGGTTAGAATGAAGAGAGAGCATCTGTTCATGCGCTGTTTGGAAGTTTGTATCTCTACTGATACATTAAAGCTATTTTTAAAATGCTTTCACCACTTCCACCTCACCCCTAGAAGAGGAGCCAATTCATAAACTTAAATAGAGTATTGGTTATACAAAAGATTTTACACATCACAATTCAGGAGTTTTGTGGATTAGGTCCAAGTGGGAGACATTAAATTTTATTGGAAAACCATGAAACAAAACTAGTTTACAGTTTAAATCACTAGTATGACTTTTTTAGGACATTCATCGAAGTTTACTTACACATATTAAAATGAAGAAACACATTTGTTGAATGATTGCATTTCCTGGTGCCTCAGAAGCCCTTTTCGTTCCTCTCTGAAAGTTATTTACTTGGTTTTTTCTTGCTCAGTTGGGTATCATAATTGATAAAGTAAGATAATGATTTTGAATTCTGTTGATGCATCACTTAGAGAAGGTTGTTGTCTGAAATCAGTGTAAACAGTGCTGATAAAAGTAGAAGAAATTGAAGGCAAGGAAGAAAGCAGATGTAAACATTAGTGGACTCCAATAAGATTATTGATCTCTTTTCAGTTGCTTGACAGATAAAATGGCAAAGCAAAATGTCCAACTTCAGAAACATTGCTTGAAAATATGGGAATGTAGCAGCGGAGGAAAAAATGATGAATGGTACTTTGTTAAAGAGAGGAAAAACTTCAATCTTTTTGCATGAAGTATTCATAATTTTCCTTTTTGTTCTACAGACATTTAATAAGTGATAAAAATCCATTTAGCTGTAGTAGGCAAAATTCATGTTTAAGGACTTGGTTCATGGGTCATCTTCCAAGGCTTTGTATCATACTAGTTAAAAACTTTATCAGGTTCTGTACAACTGTTTAATGTCGGAGGCTTCAAGGAATTCTCAGAAGAAAGCAGTGAGGAATTTCATTTTGAGCAGTAGCACATATTGCAAGGAGGGTATGATGCATATGGATTCACATCAGTGCTGAACAGATTTTGTAAAAATGCCACTGGAGATACTGGTCTCAGAGGAGAAGCCCATTATTCCAAATACATATATTCAGAATTACAATGAAACTACCCTCTGAGGGTTTCTGTAACGTTACATGTGAACTGTGAATGTTATTAAAAGGTAGGAAAGGGAGGAGAAAACACGTGCTGCATGGTGTTAAACTATAGTTTATTGTCATGTGCAGGCAGTAACACATACATGTAAAGATGTTTCAGATGGAAAAAGAAAAGATGTCAGTGAAAATGCTATACATAAATTTTGGGGCTTTTAAAAATGCAATCTTATTTAAAAAGAATTCATGAGTTCTGTTTCTTTAAAGATTTGGTGAAAAATGTGCAAATAAGAGATGGAGACAGACTTCTGCTGGTAGGTGCCAAACTCTTTTAACAACACCTTCATCTGCCCCTACAAAATGCTCAGCTAGTCTGAATCTCTTTTGTAGTCTCTTACTTCTTTCTCTTATACACATCTGTATGCAAAGCACTACCCAGAAAAGTTTCTACTGGTTTCAAAGTTAAAATACCATAGCAGATTTCCATGTGCTTTTGGAGGGTGACAGAGGCAGGAGTTCTGTTCTCGAGGCAGGTACTGTTTCATGAAAGATCTTTATTATTTATTACATCTATCCCTGGTGGAAGATTGCAATTACTATCCTACTTCCAGCGACTCTTTACCTGAATCATGACAGCTCTTAATTATGTGTGAAGGAAGTAGTTATATACAGAGAAATTTCTTAGAGCGAATTACCTAGGAGATATATTCAGGCTCAGAATGGTCTTCAGCAGGGCTATTCTTCTCGTGGTTCTCATTCTGTTGTTTTTGCTTCAGGAGCTGTGAAACTGCCTGAGTTATGATACTAGAATTTGCATTGGGAAGGAGTTTCTGCTCCATCCTTCCCAAAGTTTTTTCCTCTCTCTCTTTAGTTTTTTTAACTCAGATTTGGCCCTATCTATATTTCTTCTTTAAATATGCCTATCGCAGACTACTGCTGAGTAGTCTACTGCTGAGTGTGCTGCTCAAGGAAGCACAAAGAAATAAGTAACAAGCTTTCAAATTTCTGGTCAAGCTTAATATGTTAAATCTTATTATTCAGCTACAAAAATTTTATTACCCTGCAGTTATAAATGTTGCATTTTCAGTTTAAGTATTTATTGGCAAAAATTATTAATGTCTGTACTTAGAGAAATGTATCACAGTGGTAGTCATGTTGGAGTTGATTTTCGAAATCATTTCAAGCCTGCAGAAGTTGGCATTTCAAAAATGTCCTATTCCAAGTCATACTAAATCCAAGATTATAGAGGATGTCCAGCTTCAAGACATTCTTAATGAACGAAGATAACTGAGCCAGGACAGATGTACTGCTTCCTGTACTACCAGAACAGGTAGGCTGTTAGGAACTCTGCCATTTAATATAGGAGAATGAATTTCAAGTCCAGTTGCCGTTGAAAGGCAAGAAAGGAGGTTGAAGTCTGGCTTCTTTTATCCCACAGAAACACTATGTGGGGCAGTTGTGAAAAGATTTTAGCGTACAGACCATCTTAAGAGATTTCTGTTTCTGTGGGAAGTTTGGGCATTTGTACGGACATTTCCAGACAAGCTGTTTTCCCTGATAACTTCCAGAAAGCTCTCAAAGTTGTACAAAAATAGAATTGTATTTTTTATAGTTTATTTCCTGCCTGGCCTCTCTTCATTCAGGATTATTCAATTAGGGATGGTCACTCTTCATTTCTAATAAGCCTTTCTTAATTTATATATCAGCATGAGACTTATGATGGCTTGAAATAAACCTCATTTATTAAAGGTGACCCTGGCAGCACAAGGTAGGTTAAATTATAAAATGTCAAGAGTTTCAGGAAAGAGATAATCATTGGGGATTGCAGTGGTAACTTGATTTTGTAGATTGACCGTCATTGATGACCATTCTCCAATCAATGTGCTACAGGAAACGGCTACATGTTCATCTTTGTTTGCTATTGAGCCATCAGTGTAATTGTCAATAAAGAAGCTGGCCACTTGTTGGAAACCTTACATCCATAGATATTACAGAATGTTCCTGTAAAAAGACAGTGGGATCCCAGCAGCATTAAAAGCTGAGTTTCAGACAGCCATGTAAGCATTTGTGCTCTGCAGTTTTTCTGCAGTAGGGCTAAGTGTTACAGGGACAAGGTCACCCTAGTGCCCTCAGTGGAAGGGAACAGTCCAGCTGCTTGGGGGACTAGAATTACAGGGCTTTTTTTCTGCCTAATTAGCAATATTACTCTATATTTTGCACATCCTTTTGCATGCATTAGGAAGAAGTCTGCAGGGAGCTCATTATGTTACCAGTCTTGTAGTTATAGGCTTGCAAAGCTGTAGCTTCAGGGATGCAGGAGGTGCGTTCACTCCAAGAAATTCCTTATCCAGACTGAAACACTGCTGAAAACTTGTAGGAACTCTGCAGGATGTCTCCTGTGGGGCATGCTTTATCCTGTCCTGCGTGTTCCTGTAGCGAAGCTGTCCAGATGAATCTTCCTTGACATATTTTCACTTTGAGATAATGGCTGAAGGCAGATTTTTTGATCATGTGTCATCTGTTAATGAGTTTTTAACCATTGAATGAGTCTGTGAAGAAAAAGGAGCCGATGAAACCTTGCTTATCACCACCTTGGCATGGTTTTTCAGACCCTAGTGTAGTTCTGTGACTGGAGTATCCTAGGAGTACAATTTAGTGTGAGGGCTTTTGATTTTTTTCTCCCCTCTTTAGTGGAGAGTGAAACATGACAGAATGTTTCTTTCTGAAAGCAAGACAGGAGTCTGTAAAGAAAGGGTATAGGGCAAGAGCTTATGACACCACTTTGAGGACAATAGCATGAACGTTTGTTTCAAGAAGGCCTATGTGATTCCATCTCATTCACTTCCCTTTGAGCTTTCCTCTTCTGAAGATAGGATCCTTAAGTCAAAAAAGATGGCACAACATACCTCATGGAATTATTTTTGTATAGCCAAGTCACACAGTCAAAACTGAAGAAAGTATTGTGCCATTATTTTCTGGCCATTGTGGAACTGCGCTAGCAACTGGTCCTCAAAAAGTGCGTATATCACTGCCCAATGAGGGTCACAGAGAATGTTGCATGTGAAATCCCAAGTGCTAGAGTTCATCAGCACTTAATGCAGAAATATTAATCACAAGTTTATAAGAAGATCCAAGGAGATTGCCATGTACTTTCCCCAGCTGATGAACTGCACCTCTCTTGCTTTCACTCCCACCAGATAAATGATTTTGGATTTATGTAGTCATTTTGGAGCACTACACGCCTGGCATCATCTCATTATCTTGTGGAAAAATTTACTTTCTAATTTAAATGATCACAGACATAAAATGGTCTTATCAACACACCTTTCACTGAAATACAAATGCACAGACCCCAGAATAACCCAGAATGAAAAGGATAGTTTCATTTTAGTGGAACGTAGTTTGAAAAGGAATAGTTTTTAACACTTGTAGTTTTGATTATAATTGCATTATGATATGGTTGATACATTTTTAAACTTATGCAAACATACTTTGTGTAAAATTAACAATGCGCAGAAATATAAATAATGATTTTAACCATAGATAATTTTGTTATAAGAGTTTTTCTTCATTTATTTAGAAAAATTGTGCCAATGAGAACAGAAAGCTTAGTGGAGTAGTAGAGGTTTATGTCAGCATGGGATTTCTCTTCATCGATGTGAGCTGCCCCTTTTTGCAGCTTTTTGTTGCCTATGTCACTTCAGCTTCTAGCAAACTGAGGAATACTCACTTGGTTTAAGTCCATTGCCACTTGCAATAGACTTAATTGCTTAGAAAAATATCTTTGCAAGGCAAAGCAAAAGCAGACAAAATGCTCCAAGGGTGCAGAAGAGTAGAATTCTGACAAAAAGAGAGATGGCCCAGAAGGTAAGCCATTTCGACGTACTATTCTTGCATTATCTAATGTGCGTTTAGTATAAATAAAAGAAAATAGACCAATACCAGCCATGTAATCTTCAGTGATACAAAATGTCTTGTTCGTGGAGGTTCAGGGAAAACTGTTGTGAGGTTTGACTGTAAAATTTTGGAAGACAAAAATTATTCATTTCTGCAATATACTATATATGTAGCTTTAACATATTCCACCAAAAGAGCTTTGATGGTTTTGTTGTTTGTTTTTTTTTAATGTTATTTGAGTGTTTCTTTCAGGGTGGGTATTCCTTCTTCACTTCTGCTCTGTGGTTTGTAAGACAACAATGTGATCTTTTATAATTAGGATGTTAAAGATAAAGGATAGCTACTAAAATGCAGGGTACAGTGCAGCCTGAAGTATTTATCAATCTCTATCCTAACAGCAAAGTGTTCACTAACTACATGTATGGCTGTCTGAACATTCAATCAGGCTTACCTACTGGGTTTTAGATTGCAAAACCGGCTCATCCCTAACTGTGTTGTCTGGAAATAAAGGTTACTTGTATATTCGTAGGTCTGTAAAGCTTTTAATTTACATGTTTACATGTAGTTTGTCTGGAGATGGGTGGACACCTGTGTTTATTTTCTAACTGCATTATTGCTGACCAGGAAAAGAATAAAGGCAAAAGACCCTTTCCTTGCTATTACTAGAAAAACTCTTGCACTGTTCAAATAGAAAAATGTGCTGTGTGTGCTTCTGAAAGTATTTTCTGAATAACCTGCATCAGATTTCAAGCCAAGTGTTTATTCTGGGACAGATGAATAAATACATTTGCTAGAGTGGAACTGTTTTAGAATGTGAGTGGCCTGTCGACCCTTGCAGCAAGCGTTGCTGATCGCAGCCTTCTGCCACTGTCTGTCATGTCAGCATGTTACTTGGGTGGAAAGTCCTCTGCTCCTTACAAAGCGCGTACTTTTAAGTTCTAGAGTAGTTTGGTGATATTCAGTAAGCTAGGATGCCTAGGTTCAGTTAGTCATCACAAAGAAATGGTAGTTTTCTTTTTGACAGCTGTTACGAATTTTACTAATGTTATATCCATTTTTATATGGATTTATCATGCATGTTACTAATCCTTTCTGTCCATGTATGTGTCTTCCGCAGAACATACGGTTATGTCTTCACTCATCCTCAAGAACATTTAAATGTCTATCAGATTTTGGAAAAGTCAGAGGTAGATTATTGTTCCCTACCACATATGAAACCTCATCTCACTCCTTCAGAACAATCCCCCTGTCACTTGTCAATAACATAGGAAATCATGGGCTAGTCTTTGAGTCACAGAAAAAATACCAACTTGTGGTTGACATCAATATTATTAAAATAATTCTTAAACCCCTATGATTTTTGATGTCTCACTAAGCTATCGACTTCTTTTAAAGTAATTGCATAATACCATACTTAAGGGAGCAGAACATAGATATTCTCAGTTGCAGGCTGAGCTAGAGTTTGGACCTGGAAGTAAAATTCACCTGCCAAGACTGAAAAATGATACACAGACATGAATAACATCAGTCGCATCCACAAATGCTGTCTGAGACTGTCTGAGCCAGATCTTTAGCTGTTCTAGACTACTGATTCCTTGTGATAACACTGCTACAGCTGTGATAAGCTGCTATCAGCAAGGATTTTGGACAAGGAAAAATTAGTTTTACTGTCTCACTCCTTGAGAAAGAAATAACTAGGCAAACTCCCATCCTCTTCCCCCAACATATTTGTTTTCTTAGCCTAGATTAAGTTTGATTTCTGTCTCGAGATTTTGATTTGACTTCAGAGAAAAAAGTACATTTAAAGTAAAAGGATGGAATTAAGCTGGAATGAGGGCTTAAATAAACCTAATGCTGTAGATGCTCAGGAATCCTGGCAATAGAAATACTGTGGATTTCTACAATCCAGGGCTAAGGAATGTGATCAGAAATGCTGACCAAAATACGTTTCAAGACACTGACACACTTCTAAAGCTGCATCACTACCTGATTCCTCTTCTGACTACTGCTAATGGTTGCAGATTAGGTAATCTCTAGCAGAGCGGTCACCCCTTGTGCACCTTAATAGCTGTTCGAACAGGAGTACCTGATTAACTAGGTATCGAGCAATGGCAAATACCTAGCATAAGCATATGGTATAGGAAGATGCAACTCATAACTATCTCCATTAAGGTGTATGCAAATTTAGGCACATTTAGAAAACTTCTTGTGTAAATCTAGTATTAATATTTAGTTATCAACATTAATAAATTTGTATTTGTATCTGATAAAAGGAAGTGAGCATATTGTTCCTGTTTAGAAAAACGGGTGGAAGTTCACAGAAGTCAGTGCGTGCTCTACCTAGGAAGCATAGAGCAAAGGCCTCAATTTCTGAAAGAAAGCATAGGTCATAGGATTTGCCATGAACTAGTCTGCAAATTATTTGAAAAAGGGTAAGGTACGGGCATTTCCTCAAGTGAAGATGACAGCCGGCTTGAACATAATAGTGGCTATTATGAAATTGTCAGCTAATGGCAGCAGAAGGTTGAATTGCAACCTTGGTATACAACAGAAGAATAGTTTAGTTTTCTTATTTTGCTTTTAGGTGATTGCAAAAGAACAATGTCTCCAGGAGAGACTGTTGGAGGACTTGGCAAATGTTTGTCGGGGAGCAAGTCTCATTTCTCATCACAACTTCTTCATCTTTTGCCTTTAGAAAGCAGTATCATGCAGTTCAGCAAATCTTGCCCCAGTACTGGAGAAGGATCTGTTTGGAGATGGTGGAAGAGGAGTCTCAGTGTCTACAAATACTTCAGCTATTACCATGGAAGAACTGAAATACTGGCATTAATCTTTTTTCTTTTAGGAGGATAACTGGCATCAGGAGAGCCACTAGCTATTCTAGTCAGCAGCAAGGTGATTGATAAGGAAAATGCAAGCAGCGGGTGACAACTAACAGGCGCACTCCCTTAGACTACCTGCATACCCCAGGCCTGAGAGATTCGCCAGTCAGGTAACACACAGGTTTGCTTCTGGAAGCTAATTATTGTGTTTTAGGAGTAAAAAAAAATATGAAAATTTGTTCACATGAGGGAAAATAATTGCTACAATTCTGTTTTGTTTAGTCACAAATAATTTGATATGGGAATGATCAGCCTTAGTGTTTCTGGCTTTATTACTATGACAGGCTTCTAACTGTTTAGTCTGTGGGATGTAGAAGAGGTTGGGAAGCTGCTGAGAAATATGCTGTCACACGATGCCTGATTCATTATGCAGATAAAATTTATCAACTTCCCTCCTCCAGTTTATCCTATTTGGAAAGATGCATGAAAAATAAATGGCTGTTTCCAGTGAAAGCAAGTGCTACTTCATCTAGAATAAGCATTCTGTTGTTAAAAGATGTACATTATTAACCATTCTCTGCTACTGTTTGCAATCACGGCTTCTTCTCAGTCTTTCTCGCTCTGCTTCTTCTCTGCTCTACTTTCATTTTGTGAACCTTCCTCATTTGCCTACTAGCTTTTTTTTCAGATAATCTGTAAGGTGAAGAATGACCAGGCAGAACTCAAATGCCATTTTGTTATGCTTAATAGCTGATTAAAAAAGAGCTGGCCCATCTCTAGTGTTCACACGCAAATGCTCTCTCTTGGGATTTTTAAATTGAGTCATAATTGCCTGTGCCAAAAGCTGTCAGTACAACAGGATAGAAGGCAGTCAGCTCTTCTCGGTGTTATGTAAAGTTGTCATTTTGGAAGAATGAGCAATGACAAAGAACTGTTGCAGTGCTTCTGTCTATTTTCACAGTAAACCATGATGTTCGTGTTGCTTGTACTGTTGATCTCTTTTCTAATAAATTAAGTTTCTTTTGTAAGGAAAGAATTCAAAACAAAGCAATAGGAATTTAAGCACAATATACGTAAGGAAAGTAGGGCTGGATTTCTAGAAACATTTCTATCAAACAAGCAAGATCCTGCATGTAATATAGTAATGTATGAAAAGATGTAAGATTTCAATCTAAAACATGATATTGAGTGTATTGTTTCTACTGTGGTAAGCACATTAGTAGATGCTAATGTCTAGCTGTACATTAAAAGAAAATTTCAGTAGAAAACATTCTAAAATTTATATAATATATACATACAACATAGTATGCTGACTTCCCCAATCATGTGAATTCATGGGTAATATAAGGCACAATATTTGAAGTGTTTGAAATCTTAGCAGAGAATGCTATCGCTGACTTCTGTAGTATCCACTTTTTCAAGTGCACAACAGAATTCCTACTGATTTTGAGAACTCACTTCTCTGCTTTCTCATTAGCATTCAAATAACTTGTAGGACAATTATTAATGAAAATTGACATTGTATAATCTAGCTCTGGAGCCACTGTTGCTTTTTAGAAAGCAGTAATTCAGTTTTAGGTCTCTGTAACCCACAAGGTAACGCTTCCAAAATTCTGTATTTCATAACCATAGCTGAAAATCAGTCTTCAGAGTTCCAGCATCTGTGGCAACGTGCTCATGCATTAATTTGCTGAGTCAATGTTCCAGCTTTCTGGTTCACCTCTTTTACTGAGGTGATAACAGCTTTTCTGAAGCTGTTCCGTAACAGAACTGGCTGCTTTCTCAACCAGTGACTCATTGTTTTGTATATTATGCTTTAAAAATTTCACAGGGGACAATCCATCCCCATTAAATAGACATAACTTGCCTAGGTTGCTCATATGACTCCTGGTGCTATTACTTTTCTGTTGTTACCTGACTGCAGCTATCAACTATATAGATGTTACAGTAAGAAAATATATTCAGCTGACACACAAGCAGAAATCCACCTGACTGCAAGCTCTGTAAATCTGCCTTATAAATGCTGCTTGCCTTTATAAAATATTGAGCAAAACTAGAAATGGTGAAATTCTTCTGGAAAGCCACAAATGCTAGAGCATGGAGGAAGGTTTAGAGACAAAGTGTTAGATGCATGAGTTTACATAAATTGAGGTAGTACTTAGTAACTTAAATGGGAACATGAAGGCAAGTGTGTTCTTATAGATGCTAAGCTCTCAACATGGAAGTTATTCATTATATACACGTAATAGTAAACTAGTTGGATGAAGCAAGCTGCAGCCAACGAGACTGATTTGCTTGCAGCTGCAGGCTATCTGCGTGTACTTCCTGTGTGTGGCAAGTAGCATAAATATTCTTTAAGTGGTGGGAGTTTTGGGTTTTTTTGTCCCCAGACAAGCAAAATGATGAAGAATGACAACTACAAATTGGCTATTTCTTTCAACTTTGTAAGTATCTAGGTTCTGTTTATAATCTGAAATTTAGGTTTAGTGTCTTGGCAAGTCACAAGGTTGGAAGCATAGGAGAATGACTTCTGTGTATAATTACCCCTATTGCAAAAATCCCTAGTCACAATTAGGTCAGACATAAGTAATTAATTATGTTTGACATGAAAGCTTTGACATACGTGGTAGTTTTGAAGATAAAGTAATGAAAATCTGGAAATTTAGCAGCCCTGCTGTGCAGTACCTGAGAGGAGATATTGGGATAGCATTAATATGCTATCTCACTGTTACTTCTAAATATAGTTTAGTTTAATACTCTGTGGTTTCTCAGTGAGAGGATGTTGCTGTAAGTCAGTACTTTGAATTCCTTAGCACCGTTTCTCAAGATTTGTATTCCTTGGTTTGTCCTGGCCTTCTGCTGTTTCCATTAGCAGTCTGTAGCCCATTTGATCCATGACAACTTACTACAGCCCCACACTTACCCCTGTAAACTTCTGTTCCCTTGCGGGCTCCTTTGCTGGCGCCACAGTCACCTCACAGCAGAACCAGCAAGCAATACTGGAAGGTGAGTATGTGAGTAAACTGGCTGCTCCAACCTTGGCATTTTCCAGCTTCAGCCATCAGCTTTGTATTTCACACAGCACTGCGCTACGTTGTCTGCCTTTGGCACAGAAATCTTCCTGTTTGGGAAAATTACTCAATACTCTGATTCCCAGTATGCCCTTGAGCTTATAAAAAAAGGAAAAGAAATAAAAAGTTAGCATGCTGCAAATCAAAATAGGGTGAAGATCTCATGAGCAAAGGCTTGAAAGTGCTGTAGTCTATTCTACCAGTAGCAACACAAGAAATACTACATTCTGGGTATTTTGGGATTGTTTCATCTGTCACGTTTCACATTAAACTTGATTTAAAGATTTTGGAGGAAAAAGTATCTTTTAAGGCATATCTGTTTTTTTCTTTGGATGTTTTTCTTTTTTCAAGTTGGCTTCTATTTTCGATTTACCTTCTGACCAACTGTATTCTATTTTTCACTATACACATTTTATTCAAAGTACTGAAACTGAGATGTTAATATTCAAAGCCAGAATTGTATTATTGTGTTTACGATATAAATATATTATCACCATAGTTATACTACTCTCTGATTTTAAAATTACTCCTATTTTTGCAGGGGTAATAAATATACCGGGAAAAAAAAAAAAAGAATTTTCTGTGGAGTTTTATATTTAGCAATACTGATTATGTGGTTTTTTATATCAGTGGATACTACATGAAGTTACAATGTTTAATGCTTTATGAAAAAGTAAAAGCAATTTTTATATTGTTAAGAGTAAATAAAGTTAACTTTATTTAACACTTCTTTAAGTGTAAGTATAGCAAAGATAGGAGGAGATTTTCAAAACAGGGACTCTGGAAATGTGACTTACACAATTTCAACTTCTGAATGTCAAATAATGCTCTTGGTTGCATATTAAAGACAATTTGCAAAGCTTTGGAAGGAAAAAATGTTTCCATTCATGATTCATGTCCAGGCTAAGGCTTTTATTTCCTACAGTAATGATACAGTATCACTGTGTACGGACACAGGCTTTAAGAGTTTCTGAAATGAGCAGTAATTACGCGTTGTGGTATCTCACTCCCTCTGTTAAGGCATTACCTAGAATTCTAATTCCTTTTTGTTCTGTGCCTGGTTCCTAGCTCTGTCTGCGTAGTAGATTTGTGCATTTGAAGGCAAGTCGAACCTTGTACCACTGACCCCTGGCCATCTTCACTAGCTTTTGCATTCAGCAGAAGTACAGCTGTGTGCATGGCTTCCATCTCACCTGTGAATATTTCAGGGATGAAATCCTCAGTTTGGGGGGAAAAGTGAGTGAACTTCTTGCCATTTCTCCTGTGAGAATATTTGACACGCCTAAAATAGCAGACATGCTTGAGAATAAACAGTCACCTGCCTGCCTTGTTGCTCTGATCAGAGTGTGACATTCAGCAGCAGCTTATTTACTTACAAACAAATATTTTGTAGTGCTGTGCTCTGGTACTGCTCTTCCTCTATTCAAATGCAAACAGCAGGAGGCACACAGACAGAGGTGGAGACTACTTGTCTTTCTGTTAAGAAAACAATTTCTAAAGCTGAATGTCATCTGTGCAGAGGGCTGGGAGGCAGACCTCTGGAAATCAAGGTGTGATTTGACTTCCACAGTACAAAACCATTTCAGAAAGAGAATTACATATGTAAGAAGGAAAGGGGTTAGGTCAGTTGGTGCTGTAGACAAATCTTTCTTGAAAACAGTTACTTTCAGTTTAAGGGTGCTTCACAGTTTCTACGTAGCTTACACAACAGAAGAGATAATACAATAACTGAAGCTTATTTGAACTCATGCCATAACAACTCTAACTTAAAATCGCTACAAAAAGACTGTTTTATGTCTTTGTGGAAGTCTGATACTCAGTGTAGCGCAGCTGATAGTAATAACAGCTGAGAAGTTGTGAAAAACTCCTTTTAATGTTTAGTATGTGCTTCTCTATTGAAAGGAGAATTACATGGCAATTGTGTAAAACTCTACAGAGTTCAAAGAAAGTCTTAGATGGATTCAAGTAGTGTACACTCAACTCTTCAAAACGTTGTGGCTCAATGGGATTTTTTGCGGTTACACTGTTATGCCCTCAAGAGGTATCTCTGCAAATCTGGCAGTAGCACAGCAGTATTCACAAGGCAATGGAAAATTTCAATCTACTCCTTTATATTCCTCACTTGACTTTTAATATGTTTTCCCTCACCCGTTTAATTATTTTCTCTGTAGTAAGTTGGACAAAATTATAAGTTAACATGGTTTTACTTGTAACTCTGTCTCTTTTTGGCTTGCATCAAAATAATTTTCTTATTAAAACCGCAACATAGAGTACTTGTACAAATTACCCTGAGAGACATGTGTTGAAATTCTTATGAGACTCTTTTGCATTATTTACATTGTGACGTTCTGTCAGTGTACCAATGCTCAAGACTGTTTATATTTTTGGATTTAACAAATATGTAAATCAGGTGCACATTTCCCTAGGAATGCAAATGTCTCTAATGAGGGAAGACAACAAACTTCAAAACAAACAAACGAAATAATAGAATATGGTAAATAGCTCATGTGAAAGCAGGGAAAGAAATGCCGCTCAAGTGGACTACAGATGCTGGGCTGTAATCCTTGCCATGGGATTGTTTAATCAGCTCATCTTGAAGCTCTGACAGATGAATTGTTTCTAAGCAGGGAGAGAGCTGGGGACGAACAGCAGCCAGGCAGAGGTTTCCCATAAGGAGGCATGAAAACTTCTGGTTTTCCTCTGTGTGGCAATCTAGAGAGCTGAGAGGATTGAATTCCTCTGGCTGAATTCGCTAACTCCGGTAGAATACCACTCCAAAGGCCCCAGCTCTCTGAAAGACTTTCTATATTATAATGATTAAAATAGCTGTTTAATTTTGGTGTGTAAGCACGGAAGAGGAACAGCATCATGGTGGATTGACTAAATATTATAGAAGGATTTGAATGTCCTTCAGAGAAGCACCCAGCTCGGATTTCATGTCAAAATATTCCCTGATTTTGTAGGGATAACTGATATCTTTGAATCTTAGTGCTCTAGATTGAGTTTTTGTACAGTAGGAATGTTCTTTATTGTGCTGTTTGTGCTATGCTTTTTATCATGCATTGCTCACTGAAAACTTTATTTTCCATTCAGAAGTGCAATTAGACAAAAGTTCCTCACTAAAATAAGACATCATTTTTCTCAAGCGGGCTTCATTTTGAATTTTGATGGCTTCCTGCTAAACATGCAAGCTTTCATTTCTATGAAATTAGTTCAGTATCTAAAAATCTGAATTAGTATTTTGTTTTTCATCATGTAACTTCAGCCCCTGACATACTGGTAAAAATTATATTTCTCAATTGTCAGCCATCTCTAATAAGATCTTAATGGTAAAATTATGCTGAATTCTCAAATATCTATGAAATTTGGATAATGTATGTGTAATAACGAGGGTAAAATGTGTTAATCAACATTCCTCTGTAATCTTGCAACTGCACATTGTATGTAACCATTGCCTTTTCTGTCTATTTTCAGTCTTTTATCTTAAAAAATGTGTTTTGTGTCGATTATAGTAAGACTGTCAGCTGGACTCTGTACTGTGACAGCACCACATTCATGAAGCCTCTGTCTTATCTGTCTCTGACATTATGTATCTGGTCTCACTTTAACATGTTCTCATTTGTTTGTACCAGCAAAGCTGACGAGTAAGGATCATTAATAGTCATTAATAGATCATTAATCATCATAACCTTGAAAAATGCTATCTTGATTTTCCCCTGTGCTACTTAATCTGTCATGCAGATATAGGTATTAGAGTGCTGGAGAACAGGTTTACTAAGCAGAATTATTTCCTGATAAAACCTGTCCCAAAGTTATGCCAAGCCTCCAGATCAAAATGTCTACAAAAAGTCTGAAAATTACTTACCAGTAGTATGTGCATGAGGTAATTCTTGGAAGAGGAGAACACGTGGAGAGGTAACCGTGAGTTATGTTAACCAAACTTCCATCATAAAGGAGAAAAGATTTTCAACAAAATCATCTAACACAAAATTTATTTCTCATTTCTTTATAACACTTCTAACAGCTTTCTACTTTTCTACAAGTTAACACCGCGTAGGAGGTGTTAGCTTTGTGCTGCTTGGACTCTGAAACCTTGTCTCTGGGGGAGTGAGGAGGCCGTGATTGCTATGAACTGCTGGTGCTGATGCTGAAAGAAAACTTGATATTCACAAAACTCTCAGTAGAAGGTGGACTAGAGATTTATTAAATTGATACCTGTAATGCCTGTAATTGATTCCTTGGCAAGGTCTCCAATGGAGTGTGAGTTCAGTGACTTTCTTAAAAAATATTGTTCAGTAGATAGACAGTAAAACTGCTGTCAGTCACCGTGCTCCCCAGAAATCTGAGCTGTCAGGTGCCCTGGAGCCTTGTTGGTTTGGATGAACGTTTTAAGTACTATCAGAAATTGTATGTATCGCATATAAAAACAACCTTCAAATTTAGTCATAACACAAAGCATTATTTAAAAGACTCAGACCTTCAATGTGAGTAAATTTGGTGCTAAGACGTAAGAGAAAAGGATGCCTGACAAAATAGGAGATGTGTGCATTGGCAGTTTATGGTAGTAAACTCGTCTAGGGAGGAGAGGGCTCAGCACTAGCTTTCCTTGGCATCAGCAGGTTTTTTAAAAAGAACTTTCATGTTGGAAACTTTTTAATTGTTACAGTAAAAACATCCCTCACCTTTTGTGTTCTCCTGTTATATTCGAACTGCTCGTTGCAAATGTCAAATAAGTTAAAAAGAACTGAAATGGAAGATGTGGAATGAAGCATTCAGTAAAGAAAAAAAATGAAAACTTTAGTAAACAGCCTATCTTTTCATACTGTTTGAAAAATTCTGCTTGACTTGATATTTTTGTTCATTATAATTTGAAATGATAATTTCTTTTAACTGAGACTTTTTACCAGACAGCTGGTGTCTGTGCCAAAAGTTAAATCAGAAGACACACCTTGATGTACTACATTGTAAAATTGTCAGATTAAGAGATGGATTTTAAAACCACAGGAGTAAACAGAAGAGATGAGCATCTTATTTGTTCCTGTTTATGATTATTTCAGTTTATTGTTTCTATATAGCATAATCTATTTGCATTTATTTTAAAATATTTTTTCCTATTGACAACTTAATGTTTTTAAAGTAATTTTGTCCTATTGACAACTAAATGATTTTTATTATTATTATTTCTGGGGTTTGATGGTCCATAGGCAAGTATAGTTCCATAGTTCTCTGTTCTCCTTGTCAAGGACAGTGAGAATGAGGATTTTTCATGCTTGAGTTTATGTTGCTCTCTTTCTGATTTCTCTGGCTTTTCAGAATTTAAGTTTTCTGAAAGAAAGTGGAGAGAAGAAGGGCTATATGAGAGCAAGGATTGCATGTTATCTTGATTTTGATGAAATAATTATGATTTCTTTTTCTAGATAATCTTTTTTCTCAAAAAAAAAAAAATTGAACAGGTATTTAACAGCACTATATGTGAACTCTTTGTGGATTTCATTTTCCATGTTTGTTTGGTTTTTTTTGAAAAAAGACATTGCAAGATAAAAGTTACTGAATAAAAATGTGCACATGAAGTCACAGTGTGATGGTTACCTGGTAAGTTAGTGGACAGTAATTAGTATCAGAGAGCTGAGAGACTGAAATCTTCTGTTTTGAATTTGATGATTATCAGCTTGTTTTTGCAGTTGTTTGATTTTTTTGTGATTTTCTTTCAGTTTGTGTTTATCTTTCTTCCTTTTCTGTGAATGGATTCTGTTCCATGTCAGTGCTTCCTGTCATCTTGAACTATAAATATATCACTTTCCTCAGAGTCTGGAAATTTAAAGGAATTCTGAAAATCCATCCCTCTCAGAGATCAGAAGCTACTGCAAACCTGGGTAAGCCAGCGTTGCTAGACCTATTTGAAGTAATATTGGTCGACAGTCTATCTACCAAATCTCTTACTTGCCTGCAGTGTCTGTGAGCCAGTGAGTTCAGTAATGCTACAAGTCCGATCAGTATTGTTATTTTTCACCTAGGTATTACCTCTGCTTCTTTACCCTTAAGTCAGTTCTCTTCAGACCAATCCTGCTTAACGAAGTAGTGGCTGTTTTCTGAACCAACTGATCCCAAGTAGTTTCAAATTCACTTTTTATTTCTTCTAATGAGCCGTTTCTCTGTATTTAAATAGAAGCAAGCATGAAGAAGACAGTAATGCTTAATCAGGGCTATAGCTGAATATATTTCCTTCTGATCTCAGTTAACTTGTGGTCTTTAATTTCGGCTGAACCTTTGTCTACAATAACTGTAGGAAAAAGAAATGCCTCCCTGTCCCCCAATGGAAGAGGGTGACACAAAGTTACATAAAAATGGCAGGCTAACAGTTTTGCAGTAAGCAAATGGAAGAGGAGGAGAAGCCATACACAGAATTTTTTATTTTGTGCCTTGTCTTGTTTGCTCTTCGTCTTACCTCTGAAGAGTAAGGATTATTTAAAATACTTTGAAGCTCCTCCTGTTGCGATCACGACATTCCACTGCATTCCATTGCCCTGGTTTGTCTCAGGCTTCACCTATGTGTGTTTTTATTTCTATGTGTTATGGTGTCTGCAAGTAGGTGATGTTATTTGTTTGTAATTCATATTAAAACCAGCGGAGCAGATAAAACGCAGAAAATGCAGAAGAAATTGAGGGGTAGCTCACATGACATGGACTTCCTACACAATAAAGGGCTTCCTCTGACCCTGGTGAATGCACAACTGTATATAATTAAAATTTGCTTTTTATTTTTACATTATGTAGCAGTTTTCAGCAGCATGTACCAAAATTATACAGAACCACAGCTAACATAATGATGGTTTTCCAAGTAATGTGCAAAAAGCCCAGCTCATTTTTGAGTGCAGTCTGCATGAAATCTGAGCGGTACGGATGTCAGGATAGCTCTCTATTCATTATGTTGCATGTCAGAAGTTTTATGTGACCCTGAAATATAGTTCTTTTTAAAAAAATGTGGCTTTAGGATGGTATGTTTCTAAGTTTGAAAACTGAATTGTAAAACTTCCCAATGCTGAGATGTTCCCAATTTGAATGCCCCTTTTTCATTTCAAATGGTTTCTTGGGTCTCTTTCTGCTGTGTTTTAAATGCAGATGAGGAACTCATCCAAATGGTCTTTTTTTTTCAAATATGGCCTTTTATTGCTGGATTATGTCTAATACAAATTCATATGTGGATTTAGCCAAGAGATACAGCACTGGATTGTATTGCTGTATCTGACTGCTGGTATTGTTCCTGGTGATGATTGCTGTGCAGACGAAAAGCACTGTCCGCAGCTTGAGCTTGATTGTACACTCTGTCATAGAGAAAGTCAAGGGAAATACAAGCTTTCTTTTGTGAAGCAAACAAAAAAACCCTGTATGTTCACTTCAGCTGTTCCAGTAAGAGCAAAATAATCTCGGAAAATCGAAGAGAAATCAGACTAGGCTTCCTACTGCTCACCCACTTTATGCCGATCAGTCAATTTGTGTGAGGAACAAAAATACTCTGTAAAGAGTGTGTCCTCTGAAAAATACTTCTGACATGCTTATTCCAGCTTATTTCCTTGCTTTATTTAATTTCATTTTGTTATTGAAAGAAAAGCCTGACATATTCCACTGTGGCTTATGTCTTTAGGAATACTTAGGATAGTCCCACTGATTAAGATTTTCATACTCTTAAAGAATGTAATCAGCATGAAATTGCAAAAAGAAAGCCATCCTTCTATTTTGGCAATGAAAATGCAGAACAAACAACTCAAAATATATGTCTTCTATCTATCTTAAGTACATGATGGGTTAAACATTCATGAAGTAATCATTATCTTTCAAGTGTGATTTACAGCTCAAAGAAATAAAAAATAAAATAAATGCTGTGCTGTTATTTTTCTTTATTATTGGAAGACATTCCATGGTGTCAGTGCATGCAGAGAATGTTGGACAAGTATTTAAAGAGATTAAGCTACTGTTTGTGAAGGATTTTGAGAGAAAACTAACTGGAAAAGCTATTATACAGTGTGCTATTTTATATTTTAAAGGTTAGAAAAACTTACGGAATAGGTAACAAGACTGAGTAAACAAATACTTCAATGCCTTCTGGGCTACTGAAGTGTTTGCCTAAATAAGAGAGACACAAGCCTTTAATTTTTAATACAAGTAAACTTCCTTTCAAGTACGAATTTTTGTGATATAGCAACTTCAGGTCACAGAAAAATACGGCTTCAATAAGCTTTTCAGGAGTCATCCAATTTATCCCAGACCCATAAGAAAGGATCAACTAAACCATTTATGATTAGTATTTGCTCTGTCTTCTAAATATCTTTGTATAGTACTTCAGTAGTTTTAATACTTCTTTTTACAGTGAGGTTTTCCTAAGACATTACGTACATAGGCTTTTGGTTTAGTGTCATTTGTACTTGGTTTTCCTCTCCAATTTATAATTGGCTGATGTTGTTGTCCCTGCCTTCCCTGCTGGCCAACTTTTCTGCTTCCAGCGAGGTTTTGATAATTTATATTCCTTTCTAGTTTCCTCTGCTTTCGTCTCTTGCATTTTCTATCTTGTATTATTTATTCTTATTAATCTAGATCAAATCTCTACAAGTTTTTGGTTGGGTTTGGTGGTTCTTTTTTTTTAAACGCAGAGAAGTTATAAACTTGCAACTTTCTCCAAGTTGTTTTTTGCTTCTGTTTCCATTCATCCACTCAGGAAAGGACTGTTATTAGGGGGAGTGCCTACTGAACCCTGGACAACTTCACCAACGATACAGGAGGCAGACATCGTCATGGTGGGGGTGGGTGGGGTGTCCGCTGCAGAAGGTCGCATTCCTCTCTCTCAATGGCAACGTTATGGACTCTGTCTACATGAGTTTCTTCCAATGTAGCATTATTTTTCTTTCTCCCCAACCCCCCCCATTTTTTAAAAAAACTATAAACCTGTTCGCCAGCTTCACTGCCCAGACCTGCAGACACATGATGGATTGGACATAAAAAAGGAAATGCACGAGAACCTCAGGGGATTTTATCTAGGAAGTTGCGTATGTAGTAAGAGCCTGACTTGTAGACTCTATCTTAAAGGATACTTAGCGAGACAAAGATGATGGGTAGAAACATCAAATGTTTTTATGCTTAAAAATCTTTTGAATGAACAAATGAACATTTTTAGCTGCATGTACCATTGAAAAGAACCAGCCATTGAGAAAGAAGTTTGTTGAAATTGAGTCATCTTCCACTTTAGAAGGAAATAGGAGTCGTGGAAAAGGCTATTATTGTTTTGGGGTCTCCCCCCCCCCGCCCCCCCTTAACCCCCTCAACACCAAATCTATTTAGAAAGAAGTGTACTTTTAGACCTTAATAATGACTAAAGAGTTCTCTTAAGAAAGTCATGTCTCTACCCATCTACCCATCATTTGTCACCTGCATGAGGAGGTATGTGACGGGCAAAACAGTGAGTCTAACAAAGCTACAGCACCATAGTGGGACTATGGGCAGAAGGTAAGAGTAGCACTGTGGGAATGACTTGCTAATGTTGGGTTTCAAAGTCTATGTAACATACTGAAATGGAACTATGAGAGTGAAAAATATCGGTGCACTAATCTGAAAGAAAAAAAACCCACAGATGTAGCAATTCTACTCAAAGGCTACGTTAAATACTTGTCTCTAAAAGTAATGTGTCTACCAATCTTGGCATTAAAACTGGGTGTTTTCTGTTTTATAGGTTTTATATTATTGGTAGCAATTAAACTGTAATGACTTCTATCCATTAGTACTATGGGGGAGTTAAATCAACTGGAGTGTGCACTGGTAACAGCCATGAAGTCCTAGGTCACTGCCAGTTTGTTACAGTATTAAAGAATGTCATGGTGGGTGCATTTTTATGTCAGAAAGAGTCACAGAGTTAAGTAGGAGAACATTACTGTGTCGGGATAGTGGGAAAATAAATGTATAACAGCTGTTATTAGACACCCTAAGTACAAAATAAATCTGTTGCCAAGAACACTATTGTGAATGAAAAAGGAGAGAGAGGGAATAATCCCTCGCTAGTAGCTGTTAGCATAGTGAGGTAAACTTCTTTCTGCCTTTCTGATGTTTTTTAGGATTTCTCCAGATAGACGAGGGACTCTTATACAGGTTGTTACTGTGGCTGAAAATTCAGGTGTCCAATCTTTATTAAGTTTGGGTTTCCTTAAGATTCAGTAAATTGCAGGAAAATTAGTAATTACGGCAGATTTCTGAATTGTTTGGTTTTGATAAAAATGTTGGTTCTGCCAGATCTCCTGGAACCTTCAGAAAATTGGAGGGAAAAAAACCCGAAGTTACTTACATACTTCTGATCTGTTTGTAATTTCTGCTACTTCTTAATTGATGTACGTATGTTCCAATTTTTAAGTACTGCATTGTTGTGCCTGATCCATCATTGCCTTCTCTAGCTTCCAGAAACTGGTGTGTATGAACTGGCAATAGACATTTTAAGTGACTGTGTGGCCCTGTGAAGGACAGTGGGTTACATGTGAAAATCTGTCCCCTGAATTAGCGCTAACATGGGAAGTGTTCAAAGTTAGTCAGCTCATGTACTGCACACCTTTGGGTTCCCAGTTCCCATGGGAATGTGTCAGAAGACAAGCTGCTAAACTGAGTTAACCAAACACAAATTTGTCTTACAAGTTTTAAATTCATTCAGATGGGACATGAATATTTTGTTTCCTAAACTGCACAATTACCCTGGAGCTCATGTTGCAACGTGTCAGTACAATGACAGCTCCCTCTGAATGACAACTCATAGCTATACTGAAAAATGACAGGGTTTGTAAACCAAGGTTGTTTAAAGAAAAGACTCGGTTCTCGAGTGACTGTTTCTCTCTGAATCATTACTGCATTTTACAGTACACTGTAAATATACTTATTTTTAAATGGATCTAATTGGCATGCTTAATGGACTTGTGACGGTGTATAACACAGAGTATGCTGTACTAGCACCTAGTAACGTAATCTTGTTGATGGCAATTACAAGATGCTCGGAGACATTCTACACATTCTACAGTGCAATCCATTAAGAACAAGTCAGTAGTAATGGGCATTAGGATTTGTAAGTGTTCACCTTAGTGGCAGGCTTTTTTATCATGCCTTTTGCTGTCACTCAGGCAGTTACTGTCACTAGCTTTTTTTTCCGATGGAGGCCTTATTTTTCAAGTGGCATAAGCCACTACTTGTCTCCCTGACTGTGCATTTGTGTGGAACTCTGTTACATATGATATTTCATTCTGTTTATTCTTAAGTATCTTTAATGGCATCTTGTTTAACAAAAAAGGTGAAATGAGTATTTTACACTCTTGAGTGTATGAAAGGAGTCTTGGACTGAACTGGGAAACTCTTACCTGAATTCCATCCTCATGAATGTAGCTAGAACTTTGAATATAAATCACCCTAAAGTTTGCTATGCATTTTAAACATGAGTTTTGGAACTTAACTGTGCTATACATTGACATGTAATTCTAGCTCTTGGGACAAGGGATTGACTGTGTAACATTTGTACGGCAGCAAGAAATGAGCCTCTGCTTGTACTTTCAGACTAGGAGAACAGCTGCAAAATATATGTCTAATTCTAATAGTAATAATAATACTGTGTTCCCCCCTCAAAATAAGAAAAATAACTCACAGCATCAAAATCACGCTTTCAAAACGTTCAGAAAGTCTGCAAAAAGTTCAGAAAGTTTTAAGATATAGTGAGGCAGAAGTCTTAACATAAGTATGCTGCAGACATTAAAAAGACTAATGCTGTTTTCGTGCTGATTTCATTTTTCTTTTGTTGTATAAATACATATATATAGAGAGAGAGTACATAAAAAAAATATTGGAGATGATCTGAATTGGTTCATAAAACCTTGCTGGTTTGCAAATCATTACGATATTTTAACTGCATTGCCTGGTTCTGAGTTAGTATCTGTAGGCATCTTGCATTATATTATACCTTGGAATTGCATCTGAAACTTGTGGCTACACAATACCGTTCCAGGAACTTGGTATTTAATGTTGAAGGAACAGAGCACTTCTATGTTAGGTCTCTGGTATGAAATTCTGGTCATGGTAACTTCCGTAGCTTCTCCTGTGTTTAAATAATGCCCATGGTTTTGTCTTTCCACTGCACTTCACTGGAAGAAGCTTTTTTTGGACTCCTTACTTTCAGCTGACCTTCTTAGAGTCTTCACATTTATGGCCATTGATTTCCTTGAGGTGTTCCTGCAATGTTTAAGAAATTCTTCTCTAATTAATCATGCCATATATATTTGGTACAAAAAATGAGAGACTTTGAAAGGAGCATTGCTTTCTAGAAAGTGTATACATCTATACATTTTACTCAGTGTATGTAGATATCCATGGTTGGTAAATATTTGGTATACTGGTAGTTGAAGAAGGTCTGTCTGAAAAGGGTGACGATTTTGGATTTCCAGTAATTAAAGGATAGTCACATAATTTCAAAAACATTGAATAACCTTAATGAACAAATAGTATTTCTAATGTTGAATAGTTGATGACTACAACTGTTAGTTTTCAGCAGCTGGAAAACATTTAAAATATCCCGATATTTTACTGTGTTAATGCTCAAATTATATTACTTGGGATAATAATAGGACTTGTAACTTGTGTTCTTATTACTCATACACCTATAAGATTTCCCACAGAGATTGTGAGAAAAAGTTGACTTTACCTAATTATCATTCTCAAGCTCCAGTAACTCCTTTCCCCCACCCCCATGCTATATATACTTTTCATGTGATGGGTTATAAAAACTCTTACTCTGAGGACTCAGTAATCCCTTTTTTAGTGGCATTGGTGCAAAATGTTCTGCAGTCTCAGTATTGCCTTGGCGTTTTATATAAAGCAGAACCAAGTTTATATAACGGAAACAGAATGTCGAATGTATGGTAAATAGTATTTGTGATCTTCCTGCTCTCAAATTCTGTTACCTGAAATTGAACAAATTGTTTTGTTTTGTTTCTGTTTGTGATCACTAGACACGTTTTTCCTCTGTCCCAGGATAACTGGTCATAAATGAATGGATCCACATTTAGTGAGTCCAGCAAATATTAGAACTGTTTTAAGTGTTTTTTAAAATCAATGACATGACTGAGACTAGATGACAAAAAATCTAATAAAATATTGTATCTTAGAAAAATGTAAAGTTACTGTCATACATTTATAACCTAATGTAAATGCATGAAATAATTGTCATCATCACCTACATGAAGATGAAGAGCTTTTCCAGAACTAGCTTTTCCATCTAAAATGCTAATATTTTACCATTTCCCCCCATTTTTTGCCAAATAATATAAGGGCCATAAATGGATAGTGTGATATGTCTGCTTAAGCATTACAGTATTAACAGAGGGTGTTTTCTTTTGATTCTATATCATGGATATCAATGTCATTGTTACCTGAAAAATCGCTTTATAGCACTGTCACTTTTCCCTCCATTCCCCCACATATCTAGAAGTCAAAGTGTGTGGAATCAGATGCACAGGGATTGTCTGCATGTGTGTGGCTGGAATTTCATGATCATAATGCTGCCTTTTGCCATAAATATCTGAAATGGAGATTTGCATCTGTTGTCCTAGAAGACTGGGACAAAAGGCTGCCACCAGGTATGACAGCATTTGAGTGGAAATGTCAGTTAGTTAATTCTGTTCTGATAACAGTACTACCACATCACAGGGATTTGCCAGGAGAAAAGCGTCCATAGCACATTCTTGGTATAAAAGAAAGGTGAAGCAGTATTATCAAAACCACTTAAAATATAACGGTTTCAAAGTTTTTTTGCTGTGAGTCAGAGTATTTCCCCTCAAGCACATGCAGAGGGAGTAACATGAAGGTAAGTCTTGTACACATTAAAATTACCAAGGATTCTGGGCTCAAATGAAGTAACCACCAGGCAAGTACTTCACATCATATTTCATATTTGCTGAGTTGATTTGGGCTCCAAAACAAGTTGTCTGAAATTTTACCGGAGATGTAGTTGATGTCTGCATTTCATCTGACACACTGATATGCTACATCTTATGAAAGTAACTTTTCTAGTACATCAGTAAACTAAATCAATACATACTCACATGAGGAATTAAATTACTTTCGTGTCTGCTAAGTGCTGACTATTCTGCACACGTTAGGACATCTCCTTACTCTTGTTATGCCTGTTTTGTGGAGTAGCAGTTCTCATTTTGCTAATAGTTACTTAACAGATATTAGCTGGCAGCATTTGAAAATGAATATATTTCTCTAGATCTCTTATTGTAACTTTTTCTCCTCAACCTCATCAGAATGATCATGATGCCAAATTTGGCCTCAGAGCATGCTATTTTGTTGTTGTTGGACATGTGACAATGACTTCAGTGTATTTGTAATCTTCCTCTCTTCCGTGGCTTTTCTTCTTTAGCCTTTAACTCCACAGCAAGCAGTCAGTCATCCTAAATACCATAGTTACACAAAATAAGGTTAGGGTTCCCATTTCACTACTGATACTGAAAAACATCTCCCTGTGAAACACCAGGAGCACCATGATTTCTTTTGTCGCTTTGGTGTCTTACAGTGTCTTTAGTGTCTTAGAGAAACAGCATCCAAAAGTTTGGGTGTGAGACACCCCATGTTTGGTAATCATAGGGGTGGGCCCAGCATCAGGGTAGCTGTTTATTCCTACGTGTGATTATTCCTAACTTGTTCTATTAAAAGAAGTAATGCAGTTGTTGATAAACTAAGTAGAAGAGTAACAGCTGCACGCTTGCTCTTCCATGCTGTTCTGTGTATTGACCGTCCGTGTGGGTGTGGTGTTCAGGCCTCACTGGCAGATGTTTCGGATGACTTGTATATTCACAACTGGCGAGTCCCCAGATAAATTACGGAGGTCACCTCAAATGAGTTACATTTCTTGAAATAAGCTTCTGTAAAACTCTGAAGTGCCTAGGTGGCATCTTCGGAGCAGCCAGGCTAGTGAAAACGTTCACTCACTGCACAGCCATAATTGTCTTGTATAAACATGTCAGGAGTATCCTGAATAAAGCCTGATTATATGTAATGAGTAACAGAGAACACAGTTTGTTTTTAAGCTGCATATGCCTTTTAATTTTCCTTATAAGAAGATATACATGAATGTACTTTCACACAGCTCATTGGATTACAACTTGAATGGTATTTTAATATTTGTGTCACTTCAGCTTGAAGGTGTCATCACCGAAGTATTGGGACCCAGTAAGCACCCTAGTTAATGATGCATAGCTTCCTGGCTTAGCTGGAGGTTTCACTATTCCTTCGGAGTACCGTTCTGTTACTTGAAGGCCAGCTGATGCCAAGTAGAACATTGCCACCTTTTGGCCGCAAAGAAAAGACAGTTAGAGAAGCAGCGTTATGCAAGCTGGGGATGCTGCACCAAACTTACTAGTATATTCATTTGTAACCAAACTGCTCAGTAGTGGCAGCCCGGTGCCGTGGAGGTTGTAGGCATCGTTTGCTTTGATTGTGTGCGTTTCATACCGTGGTGATGTGTTTATAGAGAATATATTATGCTACATACTAATTATGTTTTCCTGAGGACTGAATTACATATGCATTGTGAAGATAGTATGAAGGCTACCATGGTTACCATTGTGCACCCAGGAACTTATTTTATACAGTGCCAATTAATCTGAGGTAATGCTTGAGAGAGAAGAACGTTGAATAAGGAATGCTAATGTGTCAGCTGAAAGGTGGAAATTAGATAGAAAAGCACAGCTCTTATTGAAGATTATATGTCAGGGTCAGCATTTATAAATGAATCCACCTGTAAGACTAAAATCAACAGTTCCGTCTTACGTAAAACCCCCCATATCTTTCTAGGCCTAGCTGATACACAGAACACGCTGCTGCTTTATCAAGGATGTTCTCTGAATAGGAGGGTTTTTTCCCTTCTTCTGATTTTAATGCCACATTCCTACAGTTCAGGCTATAATTGGGTGTTATTGATGTCAGAAAGAGGCTGCAGTTTCATGATGCAAAGACATCTAAACCCTACGCAGCTTATAGTTGCTGGGGACTGATGTTATGCCTCTGGCCAAAGACTTGCAGATGGGGAGGGCAAGGACTGAGCATTGTACAGCTCTAACTCTCCTGACAGCTCAGTTTGCCTCATGTTACAGCGCTAACATGGCTTCTCAGTCAACTTGTCCATTCACTGTGAGGTGTACGGCAAAATTAACGTGCCAGCTGTACACAGTGTGTGGTTATAATTCTTACATGTCTTTCTGTTTCCCGTTTGCATTGGGACAAATCATTTTAGTAGACGAAGAGAATCCAGCCTGGAGCATCCAGATCCAGATCATAATACAGTTCAGAATACAAAACACTGCTGTTCTAATTTCTAGAGGAGAACTTTGAGGAAGGGTCAAGTGAAGATGCTGGATAAGCTCCTGACAGAATTGCAGATTTCCTGCTTGAATGTTTTCACTGTATTTCTAGTATATTAACACAGCATAAAAGTACTGCAAATATCTGTAGAATGGTGCTGTGTAGTGTGGTGTGGCTACACCACCTGATGCTTTTTTGGCTGCCTTGTAGAGTTATAGAGCAGTCTTGTAGAGTTTTGCTGTTGATTCTTGCTGCAGTAGCTATAAATACCTAGCAACAAATATCTAGCAGCCCTAATGAAGCAAATCACTTAAAGATTGACAATATCAACATGTTAAAGCTGTTGCAGAACAGGAAGCTGGAGACAAAATTTGAGATGAGTTTAAACCCTTTTAATCCTCAAATAGGATTCTTACCAAATTTGCAAAAATGTATGTAACGTTGAACACTGAACTTTTAGTCTTTAGAAGAAAAGTCTGCCATTTCTTTTGATTCACCAACGTGCATGAACAGTTGGATTTAAGTTAACTAACTTTATACTGAAACAGATGAAGGAATCCTTGTATCATTCTGCTGGCTGAGCGGCATCATATTCTATGGGGCTGGCAATTTTTGGCAAAAGAGTAATGGTAACAAACAGTTGGGAGGCAGTAACTTCAGCTTCCACAGATGTTCCAGCAGTGAATAGTTGCCCAAGGCAGAAGCTTTGATGCTTAAGTGATGGAATGTTTATCTTAAAAACAAGAAATTAAGCTACTAAAATGCATAAGCACCTTTTCCAAGTGTTACTTGTTAACACAGTTCATTGGCTTACGTGACTTGTAGCTGTATTATTACTATTTTTATTAAAAACTGAATTGCGCTTCACACTAAAGCACTTCAACGGAAGTAAAAGTAAAGCATTTTCAACAAAATTCCTTTATAAAATACCAATTTTCAGTAACTTTCCACTCTTTAGTGGTATTCACTTTTAAACTGATTCTACAACATTCTTAATACTTAGTAGTAAGTATGGCTGAAGACGCTTAACTTTGCAGGAGTAATCACTGGACTGCTTTTACCTGATCGTGTAATGAACATCTCTCTTCCAATGCTTTAAAATGTAATATGGTCAGCAGTATCTGTCTGTTAGATGTAAGTCAGAAATAATTTTTGCCTGCTTCCATGAGATTCATATACATCTTCCTTTTGTTTCTAAGAACATGGCTTAACCAATATTTTTGCCAAAGCTTCTAATTCAAAGTAATTGTTCAGTCAAGGGAGTATAAGAGAAAAAAGTTGCAGTGGCTTATGATAATCAAACATAGTTAAGTTTTTGACAAAAATTGTTATAAATCATGCACACATTTTCTTTTTTACAAAAGGAGACTTGATTTGAAGGTATTTTCAGAAGAAATTTCAGGTTACTAGCCAAATGTTTTGGAAAATGATTAGCTGCTCATTCAGATCCTATGTATTAATCTTTGTGCTGAACTAAAAAAACAGCTGCATGGATGTGTAAAAAAACCAGGGACATTTCTTCATATCTGTTGAAGCACGTTCACATTTAATCATTAAGTTCTTGGCAAGAATATTTCTGCAGCCTATGTCAGTGGAATATATCAGGTTTGGAAAGGAATGTATATAATTACCTCATTATGTAATTTCAATAATAAAATAACTGAGCTGTCTAAATGCCTATCAGTGGAAAACCAATGGAGGCAGCTGATCTGTAGTTATGCATAAAAACTTTTAACTTCTCATTCTGATGAAATATGCGTATTCTTTTAACTTCTTCCTTGGTGAAATGGTTGCTTTCTATTAGTTTTTGTTACAGTGCTTCTAGTTAGTGCTTTCTTTTTCAGGGGATGGGGGTGGGAATCGTATAAAAACCTTTTGCAGGTTTCTTTGTAGCTTCAGCAGCAGGAACAGTTGACTTGTAAAGAAAACACTGTGCCGGACCAACTAAACAACTGAGGGCTCAAGGTAGGTCAGTTGTTGCCTTTGCTTGTAGGGTTGGGAACGGCATATTTCAGATATTGATACATCAGGCAAGGTAGGTAAGGCTTGTTTCGGAGCATCTGGTTCTTTGGATGGGTGGACAGACAGATGGAAAAGTTCTGAGTGAATGAACATTACTGAGGTTGCTCAGCAAGCTGGCACAATTTTGTTTCTCCGCTAGGAAGCCTGCAGTAGAGCTGAAGGCCTTTACAACTGAAAACCTGGAACTAAAAGGACAGAAGGTAATAGGGGAATACAAGGAAAACTATATTAATTAATATTATTTTTAGAAGATTAACTTCTAAATTAAAATCTTCAGATAACTAGTTACAGAGGAAGTTTACACATTAAGAAAAAGTAAGGAACAGTATAAAAGTAACTTACTCCATTTACAATCCAAGTGAAAGTACATCAAATGTTTCTTTCGCAATTTGTGATTCTTTTAGAAATTAGGACTCATCCTACAAACACCAATCAATATGACACCAGTGAAACAGTAGTAGTTTGCGTGACAATAGCTGTTGCAGGGTAGTGTCTGCTAAATTATATTAAAATTACTGAAATGTTGAATTACTCACCTGTTGAGTAACACATAGAATTACCCTTTTGAAGAAGGGTGTCCATCGCTTCTAACAGTGTTAGGTTTTCCCTCCCACTCTTTCTGCTTTACCAATTTATAAATTCCCTCATTTCTGGCAACTTTGTTTTTGCACTTAGACTGTATAATTTAGCATAGTAAATAGCTGAGACTGGCAAGCAGTGTGTAACTGACTATATACCCCGCCATTTCTTTTATGCTTGGGGGTAATTGTAAACACAGAATAAAACGGATTATTTCAGTGTATGTAACAATAGTCACACAAGTTGGTTTTAGTTTTAGATTTTGCCTATAGTCAATAGAGAGAGGACAGTACTCTGTATTGGTAAACCTCTGTTGGGGATGGAAGAAGCCAAGAACTACCATAACTACACTTCCAAAAGATTCCCATGAATCACTTTGTGGTGTAGCACATTGTGTGAGTGTGGAAAAAGTGTTGGATTTATATATTGTCTGTGAGTTCATCACTTCACTGTTGAGTAATTTATTTATCTGCTCTCCGTGAATGATGCAGTTTGTTGTCATGTTTGATCGTTAACACTTTTTACAAGGCCTTTTAAGGCATAACTCCATCTGCAGTAACTTTAAGGTTATTCTGTCCTTAAGGCGGAACAGTAAGACTCTCCTGTTTTCACTGAAGCATATGTAATGTAGAGGGAGACAGTGTTTCCAGTGAACTAAATTCTTCAGTGTGGGAGAAAAAGAGAGAGTCCCAGTGAGCAGACTTTTGCTCATTTACTCCCTGCAGAGAAATGACATTTGTTCTCTACAGCATTTTCTCTTGAGAGGACCAGTTATTGGCTTATGTCACAAGCAGTCTACTGTTCCTCAGTGATATATTCCTTAAGGCATACATGGATCACTTTCAATACTCAGTGATCCAAATTCAACTCTTATTGATTGTATGAATGTGCTGTGGCTGTGAGAACAGAAATTGTTCTTGTGTGTGTGTGTTAAAGTTCATCCGGTTTTCTTTCTGATGCGGTGCTGCTGGGCGTTTCTCCCACTATGTGTTGTCTGTCTGTAGGTATGTGTATACATATACATGCTTACATGAATAAAAGGCTTCCATGACTTTTTACTACTAACTGGCTGCCCTTAATTCTACCTAGCCTCCTGCCACTGGTACTGACTTGCAGAGTCTGTCTAGGTAATGAGAATAGCAAGGGCTCCCCTTCCTCCTTTACCCACTACGGCTGGTTTGAGGGTAAGTAGCAGACTTTATATATAATAATAGACAATATTGCTAGCTTTTTTGTTGCTCTGAGGATGATTGAAAGCAACCAAATTCAAGACATATTGAAAGGGAAAAAATTACAGTTGAGAAAGTCCTGTAAAATTTGATGGAAAACATATGGCTATCTCCCTACATCCCTTATCTCTGTTATTGGAGTTCACTGTGACAGAAATTTTTTTCTCTCCTAGAATAAAGCTTACATTCCCTTGCCTATGTAAAGTTTTAGTATTTCTGCTCTGTTTTGCATTTTGAAGGAGCCTTTGCTGAGATCAACTGTGTAAGAGTATAGTAAAATAATTAAATGCTTTGGTACCTGTTGGGTTGAGCAAGCCTCATTAACTTGGCTTGGGCTGTACAGCTGGATGTGAAGAACACACACAGTATGATACAGTCAGCTAGAAGTCAGTGTTGACTAGAACTAGCATTTTTGTTATTGAGGTACTTCTGAATTGCAATGCAGTTTTGCCAGGATTGAGCATCAAGGGAAACAAACAAAAAATCCCCCAAAAATAATTTGAGATCAATCTCAATCAAAGAATGGGGTGATAACCCATTTAGGAACTTACTCCAGCCTGGGCTCATGGCTTTCTTAGCCTTCCTGGTTAAATATATTTTGCCAGCTGTTCTGGTGCTTTACACAGTACATTAAACAACTTAATCATATTGTCTCCTCTTTTATTAATAAATTTAGCATTTCTATTCTTGAAACAGCTGTTTTCTTCTCTTGCTCTATTTTAGTTCTTCTTCAGAATACAAATTCAAACTACTTTCCATTTTTTCTAGACCTGCCACTTAAAAATTTTGTTTTCCTATTTGATTGATTAACCCTCTTGACCAAAAATTGAGTGCTCTGAGGACCACTGTTATATTTTTCCAATAAATATTCCCTTTGTTGTTAAGTGTTTCCCAGTATTCTTGAACATCCTTCTGGAAGGAGGGTGTTCTGGGACAGTATCTTTGAGACAGAAGAGCTTGTTCTTCTTGAAATTTTACTGTTTTTTGCTTTCATAAAGAACTAATTGCCATGGTTTCACATGTAAGTACTCATTCTGGATGCACCTCAATTTTTATACATCAAAGAATAGGATAAACTGTAGAGATGGAACTTTCAAGATGGAAATTGACAGGA
Organism: Falco naumanni; assembly: GCF_017639655.2. Classification (NCBI taxonomy): domain Eukaryota; kingdom Metazoa; phylum Chordata; class Aves; order Falconiformes; family Falconidae; genus Falco; species Falco naumanni. The sequence continues at coordinate 17,785,684 of NC_054067.1, forward strand.
TCTATGCTTTCCCCTTCTGAAAACCTCAGATGGAAAATATTAATTTAGCAGTTTCAAGTTCTGGTCATAGTTCCAGATACTGATCAATCCCACCCATAGCTGCAGAACTAACTACTGTACAGTGAAGTCTTCTTCCCTTTAAAATCTGAAAAAGATTGGTTAAAGGAGATAACTTTAAATCTCAGGCTTAGATCAAATGATTCAAAATTAATATTGTCTATCGAGACTTGTTTTAAAAACTCTGAACTTGTAAAGGCTAGCAAGGTTAGGGGTGCAGAAGAAGCTGGGAGGCGGTGACACAGCCAGGACAGCTAATCCCACCTGACCAAAGGAATACCATACCATGTGACATTGTGCTCAGCAGAAAAGCTCAGGTTAAGGAGGAGGGAGGAAGGACATTCACAGTTATGGCATTTGTCTTCAGTCACTGTCACATGCGATGAAGCCCTGCTTTACAGGGCAGTGGTTTGGGAAGTCTTACCTGATTCATCTGAAAGTGCTGATGCAGGGATCCTTGTGACAAACTCCTGTTGCCACCCAGACAGTGATCAATCATCTGGCTAAAGTGATTTGATTCCACCATGGAAGTGCTACCATATGCCCAGATGATGATTAGTTTCATTGTTATTATTTATTTAAGCAAACAGTCTCTCTGTGTAGCAAGGAGGTAGGCATACGATGAAGCTGGGGAACCATATAGCAGGTTAGAGATTCATTTTGTACTACTCATTTGCTTTAACCTACTCCAGAAGTAGACCTTAAGATCCTGCATTTCTTATGTGCATACTATAGTGAATATTATGTGGCAATGTCTGAAAGTGCAGTATATCTTAAAACAGGAGGGAGCAATTTCGAAAGAATCGCTTGTAGCTTTTTGTGTTTTAAACACAGCCTTTCCGGGAGTTTTGCATACTATTGTCAGGCCAAAACATCATTTTAACACTGTAGGAATTAATACAATATGTTCCACAAAGACTCGAGGAAGCTGTCTGAAGTTCTAACATTAGTAATGCTTGAGGAAAAAACTTCTGCAAACACTGCAGGATACTGCAAATTGCAGCACTGGAATCTATTTTATTTTAGCTGACTACCGTCTAGTGCTCTGCTGTTATTTTTCCTCAGATCTTGCTTTTGTGTGCTACACAAAGGAAAGCGTATGTTTTGTTTTATTGCCTTTACTGTGCCAGCAAATATGCAGAATAAGAATGACTGATGTTCTGTGAGATTTCTTATCTTTCATGATATGATTTCTTTAACAGCCATTCTTACTCTTCTCCCTACATATTTTTGGTGCTGAATGCAATTCATCATTTCACATCTTTTTTTCTTATTGCCATTCTCTGCATTTTCTACTTTTTCTGACTTAGAGGACGGCAAAGTTGTTGCAACCATCATTGTTAAGAAAAGGAAAGGCAGAATGAGAGCTTTAATTATTGTTAATACAGAACTATTTGATCACAGCAGATATTAACAAACCTTTAATAAAGCCTACATATCCTTTTACCAGGAGATTACCATTACCTTTTACTCTGAGAGTCTTTCTCCCCCTCTCCCAGCTCCCCAGAAAAGGGGGTAGGGGGGGTGGGAGCACATGCATGAATAAGACACAGAGAAGATTGCAGTCTTGTCCAAGAAGAACCATACTTGGTTTGTTACTTCATTCTGCTTGTGAAATTCCTTGTTTCCTGTGCTGAGAATTCCCATAAGGGTTCCAATAAGTGGTAAGGGCTTGATGGTAGCTATTGACTGGGCAACTGGAACACCTCCATCAAACTTACTTTACAATAAGCCACTTCACTGTAATTTCATAGTGTCAGTTTGTTGCACTGAATTTTGCTATTGATAAAAAGGTGAAGGCATTTTAATTGTATTATACTACTTACAGATCATACTTTTAACAGAACTGATGCAGATTGTTATAGCAGGAGAGTGGTAGTGTTTACACTGAGGAGGTTAAAAAGCTCAGCTTCCAATTATGAAGTTTCTTTACTGCCTTAGGAGGTCACTACCTGTAGAAAGAAGTTACAGCAAAGGGTGGCAATGAAAAGGAATGAGTTGAAGTGATTTTTATAGAAGTCACACAGCAGGTCAGCAGTAGAGTGAGGAATAAATTTCAAGTCTCGTGAGTCCCAGCCCAATGTCTTTGCAGCAAATGTTGCTGTTCTAGAAATCTCATTACTTACTGAACAGACCAGAAGAATGTAAAAGTTGGGTTATGCACACTGTGCCAGTTGGTAATCACTGTGCTCTTTAATAACCCAACAACACTGTATTAAATCTAATTAACCTTCGCTTATCTCTGATTACAAAAAAAATCCATGAAAGATGAAATGTCATCTATACCAGCATTTTATGATCTCTTCTGAAATAAATACATCTGGAATCTAGTCACGGGAGAGCAGTAAGCACTCACTGGCAGAGACAGCAATAGAACTGTATCAAATACGCCGAAGGACTGGGCTGGGAGGGATGATTCTGCACGCTTCTCTCAGGTTTCCTAGTTCTCAAGATCTGGAGAGTGTTTGTTGGTTTTGGGGGTTTATTATTATTATTATTTGGGAATATTGCCTATTGTGATTTTTTTATTTAAACTGGCTGTGTTTCAAAAGCATCCTATTATATTTCCAAACATTTTTTTTTATCTTTTCCCCATTATTTTTTTTTCCTGCACCGCTTGGAAATCACTAGGATTATGGTGTTTAGGTTTTTTAACCAATGGTCAGAAACCAAAAAAGTAACTTGTGAGTATGTTACTCTAACCATTCTGCAAAGAGCACTTGAAAGTTATAGAAAGAGTTGCAAATGTGTCATTTTATTTATACAAAAATTATACACAGGCTCACTAAAATGACTTTAGAATATCAGGTATAATTATTGTTCCTTTTCACAGACTTACAGCACCTAGTCTAAAGCACAGTGGATACAAAAGCTTTCATCATAGGCACTTACTGGGGGAAAAGATCTGGCAGAGACCGGGTAGATTAAGTATCTAATACAAGATGTGGAAAAGCTTGTCTAGCTTTCATTAATGCCATCTTTTCACTTTGCCTCTATTCCCTCCCTGAAGGCCAATCTGTAAGTGTAGATAGACAACTGCAAAGTAATTTGCAGCTGGCTGACAGTCTGTAGAAAAACTTCATGAATTTCTAAAGTTTATATGGAAAAATAATTTTAAATTCACTTCTACTACACCACCACGATCACAGGACACTTCACAAACAAATTAGGGTAAAAATACTCTTTATTTAAGGAAGGGCTTCCCATGTACCAGCGTATCTGAAGGCCCTTATGGCATAAGTATTTTGATGGATACATTAAACAGCTGGGATAAAAAAACATGGAGAATATTCGTTCTAGTGCAGTTGGAGATGGCCCTAATCACCCCCAAAGCATGGATGAAACAGTTTTATTAGTTAAACTGTGTAACAGTTAAACTTTATCAGAAAAGAGGTCTCCAACATTTCCTCTGGGCTTCCCTTCTGAGTATCATAACGAACTCTGTTGACAGCTAGGGATGAAGACTGGGTTGCTGTTGTAATGACCATAATTACTGGTGGTAATAGACATGACCACTCTAACAGTATGTTATTTCTTGCTTTGTAATGCTTCACATATCTGAAGTGCACCAACATTAAGAAGTTGCAAGAGAAAGATGGCCCACGTAGATTTGAGATGTTAAATTCAGGTACTTCCTACGTAATAAAATTACACACAAATGTACAGACATGAAAACTTAAAATTTATCACCAGTAATATTACAGATGATTATATTTGGCACCTAGTGCAGAACATACCTATGAAACAGGAATTACTACCTAAATGACTAAAACTCCCACAGAGATGATGGAACGTATTTATTAAGCAACTGACAAGCTGATAACAAAGACCGATAGAACTGTAACTCCAGGTTTGTCAATTTAAAATAACAATACTAAATAAAGAGCATGCACGAACATAAGCCTTAGCTATTGTACTGGGGTGTGTGGCAAGGTTTTGTTAGCGGGGGCTGGGGGGTGGTGCTGCAGGAGGGTGTCTGTGGGAGGAGGTCAGGGTTGCCCTGTGGCAAGGACAGTTGACTCTGCAATGGACCTAAACCAGGATGAGCTGAGCACGTCAGCAAAGCTGGTGGTGCTGTGTGAAAGCATACTTACAGAAAGGCGGAAAATACCAGAGAGGAAGAGAGAGAAGAGGGAATGAAAGAGTGAGAAGCAGCAGAGGGATCCCCAAGGTTAGAGAAGGGAGGAGGAAGTGCTCCATGATGCGGGAGCAGAAACCCCTGCTGCAGCCTGTGGAGGACCTTTTGTTGGATCGGTGGGTATTTCCCAAAGGAACAACGGTCTGTGGAGAATCCATGCTGGAGCCAAGGAAAAAGGTGAGAAGATAGGAGCAGCAGAGACCTGTGCATACTGATCAGGAGGTGGTGGTGGTGGTAGAGGAGTTGGGGGTGAAGGATTGAACTTGAGTCTGAGGAAGGGGCAGTGGGGCGGGAAGAAAGGTGTTTTAATATTTGTCTTTGTGTTTCTTACTAAGTGAACATATTTTAATTTACAATAGGTTGTTTGTTTTCCCCAAGTCTGTGTTGCCTGCAACAGTAACTGTAAGCAATCTCCTTGTCTTTGTCTTGACCTACAAGCTTTCTTGTCTGTGTTCTTCCTGTTTCCACGGCTGCTCCTGCTGTGGAGAAAGGGAACAAGCAGCTGCGTGGGAGTCTGGCCATTAGCCAAAGCTGACCCGTCACACCTAGAGAGAATTAATGGTCAAAACTGCATTTCAAGTTAGACTATGAAGGGAACGAAGTGATGAATACCTGAAAATGAGATCTTCCCAGCAAATAATCGAATTGCAATCACAGTTGTTGTTCTACATTACTGTAAAAGTAGTTGAAATATTGATTTGGTGAGCCATTAGTACATGAATTTATTCTGTGTCTGCGTTCTAAGAAATCAAATGCTCGTCAAAAGAAAGGCATTAAAAATATGATACAAGTCCTCTCCAAAGAATTGGTGCAACAACAGGCACCTCTTCAGGATCATATCCACAAGGACAACAGCAGCCCTTTCCACCTGATGGTCTTCAAATTCCAGTGCTGTGAGTCTTTCCCAGCTTGGCACTGTTGAGTCAAGTGCTCTGTATGCAGTGGATTACTGATTTCACTCCCTTTTTACTGTGCACAAATAGCACTACAAAATATAATAAACAGTGTAATTTTTATGTTTCAAATCTCTGCATTCGTTTAACTTATTGCAATCATAAATTGCTACTCTTGAGAAATACATTCTGAGAGGCCTAACTATGCACTTTTGAAAAGAAAATGAATTAATAAAGTATTCATAGCTTTTTTCTTTTATAGTCCCAGTGTAGTCAAACATAATTCTCCATGGTGTGACGTAGCTGTGTACTCTTCACAGTGATAATGGTGAATACTAAAAGGTGATGTTTGAAATACCTACCAGCTTTCCTCAAGAGTGGTCTGAGTATTTCCCAAATCACCTAAAAACATCTTGTTTCAAGAAGTAGGACACTGAAGCAAGAGTTACAAGATAATACAGCATATTGGGGTTGTTTTTTGTGAGTGAGTGCAGAGGAAGATGTGTTTAAAATCAACCATCTAGATGCTGTCAGTATTTGTAGTAGCTGAAGAATTATGTGCTATTTGAATCAACAAAATTAATGTTGAAATGAAGTAATCTTGACTTGTGTTGGATTAGTCAGATTCAAAATCTAGAAAAAGAAATTTCAGATACTCCTTAAATTACGAATTTTATGGACAGTTAGAGTCTGTAAATTGTTCCCTGATCTGAGGACGACCAACTCAGCCTTACAATAATCAAAATAAGAAACTCTTGAAATATTGTCTCATTCCGGTTTAGTATCTTTAGGCATCCACAGTCATTTATGTCCTACTTTAAAGCCACTCATAAAATAAGTAATCTAAGGAGTGTTCATGAATCAACATATCTAGTAAGGTATGATTCATATCCAGGCCTGCTATGTCCAGGAGGAGGTGTTGTCATTACATTTAATTTTCTGTTTGGAAAAAAGGGACCACATTGGAATAAAATTAAATGGAAATTGAAACCTCACAATGAATCAGTCTATTGCATAACCTATGGCATACACAATAAATGTCATGAGGAAACACGAAATGAGAAGGTGGTTTGTTGATTTGTTTGGGTTTGGTTTTAGGAAAGAACAGGTATGAATATGAATAACATGTCCTGGAAGAAATTCAGATTGGAAACTGCTTCTTAACTATTAGACAAGTGAGGAAGTAGAATTACCTCTGAGGAGGGTGAGTAAGTGCAAAATTCATTAATTTAACATGAAACGTACCACTTTATGGAGGGTTTATATGATATAGTTGCCTACAGCAAAGAAGCACTGGGTTTGATAACCCAGGAAACCCTTTTTGTCCCTGTGTTTGGAACAATCATGCAGAAATTCCTCCTGAACTATGAGTTACAAATACATTGCCAGGGTCCTGAGGAGACTATGTTTATTTTAGTGATGCTCATAGGTATATGCAATGTCATCTATCCTGCAATTATACTTTTACAAATGTTAAATCTTTCAGGTATTTATGTGTGTTTTCTTGGTGTATTTTACTTTCCTGTGGTGCATTATACAGGCTGTGTAACATGGAGCTTGAAACCAAGGGGACGTTACTGCTGTGAGCTGGTGGTATAGCTGCTGCTTTTCCCCTACTCCCAAGGAAGTTCAGTGTGTAGCTAAGGCTAAACCCTGGGAGGTCACAGCTGTCACAGAGATCTGGATGTCAGATGACAGTGGCAAAAGGTGGTGTTTAAAGATAGGGAGAATGTCTAGAGCATGTTCTTTTGTTTACACAATCAGAATAAACTCCTTAACTTTAAAGAAACAGGAAATGGAAAAGAGCTCGGTTGTGCCATGGGCTTCAACTGTGTAAAGCTTGGTGCAAGTGTGAGAGTATAAACACATTGGCAGTGCAGCTGCTGTTTAATTTTTCAGTATTTTGTTCCAACTGCTAGTAACAGGCATCCAGATATAATTTACTCATTTCTTACTTCTGTTGTGCTAGGAATTGCTCAACCAAATACTATACATAAACACACATCTGGCCTATGAAAAAGATTATTTCTATTTCTGACACGGGACTTGTGTGAAGACTTTTGTCATAACTTCTGGAACTAATTAGATGGAAAGATGAAGATACCTTGTTTAAATATTTTTTTAAGTAAACCAAGAAAATGCGATTTTTCTAATGCTGTGTGTGAGCTAGGGTTAAGAACGCAAATTGACTGTTTATTCTTACATATCAAACAGTTCAACAAACTGACAAAGTACATCTGAATAATGGAAGTATAGCAAAGCTTTACATGCCCGTAACACATACACACACACATATATATATGTATACACACGCTTAAGGATGCTTTACAGGTAGCCTTTAGCCAGTAGGCTAAGAAAGATAATTTCAGGATGTGTCTTAATTCAGTATGGTCTTGAGGAAAGGATGGTATATCAAATGCACATCTCTAGTGTCATCCCTGAAAGGACCATAGTAGACATGACTAGATGAACTCTTTTCTGCCTTCTCCCGCCTCTTCTTGTGGGGAGTAATCTGGGCTCAGGTTCTGTTTCCTGCCACGGGACAAAACCACAAAGCAGCCCACAGGTCTGCCAAGTACCTGTTCAAGTAAGTATAAAGCAAGAAAGGCTACATGCAACTACAGCGAACAGAAGGTGAAAGGAGAAACACAGCCATGAAACTGCTCCTCTGTTATTAGACTGGATGAAAAGAGATGGAAATTTTTGCACATTTGCTCCCAAAACATAGGTGGCCCACTGAGAAGTTTAAAATACCAGCACTAGGCTTTAATTATGCCTGCATCTATAGCTCCCAGAGCTTTTCAGTTAAACAAAAAGATCAGGAAAAAAAAAAAAGCCTATTACTGAAAATAAAACTAAGGTTCCAGAAAAATAACAGTTCATCAGTAGTGCTGTAAGGGTTGCGAGTTTGTGAGTGTGCAATCATAGATACATAAATATAACCATACACTTATGTCTAAAATGACAGTTATAGGGAAATCCTTGCTATTATAGTTAACCAGATTTTTTTTCCAAGATTAGTTTCATCAGAAAGTGACAATTTATTGAAAGGTTTTAAGAAAAGGTCAGTTTCAGACAAAGCTTCAGAAGGAAACTTATTTCAGGTCCATCATGAATTCCTGATAATGAGAGACCTAGCAGGCTGGTTCTTACGGCATTCATTAAGGGGTGAGAGAGGCAAGATCTTAGGTCTGATTTAGTGGTTATTTCTGTCTTTTCCCTTAGAAAACTTCAGGTTAGCAGAAATCCAGAAAGTGAGTAAGGAAGAAAAAAAATAATATATCTGCATAGATGTCTTGCAGCAATTCTTCTAGCTCCAGTTTTACATGGGCGTAACCCCTCCAAACAATATCTCCCTCACTTTTTAACACTACCTCAGTTACTTTACAGCAGTTGTATTTTCAATATTGCCTCTTTACTAGTGAAAGTAATTATTTTCTGAACAGAGAAGTATGCAGTGAAGACAAAGATCACTGAACCCTGAAACAGCCATGCACGTAAGTCTTAAGCCGTAGTCTACTTTGACATTAACTTAATTCTGTCCAAGCAGATTTGCTTTGTGCATGCTGAAGTTTTCAGTTCTGAGTGTTCTCAAGTTCTTCTTGCAGAATCAAAAGTTAAATCCATTACCTTTGTGTCTTACTAAAAAAATGCTATTTGTGACTGGAGAGAGTGCAACTATTTCATTATGAATGCAGTCAAAGTCAAGTGCCCCCACAGAGTGGCTCATTAAACCACTGCAGCCATGAACTATTCTCTTAGGCCAAAGGCAAATAATAGATTCAGCTTATAGATTTTTCTCTTATTTCATCTTTCTTAGATATCTTTATTTTCAGAGGGAATCATGTAATACCTTTACACTGATAAAAGTCAAAGCAAAAATACTGGTAGAAGAACTTGGTGTTTGAAAGCACCTACTACAGTTTGCCAGCATCTGAATTTTTGTCAGGTGTCTCCATATATTTGATTTCTGCCTGTAACAGCTGTTTCAAGTCAAAGAGACAGGCCTTGACTTGTTTAAATTAGTACTGATTTGTAACTCCGTAGCTAAGATACATATGTGTTCAAATAAACATAACATCCAATTCAGAGGTCATAATTACACTGTTCTTAGCTTCCCAGTTACAGAACTTGAGTCTTACTTATAGGCAGCACAGTTAACAGTATTCCATCTTTTGCTAGAGACAAGAACAGCATGTCCTCATGTAAAAAAAACCAGAACTTTTTTTGCTGAAGAAGCAACAAATTAAACCAGCTCCAGCTTTACGGTGTAAATGTCATCTAGTCTTTGCATCAGGACAGTATGTTGATAGGGAACACATTGGGTGATGGCTTAGGATATTACTAGTTTAGCAATAACAATAAAGTCCACATGCAGATGCCAAAAAATATGCAAGACAGAGCTGTAATAGCATGCTTTCACAAAGGTATTCAGGAGGCCATAACAATGTATATTTCTTAAGTGAAGGGAGAAATAAATGCCATGATAAAAGCAGAGCTAGAGGCATACATTATTAGCCTTTGTTGCTATTTCAATACTTTAATTAGAATACAAAGGAAGACAAATAACTAAAAGCTATGCTGACAGAGTTATAGAAGCTTATGAAAATGTCTGTAACAAAACTTGTGTAGGTCTTTAGCCATGACACGGACAATTAGGAATTTGTAACATTTTGTATCAGTGCAAAAACTTAAGTACTGAATGGCAAAGTATATTTATAGGCAAACAGTTATCAAAAAGGTGTTGGATACCTACTTTCAGGATTTTAAAAATGCCCATAGGCAATGTAATGGATGGATGGATGCATGCATGCATGCAATTTTTGTTTTAATTTTTTTTTTAATTAACTTTTAAGCTTTTTTAATCTCTACTGCTGCTTCTTCATTCTTTCTTTCCACATCTATTGTATGCTGTGGAACTCCCAAACTGAAATACAACATGAAAGAAATTTAAGTGTACACTTTATATCTGTGAAACTGAGTAGCTTTAAAGGATTTTAAAAGCCTCAACTCATATGTTTTGAATACCTAGATGATGGAGATACACACTACATCAAGTGAGACCTCATAACCTTTGTCCCTCTCAAAAAACCCAAGAAAGCTTTTTAGAATAAAGTGGACTTTGGCTGCAGTGAGGTTTGGCAAGTGTTCCTCACTGCCACAGCACATTTAGAGCTAAACTGACAGTGCGGATTCTCTAAACATCCAAGCATAGCCAGGTTTATCACGTCCCAGTTCTTGATGTTTGTAAATTAGTCTTGCTTCTCTCTCATAAAAATCCTTGTAGCAGAACCAAGTATTCAGCAATTCTATGACAGCAGACACTATTATTTTGGAAGTACAACTATTTTTCTTCAAATTATCTTGTTGACAAGAGGAAAACCATGCTGAAGTCACTCAGAATGTTTCCTGCTACGTGATAAAAAAAGCCCACTCCATCGCTTGCAATTTTAACATGCTGTGCTTTCATGGATGAAAGAACTTTATAAACTGACATTTTTATACCACCTCATATCTTTCTAGCTCAAAAATATAATGCTACAGGTCAGTTCTTGAAAGCAATTCCAGATCTGCTGAAAGGCTCAAAAATTAGTTTTTGTCTCAATTTTGACCAATTACTGGATTGACATCCTTCTCAGTTAAAAAGCCTCAAACCGTTGGTATAATTTGTCCATTACAACAGAAGGTAAAAATAAAATCACCATATGTATTGCATAAGATTGAAGCTCTATCCCTCTGAATTATATTAAACTAAAATAAAATTGACATTTTTGCATTAGTTTTAAGTGTTCTGCTAGTGGATTCATGTTGTGAAGCATTACAATATAAGACCAGAAAATAAAACAGTATTCAGTCTGTTTACCTGCTTTCAGAATGAGAAACAGCAAGAGAGCAGCAGAATTGCTGCCCTTTACTTTTAATTTAAAAACTCCAAACTATTAAAGTGTGTTACAGCTTGATGCAAGTGTATATCCAGCAGCAATGACTGAAAAAACAACTGAAATTCAGGCACTGGTATTGCCCTCCCCCTTCCAGCAGACTTTTCAAAGCCTACAGTCCTTCCCCAAATGTATAGTTTGCAGTCCTACCAGCGTGCAGTAAAAAGAAATGCCTGTGTTCCCATAAAAAGCACACCCCCACCCCCAAACACCAAACAAGACCCTAACACCACCACCCCCTCCGTCCCCAGATTCCACACATTTCTTCAGTGCAGCTAGAAACCCACGTCCCAGCTGCAGCAATCAGAATTCTTATGAAGCTGTATGGAGAGGAAAGGGGGATGGAGTGATATTTTTTGCTTTGAAGTGCAGGACTTCAAACAAAAAGTTAGACATTCTACAGTTTTGTCTCTTGTACATTATTTTAAGTGTCGTGTTGTTTCCCAGCATTCGAAAGAAAAGCTATTCTAAGCAATGCACTTCCCCTGGAAAGTACTGTAGTAATGCTTTTGAGTATAGATTCTGATTAAACAGTGGCGAGCCTTGCTGTCAGTAGCCTATTTGCTAGCCTCTCTGCAGAGACAAACAGGGATTTTACATCTGTGCTTTTCTCTAAAAGCAGTTAGTGACATATGAAAAGATTTGATTTGTAAATGTCTAAGGCAATAGACTTCATCTTTATAGCATACAGAGAAAGGAAGCATGAAGCACTGAATTGCACAGCTGCCTAGAGAAGAACCACATTCTTTTCGAAGATCACCATTTATCAGACAGACGAAACAGGAATATTTCGGTGAGAATTGTCTCAATAGCAGTAGAGAATGTATATACTACCTCCTCAAGCATGTGCGCTTTTAATGAGCTTCCACCTGCCAGCAAAATGTGAAGCTCTGCAGACTCCTTCGCCACCCCCCCCCCCCATGCTTTATTTTTACTTGTTAAAAATGTAACATGCAAACAGTCTGCTCTAAATATGTATCGTGGGTTGAATTTGAATCCAATATAGAAAAAAGCAATCAATAATCACTTTTTAATTTTTTTTTTAGTAAGGATCAATAATCACCCTTTGGTTTTAGTAAGAATAAGCATCAGTAATCACCTTTTGGTTTTATTTATTTAGATGGCTGTGGACATCTAAAAATTCGTATCTGTTAAGCTTTCTATGTCAGTGGATATGAGATATAACATAAAGGACAACTACAGCCATAATATGCTCAAACTCATGGCAAATTTAGGTATCTGCAGATATAAACACCAAGTCCTGAGATGAAGAATCACTTGGAAAACTATCTATACTTAATAAAATTGCATATTTGGACAGTGGTAGCCTGTTCTTAGTAGGACACATCTATTACCAGCTTGCAAAGTTTTAAATGAAAGCTATTTCAAGGCATTAAATGTTCTTCCTTTAACTTTGCTGATGCATCCAATGCACAGCAATAACAGCATAGGCGCTACTCTTACAATTCTGAGAAGTTCAGGCATTGGTGTAGGTGGAAACTCTTTCTATTTTTAGAAATGCCAAAATATTTCAATCTAAATGTCAGTCAGTCAGTATTGAACTCAGTTATAGAAAACAACAAAGGAAATAAAATTACAGACAGAGCACTGTACTTAAAAAAAAAAATCAGTGACTAACATTGAAAAATATGTAAAACTTCAAACTGAGATAGACAAAGAAGATAACATTTTCCTTTAATAAACCGCTTTTAGATATTGACTACTATTCCTCTTCGAAGAGTTTTGTTAGCTATCTTAAAGTAACTGTCCTTTGAGCATAAAACCAGTAGAGACCAATTAAAACACAGAACATTCTCCAGTAACTTACATTGGACAGCCAGAACTGAAATATTTTTAGTGCAGCTTAGAAAATCAGAGTGTTCTGGAAATTGCATACTCTGTTTGATCTTTTTACAGATAAATGGGTAGAAAACTCAGAAGAACTAGCATTTATTTGAAAAAATGCTTTTTATATCCAGCCATAAAATATGCAAATACATAAAATCTTTCCCTATCCCATGTTTAAGTCATCTGAAGCAACTCACCATGTATTTCTTTAGATTTTAAGTCAATCTTAATTAAATGTTTCACTTCTCATGAAACAAGAGACCTCTCAAAACTTCAATCAAATATTTGAAGAAAAATTTCACAGAAATACAAAAATTAAACTTGCATAAGTTACTGTTTCTTTCAAAGAAGCTTTAAGCACTTGTTACTTAAAATCTTTAGAATGTGAAGCTTAGTTCATAACATTGCCCATAAGAGTTCAAATTCTTTGGCAGAGTCACCTTGTAACGTGGTAAGAATCAGAAACATTTATTATTTAAAGCATCCATAATATTATGTTTGGAGAAAAATGGGAAAGGTTGGTGGTTTGTTTTTTTTTAAACATATCATAAGGGTTTGTCAATAAAGTATTTAGGTCTGCAGTTGTTTATCAGGACTCTGATGTCCATTTCTTTGCTTTTGAGGCTTCAGTCAGTATAAACACTAGGCAATGTATATTGTCTGTGCTCTATTATGCATTAACCCATCTTTGGTTACTTTAAAATTTGAACAGCTTTAAGGAACTTGTAAATTACATAACTATATAAGCACAGCTAGACATATTGCTAATAACGCAACTCTTTCTGTCCAGCAGCAGTAAAAGAGGTCACCATCTCTCTGGCACAGGCAACACTGGCAGTCAGTTTAGTGACTATTGTGTCTGCTATTGTCCAGCTCTAAATCCAGATTCCAGATCAGGGGTCCTCAAACTTTTTAAACAGGGGGGTGGCACGGATGAAGTGGCAGGCAGTCATCTGCGGCTGCTTGGTTTCCCTCCAAAACCCCGGCGGGGGGGTGGGGGGGTGCGGGAGGGGTCTGTAAATACCAGGGGCTGGATTGAGGACCCTGGGGGGCCGTGTCCAGCCTGTGGGCCGTAGTTTGAGGACCCCTGCTCCAGATGATAATGTGGATAAATTCTTTTTCCTGTTTCTGAAACTTGATTCTTTCTACTGTGTTCTTTCCTGATCTTCATTCTGCCCTTCTTAATCTTCACTCTGTCAACTGCAGTCTGAAAGTCTCCTGGGTCCCCCCATTTCCCCCTCCTGAAATTTCAGGCTCCTCTCAGCTTTTACTCACCTTCATATCTGCAGTCCTCTTGAATTTTCAACCTTTAACTTCCATTTCTAATATTTCTGCAGTTACTCTCTTCCATTCCACCCCATTTCTCAAGAGTCCAGTCAACTGCCAGTGCAAAAAAAAAATGTTATTTGTTTCCTATGCTGCTGAAAAGTCTTGAGCTATGTCTACACATCACAGAAGGACCTCTTATTTCACCACTTCTGTTGTGTCAGCAAATGCCATGAAATCTAAGCAATCTATGCAAGCTTTATATCCATCAGGCACTGCCTCATGTGCTTTTCTGTTGTTCCAGCTCTAAAACTAATGTTCCCAGACCAAGGTCACACTAGCTGTTGCTTTTTTAGGCTTATGTCCCTTACACACAGACCATGCCCTATTAACCATGTTCATTTCAACCCGTTATTTTTTTCCACTGTGTTAACAGGGGATTACCAAGACCACAAGCTCCCAGTTCTATCCAAAAGCCCTTTCCCTGCACCCCTCCTTCCAGCTCTAAGCATCATGGAGCAGCTGTTGCACTCCAGGATGGCATATTTCCAGTTCTTTCACTTTCCAAAGCTGTGGCAGTTGGTGCATGCTCAGTTAGTCTGAAGAGATAGTTCATTAAGAGTCTGGACATGTAGATGCTGTGTGAGAACAGACAATATCCAGTCTGCTCAGGCAAAAAAAAAGTTGTGAAGGGCTTGCCTACAATAACAATGTATCTTTCCAAGAATTAACTGAAATTCTTGGTCTTGCAATTTAGAAAACATGGGTAGTTTTCATAGGGTCAGCAAAAGCATAGTAGTGCTAAGGGCCATCTAATTAAGTTTCTGCACCAAAGTGTGATTTCCAAAAAGCAAAGGCTAAAGAGAATGAAGGGAAAATAAAATCCAAACTAAAAAAAAACCCAACAAAACAGCATTATACTATTTCCTTAGATTAACTCTCAGAGACATTTGCAACTACTTTGGCTGAAATAATAAAATAAGGCAAAACATTAAAGGGAATATATCTGCGTGTTTATAAAAATCTAGAAAAGCCATTCAGAATGGAAGAATTCACATAGCTGCTTGACAAAGTTATGAGCTAGTGAGAACTATGTGTTACTAAAAAAGTATCAGAAAACATTAATGATAGCCATGCTGACATGCCCACATGAAATGTATACACTATCAGGACAGCCAATAAAAAATCTCTTCCTATGGGGCTGTGTAAAGTAGTCTAGGTCTTCAGGTTTTGTAAAATGGAAGCCTATTCGCATTCCCAAATGAGTTTTTTTGGGGAAAAAACCCCAAACAAACTCTACACAATCTCATGTGTGTTTCCATGACAAGCAGCTTTTACTTGCATTGTCATTTCACAGTAAGCTTTCTGCAGCAGAATTGTAATGACCCCCAGGGAAATGCATCAGTTATTCTGTCCTTAGAGAGTACATTTATGCCATATCATTGCTACCTTAAAATACATTGCTTATTGTCCTCAGGAGAACATTTCAGTTTCATTACACTGGCAGCAGCTTCTTCCAAAGATATTTTCATCCTCAGGAAGAGCTGATGACCATGCTTTGTTGATAAGAAAATCAGAAGAGTTTTCACAAACATTTAAATTCAGCCATACTAGAAATTACTTATCAGCCCATGAAAGTATCTTTGATAAGCAAAGCATCGTAGGCTTTTTTTCTGGGTTCACAGAGGTTTGTGTTAGTGGAAGGAGAGTAAACTGGAAGGTGCACACAGAAGTGCAAATAAAACCCCCAGCAACCTAGTGAGGTAAAACTGGGCATCCCAGAGAAATCCTTTATCTGTTCCACATGCGCTTAAGAAATCTGCAGAATATCTTGTGCTTTAATATATATATATATAAAAAGTTATTAGTGCCAGTCACTCCTGAGACTAAGGTAACTCAATAAACTAAGGTAACTCAGGGCAACCTGAGTATTTTAGACCTGAGGGGTATTAGACTGAGGAAGGATGAAAATTGAATCTATCCTTCATCCAAGTTAAATTGTGAGTGAAACTCACCATTTCACTACAGCTTTTTAAGATTACATTTGTGTTTAATCAACTTTATTATGAGAACAGGGATAAACAACTTCAGAAAAGACCAAAACCCAAAATATTCTAGTTAAAAAAATGTTTGAGAAGTATTTAGGGGGAGATGAATCTCCTCTGCAAAGCATCATACAAATCATTGGAATAAAAATCCCTCTTTCCACTTTCATTACTAAGGCAGAAAAGAAAAGCAAATGGAAATGGCTCTGTAACCATAGCAACATTTGCCTTTTTTTTTCCCCCAAGAATTTCTGAGGCACTACAATCTGGATTCTGCGTTCTGAGTATAAAGTTTGTATGAAGGAAAAGAATAACTTTATTTTGTTGTGTGTCTTTATGATAACTTTTTAAAAGATTTTTTTTCAGAACAGAAGTAGGTTAACAAAGAGGTCACATGCAAACAGTAAGAAATTTAAGTAAAAAAGAAACACTGTCAGGAGATGCTATTTGGAAATTATTAGTATGTCTGCAAACATACTAATTCAGAATGGTTAATTTAAGAAATCTGCAACAATGACAGGAAGTGTGGAAAAAAATAATTATTGTGTCCATGTAGCATCAGCTTAATCAGGAAATGTTTTTCATAATCATGAATATAAATTTCCTAGATACTGCTGCTTAGGTCAAATTTGAAAAGCTTTCTTTCTGCCTCCCTTCCCCTTACTGGGCACATATAATCTCAGTTTACATTTATTACAAAGAAATGTAGTCACAGTAGCTTACAAGCCAGTTCTTTTACCAGACAACCCCTGCCCCACCTCAACTCTTCCATCTTACACTTAATAGTCACTGTTTATGAAAAGCCATGCTCAGAAATAAAGATACAGTCAAAAAAGAAATACACAAACTACTTAAAAATGTTTAGGATTTGAATGTATTTAACCTTCAATATTTTTACCTGGGGCAATCTGAACTTATTCTTTCAATATTCCAATATAACCAAAGAGCTCAGATAAGCCAAGGTCACTGTTCAAGGGTTCTAGGAGGTGCATTGGGTCTCTTTACAGTATCTTGACAGGTAGGGGCAGAGAGAGAAGGGCACAGAAGGAAACTTTAAAATAGGTTATAGTCATCAGGAGAAAGAGTAGTGGAAGGAAAAGGACAGTAGCCAGCAACTGGAAGACATGTTCAACAGCTTACACAACTGCAAATACAGAAGTCCTTACTCAAGTTACTTTATCTACATATTTCATTTCTATTTGAAGAGTGAAATAGTACAATAATGACACCTACATTACAGTCAGTAAGGCACTCGAGTACCACCAAAATGGCAATCATAAAGCCATGATAAATACTGTCTAGAGATCCGTACATCTTGGGTCAGCATGTTGATAAAATCTTGCATCTAGTTTGCTTTTTTTAAAATTTATTTTATTTAATATTTCTTGTTAGAGCTCTCAATTAGGAATATTTTTCAAGGCTTAAGGTGGTCAAATTTATGTGATTTATTACCTAATAAAAGCAAGGCATTAGGATGTTATGTAAATGGTATATAGCTCCCCTGAGGCAGCTATTCAGGCAAAACCGCGTTACTAGTTTTTCTTTTGGATATATGAGAAGTTATATATCCTTTAAGGACTAATCTGTGCTATACGTAGCTAGATTTATTTGTATTTACATGAAGGTGACACTGACAACAAGAGAACTAGAATTCCTGAGATGAAACATGTTTTAATGCATCACACCAAATGGGGAAAGCATCCTTTCAAATTGTTATGAGAATATATCAGAAAAGAATACATGATAAAACTCTGCATGTAGCTGATATAATTCATTTATCCTGGCCATTTCAAATGAACTGAATATTTGACTTCAAACGAGCACAATCACACATGCTGCAGCCACGCACGGAAGCAAAGAGAATGTATTTCCCTTTGGGATCTCAAACTGGGTAAAGTGGATGTTGTAAGGATTGGCCAAATACGCTCATTGACTATATCAAGGCTTCAACTACATCAGTAAAAGGAAGTTATTATCCCTTTTGATCTACTCTAGTATGTTTCAATTCAAAGCTCATTAATTTACTTCAGGCAAAAAGTGACTATTTAAACTGTTCAGCCTGATTCTGCCCAAGACACATGAGATAGGATTTGCATGTGCTGCTTAATCAGCAGATTGCTGCTGCATGACAGTATAATCCCCAAAAAGAGGGCAGAGACAAGCAGCTGCAGCTGATAACGTTTTACTTGCACAATTACCTCTGGAAGATACTCATCCGCTGCTTTGCTCCCTGTGAGCACCCACTAGAATCAGAACAAAGACGAAATGAAGTTTTGGAAGAATGTCTGTGGAAAATCAAGGTATCTGGCCTTCTGGCAAATCTTCTGCCATGTCATCTTATGTAAACCCTACTTCACATTGCAATCTCATCCTCATGATAAGTAACAGCCAGGTTACAGCAACTACTTGAACTAGAAAATAACAGATATACTGACTGAAATCACTGTCCATGTTCACTTGTGTGCACATTAACAACAGGATTTGGTTTCAGCAGGGAGGCAACACGTGTAGAAACACTCCTGATGGCAAATGCAAATGGTCCTGCCTTGCGTGCCAGTAATTTACTGTGATTTTGTCATCACAGTTTTCACCGAACTCCCACCTCTTCCAGTACCTTTCCCAATAGCATCATCTCTGCACTGCTCTGACAGGACAGACAAAGAATAATACTTTGCTACTGCAACAGAATGGACTGTGCATAGAATTTTTTTTCCAAGACAGAATGCTGATGGCCACTGACTCGGCTTTGCTCGCTTGCTTGTAACAGAAAACTTTGTGCAATCCCTTGCAACTGCTGGCTGTTACGTTTCCTCTCAGCCAACAAATTCTGTTTGCATAACGTCCTTGAGGTGATAAGCAGCCACTCTTTCAATTATGCAACAATGGCAACTTCCATCAAATACTCATCACATACCAGCTCATTCGTATCAGATCTTCCTTTTCTAAGGCTTATGATTCTTAACCCATTCTGGTAGTTTCTAATAACAATTGTCTCCCTTTTCCTACTCCATTGATTTTCCATAATTATAAGGTCTCTTTTTCAAACTCATAAGACAGCTTCTCATGAGGAATGTTAGGAAAGGGAATTCCAAGGTTTTAATCAAGAAGAGATAAACTCACAATATCATTATCACTGAACACTTTCAACTTATGAATAAATTGCAGCTTCACAAATGTAAGTTACATTTTATTTATATTATAGTTGTAAGCAAATGGTAACATGGTAACATGCACACAACTCACTTATTTTCTTGCCTTTCTAACATTTGAAACTTTAAATTAATTTTAGGCTATGTAGGAAGCCAGGTATATGTATCTGACTTTTTTTTTAAATAAATCAAGGCTAACTATGAAGGCAGTTGTTTTGCAATGATGGCAAATTTCAGAAACATCTGAATAACACAGGGATATCTCAAACTTCAAAATCTTAATCTGGCTGAAAAAAAAAATAGTCCAAGACCAGCTTATGCATAAGCTTCTGGAAGTAATTATTTACACTTGCAAAACATTTTAAAATTATAAACTGTCAGATTGCATAAGAAAACAAAAGTAGCCAACACTCAAGTAAGACTTTAGCAAAAAAGCATCTTTCAAATACAGTTTATAGGCATATCATATAACTAAACTTGTCTGAACCAAGTGATGTATGTTTACCAGTGAGGACTAAATAGACTACATGCCAAAACCTGCCAAGATATCAGTTCCACAAGACATGACAGATTTTCAGAATCATCCCCTCACTTTTTTTCAACAGGAACTTTTTATACAAATCACCCAAGTAAATCTGAAGTGATGTCTATTTAGCCTGCATGTTGTAATACGTAGAACACTGACTGCATTCAAAAATACAATAATTTTTGTTTGTTTGTTTGTTTTAACTTTATCATTCTTTTTAAATTAAAAGAGAGACACTAGGTGAGGAAAAATATCACTGTTATTTGTGAAGGAGCTCGCATAAGTGTAAAAATAATCATTTGTAAAATGGTATAGAGGGACAGCAATGGCAAAAAAACCCCAAACACCACTCCTAAAACCCACCATGAATAACATTCAGGATATAAACTTAGAAGAATTAGAAAAAAAACACACAATTGGAATATGACTTACTCATTATATTTTATTATATGGCAGATGTCAGCTAGCAGGAAAGTAACAAAGAAAGCAGAGAGGACAAAGTAAGGGTGCCTTCCTTCCCTGCAACAACAGCTCCTAAACTTGTACCAACAGTTACTATGCTCAATTTTAGATGTGAAAGTTGACATAAATCTATTTCTATCAAATCACAATTGATTTAGTAAGCATTAATCAGATGCAGAAGACTTTGCCAAAATATTAAATTGTTAATTGAAATAACTAATTGTGTGTAGAAAAGCCACCTACTGTCTTCAAGCAACCTGTTATAAAAATACTGCTGACCAGGGAATTAAGTCTGTACATGAAACAAAACGTGCTGACACAACAGAACCTAATGGACTATAAGGGGAACAATGCATCAGGTAGTAATGTCTCTACCTTTAATCTCTTTTTTTTTTTTGATTTTTTTTCCTTTTTTGTGCATGACCCAAACATAAATGATTCTATGACAGGTAGACACAACAAGCTATTAAGCCTATTGTGCTAATCATCCGCAAATTACACTGTAGTAAACCCAAAGTAAGTCTCCATGCTAAAGTTGTTAAGACCTTCTCTGTCAATAACCTGCATAAAATGAATTATACAATTATACCTCAGCACAAACTGTAATGACTACAAATTACAGCAGTAATTGTATTACACAGCAAAGTGATTTGATTAATTGCTTACAAGGCCTAATTACTAAGGTGAAATAAGATTATCTCTATATTCTATCTTTAGAATCTATTTTTCTGAAGAATAGTTTGTTGGGATTTTTTACCCAATGTCCCATTGCCCTGACTGCCAGAAATATTTAATGCATTTTTTCGGGTTTAAGTCATAAGCATCATCTTAAATCACTGATGGAAGTCTGGTAGGGTCTGTAAAGAATCAGGAGGCATCAATACTCCCAGAAGATGAAATAAAGAGAAAATCAGAGATAAACAGAAGGCAACCTTATATGGTAGAGAGCTCTTTGTGGGTATCTTGATCAGCAAGGACAGGGAACTGACCAAAACATATTACATTCGCATTTCTATTAGGTGACAGTTCATTTTAATTTCATCGATTGTTGTTAAGTAAGGTTAACAAAATAGCCTTTACTACTTCCCAGGGGAAAAAGAACTAGGACAAGCCAGGCTAGGGTGATACCTCATGGTCTCAGCTTCCCATCCCAAACAAGAAGCAGTTAGGTTTGGCAGAAGAGCCACTCTAGGCAGTCCCTCGCATGTGAGGAGTGCAAGGGCTGAGATAACAGCTGAAGACTTGGTGGAATGGGCAAAGAGAAGCATCTTGAAGTCAGCCAACACTGCTTGGCATAAAGTTCACAAGAATGGCATTCCATCCTAAGCATAAGCATAAGCATATGCTTAAGACATAAGTAAGGGCTCCCCTATCTAATATAAAGTCATTTGTGATAAGCCAAACAGTTGGCAGAACAGCACAGACATTTTTTTGCAAAGGACTGATTTGTCAAATTTGGAAGCAATATTGCACAAGACAGTGTAAAACAGAGGAAAATATCTTGCTTGTAGATAACTTGTTAAAGGTTCTTGATAATGAGAGAATGAGTGGAGATGATCATTAATAGCATGCCCCTAAATCCATCCTATTGTTGCCAATAGTTTTCGTAAAGCCTGCTTTACTCTGTTAAGATATTTTTTAAATACCAAGAGGTGATCAGCTATGAATAACAGAGAAAGAGGGTAACATACACAATACTTTCAGTTTGTGTCCTAGTGTGCATCTCTATTCATTTCAATCAGAGATTTTGTTGGGGCTTTCTTGTTGCTTTTGGTTTTGTTAAATAGAGGTCTTCATTTTATAAGCCTACCCTATTCTCCTCATTACAGAAGTTTTTTCAGTGACTTCCAGCTAGACCTTTCTGTTCTTTAAGGGCACTATTAGATAACTCAGCTGCCATAGAATTCAGTTATCCTCATCCTGCAGTAAAATTAATGAAATCTGTGAAATTTGGTATTTGGAAAGATAGGCTCATAGGAAAAAAAAGCTTTAAAAGTTCTTTGGTTGTTATTTTTGCTTAATAGAAAAAACTATTAATTTATTATTAGAACAATCTCCTTAATCAAAATACTGATTCAGCTTGCTCTTTAGTAGTTGATTATAATGCACATCATGAAAATCAGGAAAGAAGCCAGAACAGCTATTGACTTTATTTTGGAATAAGCTAAAGATCACCTGAGAGCTTTAAAATTCTGTCCTTCAGTATGATCTGGAAAAACAATTTTCATCATCCTCAAACAAGGACGTTGGTCACCAGAAGAAGCTATGTTCTTTTACCTTTACTTTTCTTTAAAATGTGCTTTGATAATGTTAGCAATACTATTTTAAAATGCTAATATGAAATTCCAATGAAAACCCTGAATTTCTGAATGCATGTATTTTTCCATAATAATCTCTGCAGTTGCACTCAAACAGGGGGAATAATATGGATGTCAAATATTTGACAGTCAGTTTGAGCAGTACATAACTGTGGAGCCAGGAATCATTTTTAATAATTGAAAGTACTTATTCATGCAAACTGCATATAAGAAACATACGTTTTAGAATACTTTTTATTCCAAGAATAAGGCAAATAAACCCTTAATTTTATAAGGGTTCTTTCTTTTCCCCTCACATAATTATCTTTGAAGTGTATTACAGCTGTAGGTCATATTTTTATGCAAATGAAAGGCTTTGGTTTTTGACTTTTTTTAAAAATAAAGGCACTTCCTATTTAGAGATATGGTACCATCAATTATGATTTAATTGATCTCTCTGACAGAAGTTCCTTATGCATGTACAGTTCAGGGAAAAAAAATCTGTCTATTGAATTTTCATTACAGCTGTGCAGTAGCAGGAGACATGCATATTCACAGAGCAGTTATTTTCTCATTTCAATAAAAAAAAAAATAGATAAAGAAGAATATTGTTTGAATATTATTGCAGCTCTTCCCACTTCCACCCCAAGAAACACAGCTTTTTTCCTTCCATTCAGTAAGCCAAAACCATAATATGCATTCATACATACACACACAAAAAAAAGTGAAACTGGAACATTCTGATGAAAAAAATGAAGGCTTTCAAGTCATGAAAATAAGTATTATAAAAGTTCGTATTAAAAGGCATTATATGAGTGTTAGACTCATTTTATTTAATACCATCCAAAACTCACTTATCTTGGAATATATTTTATCATTAATACAGAAAGGATACTCTTGGGGTTTTCTACTTGAAAGTTTAGATGAAGCATTTGGTATGACTGTGTTCAAAGTTTTTCATTTATTCTCCCAAACACATATAGCCATGTTAACTTCCAGACATCAAACGCAAAAGACTGAAAATATGGAACTAATTTAGTTATGAACATACTTAGCACTTACCTTGGTGATATAGAAGAGGGAGTCCCACTATCTTATGGTAAATCAAGCATGTGCTCACCTTAAAAAAAGCTTGTAAGTTCAGAAAATTTTTACATGTGAATTTATTTTATGTTTTATTAAAATTATCCACTATATAAGAGTAGGGGAAATGGAATGTGTTCACAACATGAAACTACACCACAAATGTCAGTAAGTAGTCTGGCAAGGCAAGATCCAGAAAGTATATGGATTTCCCTTACTCCTGAACAGGGACAGGCAGTCTACCTGATTTCATCAATCCTAAGTCTATTTATATAGAGACAGCAGCAAATGCTTAGCCATGCCGTGGTAGTGAATACACATTGGTTACTCCAGAAAGCAGAAAAATGTATTTCCATTCACTGTACGGTGTTTGCTATACAAGGTACTAATTTTTAAAAAGGGCATAGCTGAAAATTTAAACAGGAACCACAGAAAAAACCTTGTAAGCTCTCTACGCACAATTTTTCTTCTCCCACTTAAAAGCAGCATCATTATTTTCTAAATTTTTTACACTGTTTTCAGGACTACATTCAAATGTATAGGCTGAACTCAATGCCCTTTTTTTCCCCTAATGTAATGTTTTAATATATAAGAATACTGACAGTAATGTAAGATACCAATCAAACCTCACCACCGCAACCCTGACTTAAATTGCCCCTTCTTCTCAGCAGCTCTCCTTAGTAGTAATTGGCATATGAATAGTTCTTCCCCATTAAAGTTTCTTCTGTCATAAAACAGAGATGAGAATCTCTCTGAACATAATTCAAATAATTGACTGTCTGCATCCATTTTTGTTGATATATGTCAGCACTGCAAAACTAATGGAGCTGTTAGTTAGCTAAAGCAATTGTGTAGTACCAAAAAAGGCTACCCAAAGCAGTACAGAACATGGTATACTTGCTTTTATTCTCATTACCAAAAAAGTATTTTTGTCTATTTCAAAACAATCCAGTTACCCTACAATACTAGAAAGAAAATCTACCTGCAAGTAAGGGTAGATTTTAGACACTGTGACATACAATTCTATGTGTTACTACTTTTCAGCTTCCAATTTTAGAGTAATGAAAAATCGAAGTTCATTGGATTACACCATACAGACTTCTGGGCTGAAATTCAATTAAAGAATCCATGAACTACTGTTTTTTCAGAGCTGCCAAAAAAGAAGTGTAATCAACAGGGTGGAGAACTATTGAAATAATGAAGCTATGTTTAACAGTTCTGAACCACAGTACTGGATCCCTGTTACACTGTCAGCCTGTATTTTTGTGCGCACAAGCATATGTTCTAAAGTGAACTACAAATGTTTTTCAGTATGAAAACCTTAATATTCTTTCACTTTTCACAATGAAATCAGCAACAGTTCTGATATACTCATCAACACAAAGAGAGGCTATTTTTGTTTTTAACACCCCATGATGGATATACTGCAACTATTTCCCATTCACTGCTTCTTACTTTCCAGGTTTTGCATTGAATTTTATAACCCTTAGATAACTATAGCTTATTCTAATGCATTTCATTTGTAATACTTAAACCCACAATGGTTGTCCTTTGACTGGAAGGAATATTTCTAAATCTTGGTTAAAGCTCACTTGTTCTGATATTTCAGGGACATTTAGCTGGTACCTATCAAAAATAAGAATGACTAAAAATACAACACAGTGAAGTCATCACAACTATACATCCCTCTCTAAAGGCAGATAAGTAGGTCCGTATTTTCTGCTGTCTTCCATGTGAATGCACTACCCCTTGAGCAAGGGTCGGACCCCACAAAGTTAATGTGCTTCCTAAGGCACCATCCCCACCTTCCTCATATGCTTCTGTGTCTTTCAGAGCAAATACCTGTACAAGTCTCAGCATAATAAACCCCTCATCAAGATGAGGCTGCTGCACAAGCTAGAATTATTACATTCTCAGCCATGCTGAGATCAACATGAAGAACAAGATAGTACAGTGCATCAGTAAACAAGCTGCATTCGACTTCACAGATCACAGCATCTCCTAAGATACTGTTACTTTCCTTCCAATACCAATATACCAGGAAGAAATTTCCCAGTGAGTGAAGATACAATAGCTAGCCCTTTTGTCCAACTCAGACTTGCACCAACGTCTTTTGCTGCCCACTCCATCAGACTATGCCAGCAGTAATCCAAACTGCCAACACAAGGTTCTGTTGTCCATTTTTCTGCACCAAGCTAACAATTCTGACACCGCCTCATTTCTTACAAAGTAACCGTTGTGTTGAAGATATGTGGGTAGTGATGATTATCTCTGCCTTTTGCCAGCATTTTTTCTCCTTCATTTTCTTTCATTTTTTTAATTGTTTTAATGACAATTGAAAAGACTGAACAAATCAATACAAAAACATATTAAACTAGCACTAAACACTGGCCATCTAGTTGCACTGGTTAGACGAAACTGATTTATTTGAATTTGAATTTCACTAGGAATCCAAAACATAAATGTATTCAAAATTGTGGTGATGCATGCTTTATTTTTACTTGTTTGCAAAAAAAGCCATAACTTTATCAAACATTATAAACACTTTCACTGCTGACAACCCTCTTCAAACATCAACTACTGTAATTTTCCACACATTTGCATAATACTGGCTGATTAAGCTGTCAGAATTTTCATTGCTGCTTGCTGCAGAAATCAAAAATAAAAACACAGCATTTGCAGCAGTTTGCCCTCATAAGATTTTGACACTAGAGCATAAGAAACAGTAAAATGGCTAATCTGAAGCGTATGGGGGGGAGTACTCCCTTCAATTACTAATTCCCTCATCCACACAGAATTTAGCTTCTTTCCCTCAGTGTAAGATCTGTTCCAGCTGGCAGAAACCCACTTAAAAACAACCCAACCCATGGATCTACAGTCCTGCCTGAAGAGGATCACTGAACTGGACACCCTCTTCCTTCACAACTCCTACGAAATTACAGGGTCTCTTACCCTGGAAATTTAATCCCTGCAGGAACTACAAAGCCTCTAAGGCCTGAACCATCTGGAACCTGGAGAGCTGATACAAGAACTTAGCCCATCTCTCCCCTATGTTATTTTATTGTAAGATAATGCCCTTCCAGTTTATCAGACGCATCTGTTCTGGTTTATATTGAAGTAGCATTGACATTCATCTCAAGATACATATGGCAAGATAGAAGTTATCATGTGAACGTACCAGATTTATAACAAAAATTACCATGTAATTATCTTTGATGCCTTTACATTGCCATACAGTTTCCTCTCAAAATAATACGCTCAGCTTATAATTAAATCATAATCTCTGTAACTTCCACAGAAAGACCAAAGTTTTGAAGTTGCAAGGGAGTTCTACAGTGAACTACCAATAATACAGAGCATCTATAAAGCCAAAGAAATACCCTGTTGTAGGTAAAAGACTTTTTAGAATTCCTTTTCTTTCTGTAGAAAATGGTAAGTACAAGAACTTTTGCTGTTGAACGCTTTTTAAAATATAATTTTAAAATATCACAGAATGATAGAAATGATGAATCCATCCTGATGTGAAATCATCCCATCTTGTTCCAATACACATTTAATTAATCCAGGCGAAATAAATAAAACAGATATACCAGTCTAAGACTATTCCAAAAAAGGAGTTTAACAATCCACAACAATCAACCTTAAAAACAGCTGCACCAAAGCTTCCTAAGCCTCTCAGGCTATGAATCACTCTTCCTAGCATCAGCAACCAGTTTAAGACATAAATCAACTTTAGAAACACAATTCTAAAACAAGAACAAATAAAAGTTGTCTAGAACGCTTGTATAATCACACAGAAAGAATTCTGGTGTTTTTCTTAATAGCTTAAATTGCCTCCAAACTTCCATTTGAGAACATTCATTTTCTCTGTTGTCATCTTCATACTAATTTACAATAATTTTCATGGTTTTGAAAAAAATCTGGTAAACAAGAATATGGATTTTATTTTTCTTCTGAAAAAGGTACAGAATGGTCAGCTGCACTGTGACATAGTGGTGTGCTTTTACCCTGATTTGCAACTGATCTGCTTTCCTCTTGAAAGTTGTCTTTTTACCTTAGTCTGACTTTTCACAGGGGAGTTAATGATACTCTTATTATGCTTATTGTGAAGTGTTACTCTCTATTCTGCGAAGAGAAAAGACACTGTTATAATTTACTGTGCCTTGAAGTATTTTATCTTCATCCAAGCTATACCTGTTTCTTTCCTTATACTTCAGATGAGCATTCCAAAAGTCAAAAAATAGTAAATACTTGTCATCCTTTACAGATTTGGTCTAACATCACTGCAGTTAATGCAAAATCTTAACTCTCAATTGAAATCTAAGTAAAAGTGTATATTGTTATGTAACTACTTCCTTTGAGCTGAAAATAATTAATAGGTCATTACCTGTAATTCTATATCTGCCTGGTAAAGGCAGCCTAGGCCGTTTGACCTTTTTGGTTATTTTTGTTGTTGTGTTAGTGGTGGGGATGAGATAACTGGAAGCTGGAAAGAAAGTGGGGATCATACGGGTCCATCTAGTGAATGCAACTGTGTATCAGCTTACTCTTCATAAAGCTGAAATTAGTTACACCATTTCAGAAATAAAACACAAATTGAAATACCATTGAATGACAAATTACACCGATTTACATTCTGGTGAAGGTTTTGGTGGACCTTCTCATCTCTAAAATTATAAAAAGGAAGCTAAAATCACTTTTTTGTGACCAGAAGAAAACGGATGCATATTTCCAAGAAAGGTTTTCAGAAACAATACTATACTTTTGCTCCTGTTACTCAACAAATTTTGTGAGTCATTGAAAGTCTATAAAAAATTCTTTCAGTGGAAACAGAAAAGGTCACATGATGTGGTTAGTTTTAGTTGTAGCAAATTCTATTTACTCCTTCTAGGATCTGCAAGAAGCGGAGGTTGCAAATGAATGACAGAACGTCTCCTTCAAAATAAAAGAGATATCAGTTGTGTAATAAGGGCTCAGGGAGCCTAAGCAATTATGTAAAATTCAAAAGTACCTGAAGAATGTCAACAGTTAGTATAGGGTATGAGTTGGGGCAGTTAATGATATTCCATGAGTGAGGAGGCTTGGACAGTATGGAATTTCAGGCAATAATGGTGGATGGTAGATAGGGGACAGAGGCACAGAGGAGTTCCAATGAGCTTCTATTAAATAAGAGTCCATCAGGCTCAGAGTATGTATTCTCAGAATACGAGAAACTTCAGATGATTATGATTGGTTTAGTGGTCTACACTTCTCTCTTCCACAGCCTTCCTATTGATCTCTTTTCTAACACCTCCTCCTCCTCCACCATTTCAATGAAAAAAATACTCTTATTCCCTCCCAGACCTTGCAAGACTGCTCCCAACATGTTCTCCAAGCAGCTTTGTTACCTTCATCCTTTTCTAGGATCCAGATCATCCTTTCCTAATGCCATCCAGCAAAAAGCAGTCCCCTCTGTCCTCCAACAGTAATTCAGAAAACCCCAGGCTTTTCCTTTCTTCTAGATTCTGGGAAACAATGGACAAGGAAGAGGACGGAGCAAGAACTGTCCTAAGAAACAGGAGGGATATCCATTAAGAGGACTTTGCTACTTCTTTTAACTGGGAACAGCATCTGCTTTACAGCAAAGTGCTGCCTCATGCAACAACAGACTTCAGCAAACTGTACGGCTTTGTCCATCTAGATCTGCAAAAAACATGCCTGTGTTGCACAGGGACTTTCTGGTTGTCATTAAGAGATGCTAAACAGTTTTTATGAATTTGAGGACATATCAACATATCCAGTTCTTGCTTCATTTGCCTCGATATATTAATTCTTTCCAAGTTGTAAAAGACTAAAGTAAGATTAACTGTGATGGGGATGAGAGGGGAGGCTCAAAATGTGTTAATATTATTACAGACATCAAGGTGCCTGTACAACCTTGACGAATTATTTCTAAAAATATTACTGATGCAGATAGTCAATCTTGCAGTTTGGGGCAAAGAAATAAGCCCCCGCCACCAAGATATTGATTGCTTACAGTAGGACCGTGTTTAAGAATGATAAAAGGCACATCATCAACACAAACTGTGGCCACAGATACCTTGAGACTCATGCAACAAAAAGTTGGTTGGGTTTTTTTTATTATTTTGGTATATTTACATCTCTTTCTCCTTTAAGTGCTGCCATTTACTAATCTCCCACAGTAATTGCTATTCTACTTATTTCTCTGGTTACAGTTTGTGGTTATCTTTTAAAATAACAAAAGTTTGGTTTTGCAACAGCAGCACATCACAAGCAAGTACGTAGACAAAAAAAGGGAGAAAAGAGAATGATGGGCATGCTATCAAATAAGTGATTTTTTTCTGCTGGTTCTAACACTGATACGATGGCTGTATTATAAAGAAAGCAGATAATATTCCTTTATATTAATTATATGCTGTCATTTAAAAGTTAAGTATCATTTCAAATCGGAAAGTGACTTCAACAGTATTCATAGAAAATGCCAGCAATATCATGCCAAAAGTATGACAAGCATTGATGCTAGCATCTTTGAGTCTCACAATGTATCCACTGAGAACCCAAATACTTGAACAGTACAACTAGCACTTACCTACAACGGAGGCAGTGACTGCTTCACTGGTAGAGAAATTCAAAAGCTCAAATAAAACTGTGTATCCAGTTTCTTATTCAACCCAAATTGGACTTAGAGGGCAGCTATCAAGGTTGACATAATGTAATGTGTTTTCTCTTTATAGGCAGAATCTTTGTAGATTTTGCATGTATGCTTTTCTTAATAATGCTATAAATGCCTTCATGCCCATTTAAAAAACCAACAAAACAAAGGCAGATTCACTACAACAGTAAATCTATGCATATACGTGAGATGAGAGAAATAATATCTGAAATGACAAAAAATAATATTCAGCACTCCCAAACCCTGCACCTTCAACCTTCCACAATTACATTATAAAGAAGAAAGAATACAAGTTTAGAAGAAATTTATTCATAGTTTTATTATTAATACCAATTAATGGCATCTATAAGATATAGATAAGATGTATATAAGCTGTATTTTATACAGTGTTCAAATTACACAAATGTTTTAGCATATCTGTGATACTGCATGCCCCAGAAGAATCTTTTGTAATTCCTTTTATTTGTTTCTTAGATGCTAAACAAAATGAAAGGAATGGCAATGGAGGATAAAGTTCCACATACTGTTTCCTCTCCTCTGAAACATGACTGCCTGTTGAGATATTTCTGATCATTACTCAAAAACCTTAGTAGTATGGTGATCTCAGGGGCAAGGGTGAGCTCTGCATATGGTTTGGCAAACTATAAGACCCATTACTACTGTTTAATTTAATACAAAAGTACTTAGAACAACATATAATATGACTTCAAAGCAAGCTGAACATCTCTTCTAAAAAGAATTAGATCATACATGAGCTGTAACACTCAGCTTAAAATATAGTCTGGTAATAGATCTGTGTCTGAGGCACAATAACAATTATTGTGGGCTCACACTCATGTTTTCCAATAGACCCATCTGTTCTCCCTTCTGTGACAAGTAAAATATCTAAGAATTAGGAAAACTCAACAAAACTAGAATAACGTATTTTGCCACCCTTTTCCTGGTGAACATCAGTTCATATCAATTGGAACTAAATCATGAGTATGCAACATGCTGACTGACTCTCTCACCTGACGTCAATAGGAGGTTATAATTCTTGTTTGTACCTATTAACTGCTTAAACCTACTGTTTGCATGATGGCTGCAACAGACTTTGAACCTCCTGGATTTCCCAGGTGTGTAATCTAACCATTACACAATAACCAAAAAGGCAGACAGCTTTCTGCTTTGGTCAGTTTGTATTCCAGTTTGTATTTCTGCGGTGGTTTTTAATTGTGTGCCTAAAGGGAAGGCTAAAACATGTTGGCCCACAGAGGCATTTGAGTCTTAAGAATCCAGACACACAGTGACACCAATTATAAGCTGAAGGCCATCCCCAGTCAAGATACAAGTGGTATTTCAAACACATCTCCCTTCATTTGCCCATCATCAGCTGCCTTAGGTGTCCCATTTACAAATCTTTCATTCGCATTCTTGAATTTCTGGTTTATTCAGGGCCATAACTCTTCCTGCTGGCCTGTGTGACATAATTATATCCTGGTATCTGTTTAATTTGCATGTGAAATTTTGTGTTCACAGCACACAACACCTTTTCCTAAGTAGTATTTAAAAGTTGCTCAGAGATGAAGACTATTACAAAAAAATGGATTAATTAACAAATACTAGTAATATGGTAGTAACTGCGAGGCAACAACAGGGTACTAATCATCATGTAACAATTTCAAATGTATTGAAAAAAAGTATTATTGAAAAGGATAGTGCAATTCTGAGCTAAATAATTATTCCTCTTATAACATCATTCTATCTTATTCAAGATTTTAAAGTGTGCAGAATACAGAACTATACTGCTCTTATATTGTGAAAACAGAGACTTTAAAAATGATTCATTGTCCTGTCAGAGTATCTGCCTAATGCCAGACAAATTCTGTTAACATCTTTCAGCTTTCCTCTCCCCTCCAAAATATTAATAATAAAAATACTTTTCCCTCTCCTAAATTCTCTCACATTCTATTGGAAAGAAAAACACAGGAAGAGGGACTATAACTACTACAGTGATTTTACAGTGTGTATCTGTGATATATAGTAAAACAGGGCTCAACATTTATTTTCTTTTTTAATTAAAAAAAAGAAGAATGCTCCCACGCTGTAATAGAAATACTGTCAATAGTAACAGGTATATTTTGTCCTGGACTGCACAGATAACTCCCACACTACTTTCACAGATGTCAGGCTTCCATCTGAAGCCAGGCCTGCACTGCACATTCCTTTAGATCACTTCCAAACATTTCAGCGCCTGTGAATGGTACTTTCTAGAATCTCATTATAATAGATTATGCATGTTTTATATGTTGCCTCAGAGAACTGCATATTTTAATACACTCACATCTCATCAAGAAATACTAGATCTGCCAGTTTTACTTTATCTACCCTTCATAGATAATTTGCTTTCTGAACAGAACTGAAAAGAGATTTTAAGTGATTTTAATACAGGAAGAAATTCAGCAGCTGGAGCCAACTGTTAAAAAATTTTTGAAGTCCTATTAATTTTTTAGCACATGTCCAAAAGGACACTGCTCTGTGTAGATTATACAGGCATATTCAAATAAGTTTAGCGAAGAAGCTTCAGACATTGTTCTCAGAATAATCTTAAGTAACGGATAATGATGCCCATAAAAAGATGAGTGAGAGACAAATGCTAAGAAAAATCTATTTTGATCAACCAACCAACTACACAAGCGTGTCAAACACATGCATTTTCATTTCTCTAAGAACAGGTTCAACGAAGCATTAAAGAACATATTACCACAGAGACAGCTGTATTCCAGCATACCAAATCAGGAGACATACAGGTTACTTTCCTGATTTATGTATCCCATAGCATCTTCCTGACAAGGCTGAGTCCCCTGACAGAGAGAGCAGACTAATTCTAAGGACATATGCTATACTTCATCTTTTCTCAAAATCGCAAGCCATTGTGATCATGGTGGAATCTGACACAGAAACAAAAAGATTTATAGCACTAAGCCTTGCACAGCTTGCAAAGATTTGCAAAGATGACCAAAGCAGCACTTATTTCATACACTTGCTAATTGTATCATAAAAGCCAAATCAGTCTGTTTACAATGATGAAACCTCATAAAAGTTAAATGGCAAAAGATCTTTGTTCTAGGTTTTTGACCTTTCTCTTTAAATTCTCAACACATAGGACATAAATTGTTTATATTCCCACTGCAGCTGGGATCTTTTTTTCCCCTTTCAAAGGTTTCCCTGCCAAAAAAACCCTCATATTACTAACTTGCTGCATGCTTTTATTCAGTGTTCACCCAGAAAACATCATTGCTAAATACAAAAAAATTGTAATAGTATCCCCCATCATCTTGTTAAAAAACCTTGAAATGGCAAATGAAAGCTCCAGATCCCTTGAAACATTGAACAAAAAGCACTTCTGGTGTAGAAATGAAGGAAAATAAAGTCATGTTAAAAGATTTCAAGCAACAATAATCACAATGAAGCTAAAAGAAAACAAATTTTCAATAGTCTAGTGTATCACTAAGGATCACCACAGACCTAGATAAAAAAGCAACAGGCTGTGGCTTATCGTGAAGATGTTTAGTGGCATGACCTCTCATAAAACAAAAGTCCTTTAGCCTCCCAAAAATTCATAAAAGATAATGTGTGGTCCAAGTCATAACTCACAAAGAACATGGCTGAATCCACCCAAAACATACATGGATGTTAAAGGCAGAGATGGTCATCTGTAGTAGCAAATAGGTGAAAATACTGTGTATTACTTCACACCAAATTACTTACTACTCCTTATTAAATCAAGTAGAGCAGATCATTATCAATGGTATGGCAGAACAAGTTAGAGGAGTTCAAAATAGAAAAGAAGACTACTTCCTTGGAATGACCTATGTTCTGACAGCATCTTTCTCTAAGCATATTGTCACCTTACTGAAAGTCAGAGATACTTTGAGAAAAAACAGCAGTGGACCAAGCTGCCACAGGAAGTTGTACAGTTATTTTCTCTAGGAACACTCCTATTTCTACTAAACTACCTATTAAAGGGAGGCCTGCCATGATGCAGAGCAATAGAAGAAGTGATGTGCTAGAAATACTTTTCAGTCTAGATAACATTAAGAACAAAACATCTGTGCAGTTCTCAGTGTAAATAGGATCACTTTCAATGCTGAACCAGAAACCGTATTTTCATCCCAAATTAGCTTTTATAAAGCTGAAATCACATTTTTTTCCACTTATGTTGAACTATCATTAAATCTAGCCAATCTATAAAGAGTCTGGGAAAGCCATCAAGAGTTATTTTCCTCACTGCAACTAAAATAAACAAAATATACTATTCATGGGCACATAGGGCTTTATCCTGTTTTCACGGTCCACTTACATACACAGTTAACAAAAGGAAAAATTTAATACAGGTCCTTGGCTGTCTTGTGATTGTCCATACTTTTACAGCCCACACACAAGATCAGGGAAGAAACATACAAGACCTACCTACCGTTCATGTACATGTTTAGATCCTTTAGGGAACAGAAATGATTTTATAAGCCTTTAGCATGGACTCACGTGAAGTTCAATATTCTGTGTTTTCATGCTGTAACATGCTTGCTAATTCAAGCCAGAGCACTGGATGTAACCAGTACCCTAGATACTGCATGTTTTCTGTTCCCATTAAGTACATTATAACAAACTGATACAAGAATTTTCTTCCCTCTCTATTCAGCACTTCCAAGACTATATCTTGAGCACTCAGACCAGTTTTAGATCCCCTTATGACAAGAGAGCGCAAGTTCAGTGCAGGGCAACAAAAATCACTAGGGGACTGAAGCATATGAGGTATGAAGAGGGGCTGAACGGCATTGTTGTGTTTAGTCTGGAGAAAAGAAGAGCTGGCAAAAGAAGCAGCTACTTTCAGTCTTCCATTAGCGAATGGGAGTTATAGAAATGACAGAGACAGACTCTTCTCTAAACTGAGAAAAGGTAATAGGTTAAGAGTCAGTGGACAGACAGAAACTGCAACAATGAAAACTTCCTGCTCATAAGAAAATGATTGACAACAAGAGTGGTTCACCTACTTCAACAGGCTACGGAATATCCACCCGTGAAGATACTTGAAACTCGACTGTAAACAGCCCTGAGCAACCTGGATCAGCTTTGATGGTAACCCTGCTTTGAGCAGAGGGTTTCACCAGGCAATTTTCAGAGGTCCTTGCATTCTGAAGTACTCCATCATTGTCCCCATTGCACACTATGTCCTGAAGTCATTTCTGAGCACTTCAGGACTTGCATAATGTTATTTAATGCATAGGGCAATGGGATTTAATTTCCAAGTTATCTGAAATTAAGTTCAAATAAATGGAAAGGGTTTTTAAAGCAATACTGTGAAAAAAACCTAAAGAAAACACCTGAATGTGATGATCAATCAGCAGATCAGTTCCTCTTTCAGGTAGTTCTCTCTGATATCTTACTACAGTTTTGGGGGGGTTGTTTGGGTTTTTTGGGGGTTTAGTGTTTGGTTGGTTGGTTTGTTTGTTTGGGTTTTTTTAGTTAAAAACTTAAATATGAAAAGGAATTGACAAATTGATCGTTGTCTGTTCAGGCTGCATACATTTGCCATAGCTAAGTCATTGGTTTTAAAAAGCACTTGTAATTCTAAGTGTATTACAAGACAAGCAAATAGTACAAAATTATAATTGGGTTTTGTGAGGTTTAAAATCTTAAACAAAAGAGATAACTGTGCAGAATACCATACATTGCATGATAAATGCTACCATGAATCCCTAAGAAAAACAGAAAACTGGTCCAAAGTATCATTGTTTTCATGGGCATACTGTTATTCTTTGTCACTCTTGTACAGAAAAGCTTTGCAACCTTTTGCTTGTACAACTAACAGAAACTACTCACCAACAGCAGAAACCAGTGTAGAAAGATTTTATTGGGAAAATCTTCAACCAAATACAAAGTCACATACAGCAGACTGTGAACTCTGGTTACAAAGAGCAGTAAAGAATTCATCACATGTATTGACTGTTAACTAACTTAGATATAATTTATTTTTAATGAATGTGCTGCATGTATTCCTTCTTTAGGTAGGTGCTTCTAGTAACACCTCTATCTCTTAAAACACAGGCTATGAAAACCCTTTTAGAATACTACCCAGTCATCTCAGGGCAAAATGAAATTAAATAGGAAGTCTCATGTCACAGGAACATCAATTATAAAAAACCCCAAAATAACAAGAAGAAAACCCCACACACAATAAAAACCTCAACCAGTCTTTCAGTACTTCATCATGTTCTGTTATCAGTCTTCAGCTGTGATTCTCACAAATGCAAAGATAACATTGAGAAACCAATGATAAATTGAAAGAAACACTTGGTATGTAAAAAAAATACGCTGCATGTTATCCTAAGCATACTGTAGATGGAGTACAATGGAATGCTTCTGAAGGCTGATCTATATAACTACGAATGATTATAACAGTTATCTTACCCCCACAGATATGGCTCCTTTTTTTTTTTTTAAATCTTCCAAGAGTAGGTGAACTCTATTCTATGTACATTTGTCAAATTCAGGTTAGATATTTTTATAATTGGCATTCCCTTAGCCTGTCATTTTCTTCACTTGCAGTCAATTGACATTGAGAAAGGGACTGGAATACTTTCATATGTTTGAAAGCATTAGAAACTCTTGTTTTCACTGTAATCCTTGTAAGTGTGTGCCAGCTTTATTGAGAACAAGCAACAGTGAGTGCTGCTGCCTCTTCTGAAGTATGCTTTGGTCTGTACATTGGAGGTAATAATCATTAAGCAGTAATCAGTAAAAACAGAAACACAACCTATATGGCACCATTCCTTCTGAAATTTCCTAATGCTGAAAAACCTCTAAAACAGAGACAGAAATAGTCATTGTGTTATTTTTCCACTTACAGCTACCTCAGTGGCTGATAAAACCTGCTCCCCTGCTAGCTGCCTGTGGTAATAACCTGGGAAAACAAAACTTCAGAAGGATTTGAGTTGTGCAAAACCAAATCACAAGAATATGATGCATGGGAGACTGTGATTTAGTGGAATAAAGAGAAGACCTTGAACATAGCTGTAATAATCTCTCAAGACAACAACAAACAAAATCATCTTAAATAGCTTTTACTGAAAGCTCTACAAGGCTTCTCCACACATGCACATACATATGATCCATATGTTAGTTGTATGAAAAATTGCATTAAAATAAAAAGGAATCGATTTACTCATGTAGAAAGGTGGTGGGGGGTTTTGTGTAATAACCACCTGAAGAGTGAACAAATGAATTTACAGATGGAGATTGCATCTACTTGAATTCTGAAAGTGTCTGGACAAATAGATGGTTGGGTACAAAAGCAAAAATATGCCATAAGAGAAAATACCAGATAGCCTGATTTCACATCACAGCCATTATGGTAGGGAGGACTAGCAACTGAAAAGAGAGAAATACCACCATTTATCTTGACGTTAGCTGGTTTTGTTTTGTTTTTAAATCAAGGAACTATGTTGAAGGAGCTCTATGAGAGGATGAAATCTAAGCAAATAGATAATTGGAATATTTTCTCCACAGTTCTGGAAATGGTATCTTTTACTTATTTTGTAAAAAGAATTACATGAGCTGAGGATATCCTTGAAACAAAATAACATAGTTTTGACTTCGTAATTTATCAGATGTTAAGCTAATGCCAACTTGCACTGCACTGAAAATCTGACCTGGAAAATAAGAGTATTCTGTTCATTTCTATACCTTTATTTCATTTTGATTTGTCCTAGGGTTAGATGTTCCAGTATTCTGTGGATTTTCTTTTCTATATGTGGATAGCATTAAAAATTGAATTGCATGTTTTAAAACTTCCCACAAGGATTAATTGCTAGTGAAACCCATTTGATTGCTTCACTGTCTTACCCTGAAGTGTTTACTCTCAATTTTCATTATCTGAAACATTTTACAATTTGTGTTTTTCCTGGTGACAGGCAAGAAATAGAAGTTGTAGAAGCATTCCACTAAAGCATGTTAGACATCAGAAATATTACATGATCAAGTACATCTTAGAAAGGATCATAGAAGTAGATGAAGAAAAGATAGGAGTCATTGTGCTTCAGAGACTAAAATGTCCACAGGGATTAGGGAGAAGTTCACCACTGCTGCATTTGGACATACTCCCTTATCTGATCTCAAGTTGTTTTGACAAAGCAAACAAGACATAGCAATGAACTAAATTGACCATGTGTCAACCATAAACAGTCCTACCAGGAAGTAGAGAAAGCAAAGTTTCCATTGACAGCAGTATAGTTATTTGGATGACAGGACCCACACTTAATTCTGCTTTAAAGAAAAATTGTAATTATTTCTGGCCTTTTAATCTGGCCTTGAAGTTACACAAGATGAGTGTGGATATCCCTCTCTCTTTGCTTGCCCCACCCCGGCTCCCCCCCCCCCCCCCCCCAAGTTATAATAAAATAATGGAGGAAGAAGAACAAACTAGAAGTCCCAAAGAGTGTAGTTATAAATTTTAAGTGTAAAGGCATGTCTACAGTGTCTGTATGAAAAATGTAATTATAGTTCAGAACTAGCAGATTTTCTTTAGTTACTGAAAGTAACAAAAGGAGCCAGTGGTAAAGCACATTGTGGAAAAGAAATATTATGTACTTCATTTTTTAAATAGTTTCAATATATTTTAGTTTCTATACCTATATCTAACAAACACATGGAATCATACCCTCAGAATATCCTTTCTTGGAGTATTTTCATTAAAGAATCTATTTTAGTGCCCTTCTCCTTCCTGCACTATTTTAGTGAAGTGAGTAGTCAAGTCTTTATTTCTAATTTTTATTTTCACTACCCTTCAGTTCCATCAGCAAAACTATTGCTTAGAGGCTTTTCTTCTCAGCTTTATCAGACAACTTTACTTAAGACATCATTTTTGTTATAGCCACTGAGCTTAAATCTGCACCAGTGTTTGTTCTCACTTCCTCAACTCTGTAAGCGCTTCTGTGACTATTTAACGGAATCATTATTTCAAAAGGCAGAATACTTACTGGTAGACTCATCCTTGTCTTGAATACCTGTCAGCTGTCTTGAAAACACTAATGTTAGAAAAATATAGAATAATCTAGACTTTCCCCATCCTTTGGCTAGGATAAAAATGAGTGATTTTCGATAAGATTATGAAATATATGTTCTTTAACTCCATAGTAGTGAAGCCATAATGTGCATAGAACAAAGTAATTCAGCAGAGCCCTTTGGCTTTCAAGACAATTTAACATCTGAAATTACTTATATTAAAGAGCTTGTGCCTAATAATAAAGTAACTCAAATGCCATCCTTATCCTTAAAAGTTACCTCCCCTTCTTTAGAGGAAAGTTTAAAATCCTCATCTTTTTTAAAAAAACACCCTACACTATTATTTTAATTATTAATTCCAATAAAAGTTTTATTGTGAATCTGCTAATAACCTATTTTTTTATGCAACTCCTGAAAGTACATTTTTTGTATTATTTTCTTAGAAAGTTATGGTTAGCATTATATACTTTGTGTTTTTTATAAATACCTCATTTTTGACTGAAGTTGAAACATTACATAACTATTCCAATGACAGCAGTAAATTCGCATTCAGTCATGTACACAGAGATAACAAATCTCAATTAAATTCATATCTATGATTGATGGAAATCTTACAGAAATAAGACAAATCAAAACCTTGATGCTTCTAACACCCGCAACTTCCAAATCCATACTCACAGTAATTACAGAAAGTTAAAGAAAACCAGCCTTGAATTTGGATTTAGATCAACTTGGAGAAAAGGAATTCAGCAGCATACTGAAGAGCAGTTATTAAGTCATTTTCCTTCCTTCCCCAATTTATTTCAGTTCAAGTGGAATGAGTTGTGTGTATCTATGCATTACTTTCCATCATCCTTATTAAAGAACTGTCTCCACTTCAACATGTAGTTCCCTTTCCCATCATTCCTATGACATTTTAAACAACAGAGTAAAACATTATTTCTGCCAAGGACTGCTTCTTGGAAAAGGAAGGATGCTGCAAGTCCTGAGTGACAATGAATTGTACAGTGAAAACTTGCACTGTGCCCTTACCATAAAGCAATCACCGAATTCTTGTGAAAATGTACGGTTAGGTTAGTCTGTCTTTATGCAAAGTAACTAAACCAGGATTTATTTAAAAAGCAAGACAGTAGAATATACTCTGCCTAACTAAATGGTGTTACTGGATGTTATTAGTTCCAATCCTGTTAGTTATGTAACAATCTTAGATATTTGTGGCATAAATATTTTAATATCCTTACAGGATCACACAAAGCATCTTCAGAGTTAGTGCTCAGCCTCCCTACTTCATTAAATGCCTAAAATGTACTTTGAACAAGTAAGAAATTGATTTCATATTACTTGGTAATGGCAGTCTACTCTGTTCCTTGTTTTTTTAAGCTCTAAGTTGCATAAGGCAGATCTTATACTGTAGCCTCCATGCTGCCTAGAATTCAACATAAATTTCCTTTTCTATTTAGAGTAGAATGGATATTTTTTTTACTCTTGTTGAATTTTTCAGCTGCAATGATGCACAAAGAATATAGGGGAGCAGGGGGGAAGAATGCATTTTCCCAGTTATCTGGGAATCTTAACATAATGTAGTACACAATGATTTATACACACCTTTCTCACCATAATCTTACTAGATTGTCTCACATGATTTGGAATCACCTGTGCTTGCCTTCTGATTTCTAACACTTCGATCCTTACCTGTCTTCTGACAAGCAATTCATCTAAGTGAGATCCTGTACATGAGTACAGTAAGATTTTCTAAGACATGAACATTCCTTGTTTTACGTTCCAGTCATCTGTACTTCTTCAGCTCAGTTTGCTTTTGTTTATAGCCTTTTCAGCAATTGTCTAGGTCATTTGCCTGAGGCAAAAGCATTATTACAGTCCAGACTTGGGAGGTATCCCACACCCATCTTGCTTGACAATGACTGTGTTTCAACTTTAATCTGAAATGAAAGCTTCAACAAACTTCTGCTGTAAACACTGGGTTTATCATGATCCAGGACAGATACTTTAAGATGTTATCACTTAACTAGATAAAATTTCTATTGGCAGGTCTGTAGTCCTATTGTATTAGTCTAAACCAGACAAGCCAAAATATGATTGAAAGCTATTCAGGCTCATATCTCAGATCCTCTTTATTGGTTTATAGGCTGACATTAACCTCAGCTCATGCATAACCAGCCTGCTGCTTTTTCACTACATTTAATTTGTAGCCCTAGTTTGTCTTTAGAATGTGTTAATGCCCTTTATGCTCAAGTTTTAAAACTTGCATGCTCAGTTTTCATGGCATAACCATTCTGAAAGCTTTCCTTGACAGCTCTATATGATGATTGTGTAAAAAACCCCTGTAAGCTCTGCTTTAGAAACTTCTCTTCAGATTATTTCAGTCAGTATTTCTGTACACTGTTCTTACCAGCACCAGAGATTGTCTCAGAAAGTATGAATTTTGCTTTCTGCTCTAATTTATTCATAATACTCTGTAACTCTTCTTACAGTCAGTGTCCCTGAAGCTACAACTAGTGTCAGGACCTCTCCTGATGTCAGTAGTGGGTACGGATGGTACCCCTCAGAAAAATTATGAGAGAAATGATGCAACTGGTTGTACTCTTGGTCAATTATTTTAACCAGGTGGATAGAACAGCTGGGTTATTTGTATAGGGATATTTCATTTTGTTCATTACATGTTTCTGACATTTTCAGAATCCTTATTGATCAACAAAAATCAAAGCATAAAAAGAATATGAAAAACTTCCGCGCTTCTTAGACAGTTTTTGTCTTACCCTAAATAAACTGTCAAATCAATGAGATTTTTTCTTACGCTGCAATGTTATCTATATTAGCTAGGTAAATTTATACTTTCTCTAGAAAATAATTTTTAAAAGTCACAAAGATCCCTACTAATCCCATTTGTGAAAAACATGGAGAAAATATTTCATGTGTCCTTCACATTTTATTTTACTATTTAACTCTGCTAATGACTTAATAACTAGCAAAAATACAGGTAATGAGGCCATTTCAATTAAAAAAAAATTAAAAAAAGACAGCAGAAGTTTTAAGAAAAACAATTTTCTCTTTCAATTCCATGAATGAAATTAAAATCACCTTGTAAACAAGACAATAGCTGTCTTTTTTACTGCTGTGCTAGGCATACTCCAGTATCTACATTCACTCACTCACTTGTAACAAAATATGTCAATAAACAACTGATTATTTCTAATTACCAGTTGTAACATTTCAAGGTATAAGCATAACACTTCCATTTTGTTGTAGATTTTATAATGATCAAAGAGCAATGACTTGCAGACAAGCACACCCTGACACGAGCATGCCCATGCCGGCCCGGGCTAAGCAACTGTGCACCACAGCGAAGCTCAGACAGATGCTACTCACCAGTAGCACCACAGTGAAGATCAGACAGATGCTACTCACCAGTAGCACCACAGTGAAGATCAGACAGACGCTACTCACCACTCTCCAGCTGTTTGGAGCGGTGCTGCCATTCTGCCTTGCGCTGCCATCTCTGACACCTTCACCAGCATTTAGCCCAGCATGTAGCCGCACAAATAGTTATTGCCAATTCAGCATAAGCTTTTCATCCTAAGAATGAAAAATGTAACAGTTATTACTGCTTCTGACCACGTAGGGGTTAGAGGAACACAGCTGGAAAGGCGGAGGGGCAGCTGCAGGGACTGGGGAGCACAGCGCTGGCGGCGTAACTGAGGCAGCAGACAGCTCCTCGTTTGGGAAGGCCGGTGCCCAGCTCCTGGTGCTTCCACAATAAATGTAAAAGGAAAGTGACTGAAATCTGAAAGCTACAAAACTTCCTATACCTCAGTGCAAATGACATTCACAGAAGGACATCACATCCTCACTGGACTGTTGTACGTGAACCTTCCTCCCCGAACAGTTCAGCCAGCAAACAAACCCAACCCCGCTGTACCCACAGACTGATCTGGAACTGGCCCTCCACGTAAACCCCTGCAGGTAGCTGAGGGCAGGGGCCGGCTGGGGTACGGGGGTGCCGCGCCGTGCCGGGTCAGTCAGCAAGGCGGGGGACGCGCAGGGCACACATGGCGGGAAAAAGCGGGCGGGCGCACGCGGGCGGGCGGGCGCACGCGGGCGGGCGGGCGGTGCCGGTGAGGGAGCGCGAGGCGGGCGGGGGCACCCGCGCATGGCGGGCGGGGCTGAGGTGACACGCTGCCCTCGATGGCCGGAGCGTTATTTCTGCGGCTTTTGAGAAGTGCTCGGGCCGCGGCGGCTGCCCTCTGCTGGCGGGGCGGGGCCGCGGGTTAGTCGCGGAGCAGCGCTGGGCGTGGAGGGCGCAGCCCAGCGCCTGCCTTCGGCCCCCCTCAGGGGAGGCGAAGTACCAGGTGCCTGCCCTGCTTTTCCGAGACGTGTGGAGACGCCTGAAGGCATCTTGAGAGCAGCAAATTGTACGTAAATACCTTGTCTGGATGTTAAAGATAGTGTTTCTTTTGTAACTCGGCGGTGGATTGGGGTTGGTTTGTTTCTTGCATTGGGTTTTTGTTGGTTGAAACTGCAGAGTAAGCAGGAGGAGCCGTGTGGAGCCTTCACCTTGTGGTGCCGAGGGATGGCACAGTGTTTGCTGCAGAGAACAGACACCTCTCCTGTCCTGTTTTGAGAGGAATGGTTTAAAGAAGCTGTTTTGTTTGTAGTCTATGTGGTGAAGTAAGGTAAAAATCATAAACAGACCTATAATTTTGCATTATTTTCAGTAGGGGTTGTTTTGTTTTGTTTTGTAAAAGATTTTTGTTCCGTCTTCCT
Organism: Falco naumanni; assembly: GCF_017639655.2. Classification (NCBI taxonomy): domain Eukaryota; kingdom Metazoa; phylum Chordata; class Aves; order Falconiformes; family Falconidae; genus Falco; species Falco naumanni. The sequence goes on from NC_054067.1 coordinate 17,829,884, forward strand.
TGGTTCTGGATGTTTGATTACCTCCTAAACACACTGTGCACTTTCTATACTGTCACTTTAGCATTTTCCACTGAGCAGTATATGCTTTTGTAACTTTCATTAGAAACCTCTAAAAGCCTCATTTATTTCCCACAAGATGAGGTAATTTTCTGGTTATCAGCTTTTCCCAACCACCAATAATATCAGTTTTCCCTTTCCAAAACTCCAGCACAGCGAAGAGCGTAGTTGCCATACTGAATGCTGTGCATGACGAATTTTCTAGCAGTGGTGCCGCTTACAGGGGCAACTGCGCACCTGGCAGTCGGTATCAGCACTAACCCTGAGCAAGTTAAAATTTATGAGGCTAGATTTACAATTCATTCTTGATGTTCTGTTTGATTGGCGTTTGAAAGCGTGGTAAACTCTAATCCTGAACCCTAACATGTCTCATTTTCACAGAGGTTCTAGATTTCATTGTTTTTTTTCCAGTTCCTGATGTATCAAAATGGCTGTTAAATGTTTGGGCTAGAAATGTGTTCCTCGGTCTTGTGGTGTTGGAAGGTATTAATTCTACGTGCAGAAATATCCTGTCTTTTCATGCCAAATACCGGTAATGTATGTTTTTGCCCTCCAGCTGGGGAAGTGTTGAAAATTGAACTTGCTGTTACCACATACCATTATTTAAGGTTGCAGTAAAGAAACTGACTAATGTTTCCTCTGTTATTGGTGAAGCATTTTTGTTTGCCTTGTAAAACAGAGTGGTAGTTAAACCAGGTTTTTTCCTCTCCATTGGAGTGTAAGAGAGCACATGCACATGTGTGTATGCACATGTGTAAACACACAAAAAATTCAAAGTCCAGTTTTAATAGCTACTATTTATATTTTAACAAATCCTATCTAGCTGTATAGACAGTGGAAAGAAGAGGCTGACAACGTGTTTGTGAGTAGTTGCCATCCAGAAGGTGCCAAAAGTCAGCTGTAGAAGAAATCATGCTTGTGTTACACCTTTAACAAAAAAAAATATATATACAGAAGTATGTTGAACATGGAAATACGTAGCTAGGAGCAGAACATTAAAACTGCAGCGCTTATTGATGAGAATTTGTTGTTCAGGATGTAGGTCTGATTTTGGAGTGCAACTGAATTTGAACTTAGAATTCTGACAGCTTCGCTAACCAGCAGTAGCAGAAACAGATAGATGGCTTTTTTTGAATGGTAGCATAACATACTTACTCCTAGACAGAGAAATTTGAAACTACATGCAGAATAAAGGTGCTTTGAAGATAATTTAAAGCAGGCCAGAATCCATGCTTCTATATCCAAAATGAACACTTATTAATCTTCATGTAGAAACTTAGATCCCTCTCGGCTCCTTCTCTCTCTCTCTTTTTGGTGGTTGTTGTTGGTGGTGGTTTTCCTTCTGGTGTCACACTTGTTTGCACTTCCATTAGTGGAACATAAGCAACAATCACAGGCTGCCACATGGCTGGCTTTCCTAAGGATATACTTGTTTTCTGAGGACATACCACTACCTCAGAATGATTTGCGAATTCTTTGTAATTCGAGAACACTGATAAACCAGCTTGCTACTGTAGAGATGGTGTAGGGCTAAGCTAGATACTTTATAATATCAATTTAGTCACAGTAACCATATATACCTTTATAATTCTGAAAACATAAATCAACAGCTCTTTCTATAACTAAATGAGAAAGAAATTGTCTTCGCTCATGCTTCCCTGAAGTTAGTGCTAGCTGTTAGTAATAACCAGTAGTATCCTGGACTAGGAAGGAAGATATATGCTGATCATCAAGTTGCCAGGCATCAGGTCACAGAAAGTGAGACTTCTGAACTTGATTCAGGCAAATACATAAGCTTTGTTAAATCTGTCCAAAAATTATTTTATTTCAAAGTTTGTTTGGTTTTGGTTTTGTTTTTTTTTTTGTCTTCCAGTCTAGGAACCAAATTTAAAGACAGCCTAGGAATTTATGAATGCATGTCAGGCTGCAAATAGGCTAGAGCTCTGAATCCTCTTGATGGTGTATAAAATCTAAGCAATTTGAAATATCCGTGCTGCATTTTTTATCCTGGGTTGGCTTCTGGTTGGCTTTGGTTTCTTCCAGAGTTTGTCTTGGTTCTCCAGCTTGTTTTTTTCTCTTTTTTAATCTTGATAAAACAGTACATTCATTTATGAACAAATTATTTTGTTAACCTTACAACTGTTGTTTAACTGGAAAATTTGCTTTTGAAAGTGCAAATCTGTAAGTGTTTTGGTGATATGAAAATTTTGTTGGAGTTGAGGGACAACATTTGCACTGATCATAAAAGGTTATTTGGAGAATTATGGCACTTTGTAATATCAGCAATTGTTGAGAGCAGCTTTGAAGGTTCTGTCTCCATTGCTTTGTTTCAGAAACAATTCTGCCCTTAACTTTTTGTGTCTTAAAGCTTATGACATAAACATGGTCTTTATAGAAAATTATAGGGAAATTTCTACTTTAGGATCATTAACTATGATAAAACTTTTGTCAGTCAACAGAACTCTTTATTTCTGAGGACAGAACAAACATACCAACCCAGAATATGCTGAATGTAATAATAATAAAAATTCCTTTTTGCTTCTCTGGTAGTATGCTTATAGCCAAAGATTCGCCACATAAGCTGAAGTTTGCTTTTCCCCACTTAAAAGGATGACATCATACCACCCCAGAATGCTATTACAATACTTAAGTGTTCCCATGACCTATTCACAAATTAGAGTCTTAAATTGGATTCTCAAGCCCGTAACTTGCATTAGTGTTACTTCTGTTTGTGGAGTGACCTTGTTTGAGAAGTTGTTTCTTTTGTAACAAGTTTATATTTGAAAATGCAGTTGCAGTACACATTGCACCTGTCAGATGACTCACTTTAATACGATGTACTTCAACATCTGAGTATCATTAAACACAGCACTGAAAGGTTTCTTCTACATGACCTGAAACCTGCATTTCATTTCCTGCTCCCTTTAGATAAAACATACGTTAGCTACAGAAGTTTTTCTGGTGCATTGTCATACTCTGTGATTGAAATACTGTGAAAATGAATATGATGTGCCCTTCGCTTCCCTACATTGGGAATGGCTGGGAGCTCTCTGGCTTCAGTGAGTTTCCAACTGTTCCTTCTTAAGATAAACAGCATTTTACTTTGTTCTTTATGTACCTCTTATTTTTCATTCCAGGTGCTCAATTAACTTTCTGTTAAATCACAGCTTTCCAGCTTTGGTCTGGAGCAATTTACTGATGTCTAATCTACATCATAATTATTCTGGGCATCTAAGTGAAAAACTTTAGTACAAATAAAAGGAACCTAGAATTTTCTTGGTAAGAATGTGTGAGGTGAACTGCTTGAGAAAATTTGCTGTATTGTCTGGATGCCTCACGCTAAGGCAATTTGTTAGGACTGAAACGTGAATTTTAGAAGCTAATCAATACACTAGTCAATGCTAAAAAACCTTCTGTGCATCTTATAATAAATGGAAGAAGAGTTAGATTCTCAACTGAGCAATGCTTTTAAATTCAAATTTTCTCTTTCCAAAGTCATTGAGCTGACATGTTTCCTGTGTCAAATTGTTTCACATGCTGAAGTCTACTGCTACTTGCCTTCTCAAGACTTACCATAAAATCCATCATCAGCCTGTACTACGTGTAAATGCAGTTAATGTGTTAATCTCAATAATGAAGATTAGTCCTAAAGTCTTGTAAACAACAAATTCTGCTCTGACTTTGGGTTTCTCTTTTATTTGTATAGTATTCAAGAAACATCTTCCAATCAACATTTTATTGACAAGTACATTTGCAAGAATAGCTTCCTCAATAAATACTTCTATTTGCCATTTGTAAGAAAAACTCTTAGCCTGCTACATCTTTACTTAGGCAAGAAGCTATAAAGCAGAAACTATGTAACTTGGTAATGTTAAAATGAACAACACAAGTACAGTATCTCTATAGGCAATAAATTGGAATATAGTCTAACATTTAACAGTATGTCAGTGCTACAAGGATGTGATGTGCTGTGCCAAATATGAGTTCAAATAAAGTATCTTCCAGAGGATGATTACCCTTCAGCTACATTTACTAGCGGTCATTTGGTTATGCAGTATATCAGGATGTGCATAATAGGCTTAAAGTAACTGAATAAATAAGAAATAACCCTGTCTAGTACAGTTAACTATTACACAGTCAGTAGGTCACTGGACTCTATATTAGGTTTCCTCTCTTCTGTCATAGTGAGTCATCCAAGTGAAGTGTGACAGAAACTGTCAGTACCCCCATAGCTAAGCTAGTAACAACATTAACTCCAACTATAAGTTTAGAAATCATTACAGATAATGTATTCTTAATATAAATGGCTGTGCTTGATTTCATATGTCTTACTTCCAGGTTCCAAGCTTTTTAAACATTTGTGAACAGGTATTTACAAAACAGAACTGCTTCAGGTCAAACAGTTTCAAAACTGAATTTCCTGAGAGGCTTTTCTGACAGCTGGTCACCAGTACTCAAACTGTATGTATTGAAAGCGTTCAGCAGGCAAATACTATAATAAAATCCCATTCTACTGTGTAGTTTCCCACTCATACTAGGATTTTGAAATTAAATGTTCCTATATAAATAATCTTCTCAATTTATAGACAAATTCCTACCTTTCCAAGTGTGTTTCATTTCGAAAAGATGTAATGGCAGTAAGAATGTCCTGTCTAATAGTAATGCTGCTGAATATACTCCTTGCCTTCTCATATTAAGTGGAAGCTTTCATGTCCTGTATAACTTTATTTTCCTGCAAATACACTAAATAGAACAGTGTTTAATGTGCTCTGTCTTTTTATAGAAAAACAGAAAACACCTCTTCCTCCACTTACACATATTTTCCTTCAGTTATTTAGGACTATATTTAACACAGTTAAAAGCATGGGACCTTATATTTGCTTAGGTTCATGGAGATTGGGAAGGGTTACTGGAAATTAAATGTGAAGACAGGATGAAGATCCCTTTTGTAGGACCTATACATTATGATGACAATATACTTGTTCATATTTTTTAAAAGGAATTAAAGTTTTAAGGAATGCTACATCTTTCTTCAAAATACATTTGAAATAAATTTTTAAAAAACAACAACCTTTTGTCATAATAAATACAGATTCTTTGTCTTTAGAATTGTATTCTGAAAGGCAAAGAATTCTTGCTTATACCAAGGTGATTTATATTTACGGATCTCTATTTGAATATATCTCCAGTAAGTCTTAAAAACTTTTTTAGCCTTAGTTCTGGTATTTCCTTCTTACTGCAAGGTATGAAGTCAGATTTTCCAATTATTTTTAAAATTTGTGTAATAGTATATAACGAAATATATATTTTGTAGCATATGAGGAATAGAAAAGCAAACATTAATTAACGTCATAAAATCTGTCTGTATTCAATCTTCTTTTCCCTAGAACAGAAAAGTCCTAGCTAAAACTGATTTTTATGAGCTTAGTTAAATGCTGATTATTCTTTTCCTGGTACCCAAGGCATCAACAGCACACTCATCTGACTCTCTCAGCACCATTAAGTCAAGTCCCTATTGCTACTATGGAGTGTTACTAGTGCACATAATTATATCTGCTCTGTGTTTATCAGCAGGGTTCACTCTCAAAATGGCTATGTTCAAAAGTGATGTTTCCTGTGGGCTACCTTGTGAAGATACAGTACTGTGTCAGTAAAGCTCCTCTCCATCTGTTAGAGGGTGCTCTTAACTGCAGATCTTGTTTCACTCTGGAGAGGTACTGTATTTTAATTCGCATGCCATTTAAAAATGTAACATTCCAAGCAGCAAGAAATAAACCATTGACTTTGAGCTGAGCAGTAGAGTAATAAAGAGGACGATGTAATATGGTAGTATGTAAATATTCGCAAAGGAGAAAATAAATTTTAATTGCTGAATTTTCCTGGCAGCTTCTGTTCTGATTGAGATCCTAAAAAATATTTCTTTCCTGTGAGAAGTTGTGAATGATGCGTAAAAATAACAGCTAATGCACGTAATTAGTCTGTTTTGATACTGTCCTGATTTACAAATCTCATTGACTTTTGGCATTTCATTTATTTCTACTAAGCTCTAAGAATCTGTATCACCTTTTCTGAAGTTGATGTTTATTTCATTCTGGTAAGTTTGAGGTGTATTACATGTGTATTGCATTACACTGTGGGCTATAGAGGCAAGATAATGAAAGCAGTTAATCTCTGAAAATGATATGAAGCACTCAACATTTTTGTAACAAAATTAATTATTTGAGATCAATTTACTGCTCTATCATTACTGTTTTCTCTGAAGCCCAAATCAGAGTAGATATTATGCCAAGCAAGACTGACATAACTTATGTTGGCCACAGGCTAAGAGAGGTGCAAGATACGGCAGCTCTTCAGAGCACAAAAGCTATTTTACATTAAACCTCTTGAGAACCAAGATAATACCTAGATTCCTGTTGGGTAACAGCCAAATTATATTATAATATTTTTTTCTAATTATCTTGGTTGAATTACCTGATAAGGTAACAAGACTTTAACAGCAGTTTTAATTCTATAATGCATTTCACTGTGTATACAGCTTTACGTGGAACAGTTTCTTCCAGGTCTAATTATGGACCAAGTTTTGGGTAGTGCCTATGGGCAATAGGAAGTTAATACGGGCAACTGTCAGTTAATTAGTTAACTGTCAGAAAATTAGTTAATTTTCAAGAAGGGCTGAAAATTACATTTGTATTTAAAGTTATAAGTATATTTGATCTCTGCTGTCTAACTGTGAAAGAAATGGTAAAGTTTCATAGAAGAATTTGCTATCCTTTGCAGATTTTCCATTTGATAATAGTTAGTCAATATCAAGTTAATGAAGAGTGCTTGAAGATAACTATGTAGAACAAAGACTCCTACTTCCAGCATTCAGAACTTACTAGGACGAAAAACTGCATCCCAACCAACACAGTCTAATAGGTTTTTTTCCCCTGCAGTTTTCTCTTTTTACATTATAACTTCTTACCAAAAATTTGTTTTGTACAACACTAAACTATTGTGAAGTACAAATCATGTGCTCATTGAGGCTCCCAGAGAGTTTCCCTGAAGACCACTGCTCTCTCAACTTGTTTTCGGTTAGCAGGTTGAATTGCCACTGTTTAAGTGCACAGAGAGGACCCTAGAGTCACTTCAAGATCCTTAAGGTCAGAGTCAGGTATAGAACTGAAGAGATGTAACATGCAAATAGCAGAGTTCATTCCCTTTTATCAGCAGCTATATCAGTTGTTAAGCAGCGCATGTAACTGGTCTTATAAATTAATAATACCAGGGGACCCAGCTCTCATCTCAGTCTCTGTAAAGATAACTGGAATCCTCTGACATGATACAGGGAATGCTAGTGATATGTGCCCTCTGCTGTCCCCCAACATCTTTTCCTGACTTTCAGAGTGACTTAAACTTGCTTGCCTGCAATGATTGAGTAAGCAGAAATAAATGCTGTGATATGTGAGTAGGTTGCAAAGCTGAAGCTCCCGTGCATAATTATGTTATGCTTTATACCTAAAATAGTTGCATATGCACTGCAGTGTGTACAAAGCTATCTCTAGATAAAACTGATTTGGATTGGAAGACCAGAAGTGTTTTCAGTAGAAATTGGATTATTTGAATAACACTGAAACTAACAGTTCACAGAACTGGGGAGCTATGTCCCTCAGAGAGGGTCTTCCATGAAGTTTGATGTGTGGGCATGTAAATTTGTGTGTGGTTCCGATGAGGAATTTTCCAGTGCAAGGGAAATTCTAGCTATTAACAGTTCTTCCTCTGTATGTTTTTATTCTTTTTAAATAATGAGAGTAGAGAAAGCAATTTCGGTTTTATTCTGTTGACTGGGCTGTGCAGGGTCTTTTGGCAGAATAAAGGTCTGTGTGTAGTAGTGGTGGGGTTTTTCTTTTATTTAAACAAAGGACTCTGAGATCAAATAGTGACAACAGTTGTTTGGACTATTTCATAGCTGAAACTAACAAAAGTGTCTGCTATATTTTTACATGTGTTTTAAATTTGGCGTAGTTGAAAAGGAAAATTAAGGTTTTCCATCTAGCACCAGTTTTAACTAAACTTGTGTTACTGTGTGGTCTTGGCCTCTAAATTCCAAATGATACAGATCAGTTGTGGCGAGGAAGACAAAGTGGTGGTGCAGAGCTGGGTTTCCCTAACCCTCTTACTTTGTATTGTTAGCTTTGATTTCAACAGCTGGCTTGAATGAGCTGCATAAGGAAACAAACGTATCCCACATAGTAAGCCTTTGCAACAAATGTCTTTCTACTATGCCTAGGGAAGAACTAAATATTGCAGACTGTACTGCTGTATTTCTTAAGTACTTAATAAGTAAGGCTTGCTGCTTCAGCATCCATTTCAGTATTGTCACAAACTTCCTACACAGGTTGACAAATTTGAAATAAGCACTCAGCCCCTCCATCTGTTTAACTGAAAACAAAGGAAAACCCAAAAAGTATTTACGTGGTGTTTCTGTGTGACAGAAGCCCATCCCTCCATGATTTTGAGTTGTAGACTTCTTTTCCATACCTGCAGTAATGAGCATCTCCACAGTTAAACTGAAAGTGCTGAATTACTTTGAGAGGTACAAGCTGTTTTCTGTTTAGGACTGGAGCACCTGCTTTCTCAAAACAAGTGAGAACTACCCCTAACTGATTAGGGCTTTTCTGTTTTGGTGAAGGAAAAACTTCTATGAAGAGTTTAATTTCCTACACATAAACTAGTATAGCTATTTCTTTCACTCTCATTTTTGAACATTTTAAAATACTATTGTAAAGAATCTATGATTAAAGATTGCTATATGCAGAATTTTATTGCTGTGGGAAGAAAGACATGTTAATTTACACAGATTCTATTAATTTGGTTGCTTGGTGCTTATCTGCATTATAAATCAATTAAACTCATCAAATAGTACTAAACCACCAGCTATTATAATTCAATTATTTAGTCTCCTGTAATGTTGCAGCTGCTGCACTGCTGACCTGTAAATCTCTAAATTGAATATGTAAGTGTAGAAACAGACTTAAGAGAAATATGCTTAGCTGGTTGGAGTAACCACACATATGCGTGCACAGACACTTTCCACAAGGGAAGGGTTGTAATTTTGAAGAAATAGAATTTACCTGAGCACAGGTTTTTAATTTCATAACATGCAGTTTCCAGTTTGTTCTTATACTTTAATCTCAGTTTGGATGCTGAATTGCTTTGGAATTGACGGGAAAATTACTTTTGGAATTTAGTGGAGTTTGTTCTGCAGTCACCTTAACAGCATGTCAGACTACCTTATCTTTGCAGTCATGTAGCAAACTCCGAATCAGCAAAAGTTGTTGTGTTTGTAATGCTGTAGACTTTAAGCTTACAGACTGTTACGGAAGTAGTAACATAAGTCTAAAATTATACCTCTGTGATCTTCAATAGTTCTCCAATGTGAATGGTTTTTGCAAGAAGTACATGTTAGTGTATGGTCATAAGTCCGGTGTTTTCAAGAAATGTGGTGAAAAAGGGAATGGCAAATCAGTGGTCTCCATAGGATCAACAAGTGATGTTGCTTTGAAATGCTGTATAAGTCTCAAGGAGATGCCCAGGCCACACTTATTGGAGAACATCAGACCTTTTGCCCTCAAGCCAGTCTGCACCATTCTTTCCACAGGAAGCTGAGATGATAGCTCCTCTTGTTTGGAGGGGAATTTCTGAGCCTGACACTTAAAGGTACAATTCCCATTTCTAACTTATTCTCTGGAATTGGGTGCATTTCAGCTTCAGCTCCTACTGCAAGATTTTCAGGACTGTGCCTAACCATTGAAGTAGTACTTAATGATGCCTTGTTTTTGCTTCATGGTGCTTAGCGTACAGCTGCTTTGGAAAAGGCAATGCTGTTAAACACCCAAGTCCTTTGAGGTTCTTGAGAGCATCGGTGAAATGTATTCTCCTTCTCTTAAAATGCAGCTCCTAAATTGTAGTTCTTAAGAGTTGCATAGGGTAAGTATTTCCTAGCCTGAAGTAATGCCACATACTCTTCAGTGGTAAGTCTGAAGATCACTTCCAGGACTACTTCTAGTTAGCTGAGTGTCCATGTCTGGAAACATAGCAGCACCTCTGCTCTGCTGCAGAAGTCATGTCTCTTTGTCTTGCACATTTACTGTCCTGTTGGTTCTGCCAAGCCCAAAGGAAAAAGAATTCCCCTGTTATAATATGTTAGACTTTTATAAGTCATCTTAGAATGTAAACCTGGTGGTGATAAAACAGAACTTGGCTGTTTGTTGCCCATTGAACTTCTAAGAACTGCTGGTGTATTTTTCTATGAAAATGTGCATTGTGAACAGACTGAGACTTGTACTTGGGCTATGACTGTGAAAGTATTGAATGTATGTTGTTTCTGATTTGTATTAAGCAAGCTGTATTTGTAAACTGGGTGCTGCAGGAATGCTCAGCATATTTGCATATAATAAATAGCTCTTTTTATACACAAGGCTGAATATTGCAGGATGGCAGAAGCAGGGGGACCTGCCAACTGAAATGGGAACTGGTCAGAGAAAACTAAAAATCATTTGCTAGCTTTGCCAGGCCTACATCCTTTATATTTGATACCTGTGTGCTGCAGCATGTGCCTTAAGTATGTTTTGTTAGGCAGAAGGAACAGGATAAATAAAGTTTACTGGGCTGAAAAACAACTTTTCTTATGCAGTATAAGTAGGTAACTCGCAACAAGAGCTGGGGAAAATTCAATGAGGATTTGAAGTTGGAATTTGATTCAGAGGCTTACGATACCTGATAGCTTATTTCTTAACTCTGTTCCTGGGAGACTAGATTTTTTTCTCACTCAAAAAAATGATACTTCCTATTTTTTTTATTGCAAATAAATATCAAATGTTCCCATTAATTTTAATGACTTTTGCAGAAGCAAAGTTTCGTCAATTTTCTTTTCCTTCAGAACTAGTAAGTTCCAAGGGAATGGAGTTTTAAAAGAATTGATAGTGATTTTTTTTTTTCTGCCTCTTTTCTATTGTAGTAATTTAGAATGTCTACTTACTTTCATCACCACTTTTTATTTTTACAGATGATTTGGATGTTGCAGGAAGTGCATCTTTTATTGCAGAAATGTTTGTTTCTTTTCATCCAATCTAGCATAGCTTATGCATCATCAGAAGGATCAGTTCTAAGTACTTAGTTTTGGAAGTGATGGAATATCAAGACCACTGTGTATTTTCATATTTATATTGTTCTGGTACCCAATAATCTTCCTAATGAATGCTGACTTATTCCTGGTATCCAAAATGCTGGTTTTAATTACAATTCATAAATGTACTCCAGCTTTCTTCTTTCTGATATACTACAAAAACTTGAAGAAACTGATGTACCCAAGGGCTAATTTTCCTTATTGTCTTTTGCATTTTACTATTTTGAGGATTTAAAGCATGGTGTTACTGAGTGAGTTAAAGCACTGTCTAAAACTGTATTCATTAGTTTGCTCCTACATGGTAGAAATCTCCCAACCTTCTTAGCAAAAGGGGCTTTGGCCAGAAGTGCTACCTTTCAGTAAATTGCACTTAATGTTATTGTGCTTAATTTTTTTAACTGTTTAGAGCACACATCTGTTCAATACAATCTGTTGATTTTAATTGCTAAAATCTAGTATATGGAAGAAACTAAGTGTGTGTAAAGTGTATGTGGGGGGAAATCTCACCTTTACGGGTAGAGGTAGAATAAAGGGGCAAATAAGTGACACTTTTAGGTTTATTTGCATCTCCCAAGATTATAGTATTAGATTTCTTTGGCCTAATGAATAGGGCTGTGAACTTGATACTGGGAGACCCGTGTTCTTGTTCTGTTTCTGACCTAGATAGCTGATCTTAGGTAGATAATTTATTGGTAATTTCCTCAAGTTATCTCATAATTTTCATGGTATTGTTTCAGGTAGGGATTGTCTTGTACAATTAATATATATTACTTTTAAATTTCTTAGCTTGAGGCTTGGGTGTTCCCCATTTTGCTTCCTCATCTCAACTAACAGTCTTGAAGGTGGTTAAGCAGCTCTCACTGGAAGCAGAAACCCCTCTGTTGTACTTTGGAGTGACAGAGGTTGAACCTTTCGTAGAAAACATAACCAAATAAAATCACTGAAGGACTGGAAATGTTGGGAAGGATTGCAATTTAGCAGATGTTGCTTCTGGCTCTTAGTATAGTATTGTAGTTGCTGCCCTTGTGTAAAGAGAAGTTAAGAGGCCTTTTCAGAATGTGGGATCAGTAATATCTATGTTTTTACATGGAATGGAATGTTTGTGAGATGATTGTTTTTAAGATGACAGCAAAAGTTCAAACCTTTATCACTGCTAAGCAGGCTGAAGTGCTTGAAGGCTTGAATACTGTACTTGGAGAAATGCAAGATTTCTGAGAGTTTCTCCGCTAAGAGTCTGCTGTAGATGTATTTTGCTTGTAGCTCTAACCATTTGTGACCTTTTTGCCTGTATTTTGCTTGTAGCTCTGATAACTAATGTTTCCAGATTTTATTTGTATAGTAAATTAAAATTTGAGTGTATCATACTCTGTAGGTAATGATGTGAGGAAATTGCTGGATTTTTAAGAGAAGACATTGCCAGGTGAATTTCAAGACGAGGAAATTCAAGATATAACTGCTCAGCAGTGATAATTTGTGACCAAGGAATGATCTGGCATGGAGGGCAAGAGGGGCCCAGGTGTAGAACAGATTGAACTGGCTGGAAGCAGGAATGCCAGAGACAGAGCAACTCCTTCTGAGCGACTGAATTTTCCTGTGGTGATGAGGTATAAAACAGCTGCAGCATTGTCTTGTAGCTGTCCTGGAATTCCAGGGCTTGAGGGCTACCTTTGGGCAGCAGAGCTGGGCTGGGGTATGGACCCAACTCCAAGCTCAGCTGCCCCATGCTGATGCTTACAGGAGTGGTGCTGCTGCAAATATATGTATAAGGAATCTGCTTGTGATGCATCTTTGCAGACTTCTTGTAGAACTGCTTATGGTCATAGGACTCTACCCAATGTATTGCCTTTTTTCTTTTTTTTTTTTTTTTTTTCTTTTTTAATGTTCAAGCACAAACATGTTTAATTTAATGTGCCTCAAAGGGTACACTAAAAAATTGCCAACAAAATAAACATCTGGAAACTGCTGAATTGGTCGGTCTTTTAGTCAGGGTATACCCCAAAGACTTGTTTGCATAATGCAAATCAGGGGACTCTAGTTTGGACAAATTAAAATTCATCTGGCTCTAGCAGTGTACTTTCCAACCTGTCTCCAAGAATAGCGTATTTTTGTTACACCATTGAGAAAAGGTGAAGCTTTGCTATAGAACAGGCCATACGAGCTCATGGGTCAGAATCAGAGAGGCCAGCAAGAGGGATGCGATGGTAACCACCACCTACAGGTTATCCACTCAAGAAGAGGAAGTGGAGGAGGCCTTTTGGGTTGTGGTTATTTCTGACAGCTGGAAGAAGCTTCATGATCATTGGTGCTGGTTTTCTGTGGGGGCTTTAATTACTGATACCTTTTGGAAGGGCAATGTGGTGGAGCACAGGCAGTCCAGAAACTTTGAGTGCACTGAGGTTATGTTTTGTTGTAGGGGTTGAACAGCCTGTCTAGGGGAGGTGCTCTGTGGCAAGGAAGGTTCTGATTGTGTAGTGGAGAAAAAAGCTTCACAATGAGGGTTAGTCAAACATTAGGGCAAGGACTGAGAAAAGTTGATAAATCTCCATTCTTGGCTACACTAAAGACTTGCCTGAATAAGTCTCTGAGAAACCTAAGTTAAATCTGAAATTGGCCCTCCTTAGCTTGGGATTGGACTAGATGAAGTCAATATGGTCCTTCCAACCCAAACTGCTGTATGACTTTTGTTATATTTGCATATCTGGGAAGTTCGTGTGATATAGTTAACAGGGAGCTGAAAGAAGTTACCTGATCTTCTTTCAGCTTCTGGGATGATCTTAACCAAAATGTGGACTGTGTTTTGAATTCTGTATGGTGTTTGCTTTTCAGGGTTGCAAACATTACCCTTTGTGTACATGGGAAGATGGGTGAGTGACTTCTTTAGGGAGTCCTGTACACTTTCTCAAGATTACTGCAACTAAAATGGATACTGTTGAATAATACACCTGCTTTTATGGAGCTGTTGCTATGCTTAATTAAATATTTAAGGCTGAAACATTAAACAGCTGTATTTGTTTTATGGTTAGCATAATCTCAACAATTTCCATTGCACTTGAGTTTATTTATGGATAAATGCATTTTTTGTGTGTGATCCATAAGAACTGTTTAAAAAACAAAAAGCCAGCAAAACATCAGTACAAGAGCTTGTGCACGTTCTAGTCTTAGTCATACTAGCTCAGGCATTGACACTTCCATTTCCAGTTAATCAGCTACAGATTTCTTGCTGTTACTCAAGTACCTTAATGTTGCTGGTCTATGGAAATAGTCTCAGCTGTGTGTTGTATGAGAAAGCTGGAGCTTGGTCTCATCTTTGGCAAAATGTGTCAGTGCCATTCGAGAGCTTGACTTTTTTTTTTTTTTTCTCCAAGAAATGCTCCCAGATGGGTTATCTAAGAGTTGCTACCTGGCCCTGGCTGCTGTAAACTTTGCTGCAGAATTGGGCAGTGTAATTAATTGGGGGGGGGGGGGGAGCTTATAATGTCTTTGTTTTGTCATCTAGCAAGACTGATCTACAATGCTTGCAGCTATGATACAAAAGGCTGATCAGCATCTTCTGGCCTTCAAACTGGCTTTGGTGCTAGCATGCTTGTAAGAAGTGAACCTGAAGACAGGTTGTGTAGCAAATCTGCAGAATTTTTGACTTTCAGGTTAGAGCTGCTGCAAAATATGAAGGTTTTATTTACAAAACTGCAGACTGTAACACCTGGGTTTTCAGTGTGTGCTCAGTTACAATAATGACAGCTTATACTTTGAAGTGTCACAGTTCACAAATTTGAGGAGAGGGGACCTGTTTTCAGTTCTCCTTAGTTTTACTTAAATTTGCTAGCTCTGTAGCTGTGTTAACCTCTCCAGATGTGAAAGCCTCTTAAAGAGCAGGAAAACACACCTGGTGTTCCTAACTGATATATAAATGCATACAGCATGTATGAGTAGGAGGAGTTAAAGGTCCAGTCTGTTCAGCTAGAAAATACCCTCTCTTAGGACGTGACTGAACTAGCCGTGAACAAAAAGTGCACTTTCTCCTACCCCTTTGAAGTTATTAACAGGTCTGAATGTATGTCTTTTGCTTTCGGTTTGACCAGAGATTCTGTCCTGTGCCTGAGGAAATTTTTTTTAAAGAACATTCCTTAATAAAATCCCAGTCAGCTCTTGTAACATCTCATCTGAAATCATGGCATCTGAAACTGTTATGAAATTTCACTTGATTTTGGTCTGACTTAAACCAAGATACACCAGTAGTTAGGAACTAATGGCTAAAAACAAAAAAACACCCAATCAACCCCCAAAACAGTATTCAGACTTACTGTGCTAGTTCTGATATTTTTCTTTCCTATGTATTTTTTTAAAGCTTAGTGCTTTTTCATCAGAATGCTCTTTTTGTTTCTCTTCTCAGTGTTATTACTTGTTTTATGTTAATGTGCATTTATTTAAGGCTGACTACTAAACTATTTGGACTCCTCAGCTTTGAATTCTGATTTTATGAATACTATAATTATACAAACACATAATGCTAGATTCAGTATGGCAAAGCTACCAATGGAGAGAATTGTGTTGCTCTGGAGACAGGCTTCCTGTCTTTTCCCTTTTATATTACCTTTTTAAATGGGATGTTGCATTTCAGAGGATGAATGTGGTAAAATGTTTCTTTGTGTATTCCCCCAGTTGTTAATAAAATAAATAAGATGGAGGAAGTCAATGCATTTTGCAATGAGGACTCATCTTTTTTCTTTTTCTTTTTTTCCTAGTGTATTATTGTGAGTGTGGTTTTTGGTTTTAATACTGCATCAGACTGCAGTTATATCTGTGTTTTCTATCTTTTACCTATCTTTTAATAAAGCAAGACAAGGTTGTGGTTATCATGAGGATATACTTCTGGAATAGTGTAATAAATGAGGTCTTAATGGAAAGTTGGAAACGCTGTTGATTTATGGCTTTCTACAACACTCATTAGGCATACACATCAATGTGTAACATCCCATAAATTATATTACATGCTGTAAAAAGCCATAAATTGTCATTTTTAGTGTGAGTTATTACCATTAAATACTTTTATTCCCTGCTGCTAGTGTGAGTTTCCATGGCTTCCTCACCAATTCCCTGACTAATGATTTCAGCAACTGCAGGAAGGAGACCAAGAGATGCAGTGGCTGATTAGGTAGCACAATTGCCTTAAAGCTGTTAAGTCAGAGGTTAAACTACTTTATAGAGAAAATATGATCTACTCACCTGGTAACATCCTTAACATTGAGCATTTCCGAATATCATTCAGACCAACTGTATTATTTTCCCTCACTGTTGTTAATATCTGTCTACTGAAAACCAGAAGTGCTTTTAAAATAATGATACCAGTTTGTACTGAACAGTCAGCTGCAGTAGAAAGAAGATGAGCTAAATCCTGTGGAGCAATTCAGTCTCTTTCTTTCATCTGCTCATTGCAGAATTTGCAACAGTACCTCAGAGGAGATATTGCTAATATGACTACAGTATATTGTAGTAAATTATAATATTTTTAAGTGATGCACCATCAAAACACTGGATTCTGTGTCTTACTCAGTATTACAAGTCAACTTGAACAGAGCTAAATAAGGTGAGGGAATTGCAGGTAGTACTATCTGCCGGCATTTTTTTTTTTCCTTTAATGCAGCACTGCTCTGCTATTTGGCTTCAGGGAAGGTACTGCATTCCTCAAGTTGTGGTGATTATGATTTCCAACTCTATGTAGGGGTTCATGCAGGAGGAAGACAAAAAATGATGTATCAAAATTTACTTAATGTCTAATTTCAGACAGCTTTCAGGATAATTCTGTTTGAAAAGTGAGTACTACCTCTCAGGCTGCTGGCTTATAGTGTCATTATGAAAATTAGACGCCGCAGCTTGCAAAAACAATGCAAACCCAAAATAATTTATCATGTTTTTTTCCAAGAAACTTCTCCCAATAAGTCTGTTCTTTTCCCTGGAACACTTGTGTGTACTATAGCTTTTAGGGAGATTTTTCTTGGCCATGCCTTCATTAAACCTTAGTTTAGCTATCTTTCCTCATCCAACCCCTTCCAGTTTAGGGTATTGAAAAGAGAAAGATATATTCTAAAAAGCATCTTGGTAATCTTGTTTTAGGCATGATGAAAAGGATAATTCTGATAAAAATAAATTTTAACATTTTGCTAGCCATTTTTGTTGCATTATAAAAGAAGGGTTTGTGTTTCTCCATCCCCCCCGCCTCACCCTGTCGACTGGAGTGCATTTCTGGCTAAATCTTGCCCTCTAGTGAGTCAGTTTGGTGGGATTACAATTACAAAATTGTTTTATAACTGAGGTGGATTTCCCTTCCCCCCCCCCCCCTCTTTTTTTTTCTCATGTACCTTGGAGAATTAATCAAGTGTAGTTCAGATGAATAGCTAAGTTATACTTTTTACTAGGTGAGAGAAAGGTCAATGTTTTAGTATTTGTAATGTATTCCTAAAGCTGCCACACTTTAATATTATACCATGCAGGGAAAGGAAGCAGGGATATGGGATATTTGTACTTTGTAATCCTTAGGTAGCAGTCATGTAAGAGCTGTCAGTTGCATAGATGACCTTGATAGCAATACTAAGCTGGAAAGGAGGAGGCCAATCATAACTGAACTCTTGTTTATGTTTTAAAATAGATCTATAGTGCATCTAATTGATTTACATGGAAAAGAGCCCGAGACCATCAAGAAATTTTTTAAAAATGTTTAAGTAAATACATAAGCTGAATAAGGTAACTGTTGACTTAAATTCAGCAATACTTTTTAAAGTAAGGGGTGATGAGCTGCTTTTTCTTGTCTATTGATTCCTACCATTGTTTGAATTCAGCTTGAGGACTGCAATATGTTGTGGTTTGGTAATGTCAGGACAGATCATCTGATGTTTTAAAATGTTAA
Source organism: Falco naumanni (assembly GCF_017639655.2). Taxonomy (NCBI): domain Eukaryota; kingdom Metazoa; phylum Chordata; class Aves; order Falconiformes; family Falconidae; genus Falco; species Falco naumanni. Next base: position 17,848,009 of record NC_054067.1, read on the forward strand.
TACAATTTATATAATCTTATGTTTTGAATGTTATAATAATGGAAACAGTATTAGTAAAATGTATGTTTGGCATTGTCCAGTTAATTCTGATTCATTGCAAAAGCGGATGTTGTGCCATAACGTTACCTTTCGCCTTTAGATTGTATCAACAAGACTGTCATGATCAAATACTGTGTGACACATCCAGATAGGAATTGTGAGTGAATGGGAAGTGCTTTCTATTCAATTTGTCTTTCATGAAATGGGCATGTTTTATGAAGAAGTTTGAAGGTCTAGTCCTATTGAATTATTTAGCCACTGTTAAGAAACAGAATTTACTCACATGCTGATTTTTTTTTTTTATGTTTCCATACCCAGCTTTCATGATATTCCTCAACTTGTAAATTAAAAAGTTATTTAAGAAAATGGTTTCATTGTTATGGAAACTAGATCTCAAATGACTTTTGGTGCTGTACTTGATTTGCATTGAGTAATTTGTTTTCATTTGTTCTGTTTTTCAAAATTGTAGTTTTTCATTTAAATTTTTATGAATGAAATATCTGATCAGTTCAGTTTGGCTGAGAAACTTCACTTTTCATGTACTTCAATGTTGTTTCAAAAGAGTATTTTATCTAATTTTTTTCAAAATGTCAAAGCACTGATTTTTTTTATAAGTAAAACGTTTTGAATTCTTTGTGGTGTGTTTTTTTAAAATTTATTTTTTAATGGGTGGTAAGGAGGGATCATATCCTGCAAAACACTTATGTTTTTAGAATATTTTTTTAGTTCAAGAACAGATCTTTTTCTCTTCTCATTAATATATCTTTTAATATAATTTCATATGTGAATTCCTATGTATAATGATTTTGCTGCTGCCAGCTGAATCTCATTGAGTCCAGGTTTTGGTGTGATCTTTTCACACAGCATTACTAAAAGGTTTCTCATGGAAAGCTTTGCTTTATTGATGGTGTAGAAAGTAGTGTTCTTGGGTAAAGTAAAACCTTACAAAGCTTTGAACAAAGCCTTTTTTCTACAGAACAGGCTAAGCAGCATCTCCTGTGGTTACATATACATGTCTCAAGGTGCTGTGATCAGTGTGGCTGACCTGCCTACGGAACTAGTAAAGCTGTATTAACACGTTGCTGTAGCTGTTCAGTGAAGTTGTTGAGATCAAGGCAGTTATTTCTGTAGCCAGAGTTATATTGTGTGCAACCTTAGAGCCATGTTGTTTGGATGTGCTAGACTGTCTGGTGGTACCTGGTGTGGTGACCTGTGACTCTGTTGTGTAGGGCGAATGTTGAATTCTTAAATTTTTAAACAGAAGGTGTGTCTGCATTACAGAGAAATGGAGATGAATGGATGGAGAAATATAGTGATTTTTATTTATCTATTTATTTATTTATTTTCTTTTTTACTCCCCTTAGGCTGCGTGCCTGAATGCCAGTGTAAGCTCTGACGTCAATCTTTCATTCATACAGAGAGAGAAAAAAATGTTCTGGAAACATCTTAGCATCTGCTATTATATAAGAATTTGGGGCTTGTGATCTGCAGTTTGTGTATTGACTTTGGCTGTCACTGGGGCCCTTTTTAGCTAAGGATCTTGTGCTGAAAGACGTTACTTGTTTGGTCTGGCTATCGGGTTTGGTTTGTGGAATGGAGAAGATAGAGTTTTGTTTTAAGACAACTGTAAAAAAAATTTGGACATGAAAATTCAGTGTGTTGTTTATCTGCTGACTGAGCTGATCATTACCTGAGTTACATCAACAACATGATTGCATGCTTTGTGCAAAACAGATTTATTTTTCTTTTACCTTTCTCCTGAGGTTATTGGAGAAGCAGAATTAAAAATATAGAATATGTAATCTAATAGTTGAATGTAAGTATACTATAATGATATCTGACTGCAATTAGGATTTGAAGACAAGCAGATATGGAACTTAGTCTTCTCCGATAAAGCCTTTATATATCCTAGATGAGTTGCTGCATCATGTCACGCAAACTTTGTAGCCAGTGCAACATGAAAACTAACAGTTTATAAGACCATCTGTAGACAGTAAACATGTGATGACTGAAAGAGTCATGTGGGTAATGTGCACAAGATTATTCCAAGTTAATGTTAGGCCAGGTTTAAGAACCAAAAGGATACATCATTAAAGCTTAAGCAGTTTATACTGGGAAGCTTTAAATGCAAGCAAAGGACAGTACTGTTAGGTAGGTTATTTTGGATGTTAGTTTCTGTTTTGGGTACCACGATCAAGGGACTTTATTACAGTCCTAGGCAGAGCTTCTCTCCTCCTTCCCATTCACAGATTGCAACTGTGTCAGCATGCTCAAGGTCTGTTTTTCACTAACAGATGTGTTCTTCCACTTTTGCACAAAGTAACTGCAGCTGACACTTCATAGTAAAAGTCTTTAAGAAGATATTTTTAAATTTAAGTGATATAAATTACTTCAAAATTATCACATGCTTGAAATATATACACTGCATTTATTTGTTTTGAATTGATGAATTGTTTATGGAGCACATACATACGTATCCTTTTGTTTCAAAATGAATGTGTAAGAAAATTTGGAAACATTAGCTGAAAAAGTTCTTTCCATTTCTAGCTTGCCTCTCTCTAGCTATTAGTCAGCTGTGCATATAAAAGCTCTGTCTGAATGAAAATAAACCAGTTGTGCTAGTTGTTAAAACTAGCTTGATTGTTGTCTTCCAGTCACAAGGATATTACAAAGCTTTCTCCTTCCTTTTGTTAAAAAAACTTTTTCATTTCTCATCTAAATTTACTTATGGCCACTGTTTGTCTGTCTGACTTAAGACTCTGTAAGGTCTTTTATTGAAATACCCAAAACTAAAGTACATAATAAAAACTAGTATTTGCTCTTCAGAAGAATTTTTAAGAGTCCAGTGAGAAACTGTCTATGGCAGGAAGCGTGGCAATATCTTCAGTTGAAGGAGAGCAGCTCTGTCTCAGTAACAAATCCTTTTTTTATTTTCTCTTCCCTCTTGAATATTTAACAGTAATTACCAATCACTAGAAGGAGAATTTTAAATTATTTTTCAGGGTCTTTTTGTGTTAGTTGCTAATCCAGTATTGCAGAACAGGCTGTGTCATATGTCAGGATTAGAATACTGTTGACCCATGCTAACAGTCTCACCAGGGTAATAATAGCTACTTCTGTGGAACATTTTATTGGAAAAGGTCTGGTAGTGTATACACATAATGGATTCCTTAACACAGTCGTTAATCACAGTCTCCTTAACTAAAATCTTATGGTGTCTGTAACAGGGTCAGTAATCATTCAACCAAAGCAAATAAAATGGTGTTTTTGCAGGAATAACTTAGAATTAACATAAATGACAAGAGTATGTTGTATGAAAGTTGATTAATTTTCTTGTGCCGTAAAAGAAATTGCTGCCTTATTAGCTTTTAAATCATACTCAACTTACATAGGTCTCCTTGAACTCAGACAATGGCAAGTAAAAATTTTTTATTGAAAATACTACAATGTCCAAATTTTTTGCTGACTAAAAGCGCTAGTTACATCAAAATGACATTTGGTCCAGATTTGGTGTCAATTTTTGTACATACATTGTATGGTAGATAGATGAAAGTAATCGGTTGTGCAGTGTAACAGTATGTGAAAGTAGGAACATGGAGAAGGAAATTCCACTGATGGCCAGTTGCAAATAAAGTCATGAAGCAATTCTGGCTTTGTCTTTGCCAATTGGTTTTTAATTTGCTTCTGTATGAAAAGTAGTTGATACCAGGTTTTCAAATAGGAATTCATAGATTTTGAATGCCTGAATTGAAGAATTAAATCTTACTTAATGTTTAAACTTTGCTCTCATTCTGCCTTCAAGCTCAGAAGTTGATTATGGATATATGTTTTGTCCTTTTGTCCTTCCTTGAGTGGAAACGCTGCAAAGGATTCTTGCATGTTTGAGTTATTCCAGTTGTCATTCTGCTTCTCCAGAAGAGACTGCATTAAGGACAGTGTGTCATTACTACTTGCTGTGGAACAAGTATTTTCATCTGGTAGCTCAGTGGAAACTAGAAACTGATGATCTTGTGCAGGTGTAGATTCTTTCAGGTTACATGACAAAAAATGCAGCCTGGTGTGAAAACTCAGCTGCTAAATTTATGAAACACTTACTGGTATCCTCAAGGGTCTTCTGAAGCTCTTAGTGCTGAACACTATCAAGGATACTCAAAATAACATTTTACTAGAAATTCTTGAAATTTCTCTGGCTCTGCAGCAGCAAGTAGAAGTTAAAAATGAGAACCACATAGTGCAAATTCATTGCTACTACAGCATGTAATAAAATTTTGTGCTGAGAAAATGAATTATCTTTAGAAAAGTGTGAGTGGAATATTGTTTTCTAAGGAAACCTTTTAAAGAAAGGATACTGTTGGGGGGGAGCAACAGTACTTTAAGCTAATGTTATATCCTTTTACTGTGTAATAATTCATGTGTGTCTTCAAGTAGACAATTAAGTGAGTACAGTGAGTTGTTTCATTTATACATTAACTCTGTGGCCCTTTGTCAGACCACTCTTTATTGCTCCTAGTCATTTTTTCTTCCACCAGTTAGGATCCTAACAACTCCTGCTGAAATCCATTGTCTTTCTCTCTCCGCTCCTAGCTGTTAAAGCCATGCTGCTTCATGAATGCAGGCAAGCTACCGTGATAGCTTTGTGTAATCAAAGTAGGGAGCAGTGGTGGTGGTGAAAAAAGATTGTCTATAGTAGCCTACTCTTCCTGTTTTCTTTTTATTCTCCACTATACCCCCACCCCCAGAGACCTTGAAAGTTAAAATGCCATGGGGTATAGGTATAACTAAATTGGTATATATTTTGTGAACTAGCATGTGTGGATTCTGAAATAAAATGCAGTGAAGGAAAGTTACTGCTGCCATGTGCTCCCAAATGTGGTCACACTGAAACTGTAAAATGTCTATGAGACATCTTCCTTTTTCCTGGCATCTTCTTAATAAAAGTACCTTTTTTTGGTTGGTTTATGGTATGTATGTTGATGATGAAGACTTCTTGTTAATTTTCTTTTAATATATTGTTATTATTAGAAAAAATCATGCAAACCCACCTGAATGATAGCTGACATTTTCTAAATACCCATGTCTGTAATAATTTCTAGGCAATGTGTTTGTATGATTTTTAATAACACATGTGGCTAGTATGACTTCAAGGATTAACACTGTGCACAGAAAACCCTGTGAAGCTGTGCAATTACTAGAGCAGTTTATGACTCTTCCAACAGCAAGTAGTTTAAAAAAAAAAAAAAAAAGTTGGTGGACATGCTTCAAGGGAGTAACAAGGTTGACAAGACTGCATTGTTTGCCTTTAGCAAGGTAATTTGCCAACAAAACACTGCATGTCAGACCTTTGACTCTTCTTTTGACCTCAGTGTAGAAGGTTTGAGAGAATCAAAGTAAGTATCAGAACAGAAATTAAAAAAAAAGGAGATAGTTCATTTGAGCAAATAAGCCAGATGTTCAGAGTAGTAATGGTTACTGGGAAGAGAAGGGAAAAAAAAAAAAGAAAAAAAGATGGACATGCTTCAGACATTCTGAAAATAACTATTGATAGAATAGTTCCCACTGGCCAATGGGAAGCCCATCAGCTTTTTTTAATATGGTAAGGGAAAAAAAAGTGGTGAAACTTACTGAGTTACTCTGAATAAATACTTCAGAGTGGATAATACATTCAGTGAAAGTAATTTTTTCTTGAAAGTGGTTAATGGCATATTAGAGTTACCACAAATGTATTATTTTAAATGATTAGGAGAATAATATTGAAGAATGATTTTTAGATTATGTGCCTGTAAGTATGTAATAATGAGATTTCAATTTTTACATACCAGTAGTGTGACATTGTCTGTAGAATTTGCATAACAAACTTCTGGGTTACCTACTTTAGCAAAAGTGAAAACTAGGTTAGCGATAGTGCTAAGAAAGGGATTAAAAACCCCCTACCTGTTTCCATCAGTGTTCCAGCCAGGCCAGCAAACTTTATGCACAAATGTTCTGAAGAGTGGGAGCAGATGTAGAAAGTAGATCAGCCAGAATCAAATCTTATTAGTGAACACGTAAAAATCACCCCATTGGCAAACTGAGTGAAACATTTTATAGCTCTCACTTCTCCAGGCTGTAACCTGTAAAGCAGCCTCTATCTGAAAAGTAGATTGAATTTTTCCCCCCTCCTCTCCCTTTGTATTCTGTGTGCATATTCTTTTTGTTGCTGTATTAAAAGAATCAGTAAATTTTCAGTTATTATCAAGATGCCTGTTTATTAATTCACTGAAAATCTACTCTGTTTATCTTTAAACACCCTGATCTGAGTCTGGTAGTCATAGTCTTGGGCTTTGCACACACAGAACTGATGCTTAACACTCCAGCCTTTTCTAGTGCTGCTGCAGTGCTTCAGGAGACAAAGTGATACTTTAAGTAAAGCACAAATGTTTTTACTGACACTACTCAGATTAATTCTAGGCAAATGTAAATTGATTGTCATCTGTTGCATGTTTAGTTCTGCAGTGAGTTTGATTTACTTGGAGAAAGCTTAGATTAGTAAACTGAGTAGAATACAATAAAGTGTTGTAGAATTAGATGTCTTGCTGCTTGTCTTTCTCCCTTGGTTGTTCCTTTGTCAGCATTATCTGTGGTTTTCTGTATCAAACCAGTTTTATTAATGCAAGTTTGTAATCAATAATGATTTCAATACTTGATAGGCACCTAGGTGCTGTGGCACCAATCACCATTTTGTTTTAGAATTGCCAGGCAGTAGATGGTTGTCAACAGCTGTAGTGCTGAAAATGGAAACAGCTAGTGATTTTGGTTATGGGTTTGTTTTCGTTTGGTTGGTTTGTGGCTGGTGGGTGGTTGGGGTTTTTTTGGTTGTTATTTATTTTTGTTTGTTTGTAAGACAAAAGAACGGTAATCATAGCTATGTCACTGAGGGTGATGTGAATAGCTGGGGCTGGGGCAGGCTGTGTACTGATGAGGATCTCTGGCCATGGCAGATGGAGTACTGTAGAGGAGCTGGCAGTTTGGCAGTTGCACTGTCAAACAACTGGTAGAGACAAGAGCTTTATTTCTGACAGTACTAATTGGAATATTTATAGGATAGACAAACCATCCTTGAGCCATGTACCCTTATAAATAACAATAACAAATAGCACGAAGGAATGAATGATACTGAATGCACATGCGCCATTAAGTGTAACACAGTTCTGTCCTTGGCCTTTTGGTTTGCGCTGTTCTGTACTAATAAACAGATTATATGTAGTTTTGACCTTACAAAGAACGTTGTAAGTCAGACCAAATCAGCTTATGCTGCAGCCAGTCCAGTGACTGACAAAGCTCTGTGCAATTTGGAGGAAAAATATGTGATTTTTAACAAGTATGTCAGAGTGACACAGGTTGTTTTGTGCTCCTGTGAGTACACTGTAAGTGACTTTGCCTTCCAGCTTTTTCTTGCACCTTCTCAGACATGTATTAAGGGGTTTATCTAATAACACTCTCACTGAGTTTGAGTTAAAAAATTAATATTTACTGTAAAACCCACCAAATTCTGAAACAGTTTTCACTTTTAGATGGTTTTTTAACCTAAAAGTCTGTTTCTTAGATTTCTGCTAGTGAACAGAATATTATAAATTTTGTAGGTAGCATGGTAATTCTTGCAGTTTATGATAGTATCCACCTTCAACCACATCTTCAGTAACCATTTTACATTGGTTGTTGGTTTTGTAATTCGATGGGGTGGGGTGGTGTTGTTTGTAGAATGGGTGTGTTTTGGTTTTTTTCCTTTACAGTTTTTAATCAATTCCCTGAATTTCACTGAACAATTGAGTTTACTAGATAATTTTTTTATGGAATAGAAGCAAGTTGCAGCTGGGATACAAATTTGTGTATGAATATTTTTTTTTCTCCTGTCAAAGAATAAGGTATATTTGCATAAAGAAAGTCTTGAAATAACATAAAATCAATACTTTGTTGTCCATTGTAAAGTTGGGGGAAGTGTAAATAAAACAAAACAAAATAAACCCACCCCCAAAAAAACCCAAGAAAACCAAAACAACCACAAGCAAAAGTCCATCATATGCCAGACTGAAAATACAGCTGTCCTAAACAGCTCGGGGGAGGAAGGAGGAACAGTAGGTCTTACTGGACAGTGATGCTATGGGAGTAGCTGTCAAAATATATTGATTGTTTCTGTACAGCTGCTTTAAAGGATTTCTGCTCCACAAAATCGATAACAACCGTTCATCAATCTTAATGAATTAAAATGACAAGTAAGTTTTAAGAGTTGATGATTTATGTTTTAAAATTATAGCCAATCTTCTGTGTTCCTACATAATAGAAATATATATATATAAAAGGCAACTCCCTTTCTTTAAGAAAAGTCAGCTTACTCAATTTTATCTCATCAGCTTTACCTGACTCAGTTTTGTAAATTTGTAAATATTACTGCATTTCGCGTTTGCTAATTTGTTCAGTGTAGCCTTTTATCACCTGTTTATCTCTTGTGGTTTTTCTCTGCATCGATGTCTAGCTGCACTTTGAACTATTGAGTTAATATGTGGTAAACTGTTACATTTTATACTGCTTTGCAATAATTAAAATGACTTAATTGAGCTGCTCTAGTGTTTGTGCTAAGTACAACAGTGTGTTCATTCTGAATAGCTTTACCACTTGGTTTTCATGATTCTACAGCTGTAATTGGACTTCTACATACACAGTTAAAGTATTTCTTTTAATTATTTTTCCTTTTAATAGCTTAACATTTTAGCAATGTTTTCAGTTGAGTTCAATATTTCCTGCTCCCTGGCACCCGTTAATGGTACACAAGCAGGAAGTAAACATGTATATGCTTTATACATATGAAATCCCTATGTTTTTTGCTTGTGAAAGAGCAGTGTCATACTTCCATTTTTGGTACTGGTGTAAGTGTGGTTGTGGTTTACTCTGTATTTTCCTTGGCTGACTCCTTTACATCTATTTTTTTTGATAGGAGCTAGCTTAGTGAAGAGGTGCAGGTTTAACTCAGCATTACATCTGGTTATGATTTTTTTCCAGTTTTTCTCTTCTTTGGTCTGGTGTTCCAGCCCCCTGATTACCTTTGTGGCCTCTACTGAACACACTGCAGTATATCAACGTCTGTCCTAAACTGGCCACAATACTCCAGGTGTGATCTCATGGGGCTGAACAGGGAGTGTAATCACTTCTTTCTACTTGGTAGCTACAATTCTGCTAATACAGTCTGATTTACATTTGGCTGCCTTGACTGCAAGGGCACTGGTGACTCATGTTCTACTTGTCTACCAGGGGTGTCAAGTCTCTTTAAAGCTGTTCTTCAGCCAGTTACTGCCTAGCCTGTACTGCTGCCTGGGGCTTTGCCATGCCAAATGTAGGACTGCATTTGCCTTTTTTTGAACTTCATGAGGTCCTTGTCAGCCCATTTCTCCAGCCTGTCAACTTTGCTCTGAAGAACAGCTCTGCCCTTCAGTCTAAGGGCCACTGCCATGAATTTGAAAGTGAACTCTTATCGTATTGTCCAGGTTGTTACCAAAGCTGCTGAACCAGTTCAACCCTGGTATTGATCCCTGAGGGATGCCAGTAGTATTAGACTGGCAGTTGGACTGTGTACTACTGGTTACAGCCTTTGGATTCTACCAGTCTGGACAATTTTCCACCCCTGTAATAGTCTACTTGTCCAGTCCATATCTCACGAATTTGGCTATAGGGATACTATGGGTAATTCTGTCAGAAGTCTTTCTGACACATTGTTACCAAAATGGTGTGACAATATCTTTCGCTGTTTAACAAAAATAATTGTATTTTGCAGATAAATAGTTAGAATTTTAGAACATAGGTATTTTTACCCTGAAAAAGCAGCAAAAGTTCCTATGCAGAAAGCTCAGCTTTCTCAGCAAATAAAAAGTTTTTTCTATAATTGTATCTCTGTAAGGGGTGGGGTGGGGGGAGTCTTTGAAGTCTCTGCAGAAATCAATCTCAATACAAATTTCATAAGTATACCACCTTGCCGTTAAGATCTGTAGGATCAAATGAAAAAATGCAGAATGCTTGGTAGCTCAACAAGTTCTAAGGTATATCTTCATCTATTAATGAACTTTTTGAAGCTGTTCATCATATTTGGGAAGAAAAGAAAAAATGAAATGTTAAATGTTTTTGAGGACCCAGCTGCAGTTTATAAGCTATTTGTGAACTTTTGAATTGAACATGGAAATTAAGCAGTGGAGTAATTTTTGGAAGTGTTAAACAAGGCAGTGACATGGCTCTAGTTTTATGCCAGAGGTTTTCCAGATTTTAAGTAACAAGTGAAGTAGCAGGAGATTTTAATGCTATGACCAAAAGTGTTTACCTTTCTCCTATGAACTCAGGTAGCTACAGTTAGGAAAATACATAGTGTTAATTTTTTTTGTTATTATTTCAATCAGTTGAAAAAAATTTCTTAGTAATCAGTTTAAAAATTATTTGCAGACATGTTTGTTTAGTAAAATACTCAGTTATGTAAAAAGGATGCTATGTAGTAAAGCATGGTGAATCAATACTTCACAGAAGAAGAAGAAAAAAGTCTAGCAAGGAGTGCATAAGAGAATTTAGTAGGGTAGAAAGGAAAAAAGCAGGAAAACAGATGTGATGTTAGTCAAGTGTAAGTAAGTGTTTTCGACAATACAACAATGCGTTGTTAATATTTAATCCTTTTCTCTAATAGGTGCTAAAAGGATTGAGTTCCTTATCTCCTTAGCATGTCGGTCTTTCTGCAAGCCAGCTCTTCACTGTAGTTGGACATGCAGCCTCCTTTTTTTTTCAGCATAGTCCTGTGAACTCAGCTGTTTGATTTTGCATAGAGTTTCAAGCCTTGAGAAGAGGATACCAAAGGTTACTGCATCTAGCAGTAATGTCCCTCAAAGTTATTTAACTGCTGGGTGTGATTTCCAGAATTTTCCCTTTTACTGTTCCTGGACTTTAGTTCCTAAACAGTTGCTTACCTGTTTTCAAGTCTTTGCCTTGCATCAGTTTAGTACTTGTGCAAGTGAGAGATAATTACTGGAAATGCTTAGTGTGCACTTAATCCAAGAAGGCTTTGCACTGGTACCAGCTTGATTAGAACTTGGTTCATGAAAGTTAAAAAGAAATTTGCAGATTAATAGTGGGAGTTTCTGATGTATAGTGGCAGTCTATCAGATGTAATCTTTTCTCATAATTCAAAAGATCTCATTTATTTTCTGACCTTGCAAGAGGAAAAAGTCAAGATGTTGCTGGTTTATATGTAGTGTACCAATATTGCTGAACTGAAAGACAGCCGAAATGAAGTCATATCTTGGCTGAAATAATCTTGACTTTATTCCTATATTCCATTACCTGTAAGTCTTGCAAGTGTATGTCATCCTTTGTGGTTTTGTCTTTTTTTTTCCTAACTGCAAGAAAATTTTCACACCCCATTCTTTATAGCATATTTGAAAATTAAGGCTTTTTCATTAAAAAAATAAAAAGGTGTGTGTATATTAAAACTTTAAAAAGTTGCGTATTCCATAGACCTATATGTCTGGGTCATTCTTGTTAAACTCCAGAGCTCAGCCTGAACTGGAGGATATCTTGTCCTGTTTTCATTATTTGGCATTTTTTGACAGGTCTCTGACATAATTGTTACTAGTAATAAGTTCAGCTGAGCACTTTTTTTTAAACTAGGATAGTATTTTCAAAAAAGTATTTTTGCAATAGCATGTTGTGAAGAAGAGTATCTTAGCAAAGGGTTTTTTTCATCAAGAGATTGTGTGTGTTTTCTTGGCTAAAAGCACTGTATTTTCTTCCTGAAATACATTCATGAAGTTACAGTAATGGTGGTCTACAGTGTGCAGTAAGAGTCTAATAGCAAGCTGTCAGAAATTCATCCCAGTAAAATATTTGTTCCTTGTTTAGGAAGTTATTGGGAATCAACAGTGATAGAGGAAGGTAAGTCTAATCAGTGACCATGATGAAAATTTGTCTAGGAAATAAGATTTTCTCTGTATTGTTAATTCTTTTTAAGCATACTGACTCAGAGGCTAGGAGCAACACTTGTTTTTCTTGCACAGTTTCTGATTTTGTTCTTGTCAACGGCCTTAGATAGAGTAGTGTTTCTCTAATCAATATTTTACTTTTTTCACTTACTACATAAAATATGATAGGAGAACCACTATCTGAAAAGTTTATCTGGGGACTTTAATAATTTACTGTAATTCATTATTTCAAAAACTGTGTTCCAAAACTGTAATTTTTAATATTGCGATGTTATAAATAGAGGTGTACAGTTTTGAAGATGAATGACTAAATGAACATATCAAGTTTTTAGACTCAATGTTTAGGAATTTTTTTATGATTTGTTTTTGCTTCTTACTCTTCATGGTTGTCATGCCCCCTCCCCGCCCCCCCCCCCTCCCCCGTCTGTTATTGGCACACAGGTGTGAGAACTCAGTTGTCTTTTTTCCCAGAATATACCCTAGTGAAAATAAATCTCATTACACTGAACAAGTGACAAATGCAAACTCTTCTGAAAGGAAGAGCATATTTAAGCATCAAATCTTTTTATATGCCTATCAATGTGAGTAACATCTGTTTAAATGTTTGAAGCACATCAGAAGCTTTCATTAGTGCTTCAGGTCTCACGGTATAATCCTTTTCTGATTAGTAAGATTAAATGCCCATTGTCTAATGCTGATGAAGTCATAAGAAAGCCACAGAAACATCACCTGAATGTAGTGAATTCCTCATCAGGTACTAAATCCGTGTCCATAGGGTATGAAATAATGGTTTCTCCACAGCTCACACCACTTCAGGTACATTCTAACCATCTGCCTGTGCCATAGGTACTGCTGAAAAATGGTTGAAAGTCCAGTGGACTTAAGTATAGAGCCCTCATGTATAACTCAGTAGTCCGCTCCAGCACCACTCAAACATTCAGCATACTGCTTCTATCGATACATGCTTCTACTGACGCCCTGAAGCAAGTCTTTTAACTGGTGTACTACAGTGTTGTCCTGCAGGGCTAAAGTTAAATGTCAGCATTCAGTTCAATGTGCATGCTGTGTATTTACAAAAACCTGATTTCTCATTGGTAAATAACTCCCGTTTTCTCATAATTTTTCTGAATGAAAAGCCTTTTCTCTGAAAGACAGCAGTAGTGGGGACTGAGCTCTTATTCACATCAAAGTCTTTATTTAAATTTAAAGCATGTATATGAAGAAAAACACTTTGTAGGACTGCTGTCTTTATTTGAAAAATAATTTTGTATATTTTGTGATTAACTAAGGTTGCAAAGATAATAGGCAACTCTCATCTTCTTGCTGAATATGAAGCCACAACTCGCCTTACAAGGCTGAAAAGGCTACAAAATATTTTACTCAAGACAGGATTTGGCATAATATCTGAAAGAATGGCATTTGGTAGAGTTCTGTTAAACTTGGTGTAGGTCCTTCACTATTGTGGATGGTGGAGGGCCTAAGCATTCCTCTGGAGTATGAATTGGAGCACAGGCTTTTATGGCCAGATCCTAGAGGGAAGAGAAGAGGCATTTTACTAACTTTCATACTTGCCAATATTTTAAGGGGTTCCTTAATTGGTATGTACTTCTTTTCTCAGACATATATCCACTCTATTAAATGCCAGTGAAAATCATACCTGTTCATAACATGGAAATGAATCACCTGTCTTTTTGCAAAGAGCAGTCAGAAGTGTTCAAAATTAATTCCTCAGCTCACTAGTTCTCTTGCAGGTCTATTGGAACCTCTTGGAAAGAAATGCAAAGACCTTAATGATCAGTTTCTCTGCCAGTGTCTGCATTTTCCTTGACTTTCAGCAAGATACGGGGTTGGTGGCTGGGCTTCAAAGTGTCGAAAAATCTGTGACCCTTTTCTCATCTTCCTTTAGTAGGAAGGAGAGGAGGTTAACTGTTGATCTGGTTATAAAATTGACATTAGGCTTGACAGCTTCAAGCTGTCCAAAAATGGATGTTTGTACTTGTTGGCTTGCAGTTCTGAAAGCTTTGCTGCCTTTGTAGTTTCACTGTGTATCCATGTATGCTAAAATTAAAAATTGTCAGTGTCACTCTTCCCATAGACCATGGTAACAGTGTGTCCCTTAATTGTTGTAAAATCAGTGTGTTTCTTTATGTGTGATAGATGCCATCTTTTATTTGAAACGGCTTTTCAGCCAAGTTTATGGAAGATCTAGGATCCTTTGAACTAAAACTGATGAGTAAACTAAAAAAGAGAAATGCAAATATGCAAGGAAATGTAGAAAACTTCCTGTGGATCTGAGAAAATACTTGCAATAAAATTCTTGCTATTACTTTTTTCATAGCGGGGGGCCAAATTGCCAAATTGCTAATGTAGAAAGACAGAATGCAGTTTTCTTAAACATGAGATGCATTGCTCTTTTAGCATAGTTCTTATAGGAACAAGGTCTGCCTTAGATTAGTGTGATCTCTGTGCTGTCATTCTTCCTTCTCTGTGATACTTCCGTTCAGGTGCTTTTAAGGTTTCAGCAGCTGTCTGCATGATGGTGAAGGGAAACAGCCCTTGCTCTGATCTAATTAACATGCTTTATTGTTTGTGGTGCTTTAAGAATATTTCCAGTTCTATTGTTGCAAGCTTTTTAACATGATCAAATCATAAAATTAAACCTCAGTTATCAACAAACTGGTTTTTGGATGATGTGACACAACTTAAAACTCCACAAAACCAGTGAAGAAACCCTGCTTTTAGAAAGATTACTGATTAAGTTACTTTAGATTCATTCGTTGTCTTTCAGAAAGGATTTGTGAATAGTTTCTGCTTTTTATTTTTTGTACTTCCTTGACCTTTGAATTAAGTAATGGCTAGCAGTAGCAAAAAAGCTGAATAAATACTGATTAAAATACCCACTGTGTACCTTACCTCAAAGAGATTACTTTGAACTAAGACTGTAGCATCCCATGTACAATCTTCATGTGAGTGGAACAAAGACTATTCTTTCATACCTTCTTGTGATAAGACTGCATCCATCAGGTGCATTAATAGGAATCAAATACATTTCTTGGAATATTTCTCGACTGTGGCTCTGTTAGTTACGATCTTGCTTTCTTTTTGGTTGTCATTGTCAACAGATTTAACCATCATCTGTTCTTTTCTCCCTTTTGGATGTTTATGGTCATTTGGAAAAGTTTAGAAAACTTAATTTAGAGAAGGTGGAAGTACAGCTAATCTACAACCTAATGTTCAGACACCTTTGATCATCTGGACCTATGGATGCCATTTAAGTTGTTAATATACTCTGACTTGGGTCTAGGAAAACAGATGTCAGTTTTCTGTTTTGATATGTAATACAGACAAAAAAGACTTTTATGCTAGCATCTTAGGTAGACAGATGTATCCACATCAGTGTAATGGCATAAAGATCACTCATGTTTATTATTATTTTTTTAATTATGCGAACATTATCATGTGAAGGGTTAGTCATTTGAAACTATCTCGTTGATCTTCCAGCTTTTACAAGTACTAAACTGAAATATCTAAAATAAACCAGAATCAATAATTTTTCTGTTCTGAAAATCAGAGAAATGAAAGATTACATGTATTGCTCCAATTTTCAAAAGATAATTGGCAAGAACTAGATAAAATTAGGAGGACATATGCTGTAATACATGAAAAGTGCCTTTGAAACCACGGATAGCAGTCAGAAGTCTTCTAATGATTAATGTGTAGACTTTTGTGATGTACACATACACTTGAGTATTCATATTGGCATCTGTCTTAGATATAAAAAAAATCACTGTATAAGATTCCAAATATGAATTTGACTGCACAACCCACAGGACTTTAAGGTATTCTGCATGAATTGCGGAAGGATTCTAAAATAATTTAAAAGACCTTTATTGTTTGATTCTTTTGGGGTTTGTTTTGTTTTGGTACATGAATATTAGAAAAGATCAAATTTTTTTATAGCCTGGATTGAGTGCCATAATACCATAAAAATGATGTGCATTTGCTATCTGGTATATGAAAGCCAATGATACTATACTGCAGCAAGATAGAAAAATAATGCAGGCTTTCCTATTTATCTTTCAGACAAACAGATAAAATAAAGCAAAAATGAAGAGTGACATTGGGAGACAGAAGATAAGTTTTGCCAGATGTATGTGAGTAGATATTGTTCTGTCATGATACTAATTTGAATTCTGATAGCCTTGTAAAAATAAAAAAAAAAAAAAAAAAAAGACTAGCCTGTTAACAAGCACTGATTAACTATTACCGTCCTTTCTAAACAAATTTCTAATAGATTTCTGAAATACCTCTTAGCATACTTTTAATATCATCAATGAAGGTGGATTATAGAAAAATCAGTTAAGTAAATCTACTAAATTACTGCTCTGCAATTTGATACTTCATTGCAGAGACTGGAAAGAAAATAAATGTATTATGAAGGGAGAGAACTGGAAAAACTGGTGCAGAATGTGGGATGAGAATTAGGGAAAAACAAGCTGTTTACTTGTGTAAGGGGCTGTGTTTGTAATGTGGGAAAGGTTGATGAAGGTGGAAGGCAATGTCACAGAGACAAGTTAGATTTGAAAAATATAATATGGTCTTTAGTATGCAGAAGGTAAATGTTCTTTCAGTTGTACTGGCTGTTGGTTGCTATAGTAATAAAAAGGGTTGACCAGTAAGTTGAAATTGAGTAGCTTTAATATCTAGCTGTTTATTAAGCTGTACACTGTAAGATGATTTCAGAACAGCAGGCACATCTATTTTGTTAATACTTGTCAATTTTGTGTGCATTTTTTATCTTCTACAGCCATATTTTCAAGCCCCTAGAATGTTGATAACATCTTTCTCTCACTGTCTCCTTTATCTTTGTTTCCAGATTTTGTTGTTCAGGTGTAGAAATTGTTTTCTTTTCCTCTGGACGTTAGGGATGTTTCCGTTTTAACTGCTTTTAAAAGTTCCTGTTAGTGAAGTTTGTCCTTTTTAAAATGCGCAGACTGTATAAAACTAAATTACAAACACGTCTTTCACGAGGAGCTTTAATGAAGGTCTCTTCATTAAGATGAGAATATGTGAAAAATGATTTATATACAGCTGTGCTGTATAGCTGAATGTATTATTGGCAAATAATATTGGCAAAGACTAGGTAGGTCATTTTTATTTCATGTACTTGTCATTTTTGGAGTGGTATTTTAAAACAAATCTTAATGAGAAACTTACCTGAGTTTATTAGTTAAAATCAATTATGTTAATACAATGCAGTTACTTCAATTTATTTTATTGCTGTCATGTACTATAACTATAGCTTAAAAGCAGTGGTATTTTTTACTGATAGTAAGAATTACTTGATGTCAAGTCTAGAGTTAAGGCCTATGTTTCTCGTGAACTCTGCAAAAGTAAAATGTAATTCTGACTTCAATTTGAAAGGTATGCACGTGTGTTTCTGAAGTAAGATATCTCCTATACAATATCTATGTTGTTTTCCCAAATTCGGGGTGAATAGCATTGCAATTTTATGTTAATGGTCAGTCATTCAAAACGATGTAAAAAATGAAAATCACAAGATTGAAGACTACACTGAAACTTTGAAAGGATACTACATTTTGGACTCTGTTCACTTTCAAGTTTTTGACCTCCTTAATTTATCTTTACGTGATGCTTCCATGTTTTTCTTTGTTAACCTAAGAGCTGAAACTGTTCTTGTATATGGGGTTTTGCATCCCATCTCCTGATACCAGGAACAGGGTTTTAGGAGAAACAGAAATCACAAGGGTTGGTCGTCGTGGTAGTGCTTCATGCAACTGAAGGAAGGTAGTGCCTATGCTTTGCAAGCCTGCTACACTTTTCTGTCATTCTTAAAGCCTTAAACAAGTTGGTAGAAAAGTAATTCAAATATCAGATAGATTTAGATACTAGAGGTATGTATTATTGCTTTGAATAGAGTTGTCACTGTTCAGCACAAATAATAAATGGAAGGTATTTTTCTAAATTTATTTAATGAAAACCAAAATGTATATAGTATATTCTGAATTCTGGACAGAAATATATTGCTTGTAAATGAAGTCTGCAATGTTGGTGGCTTGGCGTGGGTTGGTTTTGTTTTTCTGTTTTTCTGTGTGAGTGTTGGCTTGGCTTTGTTTTTTGTGGAGTGTTGGTTTCTTTGGGGTTTTTTTGGGAGGAGTTGTTTCTGTGGAGAGGTTTAGGTTTTGTTTTGTTTTAAAGGTGTCAGTCTCATAGGAAAGGTAACATTGTTCTGTAGAGTTTTACTGGGATGGGTTACGTTAGCACTCAGTCCCAGTGTCAGTGAAACAACTGTGTTCTCTGAATCGAACTTGTAAGATCAACTACAATTCATTTGTGTCCAGCGTAAGAAGGGTGAAGGTGAAGCCAACTACTCTGATCTTCCATTAGTGCTCATTTCTGCCTTGGGTGACCACACTACAGCAGATATTTAATGAATTAATCTCTTGGTAAGAAAATACTACAAGAAAAGATGTTGCTTTTCAGCTTGGGTGGAAGAATTGCTGGGAGTGCAGAGTGCTTCAGTAATGGAACAGATGTAATGCGATGTGTCTTGTGTGAGCCTGTCACATTCACCTTGCTTGTTGGGGAAGGAACTCAATACAGCTACTGTTTAAATTCAGAAACAACCCCAAGGCATTTGCAAACAGTGGGGTGTCAAGCATAACGGAGAATGGGTGCTCCACAAGGAGTTTTTCATTAGCAACACAGAACTTTGGTTTTGGTTTTAGTGCTTTTTAAACTAGTTAATGCATAGGAAGAATAAATGGAAACTGGGATAGGCAAAGCATAACTGTTTTAACCTTTCACTCTAATTCAACAGTATCTCTACCAAAAGAGGGACATAGATTGTTTGCAACAGCAAACTTCATTGAAAGTTTCTGGTCTCTAAATACCAAACCTGTCTAGAGTGAGACTGCCATTTCGCTTTTTTTTTTTTTTGTGTGTGTAATATTCATTATTATAATAGATTCTATACAATTACTATGTCATTTTCTGAAATAGTACTGTATTATATGTAACTATATGAGTGTACTTGGGAGTACTCCTTATTGCAACTTACTATGTTTGATAGCCAATTTTTTTAAGTCACAGTGCATTCATTAATCTAGTGATCAATATGCAGTTGTTTCCTTTTTCCAATAGCGGGTGATTTACGTAGCAACTGAAGTTAACAATATCAATGAATTTCTTAGGCAAAGTTTCAGTAATTTTCCAAATGTAAAAAAAAAAAACCCAAAAGCTACACTTTGGACAGTATTTTAAAAACCAAATACAGTAGAAATCTTTTAAAGTGTGTTGATTTGGAACTCCTGATTAATTAAGGAAAGAGGAAAAAAAAATGAAATAATGAGATCTTAGTGACTTGTGAGCAGCAATTACCAGTAGCTAACTCAAGTTTCACATCGTTATTGTCAGCTATGTATCTTTATACAATAGTGAATTATGCTTACATTGTGCACTACTAATTTCAGCCCTGTAATGACTTCTGAGCTTATTGTTTCACATTACATGAGCAGGCTAAATGCCCAAGTTCATTCAAGACGGTTGGATAAAGAAAAACAGAGGCAGATGACACATCAGGTTTCCTTGTACAAAATACACAAAGGAGCTGTCCTCATTCTTGCCTCAGTCATCTTCAGGTTTCTGTGGAAAAGCTTAGGTGGTGATGTGCCATCCTTCTGAGAATGTTCTAAACAAGTAAAGGATGTACTTTTATTTCTATAAGACTTTGATCAGTCTAACTCTAAGATGTTTCTGTGCAAATTTTTTGAGAGGGGTAATTTATAGGAGCACCTGTATGTGTAAAATAGTGTGGGAAGGGTAACTGGTTTCTATCTTAAATTGTGACGTGGTCTTAAACATTGAAAGGTCTATTAGAAGCACAGAAAAGACAAAAATCGTAACACACATACACACACCCCCATTACAGTGGTGAGTGATCACGGGGCAGATGAATTAGTCTTGCATAGTTATTTGTGGATGAGGCATATTCCTGACTTAATGCCAACAATTAATAAAGCCTATCTGGTGTTCCTACAAGATGCCATATTGAGGCACATAGTCCATATGCACTACCCATGAGAATTACGTCTTTCATTTGAACTTCATATGAGAGCTGCAGAAGTGAATCTGGCATGTTTCAGACCCTTTGCTGTTTTCCCAGTGATCTTTTTCACACCGGTTTGCTGGGGTTTTTTTGTTTGTTTGGTTTTTTGGTTTTTTTTTTTTTTTTTTTTTTTTTGTTAATTGCCATGCTTTTACAGCGGACCAGGTGGTACGCAGAAGTATTGTCAGTATCTCTTTTTGTTGTTGTCCAGTGTTGCTTCACCTGTTAGTGGTAAACTATATCTGTGTTTATACAGTAATTGTTTTAATGTTTATGTGTAGATGATAGAATATTTACAACAATGTATCCCCTTTTCAAAATGTTTGTTTTGTTGGGAGGCTTTGTGTTTGGGGTTTTTTTGTTGTTTTTTAGTGCTCTTAGAGTCGGCTAGCTTAAACTACAGTGTTCTTAATTTGTTGAAAAAGTTTTATACATCCAACATGAATGTAAAAATGTTTTAAGGGCAAAAACATATGCATAAGATACTGGAAAGCCTAACAAATATGGTAATGCTACTTAATGTCTCTTAGTAATTGTTAAATTAACAAGAGGATTTTGAAATTGACAGACAGAAAACCTTTGTGGGTTTTCCACGTTGGAATAAGAATTGTCAGGCTGTAGTCTATTCACTGTGTTATGCTGATTGTATATGTGTGCTGTAGACATACATCTGGCTCTGAAATAAGAAACTCTCTCTTCTTCTCTCTCCCTTTCTTGTCTGTTGTTTGAAATACTTTAAGTAAACAGTCTATATTCTGATCTTACTGCTGGTATTACAGTTGGTTACCATAGGCTATACACAGCATAGGAGGAGTTCCAGTCACCAAAGAGTTAAATGCATTGCTGAAGTTACACTGTGGAATAATAGCAATGCCAGTATTGGCATCATGATATTCAGAGTTGAATGGACTCACAAACACTAGAAACGGGCTGTGAATATGATCACTGGCACAAAGAAAAGCTAAAAGCTTTTGCAGCAAAAGGTCACTCCTGTCTCCCTCCCTTCCCCCCACCCTTTACTTTTCTGTCCTAGAGGCCTGCCTTTCTCTTCTGTTCTGGTGGCGAGATAAGGTGTTTCAAGAAGTTCTTATCTTAAACTGATCACAGTTCTTCTGCTATGATCTGGGTTGAGTTACTTTGCTATGAAATGCTGTACTTCTGTGCTTTGCAGATGATTTTCAGTTCTGAGAAATCACTGGAAACCTTCGTCTGTGAAAGATCTAGTGTTTAAAATCCTGAAGTATGCAGTTAGAAATAGGCTATGTTGAAAATTAGCAAAATAAATACAGCAGTGGTCTTTGAGTGGAAAGCTCATGGTATCTCCTTTCCTTTATGCACTTTCTCTTTTCACTTGGGGAACCCTGCATCTTCCTTTCGACAGGTATTACTGGATGGCATAAGGAACAAGAGTAATGAGAAGAAAATATTTAGAACTTAAACATGCTTAATAAACACATCAGTTATACATTTTCTGGTTTACAACTTCAGAAGTAAGTTCTGGAGCCATAATTATCTATTTCAGATTATTATTTTAGATTATAAATATGGAGAATGGAAGTCTTCAGGTCTAAGGCTTCATGTAACTCCTAAGAATGCAGAGGGGCTAGGACTGCCCTTTACTACCATTGACAGAATAAATATATTCGTCTATTGACAGGAGTTTTGTGGTATTACTGTTTAACGTTATTGTTTGCACCTTGTGGGCATCAGAAGATCAGACAAGGAACTGAAAAACTGGAATTAGCTGAATTGGGTAAAATTGAAGGTTCATCCTGTTTCACTCCTGTCATTTGAAGTCAATCAATAGTGAAAGTCTGTGGGGAGTTCAACAACAATAGAAGAGCATGGGGAGGCATTTCCAGGACACTCTTATCAGATGTAAGTCCATATAACAAAATAGTATACATTTCCTGGTGCAAGGTTTGTATGTGTACTATGGACCTGCAAATTTGTGCCAGCTTTTGGAGCTTGAAAGCAAGGCATAAAATGTTTTCTGAACCTTTGGGAAGCTCCTGAAGCTTGTGGTGTTCTTCTGGGTTACAGATTGAGGACAGTGTTCCCTCACCCTTTGGCAGTAGGAGAAGACTGCAGAGCAAATTGTGCTCTGTGGGGAGTTCTGGTGTCAGTTTTGCACTTCAGTGAGAAGTGTCACTGGTGAACATGGTTGTCATAGGAATGTCTTCTGGGGACATCTTGACCAAGAGTTGGGAAGTGCTGCATGCAGTTTTGATGTTGTCTCTCTTCACTTAAAAACAACAGAAAAGGTGTTTCTTGCACTCCGTTTACTGTTCTTTCTCTTTTAGGCAACTTGATGGCAAATGTTCTTTGATTTATTTTTTGTAATTAATTTCTGTTTTTTCTTTTCAGAATGCTGAAGTTGAAAGTTGATACTTCTCAGTTCCTAGGTATTTTGGTTTAGGTTTTTTGTTTTTTGGCTTTTCTTTTTCTTAATGGCATTATGATTATTTGTTGGGAATCATCTCCTGATGATGAATCTATTCAGCTTCATATCTAGCTTTCTGTAAACTTTTTACTGTGTCAACAGCCCTCAGCTGCTGATACATAGCCCATGTTAAGAAGAAAAAATTGGGCAATCTGAAGTCCGTCCTTTCATCATATTACCTCTTTCTGACTCTACAACTGCTAGCAGCTATTTCAGTTTACGACTGTGAGATAAACTGTTAATGCAGCCTTTGTCATTTCAGCTTTTTACATTTTTTTCTTTGTAACAGCGTTTTGCCATTTCATTTTTTTACACTTTTTTGTGTGTGTGCACTTGTCTTCGTTAGGTACATGTGCTGTAACTCACTGAAGATTCATGTCGGCAGGCAGCTGCCATGGGCAACTGATTTGTAAGAACATACTAGTTTAAAACCAAAAAAAAAGAAAGAAAGAAAAAAAAAAAAAGGCCCACCTTCAGCCCTGGGGTTGGGAAAAAGAAGCCAACTGTGGCAAATGAAGAGACAGGATGTAGCTTGATGCAAGCAAGATGTCGATTTATTAGTGATTCTTTTACATTAATATACGTTTCTACCTTCTACATGTTAGACACTGATTGGTTAAATCTTAAGCATGAACTACACAGATTGGCTATCTTCTAAGACACATAATTTAAACAATAGGTACTGATTAGTCTATCTTATCTTAGCATCAAATTCTAAGATTAGGGGTTTTCTTTCTACTTGACTTTCCTGAATAACAAAGTTCCTTATCAGACCTATCCATTCCCTTATCTTGCTGTATGTCCCTCTTTTGTCTGTAGGGTTGGCATCTCAAGTGCTGTGGCTCAAGAGTCTGCTGTTAACTTGTCCCTTTGTTCCCAGGGCTTATGCCTTACAAGTCCTAACAGGTCTCCATCAGGCTAACAGTGCTCAGACTCTCCTCCTTGAGGCCTTGCCCTACAGCCAACAAAAACTGGCTGCAGTCTGTGCTGTAGTTTGGTTGAAGAAGTTGTAGAACTAGGTTGGTACAGTTCATCAACCAAACTGAAGTTGGAGAACACTCCTCCTATGTCTTCTTTCACTGGGGGTCATCAGTTGAAAGACTGATTTTGTTGCCTGTTAAAGAATAGTAATTATATCAGTGACCTTTAAGTGTATTTGGAGGAGGTATACAAGGCATGTAGGATGTATGGTAAAGGTAATGAAAAGAGAACTTGTAGGTGTTGCATGAATATGTTCTCCCAACATTTATTGTACCACTTGTGACAATTTTGCAGCAGCCAGAACAATCACCTATTGCCAAAAAATCGAACAAGAACTAGTGAGAATGTTTTAGTTAGATTTGGAGACTGGAATATCAACCTTAAAACTGTCAGGGAAGAGTGATGAAGAATAATGTTATCCTGTCTGCTGGCACAACTGTAATAGGTGATCTCTAAGAGATAACACCTTCTGTAGGAGAGATATGAAATTGAACAGCTGTGCTCCAGATGTATTGACCTGTGTGGGTGTTAGAGCTGACTTGAAATGGCAGATTATGGAGGGTGTGAATGTTGGAGTAAATGACTACAGTGCAGTACAAAATGTCCTAATTTTCCTTTAAATCTGAGAGAAACTTAATCAAGAATTATCAAATAAAAAATTTTGCTTGAGCTTAATCCATTTCTCAAATAAAAAGCCAAACACAAAACCTTAAATTGTGTTTTGAGATTGAGCAGCTATTGCTGTTAGTGGAGAGAAATGAATTATATTTTTCAGTTCTGAAAGATCTTTCTCTCTTTAGGAAACCTAAGCCACAAATAAACACTTTTGAACACCTACCACTTTTGATAATGTCATAGTGGCAGTATAATCCAGAAGTAGATTTGTGTTAGGACATATAAAACCCCCACTTCTCAAATTTCTGATTAGAGGCATCTACCTGGAAAGTCTAGATAAAAAGAAGACCTGCAAGAGGAACACTTCAGAGAATATCCAGATAACTTTGGCAGTAGCTTCTGTTTAATCTGTTGCTTCATTTTTTGGCTTCTGAATTGATGACATATGTGTGCAGCTATGTGTTTTGAGTTTAAAAGCTTTGTCTGGAACTTCTAGAGAGGACACTTTTTTTAATGTTCAAATGGAAGGTATCAGAACAGTTCAGCTTCTCATATTTGCTCATTACAAAGCCCTGTGCTTCCGGCACTAAACATTGTACCCTATGCATAAGCCCTTTTGCCGGTATTCCTATTGAAGTATTGACAGGTGGGTCAGAGGCAGTCAGAGAAATGTTTTTTCCTTGATTCATAAAGTGCAACTACTGCTTCTGCCATTTCCTGTGGCCCTTGCTGGTCCTCTTTGAGAAAGCAGCCTCCTTCAGGAACTGTCAGGCTTTGTCTTAGGCTCCTGCCTAGCTCCAGTAATTACAATAAATTATTTTAAAGTTTTGGATTCAGAAAATAAGATCTTCAGTCATTGAGCAGTAGTTGAGATGGAACAAATGACTAACACAAATGGGTTGGTATTTTTGATTTTTTATTCCAGTGGTTCTACTCTGAAGCCATGTATCATGGTGTTCAACAATGAATAATGAATCTGTATCCTCAAGTATTTTTCTTGCATAGAAGACATGTTATATTGGAATTTGAGAGGAACTGCATTTCAGTTCAGCCCCCTCTGGAGATATCTGAGAGTGACTAAAAGCTAAGTACCATACAGCAAAACAGTGATTGATGGGTTATCAATATAAATATTCTTGGTTCCTTTGGGAAGGAACATCTCAGCTTCAAGCAAGAATCGGAAAATGGGCCAAGCAAGAGTCACTGAACAACATGGGCATTAGGTGTAGGTTCACTGAGGCAATGCTTGGTTGGGGGAAAATTCAGTTAAACAAAGGAAAGGGACAGGAGAAGCCTAGATGAGTCCTTGCAACTCCTGGAACTTGGGAGATAATGCAAACTAACAGAATCCTGAAAGTTCATCTGTTTCCTGTGTAAGAGAAAATTAAGACAGTCTGAATATATCTGTAAGCTGTACACGTTCTGTTTTTAAATTCTTAAGAAGGTGGTTTGCTTTCTTATTTTCTAGTTAAAAAATGAATCAAGTTAAGATTATTAAATGCTGGTAGTGAGCTCTTATAAACTGATGGGCTGTTCCAACCTAAGCATAGTAGCTGCAGTTTGAAAGAGATGTGGATGATTTAAAACGGGGAACAGATGAAATCATCCCTATGGTTTTGATGTTGACTTCTGAATGTACAAGATTTATTTTACTGGGTCTTTTAATATTGAAAGCTTTCTGTTGTGTCTCCAAAGTTAATCATACTACAGAAAGGTACTCAGTGGGTACGTGTGAGTGCCAAGCGAAATTCCTAAATAAATAAAAAAGCACCTGCTGAAACCTTGTGTGTTTATTCGGTGGTGTTTGGTTGGTTGTTTTTTTTTGGGGGGGGTGGGGTGGGGTGGTGGTGGTGGTGGTGGTAGGTGGTATTTATAGTACTGCTTGGGCTCTCCCGCCTCGCTGTGTCTGGCTGATTGTGAAATCCTGTGGTGCCCTCTGGTGGGTAAATCCTAAGTAAAGATGTTGGCCTGTTCGCAATAGGGGTCATGAAACCCACTCAGAAAACCAGCAAAAGTTCTCTTTCTATGGGGATGGGGGGGGGGGGGGGGGGGGTAGGTTGTGAATTTTGGTAGCGTATAAGTGTGCAATATTAATGAATTATTTCTATGTAGGGAGCAGTCTGAGTTTATCTTGTGTTTTAATGTCCTTCTCAAATTATCTATTGACTGCTCGGAAATCAATTTTACGTTGCTTCCTAAAGACTTGAGGGTTTCCTGTCTTGATAATGTGTACCTATTGTTATTTCACTTCTCAGTTAATATGTATTGTGCCGTTTTTACAGAAATAACATCAGCTGTTTTCTATTCCCAGACTTTTAATGTACAGTTCAAATTGAGATGCTAAGTATGTGTTTAAAAAACCGCAACAAAACAAAAGCTGGAAAGACAGTAGCTTGGATACCAGAATAGTTTCATAAATAAAACTAAGAAACCCTCATAGGATTAAAATCTGAGCAATGACTACTGTGCTCTAGGAGAGTTCTATAGAAGCTATAGAGCACATGACAAGGTGATCTGAACTAGTAACTCTTCCTCCCACCTTCTTTAACACTACTAGAAACTGCTACAAGTCTCAACTTATTTGTCTTTTCTCTCTATCATTCTTTTTTCTATGAAGGATATTAGTTATGATGTCTTACTGAAGTGACTGCAGCATTCTACTGTGCTTTAAGATTAGTGTGTGGTAGTATAATTCTTAGGACATCTACATAAATAATTGATTTACATGGGTTGTGGTTTTTTTCTAGAATGGACAGAAGGGGAGGAGATGACTCAAGACAATATTGACATTTGGTAGAAATTACTGAGAGCAAAGTTCAGAATTAGTCTTGAGTCTACTTGTGTGCCCGGATAACCTTAAAAGATTGCACAGTAACCAGCAATATGTCAAAAGCAAAATTGCTAAGATTAGAGGAGTCCTCTCTCTAAAAAAATCCGTCTTGATCTCTCTGTACATGTTTTTATTTGGTTTTAGTTGGTGATGACCAGAGAAATGTGCTAAGTTGTAGAAACAGAAGATTTTATAACTTAAAGCAGGTGATACACGTTTCTAGTCTGTCTGAAGTCCAGAAATGCAGTGTTCTTACTGTTACATGAAGGCTATTTTTGTATTCAGAAGGTAGTTCCAAGAATGTCTGTATGGAGCAATTCAGTATAATGTGAGAGGCATTGTAGGCTGTAAGTTATGTGATAGCCTAATTTAAAAAAAATGTAATGGCTTTAATGAAGTCTTTGTAGAAATACATGGCACACTTAAGATAGCCTTTATATTGCTTATTATAATAAACTTATTTGCTTTTACCACATTTACTTCTAGTAATCACTGGTGTTGGTGTTTGTATGCGTGTGTCAAAAGTTTTATGCATGAAATGATTTCAGCACAGAACTTGTCACTGTAAATGGGCTGTAATGTCTGTAGGGAGTAGGGTGGGGCAATGTCTTTGGTAAATAACTAATTTTGCTTGGTATCACCATGGAAGCCCATTTTCTAGCACTGCACTTCAAAAAATGACTCCTTTTTTTTTAGTTTTATTAAGCAGCTGGGGAAAGGGTAACATTGCAATGTAGAAGGAATATTTAAAAAGGGGGTGGCATTTGGCATCTTTAGAAGGGTGAAACGAAGGTTCTGACTTAATCTGCCCTTACCATATATGCTGCTAGTGCAGGTAAGTAATCTGACAGAATTGCTGTTAGACAAGACAGTGCTCCACAGATGGTGTTCTAGCCTCCGTTTCAAGGTTGTGATCATAACTACTTCACAGTTTGCCTTTAATAATAATATGTATAACTAAAGATACTTTTTGACTGCTAAAAGACTGTAGAATGAAGGACTAGAATGTCAAAGTTTTACAACTTCTGTTCACTACCCTGTATCCTCCCGCTTCACCATTACTGGAGGCTCAGATAATGATTTTAGGTAGTTGCTTGTAGTCAAAGCTAAGTATGAGAAACAGTCAACTAATTAGTCTTTTACTTACATGGGAGCCTGAGTAACCTAAGCAAAGGAACTTCACCTACAAGTGATTATTTAATTAATATACTGTATTTTAAGCATCTAGTTGCATCTAAATTAAGCACTTGAGACACTAATTTAAAATGCTGTTAGGCCACCAGTCTGATCAGTTTACAGCTGTAGTACAGCAGAAAAGTAGGATTTTCAGTTTTATTTTTATGTATGTACTTTGATAGGTGTGGGCTAAGCAGAACAGATGATAAATCATTGTTATGAATAGTTTAAATTAAAAAAAAAAAAAGAAATTCCAGGTGGTAATGGGAAATAAATTAATAGCCTGCTTCCATACTTCAACTCTCCTTTGAGATGTGGCTGTATCTCATTTCCATTAACATTTAAATAAATAAATAAAAATTGGTATTCAGTTCTGGCAGCTCGAAATAGATAGTATATAAAAAAAAAAAAGCTGAATTTTTGATATTTTTCAGGTCCTTTAAAGAAACTAAAAGCCACAAATATTAAGTGTGTAAAGAAACAACAGGCCAAGTGCTGGTAACTTTAAACTACTAAGAGGCGATTGATGCAGTTTATGAAATGCTGTTATAAATGTTTGCAGTTAACTGTTATGATGGAGCCAGCTATGATGGAGATGGTGAGTCACTTAAGATTTGATATGATTTGAGAATGTACCTGTTGGTTATAAGCGTTCATTTGCTGATAATGTATTGGGACAGTTTTTGTCATGTACTACAGTTTGACTTCTTCTGTAAGATAACTTTAGACTGATCCTCGATTTTCCCCCCATCATTTTCCTTTCTCATGTAATTCTTGGAAGCCTTTGTGTTCTAGATGTATATAATGTTTTTTATACTTGAGGGTGAGATTGAAGAGGGAGGGTGAGATTAGCTCTTCCTTTCATGTAAGGCTATAGTATCAGGAGCATAAATGTGGGGGGGTGGGGTGTTTACCTATCTGCCCACAGAAATTCTTAAAAAATAGATTATTTATGACTGTGTTAAAGGAACAAGAGAAGTGTAGATGAAGTTAGGCTGTTGAGTCCCCATTGTTCATGCACATCTCTCAGGATTACTGCTAAACACAGATCTGAAAATCCTCATGTCTCTGTGTCTGTGATGTTCAGGTGTCTGTTTTCCTTTTAAACTTTGTGGTGTCTGTTTTAAAGAAGTACCATGGTGGTGTTACACTAGTGCCACCAAACAGCCATTTGAGCATCTGTGCTTGTAGCTCTTGTAAAAAGAAGATCCTAGATAGTTGTTTTTATTAGAACAGTGTTGTATTGTTTCATAATATTTATGACTACGAGAACTTACAATGCAGTTTAAAAGGGGCAATATGAAATTCATTTACCTCCTTTCCTTCCAAAACCGAGTACAAAGTGTGATTATTTGTATCTGGAAGATAGCAACTTTTTCCATGTGAAGTAACCTAGTTACGAAGCAGAATAAAACAAAATTTTCTACTGGGAGTGAGCTTTAGGTTGTGCATAAGAAGCCTTCAAACTCTAGGTGATTTATTCAGGAGAAAGATAATTTGATTCAGAAATACTACTACACAGTCTTAAACTCCCCCTGCTGCTTTTTTTCTTTTTTCCTCTTTTTTCCTCTTTTTTCCTCTTTTTTCCTCTTTTTTCCTCTTTTTTCCTCTTTTTTCCTCTTTTTTCCTCTTTTTTCCTCTTTTTTCCTCTTTTTTCCTCTTTTTTCCTCTTTTTTCCTCTTTTTTCCTCTTTTTTCCTCTTTTTTCCTCTTTTTTCCTCTTTTTTCCTCTTTTTTCCTCTTTTTTCCTCTTTTTTCCTCTTTTTTCCTCTTTTTTCCTCTTTTTTCCTCTTTTTTCCTCTTTTTTCCTCTTTTTTCCTCTTTTTTCCTCTTTTTTCCTCTTTTTTCCTCTTTTTTCCTCTTTTTTCCTCTTTTTTCCTCTTTTTTCCTCTTTTTTCCTCTTTTTTCCTCTTTTTTCCTCTTTTTTCCTCTTTTTTCCTCTTTTTTCCTCTTTTTTCCTCTTTTTTCCTCTTTTTTCCTCTTTTTTCCTCTTTTTTCCTCTTTTTTCCTCTTTTTTCCTCTTTTTTCCTCTTTTTTTCCTCTTTTTTCCTCTTTTTTCCTCTTTTTTCCTCTTTTTTCCTCTTTTTTCCTCTTTTTTCCTCTTTTTTCCTCTTTTTTCCTCTTTTTTCCTCTTTTTTCCTCTTTTTTCCTCTTTTTTCCTCTTTTTTCCTCTTTTTTCCTCTTTTTTCCTCTTTTTTCCTCTTTTTTCCTCTTTTTTCCTCTTTTTTCCTCTTTTTTCCTCTTTTTTCCTCTTTTTTCCTCTTTTTTCCTCTTTTTTCCTCTTTTTTCCTCTTTTTTCCTCTTTTTTCCTCTTTTTTCCTCTTTTTTCCTCTTTTTTCCTCTTTTTTCCTCTTTTTTCCTCTTTTTTCCTCTTTTTTCCTCTTTTTTCCTCTTTTTTCCTCTTTTTTCCTCTTTTTTCCTCTTTTTTCCTCTTTTTTCCTCTTTTTTCCTCTTTTTTCCTCTTTTTTCCTCTTTTTTCCTCTTTTTTCCTCTTTTTTCCTCTTTTTTCCTCTTTTTTCCTCTTTTTTCCTCTTTTTTCCTCTTTTTTCCTCTTTTTTCCTCTTTTTTCCTCTTTTTTCCTCTTTTTTCCTCTTTTTTCCTCTTTTTTCCTCTTTTTTCCTCTTTTTTCCTCTTTTTTCCTCTTTTTTCCTCTTTTTTCCTCTTTTTTCCTCTTTTTTCCTCTTTTTTCCTCTTTTTTCCTCTTTTTTCCTCTTTTTTCCTCTTTTTTTAAAGCTGACTTCCACACATCAGATTACCACTGTTGTCTCATTGAAGAGAGCTTATCTAGAGACTGTCAGAACAAAACATTTTAAAAGATGAAGTCTGACTGAAGATTCCATGTTACAAAGCACAAACTGCTACCCACAAAGGAATGAGGACTCCAGTGAGGCACCTCAGCACTCTGCCTGGACCAAACATGACTTTGTTTTCTTAAATAGTCAAGCCCTATGTGTAACTGCATACAGCCCCTTCATCAGGATGCTGTAATGAAACAATTTAGGCTGCAATGATGGTGCAGTCTTTGTGCAGGTAGAAATTTCTGTTGCATTAAATGAAGGTGTATGCTGCTCTGGTCTGTGGTCCTATACCTAATATCAGGATGATTTCGTTTAGTATTCTGAGCCTCTGACTGGTATTTGATTTGGGATTTTCATGCTATAAGTGACTTTCCTTAATGACAAATTAAGCTCTCTATGAATATATTATGATATGGATTAGAATGACTGGAAGGAGCCCAGACACTAATTTAGAAGCCTTTTCATTTTCCAGCATGTATTTTAATAGTAAAATGTACCATTTAATGACTGAAATAGCACAAAATAGCAAACTATTTCCGCAGTTTACTTGAATTTGAAAATAATTATTGTTGGAGAATAAAGATTATTTATCAGTGTTAGTCTCATTCTACGTGATCTTCAATAAAATTTTTGGTAGTGGAAAGAAATTTAGATGATGCATTTGCTCCAGTTTTAAAAATTGATAATCTGTGGACAGGACATAAACAAGAAAATGATAATTTTTATTTTTTGAATAGTTCGATGAGGTGAATATATGCCTACTTGCATATTTTTCATTTTTATTTTGTCAGTTTGCCTGAAAGAGAGCACATACTGCCCATTAGGATCACTGTACAGAGAATTTAAAACTCCAGAGGGTCCTGTTGAATTCAACTTTATGTTGGCATAAGTATCTCAATTGTGTCAGTAATTTACATTTAGGAAGACTTGAAGTCCTTGCCCCCTTTTTCCCCTTCTGTCCTTGAATTGATAAATCTGCTTAGCCAGTGTAGAAAATTCAGCAGAGGTAATGCTTTTTGATTTCATGTCATCATTTGCTTTTTTCTGCTGATCAGATCAAAAAAGCAGTCTCAGTCATAAACTACTTGATATATGGGAACAGTTTTAATATTTTACTGGGGGAGGTGGAATTCTTTAGTTCGTGGCACTAGTGGTTGTGTGTAAATCTTGAGGCAGCTGTGGTCAGCAAATTAATTATACAAGTCTCTGAATTTGGACTTGTCTGTGGAGGAATAAAAGTTAAAAGTTGAGTAGAAAAACATTGACTTTCTAAAGAGAAATGCACTTTTTCTGGAGACAACACATAACTGGTAAATTAGAAAATAGAATGTGCTAAAATAAAATTTTTGATTTATTGATCTGATATTTTAAGAGTTGTAACTTTCATGTCATTAGTAGATAAGAAAATTACACAGCAATGGACTTATTCTTTAATGTCATATTTTGAAATAGCTGATTTAAGACACTTTGGGGGGGGGGGGGAAACATTGTTTTTTTTGAAATAAACCTTCTCCCATGGTTTTAAATTTCCTAAGTGACATGTTACATCTTACATTTTGTCAAATTACACCTATCAAATCATACTAGGTAATGTGACAGTACATGAAATCTGAAGCAACATGACATGATGTATCAAATATAACGCTTGTAGAAAGTGATAAACAAGTGGCTGGATTTTACCAAGAGTGTTGATGTACTTTTCTTTACCCATAGCAAGGCCTATTAATAGTGCTTTCTTTGAAGTTATGTGAGTGTTATGTATATTGATGCTGTGGGTAAACATACATAACTCTTGTATGGTTACTTGAAGAATTTAATAAGGATTTTGAGAAGCTTTATGCAAGTTCACTGAAAGTATTTCTGCTGATGTTCTCTTTGTGTTTTCTTCTTTATTCTGGAGTTCTGACCTGTCTGGATGAAATTGCAGTGATGTGGGTATGTAATCTGTGTCATATGACAGGGTTTTAGGGTATGGACCTCTGAAACCAAATCACTTTCATATAAGCAAAAGTATCAAGTGTGTAAACCTATCAGTAGACTCTGAATCTCAAGCAAAATGCTGTAAAAGGAGGTACAATGGTTTCTTGCTGATTCCTGTTACTCTTCCATACCTTGCTGTGTGTGGTAGAGAATACAGTATCCAGTCAGTATGTCTGGTACATACCTGGGGTCCTCAATTGATGGAAGGTATGTGGATGGTACCATGTGTGTTCTCAGAAACGCCTAGCTTCATGTAATAGATCACATCGTTAATCTTCACCGAGTTTCTTATATATTCATTGGAACTAAACTTTAGGGTTTTTTCAACGATTTCCTGTAAAACAGAAAATGATGAGTTTTTAAATGTTAGCTGATTTTAAATTACTTGTTCTAATGCTGTCCAACATATAGTCAGATAACATATGGTCAGATATGTTTCTATAGTACAAAGGAAATATACTTAATGCTAGAATTTTGCTGCAAATTGATTGTTTTAATGAAGTCATGATGTAAATTTCCAGGGAAGTCAGTATTAAGGTCAGGTTTTTTTCCTCTTCAGCAAGGATGTAAAATTGATACTAGGTCTGTAATTAAAATGCCAGGTGGAACAATAAAACCTCATAGAAAGAGAAGCAGTCAATAATGAAATGCTGCAGAGCTCTGAAAAAAGGCTAGTAATCATAAAATGTGGGTACTGCTGCAGAAATAAACAAGACCTTCATATGAAGAAAAAAAAAAGGGGGATGTAATTCCTTCAAAAAAAACAACCAGTAGAAATCTTTGAGTTACTGTTAGAAAAATATTTATTTTATATTTGAAATATTTATTGTAATATATTAAATTTACTGTTAAAAATACAGGATATGCATTTTTATATTTAGGTAGATGTAAATAATCTTTGTGAATACATGGGGTTTTTCCCATTACAGGATTATTATAATATTTCTGAGGCACCTTAAATTGGGGCGTTTGGAAATAAACTATCTCCTATGGTTTTAAATCTCCTGCATGACGTGTTACATCTTACATTTTGTCAAATTACACCTCCCATAAGACCAAACGGCAATATGGAAACTGGAATGCATTCACATACCAGAACACTTTAATCACAGATATATGCAATTTTACAAATTACATGACCTCTCCATTCTGTAGGAGACACAATGGAGTCCCATCTGCTATCTCAATACACGTCTGGATGCACTTGCATTTCTTGATGATTGGTAGGTTGTGTCATTTGGCTTTATTTCTTTGAGCACAGAAATTTTGTCGGAAAAGAAGTACTGAACTAAGGCCAAGCTTTGGACATTAGTGCAATAGAAATACAAATTGCAGGTCAATAGCTTTAGGGGTTTTTCTGCTTTTGAGTGACCACTCAGAAGATAAAATGTGGGGAGTTTCTTCTGTTTGTGTGGCTTTTCAATTGCCTGTTGTGAAAGAAAATTAATATGGAGGAGAAGTTAAACATGCCTTAGTGTGTGCTGCCTTTGAAGCCATTGAAATATTAGTTCATTGAAGAAGATTGCAACATGAACTCAATTACTACATTTTACTTCCACTGTAATTTTTCTCAATTTAGAGGCTGCTTAGTCTGTTAAAAGAGAAGACTTGAACTAATGGTGATTAGTGATCAGCCCTACTGAGGTTTTTTACTGATTTAAATCAAATTTAGTTGTGCCATTTAGGATATTATTTAATATCTATCAGTTCATTTATCCAATTTGGTCACAGGAAAAAAATTAGAATGCATATTTTCAATAACATAGAGATAACAGGACAAAACAGGTGAATTGCAAATAAGGAATGAATATATACTTGGTTCAAATGTGTCTAGGAAACATTCTGGGTGCTGATACCCAACTCTATGTGCTGGCAGACTGTTAGGAAGGTCCCTGATACATTTTTGGCATGTTCCAACTGGTGAACTATGAAAACAAGTCCCAGCTGTGGTTTGGCAGCTAAATGTTCCAGAGGGTGCCTGTAAATGAGGCTACGTGGTGTTCTCTGCTCGTGTCCCAGTACATTTTTGCAACTTCAGCTGTATGCTAAATCACTGGAAATTGTTTAATCTCTTTTTCCATCCCTGGCGTATTTAGGATTTTAAGCGTTAGAGCATCTTTAATTACCATTATTGAAGGTCTTTCATCTTTGAAAATTGGAAATATATTTCACCAGAGACTACACCATGGTAATTGGCATGTTGTTGCAATGTCTGCACAATGTTGTTCCTATTTCAGTCTGTTACATAAGACTGTTTGCTGATTTTCCCAGAAGTAAAAAATTAATTCAATCCAGGCTTTATCAAGTGATCTTTGTGGAAGTGAAATTGTGATTTTTCAAACTGTGAATTACTGAAGTCTGATTTACTCAGGAAGATAGATTTTGAGATACAGAGCAGTGTTATTTCCTTTTTTTATGTTAATCAGAACAATATAGTCATCACCTATTAGTTTCTAATATGATGGGAAAGTATATAATTACAAGGGTTAGAGTGCTAATAAGTTTTTATAAAATACATGTGACATTTATTCAGTAAATCATTACTTGGTGTTTTCACCCAACCCTACTATATTCAGCCAGTATTTTGGCATAAGATTATGAAAACAAAATAATACCGAAAATACAAGCAAGACAATACTGAAAAGACTGACTCAGAGCTTGTTTGTGCTTCTCAGCGACATTTCATGAGGTATGGTGGAGAGATTATTCCATGTGAGCAATTAAAAGCACATGTGCGGGCTCATAACTAGTCTTCTGCATTGAAAAATCATGCTTTCTGAGGATGGTTAACAATAAGCACAGGTTGCCTAGAGAGATTGTGGACTTGATTGCTTTGGAGGATCTTGGTAAAAAACCCAGGACAAATACCTGCTTTGGGTCAGGAGGTTGGGCTACAGAGCTCCTGAGGTCCTTTTCAGTCTGAGTTAACATTTAGTTGAATCTATTTTTTTTATAGTGTTTTTTTTTTTTTTTTGGTTTTTTTTTTTTGGTTTTTTTTTTAGTGTGTAACTACAACACAAAATTTAAAACATTGTGTGCTTGCAAAGGTTAGTAACCATTCCAGTTATGTTACGAGGGACATTTTCCCTAATTTAATGCTGGAAGAACCTGTTGTTTGCAGGCTGAGATTACCTTAAAAAAAATAACCAATTAAATCTTCTTTTGTTTCAACAAAAAGTCTTTCAAACTGAATCAAAAAGGTTTGTCAGAATCTTTTGTAGATAGTACTATAGATTAAAATACCTCTGGGAAAAATAAGGCATTATTATAGTAATTATTATCTGTAATTTATTCAACTCTCCATAGATCTGTAAGAGCAGAGACATGCAGATCTTGTGAGCAATAATATCACTTCACAGGAAGTTCAGAAAAATAATTGGCATAAAAAACTGACCTGCATTGATGTATTGGAGATGATAACTTTGAGAAAAATCCCCCCCCCCCCCCTTTCTGTAACAGAGTATCAGACAACCACATACAGCTTG
The DNA here is from genome assembly GCF_017639655.2 of Falco naumanni. Lineage (NCBI taxonomy): Eukaryota > Metazoa > Chordata > Aves > Falconiformes > Falconidae > Falco > Falco naumanni. The sequence continues at coordinate 17,884,464 of NC_054067.1, forward strand.
TGAACCATTAGTCATAACTTCAATGCACGCCAAATTGCTCCAAGTACCCTGAAGGTCTGATGCTGTTTCTGGGGTATTCCAATAGATGTCATTTCCAGCACCTTGGATACTCTGATAAATTCTTTACCTGCCCTTGCCTCCCAATGCAGAGAGGACCCTCGGTGCACAGCATGTGGGCAGTATCATTAGATGTTTCTTGCCTTTTTGTTGCACACTAAGGGAGCTCATGTTATGTGGCAGAACTGAGAAGTCTCATACACAGGGTGCTGTAGGTCTTTCCTTCTGAATCTTTTTGAGTTCTTATTCTGCTCTGCTAGTACTTCATTTGTTTTAAAGAAAACATTGTAATACTGTTGAATATTTAGGCTATTAATGTCTCTTAGGAAAATATTAGAAAGTTCCTCAGGTAGTAATGTCTTGGGTCCCTGGGACCAATTTTGTGAATGCAACCAGAAGTCATATTGTGTGTAGTTTAAAAGAAACAAGTACTGTGACAACACAAAACAGTAGGTATGAAAATGTTTTTCTTAATTTTAACAAGTCACATTTTTTTCATCCTTGATGATTCGATAGATTTTTTTTTTTTTTCCAGGTGACATTGGGGGGGGGGGGGGGCGGCTGTGACCCAACCATGGAACAGTGTTCACTTCCTAGTCTCCATTACAGACATGTAGTTTGCAGATAATGACAGCTAAATCTGAGGAACTTAACTGTTTTCCCTGTATGCTGGTATCCTCCCCTCAGAGGATTGCTGAACTGCTGATGATTGTCATTTATTATTAGTTTTTCGAGCTCTCAAGGCCAGCTTTATACATTTGAAGCAAGCGGGAGGTTTTATAGACTGTGTAATTGAAGTACTGTGCAGTGTTTTTCTGAAGCATAGTTGGAAACAAAAGAACTGTTGTACATAAACAAAATACAGAAGTCTTTTGCCGGTCATTGCTGTGTAGGAAAACACACGAAAACAAACAGAAAAGTCAAAGTGAAATAGGAGCATGTTATTTAAGAATTGTAAATACAAACTTGTTATGTACAATACAGCTTTTATGTAATGAATTGAGGCAAAAGTGGTGAACTCTGAGTTGACAATAATGTCTGGAAACATTTTATGTTTTAATGTATGCTTTCCCATTATTGCAGTATCTGTGTGGATGATACCTCCTTGCCTGTTTTCCAGTCAAGTTTATCTAATGGGGAGTGGTTTGTATTGTTGTATCATATTTGCTTCCTTGGTATTGGATCTAGAACAAATCGGTGTCTGTGTTTGTTACTCAGATCTCAGACCTTTACAAATTACTCTAGTCTGTGCTGCACTTAGTAATTTGTATTCTTTGAAGTGTTTATTTGGAACAAAAGGTTTGCTGTAAGCAGAAGTTCTTTTTGCATTTCACTATTAAGAGGGAACACTCACTTTTGTCTTTGGAGATATCTCAAGCTTGATCAGTACAATTAGTTTCAGGTTCTGCTCTGATGCTACTTGAAAGCAGATACTTAGACCACATATGCATGGAATTTCCCCCAGCAAGGCTTGACAGCTCTTGTTAAAACTTCCAGAATGAATCTTCCTTCTTCTTACTTCCACGTAAGTTGTTGAAGATGGCAGCACAGTGTGCAGTGATTCTGAGAACCACAAACTGACCAGCTGGCCTGTGCAATTTCTAGGAGTGTCTAGGAGAAAAGCAACCCTTACCCCAAAAGGAGGGGGGCCAAGACAGTTTTTAATTTATATGCAAAAAATGCACTCATTCAACTATCAATATATGTGCTTTACTGTGTGTGTTCAGCAATTTGTTCTCATTCATTATGAGCGTGTTTTTTTATGTGTTTGAAGACATAAATGCAAAGAAGACACAAATATGAAGCAGTCCCATATTACCAGTTAAACTAAAAGCCTTTTTATATTGAATTGAATCCTGTGAAGTAACAAGTAATAAAACGTTGCACATGATCCATATCTATTCATATGGATCTCCCTGGACTGGTCCAGTATTTTGAGAAATTTTCATATGTTAAAGGAAATGTTTGGTATATAATCTGCAACACAAACTTAGTTTAAATTTTTAGTTTTTTTTTTTTTTTAAAGTAATGAAAATCTAGAGTGACAAAGCGGGAAAAATTAAATTTGCTTGAAAAAGCTACTGTTTTAGACATACCCTTCAGAGGAAAGAGTCTACTGGCAAAACATAAGCTAGTATGTTATTCCCACAGGATTCCTTAAGGGAAGAAACACAACCCAACACCTAGTAGTGTCATGGACTTAATTTAAATGAGAAATGGGCTATTGTAGCATTCTTCTAAAACAGGTAATATTATCTCTCTGTTTTGGTGTATGTGTAATACTGAAATTCTGTTCTAGGAGCTCTGTGTTCTAACAATGCAAACGAAGTCTGGGTGCTTTTCTTTCAGGCAGATGTAGATGGTATCATTTTGCAAATGGTAAATTCATGGCAAGTGAGTTCCTATGAGTTTTCAGAAAATCACAATTATCTACTGGTAGAGAGAGAGAATTGATTTTGTTATAAGTTGCTGTTTCTGCATCCTTTCCTATGTCTTTTCATCACCTTTTCCAAGGTTTTTGTTAAATTTATTTTCCTTTCTGTTCAATAGGTTAATAGAGAATCTAGAGAACATACTTCTCCTCTCCATGTTCCTCTCTGCTGCTATTACACTCTTAAATTAAGTACTGTTTTCTTTTTCTTCCTAAGGAAGAGTGTGTGTGTACGTACCTACAAAATACGAGGCTACTAGAAGTTCAGTTTATTCCTTATAATTTAAAAGACTGTAGTATTTCTTTTTTTCAGGTTATGTTGATAAATCAACTGTTTTATTACTTTGTGAAACCCTCAGACATGTTAGGATCAGCAGTACATGGCCAGTGTGGCGGTGGGTAAGGCCGTGCTGGAGCAGGTCTGTGGTCATGGCCCGTGGACAAGGCCACGCTGGAACAGGTGCACCTCCAAGGGGCTGGGGCTGGGGCTGAGTCTATGCCACAGCCCGTTACCTCTGGAGAGACTGTGGCTCACAGCTGAGGCTCCACTTGGAGCAGATACAGCCCAAAGGGACTGCAGTCTGTGGACAAGTCCAAGCCAGAGCAGGGCCAAGGGGAAGAGTTCCTTGCACTGTTAAATCCTGCGAGCTGATCTGAAGGGGCCAGAGGTGAAGATTTCAGTGGGTATGCCTTTAAATTGTTGCAACATGTGATCTGAATTGCATGTTATAGGAATTACTATAGCAGGAACCACCTGAACCAGTGGAGGACAAGCCTTACAAGCTGCAGTGCAAGTGCAGCAGTGACCTGACCTGAGCTGGCTTTGGTGCCCAATAACCCCTTACAACACACAACCTCTCCTCTCCCGAGTGACCTCCATAGCAGATGGAGCCCAAAGTTACAGACTAAATGAACTCAGTGGACATTTTGTGGACATTTTTACAGCAGTGGTCCATAGACCAGGGGAATGATATTGTATTGTATCAAAGGATGGGAAGGGCGGATGTGGTTAATGAGGTTTGATTGGAAAGTGTGGCTCAAATCTTCATCCAGCCTGGCCTTGAACAATTCCAGGGATGGGGCATCCAGTATAAACTACTTATAAATGACTTCCTAAGAATTCTAAAAGACTTTGGTATTGACCATCAGTCATTTTAATTACCAGATCTCTGAATACACTGGAATCAATTTGTTAATTTAGAAATTAATGTAGGTATCTAGTCAGGGTATACTGTTAGTTTTGAAATTCTTAAAATGGTGGTATTAGCAGATGCTAAAGACAATAATAATTGTAGCAGCTGGAGTAGAAATGGGATACTGTTAAATATGCTCCTGGTTTGTCATCATCTCTTTTACAAACATCTTCTTTGAAGTGAGTTGACAATGAAATTGATCAGATGGATTTGTCTCGATCATTTGTATCTGCTGAATAATTAAACAGTTAACTTTTATGACAAAAACTGGTAATCCAGGACATAATTCATGAAGTTTCTATTCACTGATTTTAAATTGTTCATTCACTGATGTAATTAATAATTTACTTCCTAGAGGCTTCAGTGTTATCACTAAAGACACTGATTCTTTGCTTTCAGAACTGACAACACAAAGGCTGTCAAGGCTGTCTGCTGTCTCATTCCTCTGGTGGAGCAGAACCTCTCCCTATAGGTTTGTTTGATGTCCAGTGGTTTTAGTCTTTTGTCTTTTCTGAGACAACAAATAGCAGTAATTGTAACAAAGGTTCTTATGAGGAAAAAAAATACTTGGCTAGGCAGAATCATCCACAGTTCTAAGCCAAAGATGAAAATCTCCTCAATTTAAAAGCAATCAAAAAAACCCCAAACCCAACCCCAAAAAGCAAAACAAACAAAAAAAATCAGATTTAATTTGGGTCAAGACTTGTGACTTAAGGTGAAATAACTCTCCATTATTAGTTTGACTGGTTTATTCGCATCTCATGGGATACTTTATGTAGAAGAACAAGAAAAAAAACCCCTGCCTTGTCTCTGAGATCACTCTTCCTGTTGACTACCTTTCTTCTAGTTCCATTTGTTTCAAAATTCATAAGATGCAAATTAAAGAGTGGCAGAATATTTTGCTTGTAGGTGTGGTTTGCAGTAAGACTTGTGATCACTGAACTTGCTGTATTTGAGGCTGTTGTGTAGATTACTTCAGTCCTGAGGCTGGCTTGGAGCTGTCAGTGCATATATGTCTGTGCTGCATAGAGCTGCCATCACCTCTGTTAAAATGCATTTTTAATTCCACACGCACCCCTCCCCCATGTGTTTGGCAATTGAGAATCAAAGTTATCCCAGCTGTATTCCCTGAACTATTTGCTATCGTGGAAATTAGGGAGACAGGAGAGAATTGTTTTATGCCTCCCAAGGACTCCTGATTGTACCTTTTTTGTGCAGTTTGCTGTCTGCTTTGTGTGGTTTGATCAGTTGGAACTGACTGTTGATCCTCAGTTCCTGCATGGGAAGTTTTTAAGATAAATACCTTAGAAATCATGACTGGAAAAGCAGAAATCTCTAGGTGTTGAGCTGAAGTGTGTTTTATGTAAGCATCTCTGCTAAATATATAGTCTATTTACAACTGGTTGGGTTTTTTGGCGGAGAGCAGTATAACCTGGTGTTCATTGCTGTCATTTTTTTCCTGCATACTGACTAGTGAGCTAGTAATGCAGTTGTCATCAGCGCAGTTTCTATGACATTTCTGTCAGCACTTTCTTTCACCCAGGTCTACTCTTCTTCTCTAGCTAAGAAAGATCTTCTTAACTCTGCTTATGAATCCTTCTTGCACACTTTGTAATTTGTTACTAATAATACTGACTTGAAGTGCTTCATCTCATTCTGGAAAGGTATGACAGCTGTTAAATTTCCCAGAATTGTCTCATAACTAACGGATTTCTTAATTTAGAGTGTTCAAGGTTTTCCTTAGTGATAGAAAGACAAATTCTGAGTGTGATGGGTAAATAAAGGAGATAGTAAGATAATGCCATATTAATTCAGTAATTTCAATTAGACTAAGCTCAGGCAATTGAATACTTTCTATAATACACTGGTTTTGCTCAAGAAAGAGAGAAAAGAGTATTCTTCCATTTGCAATCTCAGTCTCTCTTCAGAATATACATCTATATGATTGGCAGTTGATTATTTGAATGTTGAGCAGTTGCTGTATTCTGTAATCCAGTGAGAAGAAGCTAGATAGTGCAAGTATCTCTTTCCTGAATCGTTAAAAATGGCATAGAAATCAAATTGCAGTTATCCTTTCATATCTTTCTCATCTTTACTTCAGGTCAATCACTGATGAACTTCCTTCTTTCTGTCTGTGAGTGAATTTATGTTGATGGGGGTTTTTACCAAGTGACTTCTTCCCTCCTGAAACTTGTACTTCATGCTCTGTGTAGTTCTTCTAATGGAAATAAATTAATAAGAATTGCAGACTGACTCTGTGGAAGGCAGGCCTACAGGAAGGAGCAGGTTTATAATGAGAAGGAGGTTCATATTATGACACAGACATATACAGTGATCTCCCAAATGATGATGGGAAGGAAGAGTTCCCATTTAAATGGAATAGCACATCTGCTGGATTAGTTTATTTTCCTAAAATATTCTGTTTCTGCATATTTCAATGTCTAAATGTTGTGATTTTTCTGCCTTTCTCAAAGCTGATATATTTGATGATACTGGTCATCAAATTTTTGGAGTAAATGTACTTTTTCTTCTTTGAAAAATGAAGCGCTTGGGAGATTGTTATGAAAAAGCTTGATCTGAGAATAATTGAGTCCCCAGGCTATGGCAGCCATTGCTACAGTTGAGTTCAGCAACACCTACATTATATAGCCATACCTAAATAAACTTTGTCCATTGTTCCATAGCATTACAGCAAAAGCAGATATTCTTTTGTTACTGCTGTGTCAGGCTAGAACAGAATCATATTACTGGCATTAAAATATCTTTTAATAGACTAAAATTAGTTAAAGTCATGATGAGTTTCTATACTGTTCTCTGCTACTGTTGCCCCTGTTTCCTAGAAGCCTGCTTGGTTTGATGGAGGGATGGATCCCCACCTTAATCCCTACTGCAAGAATAGTCTGTATGCTAGCAGGTCAGAGAGTACTGGAGAGCGCATCAAGAGCTGTGATGAAAAAAGGGCAGACACAGAATGCAAGATTTTTGAGATGAATATTTTAAATTTTGAATGTTAGAAACCTTTACAGAATTTTCAGTCAGGAGAGAAATCATGCAGTAACTTCACAGAATGGAAGAGAACAGGCAATTTGCATGCTTAGTTTGCTTTCAGGATTCAAGTACACTTGAAGAAAGAAGAGGTATTGCATTGTCATTGTCCTACAACCGTGGTTTGGATTGTCAACATGAAGTTTTCTGTCAGCTTCATGTTTATTTAAAATATTTGCAGTACTGAATCAACTCACATGATGTAAACACCTTAGATTCTGGTCATAGCTGAGTAAAATGAAGGAAAGATTTTCATACGCTGCATTAAAGTTTTATTTAGTATCTAGTAAGTAAGACAATGGCAGCTTCAAAAATAGCAAGTTTTCTCATTCCCAGAAGAGTTCAATACTAAGAAACTTATTGAAGTGGGCAGTGCTGGTATGGGGGAGTGAGACAGAAGCTACTCGGAGAAGGTGTATTGATTAGTTACAACAATCAAATGTATAACATATAATGTTGCTTACATTTAGAGTCACTACTTTTGGTGGGGTTTTTGTTTGTGGGGTTTTTGTTTGTTTGTTTTTTTAATCATTTGTTTTAGGGTAAGCATCAAACTGTAAGTCTACAAAGAATAAAAAGTGATATGACTGCCCCAGACGGTGAGTATACAATATACAGTCTTGAGATATCTGTTCCAATCATACCAGATCATCTTGAAGCAAGAGATTCAAGACAAACTATTGCTGAGTTTTACAGGCAGCAGCAGTGTACAGTAAAGAAGATTTCTTTAAGATAGGCTCATTCTGTCTGCTTTTGCAGTGCCAAAACTGGAGTATTTTTTAACTTGACTTCATTGCAAACAGTGTTGAGAAATAATCATGAGATTTACCTGCTTAGGCAGTCTTATTTGCTCATATTTCACCTAATGGTAATGAAAAACGAGTGCTATTTTCCTTGCTTGTCAAAACCAAGTTATTTAACCCTGATGAATGGAGAGTATGATAATGTAGGTAGTATTTTTTTACAGCTGGTTATAGAGTTGTAGAAACTCTAATTTACTGTGCAACTCCAGGACACACGTATGATAAAGGGACACCTTTTATTTAATAGAAGAGCTACTTGCACAGAGTTTGACATCTACAAGTAAATCCTGAAGCTATTAATGTTAGCATGAGTTTTGAAACTGTTTGAGGTGTGGATTGACCCTGATTGTAAACAGTACAATGAGTCCTCTCTCATTATGGGACTGAACTCTTACTTCATAGGAATCTGGCTGTAAATGAGCAGTGCCTACCACGCTGTGAGTAGTCTGTTTGAGCTTGATGATTGTTCTCAGATGGTTAGCTTCAAAGTATATTCACGACTACCTGCATGAACTTGCTTTGAACCGAAAATGTGTTTATGTATTGGTTTGCCAAATGGTACTGTCACATAACACGAAGATGCAAACTATGTAAGTGAGCTGGTGTAGACATAATCTAAGGCTTCTGTAGTCTTTCATCAGTAAATCTAGCTTCAATCTTTTTATTTTTTCCTGATCAGCAAGAAAAATATGCTCATTGAACATCTACTGAAAATATCCTTTTGATTTTGCACTGTGTACAAATAAATGTAATGAAATCTGTCACGATTGACATTCCTTCCAAGGATGGAGGGTGATGAAAGTTTTGATGTTTGGGAATTAGGTATATTAGTAGTCCTGGATGCAAAGCTTACTTTATGTCCGTTTCTAGGTGGTTTTATTTTACTATCAGCCAGGGCTAAATTCTCTACCAATGCAAACTAAACACTTGTTCATCTAGAATTATGACCTTCTCAGGTAATTTTAATAGAGACCATTTTGAGTGAGAACAAAATTAGACTGTTTAGAGACCAGTAAAACTTGTCTATTTGCAAGTTTCCTACTTAATGAATTCCTGAGAAACCTGAAGAAGAAAGACATAAGAGAAGCGTACCTCTTGTGCAGATCTTTGAAAGACTTAACAGATACAAAAGGGATTAAATAAAAATAAAATAATAATAAAAAAGATAAAAACTGCAAACAATTAGGAAAAAGTCTGAAGTAATAATGTGGATTTGGGAATAAAAATGATACAAAATTACAAGAGAAGAGGATGAAGGGTTTGGGGAATGAGATCAATTTAAAAATAAAAACAATGAGAGCTGACAGGGAAAGGAAGGGAAGGCTGAAAGGAAAAATAAAAACTGGAGATAAAGATGTACTAAACAAAGGAGGAAAAGGAAGTCCAAGATCCATTAACAAATAAAAGCACCACTACTTAAAAAGATGTGTTATTGTGGGTGTGATGTTGTTTTCACAGGCGATTAGTTTTGTGTCTTGGGTAGTATTTAAGTTTTTTATGTGTATTAAATAGAAGTAGCCTTAGGGAAAGTATCTATACTTTTATGCTTTTGGAAATCAATATGTTGACAGCCTAGTAGCTACGAAGTGATAATTAAACCTTAGTGCTTCTCCTTCAGTCATGCTGCATATGGGATGAATCAAACATAACAGACAAACTTGGCAGAGGTTACTTCTTTATGGCTTCACTGAGCAAAAAAGTCTCAGGAAAAGTGAGATGAGACTGTTGACTTCAGCTGTTTTTCTTGATGTTAGTATCTGGTCCTTTCTAGATAAACATTTCTCAGTTGACAAGTATATTGATAAATACCTCCCTGGATGTAAATGTTATATTTGTAGTCTGTCCTTTTCTTCTACTGTTAGTAGTAGTAGCGTGAGTATTGTTCTGAAGTAGTCAGGCAGTTGGACTAGATGATGTTGTAGGTCCCTTCCAGCTGAACTACCCTATTCTATCGAACATGTGTGCCCAGCGTGGATGAGTCACTGTCAGCACTTCTAAAGTATCCTCCTGGATTTTTTTGGTTGCTTGTTTCTGAACCTTTCCTGTCTCTTGTCACCTTTTCATTATGTCTTAAATCTGATTGTGAATCTTGCTCTACCTGTTTAAATTAGGCTGATTATTGTTATAATGGCAGTAAGTTAATTATTCTTTTCTTTGTTCACCTGGAAAAAATGTATATAGGGGAACTTAAACTTTTCCAATTCATGTTGGAGGGTTTAATGAGGATTACTTACCTCTTTCTACATGCCTTATAGTTTTTAATTACAACTCCATTGCAGTGCCATTTTGGTAATATCAACAGGTAGGAAGACGGGTGACGTGTTTCTGTGTTTTACCAATACGGTATAAAGCCATTGCTCTTTTGAGCTGCTGTGTGAGTAACCATGCATGTCAGGTTTCAGCCATTCAGCAGGTAGTGATATAGAGCTTATTTTTAATATAAGGCATGTATCTGCCAAATGGAAGAACACTCACCATGTGTAAGTGGCTTTTGACTGAACAAATTGATGTACTCTCAAGCATTGGCCTTGCATTTTTTAAAATGAAAGAAAGGTCTATAATTGCTAAAGAAGAAGAATAAAAAAACCCACAAACCAAAACAAAAGAAATTCCACACAAAATGACAACAACCGAAAAAGGAAATCTGAGAAGCTTAATGTTCCTGGCAGTCAAGTATTTTCTCAGATGCTTTAGTTGCGGCTGTGGCATAAATTTGTTTACACTTGTGCTAAGCTTTTCTCAGAGTTGCTTACTAGACCGAGTTTCTTAGCACAGAGTAATGTGACAACTGTGGCTTGTAATGGTAAAAGATTTTTAATATGCTATTAGGTTGATTTTTTAAAAAAAAAATGACTCTTTAGAACTAAATCCCTTAAAATTGTCTCACATTGTTAAAATACAGTGTCTTTGAGTTTATAAAGATGGTAGGAATCTTTTGTACTGGCTGTCGTTATGCAGCGCAGGCACAGAATTCTGGCCTTTAAGTGTTTCTAGAGTATATTTGCATTATACTGGACACAACTTCAGGAGAGTAAAAGCTATGTCATAGAATCATAGAATCATTTAGGCTGGAAAAGACCTTTGAGATCATCAAGTCCATCCGTTAACCCAGTACTGCTAAGTCCATCACTAAACCATGTCCCTAAACACCACATCTACACTATAAAAGCTACTTAAAACTTCACGTATGCAACTGCTCGGGGAACTCACATGGGAGGCTGTGGTTTCATTAATGTGGCTTTTTAAAAGGAAAGAGCAGCCTTACAAGGGCCACTAAGAATCTAGTGTCACTAAAAAAAAGTGTTAATAGATTGGTATTTTTCACACCCATTCAAAACATTATCAAAATTGGAATGCACTTTAGAAATAAATGTTGAGAGAAGAAACTAGAAAGAGCAAGATTTTTTTTTCCCCTGAAGTGTAGCACTAAAATGAGCTATTACCAGAAGATGAAAAAGATGTATAGGTAACGGCAGTTCAGCTTGCACATGAAAATGGCAACAATCAGAGTAATGTGGGATTTTGCTTGGTGTTCATAAAGATGCTAACTGAAATAAATGACTCAATTTGTATGCATGAAGAAGCGGTTACTGGGTGGAAATGGCTCTTGATTACAATAGACCTGAATGCAGGAACCAAACAATTGGCCTCTTGTAAGTAGTGGATAGTATTGGCATGCAATACAGCCATCGTCAAAAGTGGGGCAAAGTTTCTGAGGATGTGCAAGCTTTTAAAAGCCATTTGAACAGCTAAGAGAACCTTCCATTTGAAGTTGCCAGTTGTATTTGCAGTTAATACAAAACTTGTGTCAGCTTACATACAGCTCACAACAGCTGGTGAAGCATTTATTACTCACTTATACGAATAGGTAGAGGGAGTCCAGCGTCCTAGCTTTTAGTGAGTGTTTTCTGTAAACAAACATTTCAGACATTTTGAAATGCTTTTTTCATCGTGCTGCTATTGCTTTATGTGTTTGCTGTATTTTTTTTTTTCCTGTATCATTTCTGTGAATGTGTGCATTTTCCCCCATTTGCTCTTTACTCTGCTTGTGGTATTTACCTTCTTCCTTAACTGTCTTTTGCCCTGTCTCTCCTTTGTTGAAGCCATGATTACAATGGCTTAAATCTTAGGTGGAGCAGTAGACACACATATCAAAAGGCACTCGTAATTCCACCCCACCCCGATTGTTTAATTTTTACCTTGTCCTCCTATATATCGTTTATGCTTATTATCTTCTGTGTCTAACTGCAAAAGCTCTCAGCAAGTACCCTGACCTCTACTCATGCTCCTTTGGAGATGGTTACTTCTCCAGAGAGTGTACAGATAACTTGCAAGTCCTCCATCTCTTTCTGGCAGATTATTGGAATCTTTTTTGAAAAGACTTTTTTGGCCTATACAGTCTGTCTTTATGCAGTTCAGTCACTTTTTTTTTTTTGTGTCACTGTCAGTTTTACACACCTGTGAGTGTATGCACAAGATCACTATTTCATTGGGTTGTGTGTCATGGTAGAAATAGTGGGTAACCGTATTGTTGAGCAAGTCTCAGAGAAGCAGACACAGCAGAACCTTTCTGGCCTGGTGCAGAAAAGATGCCTGCAGGAGTTGCCCTGACAGATTAAAGCAACCAGTTACTTAAGCGTTGGAAGGGAGTGTACTTACAAGCTGGTAGCTCATCGCGTAGGGGATGGTCCAAGTGATGTAGCAGGTCCAAAGAACTAAAAGCCTGTAACTTAAACTTGGTTTTTTGTGACTGAATTGGTAAGAGGGGAAGGCTTAATATCATTATTATCTTGTAAATTTTGTGAAAGAAAAAGCCCCCTGAAATAAATTTTCAGCAACCAAAATATGTTGGAGGAAGAAAGTAAGAACATATGAAAGCAAGAGAGAAATGGTTAGAATCACGGGAAATCATTTCTTGGGTGTTCTGTAAGAGCTGTGTCACTGATGTCACAGTGGTTTGGTACTGCAATATTTTTCTGTTGTCTCCTTACACAATTGCTTAGGAAGTCTGTTCAGAGGAAATTATTTCTAATTACACAGAGATATAAAACTTTAGAGTGGGGCATAGGGATTTAACCATGTGACACCCATTAATGTTAATGGAACTCATGCAGCTAAATCACTCTTCACTTTTATGAAAAAGGTGTCCTAGAGATTGTACATAAAGACATAGTTGTCTGTCACACAGCTGGACAATAAATCATTGCTACTATGTGTACAAGTAACATAGCAGGAGAGATGAACAATTTAGTATAGTGACTTTTTTCTGAGTTTGATGGAAGGCCGCTTTTTATGTACTTGGAGGCTGTAACTTTTAAAAATTATTTTGGGTAATTAGCAATTTGAGGATATTAATAATTTGGAGTAGTCATGCTGTGGTTCCTTATGACAGCAAATGATGCACTCACTCAGCATGTTTCTGGTGGTTGTGATTCTAAGGTAAGCTGTAAGGTTAAACAGTATTCTGCTTGATACAGTCTTCTCAGTTACTTGCCTAACCCAGTTCCCCTATTCACATTATCTGCCTTTAATGGTTTTTCTTCCTCTAGTGCTACGGAAAATAGGAGAAATTGAAGCCCAGCGGCTGTTATAGGATAGAATAGGGTAGATCTTGGTCTCAGATACCCTATAGCACAGCAGTTAGACACGTCTTAATTTGAGAGTGCCTAGTGCAAATATTATCTACAAAACTCTGCAAGTTTCTCAATGAGTTGCTGCTTTTTGTCAGCTTTGTGTGTTTCCTGTCGGTTAAATCATCAGGCTTTAGAAAGGTTTGTTAAGTAAATTACTGTTACATTAAGCCATGTCTAGAGACATTTTCCAAGAGAAAATATGGTCAGAAGATCAGTCACCTGCCTCTAAGGTTCTTATGTTACGCATAGGTGTGCAATGAAATACTTGGAACATGAGTCCATATTATATGGGTTCAGTCATGTTCTATGTCAAAGAGTACATGTTGTGTCTCATGAATGTACTACTTCATCCTCCAACCTGCCAGTCAATTTACTTCAGAAATTCCAAGATACCCATGTTTTGGATGTCCAAAGCTTCCTTAGAGCTAAGGCAGGAGTATGTATGCTGTCTAGGGTGAAGCATAAGTCCGTGTAGCTTCAACAGAAACTGGGTCAAGCTTTCAACTGTTGTTTGGAGACCTTTGATCACAGGATCAGCTGCTGCTTTTTCTTGATAGGAAATTTCCAAACAAAACTTTTGTTAAAGAAATTATTTTTCTTCTATTGTTTGGGGGGTGGGGAAACCAAACCAACACTCAAAACCCACCAAAAAGTAACTAAAAACCCAGCAGCAACACAACCAGGTCTGATTGAAGAATTTCGTCAACTTAATTGCTGGTTGACACATAAATTCTTTACATTTTGTTTTTCTAGTGGAATATCTTACTAAGTGGCATTATAGATCAAACTCTCTATAAAAAAAAAAAAAAACAACAAAAAAAACCCAAAACACAAACAAAAAACGAACCCAACAACCAAACATAAAAAGCCCAACACCCCCAAAAACCCAAACCACCATAAGAACCTAATGGTGACCCTAACCTGGTCTATCTTGTACAGATTTTAGGATCTGTTTGGTGCCATGAGCTTAAAACTGTTAGCTAAGCAGGAAGACGTCTGGCTGGTTTTCTGGTGTGCTGTTCTGTTACCATGAGTTGGAAAGATAGTCCTGTTAATCACATCCTCTGGTACGTGTAAATACATTGATTTACATCATATGATTTAATATCCATGAGAACAAGACTTACAGGGCTTTATAAGAGTTCATTTAACAGTAATAATGTTGATAGCATATTAGATGTGCTGAGCTCAGGATGTTTGAACTCAGCAAGGTTTTGTCATCTGGTGATTCCGTGACCTCTAAGCCTCTACCAGTTTACACAGTGTGCTGTAATCCCTGCTCCTGCTCTGGGCCATGGTAAGGTCCCAAATGCCAGTAGAACAATATCTGTGTTCAACCTGAAAGCTTTGGCTTCCTGTTGTTTCCTGTATTCAGTGTACTGCAACATTATCAGTTTGGGAATATGTCCCTCTGACATACAGGATTATTCTGGCCAATGCTTCGTTGAGAAGTGTTTTCCATATCCAAACTGTAATATTTCTTTAATTTTATTATAAATACAATCTTAAAAACTTATTTAAAACTGATGTCAAGATAGGTTTTACGTTGAAAATACTCCTGTTGCCTCTCCTATTTAGCAAGTTAAAAAGTCAGTCACTGATAGGTGTTTATTACTCTATTTGCAGTCTTCCATTGTGATTTCATTGTTGTTGCTGTTGCTATACTTGTTTAAATAAATTGTTTGTATCTTGGTTTTGCACCAGAAACCTTGTGGAAGTGAATTATGTAGCAAATGGGGAAAGGGGAATTAAATATGGATGTAGAATTTCTGACTGTGCTCAACCAGCATCCATCACTAACTCTTACTGCAGATCACAAAACCGGTAAGGAAGTTTGTTTCATATGTGACATCCAGCAAACTTAAACTGTTGAGTACTTTAGTTTAAAAAAAGAGATATTAAATACACAAACTTCAGTGTAATAAAACCTCTTCCCTTCTCTTTCCTTGGGAGGTAATTCATTGCAAAAAGCCAATGAAGGTAGTTCTTTAACATCTCATTAGAATTCTCCCTATTCACGCTAAGTCTGAATATCTAAAATCATTCCTTGAAATGCCTTTTGCTTTTTATTCCTTTTAATTTTATTGTTACTTTATTACTGTCACTGTATTGCTGTTAGTAATTTTAACTTTTTTATTATTTAAAATTGCATTTACAAAAGAGAATTTTCCTGATTTTAAGGAACTAAGATTTTCTTTTACTCTCTGAATATAGGAAGCTGGAGATAGAAAATTAGAGAGGATGAAGAAGTAGGTGATTAAAACAATAAATAAGTTCTACAGGTTTTGTAACTTGGATCGAGGCCAATATTCCAGTGGTTGTATTAATTCTTGGCTGAGCAAGCTGCAAGAGGGAGAGCACATGCTGAGAACAGTGGCATATACAGCAGAAGCAGTAATGCAGAAGCATAGCTAATTAGAATTCCTGTAGGCTTTATCAACAGGTCTGCAAAATACAATAATTAAGATTTGACTGTGAAAACATGTCACTTTGATGTTTTTGAGACGAGACAAACTAGCTTAAAATTACCCAGTTGAAAATTATCACTTGAAATCTTTTTTTATAGTTGTATATATAGTGCATCTGCTACTACAGTGATTTTTGCAATTACTGCAATCAAAGCTAGCACTAATTTAATTTCTCAATAAACTGTACAATACATACATTTCTGCAGGCTGATGCTAAAATGAAGCTAAGTTTGTAGAAAAGTACTTCATGGTACAGCAAAAATGTATTTACCTGAGAGGTATGTTTTGAGTTAGGAAAATGCCTGTATGCAGTAGATTTGCATAAAGACTGCTTGATATTTATGTCTGGTAAATGTTCTGGGAAGATGCAGTTAATTGAGTCAGCTGTTTAAAATTAAGTTGGTAGTGTGGGCAAAGTCTAGTAACAGCTGAAGATCTACTGTAGAAGGAGGAAATGGATGCTTAGGCTTGACATTCCACCTGTAAATTATCCTGTTGAAAAGAAAAATGGAAAAAAATACACCAGTTGATAGGTTGGTGTGTCAGCGCCTTTATTAAAATCTTCCTTGTAGGTAAGGATGGGGGTCTGGTTTAAACCTGCAAAGCATTTTTAAAAAGTTCTGCCATGCTATCCCTTTAAATGTTTGCAGTGGAATAATGTAGCTAGATGCTTTCTTGTTGGATGCTTATGTGGCTGGCTGAACTGTGGCGATAGAAAAGCCGATAGAACACGCAAGCATTGTTACAGGAGCGTTGTCACTGTAAGTGTCTAGTGGTAGTGATGGTCTGAGGACGAGGGAGGGGTAAGATGCGGAGGGAGAAGTGGTGTTTCTTCACACATTGATTCCTCCCCACCCTGGGAGAGGAAAGGTGAAGGGAGAAAAAAAGCAAATATCTGGAATTTTTATGAGAGAATCTCCATTTGGTTTGCTCATTTTGTTTTTGCTGGGCTCCCTCCTGCTTTTTTTTTTTTTTTTTTTTTTTTTTTTTTTTTTGTTTATCAGCAGCTTAGTGAGAATACAGCTTCTGTAGGCTCACTGACTGCTTCCAGCCACCTTTACACTGTGATATTTAACTGCAGCGCTGCTTAGGCTGCTGCTGCTGTAGTTTCCTTTCGGTGGAATACCAGATACAATACTGACCTCAAATAATGTGTTCCTGGTTTGAGTTTTTTTTTAACTGAATTAATACATGACAATGCTGGGAACTCTGTAAGAAACTGTTTCCTTGTCTTCGCGGGTTTTTTTGGTAGTTAAGGGTAAAAGAGAAGGGCAAGTGTCACTTGGCAGCGCTTTCCAAAGTAGTGATACAGTGGTGGTAATAATAGAAATATTACGTATTTTTGAGTGTTCATATTAGTTCTCCTGATTAAAAAAAAAAAAAACACACCACAAAAAAACCCCAAAAACCCAACAAAACCCCCCCAACCTTAACTTATTTTTGAGAAGAATAAGAAAAAAAAGGGTTTAAAAAGATTGCCTTACCTACAGGCTGTTACAGAAATATATGCATGCGGCTGGGTTTATGGATGTGAATGCAGGCATGTAGAAAATGAAGTGACTTTGAAGGCATATTCCTTGCAGCACAGCGTGTTTAGTCTGATACGTGCAAGAACCCTCTGGATTTTTTTTTATTACTTCTGGTAGTTCTTGCTGTACTTCAGATGAAGCAGGCCTAATTAGAAAAGATATTAAGAAAAGCCTTCTCTCAGGGAATCGTTTCTTCCTCAGCTGCTCCACGGCCCTTTCAGGAGCGCTGCGGTGCTGTGCCCCGCTCACCGGCGGGGGCGGCGGCAGCTGCGGGGCCCCCCCGCCCGGTGCGGCAGCGGGGCGCGGAGCTCCGGTGCTGCGGCGCCATCTGCTGGCCGCAGGCCGCAGCTGCAGAGGCGCGCCGGTAGCTGTCGCCGCAGCCGGCAGCGGATTCCTTTTATCTATAACGATATTAAAAATGTAAATAGGGTGTTTCGTAGCGCGGGTGCAGGCTGGCTCTCCCATACAGCTTAACTACAGCATCAGGAGATAAGGTAACGAACACATGATCTCCAGACCTTTTTAAATACTTGAATTTTTCTCCTTAGGGTAGAATTTAGAGTCATAGAATCACTTTGGTTGGAGAAGACCTTTAAGAACATCAAGTCCAACGATTAACCCAGCACTGCCAAGCCCACCACTAAACCATGTCCCTGAGCACCGTATCTATGTGTTTTTTAAACACCCCCAGGGATGGTGATTCCACCCCCTCCCTGGGCAGCCTGTCCCAGTGCCTGACCACCCTTTCAGGGAAGAATTTTTTTTCTAATATCCAATCTAACCCTCCCCTGCTGCAAGTCGAGGCTATTTCATTTTGTCCTGTGGCTTGTTACCTGGGAGAAGAGATTGACCCCAACCTGCCCACAGCCCCTGGCAGGCAGTTGTAGGGAGCAATATGGTCCCCCTGAGCCTCCTCCAGGCTAAACAACCCCAGTTCCCTCAGCTGCTCCTCATAAGACTTAATAACAAATTTAACTGGATCTTAGAGTGGTTTTATATTTAGTCATAAATTACAGAAGAACTGACTTTATATTGTACTTCTGCTTGATGTTATCTTCCCTAGTAGTATAAAGTTCAGCCAAAATTTTAGGAAAACTGTATCTTGAAATAAAGGTAACTAAATACTAAATCCCAACATGACTTTCCATTAAGTTGTTTGAGGTATGTCTAGCAGCCTATCTTTAAATGAGTTCTTTTATTCCATGTGCACTAGAAGCAGCAGATGTTCAGAATAGCTTCTGTGTGGACTTCTGTGAAAGGCAGCCATAAAAATATTAAGGAAAATAATCACTAGTGTTGTGGTCTTATCACTGAAGAAAAAAAATTATAGAAAAAAATGACTTTTTTTGTCAGTATGTCTTTTCTTTCTGTTACTGAGAAATTAGTGCATGAGGGTGGGGGGGCTTCTACCTCATGATCTCTTTTTTCTTTTTATTTCCCCCTCTCTCCTTAATAAATGGCAAATCCTGATACTTTGTCTTTAACATTCATCTTTGTTCTCCTAATCTTATGAATATGTAATTTACAAAGAGAGTTAATTTAATAACTGCATATCATGCTCCAGGAAAATATGACTGATTGTTTTTTCTTCTAAAGTAAACAACAAAATATCATTTAACTTCCTCTGAACAAGTACACATGGAGAAAGATGAGGTAGACTTTTTGGAATTGATGGTCCTTTATTATTTCCTGCTGCATTCTTTTTCCTATGTAATTATGTAAAATCAAGACTAACACCATGGAATAAATATACATATACAGACACACACATCTATATGGGGTGTGTGTGTGAGGGAACTATTATATCACAGGGCAACTGTCAGATGCTGAAGCAGAGTTTGCCGCATTCTTGAATTATTTAATGGTACCTCTAGAAAAGGATGAGTAAAACTCATGGTGTTTCACAGCAGCTTAGTATTTCACAGGATCACAGATTGTTCAGGCTGGAAGGAGCCTTGGTGTCTAGTCTAACCCCTGCCTCGATGCAGAATTCAAACTGGGTGATAGCTTTGGGCTTAGTCCAGTTGGGCCCTGAAAAACTCCAGGGGTGGAGATCTCACCAACCTCCCTGAGCGACCTGTTCCAGTGCTTAACTATCCCCAGAGTGAAATGAGGAAATTTCTTTCTTCTATTCATTCTGAGTCTTTTCTGTTTTAGGAAGAAGGAAGGTTTGGAGCTGGAATGTTGTTTGAGGGTTTTTTACTAATCTATGGGGTGGCTGTAGCAGGTTTTCTACACACAGTCAGTTAAGTTCTTTGGCACCTTAAAGAAACAGATGTGACACTGGAAAATAAGCATTTGTGTTTCCTGAGGGCAAAAACATTGTATTAACTGATGCTTGGGAATCAGTGTAGATGAGCTGCACTCATAGCTTCTAAGAATGAAATTTAGTTATTTTTTGAAGTTATTTGGATATGCTTGTTTCACCCTGTGGTGAAAAAAACTGTTTTAAAGTGCTTTCACTTTTTGTTTTCTTTTAACGGGAGACATAATATAAACATGGGCTTCCTTAGTTACTTTTTTAAATTATATGTTTAATGTGAATTTTGTATACTGTGATGTCAGTGGTAATGTATGTCAGTTATTTAGGGTATAGTTAATTTTAATTTTACCTTTGAGCTAGTAGAAAGTGCAACAGTTTGTCTGGTAATTAATGAACACCTGTGTAGTTTCAAAAATCATTATCCTTCATTTGTGCATGTGTGTATATGTCCTGTGAGGTGATGCATTGGTCCAGTTCACTGACTGCTATTTGTTAGTAGGAATGACTACACTTGTACTAAAGTCCGTTGGTTATCATTGCTTCAAATTGATGAACTTCTGAAATCGTTGATAACACTGTTTTCAGCATATGCAAACGACTGTCAAACATCTACTATTGCTGAGAAACAGTTCTGTCTGTCTGAGTTTCTGATTCGTGAGAGGGAAAGGAGATAGCTTTTTCCAAAGAAGAAAAGGTTGTCTCATTTCAGAGTTCTTGAAATACCATAGAAGTTGCTTGTAGAGAATGCTTTTGGACTGATGGAGGACCATATGTAACCATATATAAACCTGAGGACCATATAAAGAAAGAGGTCTATATCTGTTATAGCTTTCATATATGTAACCGGGCTTTTTTGATCCTAAAGTTCTTTGAACTGTACGTTTTTGAAGACTGTAAGTAAAAAATGTATGAAAGCATATACTTGAGGTATGTTTGGCAGGTAAAAATGCCACTTACAAAAGGTGTATTTTACTTGAAGTTGTAAGAAATGATATTTTGCGCTGAGGAAAGAGAATCAACTGTTCTAAGGTATTGCACAACTTTGATGTTAGTCTTCCATTCTCAGTACCCCACTACTTCTCGGCGCTTTCTCTTACCTCTAACAAGCTTCAGCCTTTACTGGAAAAGAAAGTTCTGAGGATGTTTATTTAGCTTTGAAATCCTTTCTGTTTGCTTAACAGCAAACATCAGACCCTGCTTGTGTTCTTAAGTATTAATAGATGAGTTGTTTTTTTGAAGTAAGTTTACAGTAAAATTTCAAGCACAAAAAGCTTTATAAATTGCTTCAGAGTTCTCACTGGCAGATATGCAGACTCCTTAGCTCATTCCACTCCTATAATACTAGAGTAAGAATAATTTAGAGAATTTCTGATGAAGTGCTCTTTCCTTAAGGCATCATTCTCATGCATTCCAAAATTCAAAGAATACAGCACTGTTTAATGTTTGTTACAAAAATAGCTTTAATCAAGCCACTGAGATTTTCCCATTCCTTATGCTGCTGGTAAAGTCATGTTTCACTGATACCTTTAAGTATAACAAAGATTTCTGTCAATGTTTCTTCATAACTCTGCAGTGGGTCCTCAATATATTGCATTTGATCTAGGCAGGATGTTGCCAATCTTGCAATACTGTGATGTTAAAGATAAAGCTACTGTACCAATTACGTATGTAGAGAATGCCCTTGCTGGCTGAATAGTATATAAAAAAAATAATCCTGAACACTTTCCCAAACTGAAAACTTGTTATATTTTAGAAAAATACAGATGAAGTCCTGTCATTACTGGCTCCATTTGAAAATTGGATTGGACGAAGGAAGTATTGAGAGCCATCAGTTGACATTATAAGCACCACACTGTTTCCAACAGCAATAAGTAATTAGTAGTGTTTGGCTAATGTAATAAACTTAGAACAGTAGCTCTTGGACAGCATGCCAGAGGTTAAGAGTTAAATATATTAGCACAGTGTTCAGTGAGAAATAACTCCCCCAAATTAGTGTTTCCTTAAAACAAACAAAAAGTAACACACAGAAATCAGGGGTGAGTGGGATGGGTAAGCGGTGGTGTTATTTTTTTAAGGTTTTTAATTCCCATGGTGTGATGCATTCTGGATGCCTAGGTGATACTGTTAGGGAAGACTAACAAAACAAAAGCAAAATAACTTCTTTAAATCGTGTACTTCATGATTTATGCTTGACATTCAGTGTAAGAAAAGTCAAGTTCTTATTAAATATTTTGAGTTACTGGTAAGTAAATAGCATATTTCTAACTAATGTGTGGCATGAAAAAATATCAGAGGCAAAAAATATTCTGTATAATGACAATTCTTATACAGAATATATTATACATGTCTCCCA
The DNA here is from genome assembly GCF_017639655.2 of Falco naumanni. Lineage (NCBI taxonomy): Eukaryota > Metazoa > Chordata > Aves > Falconiformes > Falconidae > Falco > Falco naumanni. The sequence goes on from NC_054067.1 coordinate 17,906,239, forward strand.
CAAAGACAGCTTTTCAGCTGCAGTCAAAACAGTTCTACAACAGAAAAAAACAAACAAAAAAAACCCCTCACCAAATTAATCTCATTCATCATGTGGTGGTTTCATGGAAATGGGTTATCAAGGGCTACTTAAAATACAATAATCTCTTTGGTAAGATGTATTTTTTTTTTCCTTCAGAACTTTCGATAAAACTAGGAAATGTCAGCTGTCCTGTGGTTTCAGAATGAAGCAGTCATTTCAGGTTCTTGACTACTCACAGACATGCTGTTTTTATCAGATTTTTTCATGAACTCGGATCTACTCCAGTGTTTTTTTAGAATGTAAGTCCAAACTCTTTGAAGTACTTGTGAAAATTTTCCCAGAGGTTCCCGTTATAATCTTAATAGAGATTGTTTTTATGATAAAGATACCAAACATCTAGAAGTTTCCAAAAAACAACCCAGAATGTCTTTGTCCCTTCTATGTAGGTAAAGGTGATATCCCTTTTTTCTTACAACAATATTTCTAACCCAGAAAGTGTTAATCCATTTATGGAGTTAAATCCCCTGCTAACGTGTTACATTGGTGTTATGTTGTCAAAGTACTGGAACAGATTTGACAGTATCTGTTTTTCATGTTTGATTTTTACGCTTTCAGTCTTTAAATGCCTTTACGCTTTCAGTGTGTCTTTAAATGCCTCCTAAAGCCTTACTATAGGATGGTACACTTACATATAATCTGTACCTAGATGAAACTGTAGCTACTGCAAGCTTAATTTCTTTCAGCACTAACAACATAAAAATAGTATAAAACTTGGTTTATGTTTTAAATGCAGTTCTTTTTACCCTGACCACCAAGCTGAAATTTTAACTATTATACAGGTATTTTCCTCCAAAGACTAAAAATACAGAGCTAATGGTATGTGCTTAAGAAGCCAAGAATGCTATGAATTGCACTTCTGAGTCCTTTTTTTTCTTTTTTTTTTTTTTCTCTAAGTTAAGTACCACTTTGCAAGGAAATATACACATACCTTGGATGGTTGTAATACTGCTTAATTTCATGGTGTGTTTAAAATATTTTTTTTCAATGAATTCTTCAGAGACTGATTTACTTCAAGAGCTGAAAATATGTTAATTTCCTGCTTTCCACTATGAATGGAAATAAAGCTGTCCAGTGACATGGAGTTATGGTATTGGTTATTAGTCTTCTTCCTTTTGAGGACCAAGAAAGGTTAAATTAGGTTTAGAACATATTGAATTGTCAATAATTTGTATCTGCTTCAGTGACAAAAATTAAAAATACTGCACATTTTTTGGGAAATAATGTTAACTTTTCATGTTGGAAACATGTTCTTTCTGTTGGCATTATAAAACCACATATAAAATCAGTGATTAGAATTGATGTACGGTTACTGTAGATGTTTTTGTCTATGACTGACATTATGTCTGATTCCCTGGTGAAGACTGGATACTTCAAAATAGTTTTTCCTTAGGCAGTTTTCTTGAGGTGGAGTGTATGACAGTGCATGAGATACTGTGTAACTATAGATCTTTGTTCTTCTTTGCCATTTTGAAACTTAACTGCTGTGTGATCTTGAGGTATCAATACAAGAGTTAAGTACAGAGTCTGGAAAGCGCGTTGTCTGCATCTGCAACCTAATGAAACAGGTCTTTGTGTGTTGCTGTGGGACATAATGGCAATCAAAGACAGAAAAGTGAGACTTACAAACCTTCCTGAAACAATGCAGACTGTCATAAAATAAAAGCTGATGTTAAATGATTCAAAATGAAAATATTGAGCACAGCAACATCAAATGAAATAATCCAATTTGAGAGTATCAGAACATTGTTACTATGAAACACTTTCCTGTTGTCAATTTGAGTTTTCTTCTGCTTTTACCTTCTGTTCCGTTAAGTATCTTAGTGTTTCAGTAGGAGGAAAATGAAACTTTGATGTGAAATTTCTGACAGCATAAAATGGTGATTTTTATTCTTCCTTAACTTTGTCATGGATGCTATTTATGAAAGTTACTAGTTGAGGCTTTTAGGACTTCTAGAGTCCCTTCTGCAGCGTTAGCTTCAAACCTGACTTATTTGCAGTGACCAGTGAACCACTGTTCTTCCTGCACATATGTGGGGCTCTTGCCAGGGCAGTGACTTTTGTTTAGTAAAGTCAATTCAGAGTACAAGAAGATGTGAAATGACTGGTATAGGGGAAAAGGACACCACTAGCTTGCCTGTGAAAGAAATAAAGCATGGACAAAAATAGTGCTAGTTTGCTCTTTAATGGTGAGCTGAAGTGTGTGTTTGTGGTAGGAAATTTGATGGCCTGTGCTATACAAGGCGCTGAAAGCTGTATCAAGAGTAATAACTAAAAGTGCAAAATTTTGATGTGTGGATTCTTTGTCTGTGGAAGTTTGGCTATCAAATTGTTTTTTCTGATGATTTTTTTTCATGAACTATTTAAAAACTGAAGTTGTATAATTAGTCTTAAGACAGAAATTGTATGACAGCTTGTTTAGCTGATAAATGATTCTCTGCAACATACAGTCACAGTTTATGGATATTTAATATTAGCAGTGTGAGAGACTGATTTATCAGAGTTGTCACTGATACTTAAAGACTTGAGGTGGTTAATTTTTGTTTGGTGGAGAACAGGAGAGGGGAGAAGGGAAGGAGGAAGGGATATAAGGTCAACAGGACAACAGTTGCAACATCTCTTCACTGTTCTTGTGGTAGCTAAACTTTGATGAGACACACTATCATCAAATCTGTATGAGTCTCAGGGAAGTAAGAAAGGAAGAAAGCAGGAAAAGTGTGACTAGGGAAAATGTGGGTCCGCTGCTGAATGAGGTGAGTGCCCTGGTGACAAAAGACACTGAGAAGATGGAGTTACTGAATGCCTTCTTTGTTTCAGCCTTTAGTGCTAAGACTACCCCTCAGGAATGCCAGACCTTGGAGGCAAGAGAGAAAGTCTGGAGAAAGGAGTATTTTCCTTTGGTTGAGGAGGAACACATAAGAGATCATTTAGGCCACACTTGTCACCCACAAATCCATGGGCCCAAATGGGATGCGCCCCCAAGTGCTGACAGAGCTGGCAGATATTATTGCCAAGCCATCAATGTTGAAAGGTCATAGAGGCAGGAGAGGTGCCTGAGGGCTGTAGGAAAGCCGGTGTCACTCCAGTCTTCCAAAAGGACAAGAAGGAGGACCCGGGAAACTACAGGCTGGTCAGCCTCACCTCCATCCCTGGGAAGGTGATAGAATAGCTGATCATGGAGGTCATCTCTGAGCATGTGCAGGAAAAGAAGGTTATCAGGAGTAGGCAACATGGATTCACCAAGGGAAAATCATGCCTGACCAACCTGATAGCCTTCTGTGATGGAATGACTGGCTGGGTAGATGAGGGGAGAGCAATGGTTGTTGCCTGCCTTGACCTCAGCAAGGCTTTTGATACTCTCTCCCATGAAATCCTCATAGATGAACTCAGGAAACATGAGTTAGATGAGTGGGCAGTGAGATAGGTTGAGAACTAGCTGAATGGCAGAGCTCAGAGGGCTGTGATCTATCTGGAGGCCTGTGGTTTGTGGTGTTCCCCAGGGGTCAGTGCTGGGTCTGGTTTTATTCAGTTTACTCATCAGTGACCTGGATGAGGGACAGAGAGCCCTGGGCAGGTTTGCTGATGGTACAGAGCTGGGAGCGGCTGATACCCCAGAGGCTGCGCTGCCATTCAGCGAGACCTGGGCAGGCTGGAGGGTTGGGCAGGGAGGAACCTCATCAAGTTCCACAAAGGCCAGTGCAGGGTCCTGCTCCTGGGGGAGACAGCCCCACGCACCAGCACAGGCTGGGGCTGACCTGCCGGGAGCCAGCTCTGCAGAGAGGGACCTGGGAGCTCTGGTGGGCAGCAAGTTGCCCATGGGTCAGCAGTGTGCCTGGGTGGCCAAGGTGGCCAGTGGGACCCTGGGTGCATCGGGAGGAGCGTGGCCAGCAGGTCAAGGGAGGGATCCTGCCCTTTGCTCTGCCCTGGTGAGGCACATCTGGGGTGCTGGGTCCAGTGCTGGGCTCCCCAGTTCAAGAGAGACAAGGAGCTGCTGGGGAGGGGCCAGCGCGGGGCTATGAAGATGATGGGGGGACTGGAGCATCTCCCTGGTGGGGGAGGGCTGGGAGAGCTGGGTCTGTCCAGCCTGGAGAGGAGGTGGCTGAGGGGGGATCCCATCGTGTCTGCAAGTATCTTCAGGGCCAGTGCCAGGAGGACGGGGCCAGGCTCCTGTCAGTGGTGCCCAGCGACAGGACAAGGGGCGAAGGGCACAAACTGCAGCACAAGAAGTTCCTTCTGAAGACGAGGAAGAACTTCTTTACCTTGAGGGTGGCAGAGCCCCGGGACAGGCTGCCCAGAGAGGCTGTGCAGGCTCCTTCTCTGGGGACATTCACACCCGCCTGGACGTGACTCTGTGCAGCCTGCCCCAGGTGACCCTGCTTTAGCAGGGGCTGGACTCAATGATCTGCAGAGGTCCCTTCCAACCCTGACTATTTTGTCATTCTGTGAAGCCGGGTCGTAAAGTTTACTCTGACATAAGAAGCCAGGTAGTCTGTAAGGCAATTAAATGTGCCAGCTGAGGATAAAGGTGGTAAAGACAAGGTTAATTGCTGTGTAATCTTATCTCGTGGTAGACTATTTAAAAAAGTATTTAGTAGTTAAACAAAGGTTGGCAAGTTTTCTTTGCTTCAGAGGTAGATTTCTGAAAGACTGGTTTAATGCACATACAGAGTTTCTGCAGATGTGTGCAATCATGACATTTGTGAAGAGGCAAGGAAAAAATTGCAGGGAAGCTTTTTGGCTATTCTGTTTTCCTTGAAACAATTCCCATGTAAAACCTGAAGGAAGACCAAAGCTGACCAGTTTTTTACTTGTCCTTAGTTATTTGCTGTTTCATAAGTGGAAAAAGCCATCTTTGTAGTATTTTATAGTCTTAGAAGAAGTGGGGAAGAATGTGTGACTCATCAGCAGTGATAGGTAACCACTAGTTCTCCAACAGATGATGTGACAGCTGGTTGTAGCTACTAACTTGACAGTGGGTTTACATTGATGACATTTGTGAAGAGTATTCATGTTAACAATTTTCAACCTCTCATGTTCTGACACTTGGGTTCCTTAGAGCTGATTAAATGGAAATAGGATTACTGTTTTACAGTGTGTCAGTAAGTTCATCATATTTTTAGAAGTGGATATGGTTTCTAAGAGGCATTCCCTGACTCAAGAGTATATTGAATTTCATAGCTGTGTAACAGAAAGGGCAGCAAGACACCATAATTCCCAAGCCATAATACTGGAGAAGAGATGAAAAGGAGTTATGCTGGCTTTAAATAGGTAGATTTTTTTGTGTGATGTAAGTTGGAGCTTTCCTTGTTGAATGATTCTTCTGCAGTAACTCATCCCATGGCTCCTACTCTGTTCTGGAGTCAGAAATTTAGTGTGACAGGACAGTACTGGGAAAATGGGTTGTCTTGTGTCTTTTATGAGATAAGTACCAATTTTACAGACATATCTTACCAGCTGATTTCCTTCCAAACCCCACGGTGTTTCTAGAAATGATAGTTACCTTGCTGTATTGAAAATTGAAGGGTCTTGGTTTTAGGCTCACTGGTAATGAGTAAAGAAAATAGCAATGACAAAATGGTTAATGTACTTACATTCATACTTAGAACAAAACACATTTTAAAACAGAGAAAGCCTGTCAGAATTCAAAAACTAAGACCACAGTAGTTGATAGTAGCCCTGTAGCTGTGGTAATAGCAGACACACTTTATTTTGGCATTTGTAAATGCCATAGGTTAAGTATCTGAAGTAGATCATTACCTCAGCTACAGAGAAGTTAAATTAGGTTGATCAAACAGCTGACCTTGTGGCTTAGCAAGCAAACTTGAACGTGTGGGGAGGCACTTTCATTTCATTTTTAGAAGTAAGCTTTGGGGTTTTTTTTCTACATTGTTCTGAGTGATGATATTCAATAAATCCAAGCTTGGGTTTGGTGTATCCAGCCTAAAATCTCCACAATGATTCGAAGTACAGTTTGGAACCAATTAAAAGTGAAATGACAGTTTGCTGCACAGAGCAGAATGGTTGCCTGTATTATATATAAAAATAAAAAAAATCAAGCTTGAATGAACAACATTAGTACCATTAGAAACGTTAGGTTTTTGATCCTGTATGTCTGAACAGCTGTGTTTGTTATTTAATTAAACCTTTTAGTTTGTGTTATTATATGATTAATGCTGATGTCATTGATGAATATGAAGATTATAATTTTCCTTTTATCACTTAGCAATTGAGTTTTGTGTGTAATTTACTGCTCCACCTTTTATTGTAAAATAGATCAAGGGAAGTTTCCATTAATTTTGTTCTTTTGGCTGTAGTCAACTTTAGAGTGAATAGCCATCAGTGGAGGCAGTGCATTAAAAAGAATGATGACAAAGAAAATTTAATTTGCCTAATAGCTTGGTGCAAAATGTGTTTGGAATGGCGAAAAGATCAGTTCTGTGTTACAAGTCTAACACTGAAAAATTTGTCAGATATGTAATTACAGTGTGACTGGTAATATATATAATCTTGATTCTGCTACTTTATTTGCTATTTCCTGTCTCTTCACAGTTATTGTTTAATAAACAGGAGTGGCTTGGTCTTGTTTATTAAGCAAATGGTGTGCTGTTTGGATGGCATCATAACTGAAGAGTAACTTCACCCATTCTTTGTATAAACAGAGGCCTTTTAATGACTTAAAGCTAAATAACAAAAACGTATGGTACTGCCCACTGCAGTAGTGATGTCTAAAGCCTTCTTCACCCCCTGCCTAGTGCAGAGGACTCTCAAGTCCATACACTTAATTTTAATTACAAACTTCGAAGCTTTCTACAGTCATAAATGTCTCCTTTCCATTTCCTAGCATAATTAACAAACTATTTAAACTGTGTTTCTACGTTGATTTATTTGCTTGCTTTGTTTAAAGAGTATTTGTTGTACATTTGAGACCCAAAATGAAATTTCATGGTTTTGGGATAAGCAATATCTGGTTAAATAAGTTTGAACATAACATATATTTATGTATTTAATTAAGATTTTGTATATTTAGCTGATATTAATGCTAAATCTCCAGCCTCTGGTATTTGAAGTAGTTTCAGCTGCTGGTGGTGGCTTTTCCTGCCTCCCAGGCATATATAAAACTTGGGCAGAAATAAAATTTCATATATATGCTATTATATTGCCAAAAGTCAGAAGATGAAGGTTAATGGTTTGATAGAAAGTTTCATTCAAAGACAGAAGTTTTAAGCTCAAGGCATTAACTTACTGGAGTGATCATCATCTTCCTCTGAGCCCCTTAAGCCAGCTTGGTTTCCTTTGCCCATAAAATGAAAATCGATTGTGTATATTTCTATGGAATTCCAGTGGAGGATTGAGTTTAGCATAGTCGGTCTGGCAGGCGCATGCAGACTTAAAGGTGAACTGATTAGTTTATACTTTACAAAGTTGTTGATGTTCTTAGGGTTGTGCCATTGGAAAGTCAGTGCTGTAGAAAAGAGAAAACAGCGATCCTCACTATTTATTCTTGTAATGTAGCCATGGTGTCTTTCTCTTTTATTTATCCCAGAAGGTAGATTAAGCAATAATGTGTTATATTACATGTTCATATTTTTTTCCCCTTGACTGATTCCTAAACAAAACCTAGTAAACCAGGGAATAATTCAAGCCAGGTTTCTCCCTGTTGCTTTCTCAGGTTTCGTGATTAAATACATAAACCTTAGGTGAATGAAGGACATTAATCCTATCTGTTATTTTCAATGTGATTTTGTAGGGAGCTAATGCCTTTTGGATTTGGTTTTCCTTTATCAAGTGAACTGTATTGGATCAGGTAGAATTTCATATTGTTTAAGTAATCCTCAGCGACCATTTTTTTTCTTTTTACCCGAGTAAAACATTGGAAATATTCATGGGTTTTTCTGGTGGCTGGAGCAGTATTATTTTGCTGCTGTTGTGGAGAAATGTATCTAAATAATGTCAAGGTGCAATGTGGGGATAATTTTGCACTGGAGTCAGTGATCTGTCTGCAGATGGAAAACACTTATTTAAGCAATATTTAAAGTCATCTCCAAAGTACTGTTTTAGGTGTGATCAGGACTAACTTTGCATAGTTGGTATACTTTGAAAATAATGTTTGAGTGTGTTTCAGAGACCTGGAGGTGCTTCAGTGGCACATGATAAGATGCACTGTGTAAGAGATGTTTTTTCTTCTTCATAAAGGGAGAGAAATTATATCTAATGATTACATCCTAGCTTCCTTTTCAAGTATTTTGATTCTGTAATGATGATTGGCTCTTCACTTGTGATAGAGGGAAAAGTAATGATTTACACATCTCTTTAAGGATTCAGTTTTTAAGTAGAGGTGGTACTTACATTTGACATCTAGCCAGGGATTGATCAAGTGCCTAGACAGCAGTTAAGAGTAAGATGATACATTTAGGAGGTGTTTAATTTCTCTGTCTTGGTGTATAGTTTCTCAAGGGATGATGCCTTTTGTTAAGATTCCACTTTCCTGAAGTACCACTTCTGTTCTGATGCTGTAATGTAGATATTCAAGGTAATGAAAAGTTAGTCTCTAATTTTTGGTGAGTGCAGAAGCTACCAGCTTTTACTTGAAGCTTTGAAGGGGGCGGGGTGTGGAGCTACAGACTTACAATGCACAATGTAATTCCGATGGTTTCCTGTTGCCTTATAAGTAAGAGGACAAGGGAATATGAGTCCATATATTGATTATGAATCAGTGTGCAGATTGAGCCAACTGCATGTAGAATATTTTGAGACACTCCAAAGAAAATATTTAATGTTTGTAAAGTTTCTGAGGAGAAGAGACGTCCTGAACTCAAATAAAGGATTTGGTAGGAGACTTTAATTCTGGTGTATGAATGTTTTATGCAGACTGTGTGCACAGTATGCTAGCTGTTCACTGGAGTTGAATAGTCTATAAAAATCAAGGTTCCTTAACTCACTGTGGTACCAGCAGGAGACCTAAAGAAGGAATAAGAAAGTGAAGCATGAATCTACTGGCAAAGCCTGAATTAATCAGTTTTTCTGTAGAAGCAAATCTGTTCCGGTTTCCAAAAGAGAAGCAGGCTGTTTAAAGATCTTAAGATAATGTGATCTCTGGAACAGATAATAAATTCATAGGGGAATAATCTGTTAATAGAAATTTGATATGGATCTTGATATCCGGTGAAAATTGGTCATCTGAGTTGACTGCTACCTTTGAACTAAGAAAGACTAAACCAGTGTTTATACGTTTCTATGACAGTTCTTATTACAATTATGTTGGCCAACTGTAGTGCTCATTATATGCAGAGTATAAATCTTCCTGGCTGATGCTCGACACCTTAACTTACCAATTTATCGTTTTTTTAGGTGATGTACATTATCCAAACCGCATATTGCATATCTCCTGTTTCAGGCTTGTTTGCAGGAGGGAAGCAATTCCGGATGATCTTTCTTTCTTTGCCAACTAACTGTAACATTTAGCTCTCCATCAGCCTGATGCTTACACAAGTGGAAAATTACTGCCTCAAAGCAGTTGAATGGCATTTTTTGTTAGAATATTAAGGATCTTGCAATTTGTTGGTGATCTAACTCACAGATTTTAGTAGTTTTGGGGGGTTGTTTAAGAATAGACCATGTAGTAACAAGTGTTGTACAAACATTTTTTAGGTGGCTATTTGAAGAGAAATAATTGTCTTAAAAATTAAGTTCAAAAACCAACATACTATATTTTTATTCAAAGCAGGGCACAGACCCTTTAATTTGATATGTTTAGGTTAAATGCGAGCAGCCCTAATAAAATGTCTTATGAGATATATTTTTTTTTTAATATTGTTTGGGCAGTAGCAATAGGATGTATTGAAATACCATAGGAGATGATGTGATTTAAAAATGTGACTGAACAGGGATGAAATGCATGCAGGCAATACATAGCTGTATGTGGGATGAGACTGTGAACCTGGATTAAACAAGTAAGAGCTGTTTACTTTTACTGTTTCTTAATTAGCTACTCCGGTTTTATTCCTATAATTTTAACAATACTTCTAATTGTATGTAGTGTCATACCTGATATAAACCTCTGTTGTTCACAGTCTTTTCCTTCTAAAATAAAAAAATACCTATCTTTTAAAAGTTTGGGTTTTTTTATTATTTTCTTCTACAAAAAAAAAATAAGAGCATTAGAACACATTACTGGTTTTTGGTTTATAAAGCTCTAAAATATGTATGGCCTTTTATTCATAAAGCTTTACATGGCTTAGGACGTACTCTTAAGCCTACTGGATTACATGGCACCCTGTTGAGGTGGCTGGGAAATTAAACTGTAGACTTCAGTGGATTGGGAGAAAAAATAATATTTGGGAAGAAGTTATTTGTAATGTTACGGTTTGGCTTGGCCCAGAATGAGGGATGATGAAGGAAGTAGGAAACTAGTACTCCCTCCTGGAGGACTGGTTTTAGGTTAACAAGCACTGGCTGTTGCACTCATCGACTCATCTCAGTAGTCATGGCAAAAAGGCCTTTGCAAACCTAAAATATGTTCCTGTAAAATGTGAAATACATTGTACTGGGAAAGAGATATGATAGAGGAAGCTTTTCTGCAGGGGCCAGTCTTGAAGTTTCTTTCTTCTGGTTGACCTACAAGGCTGGAACAGATTCCAGCTGTTACCTGTGAGGAGTGCCATCCTCTGGGGAGGCTATTCAAGGTTTCCAGCTGAAGCAGAGGCATTAAAGTGAGGAGTTGCACTCCTGTGCAGTTGCTTGTGAGCCTGGCTGGGGCTTAATCATACTAGGTTTGGGGATATACAAGCAGGACATGGAGCCACAGCTCCCAGTTCTGATGGGTCAGACAAACTGTGAAATGTAAAGAAAATTAAAGGTGTGGAGGGAGAGCGGAAACTTTATTTAAGCTACCATGATTTCTGTTATTGCTAGTATGGCATGGAGATTTTTTCCTGCCCCTGATACAAGAAAAAACTCAGCTCATGCTTTAAACTGTGACCATAGCTACTAATGTTTTTGCATGTTGATGAACAGTAACAGAAGCAAGCACAGCAGTCTCTGGAAAAACTCTCTAGGGTACACTGTCTCAGAAGGGCTTGTTTTCTAAAGGATTGTTTTAAACACAGTAATCTGACAGAAGAATGCTTTTAAGTATTTTATTTTGTTATAATTGTATTTATTGGAAAATCTTTGTGAAGCATCTTGATCAATTCTGATCCTTCTTCCCCCATGCCAATTCTTGGTATTTGGGCTGGATTTTCTGCCATTGTGTTAAATTTAGAGCTAAAGTGCTTCTTAAATTTAACAGTTAATACAAAAGAGAATTGGCATTTATTGGCCACCTACACTGATTGCTGCCGAACAGCAGTGAAAAGGCAGAACAGAGAGGGGCATAAAGCATATGTACCAACATGGTAGGATTACAGTTTGGCTTTGTCTTGTATTTGGAAAACAAGTGGAAGCTAATAAAACTGCACTTCTCATAGTACTTGCTTTTGCTGTATTCATACTCCCACCGACCAGCAGCAAGGTTGCAGTGAAAAGCAGAGATGGATAGTGCTATCATTGATAAAACAGAAGCTTCCAGAGCTGGTCTCAGCCATTGTGTGGTAGATACAGAAAAGATTAAATCAGATTGACAAACTGTTCTACTTCCATTGTCGGTGTCCCTCTTGCATTACCCATTATATCAAGTTATAGATTCTGTATAATGCAAAGTTAGGCTGGCTGTGTTAGCTCCTTGCAGAGGATTGTTCAGTCACAAGCATTGTATAGAACTGTTACTGAAGGTATTGAGTCTTGTGCAAGAAAAGAGGTGAACCAGGTGGGGTTTTCTTTGTTGTGTTTTTTTTTGTTTGTTTGTTTGTTTGTGGTTTGTTTGTTGTGGTTTTTTTTTTTCTTTTTTTTTTTTTTTTTAGGGGACAAAAAAAGAGCCAGTGATAGCTGGTGTAAAAACCCATTTGATTTATCTGGATAAATTCTGCAACCTGAAAGTAAAATTGTTGATACTGTTTAGTCAAGAAATCAGTGGTCTGTTATGTCTTGTTTGTTGGTATTTTTGAAACAGGTATTTTGGTCATGTGTAAAGCTTTTGATGAGGATTTAGCTGCTAGGTGTCCTATTCCTAACCCTACTCTGTTAGCTGGAGTGCTGCTGTTAGTTGGAGACAGAGCATGGGATTATGTGGGCAATTGGTCTGACCCAGCAGGGCAGTTCTGTTGCTAGATAGTAGGAACAGGTTAGTCTAGTCCTTGAGGGGAGTCCAGTAGAGACAGGCCTGGTGCTGCTTCCCTTCATTCATAGATCAGAAACTGAAGAAAATTCTGAAAAAAAACCCCAACCTTAAAGCCCTAAATTTTAGTGTTTGCTTAGGAAAAATAACAAATAAATCTGTGACTTATTTTGGTTGAATTCTTTTTTTTGTTGTACAAATTTTTAGTTACATGTGTTGAAGTACTGTCACCTAAAGAGTGCTACTACTAATAGCAATTAATTCACATGTCTGAAGAGAGACTGTTTCCTTAGGGTGATACAATGTCATTTCTGGTTTTCTTCCTGGACTTATAATGCACATCAGTAAGTTTGTAATTAAAATTCTGTTTAAAACCGTGACAGTGCTGCAGGTGGATGTGGTAAAAACAGGGAGTAGCTGTATGTACCTCTTTGCCTCTGTGAAATAGTCCAAAGTGATGTGCAGGAGGTATCTTCTGAATGCACTGGGTGCTCTTGCAAGGATTACTGGCTTGTTCACTGTGTCTGGTTTGGTACTGGTCCCACTGCACTCTTCTAGATGCCTCTGGGTGCTGCTATTTTCCTTATTATGGTTAATCAATACGAAAGTTACACTGTGAATAGTCTTCATTAGATGTAGAATTTTGGTCTACGTTACAAAGAAAGCCAGCTATCTGCCCAAGGAGAAGAAATGAAAAAATACTGTGAAGTTTGGTGCGTAGGATCAGATTGTAAGTATCTGATGTGATAGAAGATAAATAGGTTTAATAGCATGTATGCTACGAATTTAGGACCAAAAAAACCCAAAAACCCCAACCCCAAACAAACAAACAAGCAAAAAACATGAAAAAGAAAAAAACCCAACAGCTCAGACTGCTAACTTGATAGCATAGATGCTCACTCCCTAAATGATTTGGTTTGTAGTCTTTTTCATCCCATGCAATCAAGGAAATGTCCAGTAGAACTTGCAGTATTGTCTGCATTATTTCTCAGTTTACTGTTTTCTAAATTATGTTGAATAAATTATAGAAAGTACATATATTTTGTCAACACTATAGAAATTATAGACTAAAATGTACTGGGATACGGCAGAAGCATATCCAAAGCAGTCCTATGTTGAATATAGCTAAATCCCACCTCGGAGTTAGAATTTGTACTGCTGAATTTGCTTTGAGAGTAACTGTATCTACTCAGAATACTTTGCGACCCGGAATATAACCAGATTTTTTCTCTCTGGTTCCTAATGCTCTATCTAGATTAAATATAGCACTTCAATAAACACTGCATGGTAATAATGAATGCTTCTTGATTTCTGCTTGGAAAAGCTTGGGTTTTGTCATCTTTATTAATGTAATGCCAATTGTGATTGTAATTACAGCTGCAGTTTCCAAGTACTTCATCCTTGCTAAATGCCTTTATTAAAACACTACTGTTGCCTTGACAGTGTGCACAAATTGTGCTCAGGATTACACAGACATGAGAGCCTAGAAAGAATTTAGAAACCCTTAATCAGAATATTCTTAAAGTTACATAAAATACTTTCCTATTTCATTCTTAGCTGTGGCTAACTCACTGTACTGTGAAATGAAGACTAAAAAGTAACTTTCCAGGTTTAATGTTGGAAAATGCAGTTATACTGTCTTGAGAATGAACTTCGTGGTACCATTATAAGGATGAGTAAAAAGCTGTTGGCTGGTGAAGGCAGCATACTCTTAAACTATGTGTTTATGAAGATCAGCATCACTGCAGCTTGGAAAGTGTTTCTGAAAGCTGTTCAAATTTGTTTTGTAATGCTTTCCAATACCAATTATCAGATATTTGCAAGTAAAAGGTCTCTTTCTGAGATGTACTTCCCTTCAAGTCAATACATTTTAAGAGGGATAAGAAGCTTCTGGGTGGCTTTAAAAGACAGGACACTTAAAAGTGATTTTTTGGGTTCTTGTTTCCATGACAAAACCGATTCAAAACTGAAGACTGTTGTTTGTAGCTTAAGATCCAACATCACATACAAAACAATAGTCATGTATTACATCAGGGACCATGAAAACATAGGTAAACTGAGAAGATGAACGTGTATGAGGTTATTCAAAGGAAGAAAAAAAATGTTGATGGATCTTCTGGTCTCAAGTTTCTGTTGTTGTAGGGAAATCATCTTCCCCCCAGCTTTAGGACATTGCTTTCCAATCTATGTCCTTCACTAACTTTTATAAGCATACTACTGCTACTGATGTTTATTATGCTTGTGACATAGCTGATGTAAAAAAGGAAAACACAAGGCAGGAGAATATGCAGCCAATTAACCTTTAGATGGAGCTGTTTCTCCTCGGATGGTGTGCAGGTTGCAAGTACTTAGCTTAGCGTACCTATTAAATAAAGTAAGAATGGACTGATTTGTGCTGTAGTTCAGTAATAGATTTAAAAACCCCCAACAAACAAACTACATGTTCATCACTGCCTGAGAGAGGAAACTGTATCCTGTTCATATAGCTCTTAAAATAACTAAATATTGATAAGGAAAATAAAATGTATAATAATATTTTGGAAAATACATAAGTATATTCTGTGTAACTCCAGCTGGGGACATCTTTGTGGTATGAAAAAAAAATAATTTGAAAACTACATGTAAGGTAGTGTTATGCAGTTAGTGAGCTGAGCTTCTGGGCATTTAAATAGTTCCTTTAGAGACGAGGAGAAGTTGCATTTTTGTGGGTGTATTTGTGGGAGTATGCTCAAAAGGATAAGAGTTGTTTGCTTGTTTCCTATCATGATTAACGCAGAATTCTTTCATTAACAAGGCTTTCATGGTTCATCAGTATTAGCTCCAGCAAACCCAAGGCAATTCTGTTAGGTCCTTGGAAAGTTGTCTAATCTACCTTTGAATTAAGTGTTGCTTTAGAATGATATGTCCTCTGGCATGCATAGTTCTAGGTGTCTGCCCTTATGCACAATAAACCTGTTCAAGTGGTCTACAGATTCAGTGGTACCCACCAACAGCTCATCAGCTGCTCCAGAGCGTGCAGTTAATCTAGCCTGCAGTTTTTTTGCTGTCAAGAAATCTGGGTTTGGCTATGGGCTATATTAATTGTTCTGGCAGCAGCAGCAGCTTGCTTCTGCCTTTGCTGTACCACTTCTATGAGGCAGGGGTGCATTCAAGATTTGATGAGAGAGCAGAATCATCCCACAGGGAAGAAGTGTCTGGAATTGACCTGGTGGCAAATGAATAATATATTTAGCCCAAGGACATCTCCCTTTTTTCTTACACAGCTTGAATTGTTAAGAACAGTACTGGCCTGCTGGGTGCATTAGTCCATGTAGGCCAATAGCTGATCTCCAGCAGTGGCATTTTAGACTAATACTGATTAGGGCAACTGTGTGAACCTAGTCACTTTTGGTTATCCATTCTCCTCATAGTCCTCCTGCATCCACACTTAATGTATTAAGAATGTTAGCTGCATCTCTACCTATTCCTTTTACTGTGTGTTTTGGTAGTGTAGGGTTATACAAATAACAGCTCTGTATTCAGATGGTTGCATCACCTTCATGATTCTGAAAATGTTCATTGTTTATCCACTTCAACCTCTTCCTTTACCGATGGAAGAGATCTAGCCTTTCAGCCATCCTTTGTAAAAGCAGCTGTATTCTCTCCCCTTGGATCAATTTAGTTGTCCTTGTCTCCCATCACTGTATCCTCTTGGGATAGAAGCCAAAACTGTATTTGTGATATGGTGTAGCCTGGTAAGTATGTTTTTGGCATTACTAGTAGGCAGCAATATGCCTTGCAGTGACCTGCAAATGCAGGTTCTTGGGACTTTTCTGGGCTTGGTCTGGGTCTGAGCTACTCCTGGTTTATTCTCAACAGTTACTTAGTGGGCAAGTGATCGTTGCTTGGCCGAGTGTACTTTTGAGATGAGCATTTCTGGTAAAGGCTTGAGACTGGATGCTCACTGCCTAGCGCTACCAGCAGTCCTCTATGGCAGATGGGGCTACAGGACAGAGTTCGTGCCACTGCAAACACACAACCCAACCGACCCAAGCCAACCCCAAAAAACAACCAACCAACCAAAAACCCCAAAGCAAACAAAAAACCCAAACCCAAACCATGTGTTGGAAGTGCACTAATATGTGGTCCAGTGGTTTTCATTTTTCATCTTCACTGAGATAGCATTATCCTTCAATGAAGATAGGATAATCTCAAAGCAGTAAGAAACCAACAGTCTTTGGCCTAGTGACAGACACTGTGGAATGCAATACAAACATTTAAAATGACTTCTTAATTATTTGCTTAAGTATTTAAACAATTTTAAATAAATTCTATCATTTAAACTTTAAAGGTGTTACAAAATTATTTGTTTTCAGTGCACTGAAACTGTGACGTTCTTACAGGGAACTTTCCTGCTCAGTACTGGTTGCTGCACCAACTCTGTCTGGCCAGTGTAGATAAAACAGGACCTGTTTTGTTGCCCTTAGGATACGGAAGGAAACAAGCTACACAAGTGAAACATTTGTCAAGGTACCCAATGCTCTGACTTTGCAAGCTTGATGGTTAAGGCTCAGAGTTAACATTTATTTAAGCTATATTGAAATAAAAGCCCTGCCCAACCAACCAAACTGCAAAACCCAGTAACAAAAAAGCCCTGACCTGCAATTAAGGTCTATGAAAGATACAGGTGATGAAAGGAAGGGAACCATGCTAGAACTACTTACACTGATGTTGCATCAGAAGTGGTCTTACTGACAAAGCAGCAGCTAGGCTTTCAGTCTTTGCATACATCAATCTGTTGGACAGATGCTATTCAGAAGCCTTTCTAAGGAATTCACACATAGGGCAGTTTCCTTTGAGCTGCTGTCATCACAGGTTGGCTTTTGGAGACTGCTTGAAGATTTGCACACCACCTTTCTAGATTTTCTTTCTTCACAGAGGATTTGAACACTTACAGGTGGTTTTCTACTTGTTTTTCAGAGTCTGGACAGGTTTGGTGTTTTATCCTGAAATATGATCTTCCCTGTCCAGGGGAGCACCTAGCCGCTCTTGGTGAAACTAAGGTTTACTTCATCTCTTCAGATACATAGATACCATTTGATAGCTTCAGGCATTATCTTGTTCAACATGAGTTAAAATGTTTCAGTTGCTTTCTGTAGATTCAGATGAGAATGAGTATTTTATCAAATCTTAGATTTTAATCCATCTATTTGTGTTGAAAATGATTATTAATAATTTAAATAGACTAAATGCATGTAGCTCATTACTGGATCTTCATTGAGACAAGTCACAAGGGACATTTAACAAATTTAAGATGACTAATTCCCTGCTGCTTTCTACTAAACATGTCAGAATACCTGTATCTTTAAACAGCATGAGTCAGCAGCATGCAAAGGATGTAATAAAGCTATTATTATTAAAACCTTGTTGTTTACAGTTTTGTACAGTGACTTTTCTGGATAGCTTTGATGTGGTTCTTCAGTGTGACAGACACTAAGTGTGTTTATTAGCCTTTGTAAGCTTCTTTGGGAATTTCGGTTGTGGGTAAACAGCCTGGTTGGGTATGTTGTTTTTCTCCGTTGGTGACACCAACTGAAATTTGAAGTGGGAAGTGTTTATAAGTAGATCAGAGCCAAAATTGAGCAAGCTGGTGCTGTAGCAGCTTCAAGAGTAGAAAGTGTGCTCTAAGTACTGTGTTATAGAGAAGCAACTTGCTTGTTGTTTTAGTACGGCAACTCCCCTGGCCCTGCAGGGAGGGAGCAGAACAGATGAAGGCAGTACCACATGGCAGAATTTGAGGTAAGCTAGGAGACCACTGGCTGTTTATACAGGCTTTCAAAGAGAGTGGCTTGATGGGTTTCCTCCAAAACCAGTGTGAATTCTGTAAGGAAGGAATCCAGCAATTACATTTGCATTAATTTTGTATGCATTCATAAACACCAATCTTTCCTTTGTGAATTAAGTTTTTAACAGTAGTGGACTTTCACAGTTGTTTCGGGAGTTACAGGTAAGATGCTGACTGTCCGTAGACCTGAAACCAAGAAGTGTTCTTCTGTTTCACGGTAAAAAATGTGAGGTGTAAGAGGGTGAAAGAAATATAATGTTATCATGAAATCAGTTTGAATCTCTCAGAAGACACTTTATGGTATCATCTTGAGAACGCTTGAATGCTAAATAACAGCTTTTTAATGACTGGACAATGAAAAGCATATTTGTAGTACTGTTTTGTATGTATTACTGGGTTTTCCATAGTTGAAAAGGATGGTCTGTGCTGCTCACAGAGGTGGACAGAATCCAGAACAGATTAATAGAAAAGATGGTGAAGAACAGAAATTATGGGCAAATTGGAGACATCAGATTCATTTATTCATTAATACCAATGTAATAAATGTGAATCTTTAATAGGAATTAAAAATCTTAAGCTGTCTTACCTGTTAATATCAAACTCTTAAGAAGAAATTATATTGTCCAAAGCCAACAATACAGAGTAGTTGGCAAATTAATCTGAAACTTCTCAGTGCTGTTTGGAAACTTATGCATGGGAGATATTTCTAGGTATGTATGGCAGATATTTCTAGCAACTCAAGATAGCCTGCACCAAAAGACACCGACAAAAATGCTGTTTTCTGCTTTACTGCCAATGCTGCCTGTCATTACATATCCTTGCCTCTATGTTACCAAGTCTGTCTTGTTTAGCACTTGCTCCTCTCTCGACTTTCTGAAGACCTCCCACAACCTAATTGAAGTATTCTGTCTGACTTCTGGTAAGATCCCTGCAGGTTGTGATAAAGCTTTATTAGTTTCATTAGACTTTCATTACAGAATAATTAGAATCACGCTAACAAATTCTGTCATTATTGTTGTATAAATCTTGCATAGTAGCTGCTTGTTTCTTAGTAGTGAGTAGCTGAATGTTCTGCAAGTGCAAGAGGTAAATAAATCTTTGCTGGGCAAAGGCTTGTCAGGCTTCTGTTTACTTCCAGACAGTCCTGAAACTTTTCCTCAAGTCTTTGCTCATACTTATCTTCCATGAATGAGGTAACTCAGTAGCTGTTACACCTTCCGTCTGGCAGCATCCTAGAAGGTACCCAGCAACTGTTTAGAACAGGATATAATGGGAAGCAGTGCTGCCCTATAAAGCCCAACCTTTACGTAATTGACAGAACTTTATTTCTCTTACATTTGCCTTTGTATGTCCTACGAACAGAATATCCAAGAACTTCTTTAACAGAGGAATCCTACACAGATATTTCAGATTCTGTTTTCCTACACAGTGCTGTAGTAAAAGAAATTACAATGTGACAAGATGACTTCTTCTAAAATAATTTGTCTTTTGATATGATAGCAATTTAAAACCACTTTAGAGGTGTCATCATTTGGAGAAAAGGCAGAGAATCAGGCTCAGACTTGTGATACAAAGGCAATCTAAGCTTCAGTTAGAAGTATTCAATACTGCTTTTGTGATTTTTTTTTTTTTTCCAGGTTTTTTTTTTTTTAAATACATGATATCAGCAACAGTATCTTCTATATACTGGTGATCTCCATGTGATGCATAAACTTGCATAGTGTTAACTGCTGTAGAATTCCTTGTATTTTGTACCGTGCTTACACATTCTTGTCCTCTAATCAGCAGTCCTGCAGATTTTTTCTAATGTTGGATCATTTTCAGCAGGCATTTTCAAAAGATTTATGATTCTAAAGGTGCTTCCCTGCTAATTTATTACTTTGAATTGATTGTCAAATGTGAATATGAATTTAGATTGTGCTTGTGCTCAAATTTTGGTTGCGTGTTGCTGAAACATTGACCTGGACAACAAGTTATGTTTTCCTTACTATGGTGCATTACTACATCTCTACATTAATAAAACATAAAGGCTCTACAGATCAAAGATTACATGTCAGGAGTAATTTTTGCTTATTCTGAGAAAGAACTCAGCTGCTCAGGAACACTGGAATTACCTAATCTATGATGCTTTTATCTAATCTTACAAACAGATGTGTGTTGTTTTTTTTTTTTAAAAAAAAAACAAACAACAAAAACAAACCATACATTTGGGATTATGTCTGTATTGCTAATTAGTTAATACAGATCTGCTTATGGCACTTAAGGAGCTGTGAGTGGAGTCCTGACCTTTACGTTCAAGGTCATATTTTGGAAGCAAAGTCCTGCCTTGGGGGCTAGGGGTTTTATTGATTTAAATTTAGGTCTGTCACAACAGTTGTTCATAGCTGTTTTCTGTACTCCATCTTAGTGATTCTGTTAACAGAAATAATTTAATGTGCATATGTTGCTCTGTGTGCCTCACACTGCCTTCCCATATTCAATTACGAAGCAACTCATGCTGTACTCTCTGCCAGTTCAGTTTGCCTTTTTGCTTTTTGCAGTCAAGGAACATTATTCACTGTATTTTAATACTGCTGTGGCTGAACCTCTTTCTGTCTGTTAGAAAGGATCAATTGGCTGTTGCCTTAAGAGATTTCATTATTAAGATTTCTGGAATGTTCTTCATTAGCAAAGCTTTTTAGCTGAATAGCATTCAGACCTGCTGCATATACAGTCCAGGGCTCAACGGCTTTATTTAAGAAAACCCGATGCATTCAAACATACTTGTTCTGCATCTTCTGTGCAGGCATAAAATGGTTGGGGTCTTTTCATTAGTGCTAAATAAGACACTGAACATTCTAGGCCTCCCGTTCAGATGATACACTTGACAGAATTTTTGCTATAGTAATCTGTTGTGGTTTAACCCTGGCCAGCAACTAAACCCCACACAACCACTTGCTCACTCCCCCCATGGCAGGACCGGGGGGAGAATTGGAGCAGTAACAGTCAGAAAACTCATGGGCTGAGATAAAGACAGTTTAACAGATGAAGCAAAAGCTGCGTACCCAAGCAAAGTAAAGCAAGGAATCCATTCACCACATCCCCTGGGCAGGCAGGGCTTCAGCCATCCCCAGGAGAGCAGGGCTCCATCAGGTGTAACTGCTACTTGGGAAGATAAATGCCATCACTTTAAATGTCCCCCTCCTTCCTCCTCCTCCTCCTCCCAGCTTTCTATACTGAGCATTATGTGGTGTGGGACATCCCTTTGGCTAGTTGGGGTCAGCTGTTCTGGCTCTGCTCCCTCCCAGCTCCTTGTGCACCTCCTCACTGGCAGAGCATGGAGAACTGGAAAGTCCTTGACTTAAGAGTAAGCACTACTTAGCAACAACTAAAAACATCAGTGTGATATCAACATTACTCTTATAGCAAATCCAAAACACAGCATTGTACCAGCTAGTGATAAGAAAATTGATTCTATCCCAGCTGAAACCAGGACATAATCTTCTGGGAATTGTAGCTTATTTCTCTTAAATATCTTTCCTAGAGTGGTGTATTTCTGTTTATAAATCTTCCTCCTTTGAACACATTCATAGTTTAATACTCATGTGATTCAGATATTGACCTACTCAAATATTTTTTCTATGGGAAATAAAAGCTTTAATGGACTGACTGTTGTGTCTTCAGGTTTTGATACATTTTTGAAGTCTCAGTTTGCATTGAAAGGCACATACTCTATTTCGTAGTGATATCTATGTCTTAGAACTGGAGAGTAGGGTGGGGATGCAGAGTAATTTGATATTATAAACAGACTTTTGCTCAGAATCTTTGGAAGGAAACTAATTTACATCCAAAATAAAAATGAAAAAAAGTCAAGTGTATAGAACAGTGTAAGGTGATTACTTTTTAAATGATGTGAATAGATACCTACTTGCATTTCTAGCTTTAGTGTTTGTGGGTTTTTTATAGTTACATATCTTCTACCCACATTCTTTTTCCAGTCCAATTAAAATTTTTTAGTAGCATAAATATTTAGAAAGTTCAAAAGCTAGGCAAATAAATCTGCTCTGTTATATTACTTTGAAATTTAGTTAAATTGTTTTCTGCTTTCTTGAAAAAAAGAGGTGAAGTAATAAGGGGGAGGGAGGAACTCTACTTTGCCCAGAGGCCTCTGAAGGGCTCATGGGATACTTCTGAAGTGTCCCTCAGCGTGTGTTTTGGTCATGTAAAACTGACTGCTAAGGAAAGAGTATGAAACAGCTCCCACAATCTAGATACTAGGTGTTTGGTAGAAATCAGATTAATCCTACTGACTTAACACCACAGAGTTACAGAACCATGTCTCTCCAGGCATGGAGGAGTGCTGGCTACTCTTGCCGTTTTGCTGTGATGGCTTCAGAGTAGAATCTGTGTTACTCATAGAAACACATTTGCAATTCCACATACCTTTCTACTTATATCCAATAAATTGAGGATTTATGGCTTTCTCTTGCTGCACCCTGCAGAAAATTAAGTGAAATGTTTTTGAAAAAAGGAATGAAGATAAAATAGGGAGGTTTCAGCCTGAAGAGAATCCTCTTTTCCTTTCAGGCCTGCAGTTTGGTTTCTTAGAAAGTAAAACCACATCCTAAAATGTGTCATTTGTCAGTGATTCCATCATTTCGTATTGCTCAACACTTCTGAAAACCTGGACAAAAGGAATCAAAAAGAAGAAATTAAATGACTGAGTGTTAAAACTGATGGTTCATTGACCAGTCAGTTATATTAACCAGCCATTTTCTCTAATGAATATATGCATTTTCTGTGAAACAGAAATTGTATTAATTGCTGGGAAGTAAAAAAAAAAATAAAAAAATTGGTCTATTTACTAAAAACACCTTGTTGATGGACACTGATCATCAACAAAAACAAACATTTGTGTCAACTCATTTGGACAAGAAAAACTGAGAAGTGCTTTTAAACCCTGAGCTAATCTTAAGGCCAATTACTAGTTTGACTGCTATTATAGTGAAAGAAATTGGTTTGGTTTGTACTCTGTGTGTTGGGATTTTTGTTGTTTCTTTTTAAAGCTTCAGAACCTATAGCTGGCTTTTAATACTTAAGAGCATTTCAGCATCTCATGAAATCCAATTTTAAATCCTATAATATTAATAATGCCTTCTTTTACACTTTTCTTCTTTCTAATATGTAAGAAAGCCTTGGCTTTCTGAACTTCTGAAAGGTTATCTATTTTGTTATTTAATGAAGAAACAACTGCTGTGTAACACTTAAAATAATTTTGCTAAGAAAAAATTCAAGTTAAAATGTGGAAAAGGAGTGTCTTATTTTAGTAGATGGACAAAAAATAATTGTTGTAAATAGTCTTACTAAATTTTCCTAGGGTTTACGTGTGTAGGTGATGAGTGCTTCTCCTTTTTCAGCCACACTATTGAAGGACTTAGAATTTTCTTGGCAATCCGTTCTAGGTAATATGGAGAGCACAAAGTCTGTAATAGAAAATGTTAAAACTTAACAACTATATAGAGTTCCAATAGTCCATATTTGGTATATTGAAATACCTTGAAATTATCATTATCTAATTCTAAAAGACTGAGATATCTAAACAGAAATAAACATTTGTAAGTCCAAAAGACTTAGACTGAAATATCTTGAAATACCATAATGTAAAGGATTTCTTCATATTCTCACTATTATCCTGTATATTCTAAGGCTCTTCACAGCATCTGGTTTTGTTTGTATTTGTAAATCTCTTTGCTCACTTTCTGGTGTTCCAAAACATCAAGGTAATGTCTTAAAATGTCAGCATCTCCTTTTCGGATAGAGAAAGAACATTCATACAGAAAGAAGGGATTGCAATAATTCAGCAATTGGTACATTCCCCTTAGCATTACAAAGTGTTTTGAGAACGTTCTGGTTAACATGATGTAGTGACAATTTCATGGGTTTGGAGGCTCTCTACGAGAATTGGAATTGCCCTACGCTTGGTTCCTGAAACAGCAGTTGAACACCTTCCCACTTTGCTCCCTGCAGCCTCTGCATCACCGCGCCTGAAGCTGCCAGGCTGCCTTGTCGTACATGACAGCCTCACATCTGCTTGCCAGCCTTTTGCCTGAATGCTCCCAGGTGGCTGGGATACCACGAGGTTGCCAGTGTGTGAAACTGCGCCAACCGCTGTGAATGCATAGGCCTAAAATTACAAATGATTTCCTAAGAATTTCAAAAGCAGTCTGGCACAACAATAACATTTACCAGACCTTGTGTCAGTGGAGGCTTCAACATATGTAATATGCCAGAACTTTGATTTACAGCAGGTATTGCAGTTCCTGTTTATATGCATATATATGTATATATATTTACACACACATTTATATATAATCTATATATACACCCCCACTCATCTATATATAGTCTCTTAGCTTGAAGTTTGTTCTTGGCTACAGACCTCTTACCTGAGAGTGGCACAGAGCAGTGATACTGCTTTCTCTTTTGAGTACATAAACAACCTTTTTCCACACTATAAAGTGAAAAAAAATGTGCTTTGAACCTACACCTAGAGGCTTGAGACAATTAAAAACCAATGTCAAAATAGCCTTCTGTTGGCAGTACAGGACACACAGTATTGCTGACTACTAGAAATTGTATAGAAGTGCTGTCTGTAAGTGTTAATTTCCGAGGATGTTTTCTTGGCCTGTGGCAGCAGAAAAAGAGAAAGTGAAGTACAAGGGTAGAAAATACTGTTGTGTTTTGAAGCAGATATTGAGAAAGTTTCATAGTCCGTTTTTCCTGCCTTTCTCATGGAAGAAGCGGAACTACAGTAAATAGTTGATAAGTGTCTTCGTGAGTATCTTGTGTAGAGCGAACCGTTGTACAGAAATACTCGCTGTGGCGAAGGGAAGTAGCTGAGGGACCCGGGCCCGCTAGTGCAGCGCTGGGGCAGTCTGAGCTGGGTGGAAAAATGCTGCGAAGCTGGTTGTGAGGAGGATCTGTTGCCAGGCCTTCTAATTTCTCCTCAGGAAAACAAGTCAGCTTTGCTCCTGGTTAGGGGTGTATAGCTCTGTCCTGACAGAGCTTTGGGAGGATGCAGCACGTTCTGATTTCTAGGCACGGGCTGTCGAATGTATAATTGAAAATAATGTCCCACTGAGCAGTGCTGGTCACAGATTGCAGTGCCCTGGTGCTGGGCTTCACCTGCAAAGAGTCCAAACAACTTACCTGCCTGCGCAGCAGTGTTCATGTCTCTTAGCAGTTACCAAGAAGAGAAAAGAAATCCCTATCGTGACAAAACCTTGTCATTACTTCTGTTATGGTTTGAATACCTTTAAAGGGAAAGTCATTATCACTTAAAAGAGGCTACTGCATCTGCTGAGGTGGATTTTTAGATGATAAAATTAATATACCCTTTATATCAATTACTAACATCAGTTAACCTTTCTTGATGACTTAAAAAATTATTAGGTAGTAAAGATTTATTTACATTTTAAAATTATAATTTAAATTAAAGAATAGTTTTTAGTGTGTTTCTTTGCTTCACACAGTACAACTATTCTTTCATGTTTTACCATTTGTAGCTGCAGTGTTCCATCTTACTGTTAAAAAATACACTGGTAGAAAGACAAACAATTTTTGCAGGATCTCAGTGTTAATAATTTGTTCTTTTTTGTCATGAGAATAAATCTTATTTCAATGAGTTTCGTGAACAGCTAAGTATAGCACAGGAGATGGAGAATTTGGGGGCAGGTAACAGTAGAGTGCTTTTCTCTGAAAAAGATTATTTCTGTAGAAGATGATGTACCTATTTTAATGAATTTGTGTAAACTTTTTTAAACTATTAGACATTCTTGAAGTTTCTGAAATTTTCTTGCTTTTATGGATATATGCATAGTGCGAGAAATCTAATTTTCCAGAAAAAACAAGATAATAATGGAAGTGTAGAGTGTTCCTTCTTGTAAACAGATAATTTTATTTATCTTTGGGTAAGTGTTTCTTTGAACAATAGTATTTGTTTTAAATTTCATTGAAAAGTTTTGAGGAAAAATGGTTAATTCTCCTTCATGTTTCATTAGTCTTTACTGTAGTTCAGAACTGAACAGTGACTCAGCCCTTTAGAAACTAGTGTTTTAATAAAACTTAAATCTTTTGAAATTCTTGTTTAAAATGAGATTCAGGTAGAGGAAACCTTCTCTAACAGTAGAAATAAATATTTATTATATTTAGGGATGTTGCCTCACCATATTCTTGCTGCATAATCTTTCATGGCTCCCCTATAGGAGACCCACGCATAAGGGTTAGGGTGGTTTGCCAAGTGCTTCAAAGGTTTGCACATTATGTTTTAATAATGATGGAACAATTTGTGATGCAGTTAGGAGAAGAAAATCTGGATTTCGAAGAGGAGAGGGATCTCTTCTTTCTATCCTTATGTAGGAAGTTACTTGTCTTGCTGTCTTCAGGGGGATTCTATTGGGGTTTTTTCTCCTATTTTCTTTATCTTTTTTTCTTTCCTTCTGGGGTTCAACATCAGATGCATTAAGAACCCAGGCACTTCTCTGAATGTCTGCCAAATCCACTAAATTATTCTGGCACTCACAAGAGAAGACGTTATGGCAGCTTTTGGAAAATCAGCTGGAGAAGAGTCTGTTGCTGCAATTTTTTCCTGTGGGATGCCAGGACGATGGAGTGTTCTGTGCTACCGCATAGAGCTATAAGCAGTTAGTAGTCTAATAATTACAGTGCAGGATACTGAATACACAAAGACATGTCATTTTACAAAGTCGAATTAAAGCACGTACAGCTGGGAAAATTTCATTGCATCTTCTGTCTTTTGAACTTATATTAAACAAAGTATAGAATGATGTACTTGTCTATAAATTTTCATACACTGCTAAAGACATATGAAAACCAGTAATGTTTTGGGGTGGGTTTTTTTGTTTGAGTTTTTTTTTTTTTTTAAATTGGCAGAGCAGACTGAAAGTATTTGAAGAAATAAATGATCCTTGGTTTGATCAAACCTTCCCACATAATGCATGAGAAATTGCTTACTTTATTGTTTCTGTCTGAACTTTTTCTAATCCCATCTTTGCTTTGTGCTGATTCCTGTGACAGACCATTAGTAGTATCTTTTCGAAGCAGAGAATGGCTTGTCTGATTACATTTAAGGCTTGCCTACGCTTACAGATGTCAGGAAGCTGTGTGGCTTCCTCTATGTCATAAACTTTTTTTTCTTCCAGAATCCCAAGATTTCTTGTGTGTTACAGGCAGAAAAGAACCTTTTGGAAATGGATATTGCTGGTGATTCGCTCGACTGTTTATGTTTCATTAGTGGTGGGAACAGTTCACGTGGCTCTGTTGTTCCAGCATGCTGCTCAGCTTCTGCAATTGGCCATTTTGGGTGGAGGCTCCGGCAACCTCTTGCTTTCTGCTGTTTCCTATGTTCTTACCGCTGCAATGAATGCCAGCAGCTGCCAGTTTAACGTGCTTGCTGTTGAACACGTTAGTGGTGGGCTTTACTGTAACTTAAGTGGTATTGGACTTCATGATATGGTAAGATTCTCTTGCTATCTAAGTTGATGGCCACAGTTTCTCAGTTTGGTGTCTGTACTGGCCCGCTGCTCTGCTGAGTGGATGTCAGGAGTCAGAGCTGCACTGGCTGACAATCACGAACTGTGTTGAACTCAGAATCACTTGCTTCGGGTAATAATCTTTTATGTGTAGAGGACATGTAGAATAATTGTGTAGCTGTGGATTCTCGGTGATGGTTGGCACAGTGGCCAACAGGACTCTGCTCTTGTGTACTTTTGCATTCTTGTTGTGCTGCCTGAGTAAGGGAAGCTTGCGGGGATGGTTCTGAGATACGATTTTGCCTAGAAAGTTGAGTAGCCTCTTGGTATGAGCAAAAGAGAGACTGTAAAGGACAAACAAAACCAAGAATGGCTTTTTAAAATAGATGGCCAAATAGCAATTTTTTGAACTGTTTTATGGCTTTTTTTGAGGTGGGTGCATTTTTACATTTTCTGGGTGTATAAATCGTTTACGTGCATGTTAGCCTATGTGTACTTAATCTGCAGACATGTAGTTACAAAAAGGCAAAAGCTAGGTAAGGGAAAAGATCAGAAATATGTAAAAGCTGTATTCACCCTGTAATAGGACAACAGTATAAAGTTTACCTCCAGTAAATACTTGTGATAATAGTACTGTGCTAGTGCCAGTTAAAAGCAGTGATAGGTGAGTCTTGCAAAGTGTCTTCACTTTTTATTTTGCTAAACTGTTCTTGTGGGATTATTACTATTTTTTTTTTCTGCTTTGTTTAGTAGCATGCCAATAGTGAGTGAATGTGCAACAGGAATCTGCATCAGTGTGATTTCCACTGCTGTATAACCCTAGCAATTGCTATTCTATTGAAGAGACTGCTAGTGCAGCACAAATACATACGGTCTCAACAACGAATTTGATCAAATTAACTTGTTATTGTTCTTAAAGTCAGATCACTTGCTGTTTCAATTCATCACATGTGTGAATGCTTGCATTGATACCAGAAAGGAGGTGGCTCTGGGTTATGAATAAGCAACTGAATGATGGAATTGCTTGTTGTAAGTAGCAGATTGATTAAAATGGTTGTTGATATTCCACTGGTTTTAAACTGTGTCAAAGATCATAAGCTTTTTCTGCAGCTGAAGATGGTATTTTGGAAGGAACATACCAGAACTTATGATGCTGCCTCCAAGCACAGTTAGTTCTAGTTGCATGTCTTTCACATTTTGATATCTCTGTGCCTGGAAACTGTTAGGGATTTAAGTTGCACAAGCCTACTATTTATGTTTTGAGTTTTGGCTTGGAATTTTAATTGAAGAATGGCATTTTAGTATTGAAAAGTCAAAATGGGTTGTCAAAGAAGCTTATGCCTCTTTCCATCTCCAATAATTGGATGTATTGGTATATTTTGTATCTAGTCAGACAGATCCATGTATAGGGAGATTTATTTTAAGCTTTGTTTACTTTTTTAAAGATGATAAATCTCATGAGCCTTTCCTGCCTCTTATTGCAGATCAAATTTTGAAGTTTTTTGGTGGGTATTTTTTGGCAGGGGAGGAGAGAACATGGTTTGTAGAGCCATGTTTTGCTTAATTGCAGGTATATCTACATTAACAAATTAAAAACAAAAACAAACCCAAACCCAAACAAAACAAAACAAAACAAAAACGAAACCAGAAACAAAACCAAAACCAAGCATATCAGAAGAACAAGAAGCAATTCAGAGATCAAACTTAAAATGAAACATGTGCTTGGGCTCATTTGGAAAGAGAGGTATTTTCCTCAAGCACATGGTAGGATTTAGATCTTTGAATAACCTTTAGTTGCTATTACTTACTTAAATTATATGGTAGGAAGTGTGCTTAAGGGCTTCAGGATACCTTAGCTCTCAGCTTAAGACTTCTTTCACACCTGTATATTTCCTTCCTTTCATGCTAAAATATATAGTACAGACTCTTGGGTACAATATTTCCCTCAGCAAAAGTACTTTGTGTGCAATGTAAAAAATGAATAATGGTTGAAATATTTTTCCAGTTTTCCCTTACATCATAGCCTGAATTCTGCAATGCTGCATAGCCTTATGTTTTGCCTTCTTGATCAATACTCAAGTGTCCTGTATTTGTTTGTTTTAGGACAGAAAATACCTGCTTTTGTTTTGTTTTTTTTTTGTTTTTGTTTTGTTTTTGTGGTTTTTGTGTGTGGGTGTTGTTTATTTTTTTTTTCCCCCTCAGCTGCTACTTGGGCTGTCTGCTTTTCTCTAAGAATGAAGGTTGTTACCTAGAATATATTCGTGTACAATAGCCTAATTTGTCCCTAAACCTCTTCCTTTCCTAAATGAAGTTATATTAGCAAAATTCTACAATATGAACATGAGTTTGTCATAAAATTGCAGAGGTTTTAGGTATTTTCTCAGAATTATTAATTTGGTTGGTTTAGCCATCCGTATTAACGCAATGTTTCTTGTACAGATTTTCTTCTGTGTATATACATATATATACACACACATACATACGCACACACTTTCTCTCTGGCTTTCTTGTAACTGTTCCAGTGTTTGAAATCAATTAATCTTGAATACAGAGCAGCCTACAAAAATTTCTCTAATCACCTCACAATGCTTTTACTGCTTTTTACTTGCTTTATAGACATCCATGTTGAAGTATTTCGGCAAATCATGGTATGGTTTTAATAATGTTTATCAAAATAATCACAAAATAATTTGACCATACTTGCAAGATGTATTTAATTCACATTTTATATGTCTGTGACTCATGAGGTTATAGCTTCTGAACAACAAAACAGTTTCTCAAAGAGAAGAAAAAAAAAAGTTCTTTTGAAAAATCAATGTTTTGAGTTCTCTTGAGGCTTATGCTCTGAAGCGTGTATTTAATTTACTACTTGTCTAGTGGTTAAGTTCCATTCTGGCTCTTCTGAGTGAAGTGAGCTCAGTCTTCTGACTCAGCAAGCACCTGCTCACATAGAGGCAGAGGCTATTGGTAGTTTAATGAGATATTTATTGTGGGTTTTTTTCCTACCTTTGTTCCTTTTTCCACATTTCTTTCATTTCATGCTAAGAAAAATGCATTTTTTCTTGACCCTTCAGCATCTTCAGAAATGTATCATTATGACCTTTTCATACATTTTTGAGAGTAGACACTGAGCATATAATATGCAGCATCAAGTCAAGGATGCTGTACTACATCTCAAGATGAATAGGCACATTCTATTGCAAAGTTAATGGGGAAGAGTTTTAAGTTGTTTTAAAAAAATAGCTGTAGTTTAGATCAACTGCAAACAGATGAGATCCTCTAAGAAGAGTTAAGATCTGGGAGGTCAAGGTTCTGTCTCTCTTAAAAATTGAACTCCGTGACTTGATGCTGTTTTCAGGCTGATAACGCTCTGTTAATAGGTAATGAATTTGCTTCTCTGAATGACTCCAGAAGTACATTCTAAATAAAATCCAAAACAAGAGTGTTTCTCTGTTTACCTCCTTCTGCCTTAACTTTCTCTTGAACACTTGCTACTTCTGCTTTTTCAGGATTGTACAGAAGTCATGGTATGTCTTTGTTGGAAATCTTTGTAGATCATTAAAGTTAGTGACATCAAAGATGCACACTCAAAAAAGCCCTTCCAGAAGTAAATAATAGTATTGACAGCCAATTTTTGTAACTTAATACCTCCTCTTATCTAGCAAAAAAAAAAGTGGTTCATGTCTGTGAAGATGAAGAGGTTTCTTTAATCTCAGGTGTGTAAGACTGTTTTGTCCACTGCATACTTGATATAAAGCAGAATTCATTCTAGTTTGAAACAATTTTCAAAATATGAAGCAGCTAGTCAGTATTCACAT
Organism: Falco naumanni; assembly: GCF_017639655.2. NCBI lineage: Eukaryota > Metazoa > Chordata > Aves > Falconiformes > Falconidae > Falco > Falco naumanni. The sequence goes on from NC_054067.1 coordinate 17,937,700, forward strand.
TTGGGGTTATAAAGCCCACTATATTAAAAGAAAAAACAAGATGAAGTTAACATGTAAAAGGAGGTAGCTATGAGAGGATTTTTGTGCTCAGTTAAGAAAACTAAAGCATTTTGCAAGGCAGTATTCCAAAATTTTCTGACTTGGGAAAATGCTGAGAAGCAGCAATTAAAAAGTTGGCATTATCAGATGCTTAATTTCTAACAAGCTTCCTTTTCTGTTTTGGATTACTTGGAGGATGTTATTGTGTGTCTGGGAAGATTGGAGGGGTTGGACGGATGGGGGAAGGGAGCAGTTCTAAGTTTTGCCCTTAATTAGCTTTTAAAATACGGAAATATTTGGAACAACTTCTACATATGCATTATGCATGCAGATATGAAGATTTAAGGTTGTTTAAAACTTCAGATAATCCCTATTCAGAAAATAATAAATCTTGGATTGGTGGAATTCATCCTGGGTTTATGACTTAGAATAGGGTGAACTACATTCCCATTTAATCAAACATTTCAGAACAAAGTATTTGTACTACATTAAATTCCTGGAAATCCATTTCATTTTTCTTTGAGAAGGTAAATGCTATTACATTTTATTATTTTTTTAATTTCTATATTTCATCTTCTGCTTAATACCAATTGAGTCTTAAGTCTCTTTTACCATGCTTCTGTCATCTGTGGTTTATGACAGAAACTGAATGTAGCTCTTGTCTAATCAAACTGGACCAGATTATTATGATGGGGACCTCTTAACAAAGTTGCAATTTTAGGGATGATCAAGTAGCATAATAGAAATATTCATGTATCCATGAAGCCTAAAGTAATTATTTCAACCTTTAATGTAAAGTTACTAAATCTCCATGGATAGTCAGGTTGTCTGTATATCCAATACTTAGGAATATTTTTTTTGCTCGCTTGTTTTATGACGCTGGGCATTACTAAACTCATGTTTTCTAGGAAGAGGTTTCAAATATTTCCAAATGACAGAGTCAGAGAGCTTAATCAGATACTGAGAGTGAAGGTGAAATGAGTCAACTCCTTTAGAAGCAATGTCAATTCAATTTATTTTCATTAGAAAACACTACAGAGATTTATAATCCTGAAGTATCAGTAATTTATAATGCTTGCACTTGAAATTTTAATTATATCCTTGTTGAACCAAACACTGTGTTATTAATTAGTGGACAGCAAAGGTTAGCATTTCATCACTAAAATTAGCTTTATGTTTGCACTGTGTCTTTCTGTGCCAATTGTATGGCATAGGCATAAGGGAGTATTTGTACCCAACAAACAAATGTATGTTAAACTCAGGTTTTTTGAACCTGGTAAATAACATGGTTTAGTATGTACATGCATGGTGGGTAGCAACTGAAGCAATCTCCCTATAGTCCTGCCTGTGTAAGTCTTAACAACAGAGATGAGCCAAACTCTTAATTCAGAACTATTTTAGGAACTTGAAAGGTTCCACACAAATTTTCATACTGGCACAGACAAATGTAACCCATTGGATTTACTCCAAATTTGATTTGAATGTTAACAGTTACAGACTTCAGGGTGTTTTAGTTTGTATGATTAAACCTTAATTTCTTCTCTTACCAAATAGTTTGTTGAATAAGTTGTAGATAGATTTGAGACTAATTTTGGGGTATTAACTGTTCGTGGCTCTGTTTTTCTATAGTCGTGTATGCTGTGTGAATGCTGAATGACAAAAAGCTTCATCAACCTTTCATCTTTTTCTTGAAAAATTTAAGAAAAATATCTGTCTGACAGGAATTTTAGTTATTTTTTACACTGTGAGAATTGTCACTCAAAACAGATACTCTACATGGTCATATATAATTTTATACATAAATAATACCAAATGCCATAAGGACATCTTGTTTTGTTCTTGCCAGTAATAACAAAACGGAAAAAAAATGCAGTTCTAAGCCATCTTGTTAATAACCAGTTTGGGTCTTTATTATTTTAGATGTGCATAATTTTTGTATAATACTATAAACTCGATTTCCACCCCTCTCCTTGAATTTGATTGTTGTGCTGCATACAGAACATGTGTTCTGTTTGGAAAGTACATCTTTCTTAAACTTTATAAATAAACTAGCAGTAGTTTTGGGTTTTTTTTTAAACTCTTCTGGTACACCTGATGGTCTAGGTTCTCACCAGAAGGAAACATCTGGCTTCTGAATTGTTTCTAAAAGGTGTGTGTGTTTGTATACATATATATATATAAAAATAAACAATCCCTGTTTATATAATAACCTTGCTACACATTCATGTACATCTGGCCTATAGGAAAATAATTCAATGCATGCGTTGTGGATAGCATCATACTTGTTTTGCTAACAAAAGCTGGAAAAGCCAGCACTGTTAATAGAATGATGGTTCTGTAGCACTGAACTTGGGCCAAAACTCGTTAACGTTCAGGCTGTGCACTGTGGGATCTCCAGGCAGCACATATTCGATCCAGACTATATATCAATGCATGGTATGACTTCTGTTCAGCTAGCTAGAACATACCATTAGCATTCGTGATGACTTACCACTGTTGTGTTGGATGGAGAAGAGTAGTTAAATGGGCATCGAATTAGAGTAGAGCTGACAGACTGTGGTACAAAAGCTGAAGTAATAAAGCTAGTCTTACAAATTTTGAAAAAAAATGAAATGGTCTTAGGCTAGTGCTTGCAGTCATTTAGTTAGCATAATCTGTCCCTAAATCTTTATTTACTGTGTCTTTATACTATGGTGTGGATTATTTTCAGGTGTATATATATATTCAGTGTGGCCTTTACAGTACCCGAGATGGATAGTTGATACAAACAGGCATTTTCTCATGACTTTAAGTCACATCTTTGCAGCAAAGGCAGATGTATTATACATTGTGTCTCTTTCCAGCTGCCTTCATTCTTCACCTCTGTGATATCCATCGCTGTTTGTTCCACTTCGTCTGAGTTTCACCTCATTGCCCTTGAGCTTCTCCCCTCCTTCGTTGCAATTTTTTCCTGCTAGAGTTCTAAGGGATTGTCTCGCTGTTATGCCTGTGGTTTGTTCTTCTTTCATGACCTCCGTTTCTTCTTCTGCTGGAGCTAATGTTTCCCTTTGCTACTCACCGACGGGGCTGGTGCCCCTATCTCCCTGTTTCTCCTCTGACTCCATTCTTTCCCTGCTGCTGAGCACAAAAAAATTTGGAGTGGAAAGGTAGATTAGCAAATAAACTGATCAATGATAATTGTATAGCCTTCCTCCCAACCTAGAACTCCCCAACTCTGAATTTTGCTCCAATGTGTCAGCCAAAAGTGAATTCTATAGAAAGATTTAAAAAAGAATGTAGTAAAAAGAGCAAAGAAAGTAACCACCACAGGGAGCTTCTACCGTTGTATCTCTTTCAACAGAACATTAGGTCTTGGAAGCTGTACTTCTAAAGCTTTCCTTGGAAAATACCCTTCTTTTTTTCTCTCAAGAACTTTATGCCCTCAGGATAGAAACCAACACTGCTTAACACACTCCATGCAACAATCCCATCCCACGGAGAGGTGTTATACTTTGCTGAATTCTTCATGTATGTGTAGCAATACCAGTTTGCTGGACCAAAATGAAATAGAGATTTATGCAGCTGCTGCATTTACTAAAATGGAACTTCATTGTGTTCAAAAAGCATGTTTTGTAGGCAGTGGCAATAAAATGGCATTTTTAGACCTTAAAAATATTGTACAGAGCAAGCACAGTGATTAAATAAAATATTTTGTTAGGGAACAGTAAGATGTATTGGGAGCAGCGTGACATCTGTTGTGTGAGGGGGTGTGTTTTCAGAGCAAGGCTTATGTAAACTCCCTGCTGCTGTGATTTCCAAGTGGATCAGTGCTGCTGCTGGTGTATTCATGGAAGCTGGCTTGTCTCTAGCTTAGGGTTTTTTTGGGGGGAGTTTCTAGGTATGGCCAGAAGTGTTCCAGAGCAGACAGACAATCAGTTATGTTGGTTGATAAGATATGATTAGAGCCAGTCTAACGGTGAGACTATAAATCAGGATTTTAAGGAGCAGTGCGGAGGAGCACTGAGCTCTGTAGAAAGGTCTGCCATTTCTCCTGAGAAAGTGTGATGAGGTCTCACAGTGAAAAGCTCCGTGATTACAGTAGTACCACTGTTCTCTCAGCCCCTCCTGTTGGAGGGGGTCCAAAATTATGTAGATGTCCAGCAAAAACGTGGTAGAATTGTTTTGGCTTTCCTTTACATTCTAGCAGAGAGACAGAGTTTGACCTTAACATTCCTACTTAGTAAGGGCATAGAAACTGAATTGGGATAACCCTTGTGAAAAAAACATTCCAAACACTGTTTGAATCGAGAGTTAGAGAACAAAATACAGTAACCTTAAAAAATAAAATAAAATCTCAGCCAGCGGTATTAGCCTGTAAGATTTAAACATCAAACTTTTAGACTGAGTTACTTGGTTCCTCAGTGTAAATTTTCTGAAGGATTTCTTACAGTGTTAAGGAAGCAGTGTTCTCTCACATGCTGACACATACTAAATTAGTGATTAGAATCTATTTTCCATCTTGCACTGCACGGCCACTGACAGATGTGGAAGATGCACTTTTGGGGCATCTGGAACCTAAGAGTGCAATTGTTAGGGGGAGCAAAGGATCAAGAGAGTGTTCATCGGTATCTTTGAAACTTGAGGGCTCAGTACCTTACACTGTGTCCAGCTGAAGGATGTCTGTCTGTCTGTCTGTCTCAGGAGTTGCCTCAGAAGCTGAGCAGATTGTGATAGACATGACACTTTTTTATTAGCTATTTTAGTTTTTTTTAACTGGATTAATGAGAAAAAAAGGATAGACTTTGTTATCAGTCCCAGGAAGACTATGTAGTTCATTAGCATCTCTCACATCTCTTTATAGTGTGGATAAAAGCAACCATTGGATAGAACACTATTGGAAGACTATAATTGTCATCTATCCTTGGTTCTCTTAAAAGAAATGTAATAAGGGAAAAAGATTTATGCACATTCCCACTGTGAATTTGTATTTTCGCTTGTCTCCTGCCATGCATATAGATAGCTAATGTTTCTGAGATTTTCTAGTCTTCTAGATACATAAAAGATAACTGATACCTATTCGAGAAATGTGTAAATGAGTTTGTCTTCATACATTATTTTTGAATACTAGAAGAGTAGTTTATACCAGTACATGTGCTTTCACAACTTTTAGTTAAGCAGTGTTGCACAGGTAAGTCCTTTCATGCCTAAAGTCCCAATGTTTATTGCATGGGGAAAACACTTGCTTACTCGGATAAAGGACATATGTTAGCTATCACATCTTTGCTACCATATAAATATCAGTTGGATTTTATTGTGTGGTTGAGGTTTTTTTTGTTGTTATTGGATATTTTTTTTTAATATCTTCTATAAGGACACTTAAACCTACTTGTTTTACTTGAACCCACTGAAATTCAAGTCACATGAACATAGGTTCTTCACAAGCTTATTAATTCCTGTGTCAAAATTGGTAGGGAAAGTTCTCAAGGTGACTACTCCTGCAGTTTGGGTTTGCACAAAACAACACTTCTTGATCTGAGCAGCCTTTGGTAATGTTTATTTATTTTGTTTGGACTGGAACTAATCCTTAATAGAAGATTCAAGTTGAATCCAAAATTAAGACACTTTTATAAAATCCTTATGCTGAAGCCACACATGGCTTTATTAAATACATTTCATTTTTCACATAGTAAAAGCACTGGGTTCTAGCAAAAGCACAATTAGTGTGGATGGTTATAGAGAATTAAAAATCAAGGCAAAAGATAAGAAGCTCTTTTGTTTCAAAACCACTGTGTCTTTTTCTGCTGATGGACAAGTGTGTGTCTGCTGGACTGGAATGCATTTGGGATGAAACTAATCAACAAAAACCTATTTTCCTAATGTGCAATATCTGACACTTCAGGTAAAGCTGTTCTAAAACCAACCTGCAGTAATAAGCATAAATGATATTTTCCCACATGATATTAATTATAATATAAATACTGAATCCCATTAATATGTAAGTGGTCTTTTTCAAAGGTTTCTGTACTGTGTTTCTTTTTTTGCAGAGCTTATATGTGAAATTCTGCTGCTCTTCCTTTGCATTTTTAAATTACTATAGTGAATGACACAAAAATACATATTGACGGTTTGATTTAACAGCAAAAAGGAATATTAGGCAACCAGAACATTAAAAATTTCTGTATCCCAGTTCTTTTTATTAAATTGTAAATTGTATTTACTTTTAAAATTACCATATTAAATTATAAGAATGGCAAGGTTATGAAGATAATGTGGTGTTACTCTAGCTTCCACGGTATTCCTTCCCACAGTCATACCTGAAGACACTACAAGATGGTTTGATTCTCTTATTTCAAGAAACTTGGTAAGCTGTGCTTCTGATAAGCTAGTCTTCACAATGCATTTTTAATATCCTGAAGCTTTGTCATTCAGTGTATGTGTTCAAAAACTTTCAGTCTTTATGACATATTATTCTTTCAACAAGTTTTGTCAGGGATGGACTTCAAAGGCTATGAAGTGTTGGCACCAAGAATAAAGCTTATATTTTTTTAAATGGAGGAAGGCAGAGCTAATCTTTTCTGACATACATGCTGTTAGTTAAGCAGAGTAGATCATCTGTATCTCCATCTTCCTTGACTCTCAGTTAGTTTGTTCATCTTTTATTGTTAAATCATCCCTTTAAGAGATATTTTATGCATCTGGTAATTTCCAATGATGTGTTCTACTTCACATCTTGCATCATGATCTGCATTGTATAAACTGTGTTTTAATCACTGATGCAGTAAGTTGGATAGATTTTTTATTATTATTACCCTTTTTGCTTGAAAAATGACAGAGGACGTAGTGTTTATATGTGTAGTTCTTTAAGAAACTTACTACCATAATTTTCTAAAGTAGAAGAGTGATTGTGAGCTAGACTTAGACAGCTGGTTAATAATGTTCATATGGTGTAGAACATTCCCATTCAGAATTCATGTTGGGTTTAGTTTTTTAAATTCCTTGTTTGGAAATTCCAAGCAGAGTGGTGAGAGAGATAGAGTTGTAGGAGGTAAGAATGAAGGACGTGCATAGAAAAATAAAAATGAGGACACCCCCCCCCCCCATAATAGTGAAGCTAGTATATAAACATAGAGTATTTAATCAATTACAACTATTAAAATAGTACAATACATCAGTACTCAATACTGAATGCTAAAAAGTGCTTTAAAATGAACATTTTAATCAACAGATCTTCTGCATGCTAGAAACATGTACAGTCTTTCCTAGAATTTTTTCTTTTTATGGATGAAAGAGCTGCTTATTTTGGGAATTTTTTTCTCCTCATGTGGTGGGCAGTTGCTATGGTATGTAGTTGCTGGAGAAGGAAAGAATACTGTAAATTTATTTCTATAATCAAGCTGGAATATCCCTTGACTTTTTTCAGATTATGTTCTAGGAGAACTCCTTTGCTAATGTTCTTTTCCTGATACTGTTTTTGCTATATGACATAATGCATAGTCTTTAGGAATAGCAAGAGAAAAGAAAAAACCAGGAGGAGGTAAACTGGAGAGAGACATTTTTATGTTTTTGCATGACTGCTGCTTTGTTCGAGTATTAAAGCCCAAGGCCATGTTTTTGAAGTGCATAGTACTTTTGAATGTCCATTTAAATATAATGTAGCACCTAATTCTTCAGACATATTCTGCACATACTAATGTGTGACTCTTAATGTGTTTCAAATCGGCTATCTGCAATCAGTAATAATTTCTGAAAACTGATTAATCCTTCTGTGATGAATACATGCTGTCCTTCTTTAGCAAGCCCGTTCTGGCTAATACTTGAGAATCTACATTGTAAAGAAACAAATCCAAATGTTGAAAATGAAAGTATTTTTCTTATTCTTTATCCCACTTTCTTATTCATTCTTTTCCTTGCTTTATCTTGGTAAAAAATGGGGAATGATTGGAACACCCAGAGGGATGAAGTAATGATCTCAATAGGAAGTTTGTGAGCTTGGAAACACCACTGTTATATAAATGTGTATCGTGGGCCTGTATAAATCTCTATGCCAGTAGAAACTAAGCACTGCAGTAGGCTGTGCCTGGTACTAGTTCAATTTACAGATGTGGAGTAACCACAGTAGAAAGAGGAAATGATGAAATAATGTGATTTTTAAGCAAATGTTTATTCATGAAGTTCCCATTTTTCTGCTGGTCCTATCTGGCTGACTGGTCTCTCAGCAGGTTGTGTAACGAAAACCGCATGGTGGAGTGGCAGGCACAAAGCAGCGGTGGGGAGGCATCTGTTACACAGTCACACAAAAAATTTAAAACACAACTCTGCTCAAAAAAGATATATTTTGTAGACTAAAGACTGAATTATTCCTTTACCAGTTCTAATATAACAGGGAATAAACTTGTTTACTGATGACAATGAGTTATGTCTGATTGGTGCTCCAGGAGGTTTTTTGATCGTGAAAGGATTATAGGAAGATATTGTCCATAAAAGAAGTGAACTCGGTCTAGTATTCTGTCCTACAGGAATAATTTGGGATGTAAGATATATGCAGTACAATGAGAACAGAATAGCTTCCCATGCTAGTGCTCCTTGAAAACGTGCTGGAGTTGTATCTTTTTAACTACTTACATGTTGCCTGAATAACTATTTTTAAGATTAATTTGGACATTCTGAATTATTGACTTTTGTGACTCAGGAAAACTATTCTTAGGTTGGGATAAAATTAGAAGGTAATTAAGGACATTAGAGAGAGTGAAGGTATATCTAATGGTTTGTCAGCTTTCATAGTGGGCGTTTTGTTGTTTCTCCTACACAATCTTGAGGTCTTTATATTTGTTTGAACTGGACTATGGTATTTATAAGCGGAAAGAAAGATTATTTGTGATACCTTAATGGGATAATTATTTACATGACTTTTTTCTAATATTCTAGAGATGCGAGATAGATATCTATATGCTGGGTGATATAAAGATAACATTACAATGCTACTATTAAAGTCATGTAAATGCACTTGAAATTACATAAATTCAATAAAGCGTGGTACCATGAGTTTATCTGGAGTCACAAATATTGGAGGGTAAATTTGTAACTTAACTTGGTAAAAGAGAAAAAGAATTTTAATAACTTTTGGCACTGTTCCTCATGAAAGGGTGGTTTAAGTTTCTTTGTGCAGTGTATCATATAGCTGCATAAACCATATTTATTTCATTTGGAAACACATCCTTCCACATATTATTTACCTTTCCTGAGGGACAAACATGTTAAGGCAGTGAAAATGGATTTACAGGTGAACGCTTTCGGAGATAGCAGTGTTGTAAAGGCAGTTTATCTTTTGCAGTGAAGCCAGCATTCTCTTTCACATTGTTCATGGAGAGATGAAGTCTTTGATACTAAGATAATCACAATCTTATTTTCTGTAAGAAATTACAGGTCAACCACTTAGCACGGTAGCAACACAATAATTTGGTTGGATCCTGCAGAAAATGTGTGTGTTCAGATGGCTGAAACCAACCTGCTACAGCAGCCAGAGTGAACTGCGTGCCAGCCTCTGCTGATCTGGGTTATTAAGGGTTTGGTTGCTGGGAGCGCCTGTATTGGGCCAACATGTGTGTCACCAGCATCCTGCTTTTCCCTTACTGTGTTTATCCATTGAAAATAACTGAGCATGTTGCAAACAGCCGTGTGCATCTTGTTCTTTGCTTGGACAGGTGTTCTGCTTAAATTGTACCTTGTCAGGTTCTTCCATGCAAACCAATTGCCCACCTGTGTTAATGCACATACTTAATTCTTTCTCTCCTGCTCTGTAGTAAAATCTGTTTAGTCTTATTAGTGCTTCTGTATATTTTGGTGTGTTCTCAATCCTGTGACAATTATGAATGACCATATGGCATCACACACATTTTTAGCTTGAATGATAAAAACTTAAAAAGTCATAGTAGCACGGGTAGCCAGGCAGCATAGCTACCTCCTCAGCAGGAAAGACAGTAATTTTGGCTTGTAATGAAGCTGAAGTCAAACTGTAACTGTAAAGCGTATTAGTATTCGAAGGAATTTCAAAGCCCTTGTGTGATGTTTACCTATGTAAAACTTTTGGTAGTTTTCTACAGTTTTGCCCATTAAAACCAGTTAATTGGCTTTTCTGTGCTGCTTACTCATTCTGAAAAACTTAAAATGTTTTAATGATGTCCCTTAACACACACACCACCCCCCCCCACACCCCCCCCCCCCCCCCCCCCATAACAACAGAAGCAACAAAAAACCCCAAACAAACCAACCAAACAAACCAAGGAAAACCCCTGCCCCATCTTTTAACTCTACTCCAGGCTATGCAAGATGTAAAAAAAAAAAAAATAAATAAATTAAGTCTTCTGTAATTCTGGATTTGAACACAGATATTCTGAATGGCCCAATGAACAAGTTCATTTTGTGAATATTCAGTCTTTCATAACAGTATAAATTTAGGAGATAATGTCAGTGGAACAGAAAATTATCCCAGGTTAATAAGTGCCTCCTGCTGCTTAAATGTCAGGGCAGAGATGAAGATTTTATGCATAATAAAAAGTGAGGATATTTCATATCCATTGAGTAGTGAGAAACAGTGGTCATTTCTGACAATTACTCTAACCATTTGTCTAGCCACTTTGCAACAAACTGATAACCTGAACTTATTTAAATCCTTACAGTAAGGGACTAGAACAATTTGTCCCTATCATTTTATAATTGAAGGTTAAATGTGAAATAACATGTCAGAGACCTATTTCAAAAAGACTTCAGAACACTTGATGTCTTTACTTAAATAGTAGCCGCTTATTGGGATCAGCCTGCAATAAAGCAGTTTATGTGCTCTGGGGAAAAAAGTGGGGGTAGGAAGAGCAACAATGGCAGAAAAGGCCCCCACCTAGAGTCACTGGTATTACAATGTCAAACAGAGCTCTTAATCAGCACCTACTAAGCATCCAGAAAAATTATAAAGGTAACGGGAAGAAGGAATGATCACATCAAGAGAATTTATATCTAAAAATGAATGCTTGCTCATTGTTTCATTTGCAAAACCCCCTGCCTCCCAGAAAAAAACAAACAAAACAACAAACTAAAATCCGATGTGACTATCCTGCTGAAGGATAGTCTTTGTATTTTGAGTTAAGTCCTGAAAAAAAAAAAAAAGCAGCAGATTTTAACTTGGCATAATTGCAACAGGTCACTTAATGGGTACCTGGCTTGTCTGTTCTTCACTCTTCCACCAAAAAAGAATGCAGTGAAATACTGTATAAAAAGACAGGTAAAATACGATTTCCTAGAGAAAAGTTTGGTAAAAATAGCATCATAAATATTTTGCCTTTAGGGCATCTCAGCTGTTCTTACTGAACTGGGACATCTCTTCACACAGCCTGAAAGGCATATATAGGATTTGGTTAGTTCAGTAAGTGAACATTCTTCAGAAACTGCAGACACTCAGGGTAGTTTCCAGGGGTCAGACACGAGCACAACACATTGGTACTTCTGCGTGTACATGGCCATGCAGTTTAATTAGAAGCACAAATACAATACATTCTCAGAGTTTCAGAAACTTGACTAGACTCCTGTTGCATTTGGAAGAGAAGTTTTGCTACTACTTTGCCACCTTAATAATTTTCTGCATTTTTTTGATTAGCACTTTATTCATCTCCAATAGTAATGTGACCTTCTCTGACCACTAAAGGCTACAGTATGTGATTTTGAGAGGTACCCAGATGTTCCTGTTGTACAGAACCAAGATGACTGTGATCCTGGAAGAATACTGAACATGACACTAGCTGAGATACTTGACTCGTATCCATAAGTCAAGTTATTTTCAGTACTTTCAAGAAAAAAGCAACTGTAAAAAGCACAAGGAGATTTGCAGATAACTTACAGTAGCTGCAGAGAAGAATTAACTATGCTTCTGTATCCATTTAGTTTCAGGGCTTTTTAAAAGAACTGGTTCTTTTTTCTTGCAGTATAGCTCTCTCTTTTGTACTCTGACTCATGGATATTAGTTAACACATTCACCCTACTAAAAGGACTGTGTGAAGAATATAGTGTTATGCCTTTTGTTTCCACAAAATACCTGTTAGATGAGGAAAAAATTAAAGGGAAGAATCTGTTTTCTTTACTGATCATTACTTGGCTTCCATTCTCTGTTCTTCCATTTCCCAGACCAGGAAATATTATTTTTGTCTCCAGACTTTTCTTTTGGGAATGTATTTGCTTTTTGAACCTTTGCAGGCTTAAAATATCCCCAACATGCTAACAATAGATGGGTGGGAAAATGATGTATGAAGGAAAAACTGGTCTTTTTTTGTTTCCCATCTGCACACTGCGTTATTCCCTGTGACAATAAGATTTTATATTTGTACTTCCTAATTCTTTGTATTTCTTTTATGATTCAGAAATGCTAATGGGAATGTTTAGCATACTTAGTGATTTACCAGTATACTATGTTAGTTGCATACTGTTAGACTTCTCACAGTGACAGTGATGCATGTTTTAAGTTGATCAGTGATGCTCACCATGTTAAACAGGCGTATCTCGGAGAAGTTATACAGTCACACCAAATTCTAATGTAATTAAGCAGATCGTATGTCATATTTTGAAATGACTTTAAAGGGCAAACTGAATGACAATGTTTTGTTTATGACCTTTTAAACTTGTCTACCACAAATTAAGTTTGGTCTACAGAAAATAAATTTATAAAGAAAATGAAGTGTCTTATGGCAAGAAAATCCATTAGGAAGTCTTGAGTGTGTCTTGATAAACGTAGCTTCACAGCCATTTGGTATTATATCTAGTGAATTCATTTGTGTTTGTATGTTTTGAGAAGTGGAGGATGAATAAAAGGCACTTCATTTGATCTCCTTGTAAAAAAAAAAAAAATGAATTGTGTGATTTCAGCCACCTCAGAGGATAAAAATTGTGTATGCAAACTTAATTAAAAAAACAATAAGCCATTTTCAATTCATGTCACAATCTCCATTTAGAAGTAGCTGGAAAACACTGTTTTGCAAAGCAAGTTATAAAGTCATAGATATTTGATTTTATTAAAAATAAGGCACTCGTTTTCTGGGATTGTGTTGGAATATCATGCTAATAGAAATCTCTCCTATTTCAGTTCACTGCAATTGTCTTAGACAATATCGTCATGTAACCCTTTCAGTAAATTTTCAGATTCCATCACAAAGTCATCACCTTCACAAGGAAATTCTTCTAAAACTTCATTTCTAGGTTGAATATGCCTTTTAAATTTCCAGCTTAAAGTCGTTCAAGGTCCATCAAAACCCACTGAACCTTATTGCAAACATTGCTCTAATGCTGTACTCAAAAGTACAGAGTAAATAGTAAGCAAAAAAGAGCTGAAAGTGTCTTGGCAAGGGCAGAAGCATGAGTTCAATCAGAGAAAAAACCCAACGTATATAGTAGAGATTAGTAGGATTAAAAGATTAAAGTAAAAAAGAAATGGGCAATGTTTCTTACAAAGGTAGCCACACTGAGATAGCCTCTATTTAATTTCCAGTTCCAACTGCTCTGTGAAAGGTTCAGAAAAAGATGAGATGGATGTTCTCTGGTGCCTTCAAGTTATAGGCAACTTGAACAATTACTACAATATAGGTTTTATTTATCAAATGACAATACTGAAAACTGAGGCAGTTTGGGTGGTTCCCTGGATAAGCCAGCTTGTCATGCAAACAAACATGAAATAGTTGTGGTACAAGTTCTAATGCAGAGCACCAACAGGGTACTTGCATCCTTACATTTTCTATGGTGTAAACACTGCAGACATATTTAACCGAAAGTTCATTTAAAGCGAAAGATGGCTTTCAAAATTGGGGAATCAGAGACCTCATTTCACTACAAAATTACAGGCTGAATAGTAAAGATATCTTTAAAAAACAGAAATTTGTGTGAGACAATATCATTAGAAGTATAAATATTAGGACTGGTACTGTTTTTACATGAAGTTATTTTGTGAAAGCTTACTTCTTGGATAAAGAGAGACTAAAGAACTAGAACTTCAAGAAATAAAAGAAGATTTAGTGCTAAGATATTTTGAGCAAGTACTTAAAATCCAAGTCATTGAGAACCTGATTTATCTAAAGAGAAACTAACCATTTCATTGGCCTCACTGCAGCTCAGTCTTTCACCATTCATATAACAAGATAGAAATTAAAAAGTGACCTGAAATATTAGTTGTAGTTTCACGAGTATGGTTTCTTTCTTTAGTCTCTCCTTTAATAACCCTAGAAGTGAAATAGGAAATGGCAGCTGTGTTGATCTGTTTTCTTACTTGAACACAGCGTATGCTTTTTTGTAAGAACTATATTTCCTATGACATGTGAAATAGAGCATTCAGTATGAATCAAGTGACCATTACAAATGATCCTCCTTTATCCTTATTACCTAGATGTAAAGTTAAAACCAGTATTTTCTGCGTAATTCAAGTTGGCTTTGACTTAAAGGACATAGAAGTTAAGTTTTCAAAAAGGACACAAAACCCGTAACTACCTTTGTCTTTTTATATCATCTTTTCAAAGTCATTAGTAGATAAATTGCTTGTTATGCCTGGGAGTGACAGGTATTAGCCCAGACGGCCATGCAGGCTCAGCAGCTACCCTAGTAAGACGTTGTGCTGTAATAGCTCCGTGAGAAGTGCCATTGCGAAATGGTGTTTCAGAGCAAAGTGTTTCAGCTGGAGTAGAGAGGGACCTGTTTTCATAGTAATAGCATTTCTGCTCAGTGATTATACTCACTGATTATATCTTTTCCCTGCATTTTGCAAAGTTTTAACATGAATAAATTCTACTGCACTACAAATGTGTGTTAGAGCTGAGTACATGTGTTCTTGCCTCAGCAACGCTGGTATTCTGTGTATGCGTTTGATTTGTGGAGTGGTCTGTCAGCTTTGAAATGCATACTCAATACAGTGTTCAAAGAAAAAAAAAACCACAGCCTTACTGAACAGGGTTGTTAATTATTGATATTATTTTAATTCACAATCATTAACCTTTTACTATTGAGTATGCTATGTGCTGTACCAGCATAAGAAATCATTGTGAAGTATCCCTAAGAATATTCTGAACTAAGTATTAACTTTGGCATTTCTCGGGGCAGGGGGAGTGGGTCGGGTCTCAAGGCACAGTTTTCTTAGCAAAGCCTGGCTGTACCCCATATCTTGAACCCTCTTAGAATGGCATACCTGTTACTAAGGTCTGAACAGAAGTGTTGGTGAAAGAATGGGAAGAAATACCGAACTAACCATGCAACTGATAAAAACTTTTTTTATTAATAACACTTTGGGTTAAAAAAACCACAGTTGCATAACAAAAGACTCATCTGGCCTTATGACAAGAGCTGTTTTCTTTTATCATATCTTTTATCATAACAGAGCTATCCCAGTACTGCATTTGTGGTCTTGATTTTTTGCTACCTAATATTGGTTGTGTTGTGTATTTTACTTCTTGAGAGAGAAGTGGAAAGTAATATAGTGGGCTGCTGAATATTTTGTGTTCTGTATAAAACCACATGCTATGAGCTGCGAAAAGCAAACTTATGCTCTCAGAGAGTGATGGATGCAAGGCGCTGCAGAAGTGCTGCTTGCTCATTACTCTGAAAAACAGTAGAATTGTTCTGTGAAGTTGGTCTCTTAAAGCACCAGAGAATCACTGCGCAGAATGTCTTTAAGTCTTTCTTGTAGTAGTCTGTAATGCCAAAGGCAACTGTACAATTGGTTATTTAGGCATGTTTCACTGCTGTGAAATGTGTAATACTTCCTTTTTCATGGTATCATGTTCATAATTTCATGAATTGCGTCGGTTTAGTGCATGCAGGAGTTTGCACTGTGCAAAGTGGACTTTTCTGTGATTCAAGTAGTTGTAACTATTTAAATTATGTGTAAGGTACCATATTTCAGCTGCTGATATGATCATTTATGACTAACCTATTACAATTTGTTAGCACAGAACTGACCTTTTTCTTGTAAGCAAAGGGCACATTTTACAGTTTCCTGAACATGTCTTATCTACTTAGAAGGTTTTACAGAAAAGTAAGATGTAGTGACATTTAGTTTTATTCTAGTTCACTGCCATTAACCTCCTCCTACTGACTTTTACATAGTTGTGTATAGTGCTTTATCAAGAGAGTGCAAATTAAGCTTCTCTGTGTTTCAAGCTGAAGCCTGTTACTGTGCTTCATCTTAGCAAACTGCAATACATGAATGCTTAATGATGCACTATCTGTGTTCCTGCCTATGACATGCATTTACACAACTGCTTACGAAACACAGCTTCATCAGGTAAATTATCACATTTCTTCATGGCTCTGAACCATCATTCTTTTAAAGAGCTGTTGACTTCCCATGAGGAGTCTTTGCTGACTGGCCCGCATCCGTGCGCTTGCTTGTGCACGGAGAGCTGGATAGGAAACCAGTTTACATGGTTAGGTTCTTTTGAGAAAACCAATTTACATGGTTAGGTTCTTTTCAATATGCATATTTCACTTGGTTTGCTTTTCCATTTATGCCATGCCATGCTATTTAGTATGCTCAGTGCTTTGCCTTGCACCCCATGGATCAATTCAGCTATGAAGTTAACAAAGTATGGAAGGTTTCTGTGAGTGCATACTCAACCATAAATTTTCTATACTTTTTTTTTTCCCCAGCATGTTTAATGGATTTGGACATAAAATCTAAGGCATTTCACAGGCTGTTTGATATGTGTGGGAAAGCACGGTTCAAAATGAGGTTTTTCCTTTCAGTTAATTTAATGTTTGGAGTCTGTCAGATTTACTGAAAGATGGGTAGTTATACTGTGTGAGTAACAAAGGAATCATATCATCCCTCCTCCACCCCTATGGTTAGCCTTCCCTGAATGTGTTCATTAAACTGATAAATGATTTCCAGCAGGGAACCTTAGAAATGCTCCAGACGAAGAGAAAATGAAGTCAGAACCACATAAGAAGCTGTCTAAAGTAGATTGGGAGTCACCTCAAGTTTTAACGATTGCTTTGGATTGGTATGCTTTTCTGGTGCTACTACAGTTTCCAGTATTTGACAATGTTGATGGATTTTGAAATAAGAGCAGCAGCAGATACAAGTTCAATCCAAATATGAATTATTCACTGCCAAATATGTATTAGACCTTACCTATTAGCATTCACTAATGTATTGCTGGATAAGAATATTTCAGATTTCAGTTTTATTCAAAGAGTTTTTTGCTAAACAGTTAATATGCAATGTACAATGCCATTCCCTGTAATGGGTGAGAGCTTGCAGAGGACTGTCATTTCTTTTGAATGTTTTTTTGTTATTTGAAGACATCTGTCTTGAAGTATTTTGAACTTGTCTTTGCACTACAAAGCTAAAATAACATCAATTTATATTTGAGTTCAGGCAATTAAGCCCGTCTCTTTTGCCATGTGATGTGGAACTGATCCTTAGGCCGAATTGTGTGTTTTGATTTATTCACAAAGAGGTTTATCCTTGTACAGTGTTCTGGTTTGGTTTTGTGTGTTTTTTGTTGGTTTGTTTTTGTTTTTTGGGGTTTTTTTTTTAGCTGTCTTATGCTATGTGGGTAACTATTACTGTCCGCGGCATGTTTCTTTTTACCCATATGAGAATTTTTAAATGAACACAGTGGCTGGTTTAGAGCATAAATTCGTACTACTTTTACTTCAAAAGACCAGACCAGCAAGTAAGAAGTAAAACTAAGAATGCTAAAGATACAAAAGGTGTGAGTCTGTATGGCAACAACTCTGGGTTTTGTCTCCAAAGAAATAGAATTTAGTAGTAAGTGGTGCAAATGCAACAATAACTAAAGAGGGCAGGCAAAGATTTATTTATGTATATTTCTCATTTAAGTGTTTTGTGTCAGTAAGAGAATGAGGAGCTTGATTTCTGAAGATTTG
This sequence comes from Falco naumanni, assembly GCF_017639655.2. Lineage (NCBI taxonomy): Eukaryota > Metazoa > Chordata > Aves > Falconiformes > Falconidae > Falco > Falco naumanni. Next base: position 17,955,625 of record NC_054067.1, read on the forward strand.
TCTTCAAGCAGAAGTTCCTAATTTATGTACACAGGAGGAAAGAGATGGATTTTTATGGCAGCATTTATTTGCTCCCTCTTGATCAGGGGCAATGACAAGGTCCTTCCATGAATTTTGCATGAGAAATTTTGCCTTTTACAGTGCTTTTGTAAAAATGAGATTGCAGCAGATATCACCTTTATAAGTAGCTAAAATAATTTTGCGCAACTTTGTGAGACCTGGCAGCCAATTTGTAGTTTAATATCTAATACATTAGACACATTAGTTGTTAAAAATTTCTGTGGCTAAATTTGAAAGGGAGCAGGCAATTTTATGGTCACATATTAGTAACACCTATATAGAGAACAGTAAACACGAATCAGGAAAGATCTTTTTCTACTGTGTACAGGATTGTATAGCTTGCTTGGTATTGCTTGCTCTTTTCATGTCAAAAGGAGAGTTAAATGGTGTTTCTGTCCAACCTTGTATATGGTCTGTAATGTTCGTTTCTGCTGAAGCAACTGTATGTGTCTGAATTAGATTTTCCTCCAGTGAGTTATTTTTATTATATGGGAGATATAGGTCAAGCAAGATTAAGACACCGAACACAAACTGATAGTTATGACACCTATTTGGAACAGGGGAGTTTCCTGGCTTGCCAGGCCAAAAGCAAAGCTATGGAAGTGTCTCAGATGGATGAAGGGGCAGATGGATGGTTTTTCTTTTTCATTTGACCAGAGCTGCTGTAGTAGAGTAGAGAAGTCTTTTTGCACTGGGAAGCACATTTTGCTAAGATTAGGTCATTTTTAGAGTTGTCATTTTCAGGCTTCTTGCTAGAGTAAAGGCACTTTTCGGCATATTGCTTTTGCAGGTGAATAAATTGGAGCTTTATTATACTGCAGAGGTGTTAGCCTGATTGCATCAGTGCACATTCCTCCAGATAGGCAGGCATTTAGACCCCACTTAAGTGGTTACAATTATGTCAAGAATGAAAGGGGGAAGATTGTTTTTAGTACTTGGAAATTCTGATGTTGAATTGGGAAGACATAAAAAGAGTCCAGAGCTTAGAATGTAAACTTACAGATTATATATCAATGATATAGCTCTTCCTGCTTAAAAGTCTACCTATATCTTACTGCTGAAAGATAACTCTAGCCAAAGGTAAAAGATAAAATCATATCTCTTTTCACTCTTTAAAAAAATATTTACATTAAAATGTCTGAGGTGGGGTTTGCACCTGTATTTATGCTTCTGGGAAGCTAAAAAGCGTGATGTTCCTATAGACTTTTAAAAATAAAAAAAAGTTGTATACTTTTTATGGCTGAATTTCAAATAAATAGCATTTTTTATTCAGTACTCAGATGTCACTGAAATAATTGAAGGATTAGTATAGATGAAAGATTAACACGAAGGACTACAGTAAGCTGCATGTGTCCCAGTAGTAAAATTGAAAAACTGTTGAAAAATGTAGCAGTTAGGACAAAGGCATGTACTTTATGCAGAAAAACGAAGGACATAATTGAGAAATAAAAATACATGTGGGCTGTTGATGGTGGCTATTTGAAGTAGTAAACAGTTGGTAAACAGTCTTCCAGAAGCAATAGCAGAGGTTGCATCTTTTACACATTTGACCTTTACATTTCTAATTACGGATTTTTTTTTGTGTTTGCCTTAAGATAAGTGTGTTTGTTTCTCATCCTGGTGTCCTCACTCCGTTTCAGGCATAAGCACTTGAGTTACCATCATGCATTCACCGTGTTGATCTCTCATCTGTAAGCTAGCATTTGACTGTTCTGTACTTGAGCCATTGTACTTATGAATGTTGCTTTAGACAATTTTATTTGAGAGCATGTAGCACTGAAATGCTGTTTTTTTCTTTTCTGGTGTATTATTAAGACAGTAATCAGCTACCTATGTAATTCTTTTTCATAATTGAATCATAGGATGTCATTTCTTTAAGGTAAAAATATATTTATTTTCAGAAGAGGCATTTATTTCATCTGAATGAGTATTTTATAGAGTAATTCAAATATTCTGAACTATCACCTACTGACGCACCACTGTGTAAATAAAGTACTTGTCTAGCTGACTCGTGACACTAAGAAAAGGTTTTGTATCTGTGATGGAAGCATGCATCCTTTCAGATAGGAGGTGTGCTGGAATGCGATGTGTAGGGGTCATGCACATGAAGGCAGAAGTTTTCTCAGAGCAGAATTCTGAAGGCTGTTCTCATCATAGTAGATGTTACTGCAGAGTTCAGTTTTTGGACTCTTCCAGCTGACTTCAGCAGAGCTGTAAACGTGCTGTGTTACAGCTGGTTCACACACTTTGCATTTGAAGGCAGGGCTTGCACATTTTCTGATACAGAAAAGAGTAACAGAGCGCAGCACACCTGACCAGCCTAGCAAACTGTAAAATTCCTCTCTCAGAGGAGCATTAGGGAGCAGTGGACAGTTATCTTGGCTTTAGCAGTACTTTCTATGCTCTCTCCCGTAACTTCCTCATGGACAGACTGATGAAGGTATACTAGGCAAGTGAATAGCAGGATAGACTGAAAGTAGGCTGGACTGTCAGCCAGAAAGGGTTGTCATCAGCAGGATGAAGTCCATCTGGAGGCCAGTCACTAGTGACATAGCCCGATACGAATAATGGGGCCAAAACAGTTAAACACTTTCATTATTCACTTCGATAGAGGGTACAGCATGCACCACCTGCAAATTCACAGAAAACTGGGAAGAGTGGTTGATAGGTCAGATGGTTGCCTGGACAGCCTACATGTGGATTGATAGGAACATCATGAAGTGTAACAGAGAAGTGTGGAGTCTTGCACCTGGGGAGGAATAATCCCATGCACAAGTACAGACTCAAGCTGACCAGCTGGAAAGTAACTTTGCAGAAAAGGACCCAGGGGTCTTGGTGGATACGAAGTTCAGTGTGACTGACCGGTGCACCCTCATGGCAAAGAAGGTCAACAGCAGTCTGTGCATTAGGAAAAGTATGGCCAGCAGGTTGAGGGATGTGTTCTTTCCACTCTCTGCAGCCCTATTGAGACAGATACGCAGTGCTTTGTCCACTTCTTTGCTACTCGGTACGTAACAGACTCTGGGATGATTCCAGCAAAGGGCCACAAATCTGATCAAGGGCTTGGAGAATCTGATGTGAGAGGAGAGGTGAAGGGAGAGAGCTTGGCCTGGAGAAGAGAAGCCTCAGGGTGGGGGGAAGTGGATTGCTAGATTTATATATATGTGTATGAAATACACAGTTTGATAAATAGCTGATGGAAGGGAGTAAAGAAGACGGAGCTGTGCTCTTCCTCCCATGGTGCCTAGTGAATGCATAAGACGCAACGGACACAAATTGAGGCACAAGAAATTCCATGTAAAATACACGCTTTTTCACAGTGAGAGTGAAACCTCTATGGTTCTGTAATCCTGCTATGGAGTCTGAGTAGACTCTTCGGTGCCAGCATGTTAGTTAACTGAGTTGTTGTTCCTTTTCAGTTTCTGTCTGTCCTTAATGATGGTACTGCAGACCCCAGTCGGAATTCACACGTTGTCGAGATGATTACTTAATCTTCCGCACTTTGAATTTCATTGTTTATGTGATGTTGTCTACACAAGGGAAATTTCCCCTCTGTCATAAAGAAACACCAGGATGAGTTTCTACCCAGGCTCACAAGTTTACTTTAAAAGCTGCTGATAGAGCAATGTGTAGCTTTGTTGTTTAGTTGGAGGCACCAAACGAATACAGTGAGTCATTTTATAATCTGTAGTTTCAACAAACGTGTAGTAAGAAAAATCCTTGCCTTGCATGGGTGTGGTTAGAAAGTTGTCTAAAATAAGTTGAAGTACACCAAAAATTCTGCCCCTGCATCCTACTTACTGAAGATTACAAATCCCTCTGAAAAGTCCCTTCTGGTAAGAGCATGTGAGATTGTAAAAACTAGATTTGAAGGAGAGGTGGGGTTGTCTTTCCTTTGTGTTTCTCCCCCCAGCTGAGACAGATTTAACTGGCTAAAAATCTCTGAGAGTCTGCTTAGTATCACAGCTTTTTAAAAGTATCTGCTTTTTCTGAGCAATATTAAAGTACAGCAGACTTCAGATTCCATCAGCCTGCCAACCTTGATTTTACATGTCCTGTTATTAAAATAAGATTTTTAAAACAGCCAGGGAAGCTTAAGAGTTAATACTATAGATATAAAATTCCTGATTATTATTTTTTTTCTCGAATGCTGTTATTGCAGAAAGCTTTAGGAGTTATCTGAACTGATGTTGTTTTCAAAGGGAGAATTTGCCCTTTAAAACAAATCAAGGGCATGTCTGAACTCTTAAATTTTTTTTGAGTTATTACTGTTGGAAAAGAGGTCAGATTAACTGGAAGATGTCTCCACTGGAATTCTGAAACCTTGGCTCGTTTCTCACTTCAGACCTGCTTCAGAATAGTGATATACAAAGAAATAAAAGGAATCTCAGGATTTTTGTTCTTTCTTTTCTGAAGAGTGATATGACCTTTTCAGGGAAAGAAGTCTGCAATGCCTGAAGTCACAATATATCCACAAATAACTCTAAAAATAATGGGTTACCATGTTTCCTTTAATTTCCACTCTGAATAGGTTTAAGATTGTGTTTAATGTGAGTGTTACACTTGATTATTTAAGTAAAAATGTATACTGTAGTTAAACACTCATCCCTTTCTCTTGTGCTGTGAGGTATGAGTTACAATCAAATATTCATTAATAATTAAGTTAGAGCCAAAGAAGGAATGATTCTGAGTAAATGACACAGTTAATCTCATTGTGGTAATGGATCACAACTGTGATTTTAAACATGGTCTGTGAAGGCTGTGTGTCCTTAGCAAAAGCCCAGTACAGACAAAGTTGTAAGTTTGAAAGACGCCAAAGACTTTCCGTTTTTCTCAAGGGCTGTCACATCCCAGGAAGACATAGTGTGGCTGTGGCATAGAACTGGAGGTGACGGTCTGTATCCAGGGAGCAAACTTGTCCAGAGCTTCACTTCTGTCTGCCTAAGGAAGCGGTGTTTTGGCACTGAAGAGTGAGCCCATGGTAAGCAAATACTTACAGATAACACAAGAGACAGGTAAGTGTCTCTACTTTCTGTAGAAGAATCTGTTGTCTTCCAGAAATGGTCATAGGAAGAAAAGAATTTCTGAGAGTTCAGGAGTTGCAATGGATTTTCTGACTGTTATATGAGCAAAAATGGAACTTAAGGGGAAGAAAAACCCATTAAGGTTGGGTTTAGTTTTGAGGTTTCAGTCATTGAAGTCTGCAATAAAACCTATGCTGAAGAAGGGCAATTTGAACTGACCTGGGTAATTAGTTAATTCAATTTAATTGCAGCTGGCAATTTCAGAGGAGGAAGTATAACCTTGTGGCAGTGTGGTGTAACAGTCGTGTGGTTTGTTCACCACTGTGCCTTGAAGTTGCCTCTTTACTCACTAGCACTGGCTGTTTTCTTTCTGCTGTTTTTAAGGTAGGGTATATGTTCAGAAACAAAAAATGATAGCAAGATACTGAGCAGCAAAGATTATCAGACTAGGTATCATTACGCTACACCAGAAACAGATTATTGTGTCTAGGACCGGTCATATATTTTTCAGCAAAACAGTATTTTCTTTTGGGAAGCATAGCTTTTGTTGAGTTTGAAGTGTTATCTTTGAAACATCTTGGTTTAAAGACTTTTAGTGCATCAGGCCCTGGGAATTCTGGTTCATACTAGGTTTTTGAGGCAAACCTATCCAAGAGAGGCAATTGTGAAAACTGGGGAGTCTGAAGGGTAGCACAAATTATCCTGAAAAGCTAGGCTAATGTAGTAGCAAAATTTTTCTGTGAATGGGGTCTCAATCTTTTATATCATATAAATTTCCAAGGTTTTTGAGATTATCTTGTTATTAATGAGCTAGCTGCACATGGAGGCAACTGGTACACAAATTTGCATGTTTGCATGGCAGCATGTTACTCCGGAACAGTACAAAAGAATCTTGGGTTTTCTAACAGTTCTTGTGTTAGCTATTTTTATGTACTGGGAAGAAAATGGGAGTTGGAAACCTGTTGCTGAATACCTCTGAAGTTGATGCAGACATTGTACAAGTTGCAGTGCCTGCTGGTAAGCTTTCTGTTGTAGGTGGAAATGGTATCTGCAAAGATCATTAGGACAAGAATTATCAGAGCTGTGAAATAGCATTTGTGCACGGAGAATGAACTGACAGGTTCTCACAGCTCGATTACAAGGATGGCTGAGAGTTTTGAGTGATGTACCCAGAACTGAGAATTTGTTGAAAATGTGAATAAGAAACTAAAGACGAGCATTTTTCAGAATACAAGAATTTAAGAGCATCTATTGGATTTTCTAGCCATCTACATAAATGTATCTAAAGCAAAGAAAAGGGAATGCATTTTTGTCCGCATAGTGTTACAGTACTCAGTGTCGTGGTGTATTATACAGTAATCTTAAGTAAGGATTAAACAGGGAGCTAAAAGTATTTGTAAATATTTAATCTAATGCCTAGATGCATTTTATGACTAAATAAAACTAGAAACTGGAAATGATGAAAACTGAGCAATCATACATCTGTTTCTAATTCTCTTTTATAGATGTTTTTTTCAAAGTCTGCTGCCAAAATACCCCCTTCATCTGCTCTGATGTGGCAGCAGTTAGCTTTCTGGAGGGTGAATGTGTTTGTCCGTATGTGTGTACACAGCTGTAGACATAGTTGTTGTATAATTTCCGTTGTAACACTTTCACATGAGTAGTGGCTCTACATGCTTCAGTTGATACATTCTTCTAGCCTCCTATTTACTATCAAAGGTTGAAAAACAGGATCTTTTTATGCCTATGGTTGCTATTCAGGGTAGTGTTAATTCTAATAAATTGGGCTGTTGGTGAAAGGGTTTGTAATTGAAGGGCTATTAACTGTTTCTGCCAGGTTTGATGTCTTGCCTGGTAGATTCTCTGCCTTTTAAACCTTCCTTTTGCTATTCACAAAGAAGGTTTGTTGTGATTTCTGTAGAAAATGTTTACTTTGTCCTATTTTAACACCATGTTGTTAGAATATATTTTACTTTGTACAGGCCAATGCTTCATTCCGCGATGGTCTCTTCCTGTATAGACATGTTCTGTTCAGATAAATTATAATAGTGGATTAGTAAGTAACTTGTGTTAGAAACATACTGAAGAAAATAATCTATGTAATCTTAATAAATTTAGTGATTATAATTGCTAGGTCTACACAAATATATGCTTTATATTTATTCTTTTGAACAAAGGCAATGTCATATTTTGATTGTATATTAAGAAGTGTTCTTCAGAAGTGAAGAGGGAGGTGATTTTGCACTATCTTCCTTTTATTAACATTATTTAAAAAAAAAAACTTATGTTCTCAAATAACCTCTTACATTTTTTGCAGTAGCTTATTTTTTAACAAATCCCCCAATGTTTTGCCCTAAATGTTTGCCTTGAAAAAGGAGGGTGATCTTTACCTTTTTAAAATTCCCGGGCTAACCATTTTTCGAGTATTCCTTTTGCACAAAGTAGTCTTACCTGAGCTCAGTTTCTGTAGACTTTCTAATTAATCTTTTAGTTATACCGTATTTTGTATACTTAGTAGTAGTTTGTAAAAAAAAAAAAAAAGGAAAATTAGCTCTAAAAGTTCTAAAAAGAAAACCTTTCTTTATGTGCTTTATTGAACCATTCATTGGAAAGTATTTTTGTTCAATATACATAGAAACGAAACAAAGTTTCTTTTTAAGATCAGCAAACGGTTCTAATCTGAGTAGTTTTCACTCCTTAAGCAATTTGGTGAGCTTTGTGATGCTTAATAGGGATCAGAATATATTAGCTGATGAATATACTGGGACAGTGTTTACAGAGCCTATTTCATGGAATCGTTTTCACAGAATTGTTGTTTTACTTCAGTGAATGAAATTGATTCAAATTTAATAAATGGCAAGTATTTAACACCTAATTAGAATGTTTTATTTTGTCATGCATGTTAAAGAGAGAGGGAAATGAAAGGAGAAATAGCAGTGAACAATAACTGACTGCTGATGTTTTCATCTGTGTTGTGATGTAGTAGAAGAAAGAAATGTAAACAAAGAAATGCTTCAAGACTTGAAAAGGAACAGGTTACAGATGTAATTTATTGTATGAACAGGTTATGTTACGGTCTGAAAACAAAGATGTGTTCTAGGTAGAAGGAAGCTGTCTCGTGTGAAGCTTTCTCAGGCCAAGTTGTGTCCTTCTTGATCCAAATCAAAACTAGAAATTTGGGACACATAATCAGAGCAGAAGATTGTCAGACTATCATATAGAGAAGCCTTCATGACCTTGTAGGTAGGAGAAATAAAAGGAAATTCAGTACTATAACATGTACATAGGTAATAAAGGTCATGTATGTGAAGAGTGAAGACTGTCAGTAATCATAGATAAGAAGGCTGTGGGCTGGCAGTGTAATGCTGATAATAATAATTAGAAAAATATTCTGAGGGGTAAATAGTTATGCCACCTTATCTGGAATACTCTTTAGAATTTTTGTCAGCTATGTTAAAGAAAGGAATATTTTTGGTTGCCACATATTTGTGATTGAGTGATCAGAAGGCATGTTATATGGAGCAGCAGTTGTAAGAGTAGAATGAAGGAGCTTGATATTGTATGGTTGTTACTGACAAAAGTATTGTAAAGGTTTTATTAAGCTGTAAAATACATAGAAAGAAGAAAAGAGGGAATAAATATCATAGAGAAAAGCTTTTTCAGCTCATGAACAAATAGGATTGAGCTGGGTATATCGATATGCTGGAAATGAGAAGTGACCTAATTGTCTTAATTTCTGCAAGCGGCTCAGAAAAAAATGTTTTTATGATGACATTCAATTAAATATGAACAAAGACTAAATTCTAGAATTCAAGTTTTTGTCTCGGCATAAGTGGAAGAATGTCAGAAATAGCCCTTCATTCCCAGTGAGCTGAAGTAATCCTGTCCCAAGAGCCTCTATCTCCTGTTCAGCAGCATAAATCCATGAGGTTTGCAAATAACAAGCACTTCTGAGGCTGTTAGGTAGGGTTTTGTATGATGTAATGTCTCATGCATTTGTTCAGTTACCTCTCTGTTGACATTAAATTAGGTGCTCGCAGTCTCGCTGAAGATTGAGCGTTGCATTTATAGCAGGCTTTTCTCAGTTATTATGCAGATTGATGCTTGATAGCTCCAGATCTACAGTAGCAGGGCACAGAAGCAAAATGTACTCTTCAAACTGCGGCGGTTATTTCTGGGGAGCCTTTGTGGAGTGCCAGTAAGCCCAAATACTATCGAAGCAAAACTTTGAGCCGGTTTAATCGTACATTTGGATCTTGAACAAGCTGTGAGCAGTGATAAGTGGACTTACTGAGCCCAGAGCTGGCTAAGTCAGGCCAGTGCACTTGTCCTTTTTACAGATGAGAAATCAGGGATTTCTGTTGTTTTCCTCTTCTTTCTCTAGAGGATGCTTCATCTTCCACTGATCGTGGTTTATCGCTAACAGAGAAACTGGGAAATAGGGAGACTTGAGGAAGGATTTCTAAACTACTAGGTGCTTACAGTCATCTGAATCGAAAATTGTCTCCTATCCCCCCTTCTTTCTCACACTTTCTATTCCTTGGGACTAATTTTGGCCCTGCTCATTTCCATGAGATACTAAACTGTATGTTAGAATGAATTTTGTTTAAAAAAATTTCTACAGCAGGGTAACTAGCAAACTATTGGATGCATATCCCCGTATGTCATCCACTACTTATTTTTTCTTATCACCCAATAATGTTGTTATTCGTATGTGCACAGTTGGTATTGATGACAGTAAAGTATTACAAGGTTTGAAGAAAAGTTTAGAAAAACCTTTGACATGCTTTAGACATAGTAAGATGCAATACTAGAACAAAAACAAAAAAGCCATTCAGAAGCAAGGTAACAAATAAAATGACCAGTTTTTAAAAAGATATTTAATTGCTCTAAATTTCAGTGTAATTATTTTTCTGTCCTGCCTCATAATGTTTGAACTCTGCAGTTGGCAATACTGAGACTGACAAAAAGAAAAATACTACTTAGTAGCTGTTATTATCTTTTGACAAATAATTCTTTGAGAAATAGCTGTTAATATCTTCTGGCAAATAGTTCTTTGAGAAATTGTTTAGTTCATAGCTTACAAGAAAGAAAATAAAACAAAGAACTTCAAATTCTGTGCGAAGCAAAACCAGGTACTCTTTTGAATACATTTCAGTATTGAATATTTTCAAAAGCCTAACTAGCAGATTCTATATTAATTCTTTCTGGGGAATCTCTTATTAGTTAAACAGAACCTGTCAGTTTAAATTTGTTTCATTGTAATTTTTTTGGAAATTACTAGAAATCATGTCTTTCAAGACAACTTAATAATGTAAAAAAAAAAAAAATCTTTAAAAAGTTAGTGTAGATGGATGTGACAACATGGGCAAAAGTTCTGTTCATTTGAGAAGTTGTTTCTCTGGTATTAGAGCATGTCACATTGTTGAGGAAGGAAATGGCTTCTGATGCAAGGTTGTCCTCGTCCATGAGAGACACCTGAGCCATGTGATAATAAATACAACAAATAAAAGAAAATTAATTTTGCATTTGGAATTTAATGACTTAGTCTAAGAAATGCATGGCAGCAACATATAACTGGAGGAAAGAACACACCTGGTTGATTTCAGTTTCTTTAGTGCCTAATATTATCTAAAAGTTTCTTAGGCTTCCCTCCAGTATTTATGACTTATGACTATGCTTGTCTTGCACGTAGAAATGATATAAATTCAGAGACTTTGGGAGTTAATTGAGATGGTAAGTAATTACATTTAGACATCTAACAGCCATGTCTTTGCTTAAAGTATTACAAACCCTTCGCTCTCTTCAGACCCATTAAGCTTAGGCAGTTACTCAGGGCCTTTAGATTTTTGTATAGCATCCTTCAGCTGAAATGCCAGGTCTCCTGTAAGGTAAATTTCTCTATACAAAAACAAAACCCAACAAAAAATCCTATGGTTTCTGAGCTCCTGCATTTTGTCTGTTCATGAACCTGTAACATTGTTGTTGATTGTTACATTACTGTCTTTATGTGCAAATATTTATGTTGTATTTTCCACCTGAAAAAATACCCTGTATCTTATGAGATAAAAAAGCTAAAAGCAGGATTGTACATAATGACTTCAGATTCATCCCTTCAGCTTTTTCTGACAAGCAGCAGGACGTTATCTAAAATGTCTTTTCAGGTTGTGATGGAAATAAGAAATCCTTTTAATTTCTATGTGTTGTCTTTGAATGTACAAGAATCTGTGAGAAAATACTCATGGGAGTTTTTAGAGAACTTGGGTAGCAAACTTTATCAAAGCAGCTGTAAAATTTGCAAGAATTTGCTGTAAAGGCTAAAATAGACTAAGACCATGAGTAGGTGAGCTATCTATAGTCCTGTTGTAAATAAATGATGTATAAAATGTATACAATGTTGAAGGAAATACTGTAAGCTTTATTTTTTTAAAAAATCCATTTTAGTTCAGAATAAGTAAAGCTGAAGCTCATGTCTTACCGAGGTGGATGTATAGAACAGGTAACCCATGAGCTCACAGAATAAATGGCTACAAATTTATCTGTTCTCCTGGTGTATAGTAAGGAAATATATTGTAAAATTAAGGAGGCTGTCCAATCTGGTGTTGATTTAACTTGTAGACATATATAATCTTTTCCAGCATGAGCTGAAAGATTTGTGATTTCCACATCACCATGTGGTTAAACCATCAACTCCCTTTTCTAAATAAAGTTGTCACCCATGTACTAGTTGCACAGATTTTACTTTCACTGGTACTCCTCGGAGATGAAGCAGAATATAATAAAAGACCTACTTGGAAAGGGCTGTCTGGATTAAAGATGCTATTACCCTTTCCAAGTTACCATGGTCCAGGCTGAGGCACATGAAGGGTGACACAAAGATTTCTAGTCTATATGCAGAATTGCACCAGGTGCTCAGGAGAGGTACAGAAAGGCCAGGTCTAGGTGGGAAACTACTTTATAGTAATGTTTAGCTTTGATTTAAGGGATCTTTAACAGCTGAGAGCTGAAATCCTATTCATCTGCTCAAACTCTATCCTGAAGAGCTTGTGTGACAAGGCCCTACTGAAGTGTGGTGTGTCTACACACAGCAGTGAGGAAAGTGGGAGTTTTCTACAGGCAGCCTTCGCTTCCCTGGCGCAGAAGATGGCTAAATCCTGCATCACAACAGCCAGAAAGAGATGGCACATTTCCCCCTGCCACATTCCTAGCACCATTCTGATTACAAAACTGGTCTATTTGTGGTTTTTTTTCACCGAAATGCAGGTGGAAGAAGCAGCTCTAGAGCCCAGAGTGATTCCTATTGCACAGTTTTATAAGATAACAGGCTACTTTGCTAAGGATGTCGGGTTTATGGTGCATCTCCCTATAACGGCAGGGAATTGTACCTATTTTAAGCCTGCTCAACTTGTCTCTGTTTTCACTTTTTACATCCTGTTCAAATTTCCAGACAAGGCACGGAGCTGCTGTTGAGCTCTAAGTGAAATTTGTTCTCTGCTTGACTGGTCTCTGCCAGACAGTGCTAACAAGAAGCCTTCCCAGCAAACTCATAGATGGAATAAGCTCTGATAACCTGAAAGAGGACTTTTTTTGTGACTCCTCTAAACCCCAAAGGTGTGGGTTGTCTTTTCCTCAAAGCACACACTCCTCTAAACCCCAAGATGTTGGCTCTTCTTTTCCTCAAAGAACACAATCACAAAGACCTTTTAAGAGAGAGAGATTCCTTTTTTAGTCCTTTGAGTGTCTGAGAAATGGAAGCAATGGAAACTAACATGCGAATTCTCAAGTGCAGTCTGCAGGTGGATTCTTTCTCAAAAGAAAGGATGGAGTTAATGCTTTAGCTTTACTTTTACTGTAACCCAACCTCTGACAGCTCTGATACTGTCAGTTACCTGCAGTTTTGTTCCTACTGTGGTAACACTGAGAGGTCTCACGCTGTGTTAAACAACTGGGGGGCGAGGGGCAGAAGGGAACCTTACTGTTTGTAGGCCAGGTCTACACACTCAACCCAGCATATCCAGAGGATAACCTTACAAAAAGTTATTTGGAACCTTTGGTATCAGCATAATTTACAAGCAAGTAATAAACAGATGAATTCTGGGCGTTTTCCCTTTGTACAGATTCTCTGTTAATACCTGCTGGGGAGATGTCTGGCAGTGTTGAGGGTGGTAGTATGGCTTAAAGTCCAGATTTTCAGTTTTTTGCCTGTGCTACTTTCTGTGTCTTTTTGTGGCCATCTTCTGTTTGCTTCAAGGAGCTAAGAAACTGAGGATAAAATGGGAAACAATTCTTTTTTTGAAATGCAGTCGTGGTTAAAACAGCTTTTGTAGAAATCAGTGAGTGAAACCTGTATTATGTAGAACAAGACTTGAAAAGGCTGTTGTGCAAGTGGTAATTCTTATTTCTTCATTCAGTATTTATTTTGATGAATTAAAATGAGCAGTTCCTCCACAAAGTACATTAAACAGTCAGTCTTCGACTCTGATGAATAATTTCTGCTTTCTGGAACTTGCTGTAACTTTTAAGTGGTTGGATATATTCAGGCTCTGTCACTTGTCAGTGCTGCATGGTACATATCCCAGATCAGGAGCAAAGATCAGTAACTGGGGGGGGAGGGTCCACTCAAATGGGAACATCTTGGGACAGGAGGAAATGCAGCAGAATGAGTCCTGCCAAGCTTGCATGAAGAGGCTGGCAGTTTAGACTGAATCTGTAAGAATGGGGATGAAAGGCAGGCCTTAAAAACAACAGGACCTGACAAACCCAAGGACATTTATTTATACATAAGATAAACAAGTAACAGGGAGCTGGTTGGCTCAGATTTCTACGTGCCTGATATGTGAGACTTGTCACTGGGCAGTGATAGGAGAATGTGTCAGCTGTGTTGGATCAAGTAATGAAACATTTTATGAATCGTGTTTCAAGAGGCAGTTCATTTGTAGAGGCAGAACCTGTGTAGCATCACTAGGAAGGCAGCTCCCAGCTTCAGTTTACCTCTCTGGTTTCTTTTCAGCTCCAAGTAATGTTGCATGTCTGGCACAGCCAGTCAGTTCCTGTGTTTGCCCAAGACAGGATTTGCATTGGGATAAGAGGTCAGATTGTATAAACCTTGAACCTACTCTATGGAATCTTCCTGCTTTGGTAATGGGCAAAGTGCACGTCCAAGGAGCATATTGGAGTGGCCAGAAAAATCTAGGCACATGCAGGCCAGGATATGCAGCCATTTGGTAAATGTCATCCTGGAGTGGAGTGGAGGCAGCTGTGTAACAGTGTGAAAACTGCCTTGAAATGAAAAATCAGTTGTATAACATATTTTAAATCTTCCCAGGAAGCAAGACCTAGTCATTAGCTTGCTGCTGTTATACTAGCCAGACAATTTATTGTTAAAAGCTTGTCTGTAAAGAAAAATCTGCTTTTTCTGGGAGCTCTCGATAGCACTGACATTTACTCAGAGTAAATCTAACATGGATTGGCTCAGAACAGTGCAGCTTGACAGACATGACATTTACTGCTGCCATACTTTAGCCAATATTGTGATGATAAGGTCTTGGATATCCAATGGAATTGGTGAAATACAATTTTAAACCTAATGGATAGTCTATTTACCTTTACACTAAGCTGTAAGAAGAAATAAATTAAGGATCTTTCCATGCTTCTTGGTATACACTGAAAGAAACCTCATGAATTAAAATTTACCCTATTTCCATCGTCTCCAGGCATTAAAAGTACAAGTTAGTTTTTTCTGTCCTTTTTTAGTTTGTAAGTCTGTTTCCCACAGCCTTGCTAAACTGTAGATAATGTGTTATCTTTAAATACTGTATGATTATATAGTCCTGGAAACTATGCTAAGGCACATGGAAAATAAGGAGGTGCTTGGTGAAAGCCAACTTAGCTTCTCTAAGAGCAAATTTTGCGCAACAAATTTGTTGGCCTACTATGATGGGGTTACAGTGTTGATGGTTCAGGGAAGAGCAACTGATGTCATCTACCTGGACTTGTGCAAAGCATTTGACACTGCCCCACATGACAACCTTGTCGCTAAATTGGAGAGACATGGATTTGATGGATGGACAACTCAGTGGATAAGGAATTGGCTGTATGGTCACACTCAAAAAGATGTGGTCAGTGACTCAGTGTCCAAGTGGAGACTGGTGATGACTGGCATTCCTCAGGGGTGTGGGTGTATTGGGACCAGTGCTGTTTAACATCTTTGTCAGTGACATGAGCAGTGGGATGGAGCGCACCCTCAGCAGGTTTGCCAACAGCACCAAGCTGTGTGGTACAGTCAGCACGCTGTGGGGAAGGGATGCCGTGCAGAGGGGCCTTGACAATCTTGGGTGGTGGGCGTGAGTGAACATCATGAGGTTCAACAAGGCCAAGTGCAAGGTCCTGCACATGGGCCAGGGCAATTCCAAGCACAAATACAGGCTGGGCAGAGAATGGATTGACAGCAGCTGGCGGAGAAAGACTTGGGAATGTTGACTGATGAGAAGCTCAACATGAGCTGACAATCTGTACTTGCAGCCCAGAATGCCAACCATATCCTGGGCTGCATCACAAGCAGCGTGTCCAACAGGTCGAGGGAGGTGATTCTCCCCCTTTGCTCCACTCCCTGAGACCCCACCTGCAGCGCTGCATTCTGCTCTGGGATCCCCAGTATAAGAAGGACACGGACCTGTTGGAGCAAGTCCGGAGGAGGCCACAAAGGTGACCAGGGCTGGAGCCCCTCTCCTATGGAGACAGGCTGAGAGAGTTGGGGTGGTTCAGCCTGGAGAAGGCACTGGGGGGACCATATAGCACCTTCCAGTACCTAAAGGGGCCAACGAGAAAGCTGGAGAGGGACTTTTCACAAGGGCATGTAGTGCTAGGACCAGGGGAATGGCTTTAAACTGGAAGAGGACAGACTTAATTAGATACAAGGAGGAAATTCTTCCCTGTGAGGGCGGCACTGGTAGAGGCTGCCCCGAGCAGCTGTGGGTGCCCCATCCCTGGGGGTGCTCAGGGCCAGGCTGGACGGGGCTGGGGGCACCCTGGGCTGGTGGGAGGTGTCCCTGCCCCTGGCAGGGGGTTGTGACTAGATAACATTTCAGGTCCCTTTCAACCCAAACCATTCTATGATCCTATGATTATTATGAAAAAGTAAAAGGCATTTATTCACATTCAGTGCCACCATAAAACCCAAGAGCTCTTATTGTAAGTGACCTTTGATAGTTTTCCAGACTTCCTGAACTATTCAGTGTGTGTTATAGTCCTGTCCTGCCCTGTGCAGTTAAGTTCTGTGTTTTGTGCTAAGTTTAATATATGAAATGAAACACCACTGAATGCACACCTAATGCTAGACATAGCTGTGTGCTGGGATTGCAAATGTGACACACTGCATGGTTTTTTTCTGTAGGATACCAGGAAATGAATTATGGAAAGAGGCCAAGTTCGCAAAAAGTTGTAGTGCTCATTCGAGAATTGTTGTAAGTCTGTATGCACTAAGGATTTGTATTTCTTGGAAAATGCGATTTCCCCATTTCCTTTAGTGATGACGCAGGAAATAGATTGATGTTTTCCAAGTGTGACAGCACACAGTTTCATTTTGTCCCTCTGTGTCCATAGCAGCTGCTTTCCATTTTGTTTTCCTTCCAAGATGAAATTAGTGACACAAACTGTAGTTTATCCAGTTATAGGCTGCAGGAGAATGACAAGTGGTATTGATTAATTGATGGTTGCTTTTAAAGTTTCTTAAATGAGCTTTAGTAGTGCATCTTTTCAATTCTTTGGAATCTTCTGACAGCTTGGAAGAAGTTATTTTGTGAAGACCAAACCAAATTATTCCAGCTTACTTAAGGATTTATCTCAGGGCACTGATATAGAATCGTGCAGATATTTTAGTTTCTATGAATGATTGGCCAAGAACTGCAACCTGCTTCTCTTCTGGGGGATGAAAATGTGTGCTTTCCTTTTGAGCTTGGGGGGGGGGCATTTTGAGGCACCTGTCCTGGGGACAAACTTTTGGAAAACAGAAAGATTTATATAAAGTGAAGAAGACATACAGGTTCATATTTATGTACCTAAATCAAGTTTTCACTTTTTTTTTTACTTTATTTGTTTGCAGTATTTGAGCTCTTGTTGAAGGTGTGTGCGTGTAGTAGGTAATGCCTTGCATTTTCTTGTTGCTGATGTTAATTCCTGGCCAGCTCTTGTTTAGTACTAGTTTCTAGTGTCAGTGTTTTGGAGTATAAAGTGTATATATTAAAGCTTTAATGTCCACAATGTAGCACTGAAGACTTGTTTTCACAAAATAAAGTATCAAGTGAAAGGTGTGTATTTTCTTCATAGTGACCAGTTTTGTGGTTTTTTTTTTAAATAATCAAGACGCTATATCCTAATGTGACTAACAAGAACAGACAGCTACACGATCTTACCTAGTTTCTGAATTTTAGAAATGTAGGGTTTGAATTTTTGTACTTAACTGGCTTACAGCGGGTTTGTTGTGAGTTGTGAAAAGGCGGTTGGTGAAAGCAGCACTTACATAGCTACCCCACCTTTGGGTTTGCATTTATTGTTATAGTCACGAAAAAAAAAAAAAATCTTGAAGCAGACGTATTAATCATAGACCCAGTTTTAATGCAATATTTGAGAAAATTCAATTAATTCCAGAAATTAATGACCATATAAGATCAGTATTTTTAAGTGCAACTCTCAGCATAAGCTTGGCTCTATGTGTGTGTTTTATGAAACAGTGGATACTGAGATCAAGTGTTTTGGTGTGGTGGGAGGTTGAAACATGAACCAAAGATAGTGTTTAGAGGCTTCATTAGCTAAACCATTTTCCTTACTCTAACCATATGAAGAATTTCTAAATTAGATGAAACTGGCAGACCCCTGTGGTCTTAAGGCTTAATGTGGTACTGTGTGCAAAAGAATTCTTGCCAAGCTAGCAGCTAAGGTTTGATGTGCAAACCCCATCAGTACTGATCTGTGGACCCTCACAAGGGTCCTGAATCCTGAGTGTGAGCCATGGCAGCTCCCCTGAAAGCAACCTCAGGTCCTTGCCCTCACTTATATCCACCCAAGTTCTTTCATCCTGAAGCAAGTCATAGAATTTTCTAATGATAATTAATCAGTTGGGAATAAAAGGTCTTGGTGAAAGAGAGGAGGAAAATAGCAAGTTGGAATTACCACTTTAAAAAAGTATGCTGGAAAAATATTATGAATGTTACTAGTATTCAGCATCAGTAGGGAATATCTTACAGGAAATGAAGTAATGTATTATTAAAAATGAGAAAGAGTTTTATTTCCACCAGGATATGAAAGAATTGCATGAGGATATCTTCTTTTGCTTTTTTCATAAATCATTTGCATAATATTTCTTTCTTAGTATTAGTCATAAGTTCAATTATCAGTAGTGTACTGTGTCAGGAATTAGTTATGCCTTGATGAGATCTAATTATTTATGAGTTTATTTTGCCAGACTTTTTTAAAGTGTGTTGAAGTAAAGGTTACTGTCCTTCATGGTTTCAGATAATCAAATTAACACACATGGGGGGGGGGGGGGGGGGGGGGGGGGGGGGGGGAGCTATTACCAGTCATGCACACACAATTAAAATAAGTTTTGTAAGTTTTGAAGCCTTTTGAGAGCTTATCATTTTAATATGATTCTTAAGCAAGAATCTTGTCATATTAGTTTACAAACCTGCTAGAGAATCAGAACCTATTCTTTTTAATGCAGCCTGCTTGTAAATTTATTGTAGTGGATCTTCCCTTTAAGTATAAAATCTTTGGTGAACAGCATAGTAATTCTGTTGAATGATTCCAAATTATGAAGGTGGACATAGCAAGAATTAAGAAAAATCTTACTTATTCAGTATGATGTAGACCTGAACTAATATGAAGCCATAACTAATGAGAACCTCTTGCTTTTCTGACTCTGGTATATAACTCTTGCTTAGGTAGCGGGGGTAGGCTTATCATATTGAATGAAACCTTAACACCATAGAACACTGATGGGTTCAAATTGTTGCAAATTTAAGTGCCCTTTGAGCATTAAGCCATGAGCGTTAATGGCTGCTTAGTATTTCTGAAGGGACAGTAACATTATTCCAAAAAATATATTGAATCACTGTCATCATCTGGCAGAATAGTGATCAGTAGTAGAAATAACAACAAGGCTTAATTAAAGAAATTAAAATGTTACAAGAATGTATCAGCTAGCAAAGGGAAGAGGACTCTTGCGAAGCATCTTATGATCTAGTGCTAGTTCTGGGACTAGGGCAAACTACTTGCTTTGTGAAGTGCTTCCTATGTGTGATTTTATGGAAGAGAATGCTGGGAAGTGTTATTTACCATAAAATATCAATATGTTTTCTATCTTTGAAACATGCCAACAAAGAAAATGTAATGCGGTTTATGTCAAGATGATGGCCATATATCAGAGTAACAGAATTCTCCTTTAAAACACTCTGGAAATAGCAAAGACTAATACCAGTCAATAAGTTCAAATAGCAGTTCTTTGGGAGTTTTTCTTCTTCAGCCTTTCGTAATTCAGCACCATCAAGTCTGATTAGTCAGAATGTACGCAAGGGAACTAGCTGGCTCTCCCAGGATTAGGTAGACCAGTGACCCATTTTACAAAAGCAGGACCTTTCTGTTTAGTTTGGGTTTTGTCTGAATTCAATGTGCACAAAGAATTTCTCACTACAGTGAGCATAGAGCTTGGAAAAAAACATTTACTGACTTTGTTCTAGTTCTGCTGTCACCTGTGGAACAGATATTAAAGCTTGTGTGTGTGCCATCTACTAGCTTCAGCAGGTGTTTGCTTCAGTTCATGACTTTCCTGTTCAAGTACTGGATCACATGAATAAAATTAGTCTGTCTGTTTTCATTCTAATATTGTACACTTTTCTGTACATGAAAAAATAAGACTTCCAATACTGCAAGAAGTGAGAGCAGAACTTGTTTCATGGGTTGCTGAAAATGGCAGAAGTTACAAACTGTTAGTGGAATGCTTGAAAAGGCTCGTTTTGTCCCCCCTCACTCCCAAGAGGTGCAAGCTTTTAGGCTAAGGACCTTCTCAGCAAGGTGCTGCTTTTATTAGCAATTAACACTGGATTTTAATTTAAGCCTATCAGAATGATTGCCATAATTCAACTCAGAGATCCTCAAAAGCAGTTGAGCTTCTTTAAAGAATAGGGCAAAATTATATGAATGACATGCCTAAATCTGTACACTTCAATCTAGATTTGAAGTGAAGGTGTCGTTAATCAGCCTGCGGATAAGTTTTAAGTTGTACGTTTAAAAACTGTAAATGTCTGTGTACTTAGAAGATGATAGTTTTATCAAAATAGAAGCGCTCCTATATTTCATAATTGCAGAAACAAATAGCTGAGGTTGGGGTTCGGGGAGGGCCTGGATTTTGTTGCTTGAGACTTTCTCAAGGTTCGTTGTTTTATTGTCATGTCAAAAAATGTTGAACGCTTGATGCTATTAATGAAGTTAAGAGGAACTACAGGTACACGTTCCATACAGAAATGGTATCACAAATCCACAGTCAGAGAGCAGTATCTGCAATCTGAATTTGAATGTAAAATGTAATGATCAGTAATTTAGACTGTGATTTGGTCTGTGACTGAATTGCTTTATGTATCTTTGTGATGCAGCAAGGAGAATATTTTTGTTAAGCGGAGTATGTTTGTATTTCAAAACTAAAAAAAACTTCCAAAACTGTGTGTTAAAACAAGGTTTGTAGTACAGTTTGTATCTTTTGTTAGACTGATTACCATAAATGTAAAAAAGTAAGAAAGCTTTTAATCTCACAGACCCTTTTTCAGATCTAGAGAGAATTTGAGAAAAGTTGGGCCTTGTTTGTGCTCAACTTCTTATATAAGTAAAGTTACAAGTAAATCGCAGAAGGTAGTGAATTTTGCCACTTGAAATGGGGCTTGCACAACACAGAAAGGAAAAAAATCCAAGCTGAAAAAACTGGGACTTGCTTGTGTGTTTAGACCATTATGGCACTAGCAAGAGTACCCAAGTTAAACTAGTCTTTGGAGGGATGAACTTCCTTATTTCTTTTATGCGTATTTTTTCTAGTAAGTTTAAAGACAATATAAAGCAGCATATATGTGCTGGTTTGAAGGTGTGAGCAAGGATTACCTTCCTTGGCAATTAATAATGGATGAAATTCCATTAAGATTTAAAGATTCTTTCAAAAGTAATTTCAGTTACTACCCCCCTCCACTTTTTCTTTTTGCCTTTAGCAATTTTGGGGGTTATATTTTTATACTGCTCTTTGAAACTCAGAGGATTTATTTCCTCTTCCCCCCCCCCCCCCCCCCCCCCCCCCCCCCGAGATAATGTCATTAAATTACGTTTTTGGCATAATTATGTCAAGTGAGCCTTTCTGTACTGTAAGAAAAAATGTTAATGCAATTGAAAAATAATTTATGGTGCTCATTGGATAATGTGCCAACTTTTCTAAAGATCACTGGAAAAGCATGATGATTAGTCTACACTGTATTCTTCTTTGGGAGCTCTGTTTTCTGTTACCTTTGAAATATTTGAGATTTGGAAAACAAAGATAACGGGAACTGTGTTCATTTCCCTACAGTTTTGAAACTGATTGTACAAGTCTTTCTGGGAAAACCTTTGATCAGGAGATAGAGAATGTCCTGCTAAATTTCTAGAAGGTTTGAAATCAAGTTTTTGTGTGTAAATGCTACAGACTGGAATACATGAATGTTGAAATGACTGAATTTCTGTGGTCACTTTTTATCCATTATTTTTGTGGCTTATGTACTAAAGCATTCTGTGTGTGACTGAGGGGTAGAAGTTACTGGTTGGAAGTTAGAAACACTGAAAGTAATAGCAAATAGTGGAAAATACAAACTTTCTTAAGCTGCATACTGACAGATATTGATGTAACAAAGTTGTAAGTAACGCTGACTGGTGACATCCCAGTGGGAAGGTACCAGCATGTAGAGGTATGTGCCGAATCATTTTAAATCTGCAGTAGATCAAAACGAGGCAGGTATAAAATGTCATTGCGCTATTGCAAAGCTGGAAGAAGCTGACATTCTTGACGACAGCTGCCACTGCTGTATTACTGTTACTTCTGAATGTCAGCCATTCTTCATTTGAAGAGTGAATGACCTACTTGGAAAATCAAAGCAACCTGCTCTTGTCCTTCGGGAAGTAATGCCACATTTTTCCAATTGAGTTACCACCAATTAGTAATGGCATAGGAAACTACCAAACATATACTTTGCCCGAGGCTGCAGAACAGGAGGAAAATTTGGAGGATAACTCTGTTTAATGGTACCTTGGCACATCTGACCATGTCTTTAAGATTCCACTATGCAAAGGGCTAGCTAAAGAGGGAAACTGTCTTTCAAGAAGACAAAATTGGAATTACTTTTTTTCAGAACGTTAATGATGAAAAGATAAGGAACAGGGAAGGCTGTAACCTGATGTTTTTACAGTGAGGAATATTCTCCTGGATGTCAGTGTACTCCTTTAATAGGAGTATTCTAACAAATGTAGCCAGAAGTGTCAGGCTTTGCGTAAGCCAGGCTTTCAGTCGCTGGCAGAGCTCATTTGGTGTCTAAGTGAGAGCACACATTTGATTGTTTGTTTTATTGCATTCCAAAGGGAACTTGATACTGAGCCCTCAGTGCCACAGGGAACATTAACAGCCAGCTCAAGAGGAGGAAAGCAGGAAATAAATGCTCTGGTAAACCCCAGAATCAATGCAGAGTCTGAAGCTACTGATTTCTAGTTTCTGTTTTAAGTCCAAAATTATAACACACACACCCTGCCAGGGAAAGGCGTGGCAGGGGATCCTGCCACCTAAATAACTGAGGTTGGGTCTGCTTTGTTTATTGCCCCTTACTAATAATAAGGGTGTAACAGAAGGAACAGCTGACTTAATTTTTTAGCAACGATTTTGCAGTTTTTATTGCAAAATTGAAAAAAAGCTGTGCAACTACCCCTTTTAAATGTAGAAGAAAAGACATATACAGAACTACAGTCTCTGTTTCTTATTTCCACTGTCATGCAGTTGGTCCACACGAAAGTTTAATTCACCTCTGCTCAAATTGTCAGAAGTTTGTTTACTGCCATTTAAAAATCAGAAGGAACATGGTAGGGTTTTGGCTGGATCCTATATGGGATCACAATTTTTATTGGTTTTGAGCCTCCATAGACAACATAAAATCCATCAGTTTCATGCATAGGAACAAAGCAGAGGGAGCTTTGATGTTTACATTTGTGGTCCTTTTTCTGTAGTATCGTGGCAGACTATGGCTGTTAGGCTTCGGTTATCAAGGGAATGGCATGGCAGTTCTCCATAACATTATTTTTTTTGTTAACAGTCGAAATGATGCCAGTCAAAGCCAGCTTTGGTACATGGACAGTGGAACCACAGAAGCAAGTGGTGGTGAAATGGAATGGCTTTGGAATTTTGTATTTCAGTGTGAAGGAGAAAAGACAGGTTTTGTACTTACTTTAGCTTTCCACCCCTGAGGACTGAGTGCCTCCTCATCCTGTAGTGCCCACAGAGATATTAGAGAAATCAATGCAACAACATAAAAGAAGACAAGTAATAGAAAATAGTTGTTTAATCCAGTGTGAAGCTCTCTAAGACAGGATCAAATCTGACTAGAAACCCCATGTTCCGGAGGTTTATTATCCTATTCAAATCACTAATAGTGGTTCCCAGAAGTAATGATGAAGAACGTCACCAATCATCCCGCGTTGTCTGAATTAAATCCTCTGGTTGCTGTAAGAAAAATGTTGAGCTGCTTGCTTTTTTGACTGTGGGATTCAATTCTAGCACACTTGAAACTGTAAGTAGACAATGAGTAGAGAGGGGAGCTGTCCACAAATCAGATTCTTTCTAGTTTAAATGCTATTTATTCCAAACAAAGTACCTAAAACACAATTGAAGTTTTGAAAGTATCTGCAAGAAGGAGGTAACAATGGTATTTCTTTTTCCGCAAATATTGAAACATTTCCAGTAGGGGATAAAAGATAAGAGGCATCTATCTAAGTTTCTGGAGTTCCTAGGGTTAACATTCTGTAGAAGAGCTAAGTGGTAACAGTTGTTAAGTGGTAGGCAGCATTTAAAAATTGCTGGCCTTTTGTACCCATGTTTACATTTAATGCTTAGCCTGAACTTTCTGATGCATTATAGCAATAAAAAAAAAAATGCACTGCATTTCCTCTGACAGTGGTAGCCTTTGACCCTCTTGGCATCAAGAGATAATAACAAGCAAAGCAGGTAAACAACATATGCTTGTTGAATTGTTAGGCTTGAAACTGGCATCTGGTGGTGATGGAAAAAGTATTCCAAAGCATGATTGTCCCTGCTTGAAGATATTATGCTGTCCTGGCCTGCAGAAGTTGAGTACTTTAGTTGGTGTTCTGTTTGAAAGAGTTTACTCTTCCTCTTCCAGGAGGACAAAGTAAGCCAGGGAATCCTTGCGTTGAAATCACACTATCAACAAACTGAAATACAAACTGCAAGGTGGTGGCTGCACGGCACAAAGTAATGCATGGCATGGAGATTGCTGAGGCAAGGCTGGAACAGAGCGCTCTGGGCCCAGGAGGAGTGTCTGTTTTCTGCTGCTTTTCAGAGCTGATTAAAATAGG
This sequence comes from Falco naumanni, assembly GCF_017639655.2. Classification (NCBI taxonomy): domain Eukaryota; kingdom Metazoa; phylum Chordata; class Aves; order Falconiformes; family Falconidae; genus Falco; species Falco naumanni. Next base: position 17,980,344 of record NC_054067.1, read on the forward strand.
GTTTAGTGCTTTTTCCCCCAAGCTGGTATCACTAGGTGAGTATCCTGTTACTTAGTAACTACTTCACTCCCTAGTTCAGACCTGTAGTGCAGAACTGCATCCCCAAAACATTGCATCTCCTCTCAGTGTTGGCATCCAGACAGAACCCCTAGCTTATTTTAAGAAATGGACTTTCAGAATAATAATTTTGGTGTTGTATTTTTGTCATAAACTAATCGTGACTGGTAGTGGCAAAGGCCAGCCCTAGGTTCTCTTCGGGAAAGCTGTAAGAAATGAGTGTCATCTTCATTGGCACTTCTCTCTGGTAGCTGGTATTTCAGGTCTTCTCTCTGATAGCGTTCCATATTCACTTAAGGAAGCAGACCCTCCAGTCTCATGAGCTGTCAGAAAATCCAAGTATGTGTAGAAACTATGCTGAAGAAAGCATTTGTAAAAAGAACTGGAATAAAATTTATATATTGATGATGAACGTGAGGACTGAAGAGAAAGAGGCTTCTTTCAGAGGACTTGAATGTGAGCAATTACTTGAACCTTAAACCATTATAGAAAGGAAGTGGTCAGCACTAGTTTGCTTGGAGAGGATGATAAATACTTTGAACTTATGAATTTCTCTCCACCAACTATTTTTTTCCCTCCTATACTCTTAAAATAGATCACTATTTCCTAATAAGGAGTGTAATTTTTACCATTTCACAGTGAATAATATAGGTGGAACTTGCAGAATAGTTATATTTATTATAATACGTGATATGAAAATAAAAAAAGTGACTTTTTTTAAGGGATTAAAGTATGTTGATGTGGGATTGGCAGAATATCTGTTTATCCTTACGTTCAAAAAATGAATCATGCAAAAGAATGGCAAAACCAGATTTTTTAACTCAGTCTTGGAAGTTCAACAGTGCAATTGCAAACACATGAAAATACATTGTCATCAGTAGGTAAGAACTTGAGGTTTACAAACAGATTTCAGCAGTCACATCTTCTTTGTGTTAAGTTGTAACATTATTGTGAAAGTTGTAACTCCTATTATGTAAATGGTCAAAACCACCTGCTGAGTGCTACTATGTAAGACATAAGTCAAGGGAGTTTCTCAAGTACAGGTATGTGTTGTTCTGGGACGAAGCAAATGATATGTAGAAAAAGGTATTGTTGATAGTATGAATTAGTAATTTGAGGGCCAAGCCTCAAGCAAGTAAGATATTCTGTGATTAATTATAAAAAAGCAGTTAAAAACCTAAAAAGTGGTTTAGAAGAAATGATAGTAACTTCATGGTTAAAATACTGCCATTACAGTACTCTCTATAGTAGAATCACCAAATCTCTTGTGAAGTTTTAGTTGGTCGATCTGGGGTAGATTTCTTCCAAACTTGAATCAATTCAAGAAACTTACTCAGCCACTTTTATCACCAGCTCTCAGCTTGGTGGTTCTCTTAATCTCTCAAGCTTTCAAACTGTTTCTTGTCTGACACCATGTATGCTGTGCTGGTAGCATGTCGACAGTTTTATTCTCTCAACTACAAAGGAAAGCAAAAATTATATGAAAGAAAGAAAGAAGCTGTTATGAGCACCTGACCTAGATTTGAATCTTTTTTTAAAGCAAAATGGTTCATAGTATCTTTGATTTTACCCTGTATTTTATGGGCTTTTAAATCTGCTGTAGAATCACTTCTGGACGGACTGCTAAGTCCAAGTATTAACTGATTCCTTGTAATCTCTGTAAGTTTGAAGTAAAGCTAAAAAACCCTACTGTTGCCATTGAATACTCATTTTCTTTCTTGATCCTGCTTACTTCTTTCAGACTGTGCCACTCTGAAATACTGCAACAAATGTTTTATTAGCCTGTGCATTTTTTAAATGGTATGGAGTCATAGAATCATAGAATTATTTAGGTTGGAGAAGACTTTGAGATCATCACATGCAACTGTTAACCGAGGACCACCAAGCCCACCACTGAACCATGCCTCTAAGCACCACATCTATGTGTTTTTTAAACACCCCCAGGGATGGTGATTCCACCCCCTCCCTGGGCAGCCTGTCCCAGCGCCTGACCACCCTTTCGGTGAGGACTTGTCCCTAATCCCCGATCCAACCCTCCCCTGGGCACCTCGAGGCCGTTTCCCCTTGTCCTGTCGCTTGTTCCCTGGGAGCAGAGACCGACCCCCCCTGCCCACAGCCCCTGTCAGGGAGCTGCAGAGAGCGATCGGGCCCCCCTGAGCCCCCTCTTCTCCAGGCTGAACCCCCCAGCTCCCCCAGCCCCCCTCTCCCAGCCTTGTGCCGCAGCCCCTTCCCCAGCTCCGTGCCCGTCCCTGGACACGCTCCAGCCCCTCAGGGTCTGTCTGGGAGTGAGGGGCCCAGAGCTGAGCCCAGCGTTCCAGGGGCGGCCGCACCAGTGCCGGGCACGGGGGACGGGCGCTGCCCTGGCCCTGCTGCCCACGCTGCTTCAGACACGAGCCAGGGTGCTGCTGGCCCCCGTGGCCACCTGGGCAATATGATCATGCCCTATTGATTAGTTCGTTGTATGAGAGCAATGGGCTAAAAGCTTTGACTGAGATAAAGAAGGTCAAAGAGAAAAATTTCTGGAGCTTTAGTGATGACCCAGCTTGCTAGGTAGACCAGAGCCTGTGAGGGTACAGCAGATACCAAGACAGAATCTTGAACAGCAGTATTGGCTATTGCGAAATAGCTTCTCCTGCAGCTGTCTCACAGCTGCCTGTTGATCGCCTGGGTATGGATCACTTAGCATCTTTTTGTTGTTATTTTGATGTTGATTGGTTGTATTTTTTTTGTTGGGGTTTGGTGGTATTTTGGGATTTTTTATTGTTTTATTTGTTCTTCAGTGGTAGGACTGTTTTCTCAGAAATCTGCATTTTCTGGCTTGTCTCTAGGGAATGTACAAGCATAAATGATTACCTGTTGGTTTTAGTTTTTTGTAAATTTTTTAAGTGTTGAACAAAATCCTGGTTTTGTATCTCCGTATACCCACAGGGAATTGGTCTAAATTTTATCAAGAATATATACATTACATATCAACTTAATGTGTTCTTATCGTTCTGCCTTTTCGTTAAAAGGGTAATGTCTCTTAACGAATCTCCACTCAGAAGAAAAGCTAATGTACCAGAAATTCTGATATACAGGTACATTAGAGTTGCTTTGGTTTGCTTCCTGTGTGTTGGTTTGTTCCATTTTCTCCTTCCCAGTGTGTTTTTACATCTGTTCTGTTTTGGGACTATGATGGAAGGATTAAGATTGTATATCTAAGTGGCAGTTAATGAAAGCTTTTTGTGGTAACATTTTAAAAAAAGCAAACAAAACCAAACAAAAAAAAAATCCCTAAGGAGTGCCTCAAGGAACAGAATTCTTGCATCTATTTAACACAACTGACACCTTTATCTTGCAAAAGTTTGTTAGATTCCTTTTTCTACAAGAATTCACAGTGCCATGTAACCAAACAAGAGAGTAATGTAAACACTGTTCCAGTTGCTGCTTTTGTGTATAGGAAATGATTGTGTGGAGGGACTATCTATGTCAGAATTGAAATGCAAAGAAATATTGCTATGTTTAAAATTTCAGAAGGCGTCTTATTCCTAATGGTAACAATATGGTGCTTAAAAGAATTCTGCTTGCTTGTACTTTGGCACTCAGCTTTGCATTCAGATGTTTTCCTAGGTGGTTTCAGTGCTTGGTTTTCTTTCACAGCAATTATTTTGCACTATTCACAGGTAATGAAAATAAGTTACTTGTGTAAAATGAAAAATAACTTTGTTGATATTACAAAGTCTGTTTTGTTTGGATCATGTCTTCTCAAAAGTGTTTTAAGTTATTGAAGTGCAGATTGCTTGCTCTGTCAACCGAAGCTTCCATTGAAAGGGGGATCTGATCATAGTCTGAAACATGGATTTAAAAAATATGTAGTAAATAAAGGCTAGAACTGAATGTTGAACAAATTGTTGAGGATTCATGGAAGGAAGATCTGTGAATGATTTCTAAGAGAGCAGTCTCTCTGTCTCATAAGGCTTTTGAGATCTCGTGGATCACTGAATGCTGGCAGCGTGCCCCTGCACTTCCCTGGCAACTATTTGTAGTCTCTTTCAGGGTACTGGGTTACAACAGCTTTTGCTAGATAAAACTTCTCTTATTTGTACCCTGCATGGTTTGAACTGAAAGAAGCTAGACCTGGAGGAAAAATTGCGTAAATGTTGTATCATAATGCGCAGAAGTGCATGTGTGTACGTGGATGAAGTCCTTCACATAATGCAATGGCAGAAACCTCAAGATGTTTCACATCTCTTCTGCGTGGGAGGACCTGATGGCATACATCCCAATATGACTGGCTATTGATATAGTTTTAACAGGGTGACTATCTTAACAGGTTATAGCTGATGGCCAACGCAGCAGTTATTTTTTGCAGCCTCCTAGAAAGGACATAGTAATGACATAAAGTGAATGGCCAGTGTTTCAGCTGTTTTATTTCTGCTCTTCCCAGAACAGGTTATAAATATGCATCAAGAGTCAGTATTTCTTTCCTTTTTAAGACAGTAATTATTCATTTAATACATTTTTCTTCTTTTTAATGACTCACATTTTCTCTTATCCACCAAGTTCAGAGGCTTTGGACCAGGAAATCTTCCAGGACCTTTTATTTTAGAGTTGCAAAGTCTATAAACTACTTGTGACTCTGGGAAATGTTGTCTACGTATTTATAATCCCCAGACTATAGGGAATTTGTTGTCCTTCAGCTTTTCCATAAGCCTCCTTGGTAATTTTGGAATATGATACTGGGTACTTAGGGAATCTTTTACATTTGGCAGGAGCAGTGCAGCTTGTGCTTTGAACATTAAAACAGCCTTCATGGGTTTGGATGGCATTTTTTCACTCTTGATATCCTTTGTGAAGAAGCGAAGATACAATTTTTTTTTCATTCTTCCTTCAAATTTGATATGGCATGTTTAAATTACAGAATATAATTATGATAATGATCATACTTTATACTATGCTATATTAGTAGGACAGCTTTCGGGATAGTCATGTTCATTTTAAGCAGCAGGAGTATTACCTTAAGCTCGTAAGGAAGCTCACATCAGGGATTCATATAGGTCAAACAAAAGATTGTCACGACCCTTTCCAAGCAGTGATCGCCCTTGTAGGTTTGGGGTTTTAGGTTGGGCTTTTTTGGTTTGGTATCAGCTACAGGCAGGAAGGAGCTAGAGCAGGAAGAGAACATTTCCATGCAGATCACTGCCTAGCCGAGCTGCCTGATCCTGCCAGCTTACTTGTATGATCAATTTGAATGAATACCTTGAAATAGTCAATTGGGTCTGTACCAGTTTTATTTACATTTACATATTGCCTCTTAATTTTGAGTGCTGAGAAAATGCATTGAAGTCATTGGTGGTCCTGCTGCTGAATATTTATCAAGTACCAGACTTCTACAGAAGAAGCATTTGCTTTTTGAAATACATAAGCAACTAGCTGTAATTGTTTCCAAAGTGCATAGCTTCTATCTTCTGCCTGTTTCTGTTAACTGAGTATTTAATGAAGAGTTGAATACTATTTGTATGAAATAGAGAAATTAGAATATTTAGCAATAATACTTTAATTAGTAAATTCTATGTTATTGAGAATAATTATTTAACAACATTTTGAGTTTAATTAACAGCTACATTATTCTGCCTTTTATGCTACAATAATTAATACATTACTAATTCTGTTGGCAGAGATAGAAGAAACTAATTACTTTAAATTTTTGTGTTTATAAAAAGACGAAATTCATTAAGGTTACCATTAGAATAATTTTTACAGGATTTTGGGTAACTAATTTTCTGGTTTATTTTCAGGTTTACGTTTAAAAAAAATAAAAGGATAATCAATTTCTAAGCAGTTGTGTAAGGAAGAGTAGTATGACTTAATGCAAGTATGTTATAAATGAAAATTTTATTTTTTAATTTATTCCGAAACCTTGCATTCTGCAGTTTTCAATATGTAGTGTTTGGCCAGCATAGCTTTTATTGTCAAATTTATAAGCAGGGCTGCTCTATGTTAAAATTATTATCAGGTACACATTACCATGGTGGATTATGCACCTGTAGGTAACAGACCATAACAGAATTTCAGAAACAGGCTAGTTTATCTTATAATTATTTATATATTTTAGCCCTATTATGCTTGATTATTTTATATCACTAATTTGTGCATACATGCAAAGTACTTTCTGGCAGTAACTGTAAGATTGGATGATGTAGTATTCATCTGTGAATCATTATGTCAATGTTAGTGTAGGCATAAGAGTAAAACCCTACAAGATTTTTATATAATCTTACACTAATGTGTGGCCTGAGATATCCCCGCCTTGGGATGCCTGACTTTCTGACTGCAGGGAGAGTCAGGACACTTAATTGTGCCTGGAACGATGGAGAGCAGAGGCAGTGTGAATTTTGTGGGGCTGAAGGTTAGGAGCTCTGTTTTAATGATACTGAGCTTGACTTGAGAGTGTGATGAAAGACCTCAGTGAGGGGAGGGCACTCTTTGAGGAATGTATTCCCCAGGACTTTCTGCAGCATCTCCTGTTGGACAACTTGAAGCTTCCATATGGTGGGAGCGTAATGGTGGTTAGACTTGTTAGGGAGTATGCCACCAAAAATCAAGATCTATTCATTGTGATCTAGCAGATGAAAAGAATGTCCAGTGCATCTGTTTGTACAGATACCACACTGCACAAAATACTACCAGAAATTCACATAAACTTTGTACAGTCTTACTTCTTTTTCTCCCCTTTAATGTTTCTGAGCTCAAAAGAAGCATTGAAAATTAGTTTCATAATGGAATGATGATTTGGCAATGTGTGAGAGGGAGGGCTCTGCTAGAGTTCAGAGAATCACCGAGTGCTTGACGTTGGCAGGGACTAACCTGGGTGGCAGCCTGGTGCCCGCTAGTTTGGAGTAATGAGCCCTTTTGTGATCTGTAGGCTGCCGGAGTTTTTTAGCTCCACTCTGTCAAATGGAGAAATACAAGGAATACAGTTCTATCTCCACATAAGGACAACATTTTATTCTTTAGTTACACAGGAGCAGAGGGGCTCAATGGATTCTCACTAGGACTGTTAGCTGCTCTTACAGAGTGAGAAAGTCAGCCTGTAAGGTTTGCTATTTTTAACTTTTAAATAGGCAGCTGTAGGTGAAATCATATCATGGTCTTGAAGGTCTTTTCCAACCTAAATGATCCTATGATTCTATGATTTTTCCATTTCTCACTTTTAAATTATAACTTTATCAAGCAGCATGTATTTCAACTGATACGGCGCTCCAGTACTAATGCAGTGGTTTAATGCATTAAACTCTTTCTCAGAAACCTGGGTGCATGTTCAGTTTTGCAGGTAATACCAGTTTCTTAATCCTCATCCTTTGTCCAAAAAGACTTTGTGCGTGTGTGTTCATACACACATGCATAAATTAAATATAAATGCCTCCACAGTTTTCAGCACTATTTATATGATTAGATCTTCTATTAAGTTTGGAGCTTTGAAAAGGCAAGGAAGTGCAGATTAAGACCAAGGTACGTTAACATGGCTGTGTGTGATTAATTTCTACCTTATTTACCTGTTGCTGGTTTGCATTTAATGTCAAGCTTCTGTTTTCAGGGTCTTACTCTCTCATTTTTGCCTTATAATCATCCATTTGTTAAATGGCCTCTTTGCAAAAGTTACTTTTCCTCTCAGTTTCAACTCGGCTAGGAAGACAGACATTTGTAGGGGGGACTGTGGTAATTTATCTCCTGCTCTCACCATGTCTGATACTCTAGAGGAAGAGTTTTGGTAGCACAGATCTTTCTAATATCTGAGAAAGGTTTTACTCATTTCAGCATGTTGATTTTAAGTGAAACTTTCTTACGAAAATTCAGGATAGTTACCAAGATACTTCAGGGATTGAAACAGATTGAAGTGCTTAAATATTTTAAACCATGTTATGGGGACAAGGTAGGTGAGAGATGTTCATTCTCATAGACCCCAAAGCCAGCTGCCCTTTCACTTGCGACTTTCCATCACAACGGGGATGCTGGAACATATCCTTGAGGAGATTCCTACTTCTGGTGCACCTGACCGTGTTCAGGTGCCGTAGGCTGGCTGGACTTGCTCAGTGTTGAGGCCCGCTGTGTGTTAGAAGCCTTCAGTATAATACATTACTGATGTTTCTTTCAACATTCAAAAAATACTTTTTTTTATTGTGACTGGGTTCTCATCCAAAACTGAAATGTTTTCATCACAGTTGGAACTAAAACCACATTATGAAATAGGAAAATTGTGAAATGCAATTTCAGTTTTGCAGGTTATGAAGTTTGGTAGGCACTGCCAGGTCACTGTTAGAGGCTTGTAAAGTAGCGAGAGCTGGAAGAGTCACCTCTGGCACGGCTGTCATTAGGGAATGTTGCCATGAGTCTGGTGCAGGCAGAGTTCAAGTCTCTTTGGTCAGGGAGAGCAGGAGGTGTGCTGTACATATTATACATTGATTAACAGGAACACGGAATCATAGAATTGAATGGTTTGGAAAGGGACCTGAAATGTTATCTAGTCACAACCCCCTGCCAGGGGCAGGGACACCTCCCACCAGCCCAGGGTGCCCCCAGCCCTGTCCAGCCTGGCCCTGAGCACCCCCAGGGATGGGGCACCCACAGCTGCTCGGGGCAGCCTCTACCAGTGCCACCCTCACAGGGAAGAATTTCCTCCTTGTATCTAATTAAGTCTGTCCTCTTCCAGTTTAAAGCCATTCCCCTGGTCCTAGCACTACATGCCCTTGTGAAAAGTCCCTCTCCAGCTTTCTCGTTGGCCCCTTTAGGTACTGGAAGGTGCTATATGGTCCCCCCAGTGTCTTATCTTCTCCAGGCTGAACCACCCCAACTCTCTCAGCCTGTCTCCATAGGAGAGGGGCTCCAGCCCTGGTCACCTTTGTGGCCTCCTCCGGACTTGCTCCAACAGGTCCGTGTCCTTCTTATACTGGGGATCCCAGAGCAGAATGCAGCGCTGCAGGTGGGGTCTCAGGGAGTGGAGCAGAGGAGGAGAATCGCCTCCCTCGACCTGCTGGACATGCTGCTTGTGATGCAGCCCAGGATATGGTTGTCAATAGCATTGCTGTGTGTGTGTTTAAAAATTCTTGTCTGGATCTCCAGAGCGCATGGCACGTGTTGTGTGGGATATTATCCTGCTTTTATTTTAACAGGCTCCTAATGTAGATGTTAGGTAGAAATCTGTCAATCTCTGTTTTAACTACTAATCAATAAAACATTCCCAAGACTTTTCTTGTTGACATAGGGATTAAAGAGCTCTACTAACTGAGCCAATAGAAATACTAATGAGTTTGTTACCTTTTAGAGAAATGAGATTGTTTAATTGTGTGGTTACAAGTCACCATTACTGTGAAAGTTTTTATAAAAGCTAAAGGGTAACCATTTGCTAACATCAGTCAAGTTCATTTTTCTATGAAATTCTCACAGGAGGTTTGGTTTTAGGGGGTTTCCTGGTTGTTGATGTTTTGGGGGGGTGCTTATTTTGTTCTGTTTTTTGTTACTTGCTCTAGTCTTTACTAAACAGCCATTAGTGGACTTGAACAAAGGAGCCTGCATGTTTTTCTTTCTTCGTATTTAGCTGTTAGTGATGGGAAAACTTTCTATTTTACTCATATTCCTGGTACATCTACCAATACACCTGACTATTCTTTCTAATCGTGACTAAGAATCCGATAGATAATTTTGTAAATATATTATTGCATAACTTAAAACATCACTGTTCTCAAAGCATCTGGGAAGAGCTAACTTTGTTGAACTGAATTGCACTATAGTCTCTATTATACAGGAGTAAAAACTAATGCAACAGCAAAGGTGATGGAACCTTTTGTTGTTCATGAGATATGTCAACTTAGGAGAGTATTATACTTTCTACTTACATTGAATAACTAATATCCAGCTGCTCTTCATCAGTTGTTTTTTGTGAATGGAACAGTAGAAATACCATGTAGTGTTACCATTTGGAAAGATTTTGGTACTTTTCCTTTTGAGTCTATTGTTTACAGCAGTTGTGTTAATTTCACCTCTTTTGACATAATCCTAATGGGTATCTGAATACTAGAATACATACCCATTTCTAAATTTTATTATTTTTCCTGATATGGACTGTTTACATACAGAAAGCAAAGCCTGTTTCTGGACGTGCAATATCTTTTGCTTATAATACTTTATATATGTAACTATGTATGGTAGTTTGGGCTGTTCGTTACATACATCATCTTATTGTTTCTGTAGCAAAATGCCAAGAAAATGAAAAAGCAGAGGTATTTGCATTGAACTACTTCCAGGAAGTACACTTTGTTCCTTCATAGGCATTTCTAATGGGATAGCCAGGTAGATTTATGTTGCTACACTATGTAATGAAATTTCTAAGTCTTCATTATCTGAAGAGAATTGGGATTCATGCTGGCTATTCATGGAGAATTATAAAGCATGGGAGAGGAATGAGCTCTTAGGTTGCTGATGGCTCTTCAGTGCTCTGCTTATTACGTAGAAATATATTTCTGTACTTTCTTTTGGCATTAAATTCTGCAGGTCTTTAAACAGTCAATAGCAACAGGTGTATCTGGAAAGCAGATACTGGTATCTCTTTAAATGCTTTTTGGTTTAATATGTTATATGTTTGTTCAATATTTGTCTTTCCTCAGTAGCAAATAATACACAGGTGCTTTGGAAGTGAAACAAAATTGTATCATGATTCTTTCACCTTTTGGTGGAGATTCAGTCACATGTGAATTGGTAGAATGAAAATTGATAGTCAGGTCACTCCTTTTCAGTGTCTTGCCTACCCTTCTGCACACTCAGAACCTCTGATAGTAAAACTTAACATCCCTTGACAAGTATTTAGATGCTATCAAGGATTTCAAAGGATTTAGGACTGGTATTGCTACCTTACCATGCCCATTCAATGTGTCCTTTCACATAGCAGAGTTAATGCTTACTATTGGCTCTGTAGCTAACATAAAACATGCCAAAATATCACCAGGAATTTAGTATTGTTATAACCATCACCTTATACATAAGCTAAACATTTACATAAAATGCAGAAATATTTGTTCTCTGCAGTTGCATGAATGGTAAGAATTTAGAGCCAAGCTGGTTTTTGACATGTGCTTCATTGTGCTAAGAGTCTCTTGCCACTGGATGGCGCCATTGAATAAATTATATCGGAGGAAGTTGATTGCTACAATACGAAAACTTTAGATTTAGAGGACATTATAGAAGTGACATTTAGAATTGCTAAATATATTCTGTCTCTCATTTTTTTTTAATAGAGAGCACAAAACACGTTGATCCAATGAGTATATGAAATGACCAATGAGGCTATCTTAGCAGTACGTGTTTTATATAAAACTAGGTAACTGTAGTATCATAGATTTGCCAAATAATGCGTTTTGTATTTTATTGAAATTCTGATGCTGACCTCTTCAAAAGCATAGGATTTTTTAAAGCATAAATGTTCTTTGTTTTTCTTCCATAAGGAGAAACTGATTTTAATAATGTCTTGAGGATAAGATACGGTGTTGAGGTCTGTTTCTATTTTGTTATTGCTTAATATAAAATGGCAGCAGTTACCATTCAGTAAGTTACCAGGGTGGGTTTTTTTTTCTTATGCAGGACTTTAACAGAAAAGCTGGTGTACAAACTTCGGCAATTCACGGTAGAAAGATTCAAGATAAAAATGGAATGAAATGCTAGAAAGAAAGAATGCTGGAATGTTTTTTTTCCAGTTTTTGAAAGATGATTGAGGAAGAACTTACACCGTAGATAGGGAAGCCTGAATTTCCTGTATGAAAAGAAAATGAATGTTTTAAAGAATTAATTTAAGGACATGTCAAGCTTCGTTGACAGGCAGTCAAGAAATAAAAATTCAGTAAGGGAATTGAAGAAAGGCAACTGTCCCAGAATAATAATACAGCAGGGTTGTGCAGAAATACAGGAGGCACGATGATAGTATAGTCTGTGCTCTCCTCTCCTGCCCAGCTGGTGTGGTGGACACAATTGCTGCTGACAGATGTTAAGCATCTGTATAGAAACAATGGCTTCTGTTTTCAGAGTGGTGTTGGAGTTAAAAATAACCAGGAAATAGCCTTGTGTTTTGCTGTTAACATTTACCACTTTTCACTGTGCTGAGGATCAAAGGATCGCACTATAAGCTCTGTATCTATAAGAGCAGCATCTTCCCCTGGAGCTGTGAATTTTGTGGAGAACCTCTACTAAACTTGTACAGCATCATCTTCCGTGGTTTCCAGTGCATTGTGCGTAGTACCAATTGTGTTCTTCCATGCCAAGGAAAGTAACTGGACAAATTGTGGAAATTTTTTACCAAACTAAACCCAAACTTCAGACTTTTTATTTTCTGTTTGAGCATTTAGAGGGGTTTAGAGCAGCATGCAGCACTAGTGATGGCAAGGGAAGCCCTGTTCTTCAATAGCTCTACCACTGTGCCTGTGGTATGTTACTTTTAAAAGGAAGAAGAGGTTTCACTTCCGGTTTTAGTGAGAAACAACAAACCAGAAATTGGCAATATAGTCAGGTTTTTGGAGATTGAAGCAATATCCATAAAGTATTTCGCATAAAGTATTACATGTGTTAATCCAGGTGACTTCCCTTTCTTTCCCATGGCAAAGTCCTCATTTTTAGTCTCTTTGAATTGGAGAGTTGATTTTTGGTGTTTGCCAGAGAGTAGTAATAATTCCAACAAGGCAACACAGTGAACACCAAGGTAGTAATTTTTCTTTATTAACTGAAGAACAATTGATTACCAATGCACAGAAAACAGTTATAAGTCCTAGCAGATTTTAAAGAAATTAATAACAAAAAAAACCCCATCAACTCTTAAAAGTGAAAGTGTCAGTTAAATTGGTTCTTAGAAGTAAGTGGCAAATTACATGAAATAGCATAAAATCATAGAATGGTTTGGGTTGGAGGGACCTTAGAGATCACCTAGTTCTAACCCCTGCCATGGGCAGGGACACCTCCCACCAGCCCAGGGTGCCCCCAGCCCCGTCCAGCCTGGCCCTGAGCACCCCCAGGGATGGGGCACCCACAGCTGCTCTGGGCAGTCTCCGCCAGTGCCACCCTCACAGGGCAGAATTTCTTCCCAATATCTAAAATCTACCCTCTTTTAGTTTAAAGCCATTCTCCCTTGTCCTGTTACTACACGCTCTTATAAAATACAATCATACATCATCTATCATGTTACTAGTTTCTCTCTAAGGCTATTGTACTCACTGGGCTGCCTTGTTTTACTTTTTTTAATCCGTACAGAAAGAGCTTGATTCTCTCTTCAGCAGCAACTGCTGCGTTTAAGAGGTTGTGTTCTGGATGTGACACAATGAGTTGAGTACCCCTGTAGAGAAATTATGTTACCAACTCTGTGAAATCACGATTGGTGTATGTGTTTCCATTCTTGCACCTAATGGGAGCATGGTCATTCAAACTGGAAGAAGAGTACCTAACATGTTATGGTGAAAAAATGAGACTCAGAGCTGGCTTGGTTTTTGTCATTGTGTAATGCTTGTTGCTTCCTTGATCTCAGAAGAGGCTGGGCTGTTTTCTTTATACATCTTCTTACCTTCTGATTTCAGAACCTGAAAGGATAAAACAGATGACCTTTAAAAAGCAAAAAGCAGTTTGCCAAGCATCTGTTATGAGACTGAAGGCTCTTGGACTGTAGATCTACAGTGAAGTCAATTTTCTTGTTATCAAACTGCTGATAAGTTTGGCGTGTGGGCAACTTATATCGTCCGACATTTTAACATCAGTTTAAGAGGTATTGTGGCCTGCTAAAGCTGTATGTTATTTCTGATAAAGTGAGTTCAACTCCATATTTCAATTTCTTCTTTTAAACTTTGCTAAATCTGTTCAGATCAGAGGGTGGGGAAAAAAAGGAAAAAGTCTTTGCACAAACACCAAACAAGCTTACAGTATCTTTATTCTGCACTTAGTCTAGGGAATTTCAACTGCAGCAGAAGCGTCTCTATGCTTCCATGACATGGCTCACTCTGTGTTCATTAAAATTATGAGAAAAATATATTAATGTTTGTTTACAGTGAATAAAGACAATGAAACAGTTAATGTTTAATGAGGATAACAAAGTGGACCTGCTTAAACCAGAAAGACAGGATGACCTATGAAAGAATACCTGTAGCCCATGAAGTTCATCCTTTCTTCAAAATAAGGAGGAATTCAAGCACACTGCCATTCCAAGAGGGGTGTCAAATACAGCTGTTTCTGGGAAATACCTTGTGGAGAGGCTTGGTGCTAAGTGATGTGAGTGTCCATAAATCCTTGCAGAGTCATGGACTTGAGTATCACAAACTGCTTAATTTAGCATTTGTGGTTCTTATAAATGGCATACGGTCCTAATAATAAATCCTTTTCTACATAAACTATTACTAGCCTTGCCAGTTGTTAGGAACTGCTTCTAAAAAACTGCCAGAATTTAGCAAAATTTAGAAGATAATGTTCCTCTAAACAAATTTTGCATGAGGATGTAGCAAATGTTAGATTCTGAAGTTGTATTATTCTATACTAATTCAGTCTAGAAGCGCTGTCTAAATCTTATATAAATGCTAATATGATAGTTTTGTGACTTGCTTTATAAAAATTTCAGATATTGGCTCTGATTTGTGACTTGGGTGAACAAACAAGTATCTTCCTAATTTCTTTTGCTTCTGGTTCTCAGAGGCAGTCTGTCAGTTCATCTCTTGTGGGTAGAAATGAAACCAATTCAGGTTATTTAAGTTTTGAGATAAAATACTGCAAAGCATAAAGAATTCTCAAGTTCATTGGACCTACAGAAGCTTCCTTAACACTGACCAAAGGCAAAAATACCAAAAAATGATAAGTCCTTATGCAGTTTCAAAATGTTAATTTTAATTGTAGGCTTTAAAATATAAAAGCTCTGCTTCAGGCTCCATTATAAAATCCCATGTTTAAACTGTCTAGTTGACTGTAGTAGGAGTGGGTTTCTTTAAAGGAGAAACAAGGGTGCTCTGACCCAATTCATAATGGGTCAATTTAGAATGATCATCTTGGGTAGACATTTGTGGTATCTACAGGACAGAAAAACAAATTATCTAGGTTCTGCGTTACCATACCATTACCATAATTTCCTGCATCCATTCCTACACTATTGTAGCTAATTTAACCTAGATAATTTAATATGTTACAAAGTGTTCTTCTACCCAGCAAGCCCCATAAATTCTGTCTATTTTTTTCATTCATCTTTCATTCCATTTCCATTATTCATTCATTAGATATCTAAGGTCATGATTCTGTATGGAAAGGTACACAGTCAGCTCAAGTCACTCTTACACAAAGCATTGTGGGATGAGATTAAATTTTAAGCACTTCATGGTAAGAGAGTATTTTTAGGTAAGCCCAATAGAACTACAGGGTATTCGGCACTTTCTTAGTTGCTCTCTACAGATTTTTCTAAGCAAAGAGAAGGAATAATTCCCACATGTATGTACATTTATTTCGCTGACTTTAAATAGCAGCTTTAATGTTCAGGTTTGGTAAGGACATATGAGTGTTTAAGGGATATTTCTCCTGTGAGTTTCTTCTCTGGAAGTACTCTTACAACTGAGGATGGTGAAAGCTCTGTACAGTCCTCAGTGCTAGTTAGACTATGAAGTGGCAGTAAAAGAAGCTCAGCTGTGAACACTTTACCCACACTGTATAAACTATTTATTTGACCTACAGCTGGTGAACATTCTTGTGCACTGCAGGGGATCCGCAGTGCCAGCCTACAGACCCTGCAAGCACCATTTCCACCTGCAGCACCGCTGCAGAATGTAATGAAGACATTACACATTAAGGAAAAGATTATACCCTGGGGCAAGAAAATGGTGAAACTGTCACTGTAGGAGCATTTTGGGTTTGTTTTGAGTTTTAAGTGCTGGGTTTGTTCTATTAATTAGTTGGAACGTTTAGCTTTTAAATTACCATTACAAAAATACCATCCTGATTAACAAAGAAGATGGGAGATAGGCTAGCTAGATTATATTGTTTAAAGTAAATAAAAAATACAATTGAGTGACACCTTTCTGGTCGTGTCAGTTGGTTTTATTCCAGGTCTGGCGTATGTCCTGCAACCTGCAAATGAATATTCTCATCTTCAAGTTCTACAAAATAATGTTTATTACAATTACAGTTCCATCTTTTTGAATGTTTGGGGTTTTTTTCAGTGCTAATAATCTTTTTAGCTGATATCTTGGTTAAGTGGATGGCCAAATAAAAGTTACGTATTCTGTATGCTTTCAGACGGTGTTTTAAAAATAACAGTTACCTTTTCAAAGTTAGACAAGCCTTCCTCTGAGACTTTTCTTGGGACAGTAAGTGTTAAGGAATTAATGCAAATGATACATCAATATATACTTTGAAGGCTGTTCATTTGTACTTGTCTAGTTATGCAGAAAACAACAGTAATACTAGTGTATTCAAAGGAGGTAAGTAAAAAATTAAGCTAAAAGTAAAAAATAAATAGCTCTACTATCACAATCCTAATAGCAAATTACGTTGTAACTATTGCTTTCCTTCGTTGCAGCTTGACAGTGAGACTCCTGTTGCAGCTTTTTAAGTCAGTATAGCGTGTTTTATTTTATGATAAATACTGAAAGGAGAAGCTTTGTAGAAGTACTTATGTTAGTGCTACAGAGAATACAATTGAATTAGGTGTGTATTTGCTGTCTTTACTTTTTCAGAGCACCCATGTAGTACAAATAAATTTTTGTAGAGTAATCTCATGGAGACATATAAAATGATGCTTTTTATAAAAGTGCTTCTTCTATAAATGACCATTCTTTTTTCTTATTGCTATCATTAACAAGCTTTCCTGATTAGCCATAGTCCTCATCTAGTTGTGATTGTCATAAAAATTTCTTTGGAGTACTAGTGGAGAACTTTGCTTATTAAAAGTAGTTCTGAACTAGATTTTTAACTTGGTGATATTAGGATGGAAGACATAAATGACTTGTGACTATTTGGTAAGATGAAATAGTACTTTTACCACCCCTTGACTTAATAGAACATTGTATTACATTTTGGATGACATTTACAGGTTTCAGGCTGCCGTGAGCCTGAGGGTTTCACCTGCATGTGCTTAGAAGGTTTGAGAATTCACCTTGTTAGTTGGCACTACAAGGTGTTGGTGGTCAGGTGTAGTCTTGGTTAGTCTGGAGCATGCCAAAGAGCTTTCTGATAAACAATGTGATTCTTTAAAGAATTTTTATAACATACAGGTCTCTCATTACTAGCTTACAAACCCACGTGTTCAGTTAGCTACAGAAGTATCCCTTACTGGTCACCTAGGAGAAAGGTGTTTCTGCGTATAGAGACAACCTGGAAATAATTTTGAGGAAGTGGAAAACCTTGGTTTGTGAAATGTGTCTTGAAATCGTACTTAGTGAGAATATTTATAAAGAAATGTGAAATTCTTTCAAATATTTTAAATATTTGAATAATTTTAAATGGTAAAATGCAGTGGTAGTAGGTTCATTGGTTTTCCAGCAATATTAGAATTTTTAGGAGTGCAGTGGTCATATTGATGGTACTTGATAGTATTGATAAAGAGATGTTACTAGACACCAAAGGGAGGGAAATAAAATACTGATATTAAAATGGTTATTACTAGAAAAATGTATGATAATTTACTTGTCTTACCATTTTTTTTTTAAATGACTGATTATGGTTTATGTTTATAGTGCTTGAAGCACCTTGTAATAGACACTTTAAATTGTGTTTTGTGTTAAATGGAATATTTAGCCTTTAAAAGTTTCAGGAGTTTTTTTTTTTTTTTTTCTGTTGTTAGAGGTCAAAGTAAACAGTATCTTTGGCCTTGCAAAAATCAGGAATTCTCATACAGACTCTCGAAGACTGCTTGAGAGCCTTCAGAGAAATAACATTGTGTCATATTTTATTAAGCTTCCAAGAAATAAACTTTCTTATTCTTCCTTCATAAGAAAAAAATAATTTAAAGCCCTCTATGGCCTTTGGCATTCCAGGAATGCATTAATGTGTGGAAAATATTCTGCAGTAGATGCTGCTTCCCTTTAACTTCTGTTTTTTTCCAGTTGTTCCAACTAACATTACTCTTCACGTGCTTGATATACAATTGCAAATTTTAAGACAATTGCCTTTCATTTCCTTTTAGACTAGTCATTATTACAGGAAATAATTTGAGAATAGATTAATCCATTATTCCCAATTATTTTCCCAATGTGTGTACATAAAACCTAATGATCGGAAAATTATCGCTCTATGCTGCCAGCTGGGTGGTTCCACCCTTTCTGTTTTCCCCACCCTGCTGCTTGCTAGACCACTCTGTGGGATGACATAACTCGTTAAAATAGCATAAACCTTTGCAATTTTTTTCTGGGTTTGTGTGCTACCAGTTTTGAGAGTTAAATAGCTCACAGGGGGCCTGGAGCAAGGTACGTTGTCAGAATGGCAGAGCAGGAAGGGGTGGGAACTTCCTTTCTAATATTGATGGACAATTATTTGAGCTCCTGCTTCTGAAGCAGCTACCCTGACACATCAGAGTAGCTGAGCTATCATCAGAATATGTGATACATTTTCATACCTCTACCAGACAAGGTGACAGAGTAGGAGCAGAGCCTAGTCTGTGTGTGTTGGGTACATACATGTTGGTATGTAAAATGTGATTCTTCGTAGTTACTGGTTGGAGTCACCTCCTGCTGTTCAAGAGGGTTCAGTCTTTGATGTGTCTTCTTTCGGTATCTTTGGAAACACATTTGCTACCTTAACAGGTAGTGGGTCGGGGAGTTTTTCTTTCACTAATTGTTACATTTTCAGAGCAATCCTTTCAAAAGATTGCTTTCTATTATGTTGCAGCACAATGCTGCTTATATATAAAAAAAAAAAAAGAAAAAAACCAACAGGAAAAAACCCTTTCTGTTATGTTTTCTTTGACCTGTTTAAATTAGTTTTGACCTTTGTTCTTTGTGCCATCACTGACAATTGGCTCTCAGTCAGTCCTTTGGAAATAATAAAGCCAGATTTGTGGAGACAATACAAGGAAAGTTCTTGAAAGTTGTAGGACTTTCTAATGTGTTAACAATTACATTCTACTACAATGCCATTTTCTTATTTTAATTTCTAGATTTCATGAAGATTAGTACTAATATTCCTAGAATACAGCAAGTGCAAGTGCCTTCTCAAAAAGACTTGGGAATTGGAGATAGAAAAGGCTTAGCAAGGCATTTGCTGTCTAGCCTACTGCTTATTTCCATATAGTTATTCAGAAATGTTCTCCTCTTACGTTTCGGATAAATACTTTTTTCTTCAGTGGATTTGGCTAGAATAAACTGTGCAATATGTAAGGGTGGGGAAAAAGCCAATGTCTAAATCAACAGTAGCTTTGTATCTGTCTTTGTGGAATAGACAGTCATTGATTATCTATACATCAGGTAAGTCTCTTTCTAATGCCAGGAAGTAATTTTATTATGTCTCAAAGCAAGCATTTAAGAAGTTATTAAAAGATTATTCAATACTGCAGTGAATGATCTGCCTAGCTGCTACTCTGTCTTAATAAACAATTTGTTCAAATATCTTGGACTGGTGAATTTTATGTACAGTATAATACAATTTCTTTTTTTTTTTTTCCTTACATTTTCTGATGTAAGACACTGGGGTGTCTTTTTAACATTATGAAGTAATAGATCTGCAACTTGTTTTTGTTTACTGTTTCAAAACCACTTTACACATGACTGTTACGACCATGTACATAACTTCTTATTTTATCCAGTTCACCCTCTCAGAGCATCGTGTATTCAACAATTTTAGATGGAATCAGCATAGGTCAATAGGACAGTTCAGGTACTTCATAATTAAGAATGTTTGTGGACGATTTCTTCAGTGATTAAGGGCATGAGTGTTTCATATTTTGTAAGGAAATAGGTAAAATCCAGCAGTAAATTTATGTGGTTAACTTTGTGTATGTCTGTGTAGTGGAAAGGGAGTGCTATTGCTGGGCGTCTGGTAGTTTTTGGATAAAGACGGTGGGGAATCTCACTTAAAAGGCAAAGCTGAATGGTGAAAGTCAAGGACAGAGGTCTACCTGAAGCAGTCTGGGTGGTTTTGTCATGCAATTATATGGGTGACATTTCAAGAAGCCTTTGACTATGGAGCCCAGACAACTTCGTAGCAACTTAGAGATGGATCAAGTGAAGGCAGCTGCCAGTATAAACCGAGACCAAAGCTCAAACTCACAGTAGTCTTTAATGACGTGCCAGTCTTCCTGCTGCAGATTCCCAATAATACCAAAAGAAGTCTCCCACGTGGACCTATTTTATATATTCCTAAAATGTAAATCATAGCACTGGCTAGTGTTTATGTGCCTAAAAATATCTTTATGAAGAACTGAATGTTTAGTTGCTATTTTTAGTACTATAAATATTTTTAACTTGGAACCGACAAAGACCTTTTGTAATCACAAAATAATAATAATAAAAACATTAAAGAAAATCTGCCAGTCTCATTAGTGCCTTACCCCCATTTGCATGCTTACCTTCAGAATGGACCTTTTGAAAAACTTGGCGTTAATGTCTCGTTTCCAATGTAGTTACTATGTAAGAAGTGTAAACAGCAGATAGCCAAACCAGTACTTAAAACCTGGAGAAAACACCCCAAAATAGCGACCACAGGAACTGCACTGACTGGCTGTCCTGTGGAACCAGAGGCAAGTTTGGGTCCTTGCTGTAGTCACAGGTAAACTGTCTTCTAATTTCCAGATTGTCTGTTTATTAACTTATATGATAAATACTATTATTTATGGTACTAAAGGTTCAAACATACAAGCTTAAGAAAAAATGTTTGGAATTGTATAGATTGGGAACATGATACTGAGCCTTAAAGGTTTCCACAGAAACTGTTTGAATAATTTGCATGGTTTCTCAAGTGTTATTTTTCTTATCCCTTTTGTTGATTCTGATGAACGTCTCAGGGTCTGTCTTGTTATTCAATATCTGTTAAGTACGTATGTTATCTCTGAATTTTCTGGAGTATACTTTAATTGGTTTTCTTGTTTTTACAGAGTAAATGTAGAATCTATGGCTGAACAGAGTGTCTCACTGAGGTATCCCACACTTTTAGTCTGCAGTGCAAATTAAAGTAGACAGACCATAGATAGGGCCATCGTTAATTGAATTTTATGCCTTTTCTTCCTGGTTTTAGCACTGCTAAGCATGAAGATGAATGTTTGTGGCCACCTTTCCAAGCCAAGATTAGTTCTCCCAGCCTCTACTGATTGTTTTCCTAATTAGATTTAATTATGGTTTTCCTATTTTTGTGTATTTTTGTATATATTTTTAATATTTTTTTCATATATTTCATAATATGTTTCCTGTTTTACGCCTTCAGTGGCAGAATTACCTTTATAGAAAGCTTGTACAGTGTGCTTTGGAGAGAGACTTAATACAGTATTTCCCTGTGTATTGTGTAACGTATTTGAAAACATGAACTCACTGTTTTCACAGAAATTCACTTTCCTTCCACATTTGGGGTTCCCCCCCTCCCCTTCTTAATGGGCTGCTTAGCCTCCCTCGCAGCCCTTCCATAAAGCCTTCTCAGCACAAAGCTCTGTTTCTCTTATCAATACAGGCTTTTGAAACAGTGGTAAATCCCGTGATGTATCTCTCTGTGCCTGTTCCCCCTTTCCTGCAGCCTTACGCCCTGCGCTGAGCCCTGCCGCCGGGGCAGGCTGGCTGGAGCTCTGGCACGGCACAGAAGGTTGGTGGCGGTGCCCTCAGTAACCTCCCCCTTGCCTGTCCTCCCTGAGAGGAACTTGGTGTAGCAGAGTAAAAATGCAGGTGACGGTAACCACCTCACCCTCGTTAGTGCTGCTAGTATGTCTCATATCCTAATGACTGACAGCTCCAGAAGGATTATGTTACGTTTTCTGCCAAGTACTGCTAATAGAGGTATGCAGACTGATCTAAATACTGATTATTTAGCATACTTAGTGCATTTCTATCAAAATTTCTGGAATACCTTGCTGCTGGAGGTTGCAACAGTAACTCAGGGCAGTTGCCTAGAAAGTTCTTTTTCTTTTAGTATATAAAAGCATACAGATATGTGGCAATTCTCACTAAACCAAGTCACTACAATCACCAAAGATGCACTGATCTTCCATACTCCAACCCTTTTCTTGCAATGAGTTCAGTAGTAGGCAGTTTGGTTCTGTAGTGTGTAAGGTGCTCGGGACATGCTGAGAGACAGTGGTACGCCTAAGAGCTTGGCATAAAGGATATTTTCAAATATCACATACAGGATCCCTGCAGTTTGTTGCGAAAAGTGTTGGTGGGAAAAAAAAAAGTACTGTGGCTTTAGAGACAAATGGGTGCCAAATTAGTTCACGTTCATTATTTCTTCTAGCAAACTGGTGAGGAAAATTACAGTCCCCATTACAGCACCATTTGGTATTTTCTAAGGCAGCTAAGAATTACTGCTGTTTGGTGTCTCTTGGTATAAGCAAGCAGAACAGTTAACATGTGTGCATGGTGTGTTTCCTTCTGTGCAGTCAACTTTCTGTTCCTTGGAAGTGGATATTCTTTGGAGTTCTTTTGTTTCAAATTTGAAGCGGATAGTCTCCTATGAAACCACCTGCTGTACTCAGTGTAGCTGGCATACCAAATTACCAGTGTTACATAATTTGGCACTGATGTCCTCGTCTGAGGAAATGCAAATTCTCTTTTTTCAGAGGGATGTAGGATTAAAGTTGTAAAATCGCATTTGTGCTCAAAAAGAGGCAGTCATAATAAGCTAGGAGATGTCTGTGAATACAGCAGTGTCCTACCCCTGCCTGCTATAACGTACCGGTGTATTGTGGGATGATGAATATGCAGGCTGGGAAGTCTGGGTTTGAGGGAGAGCGCAAAGACGAACTATTAGAACTCACTTCATCAGAATAGTTATCCTACTTGGGGAAAGTATTTATTTATTCTTGGCTGATACTCATTCTCAGGATTTTGTTTCCTTCAAAAATAGAAGGAATTGAAGTTAATGAGTTTTTCCAGCTATCCATTTTGCTGCAGAACTCCAAGTGAATTCTGGGTGGGTGTTCATACTTCATCCCTCGGACTGCTGGGCACAGAGAATGGCTTCTCTGGACCAGTGCTTAGCTTTTGGAGTCAACTTGCATGGGCCTGGATTCATGCCAGAAAATCATGGGGAGCATGGAGAAAAAATGTATTTCTTATTGTCCTGGTGAAGAACCCTTGATGAGGAAAGCAACGGAAGACAAATTGGTGAATAAGGAAAATTGGTGAGTGCTCAGAAACGAATTCTTTTCCTCAAACAATTCTAAAAACTAAATGAAGTTTTAGAACAAGTGAAGTTTTATCTTCCTTTTTCCTTACAACTTTTTATATTAACAGGGGTGGTGTACAGCATGGTTCAGCATACTCTTTGTTCTCCAGCAAGGGGGGCAGTAAGTGACTTCTTTAGCATGGTGGTTGCTAGAAGCCTAAATAGAGAACAAGTAAATCCTATCTGGAATGGCATCTTGCTGATGTCTAACAGAAATTCAGGCTATATTCTTGGCTGTCATCTTCAAGAAGATGTTATTTGATTTAACTTACCAGCAATACTTCAGTGCATAACAGTCAGGTGTTCCCAAAAGTGATTAAAATGCAGAAATGCTGAAAAAAAAAAAATAATTTTGAAGGAAAGTACTGTAGTATTTCTTTGAGTTTCTTAAAAGCTAGTTTCCATGGTGTTTTGAATCTGGTTTAATACTTTTCTATTTTTAATACCCATCCCAGAAGATCTGTTTTCTTACTTGCATAGAGTTAGGTATTTTTTTCTGTGCTAACTGTAATCTTAAAGGATATATAGCCTAACAGGAATTGTCTGCTTTACTGCATACAAAAGATAGAATAATTTCTTCATGGTTGCCACTTCTATTTATGAAAGGCTGTAACGGAATGACTGTATTCACAGCTCCCTGCAAGTAAATCATCTAGGCTGCAGATGCCAAACAAGCACTGACATGTGACGGCACAATAGTAATATTTCCTGGAGTTCATGCTAACATAGCTGGTGCCACGTAAGAATGATTTGTGAAAAAGATGGATACCAACAATTATTACCAATGTTATCAGTTGTTTAATTTACATTCATTTTCCCTGTTGAACAATACATAAATATTCATGCTATTATCAGTGTAGTTTACATTTTGAAATGTTATCAGAGATGAGAGAGAAATCTCGCCTAAATATTTTAACTTTTCTAAATATGTAGTTCCTTTGAATCCTTCATGATAGTCACAGTGACATATTTGCAAGAGTAGTCCCTTGTGAAGTTGAAATGTATGTATTGTGTAACTGGGAATCCAGTGGAATTGTTTTCTCGTATGTCTTTCTCTTCTTTACATGTGTTTGATCAATATTAGTTGAACTATGGCTAATCCTTGAAGAAAATAAATGAGTTCTTAATTAGATTGTCATTGCTGCTGGTGTATATTGCTAAGAACTGTTCAAGTAGTATTCATTTTTCATACTATAGAAAGAAGCAGGGGAAAGTTATGGAAGCAAAATATACGATTAACCCCCGGTGAAGGGGGAAGTGGTATTAATTTTAGTCTCGTAGGTAGCAGCCATTGAAGTCAGTGTGGAACTTTTAAGGGCTTATCTGTATTATTGGATGAGGGTGACCCCTGTTTCTGCTGTATTAACCTTGAACCTGGAAGTGTGGGAAAGCTTGGTAAAAAGCTTTTTAAACTGTGTGGAAGCCAGTTACGTGACATGTGCTTTATAACTTCAACTCTCTTGCTACCTTTGCTATTCTAAAAAATACTCATTTGAATTGGTTGAGTTTTTTTTCAGATCAACATGTTTCGCTAAGAATATATTGTATTTAAAAAAGTCCAAATATGTAAATGTTTGAAATGTTTTCTAAAAATGTTTGAGAAATTCAATATAGTCATTCAGTTTTCAAACAATGTTTGTTATTTTTTTTCATAGTTGCCAGTTTGTGCAAAAATGACTTTATCAGAAAGTTCCCTATTAGCCTTAGTTAAAAGAGTTGGCATCCTGCTCTACCTGTTAAGTAATGCACAGCTTTGATCATCATATCTCCTAATGTGAAGTCTTCACTTAGCTTTTAATCTTTGATATTTTGTGGTGAAGCTCCTCCTTGGCAATGGATAATTAAAATGGAAGTACTGTGCCTTGACTAGGTAGCATTTCAGTTGTGTTTACAGAACTTTAAATTTTCTTTTCCTAAGGAAAGATTTTTAGATTCAGTCCTTTAATTACTTTGTGTCTGTTTGTATGCACACATGTGTAATAGTAGTAGTAATAGCTGCCAGTATGACTATATTGGCCCTAGAAATTGTAAATATAGTCTTTGCTGTTCACACTCTATCTATCTATCTAAGATTTGCTATTTTAATAATCTAATGCAGAGATTTCCAGAATCTTGACTAGTTTTGTAACTGGGTTGGGATGTAAGCTAATACTTTGATTCCTTGCATGCCTAACCAGCCACAGGGAGATGATGTTTGTGTTTGTAATGCCTGTGAACAATTTAATTAAACATTGTGAAGGTTTTGTCGATTTTTTTTTTTTTTTTAAGACAGCTTGCTGAAACAGCTACCCTTGAAATACCTAACAGTAATGGTGTCATGGTTCCAGGTAGAATGTTCAGTAAGCAGGAGACCTGGCAGCACTTCATAAAGGCTGAATCCTGCTGGATTGGAGGGTTTCAACCACTTCTGAGTGGGAAAGGGAAACACCAGAAAAAACAATGAACTTCAAAACCAATTGGAAGTTGCAGAGCAATCACGGTGGGTCTCAAAGCACTCCAGGGAAGATGGTGAGTTTTTCTGACTGTACAGAAGGAAAATAGATGCATCTTAAGCAACATGCTAAAAAACTAAAGCCTTTGGTGAGCTGGTTTTGAAGACCTTTGTTCCTCATTCACTGTCATTTGATGTGGTTGTGACCTTTTGTCCTGAAACCTTTGTAAGTAAAAAAGAGACCACTCTTCTGTCAGAAGCTACGTTGCCTTGAAAATCACAAGAAACCCAGTTGCATTCTTTTCTGTATAATGTGGAAAGGAAGTAACTTCTATATAAATAAGTTTCACGGTTAGTTTTGTGGAGTTGTTGATATCAAGAAACTCTCAGCTTTGTGTTTTAAACAATTTTGAACTCTGCTATTAATTTGTGTAATGATTGCTAGTTAGGTTTTTGAAGGTTGCTTCTGTTGTTTTAACTTCTAATTGGTATGAAATTTCTTAACTTTTTTTTTATTAGAATTTTTGATAGCTTTAACTATTATGTTTTTAATGTGTGTTTTGGCAACAAAATCAGAGACAGTTATTATTTGGCAGGTTGGTGTCGCAGTAATCAGTAAGCAAGAAGTACCTGGGCAGATAAAAAGGATCTTTAAGCTTCTGTATAGTTTCACTTGGCATAAACAGATAGCAAACATATTAGAAATCGTATAGGAAATTTGCTGAGGTAAGACCTTATTCCTTGCCAAGAAACACCATTGATACTCTAGAATTACAATAAAAAGCTTGATTATGTCACATTGTGACAGACATTTTGTCATCATCCTAATCATTAGTATTAATGTATATTTGAATGCAAACTAAAATATAAAGCTTTAGCTCTAACTGGTTTTGTTCTGACGCCAGTTTTTGCACAATATAAATGAATTCTGTATTACTATTGTATCTGTGCTCAACACTCCCATACAGCCAGTCAGGAACAGCAATGCCATTTGGTTTCCTTTTTTACTTTAAGCAACAGTACAGTGTTTTCTTCTGCCACCTTAATGTTGTGAAGACCTTCCCCTGAGCTTTGAGAGAAATGGATTGTTATTACAGTAATTGGGTAGTCTATGACAACTTGCTATAATTTCTTTATTAATAATGTTTCTTAATATGGAAAAACGACATCTTTGTGTGTTTGAATTCGGTTGCCCTGACAAAGCTAATTGCTCCTCAAGAGATGCCACCCTGGGATGTGCTGGGAGTGTGAAAAAGAACAACTGCTGACTTCAGTAACTTTTTTTTTTTCCCCAGCAATTTAACATTTTTCATGTAATTAGACCTGGTGTTCTTCTTAGATTAACAGACCTACTAATAATACTCTTTTTTAAAAAGCTGCAAACCAAGGAGAACATAACGTAAAGCATATTCAAAGGGTGCCAGCTCATTACACTGACAGGTTTGGTAAGTGCAACATAGTTAACGTTTAACCTTCACAAATGCTTACATACATTTCAGATATGATCTTGATCATATATTGTAAGTTTATAGATTTATGTTTTACTTGAATGATAGGGTAACCTACTGAAATGAGCTTTCTGATTATTTTGATTGCAATCAGATTCTTTCTAAAGAGAAATTATAATTTGTCTTTATTGTGCGCTTCATTAACTCAAACTCTGACTAGAGGAAAAAGGGAAGGCCCCATAAATATGTTTATCTTTATACAAACACACAAATATATACAGATATGCAACAGAGTTCTACTCATCAGTCCAAATAATGCTTTAAAAGTCTAATGATCCAAATGATCTAATTAATAGAGAAAAGCTCTTTAACAGTGTGGGTAAAGTTATACAAAATATTCCTAGTGTCTGTCCCTTCTCCCTGGTGTTCGCTCTGCCAGCAAGCTGTGGGTTGACGGTTTAGCTCTGCCTCATGAAGTCCCAAGGGGCTGGTGGGGTTTGACAGCTGGCGCTTTCCAAGGGGAGGCTTTTGCCAAGAAGCCTGCAGGGTGGGGGTCTCCCTGGCTTGGGGTCTGCTTGGGGCTCTGCCTGTGCCTCCTTCCCAGTTCCCAGGTGCGCGATGGCCTTGGCCTGGCCCCACCTGCCACGAAAGGCTGTTGGGCAGCAAGCACTCAGGGCTGTTGTCCTAACCAGTGCCCACAGAGCCCGAGCTTCACCAGTAAAAATAGTAAAGACGGGGCTTAACGCTCTTTGGAGTTTTTATTGTGTAATTTTCAAAATCCTCAAGAATTGCAGTGTATTATGCAGGAAACTGCACAGATTGTTGTCCTCTTCTGAAGCCCTTGCAGTCCTTGCAGAGCATGCTGGAGCTGTGAGGGGAGATTCTTAGGAAAACCTAATGTAAAATGACGTGAATTACATGGTTCTGAACTTCAGCAAACAGATTTTAGAAATAATAAGCATCAGATGATTTGATCAGTTAGAAGTTACAACAGTCAGACAAGTAGGAGGTTCACAGCAGCACCTGTGCAGACTATGCAGTAGGAAATGCTAGGGGAGGGCTCTGGGTTCAAAAGGATCAGGCAAGAGCCTGCCTGTAAAAGAGTCCTGCTGCAGAA
The DNA here is from genome assembly GCF_017639655.2 of Falco naumanni. Classification (NCBI taxonomy): domain Eukaryota; kingdom Metazoa; phylum Chordata; class Aves; order Falconiformes; family Falconidae; genus Falco; species Falco naumanni. The sequence goes on from NC_054067.1 coordinate 18,008,725, forward strand.
ACCAATTCACTGATGATTGTGAATAATAAAGGAGCTTCCAGACACTGAAATAAATGTGCTTGTCTTATGCTAAGAGTTTAGGGAGCCTTAGTAATAAGGAATGAAAGGAACAAAGATTCAATTCAGAATCTTTGATTTGCATGAACATGCCAGGTCAAATACCTGTTTACAACTTAATACGGACTTCCTCCATCTCAAAGCAACTACCTTTTTGTTGTAACCCAGTTGTATTAACATTTGTGTCTGACAATCCTAACCAGTTTTCATTACTAGATCTAGAAATCTAGATTTTGAAGTAATACAAGCATGGCTAGCAAAACCCACAGGTTTAAGGGGATGTTTGCACAGATTATAAGATGTTAATTTTATCAATGAAATGGAAAATGTAATATAAAACAGTATGAACACGGTTATTTACCTCGAAGGAGATGGGCTGGAGCAGACCGTAGACCTTATTAACCTTAATTATAAGCCCTTGGGGTGCCCTAAATTCTTAGTCCATTAAGTATAAAATGCTAATCTGCAGGGGCTGTAGACTCATCATGTGCAAAATTATTTGAAAATGCAAATGGGAGTTATAAGAGAAACATTCATCCATGTCTGATTAATTCTTCACTGCTTCTGCCCCTATGGATGTGTACTCCCTGGTGTCTAACCCCTAGCAGCTTGCCCACTGTAAGTCTATGAAGTTGCTGAAGTGCTCTGGGTGGTCAGGTGGAGGCTGATCTTCAGGCGGTTTTTTACAAAGAAACACATGTGGCGGTGTCTTGGTGAAACTTTACCCCAGTTAGAATAGCAGAGGATTTTCCAGTCAGTTATAGTATAAGATTTGTTCTCTGTGTATCCTGCAGACCTACTTGTGTCTATCCCTGTTTAACTGACGCAGTACTACCTGGCTGTTTTACAGCTCTTTGAAAAGTGACTAATTTGTGATGTTCGTTTTCCAGTTATATATTATGCTATCTCAGTGTGTTGTGCTGTAAAGTTTGCTTGTTTTAGTAATGTAAACTCAAAATCTGACGTGGAAATGAACTACTACTACTACTACTACTACAAAAAAAAAAAAAAGACACAGAGAGCATTCTCATACTGTAGCAAAAAAATGTTGAAAGATTTTTAGTTTATGTTAATCACAGTGAAATAAATTCTACTGACTTGTGAGTGCTTCCCATATGAGAAATACTGAGATTAAGACTACTGTCATGGGCTGTTAGTTCTTAGTTTATGGAAACTGGCTCTGTATATTGATATAAATGGATTTTGAGCTTTCTAAATACAAAAACATACAAATGGAGCATATATCTTCACTGGTACTGACCTTACTATGATAAAGTGTTTGGAAAAACTGTTTGACAAATACTCGTTGGCTTTTTTTGTTTCAGTTCTGTTGGCATTTTTTGCTAAAGTGTCTCCAATAGGCAAGGATTTCTGGATAATAAATTTCAGTGAGATTGTATTTCTCTGTTAAGGTGAGAAAGAAAAAAAAATGAAAACACAGTGGAATTACAATTTATTGCTCATGGGCCTGACTAGCTATGATTTTCTCGGCAATTGGTTACTCCAGTATACCTAAAACCAAAAAAAATATCAGGAATTATGAAAAAGTGGCAGTGATCAGGAGTACATTTTATGTGAAAATAGACTGTATTGTCAGTGTTTTACAAATGGAGTATGTGTGTAATTATTCAGTGGATACTTCATACTTTGAGAGTATGAGATATAAAAGTAAGACTTGTAACTTTACTGAAGGTCTCTTCCAGTTGAAAAGAGTACAGTTACTACTAAATCAGGAAGGACAGGAAAAGGAAATTGCATCAAATAATATAACACTTTAATAATGCTATATAACGTGGAGTTTTTCCCTGCAAGCATTTACATGTTTTGAAAACTTTGTGTGTTCTGGATTGCCCAGTGTTCTCATACACATCCAGCTCACATACATAAACTCATAGTGAGATCCATGTGACAGGAAGACTGACATTCAGCTGTTCTTTCTTTTTGCTTTGTCTTTTCCTTGGAGAACAGCTTACAAGGATGCTTATTTAGGTCCATGCTACAAGAAATCAGCCTACCTGTGCTGCAGATCTCATTAGGAGTTTACTGAATCAGAGAAATCGGGCTTGCTTCTCAACCGTTGGATTACTTCTGCCTATCTAGATACACATCTGATAGTCATTTGGCCCATGTGATCAGAGCATTTCCCATCCTGTGAATCAGACATTATTTTAAGTGTTTCTTAAGATTCCCATTATACCTGAATTTTGAAAGACAAAAATTTTAGAGACAAATTATGCTTTGTGTTTCTCACTTTCATTGGCAGTCCATTGCAAGGACCATTTTATTCTTTTCTTTCAGCAGCACAATTATCACATTGGAACAATTTTGCTAAGATTTGCTTCTGATACAGTAATTTCTTTTGCTAGGAAAATTAGCATTGAAACAGTGAGAGTGATTTAATGCTTAAGTTGCACAGATTCTACTTTAATAGACACATTTAGTTTTAACCTATTCCAAAATTTCATTTCATATCATCTTTCATATAAGTCGTCAATAGCCATTTCATATACAATGTGTATCATATCTATCAGCCCATACTCAAAGATGACCTCATGTAATTTCATACCTATGAAATAGTTGACTGCATCTCATACTATGGCTTTGCAGAAATAAGTTGCAGGATGTTCTATTTAGAGCTAGATTGTGACTTTAGCCCATTTTGGAGTTGTAGGCTGAACTAGATAATTTTCAGGTTCCCTTCCAAGCACTGGTCCTGTGATTAGTGATGCCCTTGGGAGTCCTCCAGTCTATAGCTTGTTTGAGCAGGAAATTACTGCTCCAGATTCAGGTGGCTGACTTGGTTGTGTTGGTAGCCAGAGGCCTGGCCATTCCTGATCTAAATCTTTTATTTGCCTTTTGATGTGAACAAAGAAGATTCTAGAACATAGGAATAGTCATAATGGCTGAGACCAAAGATCTGTCTGGCTGGTGGCCTGTCTTGGATGTGGCTCTGCACAAATGGAAGAGAAGGAAAGAGGGCAAAGCATATGCAAATCTTCCCTCAGATATTCTTCTGGCCTGCAGTTAGCTTCAATTCAAAGGTCCTGAGCTAGGTGTTTTGTTTAGATAGTATCTTGACATGGATTTCTCTGCTGTGATCTTTTCCAGTCTTACTTGGCATCTTTTGCCATTAGATGAGAAAATACAGTCATTGAGCACAAAGAAAAATAAAAGGATGTGTTATTTTTAAATCATGAGACATTCAATACCTGTAATGCCAGTGGAAGTCTAACTTTCCTTGCATTAGGAGAATACACAGGGAAAAGTAACGATGAAGTTGCTGTTCATCAGTTCAAATGTTTAGCTGCATTTTATAGGTGCGTAATGAAGTTACAGAGATGCCTTTAGCAGTACACAGTCGAATTGGAGCAGTTGCCTTTGATAATAAATTGAGATAATGGCCAAGTGATGTTTGCTGTCCTTGCTTTGGAGTGTGAGGACAGCCAGACTGAAGGTGTGTCGTTTATTCTTGCCTTTCTCAGACTAACTTCCACTGAATAAACCTGTAATTTGCAACCAGATTTGGGAGGAATGGATGGCATTTCAGCATATCACCTTACAAATAACTTTTTGAAGGGTGTAAACCACTCCTTTTTCATAATCAGTCTTAGCAATGCATATTCAAAACACAATGCACAGAAGGTAATTTGGCTTATGCACTGCAAACGCTTGGATATCAAGGGTTACTTTTTCCTTCAGAAAAATCTTCATTTATTACATTACAATTTTAGAAAGCTAATTTTTCATGCTACAATATGATGTTCAAGATAAGGTATGTTGGTGGTTTTTTTTTTTTAGAGTAATTGGTCTGCATAAAAGTTACAACAATCTTATGTGAGTTTTTGAATTACAATACTTTTGCCTTCTAGGGATATTCTTTAGAGCTATTCTTCAGGGTAACAGAAATTGTGAGGAATTAATTAAGCGTGAACTATGTACAGGCCACATGCTGGCAGTAGCTAACTGTTAATACTAGATGAATTGCAATAATATTACAGTTTAGGAAAGTTGATGGGACTATAGCCTTGAAATTGCTAGTGGAATAAAACTTTATATTAATATAATTTCTTAACTTAATAGCTTCATTGTCATCTACTTTATTCAGTCTTGTATTGATTCAAAGTAGTTAGCACATCTATATTCCAGTGAAGAAATTAATAAAAATATCTTGCTTTCAAACAATTTAAACAGAGCCAAGGATGAACACAGCAGCATCAGGTAATCTCAAGATACTTTAAAAGATTTTTGTTTTTGACAATCATAACAGTCTCCAATTGACTTTTGAGATGTCTTTTAAGGAACAGGCTGAACATTTGCAAACCTGTTGAGTGAATCAGAAATTTTGAAGTTACTGAAGTGTAACTCTGATCTTCTAAACTTTTGAGTGATCATCATCACTGTAGGTTTTAGTGACATGTCTCTAAGCATGAACACTAAAATTCTGTATCTTTCTGGATGCCTAGCTCTTTATGTGAAATCCATTTGTGGTAGAAATACCCTAGAATAGGAAATGAGACATGGAACTCCTTAAGAAGCCAGCAGTTCTTCCACTGTTAGGATTGCTTATCAAAGTCAATTTTGTTTCGGTTGATAATCACTTCTTCTTGTTGCTGTGAGAGATCTAGGCCAAGTTATCCAAGAATTACACAGAAACAGAGATATTATATGATCTGGTAATGTTTTTTCCAAGAAGCTGATTGGGCTTTTTTGATCTTTTTGGATGTCAAAGACTGCCAGTATATTAAGTCTGCGAGTTCTTCTGTCCTGAAATATTTATAGCCTTCAGCAAATGCCTAACTTTATACAGGCCCATAATCTTAATTATGCCCAAATATACCACAGACAGATCAGTTTTTGTAATTTCACAAACAAGAAATTAAGTGTACAGAGTCTTGGTATCCTTTTTTATATTTCTTTCTAGGTATTATGATTAATGATTTCTTTGGGAAATAAAATATTACTGAATTGCTTAAATAGACCGATTTTTCTTTACTTTCCCAAACCTATGCAAACTGGTTGATGGTTCTATAGCTTTACTTATCTGACAAAATCATTTGTGACAGAATACATGCACATCAATGCAAGTTGTTTTTCCTTGCATTTTTATTTTAATTGTTTTACTTAAAATGTTATTAGGTACTTTAAACTTACTATCTGCTGTTATGTTTACAGCTTATTAGAGTGGTGGATCACTTATCAGTTTATTGCAATGATTGTTCCCACAAAGCTGAAGACTAAATGTTTTGTGTTGTCATTTTTATCCATGCCAGAGGTGATGCTTCATTTTTAAAATAATTGCTTATTTAATTATTAAAATAATTGCTTAGTTCTTTTTTCATTAAAATAGATCATTCTTCTTAGGAGGCAAGGAAACTGAAGGCTTTATTTTCTGTTATGCGTTTTTTACTTGGGCTTTTTTTGTACTTTGTGCAACTTGGGCTGCTGTAATTGTGTGTAACTGTAATTTCAGCACGGTGTTCCATACACTGCCTTTGCTCCTCCTCATGGTTTTCTCTACAAACACTAATAGCTAGGAATTGTAAAAGGAATCTTAAATTCTAAAAATTATATGGGAAACTATATTCAGGAAGTATCCTCATTTCATGGTAGATCACATTTAACTACAAAATCGCAAACAGCTAAAGAAATCCATTCAGCTGGAGAAATTCTCATCAATAGTACCTCACACCTCATCTTAATGAAGAAAACCTATAGAATTATTTGCAGAGAGCTAAGAGACAATATGAGCTATTGGTAAAGAGGAGCAGCGATCTGGCTAAATCAGATTTTAGTATTTCTAACCTCAGGTATTGTAGAATTGAGAATTTCATTGTAGTTGCGCACTGTATCTGCGTTGCACCTCTGCTCTCAGCCACCTAACTTGTGCTTGCCTCTTTGATTCAAAGTGGTACTTCCTTTGTGTTGTAGGTTTAAATCCAGTGTAAGAGTAGTTTCTAGGGCTATTCTCTGGATCTCAGTGAAAAGTCTTTTTATAGACCACGCCTGAATAACTATGACTCTTCTGGGAATGATCCATTATAGTTTCCATGCTCAAGTATTGCTACATAAGCATCAATGCTGTATCATTTGAGAGCAATGCTAAAATACAACTTCTCTTTTGTATCATTCTTTTCATATTTGAAAAATTGCCATTTCGTGCATACAATAACAATTTTTATGACATGTTAGGGCACAAATCAGTGTCTGACCTTATAAAGCTATTTTATGCTATACACTTTTATAGGTGTAATATAGTATTGGAGGTTTTGAATCATAAGAGGCTATGAAACTATGTAAAGAACTTTACAACTTACCTTAAGTTTTAGATGAGAAACTTGAGTTGCATAATTACTAAGTTTTTGTTTTTTCCACAGGATATTGTTGATGCCTTTCTCTCATAAAAGGTTTCTTTGCAAAAACAGTTCTTTAAAGCTGAGGTTTCAGTTCTAAGCAAGTAAAAAACCCAAACACAACAACCTTCAGAAATTTAGGGAAATAATTTTCCATAAATGTTATATTAGAAAAGCTCATTTCAAGGCAAAATTCATGGAGGAGACATCGCTATTCATAAGCTGGACAAGCTGAGGTACGGCTCCAAGCTGGCCCGTGACCAGCTACACCGCTTACCTGGCAGCACTTTGCTTGGCATGACCATACCTTTGCCCGTGTACGCTCGCCAAGAAATGCTCAAGGATGGATTGAGCAAAACCATGGTCAAGGGGCTGTGCCTATGGCCTTAACCATAAAATGTAAGGGGGAAAGTGGAATACCCCCATATATACAGAGCTGAGTTTTTGGTGTTGGTCCAGATAATGCTTTTATAGCCTAATAATCCGAATGATATGATTCATAAAGTGCATGTTCCACAAAATGTTCTTAGTGTCCTCCCCTCCTCTGTAACAGCAGGCAGCATGGACAAGATCGTGCTGTTTTGTATGAAGTGCTAAAGAAGTTAGCAAGTTTTGCCATACTGCTTTTCCTCAGTACGAGTAAATGAGTTATTATGGCCTTTTCTGTTTAATTTGTATCTGTCCAGCTGGAGAGAAAATCAGTTAGTTTCTCTGAACTCATATTTAATTAGTGTGAAATAGCATGTCATGGATGGCTTCTACAGACCAGTCATTCAAAAGCTGCTGGCTTGGCTGTCAGAGTATTCACCTTTGACATAGGAGGCTAAAATGTGGAGGCTCCCGAGGTCGGTGGGAAGTGCCTGAAGGAGCGTGCTAACCAGTGAAGGGCATAGTCAGGGGCCAGTTCGCTTGAGGCAGTTGTATAATCCTGTTTAACCTCTTAGTTAACCTAATAAATAATCATGTGTTCATGTAAATATAGCTCTGTAGATTTTGCCTGGAAATGAGGGATTTTTAAGTAAACCACTATGATTAATGAAGTTCAACTTGTGTCTTGATGCTATGATGCCTAAAGAAAATTTTGGAAAACTTCAGTGGCCTTTGCAAAACATTTTATGCTTTATCATTGTCAAGTATTTTGAAGTATTCAAAAGTAATCCTGGCCAAAATGATTACTATTGAAGCATAACAGCATGTTGTGCTGTTTTCTTAACCTGTTAATATTTCATTTTTTTTCCCCTGGCACAGCTTGCAATGGTAATTTTGCATCACTTTTTTTGTGCATGTATGTGGACAGATGTTCATAATTCACAGTTTGGTGGCTGTTAGCACAAATGGTTTTGTTATGGAAACATTTTTAGATAAGCAGACACTGAGTCATTACGCTATCTTAAAGGCAATTACTCAAATAAGTAATTAGAGGAAAGAGCCACAGTACTTTTATTTCCCAATTATAATCATAGTGAAAGTGACACAGTAGACATTTCACTTTTTCTAGGAACAGTGACTTTACAATAAGCTACAGCTTGCATGATTCAAATTCTTGATTTTTGACAAACATGTGAAATCAACTAGTGTTTATTATTATGTTGGAGCTGGTTTTGTAATTAATTAATTGTGTAAATGAAAACAACAACAAAAACGAGCCCAGAAGTAAATGTAACATGCAAAATCCTCATATTGATTTATCACTGCACATTTTTGGATCCCACTGCTTTTGCACGTATGGGAAGGATGACTTAAAATCAAAATACTGCTGAGACAAAAACACTTGGATAAACCCCATGTGACTGCCGTATTGTCTAAAAAGAACTTGTTTATTCTCAGCTGAAGTGAACAACTGTGCATATGCCATGACTCTTGGTTTCTCCAGTTCATTGCCTAGTATAATCTGGTTACTGCTCTGGATTTCTGTGTCAACATTCAATGCATTCAACCAAGATAAACTCTGAACATCAAGAAGTAGTAAACTGATAAATCGGTTCCTTGTGCTTATGTTTTAAATCTGGCTCTCTGTTTGTATTTAAATATACATTTTTGTCTTTGGGGGGGTGAGGGGGTGGGATTTTGGTGGTGGTGTTCCCAGGATACCTTTTTAGAAAATTCTTGTCATTTTTTAATAGGAAAACTCAAAAGTGTTAGTGTTTTATAAATTTGTATTAGAGGCAACTTGATAGTTTTTTGTTTGTTTTTTTTTTTTTACCAGAGAGCAGAGAAGACTCATTCCATTGTAACTATCAGGATGTATTTCCCTATCATATAGTGGCCTGTTATCTCCTTAAATGCTTCTGTTTAATGATTGAGAGTAAACTTTTACAAATCTCTGAGACAGAATAAATAGGATTTTTATTCAAGTATGCTGGAAGCATTTTTCCATTACAATTGTCCAGGTTCATTTGAAAGGGAAGATTGTGGTACGATGTTATGACTCTTCAGTACTCTTTCCGTGTTGAAATACTATTTCTCTGCATTTTTTCCTGATTTTTTTCCCCCAAGGTTGGTTTATTAGAGCTTCTTTGAGTACAGAGACAGCAAATGGTGAAATTAATCAGATTTATAGTGTTAGGGCATCAGCAAGGCTTCTGTTATATCTGCTACCTACTGGAAGTTCTTTTAGAAAGTCTCTATTTCATAGACATGCAAGGAGAAAGAAAACCTCACAAGATAAAGATTGCTGTTGAAAAAAAAAATACTGTGTTTTTTTTTTGTTGCTGTTCTCGCAGTTGTGTTCATATTTATTCAATTTTTTGAGAGCACACCAAGCAAAATAATCTGGAATGTCAGATACACGAGGCAAGAATATAAAAAGTCAACGTTTCTTCCCCATTCAAACATTAATTTTCTGTAGCTCTGTCTGTGGCACAGTGCTGAAAAAGGGTAAGGGGGAGAGGAGGGAAAGGGAAAAGGGAGGGGAAAAAAGGAACTGGGAGTGCAGCACCAGGCTGGGTTGATCATGGTACTGATTTCACATGAGTGATAAAACAGCAGTGTTGGTCAGAAATGTGGAATGAAAAAATATTTTTTTCATTGTGGCAGATCATGAACCAGTTTGAGGAAATGACAGCGAAATGTCTCATCTGTTCAGGAAGGAAGGTTTGGTTAGTGTGAATGATTGTTTGAGTATAAATAAGGAACCACATAATCCATGTTGGAAATTAACTTTCTTAAAAGGCCAACTTAAAAATACCATCAAAATAAGCACCAATGTAAAGACAGCAATACTTCTATCTTAAATGTTTCTTTATGTACTTTGTGAAGCTGTGGTACATGTCATGCTCCGTATCCCTGAATATACAGAAGAGGCTTGGAATCTCTGCGAAACCAAATAATATCTCTCTGTCATCTGTCTGTCTGAATTTCATTAGGAATGAGATTAATTCTTAATCCTTGGGGTTTACTTTACAGAACAGAAACCCCCAAAGTACTGCATAAATCATTTGTGGATGGATACACTGGTCAGATTCATTATTTCTTGCCATTGTCCTGAAGCATTTAGGAGAAGCAGGTGTTGGGCTAGCAGATAAAAAGTGGATTAGAAAAAGGACTGTGTGATGGGACTCCATCAAATGCTGAAGGTGCTGTACCTAGTAGCAAGGTTTTAACCAATAAATGTAGGCATTTAATGTGGGTTTGCCTTTAAGTAGTAAAGTATCCTTGAGAAGTCTTTGCTTTTAGAAGCTGTAATAACCCCTCAAATGAGATTTGTACTTTAAAAGCTTATTTACAGAAGAGAGACCACTGTTAATGACATTTGCATGGAAATTTCCCAAATGAATATTTATAAATATGAAATATGAATACAGTACAGTGTACTGCATGTACTGGCACAAACATTTCTATGTACAGATGTATGATTTTTGTTGAACTCAGCGTAACTGATAAATCTCTTGGGGAAACACCAAACAGCTTGTTCCTCATACAGATGTTCCTTTGGCTTCTTATTATAAAGACTTGAAAACATACTGTTTTACTGGCAATAAAGCAGCAATAACGTCTTAATAGAATCTGAAAGAATAACTAAGCACTTCAAATGCCTGAAATAAAGGGATAATTGAAGTTGCTTTGGGTTTAAACCTGAGTAATTTCTTACTTTATAATAATTCAGGTGACTGTTTATATCTAATGAAAGACAATATAATAAGAGCACATTACTGATTGAGAACTTAAACGTTTGCTTGTATCTATAGTGTGTCTCATTGATACACATCATTGTAATGGAAGAAACAAATTATTTAAATTATAGCTCATTATGCTTAGTACAAACCAGTAACTCACTTGCACCGAGACTTTTCTTAAACTTTGCAAAAATGTTGATGAGTAAGTTGCAAACTAACCCCCCAAATAATTGGTACTGGTGGCTTTCTTGTTAAAGTGTGATCATTGAAATTGTTCAGGATTATTTATCTGAAATACTCAAAGCTCTAGAGTTAGATTTCTATTATAGTTAAAAAATAGGATTTTTTTTTCTTTTTTTCTGAGCACCATAGTCTTTATGGTTAGGCTTTTAAGCTTTTCTCTGTGGATGCAGGCTTTACAACTACACAAAGGAAGGCAGGGAGTTTCCACCCTAATTCAAGAACTGACAGATGGTATTTAAAGAAAAGTAGTGAATGTGATATGGATAAGCAGCTTGATTCCCCAAATTAAGAACCATTTTTATAACTTTAGATGATTTGGTAATGTAATGGGTTACAGTGGAAGCTCTAAAGGTGTCTGGTCATGGTCTGCTGGTCAAAATGTAGGTAGCATCATCTCCATCATAACTATGGAAGTCTGCATTTAAAATTTTTATTGTAGGCATTTCATCTTACCCTGCTGCAGTATAGAGAAATGTGGGATATATTCATTATAAAGTTAATATGGCAGGAGCTCCTTTGTTAGCATCACCTTTTAGAAGCTGTGCTGCCAGTAATGTGATAGAGTAGAGAGTTATATGCACCCTGTCAACATAACCGCTGCATCCAACACCAGCAGAAATTCTCTTACCAGCCCAGCTTCTATGAAAGATCTCGCTTTACAGTTTGGGGGGTGGGGGGAAGGCAAATTATTTTTCCACTTTGTTGTGAACTGCTCTCCTACCATTCCCCAAAACCTGAACAACAAAAGTGGTGACATGTGCCCTCTTCTGCACAGAGTGTCAGTTAGGTCGTGAGTCACACCCTTCTTTAATGTTCCTGTTGCAGTGCTGAAGAGATAATTGCTACTTTGTGCTCACAGTTCCTCTTTTTGATGTAGAGTAGTTTGTGCGTGAGAAACTTGGGAAAAGAGGAATAGCGACCCTTAGTCTGTGTAAACAATGATTTCAAGCTTTTAAGATTTTATTTTCCTTTTGTAACTTTCACAATATAAAGAAAAATCCATGAACCGGGGCTATTTCATGTCTTGGCTGTTACAAATCACCTGGACTTTTTCACAGAGAGAACAGTGAAATACAGGTGAAGAATCCTGCAGAAAAGATGACAATATACCTTGAGCGTGAGCTGTCTCCATAAAGTTTAGTAACTAATGGGTTTTTCAAGAGTGAGCTTGATTTTCAAATGTCTGGAATTCCAGCAAACAGAATCCTCCTTCATTTCACTCCTCGTTAGGGGGGGGGGGGGCGGTGAAGCAAGCAGATTCTGTGCTTCTTCGTTAAATTTAAATTTAGAGAGCGATGTATGAAGGAGGGTTAACGGAAAGAAACTGTGCTGTGACAGCAGGACTGCGGTCTGTTACTGGGGATTCTTTCAAGACATTCTGCTGACCAGGGCTCTGGCAAAATGCATTGACATAATAACAATTCCAACTCTCTGCAGATAACACAAAGTTTAATCAAACTAAGTTGTTATGACTGATTGAGGAAGAATTTGAGAAGCTATAACATAAAAACAGTAGAAACAGTTCAGTGTTTTACTTGTGAAATGGTTCTTCACTGGGAAACTATTTCATATAATTGCCATGATATTTTCTGCTATGACAAGGGTGGAATCGTTTGTCAGATGTTTGAAAAATAACAATGAAAAGTCTTCTTTTGCAGTTAAACTGTATGGGTAAGATAATTGAGAAACATTTTTTTTTTTTCTAGAAATTGTTCTTCCCTCATTTGAATGAAGAAGTATTTTGTTTTAAAATCGACATTTCTTGGCACTCTTATCTTCTCTTCCATTCTTTGAATCTGTTTTCACAAAAACTGGTTCCCTTAAAGTTGGTCTGTTTATTACTCAATCCTTGATGAATCATATTGTGATGCATCATTTTGGGTTATTTCAGTGATAAGGAGTAGCCCATAATACAACATTTTGAGTAGTTGGTAGGGAACAGTAGAATTGTTTTGCTGAAGATAACAGAAAGCATCTGATAGCACAGTTATCCTAGACAGGATTTATTGAAGGAGAAAAATATTGTAAATAAGAATTGATATTTCAAGCAATAAACTATAACATTTAATAGTGTACAAATAAAGCAGTAGTTAGGTGATCTTCACAGGATATTTCTGCTATAAAATTATAATGAAGTTATATTTTAAGTTCCAAACTCAGTTGGAGATGGAAGCTTTAAATGTTCAAATATTCTCCAGCAGGAATAATTCAGTTCTGCTTTTTCTTACTTCACAAAAGTTCTTTCACTCATCTGGTTTCAGGAGGTGTCAGGACATGGTGCATTAGAGTCAGAAAGGCTACATCTCTGTGTGAATCTGAAAACTAACCAATACTGGATTTGTGTGTCAGAATCCACTCTGGATTGGTATGGAGAGTTAATTTTAAGAGGTTTGTTCAGTAGATGACTGCAGACCAGTTCCTGATATGCGGATTTAACAACGGCTGCTGAACAGAAAAAGTAGAATTGTTTTGTAAGGATGGCAAGAAAGCAGCTATGCAGCTGTAAATACATCTATATATATATATATTTACTCTACACAATGTCACTAAAATTACGTAACAGTACATGATGTTATGATGTTTAAAACAAAAATAATCAGGGAAATTTATTCTGTACTGCAACTACAATAGCTGACTGGCTCCAGGTGACGAATGTTATTTTTGTGCCAGTCACCCTGCCAAGCTCTGCAGATTTTTTTACTGAATGGACAAAAACCGCTGTGGACCAGATTACAATCAACAAACTCTGTTTGACTTGTCCCTAATATAATGGTGATGAGAATCAGTTTCTTCTGTGCTTTCTCTAGTGTCTGTTAGTAAATAAGGCTAAACTGCACTAGTCAGCTGAATTTTTTTTCATCATGTTACTCTTATTTGCCTGTATCTAGGGCTGGCACTGTGAATTAATATAAGTCATTCCTCTAGTGTATTGTTATATTTTGAGGTGTTACAGTCACACCCTTTCCCTCCACACACACCCCCAAAAACCAAAAAAAAAGTAATGTTAATTTCCCAGCTAAAATACATACCTGTCAGTTCTTGTAGGCAGGCTGAAGGCATTCTGAAGTGTGCTTGCCAAAGATTTTATGCAACACAAGAAACATTGCAGCATTAGTTGAATATTAACACAAAAGTTCATGGTTTTTGAGGACTCTTTTCAGCAAGATGATAAGCTTTCAAGGTTTTCTAACAACGAAGTGAACTGTACATTGCTAACTTTTATCTGAGAATATTTGAAATACAATATTTTCTACTTATTAATTTTGATGCATAAGAGAATTACCCACTATAAAAATAACACCTTAAAAATTCTTCAGTGAGCAGCAGCAGAGTTATTTTCCTTAGAAAGATCTAATTTTTTTTCATCCAAACTATTCATGAAGTTCTGATATCTATCTGCCCTCCTGAGATTATTGTGTAAGAGATATTCATGATAGTTCTTGGTGAAGAGGCCATCTATTGATATTTTTTTTCAAACAGTGTTTGTCCTCATTCTGCATGTAGGGAGAGTGGTTTCCTTTTTCCTATCTTTACCGCATAATGTAAAGAACTTAAAATCTGTAATTTTAACTTCATAGAAATGTCGACCTGATCGCTCTCTGCAGCTCCCTGACAGGGGCTGTGGGCAGGGGGGGGTCGGTCTCTGCTCCCAGGGAACAAGCGACAGGACAAGGGGAAACGGCCTCGAGGTGCCCAGGGGAGGGTTGGATCGGGGATTAGGGACAATTTATCCACTGAAAAGGGTGGTCAGGCACTGGGAAACAGGTGGTGGAATCACCCTGGAGGTGTTTAAAAAACACATAGAGGTGGTGCTTAGGGATGTGGTTTAGTGATGGGCTTGGCAGTGCTGGGTTAGTGGTTGGACTTGATGATTTTTAAGGTCTTTTCCAACCTGAATGAATCTGTGAATCTGTGAATACTGATCCACCCGGTGCCATCCTGTAGCCTTGTTCAGTACAGTGAATCAAAGGTTAGACAGGAATCTGTAAAACTGCCTGGCACAGCATGTAAAATTTAACCATTTTGTCAAAGTGAAGGAAGAAAAGAGCACTCTCAAGGGGAAGCTCTGGTTGGTACTTGGTCTGTTTATCGGCCGCTGCTGTGAAGTATGTCACAGGTTCAAGATGCAGTAGCGTTACATCTGTCCTGTGTATTACTATAGTTTCAAGGCCATTTTTAAACCGGATTTTTTTTTTTTTTTTCATATTGGAATTACAGTGAATGCTTCCGCTCAGTTTTCTTTCAGAGGTGTGTAAGCACGTGCCTCCATGCAGAGTGCCTGCCCCAGCCACGTAATGCTGCGGGGAGGTTCCAACTCTATGTGCAAAAGCTCAAGGTGGTTTTTGGCTGGTGAACTATCAGTCTCTGCTTGCTGCCTGGGTATGGGACATGTGTCTATATTCTCAAATGAACATGTAGAGTGGGCTGAGTAAGTATACTCAGATAATGTCACATACTGTTGAGAAACAGCCGTCGTGGAAAAGGTTTTCATTAGAAAAAATAAAATTACCATATTTCAATGGTTGCTGCATCTGGCATTATTGTCATAGTTGAATAAATATAGTTTTGATACCCTTCTTCTTGCAGTCAGGGCGTGATATTTTTATTTTGCATAGTCTGGGATGACTGACCAGAGTGAAATTGTGTTCTTGCCTCGCATAAAAATGTAATCTTAAGGGAGAAACAAGGTTTTAGGTTTAACTTCACTTGCTGGCTGTGGTCTTTGTTACTGAAGTTGATCCTGTTAGTGTTTTTCAGTCCAGTTTAAGCACAACAGAGCAGTGAATAAAAGCAGATTGAGAAAGGACAGACTGCGTGGGGTTTTGAGCAACCCAGGCTCATCACGGAAAGTGTCCCTGCCCGTGGCAGGGGTGTTGGAATGAGATGGTCTTTAATGTCACTTCCAACCCAAACCATTCTGTGATTCTATGAAAGTACAGTGAACTTTTCCTACCGTGCAGGATTTTCTGAGGCTGAGTCGGCAGGTGATGTTTCTTCATCATAAAACCCAGAACAAAAGAGTTAAAAGACTGTAAAAGTAATTTCTGGCCAGAGTGCATTTTTGGTGACAGCCCAAATATATCCTCCTGAGGTGGCATGGGGCTGAGCGTGACGGAGTCACTTGGTGCTGGGCACTGACTGGAGCAGCTGTGGTTGAAGTCTGCCCTTTTTACATACTTAGCCCTTCTTGCTGAAGTATTTTAGATGAGATATGAAGATGTTTGTAACAGTTCTCTTCCTGGATTGATACATGTTGCCTCCTAAATGGGATCATGCTTAAATCCTTAATAATTACAACTATCTTACCCATTCTAAAAACAGACTGTAAGTTCTTTAGGTGGAAATGTGTATGTTAAAGTGTATGTTAAAGTGTAGGGAATAGGGTTTTTTTCTGACATTAGTGAATAATTTAAAAGTTTTCAAAGCAGTAAGTACATTGTTTTCTTTATGTTAAGAAAGTAGAAAGATGAGCAATTCCATTAGAATTTCTAAGCATTAATTCATTTGGATGAACATGGCATGACTTCATTTGAATATCTGAATGTTAATTGCATTGACATTGTTATTAAAGCAATTAACTTATCAGCTATTTTTGACTATGGCTAATCAACTGCAATAAAGTAGTGTGGCATGAAACTTTATAGAGCTATATTCACAGAATGATGGTCAGATTGCTCTCTATTAAAAAAGACAACAGGGATTTATTTATGAATATTAATTTTAATTAGTACATATTTGTTGAGAAGTAATTCAGCAATCATCCTCAATAATATGTGATCTTGCCTATAAGCTGTTTATATATATACACATAACTGTATGTAGGCAGAAGGTTTTATTAGAGAAATAAATTAATGTTTTAAGTATTGGTTTTGAAGAATAATTTAGTATTTACCCATTAGAGAGAGTTGTTGGTCTGTCTTAACACACTGAAAATCTAATTTTCTTGTAAAAAATATTAATTATTCCTTGTAGCCAAAAAGGACTACATCATTAACCCCAAAGGAATGGTAATAAACAAAAATAATTTAAAAGCTTTATTAAGTTCAATTAATTGGTTGTAGCAGACTAATTTTGTCATGCTTTGCTAGACAGTGTATTGTAAGTAATTTTGATGATCTCCAATTGAGTTGGGCAAACAAGCCTGCACACTAAAGCAAAAATTGAATTGTCTTGATAATTACAAAAACCATTGGCCTGTTTGGTATTTCTGATAAATGGGTTAATTAGCTACTTTTTTATTACATCTAGACTTTCAATGCAGTAGAACAGTGGTAATTTATTTTGCTGTGTAAACTAGTACAGTCAAAACTCTATTGTTCTGATTTGTTCAGAATGAAAATCTTTTAGAGCTACTTGATTTAATATTAGATAAGTGTGGCTGTGGATGTACTTTTCAGTATTTGCAGTTGGTTTACATAATTTATGGTACTTGGATCTATGCTTTTTTTATGTTATTTTTCAGTCTTTTGCCTAACAATAAAGGATTTGTCTCATTTGAAAGGGCCCATCAACATCATCCTTAAGAAAAATTGGATACTGATTCTGTATTGTTTATGTAGATAGCATATACCTCATGAGAAGAAATTTTTGAGAACTGATATATTACCCCTATGAGTGAAAAGTTTTAGCTGAGCAGTATTTATAAGAAATTATCCAAAAGTATAGATAGTCAGGTAAGCACCTGTTTTAATTTTGATGGTTTTGTTGAGCTAAGCAAGCTTTCAGAGCTTTGAAGCAGATCACATAATACAAAACCAGTCATTTGAGCTCAGAGGAAGGTTCTGTGTTGAACCAAAGTTGTGGTGGTGGTTTAGGGGTTTTGGGTGTCGTTTGGGTTTGGTTTTTTTTTTTTTGGTTTGGGGTTTTTTTGCTTGTTGTTGGTTTTTTGGTGGGTTTTGGTGGTTTTTTTTTTTGGGGGGGGGGGCAGACATTGGGTGTTTTGTTTTGTTGTTTGTTTTGGTTTAGTTTTTCTTGCAGCTCCCCCCTCAATTGATTTAACTGGTTTTTTTTTTCCAAAAGTAGTCTCTGTTCTCCAAGTCAGTGTATGCTGCTGCACCAGCAAAACAACTTCCTTCATTTCTGCTTAGAGAAAATCTTTAGCTCTATTCTTGAGGACAGCAAGTGATGTCAGAATGTAGAGTACTTACAAGAAATTTTCTTCCTCCTTCTCCAATTGTAACTATTATACTCTGCAGCATTTAGGAGTGTATGCTATATACTCATTGAAAAATCCAGGAAAATGAAAAATCTTTTAAATTTTTAAGTCTTAATATTTTTGTTTGCTTAAATCTCTAATACTTAGCTGAAATGATAAGGTACAGTAATTTTGCCATGATGAAAAGGTATTTTTGATTTTTCATGTTTTCCTTTTCAGTTTTGACTCCTATCTCTCTATTCACAATTTATGCTGTGTTTTATCTGACTTATTGGTGAAATCCATTCTGTTGTCCATCATCTTTCTTTAGCAAAATCATCTTAATCATTGTTTTCTCCTTGTGGTATTTTCATGACTCTAAAATGCATTAGCATGAAAAAATTAGCTTGATTTCTGGTTTGTTTCAGAGATAAGAAAATTTGAAACTGAATGCTTCTTTCTGACTTCACTTTAAAATGATAAAATAAGGGTGTAGGAGTCCTTGTTTCTGTGTTTGACTTGGCATGTGGTCATTTGTACAAATTGACAAAGTGTTTTGAGCAGTCTTGGTATTCAGCTCGTCTTCTGACTCATAAATAATTTGAAATATAAAAATTATTCAAATTCTAATTCAATAGAAGTCCAATAATTAATCATCCTCCTTACGTATCATCTTGCATTTGCCAAAATATTATTTTGATCAGTCATTTTGTTTTATATTTAAATGTATTGAGCCATTATGAATGTCATATGAATTATAATTTGTTAGCTTGATGTAATCATTGCTGAATAATGAATGGTGATCTCAGGCTTAGCAAAATGTTTTGCAAGATGAGATGATTTGTGTCTTTTCCTACAAAAAAACCCAAACAAACAACAACATAATTTTGTTATAAAACCAAAAAGTCTTGCACAATTTTTCATTTTGGAACTTTACAAATGCTTAGTCTAACATGTTGGTTTGGATGGTTTTATCACTTTTTGGTTTTGTTGGGTTTTTAGGGGGTGTTTTTGGTATTTTGGTTCTTTTTATAATGTTATTTTGACAGTAAGTCATGACAATATGGCAATCTAAAAATGGCTGAAAATAGAAAGCAAAAAGAAAACATCAGCAGTGTATTGCTGAGGAAATTCTAGTTATTATTTTTTTGCCAGGTTCTTTTTGTCAGTATGTAAGGTTACGTTGTCATACGTTTAATTCAGCACAGTTCTGCTGAAAGACAGCCAGCATGTGAAATGGTGCTACATGGCAGAAAGTGAATTTCCTTTCTCTAACTATTTCTAGTGTTACATATAACCAGCTGAATGTGCACCACTGTTGTATTTTACTTCCATATGAGGCTGAGACAGTTCTCCAGTATGAGCTGGTATTTTTATTATAGCAAAACTTCTTGAGCAAGTCAGAAAATAAGAAGTCTGCCTGTTAGATCCCCCACAGGAGCTGGGGAACAGAAGGGATGGCATAGCATGTGTGTGCCACCTGTTTTAGAAGCAACCTGATTAGAGCCTATGCTTCTTGGTGGACACCATACATTGAGGAGCAATGGATGTGCCTCTTGAAGAACATCCTTCTTTCTTTTAAATTAATCTTTTTTGTGTGTGTGTACGTGTTTTTGCAGCTCATGACGTGTCCAAACCTCAGCGCAGCACCTGAGGGACCATCAGCACTCAGACTCTCATAGAGAGGAAGGCAAAATGGCAGTTCATTGAAAGACACAGGCACTTATATACTAGTAGCAGAGCCAGCCCCTTCATGGGTGGTTTTCTACTTAGTTCCTACGTTTCCGTCACAACACATGATCTTCCGCATCGCCACATCCCTATGCTACTACAACATGTAAATAAAATGTTCAGTTATTTCATGTGACCCTTTTTTCCTTTGTTGGGAAGCAGGCTTCTGAAATTGAGGAGAAATGGCACTTTATTTATTTCTCTCCTCTCTATACAGTCACTTCTTTTTTTCTTTTATAACTAATACTATTTTTAGAACACTTACAGGCATTAGTATAATGTTTATTATAAAGTTCTGAGGGAAAGCATTTGATTTTATCAAAAGGTGTTACGCAGTTTGGTATATTTATTTGACAATATCCAAGTATATCTGAATTAAGTTTTTATGCATGTTTATATAAACAAATGATGTGCCTTTTATGACAGGAACAGAATAACATCCTTTCCCTCTGAATATAAAAACTGAAAGGGATTTATAGGCTTATTTGGTCTGCTATCAAATATATACGAGTTAAAAACTTCTGTGTTCATCAGGAAGTAATTTGCATTTTGATATATTCTCTAATGTTGAACAGAGAATAGTTAAAAATGCAATTCAAGATAAATAAATTTATTTAATAGTACAGATAAATCTAATTCTGTATTTTGGCAAATGAGCAGGATTGGGACATAATTTTTTTCTAGTGCTTCTTATTACTAGCATTCTTTTCCAAAAAATCATAAAAACATCACTGAACTGTTTTAAAATTTCCTGCTGTGCTCTTAATTAAATATAGTCTTCTATATTTAGTTGCTCTTTCAGGTGTGGATCACATGGGCATATGTTAATGAGGACTGAAATGCTTTAATTTGTATATACCTGAAATCTCTTTTTAGTGCACAGTAAGAGCAAAATACTAATCTTCATCACATTTTACAGTTGTGTCTAAAATCAGCAGTCTCAGCTGTTGCGTAGTAATGGTATTTGTTGTTTTCTAGAGAAATTTTTACATTTAGAAGGAATTTATCAGCAAAACAATATCTAAAAAAATTGAAGATGCGGATTATTACTTAAAATTTCAGCAACAACAGAATCCTAGAACACAAGATTCAAATCTATAGCATTCTTTACATATAAGCTAAAGACTTTGAGTTTATGCAGTGGATTAGATGAAAGATCTATGCATTTATTATCTTTTCTATGGCAGAGGTCAACAGTAGATGCCTGTGGAAGCACGTTAGAACAGGTTAAGCATATTTCATACTGGTTCCAGGTATTCTTCCAAATGTCAGCCTTTCGTGGCTTAGGGACGTCCTGAACAGGGTGCGGTTTCTCTTTACTTAGCATTCTGATGCTAAAAGTGGCAATATCAGTAATCAATAAATAAATCAATACACATATCTTCTCATGTACAGGTTGCAGAGACGTATTAGTAAATCTCCATCCTTGGAGATACTCCGAGGCCTGAACAGACTGAACTAACTCGGGAGCACGTCTAACTTCATTTGACACGATAGTTAACATTACGTTTGCAGACCACTCTATTGCTCCCTCCGTTGTCTTTTTTTCCCCTGTCATCGTCTTTGCTGCCTGTCTCAATTACAAGTTCTCTTTAGTGAGTACTTCTACTGACTGAAATTATAGTAACTACACAACAAGCCTTTGAAGTCTCAGGGCACTGTGGAGCTCAATCACCAATTAGAAAACTGGCAGACATTAGGCAAGCTTGTTTCTACTGCAGATAGTTTTACAAGCTAATATCAAGTTTTGTGTCGTGTCCTAATGCAGTTGAATCGTTAGAGCCAGACAGGCACTGCTGAGCTGCGGGACGTTCTGTGGCTCATTTACCTCCGAATGGTGTGAGAGGGGCAGCCTGCTTGCTCTTCCTATTTTGCCCAGTACCTGGAAATGTATATAGGTAGGAGCTATGTATGATAACAGTAGCATATGTGTATGTAAAAATAGCGGGTGAAAAAGCAACATTGCCTGGCACATAAATATTAGTATTCAGAAAAACATGTAAAAAGGGGGGAAAAAACCACCAAGCCTGGTATATTTTAGTGCAGTATTTAGTTAGGCATAGCAACTAGGCAGGCAGTCATGTGTTGAGGTTTATTTCAGGAGGAACACGGTGATGACAAACTGATATCTATAAGCTGTCTTTGGACTTACTAAAAAGAGATCTGGGGGGAAGGGATACGGCTCAGGACTACCTGAACAACTCCTAATTCTTGATCCTGCATGTGGTGAAATGTACTCTTCACTGGGGTTGAAGTTATATATTTCAGTTGGTCTGACAATTCCCACCATGAAAAGTCACAGTTATAACTGTCCCTATCTGCCTTTCCCCTCTGTCGCTCTTCGTCTGTGTGTGCTTCTGGCTGTGAATTTCTGTCTCACCCTTGCACTGACTGGTGTTTGTCAAACCCTTCACAAAACTGATTCAGGAGCAACATAGCGGGTATTTTTTCCGTGTCAGTTTTTCCGCAAAAATGAAATGAATCGGCTCATAAAGGAAGAGCTGAAGTTTTGTTAATAATGGCCAAAAATTTTCATTCCAGTGCAACCTGTTCTGATTCTTATGTTGTTTCATTGAGCTGTACCCTAAGAAGTCAGGTAAGATTAAGTCTCTGTTTCTGTTCCTCGCTTGTAACTGACCTATTGAGCTTTCTCTCTCCGACTTATGATCCGTTCTCCTTGGAACAGGGACTGTTTCTCAGTGGATGTTGTCTGGCACAGCAGGGCCTGCAAGCATTTGTCTAGTGTAAATGACTGATTTCAGCAGTGAGTGTAGAAAGCGAGCCTTATACTTGCAGTCAACAACAAAATAACATCAGCATTCTACGTCTTTTTTAATAGGAAAATAGTATTTTGAGATAATTAAAAAGAAATACATAACCCTCTACCCCCTCCCCTAGAAACCTGTGTGTTCATTAAGTTTAATAGCATTTTTGAAAGTGATAGTATTTCCAGACACTCTGATTCTCTACAAAATCTAATTACTTCTTTCTGCATTACAACTTTGGAAGGATTATTCAAATATTTTATAGTCCTAACTGCACAGAGCACTTCAATCCTATTGTTTGTAGATTGTCATTCTCCTGCCTTCTTTGTGCTTGCAGTCTCCCATTAGACACTACAGGCACATCCCGGTAATCTCAAAATCCAGGAAAGTGCTATCTGGCAATCAATGTCTGCCTGCCCCCTCTGTTTACTTTCCACTCCTTGCATATTTTAAAACAAAAGAACTAGACTCACAATCTTCTCTCTAGCACAGTACAAACTATGACTTTAAAAAAAGTATGTAATTGCTATCTGTCCTTCTTAGTCCTGAGCTAGTCGATGCCATCTCTTCTCTTGATCCTTTATCTGCCTTCTGATAACTCCAAAGGATTCACCTATTTGCTTTCAGACAGGCATGCGGCCCTGAAGAAAGCATTAACTGAGTAAAATAAGATTCCAATCTCAGCTAAAAGGGAGAAAGATATGAGCATATGTCTGCAAGTAACAGGGCCTAAACGACAGCTCCTAAATTTCTGTGTAACATAATAAAGTGAAAGTGCCATGAATTTGCAAGAGCAGCATCTCCATTTACTGCTTCCTCCCAAACCTTTTAAAGAAGGGCAAAGTCAGATGCAGTGTTGGTGTTTGCAAGTTGAAAACTTGCTCTTACCATGTCTGGCGTAGGCACTGCAGCCTGTTTGCACATCCCCATTTGGTTATGTGACAATACCAGTGACTTTCAGGACAGTCCACTGGTCAGACTTTCACAAGAATCGTAAAAGAAGTTCTACTTCTGAAAATGCCCTTTGCCCCTGTGCAATTGTTTTTCATTTTTAATAAAAGTCTAGGATTGTGTGGTTACAGAAACATTTATGTTTATGCATTATGTAGGTAAATTACATGTGTTTTAGTGTAAGAGAACATTTATAAGAACATTAAACAAGATAAAATATTAATTAAGAGCTAGATGCGTAATCTTTCATCTGAAAAATTATTTTTTTTCTTTAGAAAGAAATAAAAAGTATGGTAGTCTGTAGACGATGCCAGTAGATCCTGCACAGATGGCAGAACATCTTCCTCTGCATTAAAATTCACTCCTTTTGGTTACCAGTTCTACCAAATGACGCTCTTTATTATCACCAGTGCTGCTGAACTGGTGCAGAAAATAGTAAGTAGTAAGGAAGCAGAGTTGCCAGACAAATATTTGACATTTTGCAAGCTATTGTAGAGAAACAGGGAGGCGAGGTATGTAATAGTCACATTGCTCCATTTCTCATTAAGTCTTTTGTGCTTCAGGAATCAGAAGTGTGTATTTGCTGTTCAGAGTCATCATTTGCTGTCACCGTGGAACTAATTTTCAAGCAGTGAGTGCCTGCCTTTGTTTGAAAGGGGCATTTGCTCTGTAGCACCACGTGACTACTTCTATTTATCACACAACTGGGATTAATTGAAGCCTTTTTTGCACCATCGTATCCTACTATATCATTACATATAATTTCAGGTCCTGGGGATTTTACCTGTTGTGCTAGAGCAAATTAAGCAAATCAAATTAAGAAGATCAATCCTCATTTCCTCCCAACCTTTGAAATTTGTGGGGAGTGGGCTAAATGCCACTTTAGCCATTCTCATTTGCTTCTGTATTTCTTAACTCCACTGTTGCAATAGCAAAATGATCTGGGAGTTAATAGGGCTGCACTTTTTATAGTTCCACTGTTCATCAGCTGTGTTTCATAGCATGGCATGCCAAAAATTAACTTGTTTCTGTCCGTGCTTCTGCAAATAAGCGTTTTAAGCCCAATGTGTGGTTCCAACTTTTTTCACTGTATGTGAACTCCAACCTCTCCCATTCCTTGACTAATAAACCAGTCTGTTTTTCCAGTTCAACAGATTTGTTTCACAAGTACATTACCGGGTGAGAAGCATTCGCAAACAGCTTTGCTGACAGGGGAAAAGGCTGCCAGAGCAGATTTTAGAAATGGGCAGCTTTTGCCACCTGTATTGTTAGGAGATTTAAGAAGCTAACAGACTGGTTAGTTGACTTGTTACAAGGCCTTCTGATTGCCGTCTGCCACAAGCACCTTGCATGATAATTTACCGACAGGGATGAGGTCTCCAAATAGATTTACAGCTGACATGTACTTTTTACAAGAATTCGCAAGAGTTGCTTCCAAGTAAGCACCAGAAATGCTTTTGTTTTATTTAATGTTTTCTTATAAGGCGTGAATCAGCTGAACACCCGTAGTTAAAGCTGTGATAACAGTGGGACTTGTTTTATGTTATATGAACACTGTATGTTCAAATAACAATCCTGTTCCCTATGGACTTGATTCTTCTACAGAGTGAATCCTCTTCCTGATTCAAAGGAACTTCGGATTGTCACTGTGTACATACTTCTTTTGTCTTTTTCAGGGGATTCAGCTTAGTTGAGGTTTTTTGAACTTTCTTCTGTACCTCTCAGATTTTACCTGTTGTGCTGGACCAAATTAAGTAGGTAAGTTTTTTTCTTCAGACAGCAGAGAGGAAGGTTCGTGTTTATTATCTGTAATGGGAGAAATGTGAAGAGGCCGAGTTGCAGTCAGTGGGTACTTATCTGTAAGTTAGCCCATCTGACACAGAATCATAGTTTTGGCTTGGATTGGGGATTGATTTGGAAGGGAGTGTAATGATCTCATCTTAGTTCCACCACCCCACCATCCCCTGTTGTAGCTCATATTGACTAGTGCTTTTAATGGATGGGAGAAACAAAACATTAAAAAATGTTTTTCTACCAAAATGCTTTACATTCTTGGGCAGATAATTCTCTAGTGGTAACGGAACAATTAAATTCCCTTTGTTCATAATTTTTTCTTGCATATTAGTAAAGTATATGCATACTATGTCAAACATCCCACCGACTTCCAACCTGCCAGACAATGGATGTTTTACTGAATTTCTTTCTTTATTTTAGAAGTACCCTATTTGACATTTTCAGTATTTTATGTTGTGATTAGGTGTCTGTTGTGCTTGCTTTCTTATGTGGGCTACAAAAAGATGGGGAAAATTGTGTAATGGACTGTGTTTAAATTACTCTATACCATAAGAGTGGGAGTATTGTAAAGTATAGCTTGCTATCTTTCAAGGAATTTCTGATGGGAAAATTAGGTTGCTTCAATAAAAACATTAAAAAAAATCATACAATGTGAATCAAATTCTTTGGTAATTGTGAATATGTCAACATGAGAAGGTTCTGGGGATGTTGGTGGCCTCATATTTGATGTACTTGGTTGTATATCATATATTTTTCCATTTACATCAAAAGGGCTAATAATGCTGTAATGCTGCCACACGTTTTTTCTACTTCAGCTGCTTCAAGGACAAATGTCTGACTATCAAAATCTGTCTTCACCTTCCATTAAGAAAAGAAAAATGAGTTTATAGATAGCCAGCATCTGGCCTAGAATTTCATACAATTAGGAAATAGTCACTATATAGGATTACTCTTGTAATTCCCTTCAGTGTCTCTATTTTCTTATAAAGATAGTTAAACTCGTCTACCCATTCTCCTTTCTTCCCTAACATTTTTGTGTGATCACAGAGCTTTGAAGCTGTCCCTGTGGTTCTTTTAATTTTTTATTTTTCGAGTAGGCTGTAGGGCATAGTAGACTGGTGTGATATTAATGGGCCTAATTGAGATAAAGTTTAATGGTTTTTCTCACACACTTCATCATTAGGCCAGTGGCACATTTTATTGTCATCTTTTCTCTGTAGTCGCTGTGTTAGTTGGTCCTAATTATAATTAAATGTTTCAAGGCTAGGTAGAATAACTTTTTTGAATTATTATTTTTTTTTGGTGCTTGAGTCCTTTTTTTGGTTGGTGTTTTTTTTCTCCTCCTTTTTTTCTCCACCATTATAAGGGGTTTAATTCCATCCACCACCTGGAACAAAATGTTTCTACTTACAAACTGTTTTCATTATCCAGTTCATGGCTAAACCAATTTGCATATAGCTCATAAAATCTGTTCATTATCTTTGACCAATGTTTAAAACGTACTTTAGGCAATCACAAGAATGAGTGTCATAACTATATTGCACAGAAAATTTTAGCCTCTTACACACCCTTATATCGAGAAAAGAATACTTTTGTTTCTGAAATGGTCAGTCATGACTATGGTGATCCTTAAGACCTGGAAGTAAAATATTTCCCTAATATATCCCCATGTTACTAATCCTGATTATTTTTGTAATAGTAAAACTCTTACCATTTTAGAGAGGATAGTACCACTCTAATGGTATACTAAAATAATGGGTAAATTTACTTTTAAAATCTGCAACTGAATGCATCCTGTGCAGTCAGTCCTGTTTTTCTTGCAATTATGTTGTCTGTGCAGTAGAATGGTTGAATAAAAAATGTGAGGGGTCAGTTTCACAGTAACAGAATTAGTTTTCTGGTGAATATTGTAATATTTAAAAGATGCCTTGACAGCACAACTACTGAATTCATGAGAGGCAAAGGAGCTGTTCAGATGCATACTTTTAAAGTATTACTGATGAGTAGTCATTAGTAGCGCTCTTAATTGACTTCCATTGTACAAACTGGGCATTCATAGTGGACAGTAACGCAGTTCTGTCTTTAAAGCAGATTACTAAATGTATTAAGGTTTAAACTTGTCTTTGGTCCTACACAGAATAAAAAAAAAGTGGAGTGACAGATTCTGTATCAGCATATGATGAAAATATTAATAAAGGCTTACCTCTGCTAGTGTGAGTTTTAATGGTTATACCATTGAGTAGTCTTGAAGAAATATATAAAATTACATCTTAAGAAACTTGCAGAAGTTGCACTAAGTATTAGTCAGCTGTGCCATCTAGTTCACATCATCATTCAGGGCTCCTGCAACAGCCACGCTTTGGAGTGCATCAGAAAGAGTTAAAAGAAGATGAAGAATACAGACAGAAGAATGCTACTGTATTTCAACACCACAAAGTATTTTGTGTATTTCCTGTAGTTTACAGTTTTAAGACAAGAAATGATGAAAAAAATTCTTTGGACAGATTCTTAAAAGAGGCCACCTGACCTTACCCCTCTATATCCTATAGGCACACTTATTGTTGCTACCCTCTGTACAAAGACTGCCTTTTAATGCCTCTGAAGCAAAGCAGCTTTCTCCAGGTTCTACCAAAGTCAAGCACTGGTAGTTTGTTTTACATTTTTATTTGCTAATGCTTAATTAAGTTCCCCAGCTATACTCGCCTTTGCTGGAGCCTTCCTCTGATGGCAGTAGTGGTGATAACAGCAATAATAATTTTAGGTAAGGGTTTATGCTTATGGTATATCAGTGGAGGTAAGGCTATGTGTGCCCAGTATACAGTTATCAGTACCTTTGCTGTTCTTCAGAGTTCATTCTAAGTTCATTCTAAGATTTTAAGTTCATTGTCTCCTTTCGTTCTTTCTGTTTCTGTGTTAACAGTCAAGACTTGGCAAATTATAGTGTGTGAGCAAATGTGATAATCCAGCTCTCTTTCTTTTAGCTATTTTTTGGCATCCAGATGGATTGCTTGAAGTTTAACTCAGGCAATACAGTGAAAACTGGAAGTGAAAGTAGTCTTGGAGAGCAAATCTCCTGAAACAGTGAGTGTCACTGATAACACGTACTCATAGCTCAGATCTACATTGTAAGTGATTCAGTTTTCTTTTTGAAAAAATCTGCAGGTATTTCTGGGCAGCATTGCCAGGACACAATAGCTAATTATAAATATGTGAAATATAAAATAAATAGAAGTTAACTCTTCTGGAAGAAAATTTAACAATCAGGTTAGATATGGGCTTCTTCAGAATAAAAAGATGACTTTTTTGCCCTTGGGGTTTTCCACAAATGTAGTTTTGTTTTTAATTCACCACCTTGCTTTGTCAAGTTAGTTTGAAGCTTCTGTGTACGTATTAAATCTGAATATGGTGTGTTCTGTACTTCTGCAATGCAGTTGTGTGCTTGGCTTGAAACGTTTCAAAGGGGAAGGTATTGAGGCCTCAGTATTTATCATGGTTCATCTTTTGCAGTGCCATCTGGTGTCAATTGAAAGAATAGTAAATTTCCTGTTTTCTAAGTATTGCAGCTGAAAAATAAAAACGAGAGAGTTAAAATATACAACTAAAGTTCAGTATAAAACCAGCATAATTTTTGTATTTCTTAGACATGCATTTCAAAAAAAGGGGGACTTAGAATTTAAAATAGAATCATGGCAATTTATCATTCGTTACTCTTTTGAAGAGGTTAGTGCTATTTTGTGTTACTCATTAGGAAATTATACGGTAAATATGGAAGTCAGAAGGCATTTTGGATTAATTAGTAACTTGACCTGCGTACAGCTTCATGACATTATAGTAACCATCTTCTGTTTCTACTTTCCATAAAATAAAATTTTCTACCTGAAAGACTGATAACAAATTTTATCACTTTCCATCTTTACTTGAAAATATTAATTAGAAACTAAGGTATTATTTTGTCCATAAGATTTTAATATGTATGATACAAATGTCTAGTTGAATTTTTGGGAAGACACTTTTTATAACTATAATGGATTATTTCATATGTTTCTTTGACAGTAAATTTCTCAGAAAGAAAAGCATACCTGTGACAGAACTCTTACTGTTCCAGAATATTTTTCTTAGGTTTAGGTTAAATATAAAGGTATTCTGGTGATGCGTTGTTTGGGCAGATAAATTATTGGCTAACATTGGCTAGTGTGTATCACTTTCTGGCATTTAGCCAAAAGAAGTTCAAATGAGTATGCTTTCTAGAAAGTTTTCCTGTTTTGCAAGATTGGAATATTGGTATCTGGGTTGTTTGTTTGTTAGTGGGGTAGGTTGGTACTGAAATTCATGCCAGCTTGGATGCGCTGTATGTTTGTGGACTTCAGCAGAAATACCAGCTGGGATTTCTACCTGGAGAGCCTCTTCCTACTTTTTTATGGTCTCAGAGGAATTTGTTCTTTTGAAGTTAATAAAAACTAAACCAAAATACATAGGTTTTTGCTGATGATGGTGGTCTTTGTTTTGCTTTATTCTGAATCTAACATGGTGTTTTAGAGGACAAATGGACTTGCTGCCTATGCAAAAACTTGATCTCAATACAAGTCTCACTTGAGGTTACTGTAAAAACTTACTAAGCAGATTATTCTAATTGAACTGATTGACCCAATCCTTTGACTCTTTCAATTTATCCTTAATGTATCTATCAAGCTGTGAGTTAAAAATGTCTAATTCTGAAATGCTAGTACCTGTAAGACATCTGCCTTGATTCCTAATACTTTTTTGAAATTGGTGATTGGGGTAATTTGATTAACTTAAAATGATCATTCTTTTTTTTATTAGTCAGAAACTTAAAAAGTAACACCAAAGAGTAGGACCCTTTTCAGAGATGAAACATCAACAGGAATTTTGCTTCGCTGGGCTCAGTCTAGAGTTTATCCATCAAACCCATGTTTATATTCTACCCTGAAATAGGATCAGATCCAGCTTCACTTTTCTTGCTGTCTTTACATCATCGATAGTTACTCCATATGCTTGAAGGTCAAGGAGCTAATGGGAGCTTCACGACTTAGGGCATGTCTGCTGTTAGTACAAATCATATCTGCTGCACTGGTGGTATTATTTTGACCAGCATCTGAATCCTCTTTAGAGCTCTCTTACAGTCTTGCTTCTATGTAGACTTCGTAACTGTGTGACTACACTTGCCGCAAAGGTTATGTGCTTGTTCATTTAGATCAGATTCAGAATTCATGAAAAGAAAGATGGTAAAAGCTGTGCCTCCATCAAGCTTAGTGTAATGATGATGATGATGATAATACATTCAACTGTTAGGCTATGTAGCTAAAGTTTAGCTAGGCTTTGTGCTTTAAAGTCCGTTGCTTACAAAAACAGATACCTTGAAAAGCAGGTAAGCACAGGAACTAGCTCCCATTGGAATAAATACAGGCTCACCATGAAGCTTTAGTAGAGAAAAGAAAAAAATGCCACCTGTATCTTCAGTCTCCTGTGAACTTGATCCTTTATCTATTTTTTCCCCTCCTGCATTGGGAAAATCTTTTAAAAATTTTAAGCATTGTAACATTTGGGAATTTGGGGAATGCTAACTTTCAGCATGTATCTCACCCTTTTTGTAATCTAAGGTTGTAGCAAGAAGAAAAAGACAGTAGACCCGATTATCCAACTGTAATCACACATAATTATGCATTTCATGTCATGTAGTCAAGCATTTCATTTTAGCTTTTCTTATTTTGTGTCAACAAATCGCTTCTTTTCACTGTCTTCTCTTTGCCAACAGATGGCAGCAAAGGATTGAAAAGTAAATTTGCATTATTTTGTTTGAACAAATAATTTTCTACCAAGAAGCAATCAAATATCACTGAAGGCATGTTTTCTTCATCTCAGCAATATAAGATAAATTTTTAAAGATGCTTTTTAGTGATCAGACAACACAAGAAAACAAAAACTTGTGATTATTTTTCAAGGTTGTTTTTAAGCTTATCTATCAGTTAATGTGTATGATTCAGACTGAAATTCTTTCTAATATAATGCATTAAGGAACACTGACATTCTGTCATCGGCATGCACAAGGAATGAATCATACTCTTTCTTTTTTTCACTAAAAGCTGTATTTCATATAAGCTTATGGCACATGATGGTTCCATGGAATTTCCTGACATGAAGGACCAGGTTTGCAAGTGCTTCAGGAGCTTGGCTTCCTGGATGAAGTTCCCAGCATGTTTTCCCATTCTGTATGGATTCTCAGGAATGAAATTAGCAGTAGCCAGTATTTTTGAGTGGAGAGCCACAGGAGCAGTTGAGAAGGAAGAAACAAAATATACACATGTTAAATCTTGTTGCTATCCAGAACTTAGGTGTCTACCATCTACATAAAATAATTATCTTTATTGCCTGGACAACTTTTGGCAAGAGACTTGAAGCAGCACAAGTAGCCAGCGCCTGAAGTTGTGGGGGACTTGCCGTACTGAAAGCGTTGCTGCAGGTCAGCTCGGCTGTATAACTCACACTTCCTAGCCTGGTGGCAGGACCGCACAGGTGTGGTTGTATTCCTTCCAAACAAAAGCTAAAGTTCTGTAAAATGATGGATTATTCCATGTGGCTGTGTGAATTTGGATTAGGACTTTGGGACAGCCAGGGGTTACTTCAGGGCTGGAATATGTTTTATGTTCTCCTATAGCCCACGGGTTACTGTGCTGTGCTTTCAGAATACAGGGGTCAGCTGGGTCTTATGTGATTGCCAAGTTCAGTAGCTGTCAGTCTGTTTTGGGCTGGTAGAACTACTACTTAAAGCTGCTTTTTCTCTTTACCGATCAGTCTGTTTCTTTTTCCTCTTTTTATTTTTTCTTTCCTTTTTAATCTCTCCTACCCAGTGCCTAACTGCCTTTTCAATCACCCTAGTCTTTTCATGCTGCCTCTTTTCCCCTCATCACATACCACTGCTTTCTTGTTTCTGCTGTGTCTTTGTCACACTTCCAGTGCTGCAAGGAGTCACTAGCAACTTTAAAATAATGATATAATTACATCTTTAGTTCTCTTTCATATCCTTACAGCTGCCAGCTCCCAAGATCTTGCAAGGAACCAGCAAATCATGGTGGTGCTTATTGCCTCGTGTTCTGCCCTTGTGTGATGTACCAGTACACCTGGTGCTGGATCTGCTGAGGTACCAGTTAGAACAAATTCCGAGGATGTGAAAGTTTAGGTTCAGTTTTATATCAGCTAGGGACACACATATTCACATGTCCCACCTCCCTGGAGGAATGCCCAAGCCACAGTTTTAAAGGCTACTGTCCCACTGGTAAAAGAAATGTAATATGTTCCTGAGGTGAAATTCAGAGTACAAAAGTAATGCAAATACATACTTGCATGACAGAATTCAGTTCTGCTCTGCTCCAGGCTCCATTTCCGTATTTAATCTAGTAGGTGCTTGACTAACCCAACTGGCTGTGATTTAAGTACCAGAGTATAAGAGTCAGACATCTGACATTTTTGAGGACTTGGGCAGTATGGCAGTGCATTATACAAAACGGACTGAAATACAAATATGGTGTAACTCAGTCAACATCTGTATTGTAAGAAATGTTTTGAACATTTGCTTTACAAGTAAGGGTATGTTAGCCTATATGTATTCCATGTGTAGATTGTTTTCTATTCTGTTCAACAGAGAGAGTCATAATTTTTAATCATTTTCCTTAGTATGCATTTTACAGTAGCCATTATAGGACCAGGATAATTGATTCTAATCTGAACGTTAACATTGACATTATTATTGTGCTTGCCAGGAAATGAGGACTAATGACCAAAACACAGATAAATTGAATAAATTTATATAAGTCATATTTAATTTGCTTGCTTACTATGTACTGTAGTGTAGTATTCATGTCAGTCTGGATTTGAACCATTATGTCTGCAAATTGCTATTTTGCTCCTCCCCTCCCCCCCCCTTTTTTTTTTCCTTTTTTTTTTTTTTTTTTTTTTTTCTTGGTTGTGCAAAGTATCTTGCTTTGGAAAGACACATCATTACATCTGAAAATTTTGTTGATGTCTAAGCAGGTGTATTTTGTAATACTACAATTATTAAATATATGTCAATCTTGCTACTTTGAACATGGTTCTTTTTCAGATCCACAGAAGGCATAGGTTTTTGTTCATCTTAAACAGAGCTGATACTGTAGAAAAAGAAGTGGGAACTTTCCAGTTGAGTTTGCAAAAAGTCAGTGAGAACTCATTTAATCAGTTACAGAGGATTTGTTTGTTAGTGTGAATGCTCATAAGAGAGAAGGTTATCCTTTTTTCTCATACAATGCAGTTTTAACCATAATCATGTAAACTTGTAATTTCTTCATTTGTGAGAAAGAGATGCTATAAATATACTTAGGAAAAAAGTGCTGATTGTACCATGCTAATAGATTTGCCTTTACATGAGGTCATTACCTATACAGCTGCTGATAGTGCTGTCTTTAATAGTGTTCCAAGAGTAAGAGATACGAGACATGACGTCTATTTGAGAGGCCTGATCTAACAGTGAACTACCCAAAATGGCAACGGTTCACCTTGAAAACATACTTCACCCTTGATCACTTTTGCCTGAAAATATGTTGAATAGTAATGTAAACTTATACCAGTTATAATGAAATGTCATTTTCTTGGAGACAGGAACAATAATTTAGATAAATGATCTCAAATGTTTTTAACTGTTATTATTTTTTAAAGTTACAATAGAAAGAGTAAAAGTTCCAGAAAAATACATAGCAAAGTACGATGGTGGGGAGTAACAAAGGGAAGGGAAAAGGAACATGTTGACCTCAGTGTGTTGGGTGGGGGTAAGATGCATTTGAATTTCAAACATCCCCAATGGCTTTACTCAGCAGAAATCATCTGCATCTCCTTTGTGTAAGTAATACCTCAGAGAGCCTTGGAACAAATCCTCACACCCTACTGACTTTTAATACTTAGCATAAAATGAGTTGCTGATTAACAGACAGGACAAGTTACAGGGTCTCCTCATTGGGAGTCAAAATAAATGCTGCAGAGAGTTGGTGCTTTTGCTGTCTGGGGCAGGTGAATTACTTTTCCACTCTCATCCCATCTCATGCAAGTGCTTACAGCTTTTCTAACACATACCTGGGGATCTCTCTTCATGTGAAACTTAATCCATTTATGTGGAGGACAGTTAAGAGACTAGTTTGCTGCTCATTACGGAATGTAAAAGGAAGCCTAGGATAAGGAACACGTTTTAAAACAGTACCCATGAGAGGAAAGAGGTAGTCAGGGAATCGGAGTGTGAGTATTAAAACAGTTTTAACTGTCATTATTTTTTATTAAGCATTGAGAAGTCTGAGGAGACTTTATAATAGTAAAGATTTAATTCTCTATACAATTTAGCGGCCAAAAGAGAGGATTTGTTTTAAAACACTGAAGTGAAAAAGAGTTGCATCGTGTTTCTAAAAGGATAGAAAAGATACAAAAGGGATGCTCTGAAAGCCAGCAACTCATTGATTCCTGCCATATTCCCTCCTTTAAGCAACCTTTAACTGAAAGCAGCAGAAGACTCTGATATTTTTATAAGGATAGATGTAGATTAGGGTTCAGTTGTGCTCAACTGTCAGTGTGTGCAGAGCTCACCTCATGCAAAAAATGCCAGTAAGATCTCCAGAAAATTCCTTGGAGAAAATGAGTTTGAGAAATCAGTAGCTCACTGAAAATAGATTGTAAACATTTATGACAAGTTAAAAGAGTTTCCATGGCAGGTTGGCAGCCTTATGCCATTGAATTATTGCATGAAAATAGTGCATTCTTTCATTCCTGTAGTAACCTGCAAACACTCCTTTTAAATATGTTTTATTTATTACATCAAATTCTTATTTTCATAATCCTAAATTCCAGTGTTAGAAGTCTCTTGTGACAAGTATGAGTGAAGCATGATCTACAAAAGAGCTAACATTTTTAATACTTAAAATTAGCTTGTATCTGTTTTATGTTGCCATAATGCAACAGCTCACTGCATCAGCGGTAGTAAATCTGGATATTAAAGGCAGCTTTTCATCCCTGGAATCCAGAAGAGGTCAGTTATTTTAGATAGCACTGATAGCACTTTTCTGGCTAAGGAAAAAAACCCACCAAAACCAAACCCAAAATAAAACTACCTCCAACAAATAGACCCCCACGTTTTATTCAAATATCAGTTATAAATTAAGTTTATATTAGTAGAAGGAAACATAGAGAATGACATTTTGCCTTCTCAAAAGACAGGCTTCCTACAGAACCATTGTTTAACTTTCCTTAAAAAAGACCCAAAAATATCCAAAAAACAGAGGCTGAAATCTATATGTATGTTATGAAATATATTTAAATGTGTATGTTCTATCCAGTAGACACTAGAATCTGTGGCACCCACACTGCATGGTTGATTTCTAGTGTGTTAAAAATGCTTTGGATTTGCATGACCTCAGCCCTGTCAGCACAGATTAAGTCCGCTGTATTTCACATGTGATTTCATGTCCTGTAGTCTGTATAGCTAACCTTGAACACGGGAGGAAGGAGAACATGCATAGAGAACCCACAGAGTCTGATGAGTATTGTTGAGGCAAATTCATGTCTTAATTGCTTAGAAGAAGGACTTAGAAGGCCCAATGTTGAACAGTAGAATTGGGAAGAGTCAAGAGCAGGGGCTCTCAGCCCACACCACCACAATACTTCATTGCAGGTTTCTTAACTTTGCAGGTTCATCCTCAAAGCCTTGCGCTGTGACTTATTTTTCCCCCCAAGCTCTGAGTTGCTGCAGGTTAGTGAACAACTTCATTCTTTGTTCCTTTCTTCTTTTCCCTGGTTCTTCCTCTTGCAATAATTGTCTGTAAGTAACAGTTTGGTGCCAGACAGCAACAATAGCTGAAACTTTCTAGGAAGCAATTAGCTCAGTAGAGGTTTTGTTTTCCTTTTTTCTCCTTGAAAAGACTGTTTCATTTTTAGATGAGAATTTACAGATGCAGTTTTGTAGTGGGTAGCAATTCTAAAATGTCATAGTTCAGAGACATGTTTTAATTGTCCCATGTGAAGGAAAAATGAGTGTGAATTCTAGAATCTATTGAAAAGCCATACACATACAAAGTAGAGAGGGATAATATGGTTGCCATAGACACAATTTCATATTCTCTTCTGTTTACTGCATTGATAACTTCTTTATTGAAACCCAGAAAAAAAACAAAACACCACAAGACTGTAGATGTTCTGTAAAGTCGGTTGTCCTTGCTATCATGACGAGACTATTTTCAGAGCTCTTCAAACCACTAATTACCATAAAGAGATTGTCCTACAGAGCTGCAGTTAAATATTTGCATATGCAAGAATATGTTCAAGATCAATGTGTAATTATGATGTGCATAGAAAGATTTCATAGTCAAATTTAGTAAAAACAGATGGACTTGCTACATATGGCTAGTAGAGATTTTAAGTTAGTAGGAAAAGTGTAATTTCTGTAGATACACACAAGAATGTAAGATTCCTTATTCTTCCTTATCAGGAAGACAGTATGCTAATTCATCTGAAGTCTGCTGCTTTCTTCTTTGGTACATAATACCTAAAATGTCAGTAAGAGTTGATACATATGTTTATGTGGGATAGAGAAATCTAGAGAAGCTTTTCTTACAGTTTTGCATGTTATTCTATTAGTGAAATTTTCCATCAAATCGCTGAAAGATATAATCTGTTCTTCTGCTATTTGGGTGTCATCACAATAGCCACTAAGCTCTTGAAGATTCTGTTTATTTGAAATAGATGTGAGCGACAGGAATTTTTAAAATAACTCAGAGAAGTCTGCATTTTGTCTAATATAAAGAGGAAAAAACCCAGACCATTCATCTTAAACCTCTGGTAACTGGAAGCTTGCAAGGGTGTTATTGCTAAAGAAAAACTTGACAACCCAACATGTAGGGATTTAGTTGGTAACTCCATTAACGCTAAGAGGAGCAGTTCAGCTAATCTCTGACATTGCAACTGGGCTGCTGACAAGCTCAGCTGTTCTTTCAGATGAGTGAATTGTGGTGACTGAAAAGGTGATAGTCACACAGTGAAAGATGGTGTCTGAAGGAGAGTTACACGGGATTTTTTCATTAACATTAAAGAGCTCTTGCTATTCATGAGGCAACTTGTTCTCAAGACCACATGAGAATCGTCGCTCATAGTATCTTTTCATAAAAATGTATGTACCGTATAGAATTGCATCTTATCCATTTCCTTATAGAATTTCTGCACAAAAGCAAAATACCAGCAGTTGGGATTTCTTGTTTAAAGGATTTATTGTATTCTAAGTTTTAAAGTATTTGAGTAGAATGAAAAAGCTTTTTACCGTTATACTCAAGTTAGCCTACCGTATTCTGAGCAGTGGTGGTGGCAACATTCACCAGACCTCAACAAAGATGCAGTTTCAGATTTTCAAGGCCAGGTTCGCTTTCCTGATGCACTTGCACTGTACTGTGTTTCCTGGCTGTTATACTCCACACCAGTGTCACTCTGGCATGTCATAGGGTTAGTCCTTGGTTGTAAAATACTCTATTAAAAATCGGAAGTGGTTTCTCATTACACAAGTTGTGTTTAGGAGGGCTGAAGATGAGACACTCATCTCAGCTGTGCAATTAACTACTAAATTGCTCAAGCCAGCAACAGAACAGGCATCTGGCCAGACAGAAATTTTATGGCCCAGTTACTGATATCCAGTCTACGCAGGACTACAGGTCTTCTGCTTTTTGTGCTGACCTCTGTTATGGAACACAGGTGGTCAAAGCAGGAAGCACTTAGAATACAGAAATCAAAAGAGAATGCTTCAAAATAAGGACATACAAAATTGATTGGCTTCCAGTCCCTCTTTAAGCTATGGATAAAATACATGCCCAATTGAAAAAGCATAATAGATAGAAATGATAAAAGATACCAAGTAGATAAAAAGAAGATATAAAGTGGTTATGAACTGAAGCCATCAGTCTTTGCCGTGACTTTAGTAGCGGAACTCCAATACTTGCATTGATCAGTACTAGTCTTGTGCTTGCCCTTTCTGTGTAACTTGAATAAAGAATCTTAATTAAGAAATGTCACTGGAAGAGTGCCTCGTGTGACCAAAGGAATGCGTGTGTCCTGTAGGGAACGACCAAGAGTTCCCAGGTATAAAAAATACAAAATGAGGCTAGATATAGCCTTTTCTGATTCAGAAGCATTGTGTTCAGTAAATTACTGTGCAGGCAAGTGAGGGCATGCCATGTTTGCTCAGGATTACATGGCATCACAGATTTACATAGTTGCTGTGAGAATTACAAAACACAGAAGTGTTTCTTCTGCTCCTGCTGTTTTGAAGTTTATTTTGAAGTGCACCAAACTTTATTCTTGTCTGAAGTGTTCTTTGGTAATAGCAAAATGAAAAATACTATTTCTGATCTCAATCTGTATGTTTTATAATTTTGGAGAATCTCTAACATTGTCTTGCTTCCAAATAACTGTGACCTTTTTATTCTTTTGACAGTGTTCCCAGCTAATGAGAGGCATTTGTTGTTACCAGTCTCATCTTCTATGCAAACTAGATTATTCTGATGGGATTCTGTTCAGTTTATGCTTTTAAGGAATGAGCTTGTAGGAACAGACAAGAGAAATGAAACTGAGAATTAGTTCTTTTTAGAGATAAATTCCGGATAGCATTTCTTCTGCAAGACCCAATTAAAATAAGAAATGGTGGTTTTTTCCCCCCCTTGCTTTCTTCCTTTGGTTCCTTCATTACATTCTTCCTTGTAAAGTGGCAATTATAATTATAGGGGTGTATATGTAGTCAGTAAAGAAACTTTCACCGAAATGGAGTCCTGAACTTGGAGGGAATGCAGGAAATGTCACACTAAAGATTGTCTGGTGCTAATTTTACTATATTTTCATTTTGATTCAGATATTATTTTGGGTACATTGCTTGAAGGTTATAAAATCATTAAATCTTTAATCTAAAATTGTGATTATCTAGGAGTAGAATAATAAGAAATTATTCTATCTCAGTAAAATTACATGAATACGTGGATTGCGATTTAATTAAAAAATGTGTCAGAAAATGCTGCAGTGTATAAGGTTATACTTTTGGTGTTTAGGATAAGTAAAATATGTACGCTGTGTATGTCTTTTTACATCTACTTTTTATGGGGCAATAATAAGCCTTTATCTAGATAGAGATTAATACTCTCCTCCATTAGTCATGTTTAAGCTTTTCTTTTAATTTCTTCTTCTGTTGTCTCTACAACTGCATTTAAATGTGGAACTGTACTGTGGTGTTCCATTTGGGTTTTAATTGGCTTTATTATCTATTGTGTAGGACTTAATCAGTTCTATTGGATGTTATTTGCAGGTGCCTACAGTAAGGGCGTATTACATTGATTTTTCATTTTTCACATCAAACCAACTGCATACATATAGTTATTGCTGTGTTTGCTATTGACAGCAGGGTTATTTACAGGCACTCAGTCAAAATGTAACATATATCAGGACAATTACAAACTCCATAGTATGGATTTATTAGACAGCAAATAAGAAAATAGTAACTGGTGGCAGCTGGCTATCCAAGATGAAGAATTCAGAGGGTGTGAAGAGCTTGGGAAAAGCATTCTGCTTCAGTGTAAGGAGTTCTTCAGCTGAAGGTGAATGTCTGCCAAGATACTGTGATGAGTGAGGTACAATGCTGCCTCCCTATTATGAGTATTCTTAGGCAAGTGAGTATTTGATTCTGTCAAACTGAAGGTCAGCATACTATCCTTCATATGGAAAATTTTATAGAACCTGTAAAAAGTTAAATTCCAAAGGTTGGGGACTTTGGAGGTAAATGAAAACATGTATATGAATACTAATTGCAATTTTTAATTCAGTAGTGCATTTTCACGGGGGGGGGGGGGGGGGGGGGGGGGGGGGCGGGGAAGAAATTGGACAATTAATCTTAATTGTGAAGAAAGGCAAAAGAGGAAAACCTGAAAAGGCAGATGTCATCTGTAGAGAATCCTAACATCAAATGTAATCCTGCCATCATTCACTGTATCCTCTAAAGCACTGTATCACAGAACCTTATATCTATATTTTCACTTCAGGAGTTACTGATTCAGTGCAGTTGTCCATCTGAACAGAGCTTTTGGGGGAGGTAAGTTTTTTGCCTACAAGTTTGGAAGTGGCCAGACTTGAAAACTGCCCTTGTGTCTAAATATAATATAACAAGTTTTAAGTAGCCTATTTTAAATTGTGCTTCCTAGTTGTTCTTCCTCCAGAGAGCAGTACTCTGTGCAAAACTGATAGTTTTTTCTCTTGTGGTAATTGTTTATCAAGGTTTCCAAGGTAATCTTAAGATTCTCTCTGCAGTCTTTTTCTGACGCTGTGGTCTACACAGGGAGTTGGGTATTATCAGTTCTGATTTTTTTTCCCCCTTCGTATAGTAGACATTAATAAAAATCTACAGCCCAATTTTGCACCCATTTTTTTTCTGTGGGTGAACACAAAGTGGATTGATTAGAGTCACACAACCATTTGGGAGTGTAGCTGTGTTCTGACTCAAGAAAGGGGCTGTAATCAAGCAGGCTGTCAGTAGACACTAAAGAAATGCTGCAAACAGTCCTCTATTTGTGTCAGATTTTCTTTCTGAGTCCAGCAAGGGTTTTTTTCTTCTTTGAGATATTTTGGATGCCAGTGAATTTCCTTAGAAGATAGTCAGCATTGCCTATGAATCTATGAAAGTGATTTTTCCTTTGTCTTTGAAAATATGTCTGTACAGCCGGATACAGTCTGGCCCCAGATACTGAATCGCTGGCATGCTATAAGTACGTTTTACCTTGCCTCTTTTAGAGATGCACTATTTCTACCCAGTCTCTTTGTAGGAGTGCTGAAAAAGAAATCTGTTTTAATCTCCATTCAGTTAGAAAGATCGATGTCAAAGAGATTTCCCTGTCATAGAGAAGCCACTAGTCTCTGCTTGCTGTATACCCTTGAACAGTGTTAAGTGTTGGGTTGCATCAGTATAATGCATTACTCTTTCTGATAAAAAAAGCGGTGCATTTCATTGCTTAAATGGAATTTGAATAACACTGTTGAAATCAATAGTAGCTTCTTATCCATATAATTGATCTTTTTGAAGCACTTTAAATACAATGAGTATTTGATTGTTTCCTTCCATTGTTCAGCTTAACATGTTAACATAGTAAAATTAAATGTTGCTTGTAAAATGACTGTAACAGTCAGTGGTTTTCACTTTTACAACACTTCTTTGTGGTCTGTTTTAGCAGATTAGCTGTAAATGAAGATAAGAGCTGCTGCTTTGAAAAGGGCAATATAGCAAGCACGTTTCTTTGCAGTATACAGATATCAGTCACCTTGGTGCTTTGGTGGCCTCTGGTCATCCTACAGTATGGACTTCACACACCATCATTATTGTTTTTCTTATTTTATAACGTTAGTCAGATACCTATATTAGTCCCTCTATCTGATCTGAAACTTAAAGTTTGGGACTGGAGATGCAGAGTATCTTTTATATTTAAAATAATAATAATAATAATAATTGTTATTATTATTATTATTATTACACCTTAATCCTGCACTGACCCAGAAACATGCAGTTCGCTGCTTAAGTATGTTAGAAGCATGAAGCAGAAGTGACCTGGGAGATTGGTGAGAGCACAGGTTTTCAGACTCTTGATTCCCTATGATGATACAGTAAAGAAACAGCTTTGGCTAGTGTGTGATGGGTGCCATCCTCTTCCCACTCACGACATTAGT
The DNA here is from genome assembly GCF_017639655.2 of Falco naumanni. Lineage (NCBI taxonomy): Eukaryota > Metazoa > Chordata > Aves > Falconiformes > Falconidae > Falco > Falco naumanni. The sequence continues at coordinate 18,050,627 of NC_054067.1, forward strand.
TCCTGCTAGGATGTAATGAAGTACAGAGCAGGGATCTGCCTCGTAACATTGCCGAGAGGCATTTTTTCTTATGTATCCTATTTCTTTTAGTATTCAAGGTGTTCTACAGATTTTTAACTGTTAAGACCATTAGAGAAAATCCCATATCTTTTGTTTTGAGGTCTGATTTTTCATTTCATTTATATTTGTTTACACTGAGCATCAAAGTTTGCTGTTGTGTATTAGTCAGAGCAGAGAGCAAAGATCTTTGAAATTTTCAGTGGATCGCCTCTCATAAACAGCTGCCAATGTTAATCCATTAGCAGTTTCCCAAAGGAGTGCTATTTATTTTAATTTATTGCGATTAGTTGACTATCACCTCAAACTATTTAGTTTGCTTTTGCTCTCCATTAGTCTGAATCAATCAGTCGGTCGTTAAACTTAAAGAAAACCTACTGTGATCAGAAGTAGAGCCTTATTAATCTACGCTGCAGTTACTGTATTTTATATCACTTTTATGTTTGGAAAATTGTAGTCTTTAGACTAAGCGGGTGAAAATGTTCTTGGAAGTTTTAAATATGTGTTGCAGCCTGGAAAGGAAGGGGGAAGGAAGCCTTTTCTATGCCATACACACTGAAAGTCTTATCCGAAGATTTTCTATTTTTATCTAGTACTAATAAATTTTACATTACCTTTCATCCCACTGCAGGTGACAAAATTTATCATGTACCTTCTGACAGAGCCTATGGCTCATGAAGTGGTCTTGTTACGGAACGGATGATAACTTACGGCCGTTGCCTGGCGTGTGTTCTGTCAGGCGAGCCTCCCGCTGGCCGGCTGGCCTGTGGAAACGCTGCCTGGCCCGTGTCAGCACAAACGTCTTGGACCGCCGTAACAGTAAACGTTTTATGCTACTTCAGAACTTCCTGCACAATGTGTTTGCTTAAGTGCGGAAAGTGTTCGTGAACAAGTCGGTATCAAAATTAAAAAAGAGGTTGCGATGAATGGTTGGCTGGGTGCCGTTGTGGGTCCCTGGGCATGGCGGCCTGATGGTGGGCACAGCCCGGGGGGCCTGGCCCAGGCAGGGGGAAGCTGGGCGCCTCTGCAGTCAGCTTTCCACTGGAAGTCTCTTAGTGGGAATATGAATGCTATACATGCGTATATACGTGTACAACACACATCTCTGCGGTCGCTGGCCCTAGCGGGTCTGGCCTGTGTCTGGCCCCTGGCTGCCCATCCCCCAGCTGCTGGCACCGGGGCCTGCGAGCCCTCAGGGCCCACAGCCCCACACCAGTTGCTAGCACGGAGCCAGCTGCTCATTTGGGAAAAATTCCTGTACAACTGAGCAAGCTAAAAGAGAGCTTTGGGCTGGCAGGAGAAGTTCAAACAAAGCCTGACAAGCCTGAGGCCTCACAAAGTCAGCACAAAGCCTGTGGCCTGTGGCTAGCAATGGCAATGCTGCGCTGGCTGGGCTGCGGCCTGCAAGCTGCAGTGTACGCAGACAAGGGAAGCTGAGCAATAGGTCTCAGGGTTATAAAGTAATGCCTGTTGGAAGTGGAAAATTCAGCTTAGTAGTTTCAGTTAAGCATATTCAAACATGTACTGAATTTGGCACCATAATTTGACAACAGATTTCACTAAAAACATATGCCATGCAGTGTATTGAAAGCTTGCACAATAAGGTAGCATATTTATAATAGCGCGGTTTAGCGGTGTGGATTATTTGGTCTTTAGATGTAACCAGAAATCAGCCAGTCCTATTGTAGTTGTAGCTCCAGGGTTTTTTTATTATTATTTTTGTTTTTAAGCTTGCATTGCAAATCCAGTGTGACCTACGCAAAACAGTTTGCTGGATGATGATGATGATGAGCATTCCTATAAACAGGAAAAAAGCATTGGTTCTGAGGGGTTTTATAATGTTTATCAGTAGGAAAACAGAAGTAGCAATTGCTTTTAATTGCCCAATAATTTTATTATTCAAAAGATGGAATTTACAGGAAGCAGCTGCAGTTGTAACTGAACCAGCTCTTTTAATGTGTTCCTGTTTTTTCTGTATTATATTATCTTACAGTGATAAGCTGCCGGCTTCAATCAAATTTTCAAGTACAGTAAGAGTTGTGTTATCAAACCCTGGGATGAATACTCCAGCACTAGCACTAAAAGAGACCTTTGTTTATTTGATGGTTCTGAATTGTCTATAGAAATCCCATTTCTTGTATTAAATCAACTTTGATTCTTTGTTCTTTCAGTGCACAAGAATTTTAAGATTCATAACCTATTTCTGTTTGGTTTTTCTCCCTTTGTAGTTTTTCTACCCGTCTTTGTTTTTGTTATTCGGTGCATAAGAAAATGCAGCCCCACAATGAACATGCACTCTGAATTAATTAGCTACTCTCTGTAAATACAAATAAATGACAGCAAGATCAAAATAAAGAGCAAAAAGGGGAGGACTAGATACTGTCACACCCATAGTGTTAGCGTTCCTAATTTAAAAAGATGTTTTAAAAGATACTGCAGTTCCTGTAGTGCTGAATGCTGTCCATGGCCAATGATGCTGCATGTGGCAAGGTTTCACACCACAGAGTTGTCCCTGAGGGTTGCACTGAACCTAAAGCAGATGTATGGTTTCCTTTAAGCATCAGATCGTGTTTGAAGGACTGTGAACAGCTATTTAGCTAATATGACTAATAGAATATAACTGACTTATCACAGATGACCAAAATTGTCAGTAGACCACAAAATCCCCTCAGCACTTTTGAGATTGTGTTGAATGTAACTTGGCCTGCTCAACAGTGAAGAAATGAGGTGCCAGTTAATGTATATGTTCATAATTCTTTCACAATATGACAGGTTTTGTCCAGTGTTAAGCAAATGTTCCCTGTGTGATCAGGGATGACTACTTCCAAGAGAAGCAGACTTTGGTGGAGCTGTCTTGTTCATGGCAGACTAAGACAAGAGTTTACTGTTCTTGCTACCATGCTTTTCAGGGATTTTTGGTAATAGTTTTGATTTGCTGGCCTGGCATTGCTGAAAATCCCATTTGATACAATCTCAGTTCACAGCTGGCAATAGAGTATATAAATCTGCTATGTGGCCTGTTTCAGACCAAGCATAAAAGATGGGAAAATTAATATTTTAATTTGCTTATACTCAGTTACATGTTTATTTAAAAATAATTGTGTTCATAGTTTATAGAACTTAAAATCTTGTGTAATGGTATTTTCACGGAATGTGAAGAAGGTAATCGTTAGCATCATACGTCATGTTCTAGAACCAACTTACCTACATTCAATATTAATGTTGAATAGGACTCCAGAGAGATATGTCTGTGCTTTTTGTTAATCTGGACAGGCAGTTATAAAACACTGTTGTAATTAAATTTCTCTTTTCATTTGAATGGTGGAACAAATATTTTCCTTTGGAGAAAAGTAACAATTTGATGTTAATTGTGTCTATCTGTTTCTCAGCATTGTTAAATAAACTATTGTAAAAGCTACTTAATATTTCTAGGGGAATGCCATATATTGCATAATTTACTTCTTTTGCTGGTTATTTCATTTGATGGTTAAACGGTAATTGGAATGAAAGAAATAAAGAAGCACTTGTGGGTTGGGAACCACTCAAGGGATTGAGAATCTAAAGCAGAGCAATGATTTAACATCTTTTCTTTTGTTAGGCTTTTTTCTTTTCATGTGTGAACTACATGTAAGTAAGAGAGATTATAGGGAGAAAAGTAAAGGGAGAATGCAGAACTCATTTAGATCAGACTCACTGTGCCTAATAAGCAGACAGAAAATCTACACACTGTCTAATCTTTACAGTTTGTTCTTAGCCTTCTTAGGTATTGTAGAATTCACAAAATCATTCTGAGAAAGGAAATTAGCCTATTAAAAATGAGAAAACACAAAAACAAAGCTTCAACATCCCACTAAGAGATATGTGGCTTCTAGTTACTGTGGAAGGGGCAATCAGTAGGAAAAGCAGGAAAGGATAGAAAAAGCATACGCAGCAGAGATTTCCTGGAATGAAAAATGTGCTTGGATTGTTACTTTATTGAATTTTGCTATTGTAGGACATATTACAGGACAAATCAACTCTCAAGCATCCATCGAAAATATACAAGGTATTTGCATGTGAAAAATGTCTATAATTATATGTTCCATTTTTAAATACCCAGTATCAGGAGAGCTTATGGGCTGTGGAAAATGCAGTAGAGCTGATTACTTATAAAAATATCCATATATGCATATGTGTATGTAATTTTTTTAAAAGATGGGGCTGTCCTGTATCTTGTCCTGGCTACTGGGATTTGAGCCAAGGAAGGTGTGTTTGAGGGAGAAACTTGTTCTTTCCTGAAAACAGCCAACCATATTCAGCTTGAAGTATTTTCCTGGAGCACGGGGTAGAATTGGCAGGGAGACACAGAGTAAATTGTGTTTAGGATTTTGGCATCCTAAGTGGAAGACCCCTATGAGGATGAGGCCAGTTCCACCTCAGGGCTCTGGGCATCTTGGAACTTGTGGAGAGGTTCTGAGCCAGGAGTTAGAGAATTATGAATCAAATGTTTTAGTGGAGACACATGCATCTGTGAATGTGACTGTCTTTGAAGGGAAGATGAAATTGTTAGTGACATGTTAAGCTGTTGCGATTGTTCAGCTTGAGCTGTGGATCAACCAGTGTCACCAGTTTTTCTGAGGTACAAAATGAGATTTTCCCCTGTTTCTGTCACAGCATGAGTCTGTCCTCCCTGCTGAATACAGGCTGGTTTATGAAACCAAACCAGCTATGTTGAAGAAGTGAACTACTGATTTTGCAATTTATCATGAAACCACAGTCATTAACCGTGTTTTCACTTATGACACCACCCCCCAATAAAAAAAAAAATAAAAATTGCAACCAACTTTTCCAGATACTTAGTGGTTATGTATTTTATGTAAAAAATAAATAAATAAATAAATTAAAGGTACAGGTAAAATTCAAAGAAAAATATTATTTCAAAGTGGACAAATTTAGATACTGCACTCCACAAGGTATTGGAAGTGTATTCTATCTTTATTTCAGTGATCTGAAAAAGAATAACCCTGACTTTTGTGTGTGTGTGTGATTTTTCTCTTAACTGAATTGTGCCAATTTGACAAATGAGTAAAATTTTACTCATCCAATTTTGCATCTTTCTAACCAATGAAAGATGTAACTGGTTTTCTTTGTTCACCTTTACTCTTAGTCAATATGGATTTGGTCAGTACCTCATTATAGCTCTTTTTTCTGACTGTCTTGTGGATATTCCTCGAGGCAGACACTTTTCTGAGGTGATTGGTTCCTCAGACTGTGTTTCCAGCACTGGAGCTAGTGCCAGGGCTATGCTTGGGGTTTGGTTTTTTTTGGTTTTGTTTTTGGGTTTTTTTTCAGTTTCCCCCTCATTCTCAGGAATTAAAACTTCTTGCACATTTTCTTCAAGGGCAACATGACAAGATGGCCATGAATACAGGCTTAGCAAAGGAAGCTCTTCAATACAAAGAATATGTCAGTTCATGATGGAAAATGCTTTGAAAAATGCTCTTTATAAAACTAATCTTGCTGCTTTTGTTAACATTCTTGCAGTAGACTTTACATGTTTTCTACCCTGGCTTGTTTTATTTCATGTGATTAGCTGAAGGAGCTGTAGACTACACCATTCCCAAGTCTTGTGGCACCAGCTTAGTTTCTGTTCAGATTCATCTTTAGTAAATATTGATATAAATCTACCTATGTATGGGAGTTAGCCAGCTCTGGTGATGCTCAGTGGCATTGTCACAAATCTTCTGGTGTAATCTTTCCAAAGTGTAAACTTCTGTCCTAGCAAATGACTAGTTCAGAAAGTGTACATAAGGATTACGCTGCTGTTCAGAATGTGAAGTCGGAGTTTTTGAAATGCAATAGTATTCACAGAACACAGGAGCCCACAGTTTGATATGCAAATATGTCTGGTAGGCTGGAATTCCATTTTTCTTCTTCTTTGATATGGAAAGTTGCTTTTAGATTAAATGATACTATTTATTTACTCAAAAAAACCCAATTTCTGAATGCTTAAGTGGATCACAGAGAGACATTTTTGCTTCAGTGAAATGGAAAGAAGCATATCTCAAACTGGGGCATTACTGGCCTGCATGCAAATCTCGAAGTTATTCTTGGCATTTTTAATGTGAGCACTAAGAAAAATTAGATATGTTGGAGTATTTTGTCTCTTTCATTGAAAAAATACACATTCAAATACTGTTAAGGATTTTGATTAAGTATAGTTAGGTTTAAACTGAAATGTTACTACTGTATTTTCCTTCCGTATCCACCTTTTAATTACATATAAGAAGTGCATACCTATTTAATCATACCTTACTTTAGTAAGAGTATTTTCCAGATTTTTTAATATTTTTTTTTTAATCACCACTTCTGTCAGTTTAAAGCCTGGAAGCCCCATCAGGTATTTAGAATACTTAACTTGTTTTTCTATCTTTTAGTGTCCTAGTAATGTAACTAAATACCCAGCAGATGTGCGTTTGCACCTTAAGGTGTAAAGAATAAAGCCAGAAAGGTAAGAGCCAGGAACATAACCCTCTGTGCTTGGATTTACAGGCTTTCATTGCCTGCTTGTACTTTTCAGTCTCACAGTTGTTATTTCATTAGCAAATTTTTTTTTGCCTTCAAAGCTTTACTGGGCTCTGCGTGTTTTTTACAAAGTATTGTATAGACTGCTGTACCTCTTACAAATAAATGCTGAAGACTAAAAATATAGGTTAGCAATTAAAGAATTAGAAGTGTGGTTTACAGTTTCCTTTTAAGTCTTTCTCCCAGTATGTCTGAAAGCTTTTTTGTACTACAGCCAATTTTGGAATAGCTCAATTGCCCATTTTAAGTAACAAGTGAGGAATTTGAAAATGGAAAAACTGTAATAGATTGCAATAGGTCAGGCTAGTTGTGCCTGGAACCATTATGTAGGTAACTGCGTGGCCACAGCTTCCTCATCTGGGAGCAAACAAAGACTTGGTCAGAACTTTTCCGAAGCAGGAGGAAGGATGAGGAAAAGATTCACAGAAGTTGGTATATGAAGTTTTGTGCCCTTGGAAATTAGTTGGGTTTTGCCAGTATTTTTCAAAATAATTGTAATTGGTGACTGGAACAGTAATTTCCTTCTCCAGTAGACAGGGGATTCTTGGTCTTTGTTACAGTATTAGCCATACCCTCACAACTGGTAATGTGGTGCAAGAGGGTCAGATCGTTAGGTAGAAGCAGTAGGTACTGAGATCTCTGCAGCAACTCTACATGCAATTTGGAGTTTCACTTTGTTCCCTTGATGCAACAGCCCCATCATTCATGTGGTTCAGAGCTGTGACGGACCAGTTACTGATGTGGATCCATATGTTCCCACAGAACCTGTGATGAACCAGGGAGTTCAGTTCAGCTTCCTTTGGATAGCAGTTTGTATGCACCAAACTCACCATGTGACCTGACCTACCACATGGGGGGTCAGAACAATCAAGGAAGTTCTTAAAAACTTCTGTACTACTGTCAATTTATTAGTATAGACGCAGTCATATCCATGTGGATATTCTGGTATAACAATGATCATTGACAGGTGAGACTAAATTTATATGGGTTGCGACATCCTCTTTCTTTTCCAGCAGACTCTGCAACCTTTATCTAAAAGCTGCCTACTTTGTTTGGTGAGAGGGGAGTTCATTTGGGTTTACACCCTTCTTTAGGCAAGACCAAGCCTTTTATGTTCTAGAAATTTTTCTAAAAAATTGAAACTTTATTGGATGTGACTGATTTTTTTTTTTTTTTTTTTTTTGGGGGGGGGGGAAGGAGAGCTGTAGAAACAATTTGGTTTGTGAAATAATTAGTTCTTTTCTGCTTTGATATTTTATTTGCCTTGGTGGAAAGGACCTGTGTTCTTGTTTTGACATTTTACAACTAATTCATTAGGAACTAACTGTAAAATTGGAAGATAAAATTGGAAGAGTCCCAGCTCTAGAAGTAGGCATTGTTCCCTGATATTCTCTGAAGACTGTTATATAACTCCTTACAAATGTGGTGGAAAATGAATGATGGAAATATATTTGAGCCTTTGTAACTACAACATTTAGAAGTTGGATTATATATTAAATACCCTCCATTTTGCAATAAGCTGTTGTAGTCATGCAGTTGAAATATTCTTTTATAAGCTTGTTTTTACAACAGATACTTCTTGAGCTGTTCTGTTTATTCATTTAAGGACAGGATGAGCAAAATTTGGGCTGCTGTACCTAGAGGCAGCAGCAAGAACTGGGATTCAGAACTGACCTGGCAGGAATCAAGACAGGAGTCGCTGGCTTTGATGGAAGCAGAAATCAGGATGGGTGGTGGTTCATACTGGAGCTAAAGCAAAGACAAGACACTGAATACTGACTGTTTGGCCTCAGGGCCTCTCCACACTACAAAGGTTTCCCTGCAGGAGACCATCTGACTGGCTCTCTGGACACAAGTCTATGCTGATAACAGCACATCATTAAACATAAAAATAAATAAATAAATAAATAAGTAAATAAATAAATAAATAAGTAAATAAGTAAATAAATAGAAAATGTAAATAGATAAATAAATAAATAAATGGTACCTGTCAATGGTAAGGCTTTATGTGACTGCTGCAGGAGGAAGTCTTTTTATGGGAAGGAGAAAGCTCTTTTTTTTTTTTTTTTTTTTTTTTTAAAATAATGCTTAAGAAATTCTGTTACTTCAAAAGTTGGATATGTAGTTGTGTACTTCAAAAGTAGCATAATGGCAGCATCAGACATTCCTTTAAGTGTAATCCTGAAGGAGAACAGACACAAAGTGTGCAGGCATTTGTTTGAGGAATCAGTGGAGGTGAAAATACAGAGACCTTGGGTCACCTTGCTTTATCTTTCTTTTAAACACACTTGTGTGGTGATTGATTGCACCTATTGCTAACTAGGTTAATAAGAGTAGAGAACAGTAATAGGAACATAATCTTACCCCAAAAGTAACACACATAAGTTTAAGATGCTGGAAGATGTCCAGCAGCAGAGGGGGATTCTTAGTCTGTAGAAATGTGTAATTATCTGCCCCGAGGGCATACGTGGTGCAGGCACAAATGGAAGAGGTTTATTCTCTGGAGGAGATAGTGGCTGAATCAGACCAGCTAGGGAATTAGAAGCTCTTTACAGGGATGTTGTCCATGTGAAGATACTGTGTGTGAACAATTTGTATCTTCTAATACTAAACAAATCCTCACATATTGTCAGCAGGTCAAATTTACATTCCTTCTGACACAGGCCTCTCTAAGGCAGAAATGGTGGTTCCCTTCACTATCCATAACACTCAGTTTTCTAACTTCAGCTGGTGGCTGCCTCTTTTGCAGGTTTTTTAGGGTTCACAAGAACTGAATTTGTGGCCTTTTTTGTGTTACAAGATTTGGAGGGAGATTTGGGTACAGATTCTGAAATAGGTGATTAAACTACCAGTGTGAGAATGGACTGAAGTTGAAGAACAAGAGTCGCTCCTGAAATCTAATAGTTTTGCCAGGCATGAGCTGGAAATGGAATTTTGACTTTATAGCTGAAGTTGCCTTGAGATAAAAGTCTTTCAGTCTTCTGTTAAGAAAATTGGCCCACCAAAATCTCACTGTCAAAGTCCTTCCCCTCCCCTACCAAGAGTGTGTGATACATGTTTAAAGTAAAGGGTTTCAAATGATTTTTGCAAAGTCTCATAAATGTTCCATATGTCACTTTCTCTAAAATTATAATCTATTATCTCACTCAAGTGGAATAATAATGCATTGAAAAAACTAAATTTATCCCAGGTGCCCCAGCAGGTTGATTCTTCATTATGTGTTAATCGTTAATGGCAATTTTCCATGGAGCATCTGCCAGTTCTAGTGAGAAGAGCTTCCAGAAATGGTATTTTAATTTTAAGCAAAGACACTAACAGAAGATAAAGAGTGGGGTGTTTTAATCAATACTTACTTTATGTGTATAAACTAGCTGGGCATACATATTATTTCAAGCAACAGTACAAAATATTTTGATTTATGGAACTGCACAAGATTTTTTTTTTTAATTAAGGTCCTGGTGAAATGTTTTTATTTCTGAAGTACTGAGTATTCACCTATAGTATGCGTAACGCCATGCCAATTATCAGCTGAGATAGTATACTAGTGTTTTTATGTATATGTATGTACATATTAGTAATATAATAATACTATACCGTATTAAGGTTTAGAATTAGGATTAAGCTCCATTGGTGTTGGGGAGTTTCACTGTGCCACTTTACTACAACATGATATATGTCTATTTCAGTTCTTTTTTCAGGGTGAAAGAACTGGTGAAAAAAATATTGAAGTAGGATAAAAATCAGAATGTTCTTAATTTTTTTGAGCTGTGCTCTTCAGCACCATAGACACTGTAGATCTAAATGAACTTGCTTAAGGTGATTGCATGTATGTCTTCACTTTGTCCCATGACTTTAAATCATCAGAGTATATTTTATAAATACATAAATGGATAATAGTAAGCTGTAATTGTTTTGAGAACATAAAAATAATTGAGGTTTACTACATCCCTTTGGGATCTATCTTTTGGAGTATATCTAAATTATGGTCTGCTCAAGTTGGTTATGCTCTCATGTCGGGGTGTGTCTTTGGCTGTGTCTTAATTCCATCTTGTTTAAGAAGAACTGAGCTCACAAGGTAGGAGGAAGCAGTCATTCAGTTTGTTGTGATCCCTGGTCCCGTATGGTTGTGTGACCAAACTCACAGCAGGTCAAGGCATAGTCTTTGAGTGTTTCAGCATGCCTTCTGCTTTTCATAGGTTGAAAGTTCATGCTACAGGATTGGAATGTATCTGAATGTTGTTTCCATAGTAAAAAAGTATACTCCGATAATGTATTAGCAAAAAATATATCTTATTTTGATTATATTATTAAATAATGCTATACCTGTATTAAACAATTACATTATAGCAAATAGGTGTATGGTGAATATTAAAACTACTTTCAAATTATGTCCAAGTAGAGGAACAAAAGGAACAGTGCATTTAGGATTGCAATTCCAGTACTGTGCTAGCTACTTCCAAAATACACGGAAACAAAAACATTATCTTCCTGATTGTCTTAAGTCTAAATGGGCAAAGCAAATATGTTGGAAATACAGATCTAAGAGAGATGGAGAGCAACGTGGTGTGACCACTTGTATTGATGGGAGACACTAAGTCAGTGGTTACCATCTACAAGTTGTTGATTCTTTTTTCTTTCCTTTTTTTTTTCTTCACCTTTGAAAGCTGAGTCATTGAATAGACAAAGATAAGGACACCCATAAGTGAACAGCTACAGTAGCACAGAATAGAGCTAACATCTGATAGGGGGTTGAGGGTGTGTGAATAAGCAGTTATGAGCAGTAGCGTTTCTGTCTCAGTTCTTTCACAGAATAAATTATAACTGGAGGACAATAAAACAACTGAAAAATTAAAATACATTAAAAATATCGAACTATGTTATATCTTTTTCTGTGTAATCTAACACACACATACACAGAAAGATGCATAAAAAATAACATTTAAAAAGTTTTTTAAAAGTGACTTGAAGAGGCTTCTGGTGAAAAAAAGTATAATGATGTTACCTGAAAAAAATTCTAATTCAGTTCCTGCTTGTGTCATTGAAGTGTGTTGTGTTTCCAAATACACAATAGATTTCCAAAACAACTGTGCCATTTTAGGCTGGGATAGAGTTAAATTTCTTCACAGTAGCTGGGACTGTTTTGGATCAGTGCTGGAAACAGTGTTGATAATATAAGGATGCTTTTGTTACTGCTGAGCAGCGCTTACACAGAGCCAAGGGCTTCTCTACTCCTCACCCCACCCCACCAGTGAGCAGAGGGGCACAGGGAGCTGGGAGGGGACACAGCTGGGACAGCTGACCCCACCTGACCCAAGGAATGTCCCACACCATATGACAACATGCTCAGTATATGAATCTGGGGGCAGGAGGAGGAGGAAGGGGGGGACGTTCAGAGTTCAATATCAACTTTTCATGTTCAATATCAACTTCTGCTGAGAACTTTGTTTATGTTGTAGAATTTATACGCAAGCTTTGCTGTTTAAATGACCCAAATAATCAGGAAACTGGTTATATAAAACATGTTAAAGATGATGGGAAGAAAAAGCAGAATCTATTATTCCGTTTGTAAACTTCTATGTGTTCTTTTTAATGATAAATACATATTTAAGTTGAATATAATTCAACCTGTGATAAATATGTCAGTATTTTCTTTATACATGGGCAATTTCCCTTGAAAGTCAGGAAAGCAATGTAGTCTCTAACACTTTCGCTTGTAAAATCTTTGTTTCACATGAATGCAATCCAGACAAGTGAATTAGAAACATATAAAAGAAAATGGGCATTCAATGTACAGGTGTTAACTGTTCAGTTTTCATAATGTCTGAATAGAGGAAGAAAGTCTCTTCATTACAAGATAACAAACACCTTAAGCTTTTCAAATACTTACTCTGCTGAAACCGAACACAAAATTTTGGGAAGGCATCCATGAGAAAAAGATGAGTTCTCTTTTTCCTATTTGTAATATAATTAAATGTGTAGGATTTTATCCTATGAGGGACAGCGGCCAGTTTGCTCCCAAGCTCTGAGTGTTTATATTTGGTACTCAAATTAATTATCGTGTTTAGTTTCTCACAGTCTGGTTGAAAAGAATAGATATCTAAAGTTGGTAGATATCTAAAGCATGTATTTATGTAAAAAAAAAAATCTGCTGTTTACATTTCATGCAGTTTTAAGTTTGTCAGGAACCAGGCAAAGAAGCAGTATGACCAAAGAGAATCGACTGTGGGAATATAGAAAATAGCAAGATGAGCTCTTGAGGATAGATCAGAGAGAGTTCATATCTCAGGTAATGAAGCTGTGCTTTAATTCAGATTTCAAGAGTGGCTGAGTGGATTTCTAGGATAACACCTGGTTGTGGGGAATGCTCTATGCAGCTTCTGGATTCCTCTTTTTGTAAGCTTTTATAAGAAAAATGCTTGAACATCTTGCAATTTGTACCTCAACTTGGCTGTTAGGTGAAAATGCTGAATATAATGTTAGATTTAATAGTGGGGACTATAATAGTAAGAATTACACATGTACTTGTGGTGCTCGGGGGGATTCTGGAGGGAAACTTTTTTGTCTTTAGTAGTTCAATTACTTGGTTTGGAAGGGAGGTTCTTAAAAGTAGCATTACTTTTATTGGTCAATTAAACTGTTTGCTTGCTATAAAATTGCAGGATGTAAAAGCAAGTCTTTGCTGTCAAATCCTAGTTCAGAATTTAATACCTCAGAGCACTCAAGAGCTTCAGGAAGAGTCCTGCATATAATGTGAAACTAATGGTTTCTGATGGTTTGATAGTTTTCTATTATTTTGCCAGTGTATGTATTTATTTCTCCAAGTGAGCAATTTAAAAACATTGCAGGAAAGTCTTTTGTCCACCATTAAAACTACAAAGATCTAGTAATAAGAAGGCCACAATATGATTCTGATAGTGATTACTTGGTCTCCGAGCTTTCTTTTCAAGCAGAGTTTGAGCTTGGGACGTTCTCACATTTATAAATTAAGAAATACACTGTATACATGCAAATAGATTAACAGCCTTGCTGAAGAACTGGTCAGGTATTTAAAGAATACTGTAGTGGTTTAACCCCAGCCAGCAGCTAAGTACCACACAGCTGCTCACTCGCTCCCCACCCCACTGGTGGGACTGGGAGGACAACTGGAAAAAGGTAAAACCTGTGGGCTGAGAGAAGAACAGTTTAATAATTGAACTAAAGTAAAAATAATAACAATCAAAATAATGACAATAATGAAGAGGAGAGGGAGAGAGAGGAATAAAACCCAAGGGAAAAAATACAAGTGATGCGCAATGCAATTGCTCACCTGCTGACCGATGCCCAGCCAGTCCCCCAGCAGTGATCGGTGGCCCCCAGCCACCTCCCCCCAGTTTATACAGGGAGAATGACGTTCTATGGCATGGAATGTCCCTTTGGCTAGTTCGGGTCGGCTGTCCTGGCCATGCTCCCTCCCAGCTTCTTGCGCACCTCCTCACTGGCAGAGCATGGGAAACTGGGAAGTCCTTGACTTAAGAGTAAGCACTGTTTAGCAACAACTAAAACTTCAGTGTGTTATCAACATCATTCTCGTGCTAAACCCAAAACACAGCGCTATATCAGCTACTAAGAAGAAACTTAACTCTATCCCAGCCAAAAGCAGGGCAAATACTTAGATATGTTTGTTCTCTGTTGAGTAGAAATTGCTTATATAGAGGGAAAACTTAGGATTTCTGAGGTATCAAACAGTTGCTTATTCAGTTACTCTAAAATTTTGACAAACTTCCAAGGCAGGGTTTGCATTTATCTGTAGACTGGAAACTCAATTTGAAGTAAGAAAAATAATCGTGGAAAAAGTTAACCCTTTGAACTCCAAATGATGCCATCACATTTACTATGAATTTGTTGCTTGGCCAACTAGCTGTCCCAGAGGCACTACCAGCATCCCTGCTGGGCTCAGCCTTGGCCAGTGGTGGGTCGGTCTTGGGGCCAGCTGGTGTTGGCCCTGTCAGACACAGGGGAAGCTTCTAGCAGCTTCTTAGAGAAGCTGCCCCTGTAGCCTCCCTGCTACAAACACCTTGCCATGCAAACACAATACACTAAGGAAGGGGATGTTCTTCTGTGGAAGAAACTGCTCTTCCAATGGTGTCTTTAGCCTAATTAATTCAAGAAATCTTTTTTTATTTATTTATTTTGCTTCCAAAATTCTCTTTCTCTCTTTACTGATGAAGTAATATTATTTTCCAGACAATGTTGTGGAAACTAGTGTTTAAGTCTAGATGAGCACCCTCTTGAGTTCTTGCTTAGAAGAACTTTATTCCTTGGAGGTCATGGTTTCAAATAGAATTAATAGGCTGAAGTCTTGTTGAAACTGCTGAATTCCTCATCCATGAAGATTTGCAGGGAAGATGCAATGACTTTAGAAGCAATAGCACTTTTTTTTTTCTTCATTTATCAATATAGTATCTAGATACAGTTGCTACTGATTTTGTGTGTCTCAGACTATTTCTGTTGCAGGGTTGTTTGTTTTTTTTTTAATGTTTACCTTGCTTTTTGAAAAGTACATGATTATCCTTGTGTCATTTTCAAACCCCCTCTTGCATAATAACTAATCATCTCCATTCTCTGATTTTTGGTCAGTATTTGCAGGTTGCTGTTGGATGTTCTTTACTGTATGTACCCTTATTAGGTGTCATATAATGTGACAGTGATAATAGGTTCTGAAAAAGAACAAGCGGTGGCAATCCATTTTGAAAGATTTATAGCACAATGGGAGATGTTCTCTACTAATCATGGAGGAGCATGCTCCAAATAATTTTGTTCACCAGGGGTGACTATTTATTTTCAGTCTTGTAGTGGTTGGAGCTATTTATCATTTTTAAAATGTTTCCAGCATAGCACTGATCTCCTGCTGTTGATCCGACAGATCAAACTGAAGACCCCTGTATTTTTTGCATTTAAAGTAAATTCAACAGGAAGGCAGCAGAAAGGAATCTGTAATCTTCTATGAAAAACTGTATGTAAGTAGACCATATCCTTATAAAAAGTAATCTTCAAAATAAAAGAGACTTGAGCCTTTAAGACCTATAAAAATGTTTAAAAAAAACCCAAGTTGCAGAATTTATGGAATACATCCTTAATGCACTTGAAATTGCTCTTTGGTATTTTATTAAGTAAAAACACCAAAATCTCAACCTCTCTGAATGGAGTTTGGTTTATAGTGTAAATAAATAAGTTTTTACACACTAGATCATTCTGCACTCATTGCTCAGAGGTTTCTGAGACCAATCTTATCAGTGCTTATGGGAATTAAATGAAGTTCCTAATACAGATATGTTTTTTTCCAGGTTGCAAATACAATTATCCTTTCTGCATCAAGAAATTCACCAGGGTACCTTGTGCAGATAGCAGGGCACAATCTTTTCAAATCAATTTAATGAAATGTGCTTGTCCCAAATTCCATGCCATTTTTCCAGCCTGTCTTTGTAGATACTCCTATTGCCTTTGTTTAAGAGAACTACCTGGTGTAAAGATTTGTATATATACACACATTACAGAACATTTAATTTTATTAGCTATAAAATTTTTGTATGGCAAAAACCCCTGATCTGAGTAGTAATTAATATACTGAGAATAGGAAATACAACACTTACTAAGCCACTTGAAATTTTAAAAAAGACATTTATCTTTCTGAGATTAGTAATTTAGTAATCTTAAATTAACGCTTCATTGTTAATTGCAACAGTGAAAAGTCTACAAAACATCAGTTTTCAGGAAGTTAGATGCTACTTGGAATTTTCTGGAAAACCTCCATTTAGCTCAAATATATTTTATGAATAGTTCATCATAATTTCATCCAATTTAATACTCCAGGGTTTTATAGTTCTTCTCTTATTATTTCTACCAATAAATTAAGTAATGTTACCTTTTCATAACACCCTGTCTAGTATTCTCATTCTGTTGCTGAGATGTTAATGGTGATTTGCAGGGTCTGCTAGGTTAACCTATCACTGAGAAAAAAAAGTAATGCACTAGCTAACTTGTACTGTGTTCTGTAGTACCTGAGACTTGGAACAGAATTGGCAAGCAAAATCCCATTCTACTAAATTTCAGCCCCTCAGTACTGTTCAGTTCTGAGGAAGGTATTCTGTCTGAAATGTTGGTAGTAGTGGAACAGATTTTTGAAAAAGGAAGGAAAAAAAAAAGCAAAAATCCACAGTCGCTGTTGCTCAGCAGAACTTTGTTCTTTGTTTTCATAATTTAACAATACATTCAAGCATTGTAAGCTTAACAATTACCTGTCTGCCAGCTTAAAAGACTATATGCGATAGTGTTTCCTGTTGTGATCTCTGAAGTCAGTATTCCCTATGCTTTTCCTCCACCATCTAACCTAGGAAACTTGGAGATTCTCTTTTCCCAAACTGTTAAGACACTCTGTTACAGTTTTTTATCCATTTTTCAGTTTTCTTTCTTGCAGTACATTGGTTCTGTATAATTTCTGAGCCATTTCTGTGGTGCTCTATCCACTCTTTTCAGCTAGTCTTGGTTTCTCTCTTCGAAATCAGATCCTTTTTGGAATATGTTTTGCTTGTAAAATTTTAATAAGTATTTCTAGATTCTTGCATTCATATATTAGTTGAAGCCAGATCTGCAGGATATTTTGTGATTGGGAGGCAGAAATAGAAAACAGTAATCAAATACTTCACTTTCTTCCCTCTCTGTTCAAATAAGGGGGGAAAAAGCAACATACTACAATTGTCTACAGAGAAAAAATGTACAATAGTCCCAGCCTGTAAAGTGAAACCTCCCAATAGGTTGCTTTTCTTAAAAAAGAATCCCTATACCTGTGCTACAGGATACGGTTTCTGCTATCAGATAGAAATTCATGGCTCCTGCCAAGAATACAGGTTATTTAAAAAATAAAACCTCGACCAAACAAAAAAAACCCCAAAACAACCCCAAAACTCACAAAGAATGAAAGCATCCAGAAGTCAAAATTATGTTACAACTCTAAAGAAAGAAAGAGTTCATATATTTTACATGCTTTTGAATAAAATGCAGTATAAGTGATAACACAGTAAACTTGTTTCTGAGCATAGGAGAAAAATTGCAAGATACTTCCAATAAACATTGGAGTTCTTCTGGTATAAAGCAGTATGTTGGACAAATAGAAGGCTTTTGTATACATTGTAAATATAAACTTAAAATATATTCTCCATTCACAAGCTCGATTTAGTAAGTGTAGCAAGTAGGTCAGGTGGTCAGTAGAGAGAAATAATTGCTAAAGTTTTATTTCTTAGAATAATTAGCTTGTTGCATTAGTTAACTGGAATATCATGGGTGGCAAGTTTAAAAATAAGGTTTCTATAGTAAGATACTATAGTAAAATACCTTTAATATTCTCAGCTCTTTATAAGGCAGAGCGTGTCAGTCCTCAGGAAAGCTTCATGATGTGTCTGGGGACAGAGCCTGGTGGATGCTTATGGTTTTGTCTGTCCTCACTCTGCTTCCAGGAGTGATCTGACACCCTCTGTCCATACAGCTGCCCTTTGGGTCAGACCTCATTTCCTTGATACTGTTTTATTTACTCATTCCTAACCGTACACATACCTCTCCCATGACTTGTATAGTTTGGTTCATTTCTAAACATTAAAACTATAGCGTACTCTGAGAACTGGCTGATCCAAAGGGAATCAGATCATTAAAGAAAGAATCCTTGAAACAGAGGAAGAATAGAAAAGGCCAAAATGAGAACTGGTTTTTAGAAATTACTACCTAAACCAAAATCTGGAAGCCTGGAAAAGATAAGAGGGATATAGAGATGCTGCTAACATTAAGAATGGTATAAAGTAATGATTAGTTGAATTATCCTCTAATCCAATAGAGGAATCCACAACTGGCCCCACAAGAAGCAGGATAATATGCTAGATTGATCTTGGTCTCACACAGTGTGATTCTCCTAATGATTTGTTCATGACTTCCTCATTCTCATTCCGTTCATTTGTCTTTGTTTAAAAGCTACAGTAACATCAACAACAAAAAACCCCCCAACAAATCATGGAGAGGTATAGGTACAATTATGGTATTGGGTTGAGGTTTCTGCATAAGGAAGCTTTTAAAAAAACATTTTGTAATTATTCTCGTAATTGAGACCAGATTATCTCTTGAGATTTCAGTGTAAAGGCTTTCCAAATGTTTATCACTCATTTCTAATGAATCTTCAGGTTTTTTATTTGAGTTAGGACTCAAAGCACAACATCAAAGTCCAGCATTTGTAGTTTCATTGAGCAAAAGAAACACCTTTGCTGTCATCTATCTGTCACATAGTCAGGGCAACGGCCTGTAATGCTAACCATGCTTCCACTTCAAGCACTGGAATTTCTTCTTTTGCCTGCGACTGCATTGCACACCTAGCTTAGCATGCCAGGTGAGTGCTTGCGACTCAGTAGAAGTGGAATATTTATTAACAGTCTGTGGAAGGGAAATATTTATCTTGATAATTCCATCAAACTTATCTTGTATTCTTGCTACAGATTCAGAACTGTGAATTACTAAGGGATCTGAATGACACCCCAGCTCTACTCTTGGGACAGGGATATTAAGTATCTATGTGCAGATTCTGTGGTCAGGATCTAGATCTTGGGTTCATGGGATATGTGAGTAGAGAGAGAAGACCGTCTGTATGTGAACAAGGTATGTAAAAGATTAGAAAAATTGTAATGAATAATAATTACATTTGTTCTCTGTCATATCACAACATTATAAACAAGGTCCTGTGTGTAGATCATAGTGCTGTGCTGCTGTTAGCCATGATAGCCAAGGAAACAGTAAAGCAGCTTTGTGGTGGCCAAGCATGGAAGTAAATGTCTGAACTATGAAACAGTGACATGCTGTAAGAAGCGTGTTGCTTGAGGTTGCCTAGCAATAACTCATTATGGCTACTAATAGAGTGATAGGTTTGCTATGAAGAGCTTTTAAGAAAGTGAGGTGGGTAGATGCAACGGTGTAGTATTACATAGGGAAATTAAGAGGGAAAATAATCTTTATCAAAAGCGACAGGACTAAGCAGAGAAAGCGTATTGCAGTGGGATGCTGTAAAGATAATATAATCACAAGTTTAGCATAGGAATTTGCCTCAGGACTATTACTGTTCCATCTAGTTGCATGGGAATAACTGGCTTTAACCCTAGAATTTAACCCAACTTACAACAAAAAGCAAAAATGCTTCATTATTCATATTTGATTAAAGTAAAGCATTTCCAATGAAGTAGTTTCCATCTGTGTTATCCATCTGAAGTGCCCAAGTTACACATGTAAGAGAAATTAGTGATGTATGAACAGTTGCTAATTGAGTGTAGCTTGCGTATTACCTGAAGTCAAAGTAAAGACTGTGTGTGCATACACCCTTGCAGAGAACAAAGCGTATGTATAAGCTTGCAGGGGTTCCGTTCCGTCATTTTGCCACAACATTGTGTTCAACTACACTTATTCCCTGCTTTACGCAAGGTGGGGCATTTACTGTTTTAAACTGTTTTTGTTAAAACATCTGCTGTGTTTCCTTCCTGAAGCGATACCAATACAGATAAGTGCTTTGGTATCCTTTGGAATAAAGCAGTTTTACACATGTGAAATGGAAATTAAAAATCACTGGTAACTTACTGGTGACCATTAAGTTAGCTCATAGTAGTGAGCTACATGGGAGTCTTTTACATTTGCCTCTTTAAAATTTTTATTTGATTTGTGGATTTATTTTGGGTTTCAGAAAGAGTGTGAGAACAGGCCTTTGCTATGAGACTGGTCTGGAACCGTACTGATGGTGGCCGCTCTAGAAGCAAGGAAAACATATACAAAGCTACAGGCTTTGTGCTCTGTTAATTATTGCTCCTGCGGTGTAAGTTGGCTTGTGATTTTTTTGTTGTTTGGTGTGTGTTTGGGTTTTCAAATAGACAAAGGTCACATAGAGGTTTTTATTTAATACTAAGAATACTTTAGAAGAGAAATCATAAATAAATCAGTGGATTAAAGATCCCAAGGTGCTTCAAGAGGTGTTAAAAGAGTTTTGAGTGGTCTTTGCTACATCCTGTAGTTGTTTTTTAATTCTTCCAACCTTTATGTTTCTCTTACCTCCTTTGTTTCATTGGATGAGCTCTCTAATACAAGTGTTCATGTATTTAATAATTTTTGAGAGTATTTTAAGTACCCTAATAGTCTATAGTATAAACTATCAATATAATAGTATAATAAAGTTTCTCTCAAATATCTTTTTATGTGAATACATTATATGTTTATATGCATTGCATGTATTTAAAGTCATATATTTGTATAATGGACCATGTATGGAGTGCTACCTTCTACTGGACTGCTAGAATTTCAGGCGTGGATGACTCTGGGACTTGAAATCTCTGTGAACTCTTTAAGAGTTTCCAAAAAATGTAGCTTGTAATCTTTCCATACCAGCACAGTTAGGTAGTGCTGCCATTTTAAACTGTGCTTTCAGAGAACACCTTTGTTTGCTGAAATAAAAATTGCATTTCACAGATTTTTGGACTGTCCACAGGAAAACCTAGGCCATGTGGCTATCCAGATTAGCTTTAGTTTATTCAGCGCTGTGTAAGTGTAGATCTACAGTCACAGCCAGGCATTTGCATGTTCCCTTTGATCAGCAGCTGAATGTCTTGATCAGAACATGTTAAATTGCTACCTATCTGTTTCAGTTTGCTGGAAGGAGTGGTGATAGTCTTTGCTGTTTAAGATGGATGGTTCACTTGTTGTTCACAGGAGGAGAAAAAATTTCCAATCATTCTGCACCACTGGAGTCTGGCATGAGCTGCTGAGAAAAAGGAGGATAAATGCCATCAGAAAAAAGGCAGATGTGAGGGTGCTTTCCAGCACAGAAACTTACTCTTAGTAAAACAGGTGGCTAAAATGCACAAAATGCCAATCTAAAAGTGGTACAACTTCGACAATTTACTTTGGTTTAAGTAACCATTATGAATAATTTAGTGCAACTGACAAATATTTTTTTTTCCAAACCCTTTACATATGAAAGTCATTCAGTCATAGCAATCTCAAGGTATGCAATTCTTTATTTTCTTCTCATTATGGTGTTTTATTTTCCCACCTTTTTTGGAGAAGTGCTCTTTTCTGATCATATATTGACTAATGCCATGAAATTGTTTGGGGTTAGTTGTTGCCATCAACATAAAAATAAAAAAAATCAATTCCAGGGCAGCACAATTTTTCCCATCTTCCATGCTTCTTGTGGAGAAAGCTCTGAGGATGTGGGTGAGTGGTTTGGGGAAAAAATGCAGGCATTATGTTAAATGTTAGAGCAGGCTTTAATTTGGAATTTCTGGCTCCAGACTTGATTTGTAAGTGACTTGTGGAAAGCTGTATCTGTTTTCTGTGGCTGAAGTTGTTGGGTGGAAGGGAACAGCAATTCTTATTCTTTTGTTAGAGTGCTTACTACTCTGCTCCTGATAAGACATTATTATGAATATTATTGTATAATTCACCACTTCAGTCAAAGGATAAAATCTTGATCAAAATTGGCTGTATCAATATGTGTGCAGGGGAAGTATTTTAATTACTTGAAAATACAACTAGAAGCTCCCAGGGTTGCCATTTCCTTCATCGTTACAGGACAGTACTTTTAAATAGTCTTCCTCCTCCTTCCCTTCAGCTGCACTTGTTTACACAGCATACTGCGTCTCAAACAAAAGAGGAAAGGCTTAGACCTGGGGTTAGTGGCTTCCCAAATAGTACCAGTATATGTGTCTGACTGGGAGAGAAACAGTCTAACTAACTAAGTCTGATTTTGCTAGTGAATATAGTGTTTGTTGCTTCTTATATGTCTAAGTCTTCTACCACATGCTGTTGCTAAGAAACAGTGCTATTATAAGTGATCCAAATAAAAGAACAAATTGCTATTATATTCACCATCAAAAAAGAAGGGTTATCTGCATGATATCAGGATTCCTGTTTCATGAAATACACCAGTCAGTTTCCAGTTTTTATGTTCTTGGTATAACAGTAGATGAAGTCTATAATGTTGAGTGTTTGGAAGAGGATCCAAGCTCAGTGTATTTGAATGATCCCTCCAGCTGCAAAGCCCATGATACTCTCTAAAAAGCTGATAGCTGTCTGCTGGGGAAACAAAGCCTCGTATGTACGTTACAGAACAGTAGAACACTGAATAACTGTGTTCTTTTGGTTCCTTAGCTGAAGCAAAATAAAAGAAAACAGGAATGGTCCAATATGACCTGAACCTTGAAAGTGTAGAGAAGTTGACATTTAAAAAAGAAAAAAATATTTTAGCTTGAGTTTAATGTTTCACTTTTTTTTTTCTTTTTTCCTCAGAAGTAAAAGAAAAACTTCATGTCAAAACACAGAGTATCACAAAAAGAAATCAGTGGATCATGAAAATTCAGGTAATACTTTTTTCCAGGTAAATTTTCTTGACATATTTGTCGTTAATTAGCAAATAAAAAAAATGTTTAACATGAAATTAATTTCTAATTTTAAAGTTCTGCCCTGAAGCAGCTTTTAAATAAAGGAGAGAGCCTAGTTCTTCGAGATCATCCAAATGCTCACACTCAAATCCTCAAATTGTGGCTTAGTGTGTGGATGGCAAAAAAGCTTTTGGAGCCAAAAATTATGTCAGTGATTTCTCCAGAGAACCCGATGACAGAATTCCATAGCATTTTCCAAGGCATAGATAATGAATTGCAGTATTTGTATATTAATGAAATTTTGTTACATTGCTATAAAGTATTTTTGAAAGCTTTTTTGCTTTAATTTATGTTTGACTTTGAGTGAGCCTGAACTGTCTGTAGTGAAATGGAATAGAGTATGTACAGATGAAGCTAATTAAATACTAGCTGTCGCTCTTCATTTTGAGGCCCTGATTGTTTTTTAGCTTGCTGTCTCAACTTTGATTGTTAAAATACGTATGGTAGTTCTCACCCCACATTACCTGTGAGTGTTACTAATTAGGTGTCAGGATGTCAGTGATTAATGTAAAATCATGAATAAATTACAAATAAAATCCATACATATGTACAGAGCCATTTAACTAATTAAAATGCTATGCAGCATGAAGTACACTAGTGATAACGACTTCTGACCTTTGAGTCAGAGCTTCATTTGCCTGGAATTTCACTGATTGATTAAGTAGATGATAATAGTCAAGTCAGAGTCACAGCTGTAAACCTCATTTGTCATAACAACGCAAAAGGCAATCTCCTTCTGTCATTATTGAAGAGAGTTCAAAAGATTTGATCTACATTTCAGTCCCGTACCTATTTGTCATTCAGCATTTACATAATAGGGGAAAATATGATTAAGACTGCAGTCCCAAATAGTAGTTAAGGCTTAATCATGACAAAAACAAATGGGTAAAAAATAGACATAGATCTGAAAAATTTCAGCATTCTTGTTTAAATATGCCATCGGAAGGAGGGTACGGGCATCAAATTAAATGTGATGAGAGGTGGACAGAATGCAATTGCAATCATTCTTGGTATACCTGGAGTAGAAGAAAAAGTAATTTAAGAAAGAAACTGTCACCACTGCTTAGGTAGAGGTATCTCTGGGCTTTGTTAATGCCCTGCAGGTTTTTTGACCTGCATCCAAGTGCAGTGGCTGAAGCCTAGACAAATTGATGAGTAATAACTGTGGGTCGTCAAATCCAGTCAGAGATGCTTATTCCTGTGCTGCTTTTGCTAAGTGGTACCAATGTCGTCTTGTCTACTTAGCTGTTCTATAACTTTAGGGAACACAGATCTCATGTCATAGCTGTTTGAGGGCTTTTCCCTGAACTGCTGACTGTTGTTTCTACTTTGTCTCATCTATTCTTTATCAGAGCCATTATGATGTTTTCATCTTGTTTTGTTTTGGGTATTTTAAGAAAAGAGGAGATTTTGCTCAGAGGCCAACCTAAAGCATTTTGATGTTTCTGTTTCTGTTTGAATGAGGAATTATAAAATAAAAAAGCCCCTAACAACAAAAACACCCCTAGCTCCCAAACCCAGGAAATAAAATATAATGCTTCCAAACAATATGTGCTCTCTCCGTACCCCAGCTGCTCTGTAAAATTGTTTTTTGTTTGTTTCAGTTTCTCTGTTTCTACCAGAATATCAATTTCCCTGAGCAGATGCAGGGCTCTCAGGATCTGTGCCTTATGGCTGCTCTGCCATCCAGACTGCCTAAGCGCTACAGGACCTGGGAACCCAGCCCAGAACTTCCAGGCTTCCAGCTCTGCAGGAGGAAAGCCCCAAGAGTCCTGGATTCAACCTGTAGTTTCAAGGTTTGCAGGTTTTCTAATGCCAACAGAGAAATGGATGGAACGACAGCTTCCCAGGCTCTTGGCCTCCTGGTTCCAGAGCGGGGAACTGGGGAACCACAACTGGTTCAAAGGAATGCAGCACAGCAGCGCCTCAGACGCGTATAGCTGCGGGATACCTGTCAGCCCTCCAAAGGCTGAATGATCATGCGTCGCTAATGAAAACCTTGGTATCAAGTGAGAGTACTGAACATCTCTTTCCTGAATGTAATTCAACTCTAGATGCCTAACAGCTTCTGTAGCTCCATCCTTCCATGGTTTATGTTTAGCTTCATGTCAGCGATGCTGTGTAACGCACTGGTTGCATACGTCCAGGTCCTATATCATCTTGACCAGATTTGTATCTTGTAGGTGCTGCAGCTCCCTTGCAACCCAAAAATGGAGCACTGGGGAGGTAGGAAAGGCTATGTATATTCTGATACATGTTCAGTTAGGAGTCTGCACCTAATTTTACTAGTATAATTTTAATAGAGATGCTTTTCATCAGATTCATGTGGGATCAACGTCTCCTGAAAATATAATCTGTTGGAGAATCATGGTTCTTTTTGTCAAAACACAAAGCTTTCAGCAACACAAATACCTTCCCAGTTACCAGATGCAGGATTTTCCAAACATCTCGTCATTCAGCAGAATTATATAGAGAAGTGAAATAAGTAACAGAAAGAAATTGAAATAAATTTTCATTACAAATCTGTCTGAAAATTTAAAGTCCAAGATGGATGGATTTAATTAGCTCGGGACACTTTGGTTTTCCTATAACTCAAATGTGTCATCTATACAACATGCAGACCCTTAGGCCATCATTTGAAGTGAGCCATCTCTATTTTACAGTGTTAAAACTGGGCATATATTCTGGGTTTTGTGATATTCTGTAAAATCTGACAGATTTTGGCTGGGGCCTTAATTTTCATAACTGTAAATAAACAAAGAATTGTTTTACAATATTCCAGTAAGTCTATTTTACTATCAGTTGTGAAAAATCTCAGAGAACCATTTTTAGAACAGGCTGTGGCTGTGCATTATTATGCTTTCAGTTAAGGTAATGGGAATTCAATAGAGTCCTGTCTGAAAGGACATATCCTACCAATGGTGTAAGTTCAATAAGGATCAGTCTGATAGGCTATAATTACTTTAGTGCTTATCTGATGAAATTTTTTTTTATTATTTTTTTGTTGTGAACTGGGTATTACAGATCTAGCACATATGCAGGAACATAGCCCTCTTTCCTCTCTCAGACTTTTAAATAGAGCGACGGTACAGAAGGTGCATCCAGCAGTGTGGAAGGAGACAGACAATGTTGCTGGGAACTTTGAGTTCAGGTCATGCCGGCTTTGGATCATTTACTTTCTCTTCCTCCAGGATTATGTCGCAAGCTCTTTCCTTTAAGATGACAGGGCTTGCACCAGACTTCAGTATTGATGTGAATCTGAAAATGCATGAAATCAATGAAAACATCAGCCAGGGGCCAATTACATTGCATGCTATCAAATGATACTAGAGACCTGAGCTTCCCATTCAGAAATTATACTAAGAATCACACTTGTGAGAATATTTTATTTGCCTTATAAAAGGCTCTTCAGAAAAAGATAAGGTAAATTGCTAGTTTTATATAGCTGTATAGACAAATTGAAGCAATAGGTTCTAGGGTGCTGGCAAACTGTCCTTGCTCTTTGGCTTCTGTCCACATACATTCTTTGAGATCTTGTTTATTCTGGGGATTTGCTTCCATTTCAGTCAAGGACAAATTGCTGTCAGAGTAGCTAATCTGTTGTAAATGCCAGCTGGTGTAGGGTGTCCCATTACCATAGTCTGTCCTCTAACTTGCTGTGGTTTCAGGGAGGAGACATTTGTGCCAGGACAAGTAGCAAACTTAATTACCTACACTAAGACTGGGGTCAGCATGAGGTTCTGAGCTGGGTGAAAATATTGCTGCTTACAGCTGTTCGTCACTGTTCTGTCTGCTCTGCTCTGGAATGAGTGTCCTCTCTCTCTCCTCCTGTTCAGCTCTGCTTGTTTAGCATCATGTGTGGCTGTTCCCAAGCTGCTGGGACATGCAGAGCTGTGAGGGTAAATTTGGAGAAGTGGCAGTTCTACCACGGGAGAGGAGTGAGGGCAATGAGATGCTTGGGGTGGCTAGTAAACTCAGCTGCAAGTAGGACTACTTATCTAACCCAATCCAAAGCTGCATTGTACAAATAATCCACTAGCTGCTAGCTACAAAGCCTAGCAATATTTTTGCTAATAAAAGCTTTTCAGAGGCAGCAGAGAAACCTGTTGCTAGTGACTGCATCAGTATTTTAAAGGTGTCAGATTGAACAACTCTGAGCAAATAATCTTACGGCAATCTGAAATGCGCTTGGATGATATCAGTTTTTGTCTGTTTGCAGAGCAGAATGCCAGGCTTCTGAAATGGACACTTTCATCATCTCTGTTAAGGACTAACATATTCAAAGTGATGACTTTTACAGAGGCTTCCTATAGAAGAATTCACTTCACCATGTTCATTCTTTTTGGTGTTAATCTGATTCTTTCCTCATTGCCAAAAAGCATGAATAACAGCTTGAAATGCTGGAACCAAAGAGCAGATAACTTTCAGGATGTATAAAATCTTTTAATTCTCCTGGTTCAGATATACAAAACAGGCTTCCCGGGGGATGTTTTTCCTTGTTAACATTTATAAGATAACTGAAGCTACAGGTGTTCAGCTTTAATAAGGCATTAGTGAACAATTATACAAGACACTAAAAATAAAGGTAGAATCTTTGCATGAAGGAAATGAACAGAGAGAGAAAATATTTAACAGCAAAACTGCACTATCAAATGAGTGAGAAGATTTTTAGAAAGTAAAATTGTTGGATAGAAAGGATGGTGTTGAAAGAAGGAAGGAAGGACTATATATTTTTGTGTGCAAGATATGAAAAGACACCAATAATATATAAAGGAATAACTGGTGCTAACGCTTCTGATAAAATCATCTTCTGCTTGTATTAAAATGTTCTTTGAAATATTGCTTTAAAATAGTGCAGAGCCAGCTTTCTACTATCAGGGAATGTTGTATTCCCTTGATTTATGAAATCTCATTTCAGTTGCAAACTGCTGGCTCTTCTGTGTTTGTTCCTGAGCACTGTATAATTCTGCAGACAGCTCAACTAGCAGCATCACTAAGAGAAAGAGGAAATTAGATGTATTAAACCTGAAGAACCAGTGACATTCAAATAACAGTTTTGCTCTAGTATTTCTCATTTGTTAGGAGGAGTTCCTAATGAAAATTCTAACTTGTCTTAGTCTTGGAAACAATGATCTGTTTTAGTAACCTCAACAGAACAAATTTAGGGCAGAGGTTCTGACACTTTCTTAATTATAAGATGATGTCTGGTGAAGTGCTTGGCTCCCATTTGTCTTCATCTGAACTTACCTTTTTATTCGTCACAGTTACATCAGACTCCCTCTCGACTTCAGTTTTAATGAGAAATGGTAAACTGGACCAATGCTCATCTCTCGTATGAAATTCCATTTAGAATTTGTAATGATATGAAGTTGAGACAGAGGGAGGTAGGAACTTCAACAGTGTTTGGTGTCATAGGAGTGCAAGTCCTCCTACCTTCAGTGCAACCTGTGCTTATAAGCCACTAAATACGTTTGTAAAGTCTTCTGTAAAATACCATACTGAAGATCACATAAGATGCTATAACTCAGTATTTTATTCATGGGTATGTAGTTAGGTAACAAAGTGAGTTCACAGTGGCTTACCATTTACCCATCTGATGCTCTCAGGCAAAGTTAAGGACTGTGTAACAGAGGCATGAGTTGTGCAAGAAGGCTGAAACACTTCACTGTGTGTACGTGGCTTTGAAAACACAAGAACGAGTCATTGTAATGAGTGAGTACATATCATTGTCCAGAGCTGTGAGTACAGTCTGCAGTTATGGCAATACCTCTGCAGTGCTGCTAACAAAAGGGCTTTGAGTGTAAGATGAATGAACAAGTGCAACATTTGCTGTACTTCTTAGTCATTCCTAGCAAAATGGAGAAAAAATGATTGATCTTTGTAGATCTGCGAGAACCACTGATATTGGACTTAATGTTTATCTGTTCTTACAACAGACACAAGACATTGTCCAAACATTGCAGTTATTAATTAGAGTAATTTGTAGTAAATTTTGGTATTTTACTTCTGTTTGTTAGCCTGGCCAAGTGTTTCAAAGCAGGTATATAAATATATTTATGTACCTGTAAGTAGATGTATGTATATAATACATATGTGTTTATACACACACAGACAGAAGTTTCTCTTTCTGATTTTGTGGGTGTGCACCTACCTCTTGTTAATACTAGAGACCGTATGGTAATAAAGCTTTTGTTCTTTTAAAAAAAATGTTTAAGGTTGGAATTGGGACACTGTTTTTTTACATGTCTCTTTCAGACATTTGTAGATAGGCATTTTCATTACAGAAACCAAAAAACTTTTAAAATTTTTATTTATTTATTTGTTTTGTACCCTCCTGTAAGTTCATTAAAAGCTTAGATATCTTCTAGGGTTATTATTAGCTTGGTATTGCTACCTGTAAGTCGTAGCCAAACCCAGAAAATTCAAGCAGCTTGAAATAAGTGTCAGAACCTGGAGGCAGTGTTAGGTACACAAGCATTTTTAAAAGATAATATAAGTTTGAATTAACATCTAGAATAATTACATTACACTGGGAACAGAAAAGCAATCTGTTAACTGTTATTTATGTCATGATCCCCTCCTCTTCTGTAAAACCTGGAAATCAGTTTTATTCTGTGGGTTTTATTTGTTTCTTTGTTCATGTAAAATCTCAACTGTTTCAGTTCCATGGGAGAAGAGTCTTAAGCCCATGCTCCCCACTGGGAAACTGAAACTGTAATTGTGATTGGCCAGTTTATACCGGAATATATTTTTCCATGGTGTCTTAATGGAATAATAGGTATTCTGTTCTGGTTTTCCTTTCAGCTCATCGTTAGGTTTGTATTGATTGAATTATATATGTTATAAAGTTTGTATTAAGTATATGCAATTCATAGCGTGACTAGTAACAATTCTGACAGATCCTTAAATTTTGGAATTTCATACTTCTCTGTCTGCTTATTTCGATTACACCTTTCCCTAGCTAGTGAAACATATGTGATTTGTTTATTTATGCCTGAGGGCCGAATTTATTGCTGAATAGTGTAAAAACATATGCAAGGACAAGTATATTGAATGGCAATCAGAACGTTTGCGTAGATGATGTGTGAGCAAAGTCAACTGAAAGAGATGTTAAAGCTTTGGCTCTAGCTCTACCTGCTCAGTGCAGGTGGAAGCATGTTGACGTTAACACTTGTGTGAGTGGAAATTCACCAGAGGCTGCTTAAGAATGGCTAATGTTATTTGACAAAAAATTAGTAACTTGTATAGATTTTTACCTTAAACGGAATTAAAAGTAGCAATCAGAATGGCTCAGACATCGATGAGCTATTTGGCAAGATCTGTCCATTTGCTTTCCTGCCCTGTGCTCTGCTGGCAGATTCTGAGCAGAGTAGTCTTTATACAGCTATCTAGAAAAGACAGCAAATGAACATTCACATTTCATTTTTCCAGTATATTAATATTTTAAACCAGGCCTACAGTATAAATATTTCTTCTAAAATCTGTTTTGTGAGATTTCAAGGCAGCTTCTGGTTTAGGAAAAGGCTGATGCAGTTCTACCCAGGATCAACAATTTTAATTTCTTTCCCTGACGCATCTAATCATTACTACTACATGGAGAATTGTGGTAATCTCCTTTTTTAAAACCTGATATTTTTCAAGCAGTACAGATAAGATGAAGGGAAATCCAGTTTGTTTAATTAAAAAGGTATCAAAATGCTACAGACTTATGTTAGTGGATTAGATTTTCTCCCAGAAATAACTGAGTGGAATTGCATCGTGAATGAATGGGGTCCAGTTCATTTTATATTTCTATTTTGAAGGAGTGTAGAAGTAAGGAAGAATGGGGTCTTATATCCATCTTGTATAAAAAATTCTGCCTTTGATGTTTCTTTGACTGAGAAACTGCTCTGATTTTTATAGCAGCACAGTGGGTGCAGAAGTTGCATGTCCTTCATCCACAACACCTGCTTTTCTCTGGCATCTACAGTGATGTGCAGTGTCAATACAGTTTTGCTCATAAACTTTGATAGATTCAGTGTATAATCTCTGTCCCTGCAGACAGTCTTCAGCTCTGCTGTCCATGTTGTGGAATTAATGCCACACAGCTCGAAAATTTGCCTTGAGCATGTCCTTGTAATATTTGACTGGCCTATCTCTCACCCATTCACTGTGATTTTAAATGGCCGTATAGAGATAGCTCTGAGCAGTTTTTATCCAACATATGCATTGAATGCCCACACCAGCACAACTACGCTTGAAGGATCACTGGTTCAATGCTTAATATTTTACTGTGAGTTTAACTTCACATTGGCTATATCGGCCAGACGGCCTCTACGGGGATTGTGTTGTTCAGCTAATCAACTAGCAGAAATTAATTGCAAGTCTATGTGCCTCATTATGGATACAGAATGCTTTTCTTGCAATAAAGGAATTCAGCTAGGTTCTGGAGTACAACATAGCTCATGTTAATTTAGAAAGGCACTCCCTTCAAGTATTCTTAAATCTTCATTATTTTATACAGCACCTTGTTACATATTTACACACACAAAAAAAATCAATGCTTCTGATTTTACAAATGCAAACCCATCTTCTGTATTTGAAGAAATTTCAACTAATGCATATTCTTTCCAAAACAATCTAATGGACAAAAACCACACAAATTTATAACAGATTATTAATCAAATTATTCATATGAATACAAAATACTGATCATGGGGTCTGATGAGTGGGTTGCTTCCCTAAGAAATTATGATTAAAACCAATACACATTGGACACTGTATTTGTAAGCAATAACTTTGATGAGATATTAATGCCACCTGTAAAGAGAAGGTCAGTGGTATTTTTAACGCCAATTTTCCTAGAGGAACAAAAGTCTTGCCTTGCACAGTTCAAATATTTTGTCTCATCATTTAATATGTAAGTTCTAATTGAGGAGGAAAGGTACCTCCTTACGGTGTCTTTTCATCATACTTGGAAAACACAATATTATTTAGGTACTAAAAATGAGTCCTTATTGCTAGTAAACTTCTTTGCTCAAGAGATTAATTGTATGCTTATTTTTATTAATAATATAGGTAATATACACTGGTTGGGGAATATGAAATAAAACAAATAAATGAGTTCCACATGTCACACAGAGATAATAAAAAGGGCAGCCCAACCCACTGATACCCACTAGATATCTATTACCTTGTTTTAATGACAACCTGATTATTTTTTCTTTTTTCAATGCAAGTAACCTGGAGGGGATGGCCTTTTCCTAATGGGTAGCAGTTATATTTATTAGAAACTAAAAAATGATTGCAATTGAATTGCTTTAAGAAACTTGATTTCTAATTTGTGAAACTGGTGTTTCTCCCATACAATCTTTGCTTCAGTGACCTTACCTTAAACAAAGAGAAGAATGTGAAAATATTCATTATTTTCAGTCAGCTTTCTACTACTAAGATGCTTGTGGAATGAAATAAAATTAACTATGATGGATGTGTCTGTGTATTATGATAATACATTAGTGAAAGTAAGTTAGCTGATACCTAGTAAAATGCCTATAATAGATTTATTGCTGTTTCATTGGTAAGAAATAATAACTTGTTTGATAGTTTTAGTGGTTGTGTGCCATTAGTGTCTTGTACTGGTGACTGTTTCAATGCAAAGGATTTGTCTTCCTCCTGCCTTTTGTCTATTTTTTTTTTTTTTTTTTTGAGGGAAAAATAGAAAGCAATCAAAAATATAACTCTGGAGATTTTTCTTAAGGAAATCCACAGATAAACGTCTCACAGAAAACCAGTCTATCCAGGCTGTTTTATTATTTAAAATCACACTGGTGAGTATGTGTGTATATGTATGTGTGTGTGTATGTTTGTATTTTACCATGGATTATAAAGTGCACCATTGCCTGGGAAGGGAGTTCCTCAGAGTAAGTATCCCCTAGGCCATAGCTGTATCTGAACTTGTTAAGCCAGTTAAGACCAAGTATCTGAGACCTTCCCAAAAGAAAAGTGTCTGCTGTTTTTGTTCTGTAACTGGGACTATTTTATGCTTTATTATTTTAGGGGGCAAGCGTACCTCTGATCACATGCCATGTCTCCCTTTCTGGCTGATTTCCCTTGCCTGTGTGTTGCCTAAGGCTATTCTACTTCAGGTGAGCATCTGATGTCGAGGTTGCCTTTGAATTTCAGCATTACCATGCATCAGATCACAGAGTCCTCATCTATTGTGACATGGAAAGTAGTTACTTTCTACCCTGAATTAAGACAGCTTGCATATGGTTTGAGCTTTAATTATTTGAGTCATATTGAAGTCATTAAGAAGATGTAGCCTGAAGTTTTATATGCATATGCGGGCAAATGTTTGCAGAATCAGACTCAGATTTCACAAATTAGTTTTGTGGTGAGACTTAAGAGACTGGTAGAATTTTATAGATTGAAGGGAAGGTGGAAAAAAGAACAGGTTTTCAAGAAAGTGGAAGGTTAATAGAAACCATATGTAGGACTCCAAGTGATTCAATGGGGTCTAGACAGTGGCCCTTTCTGTTCTAATGTCATGGGCAACAATGACTGAAGCCATATGTAAGCAGCAAGTAAACCCATCCTAACTCATGTCTTCTCTGTTTAAAGTTTAATCCGTCTGTTTTAGCTGAAAGAAGATGGATGTTTTAAGAGTGAAAATGTCACACAAACAGCATATCAGCATATTACACCATGAGGTATGTTATGATATTCAAATCATACTATGCGTATTAATTCCTTAATAAAACAGAGTGAAAATAGTAACTCCAAAATCTCTAGCTATATTATGATGGTATTAATTCTATTAATTAATTAATAAATATAACTATATTAATTCTATAAATAGCTATATTATTTGGTATTAATTATTCTGTATGCTACCCTCTACTTGCATTCTGATTTTCTTGATTTCATATGCTCCCTGGGTATTTTTTTTGACTGGATGTATTTCCTCATTTTTGTTTCTTTTTATCACCTTCCCATCTGTTTTTGAGCATGCTTTTCCCCTTTAATTTCTCTTATTGCTGATAGACAGTCATGTGTGTTTCTCAATGCTTTGTCTGCCTGCCTCTTTTTCACATGTGAATCTCAACTTAAATTTTAAAGGGAAAAAGAAAAAACTTCATTACCTGTTTAAAAAATTTCATAAACAGTTTCAATTCAGGAAGAAAATCTTGTCAGGAACTTTGATTCCATTTTCAAGACTGATTTTGGCATAAAGAAAGACTCTAGGTTTGAAAAACTGTTGTAAAGGATCAAAAAAGTAAGAAGGTAAAGAGACCAGATCGTAAATTCCTTGAAGGTCTTAAAATGATGCCGTGATTGTTATTTAAAATGGAGGGGCTCAGAAGAAAGAACAGGAAAAATACACATTCTTCTAACGGTTGTACCTAATAGTAAGTTCTGAGTCTTTAAATGGCCTGTTTTGTCCTTCAGTTTCTCCTGATCACAAAAGCTGGTCTTCAGTTGCCTGTTTCCCCTATAAAACTTTATCTTGACGTGCTGCTTTTGCAGAAACTTTCTGGCACAGGGTTGTTTTTTTTGTTGTTGTTGTTGTTGTTTTTTTGTTGTTTTGTTTTGTTTTATTTTCCTGTTAGTGTTATGCCAATATGCTTGCATCTTCTCTGCCAGACTGGAGTAGTAATATAATGCAATTATATCTCATTCTTTGATATTTCCAAACTATTACAATTATGTTAGCTAGGTAACACCATTTTTTTAACAGTGGTAAAGAGAAATAAGAGGTAAGTAAGGTAAAGAACATTTTTCTTCATACTGCCATGAAATTTTAGGTGCATGTAATGGAACTAATTATCCCATATTCAGGGGGATTCTTTTTTTACTGAGTTTTTTCCTCAAAAACTGCATTATGGAGTGTTGGATGAAATCAGGAGAAAGCTGACTCCTTAATTAGCATCAAGTCTTGTATATCTTGCCAGGGTTAACAGTTTGTCAGTTGGTAAATAAATATTTAACTCAAATGTAATCAGTGACTTCAGCATTTACACATTGTATAGCTGTCATAATATTGGGAAATTAGATTTCTCCTAGGCCAGTGCAAGCCTTAATGTTCAATCTGTCACAAAGCTTAGCTAGGTCCTGACACGCTTTTAAAGATTTATACTGTAACAGTACATTTAGTAATGGTAATAAACTGACTAAATATTATATTTCACTGTAATGTGCATTTCCAAGGAGTTATAAGTTACTCAGTCGCTGTGAAAAGAAAATGCACATAGATAGCAAGACCTGAGATCTCTGAATTGGTCTCACTTTTAAATCAAATTATGTTCTATATTAGCAAACGGCAGTATTAACCGAAGCGGAGTAGAATAATTCTGCCAAAGTAAGTACCCTAAGAACTGAACTATTTTCCTTTGCATCGTTGCAATTTTCTGTGTAACTAGTCTAAAGAGCAAGACTTTCTGTTCATTGGGTTTATGGATATAGTTCAGTTTTCTTAGGATTTATAATTGATCCAGCTTTTCACTGCAAAGTATTTAGAAATTCAATGAATTGCAACCAAATACAAAAATATCTTAGCAAAATACATTTTGCAGTTTTATTGCTGAGATTTGGAGCTCAGCTCTTAAGGACACACCACAAGACAAAGCATTGAACATCTGCAGTAGCTGAAGAATCTCTTGTCCTGCCTTTGCACTATTACTGTGCTCGCACTGTGGCATGACATTCCCTCATTTGGGTTGGAACAATTTCTGCAGGATTGCGCTTTAAACTGCATCAAGGATTTGCTGTGTTTTCTTTTAGAACCTGGGTCACAGCAAGGCCTTACAGTGTAAACTAAAGGGGAGGTAACCCACGAAGAAGGCCAAAGACAGAAAGCAAATTATTAAATCAGAGTTGTCACTAATCCTCTCTGTTGGGGAACTGTTTCCTTACCTAACAGCAGAAGAATTCTGCCACCACCTGAGGTGGACTCTCATGCTTCTGCACCATTGTATATGTCATGTTAGGTGTCTGTCATTCCAAAAAGTGTCAGTAGTTTTTTTAACAACTACTCCCAACTTTTGGGAAATAATATTTTTGGATTTATTGAAAGTCTTTCAGTAACTGAGCTTACTAATCAAGTATACATTATAAAACGCTTACGCAAGTGAACAGTACTGCTGAAATAAATTTTGTCAAAAGATTAAGGAAATCCATCAACTTGGAACAAAGAATAATGTCCAAGAAACTACAGAAGATGATTTTTCCTTAACACTGTAGAAGAGTTTTTATTATAATAAGGAAATCTTTTTTCCCCCAAAACTAAAGTGCCTCATTTCTGTGGCTTGTTTGTCTATACTGCCTATATCCTCCTTTATCCTGATGAAATTTCCATAACGTTATGCATGTTCTTATTAAATGTGTGATCAGACCCTAATATTTATTTCAGGTAATGGAAAAAGTAGCTGGAAATTGGATTTCTGTATTTTGTGAAACACACAGAAAATAAATTATCTTCTAACTTACTCTAATCTTTGAGCACTAACCTTTATATTATTTACAGTTCAAGAATGTTCCAAAAAATCTCATTTAGTGAATGAAATTATTTTTGAGAGTTTTATTGTCAGTTGCCTTGCTGCTTGCTTGGGCAGCTCATGTCAGCTCCACTTTCTGTCTATAAAGGCTTCAAAACCACAACTTTGATTTTCTCAAAGGACTTCAAAAGTCCTTTAGAAAAGTTTATATTTTCTGTTGAAAATAATAATCAGGTAAATCCTATTAAAAAAAAACCAACCCACAAAACAAAACAAACAAAAAAAAGCAAACAGAAAAAGCCACATCTTTGAACATATTTGATCTACCTCTTTCCCCAGGGCAGTATATGATAGAAGTTGTGAACAGGAGTCTGTAGATACCTGATGCCTAATGCTCCTGAGAAGCCTGGCTTTGCCTAGTAAGATGTCCATTCAAGACTAGTCCAGGGTCCTACAATTTACTTTAAAATAAAATACAATGCTTTGATACCGTTATTTTTTTTTTTATAGTGAAAACCATCAACTATAAATTTCATCTTGGACATAGGAATAAGTAATATTTCACTAATTTTTATCAAAGCGTTGAAGACAACTGACTTTAAGCAAGTCAGTATTTTTTGTGTAGGATTAATATAAACGAATAAACTACGCTAGGCTTTTGTTTCAAGAATGGGTAACTAGGGCCTTTGAAAAAAATCTCATGTGCAATGAGATGAGAAGACTGGGGCTGTTTATCTTACAGAAAGAATGAACAAGAAGGGGCACAATAAAAGAAATCACAAAAAGTGTGTGTGCTCCTTGATAGATTAGTTTATTTGTTTAGGGCTTTATTCATTCTTTCTAACAAAATAAGGCATCCAATCAATTTGAAGTTTATGAATGAAAGTAATTTCTTTACCACTCCCAATTAACATACTGAATTCACTGCTGCCATAAAAAAATGGGGACTGTTTCTTAAGATTCAAGAAGGGGAGCTGACAATTACCAGGGTAATGTTAACATCTGCATTTCCAGCCTCACAAAATGTCTAGTACTTCTACAGTATGAGTAATCCTGTTATAAAAAAGTATTTTACAGGAAGTGTATTTTATCACTACTTAAGCAATCAAAAAGTGAGGCAAAGAAAAGTATTGGGACTTCTCTTTAGCGATCCAGTTTTTAACTGACTTTACAGTAGTCCCAGACACTGAGAACTTGTCTGGTATTTTCTCTGTTGATTTGGGAGAAATATGGACACTGCTTCAGAAAACAACTTGACATCTCACCAGTGTTGGCTGGAAGGAACATGTAAATGGAGCAATTTAACTTGGAACAATCTGAATACTGCAACCTTTCATGGGGGACATATGTTGTTGCCCGTTTCACAAAAGTAAA
The DNA here is from genome assembly GCF_017639655.2 of Falco naumanni. Classification (NCBI taxonomy): domain Eukaryota; kingdom Metazoa; phylum Chordata; class Aves; order Falconiformes; family Falconidae; genus Falco; species Falco naumanni. The sequence goes on from NC_054067.1 coordinate 18,088,581, forward strand.
ATGGATCACAGAGGACCACTGCAATGGTTGGGTGTAGTGGTACTGTGCTACTAAACTTCAGAAAAAAAACCACCAAACAAAGCCCCACCTTGTTATTACTGCAAGTAACAGTAATATGTCCATTCCCACATGTTGTTTCAAGGTCTGGTATCTTTAAATATACCATATGCCAGTTGGTCTAAAAGTAGGCATTTTGTAACTCACTGATGCATTGTCTTTCTTCCATCTGGTAAGAAACCTTTTGTTTTCTTTTTCTCCTTCTGTCCCCTTCTTTTAAGGAACAATTTAATTTTATTTTTTTCAGTATAATAGCTTCAAAAAATAGGGACATTTTCTTCAGAATTGTAGTTCAGTTGTGTCATTTTGTTATGCTACTGTTATCCAAGATGTTCAGTAATAGAGATTGAAATTGTGCAAGATGGAGCTGGAGACAAGAAAAGTAGAATGCTGAGCAGCCAAGAAATTCAGCTGAAAATAAGGCATAAAAACATAGGGTAAGGAAAAGGAAATGAAAAGGGAATTAGAAGAATTAGTTGTGATGAAAGACAACAGTGAAGAAGATAGAGAAGCAAACAAGAGGCAGTCAAAACACACTGGCACGAGTAAAAGTATTTAACATTCTTTGTCCAGCAAATATTTGCTGGTGTATTAAGAAGTCCAGAAGATACAATGCCTAACAAATCTGAACTCCCCAAAATATCCCATAGCCATATAAAAGGAGAATGTAGTCCAGAACAGTGCTGGTAGGTTGATACTATATTTTCCTGTCAAAAAGTTAATCACAGGCTCTCTTTTTATTCACATTTCTCCCTTTTGTGTTATGAATGGCTAGCCAGAATGTTTTATACTTAAGATGTTTTTAGAAGGGAGCAAAAACTGTCTTTATTTTATGTTTTATTTTGCTAATCACACACTATATCTTAGTGTGGCAATATTCTCTTCCTGTGAGTGGTTATTGTGAACAATTACACACCTAATCATTAATTGTTGTCTTTAAACTGCACTTTAATTAGCCAGTTTCACTGATAGGATAGCTTCCTAGAATTGTTCCTTGATATCAGCAGTGACTGAGACCTAAACGGCACCTGTAACTCGGTAACTTAAACACGCCAAGCTCCCACTCTGCTTCCCAAATGGAGCTCTTTGTTTCTCACTGTGCATTTGTATAGGTGGTGACTTATCTTCCTTGTTAATGCAGAAGGCTAATAGAGTTTAAGATAATTATAATATTTCTCAAGATGATGCTGCAGTTCAGTGGAAACAAATGCAGTAATTTATCTAGAGACCAGACTTGTGTTCTTATGCCAGGATCACTATTGAGTCATCTCACCTGTACATTTATTTATCATTCCCTTTAACATCCCCTTTGTTAAAACAGAAATTAAAAGTGATTAACACATGAAGTGCTGTAACTTGAATGAAAACTGTCTGCAATGCAGATAAGACTGGGGAGAAACAAAAGGAAATCGGTGTTTGGCATCTGACAAGAGCAGACAATGGAGCCTAAACATGCAAAACATGCCGAACTAGAAAGCTAAGCTTAAGCAAACTCAAAAGAACCAAGGCCATGGTTACATTTTAAAGCACTGGACGCAAATTCAGGCATCCTATAAAATGATAAAATTATATCATTGTTTCTGGAAAGAAGCCAGCAGTATTCTGCACATGTTGGAAAGGAGATGAAGTAATCCCTGACTAAGGATTGCAAGAGTCTCTTTATGAACATTGAACCGTGCAAGGAAAAAAAAAAAAAAGAAATTGAATTCAGAGTCAAGGCCACACTGTTCTGTACTTGGTTTTATTCTATATGTAGTAAGGGATATCAAAAAGAGATTTTCATCTATGTTTGGAAGATATCCTGCCTGGAACATTAAAAAGACACAAAAAATTGGAATGTATGAGAATGCCCTATACACCTCTATGAGCTAAACCCCAGAGAGATCTGTATTACTGTTTTTTCCTCAAATACCGTGTTAAAAATCAAGGAGACGAATCTTGTGGTCTGACTGCTGCTTTAGCTACCTAAATCCAAAAATTGTATACCTCCTCTGCCAGCAGTAAAGTCCCCTTGATCTCCAAATTGTCATTCTTAAATCTTACCAATGTCAAAAGCTAGGTGACCCTCAGACTTAAACCTTCAGTTCCTTTGTCACCAACACAGAATAAAGTAGCAACATAGCAAATATAGTGGTGAGACATATATAAAAAAGAATAAAGAACAAGAGAAAACTACTTTTGTCATAGTAGTTTTATTACTTGTCACTATTTTTTTATATATATTTATTTGTCACTATTAAGGAATAGTGCCAATTAAAACATTTTTGATATGTCTATCCGAGTAAGATAAATTTGTGCCTTAGCATGTAGTAAATTGTGTGTCAGACAGTAGGGCACAGGAGGGATAGTCACTTGTACATATCTGCATTGGGGTTTTGAACTTTTTCTTTGATGTATACACAAGCAGGTGTTTTTCAGCAGTCTCAGGTCTGCAGCCGCAAACTTTTATATAAGGAATAATAACGTCAACTTTCTGTTCAACTTTCTTTCAGCTTTCTTTCTGGTGCTGAGAGGCACAGGTTACTGAACCCATTGGTTATGTCAGTATGTTTAGCATTTTGTCATTGAGCAATGGCTAGCATGTAATGCTAGGTTATTTACCATATTTTTCGTTTACAGTAGTTTGTGGGTTTTTTTCCTATGACACCGATTGTCAAGTGGCATTGATTTTAAGATAACCTGAACATCTACTAACAAAGGCTTCATAGTGGCCTGTAACATACCAGTGACATAAGTAGAATCTGTTTTAAGTTTCTGCTGCTACCTGCAATGAGACTGCATAATCTGGATTTCTGAATTTTCCTATGCCACATTGTCAAAACAAGATAATGGTAGTAAGGAAGACCTTAAATATTTTTTTAAGAATAAGTACAGCGGAGAAATTCCAGGAAGTTTACTCCCTCTGTTTGAACAGAATGTGTGTGAGAACACAACGTGAACCAAAGAGCCTGGGCTGAATCATCCTGCAGTTTCAGTTACTTCAGTTCCTTGGTTGTAGACAGGAGCTGAGGCTTCAGGATCTGATGACATTCAGAGCCAAGTGAGCTTTACCAGTTAGCTGCATGAACCAGGTAGCTACAGTGTAGTTTTGCAAAGCAAAAGCTAATGACTAGCAGTTGCCCTGGTGTATGCTTTTACTCCACAGGAAATAGCAGATCACTCCAATTAGGTGAGGTATTTACATTTACTGCAGGAGAACAAAATGCATATGGGCAGTTACTACAGTAATTAATGCCCCATGTATCTGCATTTTGCATGTGGGGTATTTTAATGGTTACTGTATATGTAATGCTTCTGGTTACACTAGGGAATGCCTAGATTCTTTAGGCTCAAAAATGAGAACTCCTTTACACAGATCTCTGGTTGGTTCTGTTGCATAGATACTCGTGGACCAAGTGTTTAGTGAAAAAAAAAAAAAAAAAAAAAAAAAGGGCATGGCACAGGGTAATGCTCACATGGGGGGTAGAATCTCTTGAACAGGGTTGTTGGTGACTGTCTGGGTGCTGACAGAAGTGTCTGTTGCAGGGGTCCTTGTAATGACAGGTTCAGCTCCCTAGACTGTTGTTCTGCTGAATTCTTTTATGCAGCTCACCCGTAGTCCTACATGACCAATCCAGCACATGCATGATATCTGTAGTTATTAGTTATCTTTAATTACAAATAAGAAAAAAACACCCCTCTAACTATATGAGCTATGTAGAAAAAGAATGTCTTACCATTTCTGCATCTGCGCAAACACATTCTACTATTTACAGATGTCTAACCTATGGACTATCTGATCAGTTTTGCAGTGGGAAGTTTCTGGAAGGGCCAGACATTCCACCAAGGGTGTTGAAATCAATTCATTGCAGCATGGAAATGTGTGTAGGCCCAGCAGAAGCTGCAAGGAGGAATCTTCGTAACAGACTAAAATTCCCACTGGAGACTCGCTGTGCCTATTAGTCAAACACTTAATGCAGAAGGTGGTTAGGAGTTCAGTGTTTGGAGGTGATCAACTGGCTCCGCTGTGCAGGTGACTGGCCCAGGTGTTCCTGAGCAAGCAGGAGAATTAGTAGGTGAAGTGCTCTGGGTGTGCGCAAGGGCACAACCCTGATGCCTATTTACACCACAGTTACACCTAAATCTCACTGACAACTTTGGTTCCAGAGCTCTGGCCACAGGTATGTTGAACTCTGCTGGAATTTGGAGATCTTATGTATTAATGCAGAAAGTGAATTACAAACTGCTGAACCGTTTTCATTCGCTACCTGTATATTCATTTTCTTCTAATCCATATCATATCAGCAATGCTGTCTTTGGGAAATGATTGTATAGAGAAAAGTTGATTCTACTTGCAATAATTATGTGTCCAATGTCTGTTGTTATTAATGCAAGCAATTTTCATAACTCACTGTGCATTGTACTGAAAAAGTGCACCTCAATGTCATCTTAACAAAGATCTGTGATAGGGTGAGACTTCAATTCTGCCAATGATTTTTGTTGAATTACAGTTTGTATTTCAGCTCAAAGCTAGTTGGTGCATAGTGACAATGAAGACCAATTACTGTTGGAGCTCCTGTTGTGATGTTTAGATTCTTAGCCTCTGAGAGAGTGAAAAGAAAAAAAAAAAAGTAATTAGTTTTATAACTGTCATAGTCCATTTCTTAGCTTGATCAGTCAGAAACAAGAAAACAAATTAAGGAGGAACAGATACTAAATTAGGGAGAAGGCGCTATTGACATAAAAGTGGGCATGGAGCATTATCTGTTATATGTTCCTTTGCTAGGCAGTCAGTGGTGCTACAGTGCAGTATCACAGCTGGTAGGAGTTTGGGTTGTTTTGGGGTTTTTTTTATTATTTTATTTTATTTTCAGTCGTTAAATTAAACCAGTTTGTTTCTGCAATAAACCGATCAATAATAACAGAACCCAGTACTGCTGTATAACTAATTCTCACATGCTGTAAATGTGCAGACATTTAAATTATTGTAATTTGCTAGCCAAAAAAAAATAATATATTACAGCTTGGAAGATTTCTTTGTTCTATTATTTTCAAGAACACTTATCAGGCATCTTTAAGCAAGGTATTATCATGTGTCTGTGGCTTACTGATGAGATGTGTAATTGTCCTGTTTGACAGTTGCTCTGTTGGCCTTATAAATTATATCCAATTCTGAAGTGAATTTGTCTTGCCATGCCCAGGACGAGATCGGGCATAGTTTAACTGAAAGTCTTAACCACTGAACTTACTGCCTGTAACATACTTATTATTATCACTAGCATTTGTCTTGCTTTGATATGAGAAAATATATCTAGAAATTAACAGTATTTTTTATTGTAAGTATGGACATATCTGTATCTCTTTTCATGTTTGTTGAGGAAAATATCTGGGTTTGTTTCTTCCTGAAGCTTGTACTGGCTTTATCTAATTTATTTCATTTCAAGCAATAGGTTGCTTGGAGAATTTCACTGTTACTAATAGCTCTTTCATAATTTCAAAGTAAATATTTCTTTTTTTCTTTTGGAAGTAGTGGTTTACATCTTTGCTTTCAAAGATTAATAAAGCAGAAAACTTAGCAAGAATGTTTATAAAGCAAAAGCACTAGAGCTTATAAGTGACTGAGAAAGGATAAACTTGCAGAGATAGAATATTGCTTCAGCATGGGAAGTTCATTTACTTAATCCTGTGCTCCGACTCTGCTTCAGTGGCTGAAGATTGAGGTTTTGAACAGGCGTATAGAGCCAACGGCAAAGTATGACCAAACACAGAACTGTGGAGATGTAGCCATAGATATTTGTGACCTCTTCTGCAGGCGGCCTTTGTTCTCCTGAACCTGGTATCATGGGCTAGAGATCTTTCTGCTGACTCCATATAATTAGTCTTCCCTTTGTTTTGGGAGAGCAGAATCTCTTCCACAGCTTTTCCCTTAAAACCTTGGTGAAAATGATTCCTGTTTTGTTTTGGGGTTTGTTAGTTGTTGGTTTTTTGTTTTTGGTTTGTTTTTTTTTTTTGATACAACTTAAGGGGAAAGCTAGATGTTGCCTATGATGCAGGTTTTCTTGTTTGGGCCAGAGTGACACCATCCTAGCTTTGAGAAAATTGGCATCAAGAGATTCCAGAGCTTCTCTGAACTTCACTCTCTTTCTCTCATGTTTCATTCCTCCTGCAGTCCTGGCATTTATTGAGCTTCTAACTGAGAAACAGCTTCATGTGAATAAAATCCAATCTTGTATTCATTCACTGTACAGCTCAAAGTGCAAGCGGTCAGCTCAGCCCATCAGTTGGTTTTGCCCTCTACCTCTTGTCAGCATTGCCGTCTGTCAGAGGGTCACCTCCTAGTCCCTGAGGAGCAAAGTGCCCTCTGTTAGCTCTGCTGGCCTGTCAGTTTTAGTCACTGGACTCTTTGCAGTAAGTTGGAGTGAATTTGCATAAATATTCTTTGTCAGGTACTTTGTATTTTCTTGATTAGGTGAAATTAGTATTTGTTCCTGTGCTCTCACCTGAAGATACTTTCTTCTTAGTGCAAAAGCCACTGCACATCTCCAAATCTTTGTAGTCCCTGTTAGTATTTGAACATTTCCCACGCTAGTATGTTTGTTTTGTCCCAGAAATGCACATTGCAGCCTCTTAGCAAACATGTGAAAACTCAAGGAAATTAAATAATTGGTTAATGTAGGACACTGTCATAAAACAAGTCTTCCAGATTTTGAATTTTCACGCTAATGGTCAGAGTTGGTGGATGATCCTTCCTCCCTTGAATACTTTCTAAGCAAACTTCCTCTTATATTTTCTTAACCTATTTCCAAACTGTCCTTTATTGCATGTGCAGGAGCCCCTTCTGTAACCAAGCTGATAAAGTATATTCTTTCCTGGCTAACAGTTAAGGTCATTTGTATATTTGTTCTGTCCCAGTTGAAACTAATATCCTTTCCCCCCACTACTCTTCTCTCCGGCATCTGTCTTTCCTGGCTGCAGTCCTTCTGGATTCTAATTAGGCTTCCAATGGCTTGGCTCAGGATGTAACCATAACCAATTTATCATCCTCTTCATCTCCCTCCGGGACATTCATTGAAAGAACAGTACCTGAATATTTCCCCTTTATCTACAATTTCCAGTCTATATCAAACATGAAATCTTGACAGATGGAGTCCAATCTGTCATTACTAACAGTGAGTTAGTGTATTTTGCTTCTGATTAAATTTATTTATTGCACAAAGAAATATGGTAAATTTGTGAAGGTGAATATTTAAATTTGGGATATAGAATGGTTAGTTGGGTTGGGTGCTTCTTTTGGTTTGTGGGGTTTTTTTTCATATATATATATATATATATATGAGGATCTGGATTATGCAAGATGAATGAGAAAACAATGTAAGACTTGTTTCTGTTGTGACAAGAGGAGGGACAGATCTGATCATAACAAAAACAGATGTAATGTGTAAAGCCATAAAGTAGTCCCTCATGTTATCCACTACACTCTCACACTGACCGGCAAAGAATGCAAGGAAACATTCTGCCTTCTGCCAATAGAGCCTCTGCCAGCGAATCAGTGAGTAAGATAGTTCCTGAAATACATTCTGCCGTAGAAAAGTGTGATAAAAAAATTATTCTGCCAAAGTGCTGGGCCAATCAATCAAGTGTTAATGATGGATCATGAAACGCATTTGTTGACAAATAAAACCTTGTGTGCTGTGCCAGTGAAACCAACTGTGTCACCCGTCTCCCAGTGACTGCCTGAAATATCATTTGCAGAAGCAGAATTTATTGATGGAAGGAACTAATACCATAGCTAGCCCATGCAACTGATTTTGCAGGTGCATTGTAGTCTTAACTCTTAATGGTGCTTGGCCCCGCTGAGGATATTGAAGTGTTCCCTAGATCAAGGGTTCTGTGGAAGGGGATGGACCAAGACCAAGTATAACACAGGCTTACTCATTTAGACCTTGCAGCTGGTTTCAGTACTTTTGACCACGTGATGCAGATAGCATGGCTGCAGGCTTAAACAGGAATACTAAATTAAATGTTTTATTCTGGGAGGCAGTGGAACTGAGCAATTATGTTTAAAACCTCAGAGGTTCTCCAGTAGACATGAGAGCTGGAATTCCTTCTATTGCTATGCCTACAAGCAGGGTTGGGAAGCTTTCTTGGAGAGACTGAGTCAGCTGGCTATCAGTGTGTTGGTGCTCTTTGTTGCTCACGAATATTTTTTTTTTTCGTTTTCCAGCGCTTAGCTGACAGGAGTGAGGAATAACTGACTGTCCAAATAACTCTGAGCAATGCTGTGTGAGATTGCCAGTGTAGGAAAGGGAGGATTTGACCAAAGTGTTTCTGAAGTGTGTATTCGGGGATCCCTGGCGCTCTACCTGCCTTTACATGTTAAAGCAGCAATGCTTTATACATAGAAGTCAAGAAAGGAAAGTGTGATATAAACCATGTCACTATTTGTTACTTCATATTTTCAACTACTTTGACCCAGCCTACACAGAAGCAAAAGGCTAGGCTCTTCAGGAACTTTAATATTAAATTGTAAACCACCTGAGAAATAGCATGGTTACCTCCAGTATAGCAGGTGATGACTGGGTGTTGTGGATTGTGATACCTAAAGACCTCTGTATAATGACATTCATTTCTTAGTTTCATCACACTGTTTCTGCTGCTGATCAGTTCGTTTTTCTGTGCTGTGTTTTACCTGAAAAGCCTAGTAGCATAAGCTCTACCATTGAAAGAAAGCATATTTTATATTGCCTTCCTATTCAAAAGGACTGCTGGGATGAAAATTTTCCTGGGACAGATTTCTCGGGAGAATTTTTGAGCTCTCAGGATTACTTAAATTATGTGAAAACCCTTTGATTAATGAACTGGAATTTGTTGTAGTGCCCTTGTGCTAAAGAATCACAAAAGGCACTTGTTAATAATACCTAATGTTAGGAGAACTAAAAGGGCAATCTTTTAACCCTCAGTAATACAGATTTTGAATTCCATTAGCAAAGGGCAGAAGCTACCTTCTAATGGAAAGCTTGGGTGAACATTGAGTTTTCGAGGTTTTCATACCAAATTTTTGATCTGGCATTCACAATTCATTTTTTGTAAAAGACATGCACCCTTCTTCCTCAGTTTCCCCCTGCCCCCTTCCTTAGCTTTGAGAATATTTTGTTAGCACCTATTATGCTACATGCCGTCTCACTTTAAAATGGTTAAGGAAATAGAAACTGAAATGAAAAAGTCAAAATTCTTCCAGAAGTGACAAATAATTTTCCAAAATAATGCATGTCTTCTGCAGTGCAGAAAGTACTTGACTGATTTGTACAGGAATCTCATGAAATACTCTTTTCTTACTTGCAGCGAAGCATGAGAATTTTATTTTGAAAGATTTGATTTATTCAGCGTGGTGTTAGGTGATTGATGTCATATTCTGGCATAAAAAAAAATATTGATTATAACTTAAATAGGAAGCCAAAAGCTACAGTTGTGAAGATGAGATCCCTTTGTCATACTTTTCACAGGCAGATACAAGTGGTTGCAAGAAGCCTCTCTTGGTCGTATCGGCGCTTACCATGCTGAATCCTTCAACACGCTTTTGATATGAAAGGCATTGGGTAACACGTAAGAGTTCACTTCACTGACCAACCAGCTTGCTTTTGGAAAAAAGATCCACGCTTTTTTGTGCCTTCAAATGTTGCTTTGGGTTTTGGACACAGAAAGACCATCATATGCTGCAGCAGTCTGTGCTCTTCCTAGCACAGCACAACCCCCCCCCTCTCTCTCATAATCTCTTATGTTAGAGCAACAGCTCCCCAATCATTTACAGGCTCATAAACACAATCCAGCAGCATCCGTCTGCCCAGCAGACCAGGGAAACAGCTCAGAAATGAGAGCCAAATAAAACAATAACTCACAGCAAACAAACAGGCAACTACAACAATCAGATCATGCTGCAGGAGCTGTTCCAACTACCCAGACACTTCATTAGGCATGGAATAACAAAGGAAAATAGACCAGAGTCATCTCATTTAACTCTCTTAGGCAAGTTACCGCTCTCAAATTTTTTTTTGCCCAACTCCTATTTATTCTTATTTTCTACTTGATGTAAGGAAATGCAACTTAGGTCTGGACACAGAATGAGCTGTGTTCTGCAGCCACAAGGCTGGGCAACAGAGAATTCTTGAGTTCTAGTTTTGCTTTTGTCATAGACATTTTTCATAGTCTTTGGCATTTTAGTAATTTTTAAGCTGTGTTTTTGGTTTCTTAATATATACTCTGTTCTACACTTGACCATAGCTTTAAATCCATAGTAGAACTATGTAAGAGAGAGAGAATTGCCCTTCACCATGTATCAGTTATGGACAAAATTTTACCTGAGCTTTATTTGATTCATTTGAATTTATTTTTCTTCTTAATTCCTTAAATTACAAGCCATTTGAAACCAGCGTTTAGCCTTGTCCAGAGGGGAGTTACAGCATTAAATCAGTTAATGGTTGTCCATTATTTTGCTGATACGAATTTCGGTTGAAATAAGTAAGATTTGAACTATTATTGTAAGATCTGCAGTGCCGTCTCCTTTTAATGAACTTTTCATGTGTTGTTTTTTTTCACTCACAAATGCTGTGCTTTGTACCAGTCTTCACTTTACAGTGCTGGTTCCAAGCCTAGGAAGCTGGTTGTTACTGCTGGCCCCAGAGCAGCTCTGTGGTCTGGCCCCATCTTCTCTCCCCTTCCTGCGTGCTCAGACACGCTCACAGTCCCTGCAGACTTCCCAGACTGACATCTGTTCGGCCTCAAGTGTGCGGTGGGGGCTCCGTGAGGAAATAAACTAAGGTAATGTCTAAAGTTTAGATCAGGGGTCCTCAAACTTTTTAAACGGGGCGGCGCGGATGAAGTGGCAGGCAGTCATCTGCGGCTGCTTGGTTTCCCCCCCAACCCCTGGCGGGGGGGGCAGGGCACGGGGGGGGGTGTCTGTAAATACTGGGGCCGGATTGAGGACCCTGGGGGTCTGTATCCGGCCCGTGGGCCATAGTTGGAGTACCCCTGGTTTAGATCCTTGAAAAGCCCTCCTCGCATGCTACCTAAATACTAGAGACAATGAAACATTTTTTTTTTAGAACTGTAATGTTTGGTGGTTTTTTTTAATTCAGAAGATAAGAGTTTATTCAGTGGGCTAAATCTGATGATCATGAGCGCTTAGGTGTACCTCACACGATCATGGAATCACAGAATAGGTTAGGTTGGGAAAGACCTTTAAAATCATCAAGGCCAACCACTAACCCAGCACTGCCAAGTCCACCACTAACTCGTGTCCCTAATCACCACATTTCCATGTCTTTTAAACACCTCCAAGGATGGTGACTTAACCACTTACTGGGTGCCTGACCACCCTTTCGGTGAGGACTTGTCCCTAATCCCCGATCCAACCCTCCCCTGGGCACCTCGAGGCCGTTTCCCCTTGTCCTGTCGCTTGTTCCCTGGGAGCAGAGACCGACCCCCCCTGCCCACAGCCCCTGTCAGGGAGCTGCAGAGAGCGATCGGGCCCCCCTGAGCCCCCTCTTCTCCAGGCTGAACCCCCCAGCTCCCCCAGCCGCCCCCCCCAGCCTTGTGCCGCAGCCCCTTCCCCAGCTCCGTGCCCGTCCCTGGACACGCTCCAGCCCCTCAGGGTCTGTCTGGGAGTGAGGGGCCCAGAGCTGAGCCCAGCGTTCCAGGGGCGGCCGCACCAGCGCCGGGCACGGGGGGACGGGCGCTGCCCTGGCCCTGCTGCCCACGCTGCTTCAGACACGAGCCAGGGCGCTGCTGGCCCCCGTGGCCACCTGGGCACCCTGCTGGCTCCTGCCCAGCCGGCCCTTGCCCAGCCCCCAGCCCCTTTCCCGCCGGGCGGTTCCCAGCCCCAGCCCCAGCCCGCGGCGCTGGGGGGGCTGTTGTGCCCCACGGGCAGGGCCCGGCGCGGGGCCGGGTTGAGCCTCATACAAGTGGCCTCGGCCCCTCGGCCCGGCCTGCCCAGCCCCCCCTGCAGAGTCCTCCAGCCCCCCAGCAGGGCCGACTCGATCCCCTCGCCCAGATGGTCAATAAAGACACTGACCGGTGCTGGCCCCAGCACGGAGCCCTGGGGAGCTCCACTCGCGCCCAGCTCTGGGCTCGGCCGCCCAGTCAGTTCTTTACCCAGGGGACAGCACCCTTGTCCACCCGTGAGCAGCCATTTTCTCCTGGAGGTGCTGTGGTTTAACATTAAACATAAATTTAGCATTAAACATAAATAGTTTAGCAAGATATAAGTATTTTAAGTTTCCTAAGGGAAAATAATGAAACCAAGACATGGATTAAGACTGCAACGCTGATGCTTATACCAATACACATCATCTGTGGAAAATGCTTTCAAGTCATTACTGAATAGAGACATTGTAAACAACAGCTATTCTAAACTTTGGAAAAGGTCACAAAGATCTACTGACTTCCAGCAGTTTGTTGAACAGGTGGGTGGAATAGTAAATCTGTAAGGTACTTAAAGCAGTGCTAAACTTGCGACGTAGTAAAGCTGATTTCCTTACTTCAGAGAACTTCAGATATGTGAAGAGCATTTTAGAGCCCGGGGCACTGGAATACCCACTGCTGCAGTGAGGCGATCTTTATTAAAGAAAAAATAACAAATATAATATTTAGATCTTGACAGTCTGCTGTTGGGATCTTTCTCTAAACAGACTTCGATCACTTATTGAACACACTTCTAAACATGCTTCCACCATTTATTGAAAGCTGACAGGCTTTACAAAAATTGTTGATCAGAGAACGCTTTCCCCCAATATTATATGAACTGGGATTTTTCCACAAGATATCCGTGTGACGCTTTCCGTGACTTGTTTGTAAAGGGGATCATTTTGCCTGCCCTGGTTATTGAGTTGACACTCGTGGCATTTGATACTGCAAGCAGTGGGTGATAATGATGGCACTTCTGGGGGCTTTTAAGGCAGTTTTGGCTGGCACATCACAGCTTCAGTGCTGAGCAGGCCGCACCGAGCCAGGCCATTTCAGTGATGGGCATGTCATTAGGTGAGTAGATACTAAGGGAGAAAGTGAACAGCAGAAGGTAACTTCAGCTTCTTTCTGTAGTTCTTGTTGAAGGTGTAGGTGGTAGGCTTTACAGGAAGCATTTCAGGTGTGGTGAAGGAATAGTGCTGCTTGTGAATTATACAATGCAAACCAAGGTGAGCATCACTGGTACACGATGTTCAGCTGGTAACACCTCTCTGTGTGTGGAAATGTAGAATAATTTGTATTACTTTTGCCACTGGCTGCATATCTGTTAGCAAAATGCTAAAATTCTGCTACACCGACATCAGTTGAATGCACAGTGAGATACTGTGCTAGGACACTGGTGATTAGTGTGATTTTTATTTTTTTTTCTGTTTTGTACCTGTTAATTTGCCAATGCACTGTTTTTAAAGTAGATAGCAGAAGTGCATCATTTCAGCTTTAGAATAAAAGCTATTCTACTAAAGTACTTAATGCTTGTATGTAATCATTCAGTGATCTATTCTATTCCTTAAATATGTAGGAGATGTTCTATACATTATGCATATTTATTTCTTTGGAGAACGCCACCTTACATTCTGTGTAACAGTAAATCATTGACCTGAATGCTAGCATTCAAATCTGGATCATTTCTTATGAAGATCTCAAAAACTTGTATGCTGGAGAAGCATCCTGAATCAAGGTCATGGAGCAGCCTGTATCAGTGGCAGAGGCACTGATGGAAATCAGATTGACTAAACCATAGCATTACCCAGTGCTGTACAAAACTCTTGGATATTTGAGAAATAAAACTGTATAGCTAGATTTCCTGAGTGTATTTGATGTATCAGGTGTGAAAGGGAAGGGTATTTTTGTATGGAAGTACTGCACTCTCCTCCTTCCCCCTGCGCACACGCAGCTGGGTGCCGGTGAAGGTGCCCTACCTGGCTCCTTTTTAGCATTTTGTTTCTGTATTCTGTTAAGAGACACCCAAGTGAAAATGCGGCCTCTGATCAACACCTGTGTGGAGACAGGAGGAAATACCGCTTTATGCAGAATGGGGGACCCCCAGCACAGGAGGAAGTCCCATTGGCACCTATTTCTGAGTGCCTTAAATATTTAGTTTAATTGTCAGAGACCTGATTAATCATTCCTTATTGTTCCCTGCCTGTATCTGTATCCGGTATGGAGCAAAACTGCCAGTGTTGTTCGGTGTTCAGGTGCTTTGCTGACCAGGTTCTTATCTCTCTCCACAGACCAGTCAAATTCTCTGCAATTTAAAAAAATGTTTTCTTTACCTTCTCTCCAGCTAGATTTCAGGCTATCATCATTCATGTGAATGAAGGCAATATTTCTTTTAGTTTTTGGACTGAAAGCCACTCTGTTCCAGTTCAGAGACGAGCAATCCCTTACCTTTATTTATCTTTCCTGGTGAAAATCCAGTGCCTTTTGACGCAGGCAGTCTTGCATAAGGAGTTTTTACAAGAGGCTTTTTCAGATGGTGGTGTGCCTGCCCAGTTTGCAACACCAACAAACTGTTGCACTGGCACGGTTCAGGGTTCAAGGACCCATCAGGGTGCTGCTGTTACACTGTAAACAAGACCACGGTTTATCCTGCTAATTTTGTTTTAGCAGCTAGATGTCTCTCTTTGCCCCATTATTAGAAGTAATAGTAGGTGAGCTGCTCTTGCCTTTGGAAAAGACTTGTTGCCCCTCCATCATTTGTCTATTTTAGAGGCAAATTTAGGATCTGGATTTGGCTATAAATCTGTAACTCACAGAGCATGTGGCTTGATTTTGCACGTAGCTTTTTCAGATCATTGATTGTTTCCCTCTATTAAGCTGTTTTGGCCTGAGGCTGACCTATGCTTTTTGCTTTTCATGTTCCTTTGTGCTTTCCAAGCAGGATTGTAGATCGAGACACTTCCAGCCTGTGGCATTCTTCTTTTCTCTTAATCACAGCTGTTTTCCATCTCATGTAATAGTTTGCATTTTGTGATATGTTTTAAGTCAGAAATACTGTCCTCATGCAAGAGCCAAATCTTTGGTGTAAGCAGTAGATGGTGTGTTTGTGGTTCTGGAGAGCGATTACTGCAGGGCCATAACTGCTGCTGGGTTTAGTGAAGTTGAGTGGAATACCTGAAGTCTGGGGAGAGCCTGGCATTTTTTTTTCCTGCCATACAGTGGAAATCTGTGGGATTTTATTTTAGCAGAGCTTTCTTCTTGCTTATCCTTCCTCTTGCATTTCTTGTGTTACCTTTTCTTTGTTCAGGGTGTCCTCAGGTTATTCCTGCAGGTGTGGAATCACTGACAGAAACCAAACAAAAGGTTCCTGTTTCATTATGTTATTTGGCAAAACCGATACGGTTCTTCTCATGCCTTTCTCTTAAGCTGTTAACTCGAAGGCCAGAATACCTCCAGCTATTCTAGCCCAGCCAGTCAATGAACACTTGTAATTAATAAAGTATGTGACTCTTCCCCTAATTAGAAAATGAGACAGCACAGATATAAACCCTTTTTTTTAAAAAAAATCTCTCTTTGTAGTCTTAATTTTTTGAAAAAAAAGCATTTTCTTTGAAGGGCATCCAGAAGTGGGCCAAGGAAAATTGTTCATTGTTATTAAATGAGAATGATTTTTCAGAGCACAGAAAATCTGAGTACACTGATGTTTGCTGTTGCATATACAGTGGTAGAAATAGCATTTATAAATATCACAGGTCTTGGCATTTTAATAATTTTTTCAAATATTTAGTGTAATTAACACCACACTTTTCAAAATCTGTAAGTAATATAAAGCAAAAATGATGCTCTGTAAGAATATGTCTCCAGTGTAAAATAGCTTTTCTACACCAATATAAAGAAATAGATAAACCAGTCCGCTTGTTTCATGATAGGTAGTGATGCTGGTATGTAGTGTGCTTATATATTGTATTTATACTAGGTCTTTGCTAAGAAATTTTATGAAACATTTAGGATAATACACCCTTTTGATTGTAACAAGGCTGTATGTCTTTGAAACCTAGGCTGTTTCTAAAGCTACCTCCTGAATCTCATTGATTTCATATTTAAGGTTGATATTGGGTAGACTAAGCATCTGAAATGCTTGTCTCAGGATCAAGACATAACAGTTTATTACAGTTGTATTTTAATTCTAAATATAATTCAGCAGCTTATTGGTTGCTTTTGCTCTGAATAGAAATACGTACACATACATGATATTTAATACACAGTAAATATATATTGTGCCATATGATTGTGATATATTTTTATATTTATGCTGTTGCATATTCTAACTATATGTTGCATAAAATATGTATTATAACACACGTATTTACATGAAATGTGCCAATATAATTTATTAACATATTATTGACATGAATACATACGTATGCCCATATACTATGTATTTATATAGATATGGGTATATATTAAAATTTTGTTACACATGCAGTGAAATATCAGCATAAGCATGTGGTACTATTTTACATATTTGCAAATGGAATTCCATCCATGTAATTAAACAGCAAGCTTTTCTGAAAATTTCTGTGTATATTATAATTTAGTGGAGGAAAGAAGACAAATAGATGTAGCTTTTCTAAATGTTGAATTATTAGTTTGGCCCAGGAGCTTAGATTTTTAGCTCCATTTTTTTCATGTTTGGAGATATGTGGCTATGTGGGCAGATACATGTAATGTATTGTAAGTGTGTAAAGTAAATTGTACTTGCCACACTTCCATGTTCATTTTTGTAAGTTTTTTAGCCCTTCATTTTTGTTGGTTAGCAAATGATGGTTAAAAGTAGTCACTTGCCTAAATAACAGTATTCCAAATGTGTTACTCATTCACAGAAGGAAATTAGCATGTATTTGGTAAGAAGGTAGCAGAATTTATTAAGATCTTATTCACGGAAAATACAGACCCGTAAGGTCTAAGAGTGTTTGTGTGAGCACAGCTTTCCAGTCGAACTCATATACTAGAGGCTATGTTTTTAAAGACAAACAAACATTACCTACATGTGTGTACATAGACAGAGACTGTCTCTTTCTGCCTGTGCACTCAGCTGGTCACATCCAAGGCGGCTTTGGCTGGATAAGCCGCCTGGGCTCAGCACCCCGCTGAAGCCAGAACCAAGTCTGATGAGCACCGTACACTGCACAAGGGGTGCCTTAAATCGCATCAGTGTGAAGCAGAGGCAGTAAGCTCACACCGACCTCTGTCCTTCTGTGGCCATACGTGTTGGAGGAGAGTGTTAAGTGCGTTTCAAACAGCAATGCAGTGAAATCAGTCACTGGGGTCAGGAGTGGAGGCATTCGCAAGGTTGGTGTGAGTTCTCTGCCCCACATGGACTGACAACCACAGAAACGTGAGAGTCGCACAGTAACCGCTTACGTTTCTGGGAATGAGTCCCCTATGTTTATGAAAGTTAAACTCCTAGCATACATACTGTGTGCATGCTGGGCAGCAAACCTTTGTACCTTGGAAAATTTAATCCCAGTATCTTCTGCCTGTTCTACTGCAACCTACAATAATAACCCATTAATCAAGTGTCACCCTTCCTAATACAGAGGAGTTCTTTTTTTATTGCCTTCATTTATAATAATTTAGTTTATACTTTACAATGTTATTGATTTTATGAAATGGCTCGTTACATTTACACAAAGCTAAATCATTCAATTAGATGCTTTAAATTAAGTCATATAAATTTCTTACTAGATTTATTGTTGGATTGAATTGGAAATCAAGCCCTAAGAAATTATTTTTTGAAATAATTATTGGGAAGACATTCTTACTTATGTTATAGGCTAGCAAAAGAATATAAATTGCTCAGCAAGGTTTGTTTTTTTTTTAAAATTATTAAAACGCAGATTCCCTTTTGCAAACTGCTGGGTGGCATAAGCAGTGGAAAGTTTGCTTGACTTCCTCTGCATGAACTTGAAAGGGGGAAAACACCATCAAAGGGAATTTTCTGTAGGTCCAGGTAAGTGAAAAACACCAGTATTCTGGAAAATGGCCCATCAGTCCCTTCATACAAATATATCCCTTCATACAAAAGCATATGCATAGAAACTGAAAAGACAGGGAGGAAGTGTCTTTACAAAACCTTGGCTTCCTCGTGCCTTTTGTGCTGTCCTGTGAAGCAGGGGTGACACGTGGCTGGCTCATTGCAATGGGAAGAGCTCAGTCCACCCAACTTCATGAAGATGGATGCTGTTCATAAATGAATTCAGTGTTTGGAGTTTTCTTCAGCTTTCCCGCTTTCCTCTCTGGTGATGCTGCTATGGAGATTTTTCTAATATATGAATTTAAGAAAATGAAACATTTTTTCACTGTTTTAAAAGTGAAGTGAGGAGGAACACACCTTGCAGGTATACAGCCACGTCAGAGGCTAGTCTGTTCTGAAGTGCCTAAATGAGTCTGGAGTGTTGGCCTTATCATCACTGATCTTAAATAACACAGTGCTTTTGAACAAAGTAACCTGCAGTTTAGAAGCAGAGAGAAGGACTCATCATAGTTAAAATCTCAGTAACTAAAACAATAATTAATTGTAATTCAGAAGTTATTTCCCTTTTATTCAAACTTGTCAAACTTTTTACCAAAGGGAATTCACTTTAAAATTGTATTCATCCTAAATCATCTATAACCAATTCATAGTGATAGAATTCGAATGTAAGCTGGCTCATTTTTAGTTAAGATTCTACTTTTTCTCCCTTAGCTTTTCCAAAACTTTTTTCTTATTTCAAACTTTAATTTTACAGATTTCTTGGCAAGGAGTTCCTTTTACAGTGTCTGAAGAAAGCAAAAGGATGCAAGTCCTTTCCTTGCATTTGTTCCTAAAAGTGTGTTTTAATTCTTTCTGCATTTGGGAGGGACTCCTTTAGATCGTCCCTTCCATCTGTAAACATTTCTTTGGTGGACAAAAGGAATCATGAAACTGCAGAGTTAAAGTCTAGTAAAACAGCAGTTATCCCAGTAATAACATAACAACAGTAACTAGTGACGGATACTGTTAGGATAAAAGATGGCAACAGGGCCGACCGTGGCACGGCAGTGGTGCAAAATGTTTGCCACAGGGAAGGGCCGTGCAATCGCGCGTCCATTCAAGCCCAGCAGTGGAGATTAGGGCCATCACTGAGTAGGTGTCAGGATGTAATGCATTGGCTGCACAGCAGCACCTCCTATTCGCTTTCCATCACTTTGGCCCTAGAAAATAGGCTTTTATTTTTTATATTCCTGTGTCATCCTGCCTCTTTCTTTTTCAAGTTTCTGTCTTATTTTTTCTGTGTTTTCTTTTTTTTTTTTATGCTAGCTGCAGTGCAGTTTTACAGTTTGCCTTTTTATTCCCTTTGGAACAGTTTGTCTTGCTGCTCTTTCCTCGGCTTCTCTTTGTCAAAGATGACAGGCTTACCATCTTTAATTTTTTTGAATAATTAAAAGCTTCAAATCTTTGGTTACCCTCTGCTGGACTGTTGGGATCTGTAGCTTAAAAAAAAAAGTGCTCTGAGTTCTTCACAGTATTCTGAAGGTTTCTTCTCCCTGTTAATAAAATTAGCTCTTTGTGTTAGAAGGGAATCTATCTATTAATCACAAGAAATGATATTTGTGTGCATGTGTAGTTTCTATGGGATATTTTTAATTCTTAATACATTTCAACAGCACCTTTTTTCTCTTTACCGTGATTTTTACTTGTTTCCAGTATTGTATATCATATGGCTAATGAAAAATTGCCTCTCTTCATTTCATTGTCTTACGTTATAAATTATTGGTCTTTATGGTTACTATTCTCCTGTGTTTATTCAACACGACCTAGATGCTCTGGAAAAATGTTTTCATTCTTTTTTAACCTTTCTCTTTTTTGTGTGTGTCTCTTGCATAATCCTTAGCAAGCCTTTTCACTGTGTCACCTTAGAAGCAAGTACTCAATCTCTAATCACACTTTTGAATTAAAAAAAAAGATACTTTCTTTTTTTAAAACGATGTTAAAGATTCTCTCCTTCAGTGCTTTTCTTCACAGTGTGATGTCCCATCACCAGTGCTTGACCCATTCCTGCTGCCTGTGGTGCAGTTCTCTTCAGCCTGTCAGCTGAATACAAAAGACCTTAAAGTTGAAAGAAGTCCTGCATCCCTGTCCCCTTCTCTTGTCATATCAACTTTGGGACAGTCTTATCGATGCCCTTGCTGGGAGAGAGCCCCTTGGCTGGGAGATCAGCAGAAGTACCATGGACAGTGTCTTCTGCTTCTCTTTTTTTGGCTAAAAATGGCAACATCAGTTAACCTCCCGTGCCACAGTGCTACCTGCAGTGTTGCAAAGGGCTCCTGGGTATCTCTGAGGACTCAGCATGGGTGAGTTGGCACTGCTTTGCCAAAATCTGAACTTCACAGACAACACAAAAACAGTAAGATGGGGACACACTGGGTGGAAATGGCTTATAAATCACATCTGAGTTAAAGTTCTCAGCATTCCAGTCAATGGAGAAAGGGAATTGGGTAAAGGGATTAAGCAGAGGAGAGGAGAGATCAAAATCACCGGTTTGGTTTTGTTCATTATTAGCTCACTTCGTGTCTACTGTCTGGCTCAAGCAAGCATCTTATCCCACCCTACACTGAAGGGAAAACGATAAAGCTTTTTGGATTATTTTGCAGTTTTTCTCAGAAGGTTTTGATTATTTCAACCCCAAAGTCTCTGATATGGATTAGATTAGAAGTCTCTCAGTAGCTATCATCATGCTGTATTTCTACTCTAAAATCGGTTCCTTTTCATGCTTTTTTGTAATTGTTCTGCTATATATAACATAATTAAATATTTGTTGATTTAGAGCTTTTAATTTGGGTCTCCCCAGACCCATCTTGAGAGTCTTTACCAGAAAGACAGCATGTTTTCTCTCTGTCCCCCTCACTGAATTTGTAATTATTTATTCAAAAAGCAGTGGTTGGAAATCAGCAGACATCTACTCAGGATAACCAAGGAATTGGTGGTGAGAGTAATCGCCCAGGCAATGGCAGCGGGCAGCCTGATTGAATTGCCCACCAAGAGGGAGGCTTCAGTCCCTTCATTTCCCAGGTGAGCTCAGAGTGGTCCGAGGAACTTGCAGTGGCTGAAATCCTCCTTTCCCCCCTCTCTCCACATGCCTTTTGCTCTCCTGTGCAATTGAAAGAGATTTTTGACACTGTGTAATACATAACATTTTTTGTTTCTCAACCAAAAAAACCCCAAACTATGGTGAATAGCTTGCTGAGAGATAGAGAAGAGTGAAAAATATTTATGTCGCAAATAAATCACAAAGAAAATAGGTAGTTTTGGAACACTGCACTTCATTTGCCTGTGGGGCATTAATGCCAGTCCTAGAGGACAGAACAGAAAGAATAAAATTGAGTTAAATAAACCCAAAGTGTTTAGCCTTACAAACTCACCAGCAGCCACCAGTGCCAAGCATTAATTCCTGTCCTGCTGGCAGCAGGAAGGTGGGTGAGACAATACCGTCAGTTGCACAAATTAAGTCACTGTGGCAGAAACACAACACAAATAAATAGGAAAAACAATGCAAAGAAAAACAGACTGTTGTTGCTGCATAAACCTTCTTCCAAGCTGGAGGCACAGAAAAAGGAAATGTAATGACTTGGTGCATGTCACCTCGTAGCCTGACAAGCCCTCTCAGAACAGAAGAAGAGCGTAAGGTGCCAGGAGAGGTCTTGCTGCACATTCTGGTCGAGAGAAAGGGCTCATGGGTAGCAGAAGAATCCCCTTTTCAGCCAACTGAGAAACAGACCAAGTCAGCTGTGCTGGGAAGCTGGAAAGCTAATGGAAACCCTAATCAGGATTAAGCTGAAAGAGAGGAAAGATATGTGATAAGAACACACAGGGATTTTTACTCACTGTCATTTAACTGCCATAATATTACAGGCCCAACTTCTAAGACCTCTTTTCACAAAGAAAAAAATTAAATCTGTATTGAACAAAAAGATCTAGAAGTTTCCTCTCACCTAACATAGAAACTACTTGTTATCTTGTAAAGATTATAAATTGGGAGGGGGATATATTTTCTATCACTTCTTATCTTTAATTATCATATTTCTATACATTAGTTACCTGTCAAATTTTTGGTTTTTTTGAAACTTCCCACACGTGATCCTGTTTCTTTGTTATATTTCAAACTCATCTGTTTTCAGAGAGTTCTATTATGAGGATGCAAACATAAGTTGAGGATAGAAATAATACCTAAGAAAAGGGATTGAGTACATGTCCCACATGCTTGTTGCAAGAAGGGACTGAGAAATTACTGTGGATCGACTTGTAATAATTTGAAGTCCACGCTTGTATGGTATTCTCTGTCTCTTCCATTCCAAAACTAATTTAATTTAGCTATGCTGATTTGAAAGCAACACATAAAATCCAGTACCCAAAGCAATCTGAGTGCTCACTAACTGGAGATGTACTTCAATAGTCCAAAACAATGTTTCTTCTGTAACCAGTTCTCCAGACTGAGAGGAGCACAGGGGACTGGGATGTTGCCACGTCCATTAGCTAGACACAGTACTTGGGGAAGAGAGAACATACTGAGGGAATACCGATGTGTGTATCCTCTCTGGATAGCACTGGTTTAAGTTTTTTTAGTGAGTAGGTATCAAAACAATCCGTAACACTATAAGCAAGTAATTGATGATATAGACAGCTTTCTGTGGATGCATGTATTCTGTCTTAATAGCTACAATGGCACGTGGGTTTGTGTGTGCTGCAGTGCCTGATCCTGTGGTACTTTGTCTCTGCTCTGCCCACAATCAGTTTGCCCAGCTGGGTCTGAGCTGCCTGTGGCTGGAACAAAACTCAAACTTCTCAACTCATCCCGTCTCACACATACTTTGTCTCCCATCCAGAGCAAGCTCTGGGCAACATGGGGTTGAGCACAGGTTACCTTTACTGCCTGAATCCCTATTGTGGTGCTACATTAAGGTCAGGGTAGGTAGGAGTGAGATCTGAGAACACGAGCAGGATTCTCTGCCTCAGTGGCTTGGTTGGAAAGGAATGAGCCAGGTCAGTGACTGCATCCATACAGCTTTGGGGGCAGCAGTAATTTCACACCCATTTTTTTCCACTTAGTGTATAAAAGTTTGCCCAGATGATGATCCGGTCGTCTCATTCCCAACTTGTGCTGAACTTGAACAAGGGGGCTGTCAAAACTTTTGAATTCCAGTGTGAGCTCAAACTGTGAGCCAAAGTAAGAGTCCAGATATCCCCTTTTGTCTTGACTGAATGTATACTGTAGCGGCACTTGCTGTGAGGTGCTGGAGGTGATCACGCTTTTTTGAATATGATTAAGTATATCATCTTGTTTCTGCTTCACTGTCATCTCTGAAGACCCTATGTACTCAGCACACAGCACCAAAGTCTAAGAGGTCGTAAGGTCTTCCTAGCCGAAAAAGGTCGCTATTTTATAATGCCAGTTGGTAGCTGACATCCAAAGTTTATATTTATAGCCATGCTTTCTTATAAAGTGCTCCTGTCCTACAGGTCTAGTTGAAGACAATAAAAGCTTCGGCTTGGAAGATTCCATATGTTAACAAATTAAATTGTTAAGGTCATTAATTTTACTGTGAGTCAGTCAGATCACTTTTTTTAGGAGTTCAGAGGAAGATTTAATTCTTACACGCTTAACAATGGGTTCTGGGGAATGTTTTTCATCCCAGCCCCAAGAAAAGGATGCTGAAAGGATGCTGATACCATCTGAAATGCAGCAAGTGTGTAAGCTCCAGAATAAGGGAAAGGCACCTAAATATATTTTTTTAAATTTCGGACATAGTGCTCCAGGAATCCCTAAACAAATATGATCAGAGTTACGCAGTTTTTTCTCTTAGTGAACTTTTGAGAGTACTGTAGTCTTAGGCTCACAATTCAGTGGTTTCAGCTTTTACGTTTGCTCTTAAGTCTGCCTTGCAGATACCTATGAAAAAGAGGGACGGCTGTAGCAGGGGCTGGGGAGCGTGTGACTTGCACAAGCTGCACAGGGGGCTTTGAGAAGCTGAAAAAAGGAAATAGGGAGGAAGGAACCTGCAGTGGGAATGCATTTTAATTTTAGAAAACTGAAATAGTCTGCACATAAAGTTTTTTGCTTTTTTTTTTTTGTTTGGGTTTTTGTTTTTTTTCCCCTCCCCCAGAAAGGAACTACTTTGCTTGGGCAGCTGTTTGATTTGCCGGTCCAAATCCTTTGACAGCAAATGTTATTCTAATGAATGCTTTGTTTGAATTTTTAATTCTTTCTTATAATTCACTATGTTTGTTTGACTTGTGTGTCATCAAAGATATTAATGGAGTTCATTTAACCGTAATTTGCCTCCTTTAAGGAAGAATCCTTTTTTTAACTTGTCATACAGTAAACAAGTAAATAAGCATTTAATTTTAAGCTGCCTGTTTTCATCTACTTTATCTCATTTGAAAGTGAAGATTTATTAGCTTCTCTCATGTATAGCTGGATAGAAAGAACATGTTTAGCAGTACTCACTGATGAGAAAAATAGGTTCTCAATTGACCGCATGTATGTAAAGTTACTGGAAGTATAAATCTAAACAGTTGATATTTATTTATGAGAACTGAAACTTAAGTCTATTCAAAATGCCTTTGTTAGGTACTGATATTCTAAGTTTATGCTGGTTGTTAGTGATGCATGGACAAACAGGGACTTCATTAAATGAGCTGAGAAGGAGAATTCTATGAATCAAATATTTATGTGTATGTATATGTATTCCTTCATATGTATTATAACGGCTTTTAGAATTCAGAAATTAACAAAAAAATTTGATTAATTATTCATATTGTGCCGGCATACAGAAAATAAGAATACAAGATTCACTTCATAATTTTTTTCAATAATTTTTTATAAGCTGTTATGAAAAATTTCAGGGAAAGCATCCAAATGTTTTAGTATACATGTAAATTAAATTATGGAAAATATTAACCTAGACTTCTATAAAATTAATAATCATGATACACTGGTAAAGAAGTTACCTTCATGTTAATAGAAAATAATGACAAATTTCAACAGTGAACAAATCTGTAATAATAATAATTCAATTAAGCTAGTTCGTAGCTTAATCTTTCCCTTAATAAATGCTTTTGGGTTAGTAATTGCTAATTAGGAAATTAATTAAAAAACATTGTCTGATACCAAAATGGTCTTTATATACTACATAAGAAAAAAAGATGAGAAAATATATTCTCAGTGCTACATTTCACTTTTACATATTTTTTTTTTTTAAAAAAAAGGTCTCTAAGAAGCTACAAAAGGCTCTTGAATACAAGGTTAAAACTTGTACTAATATACTGGAATGAAAAAAGAGGCATTCCTTGCCAGTATGTGACAGCTCCATGAACAAATTTGTGAAGAATACAGACAGGACCACTGGGGTTTCCTGCCTTTTGCGTTAGTTTTGCAATAAGCTCTGCCAAGAATCTTGTTTGTTAAATATGAATTAGAAGTCCAGGCTTCTGATCAACAATTTTGTTGATAATTAGTAAATGTAAAGCCTGCAGGAAGTGAGTGTTTCTTTTCATATCAGGATATGATTTATTTTGGCAAATTACTATCCCAGATCTCAAGTTACATCACTGGAGTATGGTGGGACATCAATCCCATGTGAGAATAAGCAAAGATTTACTTTCTAAATAGAAAAAAAAGAAAGAAAAGGGGGGGGGGGGGGGGGAAACCCCAACAAACCAAAAAAGAAAGCAGTGTGAACATTTTTCTTCAGCTTTATATCATAGTCATTGACAATTTGACGTTCATTCAAACCAGCCTAAATATGAGTGTGAACTCATTTTTGGAGTGGTCTCTGCTT
Source organism: Falco naumanni (assembly GCF_017639655.2). Lineage (NCBI taxonomy): Eukaryota > Metazoa > Chordata > Aves > Falconiformes > Falconidae > Falco > Falco naumanni. The sequence continues at coordinate 18,114,435 of NC_054067.1, forward strand.
TAATTTATGGGCAGGGTGAAGGAGGGCATCCTCTGGTTCTAGAGAAGCAAAGGGAATGAATTAATGTCAGGGTTGCCAAAACTGTGTGAATGTGTTGGATGGTGGGATACATTAATGGTAGCTCAGTTTTTGTGGTTTTCTGCTTTTAAGAAAAAGGAGAACAGGTCTGTGCAGCTAGCTCATCCTTACCTCTTTGCTGAGGAAGTGTGTGTGTGTGTGCCTGAAATCTGGACAATCAAGCAGCATTCCTGAGTTTTCAATCAGCATGAAGCAGTGCATAATTAGTCTTCTGCAGTTATTGCTGTGAACTTCCTCAACTCTTAGTTTAGAAATCATAAAAACTTGATGTTCAGCGTTTGCTTGTCAGCCTTGTTTTAAATGTCTTCCTCTGCTATTTATTTATATCACTAATATATAAAAAAGGGTATCGCATGACATTTTGCATGAAAATTAATTTCACTTAGTGTGGTCGGGTGGTGAGGTTGCACGTTTTAGCAGAACTGTCTGAAACAATGTTCCCAGGTAGCTGCTAGAACTGCTAGTTCCCGAAAATCTGAAATAATAAATGGAAGTCTGCCTTTCCCAAGGGCATTTTAGGAGTATTTAGCATGTGAACACATATGAAAACTACAGTGGGCTGAAAAGAGGAGTGAATTGAAACTCGGCATTATTGAAACTGAAAGGCGGTGAAGAGGTGTAGAAATGAATGGGCTCCTAGAGGCTTTTTTATAGATTATGGGGGGAGGATGTGTTATAATAAAAGGTAATAAGAGCTTTCCTGCCTCCGATAGACTCTACCTTCAACTAACCTACAGCTATCAAGAGTCAGTAATCCATGTTGGATAAAGAGACTTTGAGGAGCAATTTTATTCTATTGGAATGCACCAGTTTGCACAATGGATTTGTTCGCTCTTTGCAGGCAGCCTTCCTGAGAGCCAATATTTCTGAAGCTCCGCAAAGTGCTTTTTCTGTTTTCGTTCTGCAGTTCTTTAATTGGATGAGTGGGCTGCAGGGGCCTAGAGGTTGGACTGAGTAAAATTTGCACTCTTTGAAAACCCAGCCAAACAAAACACGTCAAGCAGTTTCACATGACACTGGGATAAAATGAACATAAAAGAAAAGCCTATTTAAAGAACAGGTCATTCATGTTTTAGTGGTGTTCACTTCAGGCCGGTACAATTTACCTGAGTCTTTTTCCCGTCCTAGGGAAGGAATCTGCTCCACGTTGACTGAGTGCAGATCCTTTTCACAGGAGGCTGAAGGCATTGGGAATGCAACAACAGTGGTGTACTGAACACGGAATTGGGATATAATGCCATAAGGCTAATTAACGTCGTGTACTCCCATTCTGTTCCCTTAGGGGGAATCGTGGTTTTAAATGATAAGTATGTAGATTGAGACATTCTTAATCTAGGCAAGTGTTGCAGTAAAACATTACTCTACCCACTGAACAACAAAAGGAACACAAAATTGAGTATGGGCAGTATATTTCAAATAAAGTGCAGAGTGTCCTTTTTCCCCTTTTCATTGTGTTTAGTTACACTGATTTATTCATTGAATTGAAGATGGAAGATGTACTATTTCAGACTTGGAATATAGGGTTTGTTTTATTGCACTCTATAAAGATTTTCAACTTCTGATGGGTTTGTCCTTTGGAATATTTTTCCTTTGGTGCAATCTTGATGTTCAGCAATGACAGGGAAAGTCATGCAGAATCTTGTTGAAGGGTAAATAGAAATAAGTCCTTCAAGAAGCATTGATTTGCAAGTTTCTTCCTCTCATACGTTAGATGCTCCAAACATCCCTTATGGGGTACTGCTGTAGCCAACTCAGTGTTGCAGTCAGTATCTCCTGCTGCTTCTGGGCGTTCTGACTTTTCAGGTACTAGGTAGAAAAATACTTGCAGAGATGTATCTTTTCTTTCCTTATCTCCTGTGCCCCAACTGGCACCCAGAACTTTTCAAGAGACTCAAGTTGAACTGCTGACCTAAGTTTTTTCTGTAACCCATTATGACTCTGAGAAATTAATCCTTTTATTAAAGACTTTCCTGGAGAACTTTTGCTCAATGTAAAGAAACAAATCGTGCATGACTTTAGATGTATACAGGCACGTGTTCAAAGAAAGTACTATCATCTTCAGAGTTGATGATAGAAAAATATTTCTGCATGAATTTAATGATGGAACTTGTTATAGACAGCAGTATTTGCAACTTCTGCTAGCCACTAATGGCATCCTCATAACAATGTAGTTGTGCATCCTCTGTGAAGAATTCTGTTTATTGACCAAATATATTCAAATATATGGTGAGAAACTCCTCACCTATGCACAGCAAATGAAGAGTCATGAGTGAGGTGGGGACCTTCAGGAGGGCTAGTTGGAAGGCTGAGACTTCAGCAAGATGCTGAATGTAGCTGCAAAAAAGGAGGAAGGTGCATTTTCTGGGGAGGTGTGAAAGATCCATGCTGGAAAAAGGGGAGTCTGAGAATATAACAAACAGCTTCAGGGTGAATCTGAGAATCAGACTGGCAATAGGAACAAGAGAAAGGTCAGAGAATATGTCACTTAAGGGTAAAACATTTGAAAGCTGCACAGGTAAACCAAGGTTTTGCGTGGGAAAGAGGCTTTGTAAATGAATCGGCACAGCTGCTGAGCTGTGCTGGGGTGAGGCAGACATGAGAATACATTGCTGTTTGGATTGTTTGTAGACATTATGGCTTTGCAGGACTTCTTTCCCTTGAACAAAATTTTTTCCTATTTTTGAATTAGGCAGAATCCATGTACCTCTAGCAGAGCTGAGGTTTGTGACATATCTAGGAATAGCAACAACTGTGCTTCAGACTTCAAGTGTAGTGCAGATCACAGTTTAAAATACCTGACAGTTTTTGATTTGTCTTTTGTCACTGAAGGAGAGAGCAAGTTAAATAGTCAGTAGTAAAAAGCAATTGAACAAATCATTTTAAAAAAACAGCAAAAAGAATGCTTGTGTGTGTGTGCTTGGTTACTATCAGTAGCTTTTGGGTATTTTCAAAAATTCATATTTTGTAACAAAAAAAGTAGTGCTATCTGTTTAAAAAGCTGTTTATGTTTCAATATACATACATATGCCTGTATATGTGTCTAGCATATGTGCGAATACACACACACATTCTAGGTGTAGGTAACCTTAGGTCACCGCATCTAAAGAGTATGCAAAATATTCTTGACTTTTTCTTCATTTACCCACTCTTTCAGAAGACTGAAAACAGAAAGGTGCCATTTTCTGAAGTAGTAGATAAATACATATAAGCACAAAAATTTTTATATCTTTTGATCTCTTCTGTACAGTGGCTCTTATCACATGGGGAAAATGGTAATGTTTAGGGTTTGTAACTATTATCCTTTACATTCAATGCTACACATGAGCTGTCTCGGCCACAGAAAGGCGTATGGTTTGGAGATCATTTTTCAGGGCTTGTAAACCAAACATATATGATAGAGACAAATTAAAACCCATGTGCGTTATATTGACTGATGGGGATTTTTAGATTATATTTGACCGAAGGCTCAACACTTGCTTCTTGGGTGTCTGCTTGCTTTTAGCTTTTTTTTTTTTTTTTCTAGAAGAAACAGTTGTGTAGAGGGTTTTTTATCTGTTTGTTAGACTGGAGGTTTTGGTCATTCCTACTATCGCCCCTTCCTTTCCCCTTCTTTTTATGTGCAGGGTGTAATACTTGTTGCCTGAATCATGCTGGAACATATTTTGGGAATTCATGGGATTATCACCAGGGCTACTGCTATCAGGCAGAACACATGCACATTTTATTATCTCATCCAACAGGTTTTCATTTTCTATGCACGTTGAGTCAGCAGAGGGGGAAACATGCTGCCATTACTACTGCCAGAGCTTGATAAATATTGTAATGGTCTCTTCAGTGCTGCAGAGGCTTGTTCTGTCATGATAATTCAAAATCTGAAAAGTTCTTATAGTCCTTATTTCCTATCTCTTCCTTCCTCTCATCTGCCCATCCCCCAAAAATGGTCTCCTGACCCTGAGCAGCCTAAAAGATGGTGCATGTTACTAGGCTATGAATTGATTTGATTAGTCAAATGAATTTGTGGAGCCTCTGAAATGTAAACATGCAGCTGCAACCAGTGTCCCCTTTCGGAACTGTGATCTCCGACAGTCAATTTGGAAGATAAGACAGGCACATCAAGTGAAAATACCTGTTAAAGAAACTAGTTACATCAGTTTTCTGATACCCTGAAGAACACCAGTCTGGTAGTTTAATAATCTGCTTGGACTGAATTAGAATGTGTTGCATACATACAGACTGCATAGGGTACACACCTCTAGCTTGAGTTGACTGGCACAGTAAAACCTGGTGGGTTTTTTGAGGAAAATACAAGAGATGAGACAAGGTTAGCTCATCACAGAAACCCTACCTGCGTAAAGCTGACTGTAGGACAGTCTTTGTGTAAGTGTGTGCTTCTCCCGTGGACACCCAGTGTGACCCCAAACTGCGGCTATGTACCAGCAGGCATCAGCAACTCACATCTTTTCCTCTTCACTTTCGCTTTTCCCTATTCTTCCTTTCCCCAGCAGGAAAAAATAAAATAAAATCAAGTTTTTCTGGCAGAACTTTGTCAGTAAGAGTGCACATACCCTAACTACAGCTGACTGCTCACAGGTCAGCTGTCTATGTGCTTTTGAGCATGTTGCCTCTCCCGCGCAGCCTGAGGCGGTGCGACGGGAAGGGAGCACCGCACCACCCAGTGAGGAAGAACGAGTTGTGCTCCGGCAGAATTACCTATCAAACGGGTAATTTCCCCTCGTGCAATCTGCCTCTGGGAATGCCTTTGAAAGTTTGTTGTATGGACATGGTTTAGTATTTTAAACAAACATTTCCTTCTAATGTATTAGAGATGATGGAACTTGGTTAGTCTAAGGATAAAAATTGCTCCTGTTAATATTAACATCCTGCACATCTGAAATGTAAGGTTTAGAACTGTTGGTGAGACATGCAGTTCAACCTGTCCAATTCAATTAATGTTTTTGGTATGAAACAAAACTACCATTTTTCCTTTTCCTATTACAGTTTCTTTCCTTTGTAGGTGACCTCTTTCTCTTGGAAGAAATGTTTATATGTTTTGAGTTTCCTTTGTTGCTCATTTCCTCTGAATGTATTGTCACAACTACTTGTACCACTCTTGTTCTATCCATTTGGAACATGTGATCCTTTGCATGGATTTTTCCTCTGTCTTCCCACTTCTACCCTGTCACCCACCTCTCGGTCCATCATGTGCTGTTTTCAACTCTGCTGCCTTTTTTCCCCCCCACAGTTAATCCACTGTTCACCATACTCTTTTTTCAAATCTTCACATTCAGACATATGCACAGAGAGTTTGAAAATACTGCCTGTTCCAGTTATGACAGGGAAAAGTTAGATTTGGAGTTTCTATCTCTCCTTGACCAAATTTGGAAAAAGTGTTCTGAAACCTTTCATTGTGTTAGTGCTAATAATTCTGTCTCTGTCTATTTCGAAGGGGAAAAAAAGCATTTCACTAGTCAGATCGTATTGTCACAATCAGAACCAGCCCATCTGCGACAAAGTTAATTGGAGATACTTTGCAGTTTAGGGCAAAACCCAAAAGCAATCATTTCATTGTACTGGAAATGTAGCATTCACGTAGAAGTTAACTCTGGTAGTAGGAACGAGGCACACAGGCAGAGAAGAGGAAGGGCATTATGGCAACAAGCTGAGAAATCTTTTTTTTTCTAATTAAGCAGAATATTTTTAAAACTAAATAGCATATACTTCCTCCTACCTATCTCTGATCGCTTAATCAATGACAGCACTGTGAGAGCCAGCCTTTATTATCCCTGATCATGCCTTTCTTGGGTTTATAGCAACAAGACCCAAATTCTAACTCTATGTTCAGGTGCTCTAATTGCAACTTCCTGAGCATGTCCCTGACACATTCACCCTGTGCATTTCAAGGTAGGCCTTGAAATGAAATGCAGGATTTTGAAGATATAATCTTTTGCTTGCTTCCCCCTATGCTGGAAGTATTTGTCTTGAATTTACAAGAAGAATTGCTGTGATGTGGGGCAGTCAGAAAGTACAAAGTGTTTCTCTTCACTTGGTTGGAATAGGTTAAAGCTCCCTGCCCAGCACACAGCTAGGAGTGTGCAGAGAATCCATTACCCTCCATAACCCTCTAGGTAGTGAAGAACCTGAATTTTTCCTTTTCCAGCTGTGCCCTTCTCTGTTTATGTTTTTTTCTTTTATGAGCCTCATCATAGGTCTTTAAATATGGGATGTTGTTTGCTAAGAAACCACTCCATTATTCCAGGAACATATGTTCGTGACAAGTACAAGTCATGAACATTTGAATAGTCTCCATCTGGCATGAATTAACACAGTATCATAATAAATGAGAGGTGTTAATACTAAGGAGCTTGTCTAGAAATTCTAGATTTAACCAATATTTATAGTTATACAATGGCGTTCGGTTTTGGTTTAGCTTTGAAGAGCACAGATAAAAGCATGACGTACCATACCAGAACTGACTGCACGCCACATGATGCTTCCAGTAGTGTAATTCTTGAAATAACATGATTATAAGGTAAAGTCTCTGTGAAATCCCCAGGTGCTATTAGCTATTCAAAAATATTTCTAAGGAAAATGATAAACGACAACATAGAATATACTGATGTATGGTGTAGTGAAGACAGCAATGCATGGGTGCCAACTCAGCATTATTTGTTAACATATGTACTTTAAACCCTTCAATGCCCCTTGAGTATATAACATATATCTAGCATCCATATGGCCATATGGAGACACTGCACTCATTTAAATAACAAGTGCACAGTAAAATTGTCTTGTCCCCAGAGTGCGTGTTGTTTATAAAAGGGAGTTACTCTTACTTTCTAAACTAAACAAAGTGAAAACCAAAAGGGTGTTTTGTTTTTTTTCTATAGAACCTTAAGCCTGAACTATTAACCAATAGAAATTTTGAGACAAGAGAACAGCCACTGATCTTTATTCCCTCCTGCACATTCTGTAAACAGCCAAATATGCTTTAAAAAGTCAACGTTCCTACTGCAACTTTATGTTGATTACATATAAAGTTCTACTGTGCATTTCTGCAGTTTTCAAAAAGCTTCCTCTGTTCTGTTCTCCGTTTATTTTGATAATCATGCAAAATTTTTGAATACATGGAAAAGGTACACAACATAATGCCATTACAGAGGCTGTACTTTTTGTTGTGGTCTTTTCTAATACTGATGTATTTAAGAACGCAACACCCCTGCTGCACTTGAGTGACTCTTTTCCCTAGCAAACTTTCCTTTTCTGGTTATATTCCATTTAAAGTGTAATTTCCTGGGCTACTCAGACTGCACACATCTTTGTGCCATGCGTACACCTTTCTCACTGCCTGAAGTGAATTAATTTACAGTAAGAAAACTATCCTCTATCTAGCATCAGTCTAAAAGGAAGTGAAAAGGCAAAATTATAAGGTAAAAATCTCATGATTTTCAATGTAAAAATGTTCAGCAAAGTACATTAAGATCAGCTGTGGCCTATAGAACATTTATAAATGATAAAAGTGTTGGGTACAACTTGTGAGAGTGCCAAAAAGGTTTAAGACAAAAGACAGAATGCTGAGTTTCATCTAGTGACTGGGGGAGAGTTTCCCCAAAGGGACAATGAGCAAACAAAAAGTAATCTTTGGTCCAAAGGAGCAGAACCTGTGTCAAGGGAAGGGGGGAGTTGTTTTGCTTTTGTTTAATACTTCTTACTCAGTTCAGCTTTGCAACACTTGATAATATCTCAGCTGAAGCGTAACAGACGCTGTAGGCTGTCCCGCAGCGCCTCGGTTTGCTGCCCTATAGCGAAACAGCGAGGTGTTAAGTTGCCAAATTGGAGTGTCCGCAATCGAGAGCAAATTGCACCTCTCTGTGGCACATTTTTCAAACGTGTACTCATTCTATATAGTATGGTATTGTCCAGCTGGTAAAAAAATTACAAAATGTGTTAATTGATCCCAAAAATATAATTTGGAAATTTATGTAAATACATGCAAATAGTTTATATAGCAATCCTGTACTTCAATAGGTGATTCAAGCTCTTCACCATTTTCTTTTTTTCCTTTTTTTTTTTTTTTAATTTTTATTCATTCTCCTTAGTTTTGGTTAAAAGAGCATACAGTAATGTTCCAAATTCCTCCCAAATCTTTCTTGTTCTGTAAGTCTTTGAAAAGGAACACATCCTGGAATAGTTCCAGAATCTGAAACATCTTGTTAGACACAGAGTACGTCCACAGCATGTGACCAAAATCAAACTTTGCCTATATTCACAGGCCCAAGGCAGCCTCAGGTGGAGATCTCTGGAGTCCTGGGACCCTTCACCAGCTCGTTCTCCAGCCCACGTTTGTGTCATGCTCTCCTGCAGTGGTTTCCCCACAGTATTCCACAGCAGCACCTGTGAGGAGAAGCACCTTTGCTAGGAGGCTTCCTTTGGATTCTGTTGCACTTGGCTAAGTTATTCTCTAGAATGACTTCCATTCTGAGGAAAATCAGAAAATGTGGTGACATGAGGAGCTGAAGAAATAGAAATACACAGTCATGGATTTTCTAAGAATTTTCAACGGCAACTCATGTATTTTGGCCGAACCTCCGGTGGAAGCCACTGAAAGAGAAGCAGGGTTTTTTTCCCTTCCTCTAGACACGAGTACGACTCTATGTTAGAGTCAGCAGTAGGAAAGGGGCAGAGTCTGGCAAATTGCGTAATTCAAGTCCTGTTTTTAATAAAGGTCCTAGGATTTGGCAGTGTGGAAGAAGCAGATGGGTAGTGAGATAGCAGTCTCGGCTGGCTGCCACCCACAAGTAACATACAGCCTCCTTGTTTAGCGTGTCTGGGTGTAATTTTCACTGACATACAAAGAAGTATTTTTAGGAGTGATGTCAGTTCATTGGCTGAACAGCATTGTTTGGCTTGCTGAAATGATTCCCAAAAACACTCACTGCTTTTGAGAACGGCACTTTCCTCTTTGCAGAATGTCATTATTCTGCATGGTAATGACTGTTTTGAAGGGCAGGTCAGGTAGTCAAATGAACGTGTGGTTGCTGCTTTCTGATTGTTTCTAAAATAGGCAGGCCAATTTCTGCTGAAGGAGAGTGAGTCTGAAGTGTGCCAAAAATCATTCTGATTTGCTAGAGAAATTCCAGTAGCTGTAAGCACAGCCAAGGGAGCTGGGCTAATGTGCGCAGCAAAAATGATCATGTAATGTTCACAATGTGGTCATCTTATCTCTGCGCCTCTGTGCAGCCCATATAATAGAGACAAACAGGGAGAAGAAGCAACACTGGCTCTGAATTGTGACCCCAAACCATAAGCTTAGAAATCACAAATAGTTGTGTTTATGGCACGAATGGTGCTTGTGTAGGCATGTGCACAGTGTTTAGTTATACAAGACAGGAAAAATAAGTCGTTTGTATATTATCTTGCATTTATAGTGATAAGAAATGCCAGAGATTTTAAACAAGGAGGATTCCTGATTTTGAAACTGTGTCAACTGAGAAGGCTGCAATAAAAAACCCTACCCAAGTACCCGCCAGACTCTTTAAAACATTTCTGAACAATTGAGAAAGAGTTCTTTCTGGATTTCCGAGGTAATTACTTTCCTAAGTCACTAAAGCAATCTACAAAATTCCATCTGTAATTACTGAACATGGTCAAAGAGTGAGGAATAACAAGAGCAAAATATGCTGAAAGTTGTTGCTCTCTGACAGTGTATAATGAGCATGTCAGGTAATACGGCTATTCTGTATGGCAAAGTACAATCTTTCATCCTGTGTCAAAAAGCTTCTCTAAAGTGCTTTTCATATTAAAAGTGTCAGATATATATCAAGTTTTTTCTCAGTTTTATGAGGCAGAAAGTGAAGAATGAGTTAGTGATTCGCTAAGATCACTAAGAAATCAAAACCAGGATAAGGAGCTCAATCCTTCTTTCAGTCCCTTCCTTTACTCTCACAGCATTTTAGGAGTTTTTCTTTTTAAATAGTTCTAGAAATGGAGTAATGATACGTTTAAAGACACTAGGTATTACATCCAAGCCAGTGGGGTTAATTCATTTCAGCATGTGCCTGTCATTTTGCGCCACTGAATGCTAAGCCCTCATTTCACAATTCATCTAAATGGATTTGTCCCCAGCTTCCCAGTAAATCTATTTTATAAAAAGTTCTGAGCTCTCAGCAGTATTCTTGACAAGAATCAAGATGAAACCAAGGTATTTTGGATTATACTGTAAAAACAGAAAGAGAAGAAGCCAGCGGTTGAGTTGTCTCAGAGCGGTGCCAGCCATGAGCTCGCTCTCCTTTTTGTTTTTGTCATTTCATTTTTCAGTGTTGTCTTGAGCGTGGTGGTGGTGTCTTGTTTTGGCCAAAGATGGAAGTTCTTTTATCTTTCATTAGACCAGCAGTATTGTTGAAAGCAGGGCAGTGCCCTTCGGTGTAAATGAGGTCATTGTCACATCTGACACAGAGCTGGACATGCTGCAAGGGGGCTGGGTGCCACAGCTCAGAATTTGTCTACTAAAAGTTGTGCTTTCTGCAGAGTTTGGGGGGATGGCCCACTCATTTCTTACCTTCTTACCACCCTTTAATTTTCAGCACATGTTCAGATATATCTGTTTCTCTTCATCCCATGGAGGCTAGTAATTTTAACTAGTCATATTAATCAGTCCAACTGTTCAAAGATAAAAGCAGTTTGTACTTTACAGCAGTAAGGGACATGATCGAGGGAATTGACGCTGACCTTGTTCCTCTTGACAGTTGTTCCCAACTTGTATTTAAATGAAGATCGCTGCTTTTGTTTCATTTCCCTAGAAATGCTTGTGTGCCTGAAATAATAAATTGTTCAAACAGCAATTTTAACCTAGGTCTTGAAGCGTGAAATTTCATGACACCTTGGAGTTCATCTAACAGCTTGCTGCTTCCTACTGGGCTGCTTCTCTCTCATCCTGTAGTCCAGGCACTCCTCCTGCTTCTCCTGTGCCAGCTCCAATACTTGTCACTTTTCTTTTTTTTTTCCTTTTTTTTTTTTTTCCTCCCCCATCCTGAATTGTTATTTTGCTAGCAAAAAGCTGAAACACTTTCCTGAGAGGTCAGGTGAGCCCATGGGAGGAACAGGGCTGGGAACAGCAGGATTGCCCCTTTGACATCAGCAAGCCTTTCCATCTTAAATGTCTCCCGAGGTCTACCACAAGGTGCATTTTGGCAAATGCTGAAAGCTGCTGCCAGCAGCAGCCCTGCTGCCTCCTGCCCCAGGTAACACGTTCCTGCCCGTGTGCCGGTCCTAGGGGCCCTGGTACAGCCCCTTCTGAACTGAACTGAGGAACTGATATGGTTTAAGAAGCACATTTTTTAAAAGTCCTAACTTCGCTGGGGTAGTTCTACCCATTGTACTGCAAGGCTCAGCAAATACTCCTGGTGTACATGGTGTTTTGGGGGGGGGTTGGGGGGGCGGCGGGAATTAGTTGAGATGTTTTCGTTGCTACCACCTTGGCTCTGCTGATGTAGGTGTTTGTGGAATCATTCTGGAATATCAAAGAAAAAAGTGATGTTTTTTTAAACTTCTGAGACAAATCTGACTTTTTAACCCAATTTCAGTTATCTGCCATACCCATGAGAAGCAGGGAGCTTGGAGACAAGAAGTTCTTAAGCAGTAACTGAAGAAAATAAATGTTCAAACTACAGAGTAAACAAAACTGACCCACTAAAATTTTAAACAGATATCAGAAAATCTACTTAAAGCTAATGTATTCCCCACTATTAGAAAAATCAGGATCTTCACCTTCTCTGCACTCCTGTATACTCTTCCCCAACTAAGTAGAAAACTCCTATCCATTTCCAACTACTGTTGCCTACTCATAGAACAGGTTTATTGCTTTTATGATTTTCCAACCAGTTCTACCAAGTAAATCAATCATATTAATGTAAGAAATCTGTGACAGTGGAAATTTTGGAAGCTTTTGAGTAAATTAGAGGATTGCAGTCTTTGACTTATATCCAGTTTATTAGGATTTCTTCTACCCAGCAGTTAGGCAATCTATTTAAGCAGCCCTTTGCTGAGAGCACGTATTTGCAGAAGGCATTAAGAGGTCTATGTGCCATAGTAGTGCCCATGGCTTCACCTTTTCTCACAGCGGTAGTAATGTTGTTACTAACTGGCAACCAAAACAGCTGATGTTGGCAGAAAAGAGTTTGCAAACTTGACTAAATGGGATTTAACAAATTAGATTGAATCGGGTTATGTTGCAACTTAATTTTGTTTTGCATTTTAAAAGTTGTCCTGTAGTGATATTGAGACACAATGCACTATTATATTAATGCATTATCGTATTAAGGCATCTGAATGTATCTGTTAATTTTATAAAAACTGGGTAACAGCCTGATGGAATGCAGATTCATCAGTTGTTACTGATTCTCAAATGCATTCAACTGGCTTCTTTTTTTTATTCAGGACAGTAAATTTCATTTATTTTATTTACGCTATATATTTAATTTAGAAAATGAAACTACTTGTGCTCAACCTCTTTGAATATATTCAGAAAAAAGAAGTTCAGCCATAGCACAAAAATTCTAGCTCCACGTGTTTTTATCATAAGGAAAAGCTTTTTACGTCTTAGTGCATCGTTTTGTAATTTTACAGGTTCTCTTACTACTTAAGTACTTACTACTTTTAAGACTTAAGTTTTTCATAGGCTAAATTTTATCCTGAGTATTCCATTATTTTGTCCTCTCTCTTTTCCTGGTAGGACTTTATGGTGTTGATATGAAAAATACCTTTTTTCCTACACTGAACTGCTGGAACATGTTGGACCTGGATTTATTTATCAAGTGCAGAGGGTCTGCCCAACAATGTTCCTTCTGCCTGTCCTGTTTGCAATGTTTGTCAATCATGGTAACAAGTAACCTTCAATAAAAAACATAAAGAGGTTTTAGACTTTAAACAGGTTCTTCCAGTGATTTACATTTCTGTACAGCTTTGAATTGGCTGCTTGTGCTACTCTTAGTTGACCTAAGTATAAATGAAATGAACCTGTTTTTGTAGATAACTATTTAGATAAATTGTAGTTTCATTGCAAAATATGGAAGAGTAGACAATACGTAGAATTCCTCTTGCAAAATACAACTCTTACAAGTTGGACTGTATACATACAAAGCATTCCTGCCTCCTCAGTTACCTGTACCTGCATGTAATGTGTGCGTTCTGGGTGTGTTTTTCCAGAGAAGACAAAGACCTCCCTTCTCAAGCTGGTCACAGAATTCAACTGTGCATGGTGCAAAGAGTTTGGGTAGGAACTGGTTTGAGATTTAGGGAAAAAATATTTGAGTTGTCAAGAGAGATGTAATGAGCCACCTGAAGCCTAATGCTCAAACTGCTTACTTCATCAGTCAGGCTTGTAACTGCCAGGAAAATGTTCTTTCAGCTATATTTATGTAGAGCATCCAGATGTCAGTTAGTTAAATCACAGTCATATATTCTCTAGAGAGATTTTAGGTCTTGTTTCTAGTTAAACGATACAGCAGGTGGTAATCAGAATTCAGATCAGATGTCAACTACACCAGAAGTTTTTGTCATCTCTCTCTCCCCCCATTTTTGTGTGTGTTTGTGCATGAGGTGGACAGAGGAAAACATAAAGAAGTGTGGTACTACTTTGATAGCTACAGTAAAAGAGATTCTACTATAAGAAAAAAGAAGGAAATGCTAATCACATTTCTCAGCAGTTTATTTTGTTTTACTTAGTTTGAAGAACTGACTCAACCTGTTTTAATAATTAATACATTGTGACATCTACAGCAAAGAATTAGAAAATTATAAGTATGCATACAAAATATTTTAAATTGAAATTAATTTGATTTGTTGTTCTGAATTTTATAAAGAAATAGCAAACTGAATATTTTCTATCTCTTTTCTTCTTCACTGACTACTTTTTCATTACAAGTGTATGGTTATGTATATTACCTTTAGTTTTTCATGAAGCCACCATTACTTTTTGTAATAGATGATGATTTTTAATTTCATCATAATTGAATCTGAAGATTTCATATGTTTGAAGTCTTCATGTTATTCAAAATCTGTGAGCGTGGCTTGATTGGGAATGCTTGGTGGTCATAGCTTTTTAATTTTGTTAGGTCTTTGGTAGAAACAACTTTCTTTTTAGTTCTTAGTTATCAATTAAATTTATTCATTAGCCATTGTTTTATATGAAAACTATATGTATAAATATTTGTTGTCCTACATAATTTGACAGTCAGAAAACCCACAGAATTATGCTTTTGTTCATACATGGCATTATTCACTAATAAACCCAAAGTTTGTGAATTAGTGAATAGTGTTATCACAAAGACTTAAACACTTTTTGTCAGAATTCAGAGGTAACTTAAGGCATTGAATCTTGGTTAGTGTCTTTAAAAAGGCCTGAATGTCCTGAGTTTCCATACTGTTGTATTGAAGCTTTTGTGAACTGCCGGGCTGGCCATCTTGCCAACCCTGTGTAGTCCATCATCTCACCCAGTTAAGGAAGACCTCCTGGTCTGTGGTTCCCCCTAGATGGTCCCTGACATCTCCTGTCTCAAAGGTGTTTGGATTTAGTAGGCAGCCTGGCAGCTGGATCTCAGGCTGCTCTGAGAATTGGCCAGCTCAGATAAAGAATACAACTTTCCCTATATCACTCAGGACAGCTGCATCTCAAAGACAGATTATTTTATTCCTGAATAAGCTACTCAAGATTCGTACACTTTTCAAGTACTATCAATGGAGTAAAGGAAACATAAATGCTCTCTGAGTTAAGATTACCTTCTGGGATAGAAGTTCTTCTCTGATCATTGCCTAAAAATAATTTTTTTATCGTAAGCCTGTGTCCTCTAGTGGATTAGTCTGCTATGCAAGATTGCTTTGATTGCATGACCACACGTAGGCAAGAGTAGCCAATGAGCATACTGTTAAATAAGAAGCTGGAGCTTTGGTATTTGGAAAAAGAAAACAATGCAGACAATCAAATGTACTAATTTCAAAACTTTTAGACCAGTTTTGTTTGTGGTGCAATGTCATGCTGAGTGTGAGCCCCAAGCAACAAAAGAACACTTTATTTCAAAAGAAAGAGGCTAAGGGGTGTGCTCATTAGATGCAATGCATGCATTCCTGGGGAGGAGGAAAAAAAACCCAAACACAACTACATTTTTTTTTAAAGGTAGTGCATAACTTAAGGCTGTCCCTTGATGGCAGTAACTTTTGAACTGAAAATTTATATACATTCCACGTGCTTATTTTCCTCTGCAGTTCATGAATAAATGAACTGGTAGTGCAACAACAATACTATAGCTCAGTGTACTGCAGTTTTTGTAGACTGTGAAGTAGATGGTTTATGCCATACCAGTGTGGTCACCTAAAGATGAATATTGATAAGCCTCAAATGTTACAGCAGTCAATCTTGTATAATTTTCTCTTTCACCACACCTATTAATTTTTAGGAGGAAAAAAAAAAAAAAGGAATACTAATGCTGTCTGATTTTGCATCTTTCTCTCTCCTTGATCCTGTTGACATCACACTACTGTGGGTTATTTCCCACAAATATAACAGTAGGGCCTCCAGCTGGAATGTGTGCTGCTCATCACAAACCTTTGAGCCCAGCAGTTTGGCCAGGTTTCAGTCCGCTTCACTGTCCTTCTCTGGTTCATGCCTTGCCAGTTTCTCTACGCGGATATTATGGGAGGCAGCACTGGAAGCCTTGCTGAAGTCAAGATACAAATCATCACTGCTCTCCTGTCTTCCACCGAGCCTGCCTCCTCACGGGAGAGGTCTATCAGATTCAGTAAGCGTGATTTCCCCTTTGTAAATCCATGCTGCCTATTCCCAATCATCAGCATGTTTTTATTTCATTATTTACAGTACTACCATGAAAATATGTCTTTATTAGAAAAAGTTGAGACTAGAAAACAAATTAGTTGTGTTTTCTTAATAATACTTTAGAGAATTCATACTTCAATGTAATATAACCTGTGTGACAATAGATCTGTGATTTTCAGGATTGTAGGTGTAAGTAAATATGGTCCTAAGTCCTCGCCTTCAGATGTTATTTTTAACAAACTTTATTGTCACACAAAAAAGTATAAATACATGTCTTTCCAATAACTGGAACAAATTGTCACGGTTAGGCACCGTGTCTGGCTCCACAGATCTGGTTCACATGCAGATCTGCTTAAAGCGTAAAACCATGTTTCTGCTAGTGAAGTGTCCAGGCTAAAGCAGCAGAGTTGGTATGGCTGTTTTTTTTTCTAGTATCAAAAGAACAGAAGAAGTAGCATTTTTTCTTTGTTTAGAAATGTTATTATTTAAGTATGTTAATTGGCCATTTCCACCCTATTTATTATTAACAGCTTGACAAGTTTAGAAAAACTTTTCAGGATCTGTAACAGTAGCTGTTTCTGAGTTTTGCTAATTAATAGTGTCCAATGCATTAATTATTTATTTTCGAGCATGTTTACAATGCCCCAAGTGGGATAATTCATGCTGCCCAAAATTAATGTGAAAATGTTACAAGACTGAAGATGGCCAGAGGCAAGCTATTTGACAAGGCCTGCCAGTCTCATGTGTGTGTGTGAACTTCAGTGCTTCCAGCTTGGTGCTGCTGCCTTATTAATATAATTGTTGGTATTAAGGGAATCTGTATTCAGGGGTCTTTTCCCCCTGAAGAAATGCTGATTAGTGGGTATTTAATGAGTTCTTGTACTTCTGTCAACTGTAGCCATATTTTCATACGTCGTGACTCAGAAATGCATGAGAATGTTTGTTGTGGTAGATTGGTGGGTAAAGGTAAAATTTTCAAAATAAAATTCTCACAAAGCCCATGTCTTACGTGAAGCAGAAAACATGTTAAGATTATACTCAGCAACGTGCTGAGGAAAATGTCTGTTGTGACCTATGGCAAGGAAAAAAATAATTTCAATGTTAAGAAGTGCTTAGTCTAAACCCATACGCTGTGTGAGGGTACTTACAATCTTTGATCTTCATTGTGGTTTTAATGGGGGTGTTTCAGTGAAAAATATTAGAAAGATGGTTGTCAAAGCCTGATGGTGATTCTGTGCTAGTAAAAGTCTTTTGAAGCTCTTGGATAGAGACTGGTCTGTAGATGTAAAGGGTGGCTCTGTTCTCCAAAGCAAAAGGGAGTGAAACCTGCCCTCTGTCATTTGGAAGGGAAAGGACTTCTTCTGTCGTGGAGTGCCAATAAAAAAGACAAATGCAGCCAATGAGGAGAAGTGTAATCTTAGGCAGATTTTTCTTTTCAGCAAATCAATTCATGTCTTTTGTTCTTCTTTCTCATTGTATACAGGGACTGTGAAAGGCTTTGCCTTTTCCCCAAGGTGTGTTTCTGGGAAGCAGTACTCATTTCCCATACATACAGCGATATTCTAGCATCTTTACTACCTTTTTTGTTCTCCTAATTATACGCCTATTCATGTTTAAAGAGTTTTTAATAAATTTTGCCCCACTCAATTTGGAAATTACCCTGAGCAGTACTCCTTTCTTTTTTGAATCCAACTTCTGTTTTGCTTAATGTTGTTATTTTCTTATTAAAAACTATATTTCAAATTCCAGGCACATTGAAAGCAGACATTGGTACATTTCAGCTCCATTATCTTTGTTGGAATAATCTCTGTCCACAAACATGACACTGACAGCATTTTTAAATTTAATTCTAGAAGTTGAACTGCTTTTCCCTATCTTTAGTGTGGCCACTCAGAACCAGCTGAGCCTTCTCTTTGTCTTCTAACTTACTCATTTCCTATTTGTTTCTGAGGCTGATAAAATATCCTTTAATAAAATTTTTTCTGGTTTTTATGGCACGTACCAAAGTAAAGAACCTGAATGGAAACAGAACAATGAGTCACTGTTGGTTCAGCTCTGCTGAGCACAGAGATGCTCTGTGTTCAGCACTCTCCACCCTGGCCACAAAACCTCTACCCTTCTTGTGAATGATGTATTTATGTTACTGTTAAAGAAACATGGACAAAGACGGTGATGTGTTCCCCTACTTTGATACCAACCAGAATAATTTTGTACATTTTTCTATAGCCAGCTATGGATATCTCATATAATTGAGCCATGACTTGTAGAGTTAGTGAAAAACAACTATACAAAATGATTTAAATTTGCCAGTTCATGAATGAATCCTAAATGGCTAATGGGACCAAAGAAGTGAGGTCTTGCACCAAGAGTGCAAGAAGAACAAATTACCGTAATAATGTGATATACATCTGCACTGACTTGTTATTTGTGTGCTTAGGTTCTCAGATGGAGTGTTCAATGTTTGACGTATATATACTTCTGTGTTCTTCCTTACAGTGTTACTACAGTCAAATAGTTATTTTACTATTTCATTTCTGAAGTATATATATCTCTATAAAACTACTATGCATTGTATTTAGACAGTAGGACAAAAATGACAATATATCTTAGTTATGCTTTGGAAAGAGCCACTGATTTTCTCTGTGTCACGTTTAAGTCACAGAAGTGTGGGGGTTTGTGCTGTGACTGTTGAGCTATATTTATGGTAGTTGTGCCTGAATATATAATGAAGTGTTGCACTGAATTTGAATATTGGCCGATGTTGACTTTTGTTTGGAGTGCATTAAACACTGTCATCTGAATTGTAGCTCAGATTTTACTGGCACTTAATGAGGCTGGTGGATTCTGGAGAAAACTCTGCTATCAGTCTTTCAAAAGTTGAACTAGCAGTAGTTGGAATGTAGATGAAAATCTATTTTTTAACTGGACTTTTAATACTGTACTTAATCAGGAGACATCTATGCTTTAAGATACATTGGGAATTTATTTTGACTCTAAGGTTTGTGGTTGAAACTCTTTTTCTCTTGCAACAGTGAAGACACTACAAAGAATGTAAAGCAAGCCCAACACAATGTAATACAGACTGTAATTCATCTGTCATCCGATTTTGCACTGATTTAAACTAGATGTCATTTCAAAATTGCTTGACATAGGATTCTTTTTCAAGATTTCAGCAAATAACTAAATAACGACCCCCAGATACACTGCAATACTGACAAACTCAGTTATACAGTGATTCAAAGTATTTATGTATGAAACAAAATTTAACAGGTATTTCAATATTAATTGAGATATTTTAGAAGATCATTCTTAAAAGTCAACCACTTCTGGTGGAAGATCGGAAGTGGATTTACAGCAAATTATTGTGTGTAAATATGTTCATTTCAGGAGGTTCATAACATTTCTTATCACAAGGTAAGAACTTAATGAGATAAAACTATATCCTCATGTACATAATATGGGCATCTCCTTATTTTTTGTTGGAAAACTGAATTTTTTAAGCTAATAGACCTCTACCTTTTGTAGAATTGTGGTAGATGCTGAAACTCATAAACTATGAAATTGCTTTTTACTTTAGGGCTATAGCATCTGTACC
This sequence comes from Falco naumanni, assembly GCF_017639655.2. Classification (NCBI taxonomy): domain Eukaryota; kingdom Metazoa; phylum Chordata; class Aves; order Falconiformes; family Falconidae; genus Falco; species Falco naumanni. The sequence goes on from NC_054067.1 coordinate 18,133,931, forward strand.
CTGCTGTCTGGGAGTAGGTCCTTGTGTGAAGTTCATCAAGCATTCAGGTGCCAAGTCTGGCAACAGGAAAGAAATACCACTTGAATTGTGTATATTGTCAGCTCAGACATCCTTTTCGAAACCCAAAGTCCAATATGAATACAGATGTATCAATGCTGTGTCCCATTCTCACAAACCAGTGTTCAAGAGCTTTGCTCCTGTCACTGTGTAAACACTCAAAACTGTCAAATGTGCATGTTTTGAAAACTCCTAAATTACTGTAAAATTGAATTTCACCTTTTGCTTAGCTGTAGTCAATTGATTTACATAGGTTTCAAAATGCAGCTAATCGGTTTTCAGGGCTCTGAGAATGCTTCTAATGCATTGATTGTCAGTAAACCTGATCCATTTGCAGTGTTTGCATTAAATTTGACTCTATTACTGTAATAGTCTAAATTATTTTAAAATAATGATCACTTAAACTTTCTCTTAATGCAGTTCCAATCAAATGAGGATATAAAATTCTCTACAGAATTTTTTCTTTTTCTCTCTGCCTTAAACCTGCTTTTCAGAGAGTTTTAGAAATCTATCCAATGTGTTTGTAAGGCCACAGGCATTCAGTTTTACCCTGCTTTCTGGAGAGCAATCAGTGCAGATTTTTATCTTTTGATTGCTTCATATGCTTTCCTGTCTCTCTCTCTCTGGGGAGAAAGCAGTGATCTACTATTTAGTCAAAAATGTTTTATAAAGTTTTCTGTTTAACATCATCCTGGTGTTCCTGAAACACTTTTGTTTCACTTAAAGCAATTACCCTCCCCCTTGGATTTTCCATCTTTCACATACTGTGTTTGGAAACTACTGTATACCTTCTTAATTTATATTTGTTTGAATTACGTATGTCCAAAGTGACTCACTTTTGTCCATGAATATCATCTTATTGGTTCTTTGAACTCTCTCTGAGTTTAATTACTGGTATTGAAGCAGAGTACAAGCCACAAACTTACTCGGTAAGGCTTGACAAACAAGTTAAACAGATTATGACTTTTGATGGATACTTTTGACATTGTAATTTGGTAGTACAGTCACTATATTTTTGTCTAGCTTCTCTTCCAAACCATCCAGCCTAAATAATCTGAATTGCCCAAGGAGTCATTTTATCCTACAAATTTATGCAAATGTGTTCTGTACAAGTTAACATATTACATATACTGAATTTTATTCTCAAGCTTAGCATTTCATTTTATCAGTCTGTCATTATAAATAGCCAGTTGCAAATTAGCAGTTCTAGCTGACTCTCTTTAATCAATTTCCTTAGCAATTGTGAGGTTCAGAATTACTTCCAGAAGCATTTAATAATGCCACTGTTACATTTATATGGCATCTCAGGACAAAGGGGTTAATCATGACACAGAATCTAAACTGCAGATTGACAGAAATAAATCAGATGAGGGAGAAGAATTCCCACCAATATTATTTCACAAACGGTGGCATCTAATTGCCTTCCGTGTGTTCACCAGGACTGCTCTGAATCTTGTTTCTGAATGATTGATTGCTCAGCTCAGCTGTTAAACTGGATTTGCAGTTTATCTAAGGCTGTTGCGAAGTGAGTAAGCCTTGAAAATGAGTTGAGCGGCATCATACATTACTGTTGGCCGCTGTGTTTGTTAATGCTGCACATCTAGCCCTCTGACATTATCACAGACATTATAATCTTCTATTACTGCAGGGGAATGGCCTGCTATCAGTAATGTGTTCAGTCCTTGAAAGATTCAATATCAAAAGCCATTTACTTCTGTAGGATTGCAAGTTTGTTCTATGGATTGCTATTGCCTTGTAAAGGCAAATACGAGTTGTTTGGCCACTATGTTCAGCCTGGAGCATCTTGAGTAGCTGCCACTATACATACATGTAGCATTTAGGTTGGACATTCTCAATAATGCTGGCCTCATATGTAATCTGTGTATGCTGATATAGAATGACTTACTGTGTTGTTAGCTTTTTCCTCTCTGCCTCTACAACAGTGGCAGACCTGTCACACCATTATCCAGAGTGCAAAGCACATCCCTGGTCTTCAGTTGTACACTCACGACAGAGTGCTGGATGGTACTGTAGAACCATGAAGACAAACCAGAGCAGAGAAGAATAGTTGAAGGTTAGTTTCACAGAGTACCTCTATTCAAACACTGGAGAAGGAACAACATTTTCCTGATTTTTCATGACCGTTCAAGCTGACTGAGCAATTAACTACAGTATATTATCTTGCTTTTCAGTCTATGATTAGCTTGAAAATTAATACCACATTTCAAATGCCTTGGTTTAGGTATTTCCAAAGTATGAATATGTTACATGAGTGAGGTATTAATTGAACGTAGTCCCAGTCACAGATTTGAGCTGACATATACAATGTATTTGAGTCCAGCTGGTAAGACTAATAAAGAATACTTGTCACCATGTATTATTTGTATTTAGAGGGAGAAAATAGAGAAGATTTAATGTATCTGCATAATATACAAAACTATGCTTATGAAGAGACAGTGCTGTTTTATAGTCGAAGTCTCGTGAATTGGCTCTGTCCAGCATCCACCTGCGCTCTTATGGCTGTTTCTAGTGCTTGCTGTAGGCTCTTCTGACATCTCTTGCTATGGATAAAGTAATATTGAATGTCATTTTAGGTCACTTTCATAGAGAAGCAGCACAGGCATGTAGTGTAGACTGTGGACACTGGCAGCTTGCCCAGCAACAAAACCAAAATATTAATTGGGAAGCAGAGATGCAGGTGGGGAATACTGTAGGCACTCATTCATTTTGCAGATCAAACGGGAGGTTTTGATTTCATGAAAGATTTTTTTTTCCTTGAATATCTCAAGATTCTGCTTACTTTTAGTTCGATGCCAACTTGTTAAAATATTTTCTGCATGATTCTACATTAAAATTTAAATGACTTTTCTTCCCATAGTCATTGCTTATGGTCATAATTTTAAGCAGCTGATTAATTTGACCATCTTTTGTATGTAAGTCAATAATGGACACTAGGAAGGTTAATGTTTGTAAAAGAAAATATGATATAACAGTAATATATCTTCTGTGGGAGTCATCTTCTTCAGTTACCAGTACAGTTAAATCTGGTGCATAATAAAGATTGCCTGTTGGTCATGGGGCATTACCCAACGGTGGTGGGAGAGGCTTGTGCAATCTTTTTGCTGATGTTGCGTAGCCCTAGTTCTGCAGTAGAGCTCTTGGCAATCCTTCCTTGGTGTTGTGTTCAGGATGTGGGCTTGAAGAATTCACACAGGAGTTTTAAAAGCTCTGTGGAAGTAAAATAACTTTCATTTTTCCATTGTTTTTTTTTTATCACCAAAACCACATAAAATTAAATAAAATAAAAAAAAAGGAAAAAGGAAAAAGAAAAGCCTCTCTGAAAGCCTCTCTGAAGTAATGTTTTGAGAAACATGTCCCTTTCCTATTCCTTTATCATAATTGACAGGCCGTAGAAGCTCATCTCCCAAATGTTTCATGAAAAATGTTTTGCCAGGATGGCTGAGCAGGCTACACTGAAACCAAGTCCCGTCTGACATATAAATAATCTCCACCTTGAACAATTTGGAGCTGTAGTGAAAGTGTCGTCTGATAACAGATGGGTGAGTCCATGCCACAGCAGCTGAGGGAGCTGCAAGAAATGCCATGAGGCTGGATTTTATTTATTTATTTATTTTCCAAAGCCTCTCTATTGCTTCCTTGCCACAGAAACCTATTCCCCCAGCTTTCAAAGTGAGAAGAAAATTTTATTGTCTCCTTAATCTCAAAGTCCTTTTCCACCAGTACTACCTAGAGAGCAAGGGGACAAGATCTATGCTGAGACACAGCAAAGCAGTTTTCCTTCACTCAAGAGGTTCTATTTGCAAAGTAAAACATCTATCATAAAGGTCATTTTTACTCCAGCGGTTCTGGCTCCCTCCTCCTGAACAGGTAACAGTGTCAGCTAAACCCAGCTGCACAGAGCAATTCAGATCCTCCTCGCGAGGTCTACGCTCGTATCGCTCTTTCAGGGGTCACAGAGAAGATTGCTCTTTGGCCATAGATTTCCATATGAAATAAAATACAGACTCCATGGACCGTGACGTTTGATTTTTATCCTTCAGTTTCCCCTTCGCAACATCCCTATAGGCTCTCTTTAGGGTTTATCCTGACAAACACTTAAAAGAGATGATAAAAAAAGTAAAGCAAAAATGAAATAAGAAGTCAAAACAAAGATACTCATGAGAGAATTGTCTCCCGATTGGGGACTCCCCATGGCATATCACAGATTCTCAACCAGACTTCCTAAAATTAACACCAAAGGGAGATGGTTTTATTCCAAACGGTAACACCCGAAAAAGCCTTAGAAAGCTGAATTTCAGAATTCTCACTCTTCCTGAGCTGATACCTGCAAGTGGGATGAAGCCAACATGGCAATTTCTGAGCTAAAAGGTGAGCTCGTCAGTGCTCCTTGTCTGTGGCAGCCTGCCACGGGGAACTGAGGGGGAGAGAAACTTCTGGCAAGTGACTGTCTTCACTAAGACCAAAGTCGGGTACTTCAGGCAGAGTCCTGAGAGTATGGCCTGAAGTGTTTCTCATGCAGAAGCAACTCTGAGATTGCTGCGAGACTGCTCAAAATTGGACCTAAGCAAGATCTATATTGCGTTTCTTTAGCAATTATTTTTGGGGTGGAGTAGAGGGGGTATCATGGTAGTGTTTCCCTAATCTTGGGGTCATTGTCTCTTCATAGACTTCCAAGGAGCCGCTACATGGCGCTGGCACTGAGCGCTGCACGCAGGCCGTGCTCATGGATGTGAGTGGGTCGGGCGGGGGCAGTGTGAGGGTGGTCTGCAAACTGCTGAGTTCCAAGTGCTTCCTCCGAGTCAGGGTTTCCCAAGCCTGGGTACCTGCTTCTCTTGAGGCACCTCTCGGAAGTCAGGGTACCAAGGGAGTCGCATGTGCTTCCTTGGATCCTTTTTTCACATTAGACTCTTTTTCATGGAGTGCATATTCATTTACTTTAGAACTTAGGGAGCTTTGGTAACAACCGGTGGATTATTTCTGTGCTCTGGCATGACTGCACTGAAGGGCGTCACTGGATGGGGACAACTGCGAACTGCAGATTGCCAGTTATGTACTGCAGATATTTTTCTTTGTGTGAGAGCAGAAGTTTTTATTTTTAAGTGCAGCCTGCCAGCAAATTTGAGATTTACTGTTTGAAGTTTCCATTGGACTTTGTAACAAGATTAAGTTGGTTCAAATGAATTATCTAAAATCAGCTAAATCATGTTAATGCTGTTTTAAGGAAGAGCTTTTAAGCTTTTAAACATGGAATATGGTTGAATTTATGCGGCTTTATAGTTTACTGAACTTTTTAATCCACATTCCTATTTTTCTCCTTTTGCTGCATAACAAAAATCCTACTGAAACAGTGAATGTCTATCATCGGAAGGCTTTCTGGATATATGGTGCCACTAGAAGCTCTCTTTCAACAGGACTGAAATGTCATTACATAATTCCACTTTCATTGATTCACAAAGATCAGCAGTGACTATGTTTCATTCTTCTTGTGCTGTGGTGGTGTAAGCAGCAGCTCCTCACACTTTCAACCTGAAAAAAGTACAATAACATTTTATTGTGAAGCATTAGGCAATTGGAACCTTAATTATTGGGAATCTCAAGCTTCATAGCTTTAATCCTGAAATATAAATGAAATAGAAGCATTAATATTTATTTATTGGTATTATTTATAAAGTGCAACACAGATTTATGTGTCCAGGGATTTCTTTCAATTTTTAATAAATATTTTTAAAACAGGGGAAAATTAATAATTAAAAAAATTCCTCACACGTCTAAATTACACCAGATAATATAAAGATGCACATTATAGTAGCTCACGAGAGAATACAGTTTGAGAAAATTGTCAACATAAATTTGTCTGATAAGGTCAAAGTAATGCTGCTGACAGTAAAATAAGGAAGAGAAAATACTTTGCTGCTTCCAGGCATCTTCATGTTAAGTCAAGTAAAGAATAAAAAGAACAACTCAAGATATATAAGTAAAAAAATTCACTCAAAGGAAAAACGTAGAAAATGCTTCTGTATTGTCAGTTCCCTTGTAATTCTCTGTGTAAATGAAGTGCTCTTGCATGTGCAGGTTGGTTTGAGCTGAGACTGAATTAAGCAGTAGATTTTGTTATGTCTGGATCAGGTGAGTGCATCCTTTGCAACCCAAAATTATGATCAGAGTAAGGGTTTAAGTCCTGACAGTCAATCTTATGATTGAAATTCAGTTTCATATTTCCATTCGACTTTATTCACCATGGAAAAATCTTGATACTGTGAACACAAAATTGAAGGTGTGGGCTTTTGTTTCCTTAGCATCCCCAGTAAGAAGAAATTTGGAAACCACCTTTGTGCTTTTTGACATTGTGTAAATACAGATCACATCTAATCTTTGCTTGCCTTTTGTGACCTGTATATGAAGAGTTTTTAAAAACTATATGAAGGTCTAAATATAGACATATGAATCTATAAAAGAATTCACATGGCAGATATGAATATTCACTCACTTGTTCCTAGTTTTTGGACTTTTTGCTCTGATTATATGTATTATACTGTACATGATTCATAGCTGAAATGTTTTTATTCTAGAAATGTATAGTTGACATTTTCAGGCATATTCAGCAGAACACTAATTGTGGTCGTGTTGACGTTAATAGAAGTGGTTAGCTCAGGATGGAGTGCTGCGGCTGCCTCTATGTTTAAGAACAGGATGAGGATTTAATTTCTTAGATCTTTACAAAGGATGTTATGTCAGATTAGCCTCAGTGTATTCACATGAAAATACCCTGCGTATGCACTCTTTTTTTTTTTTTTTTCCTTTAGGCAAATTTATCTGTCATGCTAGGTTGCAGAAAGATGGGAGAAGAATCATTGTGTCTTGCAGTTGGGTTTCTTGCTGCCATGTACCTGTGACTCTAGGACCATCCAATGTGCCTTTCCTCAAGACAGTTTATGGAATTATTTTGGGAGAGAATGAGCTTTTATGGACAGCGTCCTAGTGATTAGGGAGAGTCAGGTGCTGAGGAGTCACTTGGGGCAGAGCAGAGCAGACCAAGGATAGCAGGGAGCACAACACAGCACCTCCAGAGCAAAAGGAAGGAGGTGTTTAGAGAAGGCGGCAGCCCAGATGTTAGGAGCAGAGCAGAGAAAGTCCACTCAAAGCAAATTCTCCTAGAAGAATAGAAAAGTAAGTAATAATAACAAGAAGAATAGACAGAAGTAAGATCTTTCTCTTGTTTCTCTGATGGTTGTGTTTTTGTCAGTGATGCTTACAAGTGCGGGTTAATAGTATTTAATGACAAAAAAAAAAAAAAACAAAAAAAACCGCAGAAAATGAAAAAGGTTACTTTTATTTTGTGGAAGATTTTGTGGAAATATTGGTGGATAGTGTTTTGGCTTGGTTTTGTGGGGTTTTTTTTGGTTTGGTTTGGGTTTTTTTAAGGTTCAGATTTGTTAATAAAACCTGTACAGAAATGAAATTTAATGGGCATTTCAGTCTTGTTGGGATAACAGTGAACTAAGAACAACCTGTGAGGAGAAAAAGGTGATCACTTTAATAATTCTGTTGCTGATAAGAAATGCTTTTGGTTCTCTAGTAATGTTTCCAACATCTAATTTACTTACACGTACCATTTAACACTTGTTTCTTTGACCTGTTAGGGATTACCATCCAGATGTCTCTAAACAAACCCCAGATTATCTGTCCTCTTCTGCCACGAGGATGTAGTAGTTGGGGTAACTACAAAGGTTTTGTTGGTGCTCTACAACATCCTTCAGCAAACTTCTGTCAACTGCTTTTAAGAATGTGTCTGCAACTACCAGCAGCTGCCAGGTTTAAATTCAGTTTGCCTATGATACAGACCTAGTTAAGAAAAAAAAAAAAAAAAAAAGAGGGAAATCATAGGGGAATATTTTCTAGGCCCTGTTGGCAGTAATGATAGAAGTTAATGGGTAGAAACATGAAATTTCACTCAGGGATGAGCTGTCTTGTGATCATATCACTGTCCCATTTCTGTGTTTCCATGCTGTATAAGCTCTTTCTTTCTGCCTTTGCTCCCACTGTTGCAAAAGGCAGCACCAGGAACTACTTGGAAAAAGTCAAGCCTAACTTTTTTTTTTTTTTTTTTTTTTTTTTTTTTTACCATAGTGCTTTCAATTTAAAATGAGAAATTCCTTCAAATCTTTATTAGGTTTCTCTTACTACCTCTGCTGGAGATCCTTGCCCAGTAACACTTCCAGGTTGCTAACCTGAGCAAAGTGTTCCTCCTGCTCGAGTACATGCAGGAGTGTTTGTATCCCCTCTGTGTCCGTCTCAATAGGTGTTTAGATTGTTTCTGTCAAAGCTACTGTAAACTACTTGTCCATTTTTGTTACAATTTCATTTGTGGTGAATTAACAATTCTCTGTGTTTAATTTTAGCTCAAGAGCTTGGTGGTTTTTTTGCTAAAATTGCTTGTGGTATCTAGTAATTTTATTTTTTCTCCCCCCAATTATATGTCCCACATAACCTTAGATGATATATAAGAAACCAGAACATTTTTTTGCTTTGTAAAATTGGAGTGCAATGTGAAGAAATAATACCTTCAAAGGGCACTGTATCTGTACAAAAGCCTGTTTTTTAAGGGTGGTTGTAGTGCATATAACTCTCATACATTACAGAAAATTATTTAAATCCTATAGAAAACTAATTACAGGAATGTCTCCTTTTGTTAACAGTGTAAGATGCTCTCTTTTTACCTTTATAATTATTTGATATAATGTATAACTGAGGGATTTTGTCCCTCCCCTCCTTGCAGTATGTGTAGCCACTGTGGTGATTGGTCTTGGTTCCTGAGAAATAAGCTTATCCTGCTCCTCTTTTGGCATATTTTTCAGCAAATGCAGCCTTTCCCGAGGCATGAATTCTAGCTGTAAGGATACTTTCCTTCAGGTTTTCCCACCATAGAGATTGCTTTTCTTATTCTTACAGTACATTAGATATTTTTCACTTTCAAAATCTATTCATATTTCATTGTTTTTGTCTATATTGCCTCCTGGTTCATATATACTTTATGCATATTTCAGGGTGTTTTTCATATGATACATGAAAAATACCTCTACTGATTTCCTGCGTCTACCTTTGCAGTACAGCATATTGATTATTTTTTGGGTGCTTTCAGTCCCTGTTACAGGAACTTATGTACAAGCAAGCTGAAGTTAATTTTAGAAGTAGGATTTATGAAAGAGCATATCTGTTAGATTGCTGTAATTGATTGCTAAGAGAGCGGACAGATTTTCCTTTACTGGGGGTAATTAAATTCAGTTCTGGTGGTGACACAGGCCATGGGCTGTGTTTGGGAGCTGCTGACTGACGCCTACTGCGTGTATTGCCACACAGCAGCTCAGGCTGGGAGATCAAAGTTGTTCCTTTCAGTCCCAAATAGCAGCGCCTTTTTCAGCCAAAACTGTAAGAGATTTATTGAAAACTTTCTTTTTGAACTTCAGTTTCTCCAATAAAATAATGGTCTCAAACAATTAAACCATGAGAAAAGCGTAGGATTCTGTATATCTGAGAGCCATTTCAGGCCGAGTTTGATCCTCTAGCACTCCCTAGGCTAGGGACTGAGGCATGTGGAAGGATCCCAAGGGATAATCCAGGACTCAAGTGACTTGCACAAGATTACACATAGCAGGTTTATGTGCTGAGAGAGAGTTATTGTGAGGTGTCCTACAAAATAAATACAAAACTGAATTCTTACTTTTACTAGCTTCTCTGGGATGCATTTGGAGTAAGTTACTTTGTTTGTACTGCCCACTGGTGAAACCCACAGGACTGGATTATCCACTACTTCAAGCCCACTACCACTGGGCAGTAGCAGGGCTTCATTTAAAGTGTGTTCCCCACGAGAACAAATGGGTTTGAACTACTTTGATTTGAGTGCTACTTAAATCAATCTTCTAAGAGGCAGAGGGGAAAAAACTAGTTGCTACCTGGAGTAGGCACCACTACTTTCTGCCTTTCTGCATTCACAGAAAACCTCATTGTACAGAAAATCCTAATCTGAATGCCGATTACATACTCTGTGCATCCCTATCTCTGTGTAGCAGATAGAAGTGCCAGCAACATCATGAAGCTGAGCGCAGTTTTTATTCACTCTACACCGCAGGGTTCGTACATACCAAATCCTCACAGTTCTTGGCAAGAAAGCGAGGGCTGAGGCTCCTGCCTCCATGTCATTGGAGAAAGATACATGCTGGTTTGCCCTTGACTTTAAAATTCTGCAAACTTTTAAGTGAAGTTTTGAGGCTCACAATGTAAAATACAAGCAGAAAATTAACTAGTTGGGATTTTTGTTTTGTTTTGTGGTGGTTTTTTTTTTTGTAACCAAGAGCAGGGAGATTAGTTATCATTTCCTATAGGAGACTGTAGGAGTAGCTTGTAGAGATTGCTAAGAAACCCGTAATAGCTCAAGGTCTTTTAGGTAATAGAAGATTGAATGATACCCTTTTCATTTTGGATTACAGTAATTTATGTAGTGTCAGACCTGACAGCATAGGCTGTCAAACCTACTATCTCTGATATTTATCATTTTTTATTTAAGATTCATTCTTCGAAGTTGAATCATAAGGTCTTTGTTCTCACATGACTCAGATTGTATGCTCAGAATCCAGTTATTTGTCAACGTTTTTAAACTTCTGAGGCGTTTATCTTCATTTATGCTTATTTTTCAGTGAGCCGTTTTTCCTTAGTCTGATTAAATATGCTTACCTATGTTCATTAAATATGAGACACTTTCTAGATGGTTCTCACCGTGAAGAAAACACTATCTTTATTATTTATTTATTGATAATATTTTTATTTATTTATTATAATATTATCTATTAAAGATTTTGTTTTAAATTTAATTTCAAATTTAATAATTGAGGGGAAAAACTCACTGTATTTTATTTGTCCTTCTTAGTCATCTTCAATGCTACACAGGCACAAAAATTACTATTTCTCACTTTGTTACTCTATTCTTAATATAGGTCGTATATTGACCAAATATTGGGGGTGGCGTGGGGTGGGGATTTGTCAGTGGGAATAAATTATTATGAATGTCTTTCTGTTTAGAAAAATAACGAGCAACAATTCAGCATGATTATAGTTTCATATATTTTCACATTGAGGTATGAATATTAACAATGCTAAGAATGTGCTCAGCAGAAATAGATGTCTGATACACAGAAACTGAAAACCACATGCCTGCATCGCACTGTTACTGTATGCGGTACAGTTGCTTATTCAGCCCAATTTATCAGCATTTTAAATTTGTCACCCTTAGTACTTATGTTGTCCTTCTCTTTTCACTCGGTATCACAATATATACATCTATGTGCTGAAACAATAATTATTTAAAGAAAACTGCATCACTAAAATAACAGAAACTTTTATTCTTGCATGAAAAAGTGAGCTCTGCAGTATTGAACTAAGAATGAAAATAGTATGTCATCTGTGGATTGTAATACAAATATATTGAAAACCAATGCATTTTGCTAGTGAATCTTTGATGTATGTATTTAGTTAACGTTATTGGACAAAAATATATGGCATTTAATTCTTTGCTTGCAGTAATCAGCAGTCTCACTGGAAGTGTTTGCAGATCAATAGGGGTCCAAACCCATGTGAAACTGTGTCTACTTTGATACAGTCATCACTGAAGTATGTTGTATGAAGTATGACAGAACTGCTTGTGGGACATCTACCTGTGGCGGACAAGCTGGTACATTTTGTCTTCACTAAGAAAAATACCACTTTTAGTCTTGAAGTAAAGAGAATGGCAGTTGCAAGATCACATAGAAATTTAAAATTTATTTTCTGCTTCACTCACAGTTTCAGAGAAGTTTTTTCAAGTAATATTAAAAAAAACCTTTATTTAATAAGCAAGTGTTACCATTAGCACATACCATTTTCCATTTTCATGATGCCTCCATTTTAAAAAACTCAGGAAGGTATTTGCTCTGTGTCCAGCATGATGGCAGCGAGTAAGCATGTTAGAAAACTGTCATACAGCCCAGTACATTAAGTAATGAAATCAGAAGGCAAGAGAAAGAGATTTTGTGTGTTTGTCAACCTCTGACGATTTGGAATCAATAAGAATTTGATAAGGTTGAACTATACTCAGGGATAATTTCCTAGCTGATTTTTCCCCAGCCATATGGCTTTACCCATACTTTCTTTTACTCCTCAGCTGAAAAAGAGATAAGCAGCACAGGATGTATTGGCATAATTAACAAAAAATAGTGTATTGAGTGGGAGGAATTTAATGAGAAACAAATGATCTTTTTTATAGCTCACACTGTCCAAAACCAAATATATTTCACTGGCAGTGTTGGAAAGCTAGATTCCTTTACATTTCTCAGCGGAGCCTGCCTCATGTGAGGTACACAATTACGAGATTGCTTTTTAAAGTAAAAGTAGGTCAGTAGTAGTATTTAGTAAATAGATGTCGTTTATCAGCTTTTGTGGTACAAAATGAACCAATGCTTTGGGAAATATGGATAAAACAAACAGAAGTCATGAAACTCCATAGTTTCAGAGTAAAACCAGGTAAATGTAAGGACCCATGTGCTGATTCATATGCTAAATTATATTTTTGATGGCTATGCTATGTACCTAGGTGTTTTCCCTTTATTATTAGGAGCATCTTTTGTCAGTGGAATCCCTTTGAGTGCTTTACATCTCAGGAGTCCTTAATAATGCATGAGATTTAAAAAATGCACCACATTGCCACTTTTTGAGAATCAAGTGTCACACAAGACAGGATGCACACAGTGTTATTTATGGTTATCTAACATTTACATAAAATGTTTAAAAAAATATATTAAATTTTCATATATTCCTGATGGAAAGAAAAATTAATAGCACTTCAAGTACAAAAATAGACATTTTTTAAGATTTCTAGAGCAACTATTTCTAATTTTTTCCAATCTTTCTGCTTTTCCACTACTCAAGGAAGTTGTATGCAGTGACCTCAGCTCTACATGCAGTAGCACTTTTGAAGAAACTTGCTTACAGTGAGAACAGAAAAAGATCTGAGTATATGAGTTCCTCTGAAAAAAGAAAGATATTTTAATGTTAAATATTTTTAACAAGAAGTAGTCTTGCTCCTTCTGAATGTTTATAATTAGAAATTACTTCATATTCTCACTTTGATGTTCAACTAAAGAGTAGGACACATTTCAAATCATGAGTGCTGTTGACTAGAATGATAAGGTTTGATGAATCTATTTCATGGTATGGTAATATTAAAAATAAGGGGGTTTGTGGAGCATTAGAGTTCATTCCTTGATTATCTTCCTTTTTGTAGTCCAAGCCTTGGACAAAAGCAAAGCTGTTACTGTTTGTGGAAACGTCTGGCTTTCTCAGCAGTACCTATATCAGTCTTGGTGAAATGGTGAAGCCATCAGTCTTTGGTTTAGACTAAAAAAGGAGATGTACGATTAAACTTCAGCCTCTTGATTAACAGAACTAATTATGGAGATGAGAATGCAGTAAGCCCATTAAAGGGAACCTTTGCTCTCTGTGGAAGTGAGCGTACTATATGCTCACTTTCTTTGTTGGAATAAAAAACGTTCCCATCTGTTTTGCTGATGTGAGGACAGCTGTAAAGTTCCCCAACGGGACAGAGCAGTTACAGAGAACTGAAGTCATGGATCTGCAGGTTCAGCACTGGTAATTCTGTGAACTTCTGCAAATCAGCCATTGGAAAACAGGTTTTGATAATACAGCTTGTAAGCTTATAAGGTCACAGGCCTGCTTGAAAATTATGGTAATAGTGTAGAACACAAGTCTACTTCATAAAGAACTGTAAATCTTCATTTTTTTTTTTTTCATGTGCTCATTTGTTTGGAGTTACTGGTTGGCATACATGTTCTGTTAGCAGGTAATGGAAATAATTTTCTTTCTTCATCAGCTGGCAAGAGGACGCTGAGATTTGTTAACACTTGAGAAACACTGCCTTGTATTCTGTTGTTAAATGAAACCTTCCAGAAACCAAAAAAAGGGAAAGGAAACAGTTACCTCTGGCACTTACCCAGTATTTCTTAAACAACCAGCCAAGTCAAAATTGATCAGTCGTAGTGTGAAAATAGTCACATACCATATGTTCTTGTTCTTGTTCAGTGATAACATCAGTTTTGCTAGATGGGTGGCCTTTTCAAAGCTTTGATCAGGTATTTCTGCGTTAATTTTAGCTGATGCTTCAATCCTGAAATAGGATTAATTCTGCGGAGTTCTTGTGATGAAATTCTAGGATAGTAATATAAATACATCAGAAAACAAATTCTTATTTTGTTACAGAAACTTTTGCTAATCTTTTAAATGTTCTACTACCACATAAATAAATATGTAACCCTTATATTAGGTATTTCACATAGTGAGATAGTTAATTTTAGTGGCAGTTATTTACAGAAATGAAAAAATAACTTGTTTCAAATTTTATTGTGCAAATATGTTCTGACAGGAGAAGTGGCACTTCAAAATACCCTGGTTTCCTCATAGCAGTTTTAAAATTATTTATAGGTTTAGTTCAGGTTTGTGCTATTTATATGCTCTTGTGTCTTTAACATACGTTTGTGGACATAATACAAAGTATATATTAGGAAAGGACCATGCTTTTGCTATGTATTTAAAATAGAGGAATTATTGCTCACTCTTTTTATCATGCTGAAACTTGCTATTTACATCCTTTCCAAACTGTATTGACCATTTACTTTTAAACTGCCTTTTTTCAATGATTACTGATATCTAGTATCCATTTCTGTAAAATTCATATAGTTATGACAGAAACATTCAAAGACAATTGAAAAAGTCATAGTACCACCATATTTTCTGATCATCTCATGAATCAAAATGAGCGGATGACTGTTAACTAGGGCATCTTTGTGCATTTTCCAGTAAAACTGTTCTGCTTTGTCTAAGTTGTTAAAAGTTTATTAGAACTGGGAATGTATTATCTTACTCTTTTTGATTCAAACATAAGTCTTTCTGACACAGTAGATACTCTTTTTCTGAATATCATGCATTTAATTTTTCCTTTACTCTCAGTTGTATTTTGATTAAAATAATAAATAGGTTCATGCAAAGATAAAATTTTTAGAATTTTAATTTTTTTCCCTTATATAAGAAAGCAAAAGAGGGACAATTGTAACATTTGGAAAATTGTGGATAGAACTTTCCTTTTTTCTTAGGGTTTCACTGCAGTGACATTTGTTACTGCATATCTTTTTCACTTCTTCTAACGCATTAATATTAGAAACTCTGGCCACCTTTGAAAAATTACTTTTTTCATCTATTTTTTCCTTGTTATTTATGAGACACATGCTAATACCATCTGTTAATGAGTATGGTGATAAACTACATCTTCAGCTCTTCCTATCATGATCTGCTTTGAAGATACTTTCAAGAACTCATTCCTTGATAAATATTATCAGTCTCAGACCAATTTATTATGAAATTTTGATCAAGGTATATGAGAAGAAAGAAAAATGTTTTGAATTAGGTGTATCCTATTTAAAATATCTTGTTGTATACTCTATGTAAAACTTAGATTTAGAAGAATTCTTTACAGCAAAATTTAACTATTTAACATGTACTCTTGAGTGAGGTCACTTCCCCACACAGAACTTACCCTTATGAACAGAATATGGGCAGGGAAATGTTTGTGTCATCTGGCACTTCGGGACTCACACATGACTTTTTAGTTGGGTGAATATGTGATTGGCACAGTGAAATGTTGGCACAATTCATTTTCTATTTACAGTTAGCACAGTGCTAGCAGAATAATTTGATCCAGATTTTTACAAAGCTGAGCCAAACACACCTGGGTTACTGCATGCTGATTAAAATTATGTCTGTGCAGGTAAATATTGTGTAAAGCGATTGTGGCAAAAAAAGTGCACTTTGTTATCTTCTGTGATCTAGAGTGCTCTTACCTATGCATGAACTTCAGACATGCTTACCCAAAAGCTCATCCAACCAAAGCCTCAGCAGGTGTTGGCCGGCACCTTCAATTTGTCGTATTCATCATTAAAACAATCCTGACAAGTTCTGCTGCGTCTCTCTCTGCATAAATGAACCACTTCTGTGCAGAGTCCGGGGATGGCTGAGGCTGGGAGGGATGTCTGGAAGATGTCATGGTACAGCTCCTGCTCAGGGTTCCAAAATCAGCCAAGTGCACTTTGAGCTCATGTGGCTTTAGAAGTTGTAACCCACTCCAAGGAATCTGTGTTCCTGCTGAAAACAACTGGTAGTAAGAAACTCATTGTTCCTTGAAAGGCACTTGACACATTATGAGATCCACTCCTTAACTACTGTGGTATTCAGCAATTGGTTTTTTAAGTAGGTGCTTTGAAAGAACTATTTTGGAATTAATATGTGAAGCAAATAGGGTTTTTACTGAGGACATACTTAGATGTTTCAGTCATTCATTATCACTGTTGAACCTTGATGCAAAGGCCTTTCTTTTATTGTTCTTTATAAATAAGGTACAGCAACACATTTAAAGTACTGCAGCTATGATATAATGCAGGTGAATGTGCATTCAATGATCAGGGACTATTGGAATCAGTAATTGTAAAATACATTTCAGTTTGAACAGTCCTTGAGGGTGTCCCCCCCACTATTACAAAAGTTGCTCTTTAAAGAGAGATCAGATCCCCAGATGCTGGATCTGATCTGTTCTGGCATAAGACCACTCAAGTCAGTGAAGGCGCAGGGATGTGTCAGTTAAGGATATGGTCCTGGGAAGTGGTCATTTCCATAACACTGACACAAACTGCATTGGATTTCTGCTGCATGATCTGATGGGAAGGTAAGATACAAATGGAAACCGAAGTTGACTACTTGAGTAAATAGAAGGGCTCATGGTTGCCCGAGATTACTGTAATTATTGTTCTCAGCAAAATCTTCTATAAACCAGCAGCAATACATTCACTTCTCTCTTTTTTTTTTTTTTGAAAAAAAAAAAAAAAGAGAAGATTCTTGGCGATTTCACTTCCTCTTTGGGGATGAAATTATTTCCTTGACAGTTGGCAAAGGCAGGAGATTCATGAGCCTCAGCAACTGTTTTCCTGGTGGAAAAATCTAAGTGAAATGATTAGAACATCTGGCAAAGCTCTTAAATAAAACAGTACTTTGAAACAGAATTGATTCAGTCTATCCTAGGACAGTACATCAGTGACATTAGAACAATTAATATTCAAGACTTGCTTAATTATAATTCACAGATGTTCTACAGGAAAAAGTGGAAGATTGCGATTTCAGGTTGAGCTCTCATGCAGGCAAACTAATGCAGTGGCACTTTACTTTCTTCCTATAAAAAATATTAACAGCATTCACTGTTCAGTGAAAATTATGTGTGAGAATCTTAGCAGCAGCAAGCATCCAGCATTTGATTTTATGTAAACAATAAATACAGTGTCTTATGAGCTTCTCTATCAACTATATTGACTGAAAAATTCTGCACGTGGTGGCACATTTCAGGAAATTTTTTTGTGCTTTAGGCTTGTCAAATGTAAGGATAATGGTAAACAAACCAAGGAACTCGTGGCTGAGGCAGGTATTCTGCTACCTTTAGCACAAATCTGTGCATTTTTTGCAATCCTCTACCATCCACTTCCTACCAACTAATATCAGGGCAGTCTGCAGGGTGCTGCTGCTTCAGTGGGGGAGTGATTCCCCAGTAATGTAGGCAATGAAAAAAATGGGATATTAGCATGCTATTAAAAATTAACAGTTTTTAATGGTGCCTAGGAGGTAAACCAAGGTTGAAAAGGAAACCTTGGGGACAGTTCTTAGCCTTCAGTGCTTGATTTAGCAATGCTTTTAACTGTGAAAAAAATCGGTGTGTATTAAGTGGTTATGAGCTAGGTATAATTTAGCTAAGAATTGAAGATATATGTCATTTAAGAGAGCTGTGAGAAGTTGTAACAATTTACTGTTGAAAACGAGCAGTTGCCAGATCAAAACGTGAGTAGGTACCTATATTATCAAAGACAAAGATAAGACTGCTCAAGGCATAAGGTGTAAAAGGCTTCCCTTAACTCATCATTGTTCTGAATAAGGTGGGGTGACTGTGGTGGTGGTGGGGTGTATTTAGAGACAAGAAGTCGAAGGCAGATAAAAAGGCAGAGCAGGGAAGAAGTGTGGGGCACAACCCGGGCTCCCAGAGAACACAGCATTAGGAAAAATAGCTTAATGCAAAGGTTTGGTAAGGACCTTGTTGAACAGACCTTGTTACTCTGATCAAAGACATTTTTGTTTTGAAATCTCCTGCTCTCGAGAAGTTATATTTTATAAAATAACAAGTTATCAATTAACAGAATGTTGAGAAATACCTATTATCGTTCCTCCTCCTGAGAAAAAACTCAGAGTCAGTATTTTTTGTTAGTTGCTGAGGTCAAAAGTACAGCTACCACTGTAGATGGAAAAACAACTCTATGATTTCATGAAGTCACTTGGGAATTCTGTGAGTGAGTTGAAACGCAACCTTAACTCATCTGAAAACAAAAGTGCTTTTATAGGAGATCTGCATTTGAGATTTGACTAAGAAAAAAAATAAATCTTTTACCATGACTCCACCAAGCTAGCATCTTCCAGCGATGAGCTGCAGTTTACACAGTGCTAGCCCTGTTCCACTCATATTTAGCCACCTGTTAATTGGGAACAAACTGTTACAATAATTCATGGTTCATGGGAAAAATTTATGGGTATAGCCATTTAAAATCAAATAGTGAAATATATTTCTGAGTTCCAAGAAAGGGGGATCAATTGTTGAAAACTCCTGCTTCCAGACAGTTGAAAATATATCTAGTACTACTAATTAAAATTACTCAGCTGAGCATCTGAATTTAGTTAACTGAATGAGGTTGTGATGGATGTGATGTTTATGTTGTTTTGCCTGATATTTCATATCTGATGAAACTTCACATTTGTTTCCTCAACTTGTGAGAAAAGTAAGTGTTCAATATATTCATTTAACTAGTTATGTCTAAAAACACTTTAAATGAACAGGGTGGGTCTTTCATAAACCTGAAGTGTTCACTGCATACAGTACCTTAAATAAATCCTTTAGATTTAAAAACTCGAAGAATTAGAAAGGTGGTGTTTCTGCAGATCCACATGTTCTCTGCTTTCAATCCAAAAGGTCTCAGAGGATGTACAGTGTGATGTGTCTGCTTGCAATACTCTTAAGTGGTAAATTTCAAAATTTTCAGATAGTTGGTGATTTGTACTGCATTTGGCTTGGTTTTGAATTAAAGTAAGATTTACATCAGTACCAAAACAGTGATTTCTTACTAACTTCTTTCTTTCTTCCTATTTTTTTTGCCTGAGCAAGCCCTAAGATTTAATGAACAGCTAGTTTCATCTAATGCATCCCTGGCTGAATGGGGGGGAGATGAAGAAAGAACGGAGAAAACTATTTATTCCTTTCAACTTTTATTTCTCTTACCTGGCAGTTATTAAACTATTTTTTATGTAGGAAATACTGTATTATATTGTTTAGTTCTGCTGACTGTTGTTTATAGAAAGGCGCTAAAATCAGCAGGAGTTTCCACGTTCACCTCTTCTCGTGCAGACAGCCTTTTGGCTTCTCTTTGAATGAAACAACATGAATTAGGATTTTGTGGGCTTTGCTATATTTTTCAGATGTTTCTAGCTTCTTTCTCCAATGAATATTAAGGTCAGAGAACAACGCTAGTCATTTCCAAAATTGCTAGTTTTTGACGAGATGAACCATTATTAGTATTGCAGTTTTCCACAAGCTTTTGTGTGGGTTTTAGTCTCCCCAAGCAGATCTCTTCAGTTACTGCTCAGAGCATCTTGGGACTCAGTTTTATGTGTGAATCCTGAAAAAGCTATTCTGAGGAGCGGGTATAGGAGGCTGTGTCGGAGCTCCTATTTCATGTATCGCTGCCATCAAGTTGTGACATGTAAGACAATACGGTCTTATACAGTAAGCTCAGCCTAAGCCTGTGGTTGAGCACTTGGCAGGTGATTTTAGACTGAAGTATCTTAAATTTGATCCAAGAGCTTATCTGGCCTGCTCTTAAGTGATAACAGGAGGTTAGTGAGTTTTAATGTGTTCCCGAAGCCTTCATCTATAGGTGAAATCAGGGAAGAAGCTTCTGAGATTTAATGGATTTTCATATGTGCTTTTTAATACTTAGTATTTCAATAGAAACTTCTTACTTACAAAACAAGGCAATAAAACCTCAGACATGCCAAAATTCACATGTGAATTCCTCGTCAGTCATGCGTGCTTGTTGGCAGCTTGTAAAATATGGTAGAGAAAGGGTACTATTTACTCTGAAGTTTTCTCTGAACATAAAAGTAGTATTATTGGAGTTTAAAATAAAAGGGGAAATATGCTCTGTATTGTGTTCTGTTGTGAGGTAGTTGAGACTGGAGACATTTTAGCTCAAGGTTTCTATTATGCTTATTAGAAGTCATTTTATTACTTTGCAAGGTTGTAGCCTCTATCTTTGTGATTCTGTTGCATAAAATTCTACACCTCCCCTTATTGGACTATATGACAGGGACAGTAATTAGCACTAAACTCTAAGGCAATTTATTTTCATAAAATTAATAATGATGAAGATAATTTCAGTTTTGAAAGCAGCTCTGTGAAAAGGCATCTCAGATCACTGCATGGAGATCTTGATTATACAGTGAAAAGGAGCTATTCACAGGAGGGAGTATTAGCATAGCCACATTCCACTAAAAACACTCTTACGCTTGCCAAGTTTCTGTGCATAAAATCATATGCATGCTGTGTTGATGTTATTAGCTTCCATCGTTCAAGCTACTGCAGTCCCCTCTGTATAAATCTATACTGAAGAATCTTTATGTGCCAGGGAATATGATCCCTAAACACTTTAAAATGTAATGCATTTAAAAGAATGCAAAACAAAGTATGTCAAAATCCAGAAAAGAAGACTGGGTGAATGACTATTTGAATTATTTCTGTTTCCTATCTGTGGAAATTGAATTGACTGATGGTAGAAAGAAAAACTTAACTGGTGCTATTATATTAACTTTTATTTCAGTTGCTTGTCTTTAAATTCTATGGTTCCATAATCAAAATCTTGAAGTGAGTTAGAGAAAGCAACTTGAGATATTATGGAATCAATGTATAAATTTAAACCTGATTTGAAAAAATGCTGCTCTTGTTTTCTTTCAAAGCCAAGTAGTATGTGGCTCATAATGCCGTTGCAACACGGAAAGATAAATCACTGTGCGAACTTGGTGACTGACAGACCTTTTAGTTTGTGAGCACCTTCCTGAACCGAACATATTGGTTCAGACATATTTTGTGAGTCTACTTTAAAGCCTGGTCTCTGAAACAATAGTCTCATAGGGAAGCAGGGAAGAAGCTTTAAGCTTCTCCATTTATTACTCCTCTGCAGCTAATCTGAGGATGTGGCTCCTCGCAGTTCTCGTGCCATTCATATGTTAAGAGAGCAAACCTCTGATTTTCTGAAATGCAAAAAGAGGGAACGAACTAGGGGGAAATAACTACTTCTTGAAACCAAAGCTGTTGGTTTTGTGGGTTGATGTCGTGACTATACAGTTACACCCTGGCACAGGCTAAGCCTCTTCTCAAGCTGCACCAGTTTTGGCCTTGCTGTCTCAGTTCCCAGCCACTGCCTGAGCTGGGGTTTCACTGCACTATGGCATCCCAAACCACATCGCTCCCCTTCATCCTCCGTTAAATGTTCCGAAGCCTGGAAACCCATAACTGGGCTAATGGGTGGAGATGCTGTGGATCAGGGGACGGAAAGTCAAGATTAAAATGCTGGGAATTTTTTAGCTTTGCTTTGTGTTTGTGTCAGCGTGGAGGAAACTATTCACACAAAACACAGCCAAAGGAAAAAAAGATTGCAAAATTGAACCCCAAGTTTAGAATTACTAAAACTAAGGAAGTCTTTTTGTTGTTTTTAAATGAGTTATGTTATATTCTTCAACATGAGAATTATCATCTTGAACCCTTGGTGGAAAAGACGTGTCTGAGATTGAACCAACCCAATGAATGTGGAAGTGGTTTTATCCATAAAAAAAATTTTGGTTGTTCAGAAAGGCTGCATGATGTAGTGGAAAATACCAGGTGGGACAGGCTAGGAAGATTTCAGAGCACAGACTCTTGATTGAGGCTGTTCAGATTGAATTTTATCCAGTTTGGAGCTTTGGGGGAAATGTTTAAAAGCACTGAAACAAATATTAATGCTGGTTTACTTTTTTTTTTTTTTTTTTGCCTTACAACTTGAGAATTTGACACCGAGTTTCATTTTAAAGAAAATTAAATCAGTGGGTTTAATGTTCACTGTGCTATAAATGTAAATACTCTTGACAAATGAATCCTTAAGTATTTTACATTGGATATCCTAATATAAAGGAATCTTTATTATTTCTCTGTCTCTCTTCTCCATCTAGAAAACAGAGATAACACTATTGCCTCATCAAGATATGGCAGTTCCTGTTTGTTAGGTGTTTGGCTGCTGTAGTCAGAGGATTTAAAGAGCTGGCCAAGAAATCAATTATTTCCTATTCCAGGAATTAGTTGAACATGTGAATAATACACATGGCTGGTAATACCATCAATGGTATTTACAGATTGATGAAAATGATAGGTCAGGTCGAAAAGTAAAAATATTTATACGTGCTTATTCAAAGACTGTTGTTGATCCTGAACTTTTAATGAATAAAAGTACTGGTTCTGACATAGGGTATTTCCAAAAGCCAGAATACAATACCTTACAACCTTTTTCGTTCTTTTAGTAATTTTTAAAATCCATAATCCTTACAAAGATTAATGAAAGACTGGAAAGCAAAGTCATCATCAAAAATCTTTAAGCTTTTGAAATAGTTTCAGTAAGATAGAATAAACTTGCTTGTTGTTCAACATTTAAACTCATTAATTTGATTTAACCTTACAGAGAATGTTTATATATGGCTTATTTTGAAATCTAAGCATTTAAAGAAATATTTTTACTATTGATTTTTTTTACAAGAAAACATACTGAATGTGGAGATAAAAAACCTATGTATTTTGAGGAATAACAGACTAAATGTGTTTTAATTTTTTTTCCCCAGATATATTTGTAGAGTTTTCACCAGGTTGTTCATGTTACATTCACATTATGTTATTATCTGTATGAATGCAACAATGAGAATTAAACTAGCCCTCAAGGTGTGAAACAAGTGTAAGTCAATCAGAGCAAGCAGCATAAAATGACATTTTCCAATGTGGAAAAACTTACTGAAGTAAAGCGCTGCTGTAACAGATTCTCACTCATTGAACACAAGTTCTTCCCAGATCAAACACAAGTTCTTCCTGTTGCTTTGTTTAACACAGCTGCTCGGAATGGTTACAGAATGACACAAGAAAAAACATGATGGAGAATCAAGAGGCTAGAGCAATCCTCTATAGATCAGCTCCCTCTGGCATTGCAGAGTCATGGAAAATCTGCTATTAGAAGAGAAAAGGAAGTCTGGAATATTATTACTCTAACTCATATTTCTTTCCTCTGCAGAATTGCCAGATGTCATTGGATCACTGTCTAGTATTTTAGGAGTGATATGAGGAAGCCTAGAGCAACTCCAGAATATCATGGATGCAGGTGGGATATCCTACCCTGTAATGATGAAGGTAGGTTGTGGAAAGACTGGGGCTGCAGGCAAAAAAAAAAAAAAAAAATATCTATCCAGCTAAACATCTTAGCAGAAGACTGTTTTGTTCCCATTGCTCGCGTTTTATTCATGTATCCAGAAAAGTTAATGGTCAGGATATGTAGCTGCACATTTGACATGTTTCACATGTTTATTATAAATTTAATGTGACTAAACTTTGTTGTATTCTACTTGAGAATGCCTTCAGCATGTGATTCGTTGTGATTACTTGGTACAAAAGTTCCCTGTAATGTAACCCCCATTCTTCATTGTCCCAGATTCTCATTTATACAAATTTCTTGTATCATGAATTTTGTACGGATTCCTGACAAGGTCCCCTATGTCACTCAGCTTGTTAAGGTCTGTGCTGCTCCATGTGGTACATCTAAAATCAATTTGAGTCACATTTGACCATTGTGCAGATGGAACATTATTCATGCATTAGACTTTCTAAGTGGGGTAGAGAAGAACCTTACATTTATTCCTTACTATTGTATCTGCATTTTTTGTATTATATATGGTTCAGTAACCTTTTGTAGAAGACCAGAAGATGCCTCTGGAGGCAACACTATGTGCATCAGAACTGATTTATACTGTAACATCTGTCAACTTTTCCCTAGGACCTAGTTGTGCCAGGATACACATGTCATCTTTTCTAATGACTTATCAAAAGCTAGAGGCTGACTGTGGAAAGAGGTGTGCCACGGGAACGAGTCTGACACTGCTTTCTGCCATTTTTCCAAGGAATAGTGTGCAATGTGCATTTATTGGCTCAAGGATTTGTAACTTGCTGTTTAGTGTGCATTTTGCCCACGGGTAACTTCTTCCCTTATTCTGCAAATAAGGCATAGAAATGCTGTTGTAAAATGTGTAGGTATACAGGCAATGAATTTTGAAAATACTCAGAACTTCATTTTCCTGTCCTATGAACTTGTTGAAATGTCAAAAATATCTTCAACCCAGTATCCATATCTCTTCCTCTCTCCCCCTAGCAAACAGAAGGGCAGGTATAGGAGGGCTCCAAAGAGCCGATGTATTTTATAGCACTGATTAGTGCATGGCATTGAAAATAAATCTCTTTCCTCTCATGTGAACATTTTGCCTGCTTGGATATTGTACCCCTCTGTCATTTTGTATAACTATTAACCAGTATGCCAGATGAGCGACAGCCAGATACTCAGAGGAGTTACCTAAACTACAAAAGATGTAAAGGCTCCAATTCCTCCTTTCAGTTTTATATCCATTATCCCTTTATTCTATGGTTATTTTGGTTTTTTACTCTTAATTTAACAAGAATTCCCACCCTAACCTCAGAAGCCTTCCTTAGCAAACTCCAAATAATAAACCACCCTTTACTATAAAATGCTCACATTTTAGCTGGTACGTTTAATCAAAGACAGGACACTGAAAAACAGATCAGATCCACAGCTGTTCCTTTACAAAGGAACTGTGCCTTCACCTGATTAAAAACATCCACACGGATTTCCTCCTGAAAAGGGTATTTGTATTAAAATAATTAATATTTGTATTATTACATATGCTTTTAAGGAAGAACAATCTTTAATATCATTTGTGGAGTTCACTGGTAGAGACATCTCGGATCCTGGAACTGCTCCCGTCAGTCAGTCCTGTTCCCTGTGAGCACGATGTCAATACGAGCATTTTGTCAAGGGAGGTCTGGTTCGGGGGTTGTTGTGTGCCTGGGTAGTCACTAGCTGCGCTGCAGCAGTTATGAATTAAGTGTGTGAATGAGCAGGCATTTTCCTTTTTCTTACGAGAGAGATTGAAATCATAGTTTAGTATACACTGGAGAAGTCTGATTTTAGTCTGTTTCAAAATATCTTTAGTCCTGTTTATAGACAAAGTTGCAAACTCTAGAAGGACATTTTAATATGATTTCTATTTGGAATTTAAGTTGTTTTGGGTAACATTAGTTAGATCAAATAATAAATTTCTAAGAGTGTATGCATACATATGAAAGTAAAAAGTAAAATCATGTATAACCTAAGCTGAGTATAACTTCAGTTGTCTTCACAGATTTTAATTCTGCACCATGTTTTGTGTCTTTTTGTGATAGTTGGCTTTACTGCTTTTATATTAATTCAGCTTAACAGATTGGTTTATATGTTAGAGTGATTTAGGATGTTGTATATCTTTTATATCTTCCTATTTAGATCTCTCTTGTAAGTGGAAGTACACTAATTTGTATGACATATATTTATGAGTTAACTACACAAAGCGTATTTTAAAGGTGGAATATAATGTTGTAACAGTTACGTGTTTATAACAAAATGCAAGGTAGAACTACTTTTCCACCAGAGCTAGAGTGGCTTTTCTGGGGACAGATCATCTTATGGCCTCCTGGCAGCTGACCATAATCTAAATAATCTAATATTCATCAGTTCATGGGATGAAATATGATATATAGAGCTAATTAGCTTAATTAGTGGAGTTCTCTAAAATGTGAGGCCTGGCTTCAATCTTTTGCAAAGTAGAGTAAATCTAAGAGAAGACACCGAAAGCTTTCCTTGCAACAGAGAGCGGCCAGGACTTGGCACCTGAAGTATGGCAGCGTGAGTGATGGGAACTTGGATAAGCCTTTTTCTCAGGAATTCTCAGTCTGCTCTGCGTGTTTCTATACTGTGGCACTTAAAATCCACCATGGTATCAGTTAACCAATGGCACCGCAATGAGGTTTATTGGTTTCTATATGGTCCCATAGTCTCTGTGATGGAGTTTGCAAAACCCCTTATGTGCCAACAAATTTTAACATAAAAGCATACTATCAGATCGGCCGAGTTCCTTTGTGCCCCTTCTTTAATACTTGTTCATTTTGGAAAAGGGAACAACACAGGGACATGACAGGCTCCCTTAAATAATCAAAATGACAACCTACATATTAAAGGCACAAAAAAAAAATTACATTTTGTTCTTTCTTTATAAATTATTTTATTCACAGTTTTGCAAACAGCTGCTCTATGCAATCTAGTAGTAGAACATTTGGTGGAAACTCGTTTACAGGTTTGGGGCCAGAGAACCATAGGTTGCTCAATATCCAGCTCAAAGTCTGTGGAAAGTATATCTATTAATGGTTTTCTAACTGTGTTTGGTTTGTTGGTTTGTTTTTGTTGTTTTTTTTTTTTTTTAAATCTCTTTATTATTGCTATTCCTACAAGCATTCTGTTCTTGTCCCTTCCTTTGGATTACAAGGCACAAAAAATAACATTTAAGAGAAATAAACACTGTGATTTTCTCTCTTGAGATGTCCGCAATTTGAATGACTAACGGTGCCACATTGTCCTCAAAAGGTCAATGGGATTTGAATATTGTATGAAGCTGTATCAGGCAACATTGACTTACCATTAACTTTCTGTTCCAATTGTATTACATTTACAACTTCAGACCAAAGCTTCGGGTATAATTCCTTTTATTGTTTTGGTCAAGGGAGAGGATTTTTGTCTGTAAACATTCCAAAAAACCTTGTATGTGGCTGCCGAGCCAAGTATTCTGCCTGGCATTTGTGAGTTAATGAAAGAGCTGCTTTAGCTTTATAGCTGGATTTCAAAATACAGAATCTGGAGAAGTATATTGCAAATGTAATGTTACCCAAGCCTCTCTTAATGAGAATTTACATAAAGAATGACCCAGTGGAATTGCAGCAGTGTATAGTGCTGCCATTTAGGAGAATGGAATCATGGCTCAAGCCTAGAACAACTTAAAAGTAGGATTTTGAAGCTTTTGGTCTCTGGGGACAAAGTAAGTGCCTTTCTGTTTCTCAAGCCATTCATTGTTGACTAAAGTAGCCTTCTATAGATAGCTGCTAATAGAGAGAAAGACTCAGATTATTAGAACATGCCTAACATACTGAAAAAACGTACAGGCTTTATTTTCATTGTGCTTTTCAGTCAGTGAAGAAATAATCACAAGATAAATGCATTTTTAGAGGACAATGGTACATAGAAAAAAATCAATGAAAGAATATGAAAAGCTTATGAATATGAAAAGCCTGAAACATTCGGGATTCCTAGGGGATGGCTAGTTCAGGTACTGGATAGGTCTATTAGCACTTGGCTTCTGGGAGCCTCCCACTCCTGATACCGGCCATATTTTATCTGCCATACGTGTGGTCACATGTATAAGCAGACTGGAAGACTCACTTGCTAGAGTGAGAGGAGGACTCGGTGTTCTCCCAGCTCACCAAGGTTACCAGATGAAGAACTATGTTATCACAGACACCCTCCATAGTCATTAAGGAGAAAGAGATGCACGTCTGGAGAATGGTGGTGATATGGGAGGCAACATATTCTGCAAGTCCTGCGTCTTACTTTTGGCTATGCACAGAATCTGCAGTTCCTTTCAGCTCTACAGTTAAATGCTTGACGTCTGGTGGATGACTCTAGGTTTAATAGTGTTTTGCTTTTATTTCTACTTATTGAAGCTTATGAAACTATTATTACATTTAGGAGACAAGATAAAATGAAGAGTAGTTTAAAATGTAAAAGAGTATCTCAGAATTGCTGGCTTTAATCCCTTTCAACATCTATGAGTTTCTACCTATGTGTTTATACAATGTAAAACATGAAGTAGAAATATATATGTACTGAAATAAGCAAAAAAAAACAAAATTGATAATCTAGGAGACTACATACACACACACACATATATATGCATGCAGCAGACTTCCTGGTGTGGGAATACTTGCTAGGTCAGGAGATTTCAGCGGTGCTAATTGCAATGGTTTTGCAATACATCACCATCGTTATTGCTGATAAAATTCTCCCCAGGCACAGTGAGGGTCAATGTTTGCTATTGATAAATCTAATTTATATTTTCTTAGGTCACTTTTATTTCACTCTGGAAGTATAATCAGAATTTAGGTTAGTTTTTCTAGTGCCATGAACTGTTTAGAGGTAGATTTATGAAAACTGGAGGCTTTTTAAAATAAAAGACTTGAGCAAAAGAGAGATTTGTTACTTCAGAAAGCTTTACAAGTCGTAAGTAATTGCCCACTACCCCTCTGAAATAGGTTTATAGGAAAATGTACATCCTCTTCCTTATATAAATGAAAAAAAACTGAGATAGAAATGAAGTGATTTCCTCAGGGCCATAAGCTGCGATTGGAATCAAAATTATTACTGAGTAGTTTGATTCCAGCCTGGTACCTGGGCTGTAACAATGCTTACAGGGTCTCCCATGCCTGTCTGTCACTGCTGGAATTACCGGCCCTGGTAGCTGTTTCTCTGTGAATGACGATCATAGTTTACAGCTTTAGCTTATTCAGAAACAAGTTTGGTGGACGAGTTCCTTTTTTCAATCTGTCCAATGTTTCACTTCTAGATATAAATTGTGATTGAATGATTTAGTTCAGATTGTTTCTAGTGAAAATGCCGCTTTTATAACTTGTTCCGTGAAATATTTCCATTTCTGTTAGTAAGTACCAAGTGTTTTCTAGTACTTGGGGAAAAAAATCTTCGTTTCAATGAATATTACTGCTTCATGCAATTGTATGCTGTAATACCTTTTACTTAGCTGACTTATAAAGGTTGAAGAGAGGATCAGATTTTCATTTCTTTCTGCTTCTGGTGAAGCTAAAAGTGATACCTTCACCAAGGTTAAGGGAAAAAGGTTTTGATGCCCAGGATTCAGGGGTCTGCGCCTGACACCTTGCAATTCGCCAGAGCTCTGCTATCAGCTGGATTGTTAACAGGTTTTCCTGGGATTCATTCATTCCTGTGACCTGTTTAATCATCCCTTTCCTGAGATGATTAAGACCTGCAAATAGTATCTAGGCCTCATGTCTTCCTCAAGGTTTTCACACAGAGCCACTAAAAAGAGATGAAATAAACTCTCTTGAAAGTTTAAGAGACAATTTGGTGGCTATTTTCTTTGGGCCATGCAGAAACTGAGCTGCTTTTGTGCCTTAATTATTGCTATATTTAATGAATGTAAACCTTAAAAAACACAGTCTGTGAAAATCTCCTAGCACAGCTGAGCCTGACTCACTAGAGCTTGCCTCTGGCAGGAGAAGGTTTATAGCTGCTTCTCAGCATATTTGAAAGAAGATTATTGCTGCTGACGCATTGCAAAAAGGTAACATTTGTGTGCATCAGTGACTAAATTGCTCTCTGTTATACCCCATCCCATAAAATGACAAACCTCATCAATAAAAAAATGCGATAAAGGAGGTACTTCGGGATTTGTCTAGCTGTGGGGAGCTAGAAGTGCTTAATAAAGTTGAGTAGCTATATCCAGTGGCAGGTGGGAGGAGTTACTGCTTGTTATTGAAAAGTTACTGACTGAGGATGTTTTTTTGGAAAGTTTTTCTTGTTTTTTTTAATTTCCCAGGTAAAGAAAGAAATTAGTCATGCAAAACCCCAAACATTAAATAAGTGGAAAGAAAAGTCTATTCAGAAGTGAGCAAGTAACAAACAAATGTCAAGAGGAACAGATTTATTTGAAGGATAAATTTTGTCCAAGGTTTAACGTTGGGAGGGTGGGGGGAGCTATTACAAGCAGATAGCTAAGTAGCATCCCAAAGAGCTGGAAAGCAGGAATCGCCACAAGTGAAGGCTGGTTGTTGCCAGATGGCCTTACAGCTTCAGACAGTTGGGAGAGCACTGTGTTAAAGAGGTTAACATGACTCTGAAGTACCGCCTCTGGTTCAATGGTAGTTACGTTGCCTTCTTGATCTTGTTAAATGATAACAACTTTAATTGATTTCATTTTTTCAATTTCTGTAAAAACAATGTTTTTCCTTATCGTCAGCTGTGACAAAATGGTACACGTATTTCAGCCTAAAGGAAGTTTCAAGAAGGGCACGTAGCATCGTGTGTTTCTGTGACCCATGATTTCCCCATTGTCTTCCTTCTAGCAAATACAAGGAAGAGAGATACGATTTTCTTTTTAACTGTATCTGTTAAGTGCACCTACCAACAGTGTGCACCAACACTTCTTTTTAGAAGTGTAAATCATTTTCTAGAATGCAGAAAATAATAAAAAAAACCCCACTAATAAACTCTGGTCATCAATTTCATTTAAAGATCCTGTATAAGTCTTAAGTTAAGCTTCCAAATTTATTAAGTGTACTCTTTTCATCATTGCTAAGAGTAATTCTGTTTATTAAAACTTGTATTCTGATGCCTGTAGAGGTGACACTATTTGCATAGTACCAGCAGAAATTAAGCTTTCTCAAAGCTATATTTTTCCTGCTTCGGTGAAGCAATTTCTTAACTGTAGAATCTGTTTCTCTGAACAAGAGCAAGTACTTACACAATTTTACTTTCACAGTGAAATAACAGAACCGTAGAAAGGTTTGGGTTGGAAGTGATCTTGAAGATCATTTGGTTCCAGCCCCACTGCCATGGGCAGGGACACCTTCTGCTAGGCGAGGCTGCCCAAAACCCCGTCCAGCCTGGCCCTGCTACACGTAGTAGTGTGGTACCTGCCTATGGAAAACGGCAGGTGTTTGGGAGTGTTTTTTTTTTTCTCTAGTCTTGACATAAAATGATATAAAGAGCCATAGAATTAAGGACAAAATAGAGCATTTAGATTATTTATTAACAGCCATCTTCACATTTAATGATTGACTGAAAGGACATGAACTTCATTTGAACATACATCTAATACGTCAAAAAGAGCTAGGCTTGGAGTGGATAGGCT
This sequence comes from Falco naumanni, assembly GCF_017639655.2. NCBI lineage: Eukaryota > Metazoa > Chordata > Aves > Falconiformes > Falconidae > Falco > Falco naumanni. Next base: position 18,165,338 of record NC_054067.1, read on the forward strand.
TCAATTTACATGTTTTGTACCTTTTATTTTTATTTCCTAAAGCAAAATTATTCTTTTTTTTCTTAAACTTTAGCCAAGGGTTAACATCTATACCACAGCAGAAGTGTGATGTTAACTAGAAAAGTTAACAAAAAGGGAAATAGGGGAATTGAGCAAGACTGAAAACCAGTAAGAGTCCTGCACGTGTTTAACTTTGCTATTTAGCTCTGGAGGTGATCTATTCCTGTGCATTTTCTATAAGCTGTTTGTAATATCCTAGACTCAATTAATCAGTGAAAACCAAGAAAAGCCTTGAAGACAGAGGGCTGTTTCTTCAGATGGAGCTGCACTAGTGCTTACTCTCAGTTTGTCCATCATTTTAGGATTACGTTCTCTGCCTGGTTTTGGCAGATGTTTCTTTGAACCAAGCAGGATCATCCTATTGCTATTTCCAGCTTTTCTTCTCTCTGATGTGGGTTTTTTTGAAGTTTATGTTTTAACAGCGAGTGAGTTACAAATTGACCTACACCATCACTGAACTGCAAAGAACTATTGACATTACATTGTTATGAAGCAGGTATGAAAGCTGGTATTGGAATTAAAATCTGCAGCATTCAATGCTTTTCAGTGTTGAGAATTTTTTAGATTAATTCTCTTTATTAGATAAATTCCTTTGAATTTTAGAGGGAAGCATATCTTCATCTAAGCTTGTCTAAAATACTGAAACTTTATGAATGTTACAATAGATAATTAATGGCAAAAGTCGGGAAGCCATTCATTGTTTTCTTACTAGTTGAAAGCTTTGCTTTACTAGTTGCTATTTTACCAGACTTCTACAAATATTAAAAGGCTGGGTTTTTTTCTGAAAAACACATTTTTTTGATTACACTAGTCTTTTGGTATATTATCAAATCCTCTGATACTTTTGTGGTGATTATTAGCAGTAGGCTTTCTTTTGTATGTCAGATAGATAACTTTCAAATGTGTGACTTCTTAGGTAGCAGACAATGCTTTTCTGGCTGCCTCATGTTGCTTTGGATTAACCTCAAGTTTTTAAATCAAGGACCTGAGGAAGGCTGCCCTTACATAAACTAATCACTGATGAAGCTACCATTGATTAACTGTTGGGCTTTCATTGATTGCACAGTTACAGTTTCACAGGAAGACTTCAAACTTTGTTTGTGTAGTATTTCTAAATCATAAAAGAGTATTTTGTGTATCGTATGAATTATCACATGATTGTAAGATATAAATCAGGAAGGCAAAAGAAAGTTTTTCCCTTGATAATGCCAAGAACTTTCATATACTTTATTCCCAGTTTGCTAAAACAAATGTTTCTTATGCTACTCTCTAAAAAAAAAAACCAAAACAAACGAACAAAAAAGTAGGTTTTCCAGCATTTTAAAGGGAAGTGGTTGGTACATTTTCCATTTGAGCATCTCAAAACAGATCACCAAATGCCTATTTAAAACTTGACTTTTTAAAATAAAGTCAAAGAAAAATTTGAATTAACCACAAAACCAAAAAAGAACCAAACAAAAAAAAAACCCAAACAAAAAGAAGAGAATGAACTGCAATCATGTTTGGCCACAGGAGGAATTGTTTTCCTGTGGGAATGGCAGAGCAGCCCACCTCCTGCACATGCTGTGGGCTGCCCCTGACACATTCTGTGCAGCTCCCAGCTGGATGCTGCTCACCTCTGCCATCTGGAAGGCAGCTAGGAAGAGATGCAGGTATGTGCAGCTGAGCATCTGAAGATGTGTCCTTTTTAGGTGGAGTTCTCCGATGAGAGCCAGTCTTTCTGAATCTCTTGCTGTCCATAATAATTTCTTCCATGGATGCCAACTTACCTTTTTGAAAACCTTAGCGTTGCAGAACTGCAGGACTGCTGTGTTGAGAAGAGCAAGCAGGTGACCTTTCATACCGTTATTTTTGCAATTATCTGATCAAAGCTAAGCTAAGGACTCTCCTTTTGCTCATACCTCCCACAGCTGGCTTTATCTGCACTTTTGAGTCCTGGACATTATTTTTCTTGACTATTTGATCCCATTAGTTATTTTGCAGCCTTCCAACTATATCCTTGCCTCTTTGTGAACTCGTGCTCCAGCAAAAGGCCAAGATTTTTCTTGTTAGAGTAGCAAATAAGGTTGAGTCACAAATATATGCATGATGCATACTAGCTGCCAATGTATGCCCATAGGGAATGGGGTCTAGTATACTGTCTCGGACTTGCAAAACTGAACTTTTTCTGCCACTTCATTTCATTTTCTTCTTCATTTTTTTTACAAAATCTACTGGCTTTCTGAGGAGATTGTTCCCATCCTTTGACTTGTGGGAGCAAGCAGAGATCTCCAGCATGCCTATTGCTGGGAATTAGATGTTACAGAAAATGCCTCATTAGTGCACTTTCCTTAAGGGGCTCAAATATTTTAAGCTCTGTTCTGTTTTAAACACTGTTCTGTTCTGATCCTGTTCTGCTCTGACAACTAAGCCTTAAAGCTAGTATAGCTGTGCAGAGTGCTTGGATTCCAGCCCTTCACTTTGGCAGGCTGCAACACCTTCTTCATCATTGTGTCAGACCTTTCACAGCACAGACTGAACTACAAACTGCCCAGAGGGTGGCAGCTGAGCCGGGCTGGGAGTGCTGGGATAGCAGCCTCCGGAGAAATACGGGGTACTTTTCCCCCCTTCTCCAGATCCACACATTCTTTCCTTTTTGTGTCATCCTTTTAGTAATGTCTTGTCTTCGTTAAAGTTCCACCAACAAAGCCTCATGTGCCACCATCTACAAATGCTACAGTAAATTTTATTATTTTATTCTCTCTCTCTCTACTTTGCCTTTCTGCTTTTGCTTTTCAGAAGGTGGCCTGTTCTCAGAGTGCACTAGCAGAGAGCCCTCAGCTGAACTCCCACATGTTCCTGAGTATAATGGAAAGGATCATCTGGTATTTTGGATGTTGGGGATGTGCTGTGGATGTATTGCTGAAGTAATTTCAGAAAGAGTAGCTTTCTCCAGTATTTGATTGCTTTTCTACTATTTGTGGGGGATGTATTCCAAGGCTTCCTTTGGAGTATGGGTTTTGTTTTTCCATCAGGCAGGGACATGCAGCTAGTTGTCAGAAAAGCAGCCAAACTGTCTAACAAATGAAAAATCTATGTAATTAACAGTATTGTGGTATGGATGTCTGAGATCACATTTAGGTTATTTGGGAGCTTCAGATAGATTATTTTCGGTGGTGATACAGATAGGAACATGTGTTCAGTTAGACTGTTACGTGATGATTCCCTGGATTCACAGCTGGTAACGGAACGGGATGGTACAGGTAGGTTCATACCACAGAATATTGCAACATACAGGACTGAGAAGATATGGCTGCAATTTTTTTTTCTAGGAAGCTAAACAGTGAAGTGAGGTTACGAGGAAACAAAATTCAGGTGTTGGCTTGGGGAAGCTAAATAAATAATGAGCAGCTCTCAGCTGCTTGGATTTTATTATTGAAAGATCAGATTTAATATTATTGGGTTGACTTAAACCCTTTTATTTCATAATTTATGTTAAAACTTTATAGTTAACACTTGTGTAAAGAAGAGAGTGATGGAGGTTTATGACTTTTAAGAACACTTAACGTATTTTGGCAAATAGTGTGGAGCAACTATAATTTCAAATAATGAAGATACTTAAATAAGATAATAGACTATTCCTGTTATCATTTTAATGCCTATATTTTGCCCAGTAAAGTTGATATGAAATGACAATTTTATCATAATCTTCTTCACAAAATTTTATTGCTGTAATTTGTAGCATGGTTATAAACTTGTGACTGGGATAGGAAATAGATGATAGTATTTTTTGCCTGGAAGAAACTTCTAAAATCAAATAGAAGTGGGCCTGTTTATATGCATATAATTATGATCCTATTTTACAGTTTTTCTTTATATGAACATATTGGCTTTGGCAGATTATTAATTTTGCTTTTAGGGTATGCAATCAAATTTAAGGAAAACATTTTTTTAAGCTATTATAATCAAATCTGTTACATGGGGTCAGTGGCTCCCTTCTTTTCTTCCCAAAGTAGTTACGCTCCAGAGCTGTATTGTTAAATAATATGAAAGATTTCTAAATAGACTAATAATTGTATTATTAAAATATATGTGGGAGAAGACTTAAAATGGGGAGACTATACCTTGCTATATGCACTTACAGAACAGAGACATAATTATCTCTCATAAGCGTCTTTGATTTCTTGGATCTAGCAGCTTTTAAAAAACAAGTTTGACATAAGCAGTGAATACTGCAGTATTTAATTTTTAGATTCATAAAATAAGTGGGTGGCTAAAGGAAAAAAATGAGTAAAAATATAGGAAAAGGCCATTGTCTTGAATAACTGAATCCTCTGTTTCACTTCTTTCGAAGTATATTTATCACGCAGTCTGCAGTCTGTAACAACAAATGCACTGTATGAGAGAGCATATGGAATTAAGTACTATTGTATACTTCATATACATGAAGGAAAAGATTGATGCTTAGAAATGAAATCACCAATGTTATGTTCTGAATCATGAATGCTTAACCAAGTAACTTGCTTGTATGTAATGATGCTGAAGTACTTAACATATATATTCTTATAGCTCTCTCAATCTACATAGATTTCTTAAGCATTCTACAGTACTTAGTGAAGCCAGTTTCAGAGTGATGTCTATTAAAAATAAATGCTAATGTTTCAGGAAAGTGTAGACATTTAAAGGTGATTCATGGTTTCTTTCTTTTAAATGATGAGAATTGTGTACTGCAGGACAAGTTCAGGAAGTATGAAAGCACTTTACAAAGAAAAGAGGTTGAGTATGGTGTAAAATATTAAGGCCTTATACTGACAGATCTGTTTTTATTTAAACTTTTATTGAATATTTTCTTTGAAGTAACAGCAAGAGACACATACTGGTTGTGGATAAATGATGCAGTGCTGAATGAGTGGCTACTTAACCCTAGAACTGTCAGACACCATTATTTTCAATGTCAAGGAGCAGGAAAGCTTTATGCAATGTATTCAGTTCTTCAAATTAAATTGGTCAAATTTCTGGTTTTATACATTTCTGTGCCACAACTACATGTGATATCTAGACTGGCTCAGCAGTGAATGCTGAATTTGGCTCTAGATCTGCTTACAACATGAAGCCAAATTATGTTTCAGGTTATCTTGAAAGCTCAAGCAGCAGTGCCTGAAGCACTGATGCTGCTCTGCTTTTGCTCCAAGTTTTAAAATATACTAATGTCTGAAGCAAACATGCTATTGCCCTAATTAATAAATATAACAATGTAAGTATCTCTCAAGAGCACAGTGTGTAGTTCTATGAAGGCAAGAATTTGTAATTGTTAAATTCTGCTTTCACAGTTGATATTTATCTGTTAAAATTAATTTTAGGACATATTAATTTTAAATTAGGGACAGCTATTATGTACATCTTTGATGAACTTGCTATCACAAAAGGCTTGTGCATTGCTCTTGCTAGTATTTTCATATTTGACTAGAGCACCTAGGTTCCCATATGCACGATGGCTGATATCAGGAAGACTGGATGAGCCAATGCCTTTGAGATAATGTATACTGTCATCAATCCAGTAAAACACCAGTAAAATAATTCTGTTTTATTTGACCAAAGTGTGGATCAACACTATGCTAATGCTGTACTGTGCTTTTGGATTCTGATGTAACTTTCATTTAGTAAATACAAAATAATGCATAGGAAAACGATGACAAGAAGTCAGAATTTGTTATGCATTAGGACCCTGGGATCAAAGGATAACTCGAGTTACAAGGGACTTCAGAAGGTCATCTAGTCCAGCTTTCTGCTCTAAACAGGGGCTTCTATGACCTCAGGACTTCATCCAGTCAGTTCTTGGAAACCTTCCACAACCTCCCTAGGCAGCCTCAAGCAGCTATTGCTTGAGTGTCCTCATGGCAATAAATACCCGTGCAGTAACTGATTAGTTCAATACATTGAAAATACATTTGATCATTATATCTTGGGCTCCCAAGATAATGGAGCAAATCCAACAGAGGCCACCAGGGTAGTGTCAAGGGGCTAGAGCACAGGAGAGGCCAACAGAAGTCGGTATGTTCATCCTTCAGATTAAAAGCTGCAGGGAAGGTCCTGTTGCTGCCTACAGCTGCATGGTGGGAAGTTGGAGAGAAAACAAAAGACTTCTTGGAGATGTCTGGTGTTAGAATGAGAGGCAACGGACACAAATTGCACCACAGGAAATTCCAAGTAGTTGTAAGAAAACCTGCCTTCACCAGAGGCAGGACACTTGGAACGGGTCCCCGAGCCACTGTCTGCATACCTGGAGGTTTTCAGGGCTTGACTGGACTCAGCCTCATTAACCTGCTTTAGGTGGCCCTGCTCTGAGCAGGGTTTGGACTAGGGACCTCCAGAGGTTCCTTCCAGACTATATTGATTTATGATTCCGGATTAAATTAGGCTTTTTTTTTTCTTTTTCTTTTTTTTTTTTTTTTTTTTACTGTTACAAAATGTTACTAAACTAGGAGTAAAAAGAATCTTAAACTCTCTCATGTCTGGAATTTTCTTAAACACTTTGTCAAACAGTAAGGAGCTGGTAAATAAGGAAGTAATCTTTAAGGACTTCTTGAGTATGATTCATCCAAGTAAATGTAAAGTGCTTGTACTGTAAAGTTTCTACATCTAAGCTAGTCATCAAAGCCTCCCTTCACACCGAGATGGGACCTGTCAGCACATTCTGTAGAGTTGCCTGTGTTTTATTGGATGAATTATCCTTAAAATTCCATTGGTCTTATTGCTTACATCTCCACTGACTGCTTTTGATGCAAACAGCTATTTGAATGACGTTATCTGTCCTGTTATCTGTCCTATTTTGTTATGCTTTGGCACCTTTTTTTTTTTTTTTTTTAATTCTGTAACTGAAGGCCATGCATTCTATGAGCTTTACTTGTACTAGTTTTACAGCAGGTAAATTGTAAGCTCCTTTGTCAAAGGTTATGATCTACTTGACTTGACTGCAAGTAAATGGGAAAAGGTTTGCTTGAAACTTTGCAGGCCCATTCATCATGATTTTGCTTGGGATAAAAATACTAGATGAGATGCCTGAATCTGATGTATTACAGTGAGTTTTAATTGGTTGGTAATAGAGAAGGGAGAGCACAGGAGAGGCTCCATCCCCAGTACTCATTGCCAGATACTCTCTGTTCCCTGTAATGCTACAGCTACATCCATCAATGTCAATCAAAGTTTATGAAAATGCAGACTTTTTTTTATTTTCCTTTGTAAGATAGAATATGTATGCCCACATACTTCAAAATTCATTGCAAAGAGTCTGCTGGGTTGGGCTGCAGTGATATGAGAGAGGCCACCAGTATTCCTTTAGTAGTGACAAATATTTCAGTACTAGTATTCGAGTGTATATCATGGCAATTTGCATGAGGATTACTCATGTTAAAGTCATTTAGCAAATTCTTGGATGACAGTTATAATTATTCATTTTAGTGATGATTCTCTGCCCATCATTTCCTCTTCACTTGTACTAAGCAGGCTTTCCCCTCGTGTTTGGAAGGAAAGGGTAGACTCAAGAATAAACACAGTGCTTGTACCCTGAATTCCTAAAGTCTCTTCTGATTTATCCTTAAAATTATCTGTCAAAGGCTCTGCATAAATTGGCAGAATTTGTAACATGTGTCCTCTCTGTTTGGTCACATCCTTCATTTACCTCCCAAGAAGAAAACTCATAACATCAGTGAGGTGACAAGAGAAGGTGAGTTTTAAGCTCTGTTAACACTTTGAGAAATGGAGACAGAGCCATAGAAACTGGTGTTTGAGCAGTCCCTGCCAGCTTCATCACCTCCTTCCAGTGACACAGTACTAGTGGCTGAATTCCTTGGCTACAGACTCATGGGAATCACTGGGTTGTTTTTAATCTATGAATTATTTTGTAATGAAGTATGCACAGTTAACAAGTCTGATGGCTTGGCACGGAGCACCAGTGTATGTATGGTATGGAGTCCCTTCCCATTCTCCAGACCAGACTTGCTCTTGTTTCAATACAGTAACAAAACCGGGGATGGGGTGGGGGGTGGGGAAAGGTGAGGACAGGATTTCCTTTGCTATGTCTTCAAAAGACAGATCTGGTTTACTCTGTAAAGTGGTGAAATGCTCTGCAAATACTGCAGAGTTTTGGTAGTTGTGTGTTGTGCCTGAACAGCAGGAAGGGAGAAAACAGGTGCTAAACAGTGACGATTAGCATATGTATACCAACTGATGAGGTGTTAAACATAATCTCATGCAGAGGTGTCAAAACCCTGGCCAAAGGATCCGTTATAACCTGTTATGTGAAATAATACAGATATAAACCACAATGGAATGTAAAGGGCTTCAAATACTAAATGACCTGGTCAACATCACTACAACTCATTTACCAGGATATGTATTTTCAGGAGATTTGCAGTGTGTGCGTTCAGAACCACTGCTTTTCTCAGCATGGTTAATGACCTGATAATTTCATGATGGTTTCAAAACAAATGAACGCCTCATTGTGTGCTAGTAGCCTTAAAGCTTGATCTCGTATTTTATTTTGTCACTTGTATCGTTTACAGTGCGATTTTTTTTTTCCCCTTTTTTTTTTGTCTTTGAGCATTGCTTGCAATGAAAGCTGGAATGCAAGATTTAGTGATCTTAGTTTAAATTGTTGTCATGGTCTGCTGCTTTTCACACAGTGGAATTATCAGATTCTGTTAGAGACTGTGCTCTTCTCTTTCATTTTTATGCCATATATTCTTTATGATCATTTAAGGAATGCACTTAACACTAATACATGTGAATCTGATAGTCATGCATCTTTCATGATTTTTTCCTTTAACTTTTGCTCTCCATTTCATGCCCCAGGCATGGCTTGAACTTTTTTCCTTTCTTTTGTCAATATAACCTTCATAGTCTCAGTTTTCATTTTGTTGTCTTCATGATAACTGAAGGATTTAGTCCCCAGTAGAAGAGCTTGCTACTTTCAGCTATTAATATTTGCTTGTATGTAATATCCGAACCTTTTTTAATTACAATAGAGTAAAAAAGTGTAGTAAAAAAGTGTATTAATAAAATAAGATAATGCTTTCATTTCTGCATCTCTTCCTTTCCTTTATTATTTTGGTGCTTTTGTGAAAAGTGATACTGTTAGAAACTGCTAAACCCCTGAAAGACAGTGAGACACCATCCCGCACTGCATCAAACTCTTTCTCTTCCCAGCCTTCATCTAACAGTATCCCCTTGGACAAAAGTAATTCTTTTATAATTACCTATTCTTTACTATTGCTATACAAGTAAATAATCATAAAAAACATACTTCTGTATTTAAGTTGTGACTGTCTCTTGAAAAATAATCAAATGTCTAAATCGGAGGATCAGTCTTTAGAATGGTCCTATCCCATTTGACCTTGTCTGACCTTGCTTGTACCCAAGTAAAACCTCCTGGTAGGTTCTGGTGCACTTGCTAATCAAGATGTGTTCTGGTAAGGTGGTGGCTCTGCTGACAGTTTGACTTTACTGCATTTTGAAGATGTGGCTGAAGTAGTATAACATGAGGTAGGCTGAAAAACAGAAGTCTCCATGTGAACACAGTGAGACAGTAGCCAACATAAACTACTGTAATTTGTCTATTAATCAAATGCATTATCAAGCATATTGTCAATTGCATTCTAATGATAAAATATTACAGATCTGACTGTACTGAAATGAGAGTATAATAAATCTTAGAAATAGAAAAGGTACACTGGTTAACGTAGTGCTTTTCCACCTGTAATGGAAAACATATGCTATACTGGATTTTGTGTATTGTAATCAACACATTGTACAAAGACTGACGGTGGTGGGTGCTGGGTGTGTTCACATCTCGCTGATCTTTAGCATGACTGACAAAATGGAACTTCCTTTATTTTTCACAGACTGATTATTCCTCGTTGGCAACAGTTCAAGAAGCTTTTAAGCATACACTTACCTTTTTCCATTTGGGTTAGTTCAGCCATAGCAAGGAAGCATTTAAGGACACAGTCAGGTGTAGCTCTTCAGATCTTGCCAGTCAGCCTTGACAATCACAGCTACTCATCTTAACCTGCACAGAAATTGCAAATTTTATTTGGCTTTACACTGAGTTACAGCCTTAATATGAAACTCATATCTTTGTAGCTTAGAACAATGACCGTGTGTTTGGAGGGGTGGATGTGAAGTAGCATAAATGTAGAGTCCATTTTTATTTTGAATATTTTGCTTTTAACGAATGAGGCATTCATTAACGTGAGATTGCCACTTTCCTGGCTGATTCACCGGGTACTGAGGATTTCAGAACTGAAAGCATATTAAGTTACAGAACCTCCACTTTATATGAATCAATTCTTATAAAATTGTTTGAGAAAAATATTTTCCTGCAGATTCAAAATTAATTGCCAGCATCCAATTAATTAGATTTCTGAAAATGTGGTGAGGTGGGCAAATCACACTGTAGTGTATCATACAGAGGCTGTGTAATTTAACTGTTATGTCTCATATGAAAAAGAAAACTGGAAAAAAAAAAAAACCAGGAAAGTTATATTCTACTTTTCTACAGTAACTTATTTCCTTTATTTTAAAATAAATTATTTGCTTTTTGATTCTTACACTGCCTGCAGCACTATAAGGGTTAAGATTTTTAAAAAGTAGACAATATTTTTATTCTGTGCTCTGTTCCTCTTTTTGTCTAGACTGTTCATAAATAATGTGGATACAGATCAGGGTTAGCACATTTCCAACATCATGTTGAAACCTTACTCATGTTATGAGATGCGGCTTGTTTCTTGGAAAGGGGAAGAGCATGCACCAGATGGCATTCATTAATGTCCACCCAGATAACAGCAGAAGCACTCATTGCCAGTAGGCTTTGAGACATGATATAATAACTCTTCCTTGTTACAGTGTAATTAACTGCTAAAATGTTAAGTGAGGTCTCTCTGAATATTTCAGATGAGATTTAGAATACGGGTAAGAGAGTTGGTATGGGTTTTATTAGTTAAGGCATGAAATCTTGACTGGTAGATGGCTTCAGAAACAACAGTGAAGTGAAGGTTTGTGGCACCTTACACAGGGTGTTGCAGAGGATTAAATAAAGGTAATTACCCTCCACTGTGCTATTAGTGTTCTGGGATTCTTTCCTATATAGTGAGAAGGAGGCTGTAGTTGTGAAGCTCTTAATCCCACTCATAAGGGAATCTCTCAGTAAGAGCTTCTGTAGCGTAACTTCTTTCTGTATCAGTGCAAGGTTTAATATCTAATTTTTCCAATAATAGGTCATTTTGTTCCCACACATGTTAACCACAAAGTTAATGTTCTCTTTTTTGCTTGTTTTGGAGATGCAAGGCAAACTTCCCAACAAATGTAACTGACTAATATTTAAAATCTGGTGTGAGGGAGTTGAATTTTCATAGCTTAATTAGTGTCAGCAGGTTGCCAATTAATTAATGAAATTCTTTTGTGCTCTCTCCAGCTGTATTTAATTAGACTGGTTTTAGTGGAGAGAAGGCTATTGTCTAAATGTAGCTAGGTGATGAAGCTTTTCTCAAAAACTGTGCTTTGCACCTTGTTAAAGGCTTTTTTTTCTTTTTTTTCAAATTCCAAATTCTTCGCCTTCTGCAAATGTGTAACTGTGTTCTGTCAGTAAATAAGTGGTTAGTAAGGTTATTAGCTTTATGATGTGACAAGGAAGCATTTCTAGATTACTGTGTTTTAGATAAACCCTTGAAGTTCAGCAGGCAAAAGAACCAGTGTGATTAATTAAAAGTGTATTTGTTAAGATCCAAGTTTGATGCTGCTATAATCCAGTCTAATGATATGGCATTTTAGAAAAGAACTGCATTAAATTACAACAGAGAAGACCAGTTCTTTATTTATTTTGTTTATTTAAAAGACTTTAAAATGTATAATCTTAAAGTAATGAGCTATGAGTTAAAATTTTGCACAAGCCAAGACTTGTCAGAAACATGAATATTAATGTTGTTGGATTTTTAGTAACAGAACTTGTGTCTTATGATATAGTGAAATTTTAGTATCTCTCCATGGTTCATAGTTGGCTTTCCAGTTACTCCCAGCACACCAATATTAAAAAATAGTGATTTCTCTCAACTTGGTTTGAAACAGAAAGTATATTTAGAAAAAAGAAGAAAATACAGTGAAGAAACTTCTTAATCTTGCTAATAAAGGTAACGGATGATCAGGTTCATCTTTCTTTTCCTAACTTTCTGACTCATTGACAAATACAATCACCAGTTATCTGCATTTTACTCTTTCATACTTCAGCATTCTTTATGGTTATTCTCAATCACCGTAAAGGGAATGGCCCACCCTGGGTATTGATAACAAGGTGGAAGATTTCAGCATGTCAATGGAGAAAAGATTTCAAACATTAGCCAAAGGCAATGCATCATTGTGTCAGAATTTACTACCTGAGAGCCATTGTCAAGCGGAATAGTATTTAACTCCTTTTTTATTGAAAAGAGATGAAGAAAATAGCAGTGAGTAAAAATACAACTCTGTACTTACAGGAAGTTATATTGAAGGTGTAGCTTTAATTATTTCCTTTCCCAGACTTAACTGTGCATCACCACCCCCTAAACTGTGAACTAGGGGTGGAGGTATTTATCCCTATGACTGCCTCCAGAAGCAAAACTGAGCTTTTAATTTGACAATCATGCCATAGTTTCAGACCAGGATTCAGAAATTACATACAGATTGTCTGGACCCAAGTCTGCCTGTGGCTAGTTGTATGAGCATGGAGAGATATCAAAATTCTGTTTTCATGAAAACAGAGTGGCTCTAAAATGGTTTTGCTAAATTGTTCAATTAGTATTTTTATTTTTATTTTAATTTAGGGGAAAATGCCATTCCATTGTAGAATGTACCTTTACATATTTATGTATCCGTGTTAATCTCTTCAGGATTATTGGCAAAATATTATAATTTAAAAAATATGTGGAAAAGTGGGAGCAGCTATTTACATTCTGTGCATTTTGCAATAACCTTGTCAGTTCATCGTAGAGTTCCTTGGGCATCTCCACCCAGATGCACTCAAATTGCAGTCATTGAAAATTATTATTTACCCTGGCAAAGCCCCTTTCCCTCTGTACCAGCATAACAGCTCCAGCTAACTAGAAAATTCACTCCATTGAATTTTTATATTAAACAATACAAGCATTTAAGATATTATTTATATCTCTTAGCAGGGAAGAGTACTGGAAGGAACACCCTGCATGACTGAATCTAGTTTCCTGCTAGTGCAATCAGGCATAGGAAAGGGATTGTAAAACAAATTGATCAAGCTACATCTCAAAAGCAGTTAGGATCTTTATGTTGACTCTGCTGCTTCAGAATGCTGGAATGCTGCTCCAGAACACCACAGCCCAAGGAACTTTCATTTCATTTCAATTTATTCATATAACCATTGACCTTCATTTATCTTATTGCATTCAACAGGATCATTCCAGTTCTTGCTTTATGATATCCCACATACCTGCCTCACGCTTATAAACTTCATTTTTAAGCCTCTGTAATATCCTTGTCAAGTGATTTGCTTCTGTGCTGAAAAGTGCGACAAAGCATCGTGCATAATGACTGAAACGGAGGGGCACATTTTGATTTTTATTGTCAACTAACAATTGCTGTCAAAGTCCCTCTCAAGGACATCACTACACACAGCCCCTAAAAGTCATTGTTTTCAATTAGTTAAAATCATCACTTTTGGACTTCATTCCAGAGCCACGTGTATGTGAAGGAAGAAACTTGCAGGTAATGTTCATCACTATTTATACAGCGCTGGCATTTCTTCTTTGCGAGTTGTGGTGATCACTGGTAAGCTGATGCATCTCTGCTGACTGCAACTGAATTGATCTTGCTTAGTCCAGCATTTAATTTGGCTTTCTGCTCCAAAGGTATATGAACAGAGTAGTGCGCTAATAATGTATCCACTAAATCTGGTCTTTATAGTTCAGTGGGGAGGTAGTTAACTATTTTATTGTGGGAAGACTTACACTTAAAAGTTAAAGGGGCAGTGATAGCTTTTAGGCCCAACATGTAAGTTGACTTTATAAAATCCACCTCTTGACATTTGTTTTACGTTACAACTTTATATAAACTAGAAATAAAGGCTTTTTAATATATATCTAGATACACACACATATATGTTTGTGTATATATAGAGAGGTGTGACTAATCTAGGTATACATTTTGTTTTCATTTTAAGTTAAATCTGAAAAGCTGTATGGCTTTTTAGAAACCTTGTTTTTTTTCAGAAAGTTTTAGAGCAGAATTCCTCAATGCTATCTGTGCCTGACTCTGCCTGTATTATAGTGATGATTCAGATCTCAGTAAACGTTATGGTGGTGGTTTTATCTGTGTTACTATGTCATGGAGTGCTATTTAGATTCCTGTGCCTGGGAATCATTTGGAAAAAAACTTCGTGAATTGGGGGGATTTTTCTAGTTAAAACAAACCTTTTTTTTCCAATATAAGGGAAGAGCAAAAATCTGTAAAGGTAAAAATCTGTTCAGGCTACTATTGTGAAGGGCTGCTTGGATTTACAAGCAGAATGAATATCTTTCCAGATGGTCAGTGCTATCCTCAGCTATTTGCATGTTTTACTTTAATTGTCCTACCTAGAGTAGTGAAATAAGAATGCATAAAGTTCCCAGACGGAACATTTATTCATAATAAGCAACTAGCTGAAGTAGTGCAGCTCACAAAAGCTAAACAGCACAGGGATTCACTTACAGAGTTACACACCAGGAGAAGGCTAGGTCCTTGTTTTTAATTGTGATAGGTACATCACAGATTATTTTTTTCATTTGCAGCCCTGCCTGCTGGTTTAAGCAAAGTATATAGTACATGCTCGTAAACTGGAAGTCCAGTGACTTTCCCAGTCAGCATCCTTGGTGTACCATGACAGATGGCTCCATATTAACTAAGGTGTATGTTCATCTCTGAATCAAACATAGATATGGCTTTTAGTTCCTATGAGAATCAGTGTGTTAATTCAGATTTTTCTTCTCAGTATGACCTTTAATTTTATGCATGGTCATAATCGAGGTACTGGAATTTATTATCAGGTGCCACCTTATATTTCTAAACTTTAGTATTTTGTCTTAATCATTACCATTAAATGGCAACATACACTAATATAAGTTTGAACAAGTAATCAGTAGTGTTCTTAATGAAATTTTATGAAATTTTGTCACACAAACTAAGTGAAACCAAAAATGAAAAATGGTAATAAGGTTGAAGTTATGTTCAATATATGAAAATGCAAATTCAAGAAGCCTGCATTTTAAAAATGCAATAAAAATCTTCTATTACTGTTAGAAAATTCACAAAAGTTAGGTTAAACTGACATTGTATGTACAAGGTCTATTATGTGTTATAACTTATCACAGGTGGTAGAGTTTCAAACCAAAACAGGAAGCAAATGGTCCCTCTCTTTACAGTCTTTATACGTATTGGTGACAACCATGGGATAAATTTGATTTCTTGTGGTAAACTGTTGTTTTCTCTACATGTCCTGAGTACTTTCTGTACAAAATGATGAATACAGGAAATTCCTAAGTGCTGCCAAATAACAACTTCTGATTTTCTGCTTGATTGTGAGTGGTTTCCCATCTCTAAAATATAAACTCAGCTTCCCAAATGTCACACAACCCAGACTGTTCTGTCTTTCAGGTCCAGACCTGTCACATTTCTGTTTTCCTCTTGCTCATGAGATTCAAGCCATCAGAGCAAATACATTTAACCAAATGAGAAAGAAACCATATAGAAAGACTGCCTTTTGAAGAAAACAGATCATGAGAATCACACGCTGACTAAAAGACCCACACAAGGGGCATTTTACATTAGTAGTAAGGAACTGGGCTGTTTAAAACTGAAGAAGGTTGCTGTTCTACCATCTGTACTGAAATAGTATGAAAAAATAACAGTAAAAGTGCCGTATTTCTAAAATGCTGTTTGGCAAACAATGCAGTCCTGGCTATTGGGAGTACAGCTGTGGAGATAAGCTATTTCCCTATTTTCTTAGCCCAACTGGTTCACCAGGTTTGAGTCTACTGTTCGGTTTCTCTATGGAGAGGAAGCAGGGGATGTGGTGCCTGTGCTTCCCCATGGGCAGGAAGAACTGGGCAGGAACGGTGCCTTGGTCTGCTTTTCTAGGCTGTTTCTGGTCAGGAGGTTGCCCAAAATCTAGTTTCTCATGGTCCCCTTGCTTCTCTGTGCTCTTCAGCATCCTACAGGTTTCCTCTCAAAATTTTTTATGCTCTTCCTGTACCCCTCCTCACTCGTACCTCCACTGCTTCAGTCCCCTGTAGAGCTCAGCTTGGCAGCATTACTGCAGCATGTGGGTATTTTTAATGATACTTTTTTTTTGTGCAGGTGTTTGAGGTGATAGTTCTGTTCTTTCAGTGGCTTGTGAATGGAGACACGTAACTTTTAATGGTGGCTTTAGCAGGATTTCACTGCTAACAATGTTATAAGATGGAAGAATTGCTGCTGAGCTTTAGTAAATAAACAGGTACTTTTAATCTTTTTGATGTCTGGTCCTCCAGTTTGAAGCCAAAGTGCTGCAGACCCATCTATCTGGAAAAAGGGAATATCGAGTGAGGTAATAACCAGAACCAGGACAGTGCTCAATTCAACCATAAGTTTTGTGATTTTATGCAGATGAGCACTAACCTGTGTTTCATGAGTCACTAATATGTCAGTTCTGAAGACCTGCTTGTGTGACTTTTACATATATATATATATATATATATATATAGTATGCCCATGAATCTTGACAAGAGGAAAAATAAGAGGTTAATAGATGTATATAACTTTGAATTATCTGAGGTGGCACAGATAAGTTCTTGTGCACAGAGTGCTGGAGTGGAGGGATGAAAAATTCAGGGGCTGCACCTTCGTGAGCATTTGCTTTTGGTTTCTTTAATAAGCCCTTTTGACTTACATGGCAGGTTGCAAAGGTTATTGAAAGAAAATGGTGGTCCTTATTTGTGGCTGCTGGCTAAGTAGATTTCTCTCTGTGTATTGAAGTTTCCATTAGTGTCAGATTTTTAAATTTAAATTTTATAGCATGCGTATTTGTTCCTGGGAATTGCAGTCAGTTCATTGTAATAAATAAAATCACAGTAAAATAACTTTGCTTTTTCACAGATCACAGATTATTGAATTGATGCTTTAACATGGAAATTTAGCATTTAAGATGTATGTTATTACTGTCATTTTTACTCTAAAGAAGCTTCTCAAAAAGTACTTTCACTTTAGAACTGCCTAAGTGCTTTACACTACACAGAATAAGGCAAATCTAACTTTGCGCTATTGAACAGCAGGACAAAAGCTGCCTGTTAATAGAGCAAGAAAATGATTGGGAGAAAAATGGAGTAGCTGAGTTTAGAGAAACTTGTACCTTTTTCTTAATGAGCAGTTTAACTGCCAATTGATCAGTCATTCAGCATTACAGTAAATGGTCAATGAAATATATAATGATGCAAGACTGCACTTTAATGAGACCAAGTCTTGCAGCAATCAGGAATGCTTAAGTACAGAAAAATAAATACAGAACAAATTTCTCTATGTACTTACTTTTCAAAAAAAGCCAAAAGAGCAATAACAAACGTTCAGGCAGCTAATCGATGGTATTCTTTATTGTTTGTGGTGACACACTTGCTCATGAATTTCCATTTTGTGCTCTTGTCTTTTGTTTGTTTATTTAATGCTACAGGATATTTTACTGTTGGATGTCAGACAAATCTGACTGTTAGAGAATGGTTGTGTTTTTAAGGTCTTGAACTCACAAATCTTTATGTACTTGCTTAATTTTACACACTTGAGCTCAAGGCAGCTATCCAAATGGATGAAACTGAGAATATCGTTGTGTGTTCCAGTATTAATCCCTACATTAACACTTAGGTAGGCTAAGACTCAATGCAGGGGAGAATTTCTATTTTTACTAATCTAGAAATATAAAGATTTTAGTTTTCAGGGGCAAATCTTAGATTCTAATCAAGCAAAAGTCAGAGCACATCACTGTCTTGCTTCTCACCAAAACCACGGTATCAAACAGTCCTTTGACCAGTGACATTTGCTAATGCAAATGAGAAATACTGGTAAAACAAACCAGTTGTTTTTTTTTTTTCTTTTTTTCTTAGCATGGGTTGTTAAATGTACCATTATAGGCAACTGTCACTGTGAATGGGTTAACATTTACCTAATTTATAATGTGTGAAAATAGACACCTAACAGCAGAACTGGGATGGAAAAAGAACAGTCTCAGAAGAGCAGAGTTCACATAACGTTTACCCCTCTTCCCTGATTCAGGTCCTCTGGCACTGAATATACTGTTTGGAAGGTTGTTAAATATTTGACTTTTACGCTGTGACCTCCTCTTTCAAGAGAGAAGGGAAATAGAAGGGCTCAGTTTGACATCTCTCAAGAGATCAGGTGGAGTAATGGGTAGCACTTCCTTTTTTTGATCCCCAAGTTAAAGAAAAAACTTCTTTTTCCTAATAACTTGCAGTGAATGAAATTGCTATTCTCCACAATGTGACCTAATGATCCTGGGAGGCTAAAAGAAAGTCATAGCATACATATAAAAGCAGCTTTTGACAGGAGAAAGGTGAGCGACTCTGATGCATCTTCCATTGACAATTTCCGTCTTCAGAAATGCTCAGATTTCTGGGTACTGTCTACTTATTTCTGAGCAAACTTTTCAATGGGCTTGGAAGATTAAGAGAAACCCTGTATGGCTGCAGTCTCCTGTATGTGTACTGCACGTGAACAGCCCAGGTTTCTCTTGCAGCAGGTAGAAACAAGGAATTTAATATTCAAGTAGTCTGCAAAATGTACAGGGGAGTTAGGCAATTGCAATATTAAACAAACTAATTATGATAGCATTAACAACTCTTCTGCATGCAAACCTTTAATTAAACTTGATTTTGTACCTAACAGAACTGTCTCTGAGCTTTGAAAAGAGTAGTAGTACTGTTATTGATTAAGACTGAATGTGATTAACATTAATTATTGATTAAACTTCTCCATATCTTCATATACCATCAAAGAGAGATTTATTGATGAACTCTGAAAGGTCTTACAACCGTAGTTATTATGCTGTAATTCCTTTTGACTGCAGCTTAAGTGAAGCATTCACGAGATACCTTTATGCATGTGGAAATTGAGCATAAAGTCCATCTCCAAAACATTACCACTTCAAGCACTTTGAATAATCTTGAAATATCTGTCTTTATTGAAGTGTAAGTTCGTGTTGAAGGGTTTCGTTTGGATATTTTTTTTTTTTTTAGGGGTGAAAGAGGAGGGAAACAAAGCAATGTAGGCACTAGATTAGGACACTAACCTGAGATACAAAAGAGGCAGTTTGCTCCTGATTTTGTGTCTGGAATAGAAAATTCTGCAGCATTTCAGGCATCTTGTGGCTCTCTGTTACTAATTGGTCTTACGAATATTCTCTCGTGTTTTTTTAACACCTTCCTCCCAGGATCGAGCACTGGAAAATGTTTGTTTTTGACAAATCATCATATTGCAGCAAAAGATAATTTAAAATTACTGTATGAATAAATAATGCTTGAGTGATGAAAATACTGTAACATTGATCTTCAGGACCTTTGGGAAACAGAATAATTGTTACATTGGATTGTTAATTAATGGAAGTCTTTTGCAGAATTCTGTCTTCAAATAAATGGTCATTACTTGTAATTTTTCAGGGGAAGTGAGAAAGCAATTTCAGACCTTTTCAGATTAATTGATCTACCTACTTGTCAACTACCTTATGTGTTCAGTAAATATTAAAATTACGTCTTCTGAATTAAAGGAAGAACAATAGTTCCATTAAACAAATGATGATGCAGTAGTGAGATAAAGAGGATGTTGCTTTAGAAGGGTGACTTTATGACCAGTGCAGCTTCAAGCACCTATCTCTAGATCAGAATTACAAATCCAAACAAGAGGATATAGATGTTAAAACAGTACCTCAGGGGAAAGAATCATCTCTTTCATTAAGTGTCCTGCTGGCTACACTGGTTAGGGAATTTTGGACTGGTATACATGACACTTGATATAAGGAACTCACTAGCTAAATTGCTGAAATTCTGAAAGATGGACGTTTCCCCAAAATGGGAACAAACCTACAACAAAGAATTTTTGGCTGTTTTCTGAGTTAATTTTCCACCCTTTAGATGGAGAAAAAATCTTAGTGATTTTGAGGTTTGCTTGTTTTTTCTTCTGAACAGCCATAGAAGTAGACAAGAAAGAAAGTTATAACTAGCATCATATAAAGCAGGATGTTTGTCATTTTTCAAAGTATCAAGATAATGAAATACTTCTTTAGGAACAAGTATACCAGCACTGGCAAAACATGATGTACTTGTTAACACCATGGAAGGTCACCATACTTCTGTTACTGCTGAGTTGTGGTATTATTTTAATTGGGCTTTGCCTACTGATCTGCATGCTCGATTTGCAAAAGATGCCAGAGAACATGTGGCTTTGACATCAAAACAAACCCCCTACACAGCACAATTAAAGCTGGGGTTAATCCCAGTGTAGACACAGAATTTTGTAACAGCTCATGGACAAACACAGCTGGACACTTGACACCGAATATTTGCAATCAATAATTCTTATGCTTAAAGTACACAGAGAAAAACTAGAAGTGTAGGCTTGTGTGATTTGTACAAATTGGGTCATTCAGTACAAAACTGAGGCATTCAAGAAGGTGAATTATTTGTGCGCTGTGTTTTTTCCTCTTTTTTGCCCCTGTCCGGTGTAAAGTGGTTGATGTGCAGAACCGATGTGCAGAAGAAAAATGATGGCTTTACTTTGTATTCATCTCCTGAAAACTGAATAGCAACACCACCTCCACTTCTCCATATCCACGTTAGTCCAGGCTGTAGAGAATTCCTTCCTATGTGTGTCTTCCCTTTCTGTTTCACAATGAAATTTCTATCCTGTGCTCCTATTTTCTGTTTTTTTGGATTATGCTGAGTTACTTCAGAAGTCAATGTTCAACAGGTGTTTTGTAGAGCTTGTAGAAACATTTTGAGTAAAAAGTTTGTTTATTAATCTGATGTTTGTAACATCAAGGGCAAGATGCTTTGCATGACATCTCCAGGGAATTATTTTGTATTTCTATAGTTAGTTTTAACAATTCTGTAAGCAGAGAGGAAGGGGAAAAAAAAAAAGGAAAAAAAAAGAAAAAGAAAAAAAAAAGAGCTGGTTTTATTTTTTACAAAATTTTTTGGATTTTTTTTTTAATCTTTTGAAAGCCAGCAATAAAGAATAATGTTTTACTTCCCAGCCTTTATGAATTTATATTCCTAGTTGGCATTACAGTATAAGCCATGTTACTGTAGTTGAGTCGTTCTCCAGTTCATTTTTTGAGCATTCTGTAGACTGCAGAAATAGGTCTTTAACAATAATAGCACCCATGTCCATGTATGTATATGTAAAGGGCTAAAAGTGAATTATTCTTCCTGATGCATTTTTGTATACATTTAAACCAAATTTCATACCCTGAATTGAAGGTACCTTAACAGGAAAAAAAAATATTATTGAACATTCATCAATTCCATTTCTTGTTTCTTTGTTTCCTACAGTTTTCCCTTGTGTGGGAGTGTAGCTTTTGTTTATCTATGTAATTAATGGATAGATGATGTCAAGACATTTCCTAAGCTAAGACACTCACATAGATAAAAATGGAGGATTTCTTAATAATAGCAATTTCTGAAATTACATGGCCACTGTTTATAAGTAGAGATAGAAGAGCAGATGAGTATATAGAAGTTGGAGAATTCTTTGTTAGGGAATAACTACAAATAATGAGATAACACTATCTGACTTGGCTTAAAGGATTACTGTGTTAATCTGTGTGCTTCTGAGATATGATTTTCTGTTCTCCTAAGGTAACCAGCATTATATCTGATATAGACACTTTGCAAGAGTACCAGTGGTCTTCAGAAAAAAAAAAAAAAATACATTCAGGAAATAACATGTTCTCAGTTACAACGTGCAAAGAGTAAAAGCTCTGGCACTCTAGGTAGCTGGAAAAAGCACAAGACCAAATATATGTGCACGGTAAGGTAATGCATTGGTTCACTCTTCAAGAGCCCCTGTCGGGTCTGCGAACAGTGCTACGTGCCTACAGTTACTCTAGCAGGGAACAGTGGCAGTCTGCAAATCCACAAGCAGAGCAGGGCTGAGACTTAAACAGGAATGTAGAGCTTTCTGTCTTAAAAAAACCCTCAGGTTAGGTGGAAAGTATGAACATATCAAATATTTTAACTGTTAAAACCTCTAGGGAGTTGACGTTCAGGCAGGCTTTTTGTGTATCAATGAATGATTCGGATAAAGGAAAACCACAATGGACAGGTTTAGCTTGGAGACTTGAAAATAATTATATTTCAACCAATCTTAAGAAGGATCATACAGAGTATATTAACAATGGATCATGACATAGATTCTGGCACTTAGATATAACTGTTCATGTAAATTACCAGAAGCGGTTTTGTGATCCTGTACATTTTGTATAGTCATTCACAGCTCATTAAACCTTCACCAGTACTGTCATTTGCTCAATGCAAAGGTAGTGTGAGAACAGCATAATTAAAGTGTTTAAGTCAAACTGCTGTAGCTAGATTTCTAAACAGTAACTGCTCTACCTGCAGCTCATTGTGGTTTTGAGGAAGAAGGGTTAGGGCAGATAACAAGCAAGATGTATCCTAGTGGACCTCAGAAGCATTGGCCTTTTACTGAGCTAGCAGACCTTCCCTGTGTTTAAACCTTCGATATCAAGGTATTCTAGTCAGTGAAACAAGCTGTGGTCCTGCTGTCCTGCTAATCCTTAGGCTAATATAATAAGCATAGTATCATAATATTATGATTTTTTGGGGGGTGAAGAGATCATTTGGCAACGATGTTAAAAGCAGGTGAGTGTAGGTGACGTACTGATAACTTGTTTGGGCCTGTGCCCAAAACCAGCATTGAATTTATATTAAGCAACAATTTTACTTAGATATCACCTTAGATGTCAAAGCAAGCAACTAATATTTAGATAATTTATTTTGTATCAAAATGTTAATTAACAGAGAAAATGCTTTTACTTATGTGACTGACTGCTCTGTCCACGTTGCCCCTCATCTGCTGAGCTGTTTGCTCTGCAGAGCCTCATGCATTCAACACGTATACTCTTTTGCTTCCTTGACCTATATGAGCTTCAGCACTCATGATTTCTTCCTTGGTATCCCTGGCAAGGTTTCTTGGGAAGCAAGACTGAATGACAGGACATTGATCCCTAGATCAGCTCAGAACTGACCATAGCTCCACGTGCTGTAACTCAGAAGCTGTAGAGGGGTATTTATCATGGCACCTTCCAAACTAAGAGCTTGAGCTTAGTGTCATGCTGACAAAACTACATGTATTGTTGACTTGAGAGGAGTCCATCTTAGCTAACTTAGGAATTTTGGGGCTGAATTCTTTCACGCCTGTCTGAGAGAAAATGCGGATGTCAGGGATTTGGTGAAACCCAGAGAGCAGCTGCCTGTATTGGCTTACCCAAGGTTGCCTCACCCTCAGCACTCTGAGCACGCTATTCCTGTAGTCCTTCACCTAACAAACAGTCTTGATTTGCAATTTATTTTTCAACTAAAAGCAGATGTGCAGTTTAATTTAGCCAAGGTTTCTGAACATCAAAGCTGTAATAAAGAGAGAAATGTACCCGGGCACCAAAGCTAGTCACTACAACTCTGATAAACATAATAGGAACAACTGCGCTGTCAAGTAATTTATCTCTCCGTTCAGTCCTATTTCCTGGTCCCTTGGTCGTCTGTGTTTCATAAATATTAATTCACTGGTGATCTCTCTTTTGGTTTGAACTAATTAGTTATCTCACTAAGTTCTCTCAAACACAGGTGTGGTTCTGGGAATCACTTGCTGCAGGGACTTGTCCCGTTGAGCAGTGTGGAGGAGACTGACCCAGGTTTGACTTTTCTTTCCCTCGCACATCACTGTGGCAAGCTTCACACTTGTCATTTCAGGCCATAGACAGCTTTACTCAGGTGTGCTGCAGCACAGTCCTCACATCCTACCAATACTCATAAAAATAATAATACATCCCCCACATGGAAGGATGGGACACCATGATGGGAAGCTCAGAGGAACCCAGGGCCTCTCTGCACAAGCTGGCTGCAATCTGCAGTACATTCCCTCAATAGGGACATAGTTAGTACTGCAGATATAAACATAGTTTCTTATAAGGTTCAGACTAAACCCGCTCTTTCTATATGTAGTTACTAACTGTGACCTTTCTTTTGTCACAGATGAGGTCATGAAGAAGACAGGCGTTTTCATTTTCTTTGGACAATGGATGTCTCTGTTCTTTAGTTTTCTTTCAGTGACGACCTCTTACTCTACTCACAGTAGGTTCTCTGTATGACTGATGTGCAATGAAGTGTCCCCAGAGTGCCATTATCTTCCAGGTGCTGACTTTCCTTGATTTTGCATACCATGTTTATCTAATTTAAGCACCTAAATTTGGAGTTTCACTGCCCGCTTAATGTGATCTAAGACAGTGCTGCCTTTCAAGAGGAGAGTTTTGTTCTCCCTGCTAGCACCAGCTCCAGTCCTCCCATAGCCAGAGGATAAGCTGGAGCAGCTTGGCAGAAACCTGACAAGGCTGAATAAAAATAGGCGGCCCCATGAATATCTGAGCTCAGTGGCCACCCCAGCACCAGAGGCAGCACAGAGAAGGGGTGAGAGCATGCAGCAGGGGTGGCAGGGCCAAATGCAAGGTCACACCTTTCACTGGCAGTCCATAGTATGATCAGCTTAGGCTGATGTGAGTCACAGGGTCGGGCTGTTGCTTGTAACCAGCATTTTTAGAAAACTTTTCAGTGCTTAAACAAATCAGGGCATACTACAGTGGTGTTTCTCTGCATTTTAGATTTGATGCTAAAATCCTTTTTTCCTAGCTCAAAGCATGTTTTTCTATGTGAGAATGTTCTTGTTTTTCATTGGTACTCAATGCAGTCTATTGTTTGTATAATTAATGTAATTGTTACTAATTATGTAATTACATGTAATCAGTGATGCAAATTTGTAATTATAGAATTTTCATGTTTATTTAGGTAAAAGTCCTTACAAAACTTAGTAAGGGGAAGAAAAATTGGTCACGTACAGCAGGTAATTTTAAAAATTTGTAAGACAGAAATGACACATTTTTTTGCCAACTACCGAAAGGAAATTAGTTTTCATTATTTACTAATTGGGTACACTTTTTTTTTTCTTTAGAAACAGTAATAATTATGTTACAGAAGCCTAAAACTAATTTGCTATCCCTTTATATTATAGCTTAAATGAGTTAGCCAAATATAGATTAGTAGAGTGTGGGTACCAAATTTAACCTGTAATTACAGTAGCCACTTGAAGTGATATTACAGTACAAAAATTCTAACCAAAAAAGATAAAAAATACTTTTGCAAAAACCCCTTCCTCCAGTCCCAATATACAAGGTGGTTACTTACAGAGAACTGGCTATTGCTTTCAGTGCAGACATAAAGCTTCTGCTAGGGAGAGTGTAGTTACCCACTGGACAAAAAAGTCAGATGGAAATCGGCTTCTTACCATCTGCATATCATGAAATACTTCACCTATTACCATCTTCTCAGTTCTCGTCCTTCCCCATCCATGGAAACTAGAGAATTCCTGCAGTCTTCATGCTCTGCCTGGGTATCTTTAAGTGGAGATCAATAGCTATGAGTTTCAGTCCAATTTTTGTTTATTTTTACTAAAGGTGTTGGTTGCTGATATTTGTAGCTTCTTGTTTTGGAAGAGAGAATCTATCCTGGTGGTATGCAAATTGTTTGCATTTTTTATTTGGTAATCAATCTGTAAGTTAAGGAAACCAAATCAAACTGTACTTTCCTTTTCCACATAAAATGGACCTCTCCCTCTAGCTGTCTTTTGTGTCATGAACTACTTTAGACAAGGTAAGCTGGGATCTTTTACGCTTTTTATTTTTAATTATTTGCAAGAAAAGAGAAGGAAATAATGAGCTAGATGTGCAACAGTGAAGTCATCATGATGATGATGCTTTCACCTAATATCCAAATGATAAGACCACTAAATTAGGAGGGGGAGACACAAATTTAGATTTCAAATATTCATCTAACTGGTTAGGCTTTTAAACAGAGTATCCTCAGCTCTTCATGTTGAAGCTGTTTTATTTTACATATATACATCTTCAAAGAGAGGAAAAAAGCTCTGGCGGTAGCTGATGATTAGAGCACTCTCCACAGTTCAGAGCATTTCTGTGTTTGCAGTGCAGTGTAGATTTATGTGGGTTTTTTTCCATTTCGTTGAAATCCTTCCGTTTTTCTGTACCTCTTAATTCCATAAGAGGTGTAACTGCTTCAGGAAAATCAGTTGTGAAAAGTATTTCCTTTTTGTTGACAATTAAACGTTTTTTTTTTTTCTGAAGTCAGATGGTTTTCACATAGTTTCCATTTTCTGTTTCTAAATTGTTCAAGGATCTGCTTTTCTAAGCCCTAGTATTAGAAAGATATCTTGGTTTACCCAAAATGCTTCTAATCTCAGAATAGATTTTTTTTTTATATAGTGGTTCGCAGTGTTAATAAAGTAGAGAAGATATTTATACTAATATTTAAAATGTTATACTAAATATATATCCATAGTTTAATTGGATGTTGGGGTATTAGTTATAGATATATGTCTAATACAAGTTTTAGTATAAATTTATATTATAACCAATTATTGAAGTGGTCGTTTAAATAACCTGGAAAAAATGTTTTTTATCTTGAATCCAATATCTGAAGTATCTTGATAAGATAACATTATATATCTGCACATTAACTTTTATTGTAATTTCTAGATAGATAATCAGGTATTGAGTCTCCTCATCATGTACATTCCCATCTGGTAATCTATATATTTTTGTTGTCCTTAACATAAGAATTTTTTCAGATTGTAGAGAAAAAAGTTTTTTTAGGTTTAAAAATGGTATACTTTTTTTTTCTTCAATTCAGAATTCACAAGAATGAAACTCTATTAAGTTTGTGGTTTAGAAATCATCGTTTCAAGCTGAAATAGCAATTTTGGAAGAGAACTCTCCTCACCAATAATGGATAAGGTTTTTCTTCACCTTATTACTTTGCTTTCAGCAGATACAGATCTGTGTGCCTGTGTCCTTACTTGTGTACATACTCCTTACCTCCAATTCTCACCAACTCAGTTGTGATCTGAACTTAACCATTGCTTCCAGAGTGCTTTTATTCTCGGATTTTTTTCTGAGGAATCTTTGAGAAACAAGTCTTTATGTGGTTTCAGAACCCTCTAGATAGTTTAAAAAATCATTAACGCGAGAGAAAAATATTTTTTTCCTGTTGTAGGCAAAAGTTGAGATTTGTTTTTATTATTGGATTGTCTTGTAATAAACCATGCCTGCATTATTGGCAGTTATTTTGCCTGGTCTGTTTCTTTTAGGAGAACAGGCAAATGCTTGTGTTAAAACATACTATTTGACATTTCTAAGATTATGTTTGCATCTATTTCCATCGGTTCAATACGTCCATTTCAGGCCATAAATGTACAAGAGTTAATAAAGGCATTTTTGGGGAACATGATTTTACAGATGGGGCCAAAAGGTTGGAGCAGCATGTATGCCTGGAGAAGTGGAAAATACTATGTAACTCCATATTCCAATTGAGATATAGCCCTTATAATGAAGTTTTAACATGCAATATAGTTACATGGAAATATCTGTATCTGGAAAAGGATCTTTCTCTTAAAAAGCAATCTTTCATTTAATATTGTGCTATGAATACTTACCGTATACACAGATTCCAGAAGAGGCTTGAAAGTTTCCTGCAGGGAAAGTTTATTCAGGTTTGCCAGAGAGACAAAACCCTCAGGAAATCGGTAAATCTTTTGCCTTCGATCTGAAGGATCATGGGAGCATTTCCATGCAAGTATCACTTTAAACTTGTCCTACTCCTGAATTTTTCCTTAAAAGTCCACATAGAAACAGATGGGTCATTGCCATTGACGATTCTTTGATCTCATCCATTTGAACTCTTAATACTTGCTAAAGTGCTGTATTTCAGACTGAAAAGTTGAGGTCTATCAATGTGTTTCTTGGCCTTGACACATGAAGCCTGTAATAATTTGCTTTCTGTAGTGAGCCATAATTTGTCATTTTGCTCCCTACCTGATGTAGAAGTGTTTTTAATACAGTGATAAACTCCATTAAGTGCATCTGTTTGTGACTTCTAATGATACTGTGCACAGTAGCATATTCATGGTTTACTGGATTAGAAACCTGAAATGTCTGCTCTGTTTTTTGAGTATTGGCTTTTAAATGATATCCTTGGTCTTTAGCTTGGAGCAGAATGTGCCTTCTGGATTATACGTGAAATTTCTTATTACCCACACAACGCTTAGAAACCCCCAACCTCATAAATGTCTTCATTAAATGATGCCTAGAAGCAATGAGTTCTGTGTGTTAATTATGTATTATATTAAAAAAAAATCAGTCTGTTTTAATAATTACTTCCCAGTTTTCATTAACTCTCAAATCATTTATGCTGAGATAGTGCATTTTGAATCATATAATTCGTTATCTTATATACCTCTGTCATATCTTTTCTTAAGTCAATACATGTAACGATCTCTTATAACTTCTTGTTGAGGAACTATGTCATTAGTTTAATTGATTAATTTAAAAGTTAGTATTATGATCCGAAAAGAGCTGCAAAATACATGGTCTGAACCAGAGCAGCATTGGGCAGTAAGCATGGAAGTGATTTCTAAATTGCTAGCATCCCAGTTTTGTGATTTGAGCAATATGGTGAAATATTTAATATCTCTAAATACCACAGATCAATCAAATGGCCTTATAATAGACTCTCAGTAGACTTTCATAACAAAGGTGAAAAGTTGAAAGTGCTGTTAAAAACATCTTCAGTCAGTGTTTTTCAGGCAGATTGGGAACACTTGTCCTTTTGTTGAAGATCGTATGATAATCTAAATCTACATCAGCTGTTGGCAGTTTTCCTTGATGAAGTGAGAACCTGCTTGCATTCAATTCCATACAAATGCCAGTCTGGAACAGGTCAAAAGCCAGTGTTTATAATGCCAAGAAAAAGTATAATGAATATTAAAAGAATGAATGTCTTTTTCTAGTAAGAAGTGATTGCTCAAGTGACATAATGACCTCCAGCCTATTTAAAACTGTCTTCTAGAAGCTGGCTGCTGAGGATCGTGGCTTTAACCAGCATAATAAATAGTAATGTTCTGAAGAGCTAGTGTGAATGCAACTTTCACTGCTATAACAGTTAAAAATACAACATTTTACCCTCTGGTGTGGATGGGAAAAAGCATTTGTGCAGAAAAAAGCCATCGATTAGTATCCTCTCAAGGAATTTATGTAACTTAATTTTGTCCTATGCTTAAGTGCAGATCCTAGAAAATGTGCAGGAGTACGTTGAGAAATGAGTATCATCATTGAATCTACATACACCTGAGAGATCATATGAATGTATTTCTTCACTGTAGTAAGGCTAGACCAGCATATTGTCTAGGTTATTGTTACGAAATATGAAATCAGGTATCAGATTTTCTTGTTTATTTTTTAAATATAAACTCCTTTGGGGTTTGCGAAAGCATTAATGGGTATTGGTTAAAGCTATAGATAGATGTCATGATTGATTTTTTTTGTTTTCTCAGCAAGGGTTATTTATTATACAATGTGTCTCACTCATAATCTAGGAAATTAAGCTTTGCTTTAATCCCACAGGTGACCTTAAATCTTGATCCATACACTACCAATAACATCATTTAATATATTCCATTATTTGGAATAAAAATGCCAAACCCAATACCCTCCCCAAACAAAAGAATCAATGTGATTAGAATTCTGGCAGAGTGGACACCTAAACAACAGGTCTGAAATCACAAAATTTATGAAAGAAACATGGATGATAGAAAACCTCTTGATTCAACTTTGAGTCAAAATTGAATACACTAGCTAGAAATATCACCTGTGCCCTTGTTAGACCTGTGACTTTTTCAATATTCTATCATACTGCTAAATTTTCTATATCTCACCCAACCTTAAGAGTACCTAGAAAAATTAGCAATACATAGATATCCTTTAAACATATGATTCATTCTAAAATTTCAGTTTAAAAGAAAATAAAGCATTATTTGTAGGCTAGATCTCAATGATCAATTACTTGTACAAGGCAGGTAACTTCACTAGAATGCTCTAGAGCAGCCCTAGGATACTGCTTTAAAGCAGCAAAGACACTTTTGCTCATTTCTCTGCCCACACTGTACTGCTATGGTTGTGCTCCTTCTGAGATCTGAGTAAGTACAGCATTACAAGCACAAGGCTTGTGTAAAAATCCAATCCTGAGTTGCACAATAAAGACTACTTGCAAATCAAACACTTTTAATAATTCACTGGAGCCAGTGAAACATTTCTTGCTCTTACCCAGAATATTATCTCCAATACAGTTGTTGCTATGCAGTAAGTTCTATTTATCATAAAAATATACTCAATATTTCCTTCAAGTGAGACAAAAGAAAGATGTTTTCGTGTTACAAAACTCACAAGGAAAGGGGAAGGTGATTCGTTCCATCTCCAAAATGCAAATAGGACATTATTTGGTAAAGCTGAATACATACTCTGCTGACTAAGCCAGTCATATACAGATCAGCTGTAGTCACCAAGTGTGTGGCAGTGGTCATTGCTTCAGGAGTAGTTCCTCGTAAGGCCAGTTTTGAAACCACACTTAAGGTGCTCGTGAAGCTGCAAGATCATGTGGCATAATAAAGCTGCTGTTGCAGGATTTACTTTGTTATGCCATGCTGGGATATATGCTTCTGCAGAGTCTTTGGCTAGAAAAGGGTTATTCTTAATATCTGAATTTTGTGCATAGAAATAGAATTATTTCATTGTTAACAAAATTTTGTAGTGCTATGCAGTTACGTAACAGTTTACAAACACTGACAGGCTTCCTGCCCCAAAGAAATGAAGGGAGGAAAATAGCTTTATTTTTTCTGATTATTTTTTTTTTAAAGTGGGTCAGTGCCTAAGGTGCACTAATTACAGAACAGCCATTGGGTAGAGACTTGATGTATTATTTTGTAGAAATCTTGGTATCTCACATTTCTTATCTACCATCAATATATTGCAATTGTTTCAGGGTGAATGGTAAGTCAAAAATATTTTTCTTGAACATTTTGCCTTCATCCAGATTGCCCCTATCACAAGCTACTGTCACTTACAGTTTTCGTGATAGTTATATTTGTATTTCCTGTCTTTGTTACTATACTTAAAAAATAGTCTGAAAATAATACAAGTTTTTGAAAAAGATCAAAGCATGTAATTTTTCTTTTTGTAATGGGAGCATGATTGTAGCACAATATCAGAATTGGAGCATAACGTGATAGAGTATTTGAAATTAGCCAATGCAGCCAGTGTTCATCTGTATTTAAGCCCAAAACAATTAAATTTGCTTTGAGTTACATTCTTATAAATGTAAGGGATTCCTCTGCAATCAGCAGAACTACATTGTTGCAAATCACAATAAATGGGAGAAGGATTTGTGAGGAAGTCTCTTCTGAGCTGCCAGACGAAACCAGAGTTTAATTTTGCCAGCTGCTTCAGTCAGGTTTTCATGGACTGAATGTGTGACACCCAAGATGTTAAAAAATATGTAATTGCAATGAGGCAGGAAGTGTCTGCTATTTCAGTATGTTTGTAAACTGTAACAACATTATGTGAATAGATTGAGATAAAGCAAAGTAAGTAAGGCAGCTGCTGGGTGTCCCTCAGCCATGTGGAACCTGCTTGCCCATGGACAACTAAGGGACTGATGCATACACACAGAGACTGTTAATCAAGTAAGTATGAAAAATACAACCAAAGGTAAATGGAAGTGAAAAACAAGATCTAGTGAAGCATGCGTTAATCTTGCTGGAGATTTTGCCTTCAGCAACAGCATATTACATGTTGCTCCTAAGTATGAACTATATTGGTCTCAACCTACATATAAATGTGTTCAGACTTACATTATACAGTTACAGCCTGGGAAAGAAGGCTGTTCACTTGAAAAACTTATGCACTGAGACCTGTGATTGCTCTCAAATAGTCCAAAAGACTCAGTTAAATGGCATGTTAGTAATTTATCAGACAATATTTAATCCCACAGCTCTCAGACCAGAAAACAATCTGGTGGAGGGAAGAGGAAGGTAAAGTACAGTCTCTAAAGAAAGCAAGAACTTCTGTTGTCCCCCCTGTTCTTTGTGATGGCTGATGAGCAAAAGTTGTTCTTATAAGCTAAATGTGCAGTGTAATTCCCAGCAGGGAAAAATGGAAGAATTCAGTTTTCAGGAATACACTCTGTCCTTGGCCATAGACTGATAAAATTGCAAGAAGCTGGAAATGATAAAGAGTGAATGTGATACCCCATTATATTTGTGTACTAGGAATAGTAAATGTTAAGAGTTTGAAATGCGTAGTTGTTAGTGTGAAATTATGCAACTATTAAATATGTTATTTGCATAATTTTTCTCTCATATAAGCCCAGCTTTGAGCACTTCTTCATTTGTCCATTTACAGATAACGTGGGTTTTGATTACCCTGGAGTCTGAAGGGAGGGATAGTCCTCATAACATGTAAACTGCCTTGCAAAATCACCTCTCCCTGCACAAATATGTAAGCAAAACCAAAAATGCATTTATAGGTAGGGGCTGTTGCTACCCATGTGTCTGGGAAAGGCTGAACATCCACAAATCATGTCATAAATAGCAGGGTAAAAGCAAGACTCTGCAGGTCAGGGTGACATTTGGCAAGATGGCAAGACACCTAAAGGCCACAACTTTCAGCTCAAAATGAAAGGCTTCTGACAGCTTTTTGGATGTGGTATTACCAAGTACAATCAAATACCAGTAATACTACTTGGATTTTTTTGTCTTACAGATATGTAAGAAATATTTAAATTCCATAAATATTATTATTATTTGCTCATCTGAAAATACACATCTGTATCATAGTAGTGAAGTGACTACCAGACTAAGCCAGAGCGCTCAAAACTTTGTGGAGCAGATGCAGAGATACCAGTCCACCTGCAGTATAGCTGTGCTTAGAGGGCAGAGTACTCAAGCCAGCAAGTCCTAATAAACTCTGACTCATTAAATGAGCTCATTTATGGTACTGCATGAATGGGACGCTCGCCTGTGCATTGACACAGTGCTGCACTTCGGTGTAAGAGTGCAGGGTAGCACCATTCAGGGAACTCCACAGAGCACTTGCACTGCACAGCTATATCCAACAGCACTCAAAAGAAAAAATATACTGAGACTTTATAATGTAAATAAAATAAGCTTTCAGCTCTGGATAGTGGAAAGTCTGATTTTAGATAATATATATAAAATGACAGAAAACAGGCGAAAGGAAAGCATTAGATCATCTGATATTTTTATGTTGGCTTCATGGCCTGGAAGTATTTGACACGGATGGGAACACGTACGCTCACCTCTGTGAAATAATCCAAACACGTGTATGTAAACACATTAATTGTTGTTCATTGCTCTTGACTGTAGCAAATTTCATCTGAAGGGGTGTTGTAGTTAGAATCACAATTTGAAACAGGCCTTTAAAAAGTCAGTTTCTGCATGGACGTGATTAATGGTATCACTCACGTTGTAACAAGCATAGATTCTTCCCTGGCTTCAGGAAATAGAATAATACCTCAAAGTTCAG
The DNA here is from genome assembly GCF_017639655.2 of Falco naumanni. NCBI lineage: Eukaryota > Metazoa > Chordata > Aves > Falconiformes > Falconidae > Falco > Falco naumanni. The sequence goes on from NC_054067.1 coordinate 18,199,182, forward strand.
TAGATAAAAGATACATATTCATTTTAGCTGAACTTACATAAGGACTCTATTACGTCTGCCTTTAAACTACAAAAGCACATATAACTGTACATAGGATCCTTGAAGATAGCCTTTCTCTAGTATTTAAGAGTGTTAAAGCATCTCACACTGAGACCGTAACTTAAGAACTTGTACAAGTCAACAGCTGTGACCCCAGTCAAGCAAGCAACTGAGTTTTCAGATAGCAAGCTGTGCCTCATTCTTCTTTGGCCAGAGCTATGTATATTTAATTAGTGTCCTCTCACCTTCACACTACGTGTTTTCCCACTTGACAGTTCCTGGCATCAAAAGAATGTCCTTGAGAAAAAGTCAGGCCTATTGACTCCTAAGCATATTATTTGACTTGCTGTTCAAGTAGTCTGAAGAAAGAGCTGGAAATAATGAAAGACACTGCAATGTGGAGCTGCCTTAACTGACAGTGTCAGGTGGGTCGAAGCTATTGAACAGTTCCGATTAAATTAGCTTACCTTCATCTCAGCTAGTTAAAGCTGGCATGCTGACAAATAAGTTGCTTTCTGTATATAAAAGAGGAGAGGCAGGATGAGATTCCTGTTTTGTAGCTTAGTGACAGTAGATATGTCACATCACAAGGTCAGTAACAATCTGTCTATGGAAGAAATGTAAATGTTTGGCTGATGTCAATACGTTCTGGATTAGATTGTGAAATATTCATTCCTATAGCAGATGAGCTCATTTGCACTAATAAAGACCACTTTATTCCAACCCAGTTAATTACAATGCTTTATATTGTCTGTTTAAAAATCTGATTACAGCTTTTGTTTAGCGTTTCCAATATTAGCTCTTGCGCATTCTATATGCTATTTCTATCTAAAGAGTGTTAATAGGGAAAGTTAACAGACATGCTTGGAATGTGAAAAAGGTTAGGGGTTTATTTATTTATTTTTGCTCATCAGAACAGATGGATTTTATAGTTTTCTTTAGAGGGAGGTTCTGAAACTGTCATAGGCTGTGTTGGAATTTCAGAGAAAATGTTATTCAGGTTAGTTGGTTGCTGTAGATGTAGATTATCTCATATAGCTAAACTCAGATTTTAGGAATAAAAAATATTGAAGAAGATAAAGCTGGGTTTATTTTATCGCACTGTTCTGCAGTAACAAGTCATCGTAACTTTTGTATGTTCTCAACACTATCTTAAGTATAGGGGATACTTTGTTGCCCCTCTTGCTGTATTCATTTCAAACACCTTCATTGCTAGAGTTTGATCTAAATTACTCGCTGCCTAAAAGCCAGCACTTCTTCATCTTCTGGGAGTAATCTCTGGTAAGGACATCATGACCTGTGTTTAAGCACTTCTAAAGTACACTGTTAATTACTGCAGAGCTACCTAGTAATGTTCTCCGTATAAGTCACTGTTTCTTACATACTAGAGTGAATGTTTTAGATGTTTTAAAACTTAAGTTTTTTGAAATTTAATTATGGAAATCACCAGTTCAAACAAATATATAATTTGTGGAGGGCTGGTAAGGTTTCTTTTTTATAGTTGTCTTTTGATGGGACTGTTCAATTCTGTGAACGATTTCTGTCTCTTCCTCTTCATATTTTTTATTTTTTATTTTTTTAAATGATAATATTTCAGTGCTGTAATTATGTCCTGGATTGTAATAGTGAACTTGCTTCTACTGTTTTCAGGATGTCTGTAAATCTGTGAAGTTTCATTATCACTTAATTTAGTCTTGCCAAGTCATTTGGGCACAAACCAAAGATCCAAGTGCACCACTTCTGGTCTGAAAAAGTGCTGTACTGCATAGGGCTTAAGTCTAAGCAGAAGTGAGTACATTTACCACCTTAGTGGCTACAAAACCTAAAAGAAAGCTTTGATAAGTAACTTTTAGTTATAAAATTATTTTTTGATGTATTTTAAGAATTTAACAGTCACAGAACTGAAGTTCATTTTCCTATAAGGAAGGTTGTGCTAACTGTAAATATACCTTCAAATGTGTACAGCCCTTTTTTTGTTTCCCTTTATTTTTGCATTCATTAACCTGAGATATGTAGCTTGAGTCACATCTATTAAACACTTCTCAGAAGATGTCTTAAATTCTTTGACTTCCAGCAACCTGTAAGTGAAAGATTTTTGTTCAGTTCTTTATCTGAATAGTTTATGAAGTGAGGTATGAATCTTAATACCTTTTTGGCATCATGTTGATGTAGGCAACCTGAACTATTTCCAGTGCTTTTTACTTTTATTGCAAGGCCCTGATTCTGCCAGGAATCACACAAGTAGTTAACCTGTACTTGATAATGATCGTGCACTTGCAAGCAAAGTCTCATGTACAAAGGTGCTCTGCAGTAAGACACATTCTCTAGTTAACAGCCTCATTTCTACCATCACATGGCTTAATGTACTGGTGTAACATCTGGCATGACCCTGTGCATATACTATGCATCCTATTATGCCAGAGGATCGTTTTATATATTATGGTTTAATGCACAGTATTGATGTGTCTGTGCATTTCTGTAAATTCAAGATCCAAGTACAGCCTCACTGCCCATTCTCCAGGAGCTAAGCCGAGCAAACAACACTGTTATACATAGTGAAGGAATTCCAGGTAATTGTAAATAGTATAATTAATGCTGAAGTGAATAATCTAAAGCTGCTCAGCAGTCCAGACCTGAAATATCAAGGAAATATTTCATTTGATTGGAAATCAGATGATGTGTAATTTATTTCCTAGGATTCATCACTGAAATCCCTCCTTGTATGGCACATTTGCTCTCATGTAAGGAATTATGTTTTATCAATATTTGTATCCATATAACAATTATACATCTTTAGAAACTGAAAATGCAGTCATATTGCATCAACATCTTACTGGGAACTTACTGGGAAAACACATGATTCTCATTATAAATAAATTATCTGGAGTCATAAGAGAGCTGGTGTTACATGAACCAACCTATCAGCTTGATGCCTGGGTGTATACCTGGAGGCAAAAAAGAAATAAAGTAACTGCTATTCTGTGCTTCAGATTCTGATGAACATATAATAGAATATGGAAATACAAAGATATTAAAATTATAAATTTTTCATCTGGCATGCTCAGCAAGCTTGTTCTTTTTGCCTTGTCCCATCTTTCAAGGCTATGAGTCTCCTTACTGAGGTTAGCGAGCCGTCTTAATATTTTAAATCAGCAATAGCTGGAATGAGCATGCATAAATTATCCACAGGTAGTGGGGTCTCTAAATGAATGAGCTCTCAGAAGATATTCAGAATACTTGTGTCTTCTAACTTTCAGTTCTTGATATCCTATTTGTATCTGTCTACCTACTGGTATCAGAAAATATGGAGGACATTCTGGCAAATGCAGTAGGATTTTTTAGTTTGTGGAATTAGCTATAGAAGCTGATTTTAATCTGTGCCTGAGAGAAATCTATTATTGGCAAGCAATTTTAATCAGAAATGATATGACATCTGCTACAGAGGTATAAAAGCACATAAATATTTTTGTATTCTCAGTAGAAAAATAAACATTTCTGGAATATCTAGTTCATGTTTTCACTTCTAAATCATCTCCCTACTTTTGGCAACAGCTATTATTGACAGATACCACCTATACTTTGTGGCAGTCCCTTGAATCCAATTAACTGCACCATCAGGCCCTAAGGTATCTAAAATAACGTAACAACTGACACAAATATCACTTTTACTGGTCTGAAAAAGTGTTCATTCTATTGATGTTGGCAAGGAGTTGATTCTTTTTGATGGTCTTCCATGTATTGTTTTATGCTGAATCTCGATTTTAGACTTGTCTCTAGAGAGGACACACAGAAGCACGTGAAAGAAGCATACAACAAATTGCATACTTCCCAGTTGTGAAAATATTGTTTTGTTTGAGTGCGTGTTGAAAAGAAGGCAGTTTCTTGAACTCTAGCTGCTTCTCAAAAGCTGTTTGGTGGATTTGGGTCCATTATTATCAGCAAAATCATGTAGATTTTTGCCTGTGATATGGATTTTCTTGTCCCTGCCTTTCATGCTTCACATTTTGTGACATCTTTCTCCTCCTGTGAAAAAGTAATCAGAAAGAACTAAGAAAGAGGAGACATTTTGTATGCCATCAGGAAAATGACTACTGTGCTTTTTTATAGAGTTTTGTTGCGGTTTTGGGGGGTTTGGTTTTTTTTCCCAGACATTCATGTAGAAATAGAAGTATCAAAGTTACATGAAAGCCATGTATAGAAGATTTACTTGTGCCAGTGTTTTCAGTATAGCTAGGTAAAGTGACAATATGGTGCTATAACATTTTAATTGAAAAACATCCAAATTATTGGTTATGGAAAGATATTTCTAGCTTAGGTCAGTCTGGCATTCCCTGTTGTGGAGCATAAAAGAAACCTCAAAGTAAGTTTACTACTCAGCAAAAGATTTAGTTTTTCATAGCTATTTCTATACATTTTGAAAATTCATTTATTAGTATTTTATGATTTTTAAAATAATACTTATCAAAAAAACCCACTAGTGCCAAGATTGGTGAAGTTTCACTGGAAACAAACAGCTTACTCAGTTAACCTTAAGTTAAGCAGCTAACGTGATGACTGCTTGCCTTGGCTCAAAATTAAATGGCAGGAAGTTCAAAGGAGAGAATGGGGACACTGCTTACTCTGTAGTCTGTAACAAAGTTTGGCTGAAATCATACAGTATCTCTTGAGGGAATCAGTTGGTAAAGGTAGGGCAACAGTGATAGGAGACTGTCATATGAGTGACAGTTATGATATGACCAGCAGTGGCTGGTAAAATGGATTTCAGCATGACATCCTATTCTGTTGACAGAAGGTATATTGCAGTCGTGTTGTGTGATAGAGGATATGCTGGCCAGAAAGCATTGGCTATCCCCATCTGTTTTCAAAATGTTTAGTGAGATCTGTAGCAATGAACCTAAATCTATAACATCTCATCCAAAGAATAACACATAATAGATTGCAGTGTTAGTTTTGGCTAGGTCCCAAAAGCCTGGTGTGGAGGACAGAACCACCACCTTCTGGCCCAGGAATGAGGGCTGCCAAAGGTCATCTTCATTGCCACCCACCTCCCTGTAAAGTCACATTTAATGGGAGACTTTTTATTTCCCTACATTGACCTATAGGTATGAAGTGAAAAAAACCCCACAGCTTAGAAGTGTGACTTCTTTACTGCCAATTCAAATGAGTACCTGGAGGGTCATTTCTGTTTGTGGGACTGGGACACTTATCCTGCTCCCAAATTATCTTTGGTTATATTCATGCACTTCAGCAGCAACAGCTCTTAAATCTAAGTTCCATTGCTAAGGTGTGGATTACTCAGATTGTAAAGATTAGCAATTGGTGGTAAGACATTTAGTAACTGTGCTGGAGTATGAGTGGGTCATATCAAGAAGTTGAGGGAGCTTTACGTTTTGGTTATGACCTTGAATCATGTAAACCAAAGAAATACCTCATTCTTGAAGGATCAAATTGTAAATCCTTACAACTTCTCTTTCACTTAGCTCAGTTTCATGCAGATTTTCTGGTCACAAGTTTCACCAGCATGCTTTTATGTATTCAGATGCTGCTACTGAAGTGCTGCTGCTGAGCTTACAATTTTTCTCAGAAAAGCCATGAAGCAGGGGCAAAATACTAATGGGATGTTTTGACACCACTCCATCAAATATTTAACCTTTTTCATTTTTTCTTCACATACTAGTTATTCCAGCAGCTGTACTTTAATTGTTTAGGGCTCAATTCTCACAAAGTTAAGTGGTATACTCGTGACCTACTTTTAGTGCCATCTTATCCTTAAGAGGCAACATGGGAACTGGCATAACAGTAAACTGCTTTCAGGTGCTTCTCACTCCTCAGAGAAACTGCTGCTATAATATTCCTCTGAACCATCTGCAGAATTCTTTCGTTCACGTGGTTAAATTTTCACTCAGTGGTTTCTAATTTTTCCATCAAATAGGTAAAAGGTTTAAAGCTGAGAGGAATAGAACTCCATTTAGTAAGAAAGAGACACCTCAGGCTTTAAGTTGGCCCCGAATTTACCATGAACTAGACTAGTTTTACATAGGGACTATTGTACCTGTCCAAAGGTTCAGTCTCAAGCTCAGTGAGCCTTGTAACTCAAGCTAGTTCCATCCATGATGTCTGCTGTTCTTTGTTTATAATAAACTTACTGCTTGTATTAACATAATTAAAGCCTACCAATATTAATGCTAATTTTACATTGCCAACAAGTAGTAATTCCTGTGGAGAGATGTTGCTGGACACTGCTGTACTCAATACCTTACAAAGTTGAGTTACTTTTCATTAAGAAGTAATCTAGAGCATAGGAACAGTATGCACAACAGGGAAGTGTCCTAACTGTAGTTGTGGTACCAACACATTGTGTAAAGATTGCTAGATAATGTACAAGATACTAAGTCCATTGCTGAAGTTAGCAGCAAGATACATCTTTTCTAACCTAAATTTTGTATCCAACCTACTAGACCATGTGGCTATTGGCAGTGGAAGAGTGCCACCGCTTCGTTCTAATTCTGCATGGAAATTACTTGCACCATCTCTGCTATGCAAAATGCAGCTGGTAAAAAACTGCCAGCTTGCTCACATTTCCAAATGGCCTTATAAATTGCAGAAAATGCTTCATGTGAGGGAACAGTACCACTATATGCTTATCTGAATAGAACTGACAATTATAACAAAATCTGCTGCTCCTTTTTCTATTATATGCTCTTGCAAGACAGAGAAGTGCTTATGTATAGAGTTTTATCTGAGTCTGCTGATAGTACTAAAATCTTTTGGATTCTTGATGGAAATTCAGTCTGCTTTTCTCAGAGTTTTCTCCCCAGCTTTGTATATGTTCTTTCAGCGGTGTTCTTGTTAAACCTGAAGATACGGGAAGGTTTTCATTCAACGGTCTTTTCAGACCTTTCCCCGCCCTAAAGATTACATAATTATTCTGGAGACAAGAGTGGATTGCAAAGGAGGTGTTTCTTTTTATACCAGACCTCATGTTTATTTTGCAGTGAGCATTCATCTGCTGATAATCATCCAGTGCTATATACCAGGATAATGTACTCAGCTGAATATAAACAGTGGTGCAACTTCTGAAGGTATTAAACAATGGCAGCTTCTTTGAAATGAATAGGAGTTGCAGGTATTCTTTCTCTGCTTACATGATTATGTATGAATTTTATATTTTATTCTGCTATCTGTGTGGTACCATTATGGTTCAGCAAAACTAAATCTGTAGGGAAAAGAACTAATCAGATAGGAAACTGAAACAGGATATAAATGAGTTCGCTATGCAGTCAGAGAAGAAATACAAAAATCATATTCATTGAGGAAGGGGGGAGAAGATTAAAAATAGGTAGTGTGAAGTGTGTTACAATTGTTCGCCTTCAAATTAAAGTTAGAACATGGGCCATTCATAAGCAAAAGTATAGGATGTTATTTCAGTAAAAATTATCTTTGCTACTCATACTTTGCAAATTATATGAAATCTATTCTGTGGATTAATTCTGCAGAATTAATCACACTAAATGTTAGGACTAGAAATAGCAGGTGTCTTGGTTGGGAGTCCAGGTCCCTCTATAATTAGGAATTAAATTCTATAATCCTATTTGCAAATGTTGCAGGCTTTATCTTATAATTAATTAGATTTCATCCCTGACTATTGCTGTCAAACGATAGTCGTTTGACTATCTAAATGCTGTAAAACCTTACTCCCAGTTTAGGTATGATCAGGCAGAAGGTGAATTCAGAAACGTTGAATAATGGTATCTTAGGAATTCTGTGTCATTCTATTCTATTCTATTCTATTCTATGCTATTCTATGCTATTCTATTATTTTCATTTCGTTTCATTTCATTTACTAAACATTGCCTCAATAAGATTATGGAGGCAGTGCCATAGATTTAATACTCTAAAGTCTTAAAATTGTGAGATAAGTACAATGTGTTTACTGAAAAACTCATTCCATATATAAAATGCATCAAAGAAAAGAAGAAGAAGAAGAAGGAAAAAAAGCAATAATTAGTTTTCGTGTATACCTCTCTTGTGGACTGGGTGTCATAGTTACAGAACAACTACAAGTAAGTTTAAATATTTTACTGCCTTTAATTCATGATGTTTCATGTTTCATTAATGTCATTTTTTCTGTCTTGGGATTGTAAAAAGAAGAGCCGTCGCCATTTTAAATTTCTATTCAGCTGGAAATATATCTTTCATATATGTTTCATTCTGGAAATGAACAAGATGCAATTTAATGACAGCAAAAACTGGCAAGGTATAGGAAAGAATCTGAAATAATTGCTTAATACTTCTCGTGAGGTTTCTCTATATCACTACATGCACAATAACTCCAAATTAATTTGATGTTTACTTATGTGAAGATTATAAAATATTTAGGAGGAATATAGCCTTCTGTGTCTTAGAAAAAGGATGATGTATGGAAGGTGACAAGGATTAGTCTTGTATAAATGTAAACAGAGATGATAGTTTATGTTGGAAAGTTATGCATCAGTGAATGCATTGAATGGGATTGGACTTCAGTGTGCTCCCATGTCACAGTGATAAGGCTGGTATATATATGTCTGGGTAGATCTCCAGTTATTGGAATATAATTGAGCAGAATTGTCAGCAGTTTCCACTGCCACTTCAGGCATTGTAATCAGTTAGTTGAACTAACAAGAGTTGCATCCAAGAAAAGGAGAGCAGAGATAACAAAAATTGATTGTGTTTTCCAAAAGGCAAAGGACAAAGACTTATGGAATTCAGTGCTTTTCTTCCTGTTATAAATGGAAGAGTGTTACTAGTTTCCTAGATAGAATAATGTCATTTTCACCTATAGGATTTGCAGACATTTTGTTTAGGGTAACATCATGTTTTTCATTCATGATCATCTTTGGTATCTGTTAGGCACAAAACCAAGAGACTATTGTATTGTCGAAATATAAATTTTTGAATGATAAAGTCTTACATACAATCTCAGATTTACTTTGCTCAGTCCCAGAGGTTTAGCCCTATTTATTGCCTTTTAATTTAATGACAAAATTAATTATGGCTACTACTAAAAAAAATCCTGTTGCTGCAATGTTGTAAGGCCCATATTACAGCATCACAGAATGGTCGGGTTGGAAGGGACCTCTGGAGATCATCTAGTCCCCCCCTGCTAAAGCAGGGTCACCTGGGGCAGGCTGCACAGAGTCACGTCCAGGCGGGTGTGAATGTCCCCAGAGAAGGAGACTGCACAGCCTCTCTGGGCAGCCTGTCCCGGGATCTGCCACCCTCAAGGTAAAGAAGTTCTTCCTCATCTTCAGAAGGAACTTCTTCTGCTGCAGTTTGTGTCCTTTGCCCCTTCTCCTGTCGCTGGGCACCACTGACTAGAGCCTGACTCTGTCCTCTTGGTGCTTGCCCTTTAAGATATTTGTATGCATTGGTAAGACCCCCCTCAGTCTTCTCCAGGCTGGACAGGCCCAGCTCTTCCAGCCCTCCCTCGCCAGGGAGATGCTCCAGTCCCCACATCATTTTCATAGCCCTGTGCTGGCCCCTCCCCAGTAGCTCCTTGTCTCTCTTGAGCTGGGGAGCCCAGCACTGGACCCAGCACCCCAGGTGTGCCTCACCAGGGCAGAGCAGAGGGGGAGGATCATCTCCCTTGACCTGCTGACCATACTCCTCAGGATCTCATTGGCCACCGTGGCCACCCAGGCACACTGCTGACCCATGGGCAACTTGCTGCCCACCAGAGCTCCCAGGTCCCTCTCTGCAGAGCTGGGTCCCGGCAGGTCAGCCCCAGCCTGTGCTGGTGCGTGGGGCTGTCTCCCCCTGGAGCAGGACCCTGCACTGGCCTTTGTGGAACTTGATGAGGTTCCTCCCTGCCCAACCCTCCAGCCTGCCCAGGTCTTGCTGAATGGCAGCGCAGCCTCTGGGGTATCAGCCGCTCCTCCCAGCTCTGTACCATCAGCAAACCTGCCCGGGGTGCTCTCTGTCCCTCATCCAGGTCACTGATGACATCACTGGACCAAGCACCGACCCCTGGGGAACACCACAAGCTATAGGCCTTCTGCCAGACTCTGCTGCTGGTCACAGCCCTCTGAGCTCTGCCATTCAGCCGGGTCTCAGCCCACCTCACTGCCCATTCATCTAGTCCACACTGCCTGAGCTTATGTATGAGGATGTTACTGGAGGTGGTGTTGTACGCTCAATACAATTTGTGTCAGCACTGCGTTTGATGTAGTATTGAGGAGGCTTGGCTGTACTTCGATAAATCTATAGTTTCTAGGATCAACAAAGACTGTGAATGTAAACCAAACACATGCATGGTTTGTCCTGTAAAACATTTTTCTGTGTACATTATAAGGAACAGTTTTTGAATACCAATATGGATATTTGTGGGAAGGTATATGTGGCAGTCAATAGTGCTTAGGAAGGAAAATTAAAGTAAACTGTGTATGAAAACTGTTTTCCAAGTAATCCATCTGTTGATATAAAGCCAAAGAAGTATTTTTTCTTTTAAATTAATTCTGGAAGATCCCTAATAAATGTACTATAAAGAGTTGTGATATCATTTTACCAGCCAGACTCTGGTTTGGATAGTCATCTTTGGTTGTCATTTGATTATCAGAATAGAAGCAAATAAAATATTCCAGTTCAACAAATATTCACTTACTCAGGGCACTAAAAATAAAGTTCTGAACTTCTTAATTCATATGGCCTAGATTTGGGGTCCTTTTAAAAAGCTTTTGTTATATTGATGGTCACCTGGTCAGAACAATAAAGTAATAAAGTTCATTCTTGGGCTCAGATTTACAAATGTACTTCAAATCAATATTTTTTACAATGATTCCGGCTTTGTATGTGCAACCTAATTTTCAGACTCTTCATTTAGTACGTAATTTCAGGATAAATTTGATGTGGTGAACCTTAAAAATAAATTTCAGGCAAATTTTATTATTTCAGGAATATTAGCCAATGGTGTATGAGCTTTTTGTTGTTCTTCATAAGACAGCATGTATCGTGTTTCCACAGTAAGTCTCCTAGGAACTTCAAGACTTCTTACTGCTACATATGTGGGATTTACAATTCTTGCTGTACAGATCCTGCTTCCCAGTCAGAAGTCATAGGTTGTTTGTGTGGCAATGCATTATCCTGTTAGACTTCATCCAGTCCTAATTAAGCTACATCTTCTTGACACATGAATCAGTGTATAAAAAGCATAGTTGTTTCTTCCAATTGCAGCTTTCTTAATAAGATCTCAGAAAAATGTTCCTTGATTCGAGTCTTAGTGCTTTTGACAAATTCTACTTTTTTTCATCAGAAGCTACTTTCTTGCCAGAAGTGAAGTCTTAACTGCTGAAGACATAATTAAAGCTAAAATCGCCATCCTAGGGGAAGATTTGTTCCACTACCTTGTTCATTTTAACTAAAATGTAAGAGTTAGTAACGTATATTATGTTTTATGCTAGTTTATATTCATTTGTTTTGTGCCATACAGGTAATGTGATGAAAGGTAACCCAATTTATTATGACAAACTATACAGGTAATTAATACCAAGTTCAGATAAAATCTATTACTACACTAAATCTACATTTAAAATTAGAAGCAAATGGACTTCGTAGGGTGTTATAAATATACCAGATAGCAGAGTTCAGAATATATGCTGTCTTGAAAGGAAACCATTTTTAAATGTCCTTTCAAAATTTTTTCATTATATGACACAGTTAAAGAGTTAATACAGCACCTTTCAGAGAACTAGTTGATTTTTATCATCCAGTTATCTCCACTTTGTCACTTTTTAAGGAATTCATTATTTGATTTAGGCACAATCAGTTTCCTTGGATGGTCCTGTTTATGTACATGTAGAAATAGCTTTTGTCCTTTGCTGTTCTCTGCCACTAGTCTTATAAGTGAGACAATTAATGCCATGGAAGCATTTATACAAACTTTGAGCTTCCCAATTAGGATATTATTCATTACAATTGATATACAGCCAAGTCTCAAATATCAGTTCTATGTTGTTGAAATCTTTCTGCTCTAAAGTTGATGTCATATAGATTCTGTATGCATTTGAACTTCAGCTAAATGCAATTAAAAATTATTCTTAGTGTCTTAGACACCATGGTCAGATACAATAGAAAATGAAAATATTTGATAAGATTTTGCTGATGACCAAGCTCCTTTTCCAAAGGACTTTTGCACCTTCGCTAACTTGCCAAGTCAGATAAATTCTGAGCCAGCAAATGTGAGCTTTTCTTCTAACCTGCTGAGCTCTACAGGCTGGCCCAAAGTATATCTATGGTATGTAGATAAAAGGGAAAGTAAAAACATCAACCCGCCTTTCTCTCCAGCATTAATAGTAAGAGTTCTTCCCTTCTCTACTTCTTAATGTAACCCACTGAGATTGAAAACGTATTTAATTTCTTGGCTACTGACTGGATTCTAGCCAGACAGTTCATTTGAAGCTTTGGGATAACCTTTTGCCAGGTCCCTTGTTTGCCCCTCCCTATCGATTTGCTAAAAACCCCAGTACAAGTGTCTGCATTAAGACAGAGACAATGTATAAAGCAAGCATGACAGAGGAAGGTCATATAGAAGACATTGCTCTGTGGAACTGTGATGTGTGAAAGGCAGGGATGTGTGAACTCAAATTTATAGGCTCTCTGTTGAGACATTTCCAGAATATTGCTCATAATACCACTATACTCCATCAATCATCTTTCTATGGGCTTGTTCTAACTCACTTTTTTTAAATTACAAGAAAAAAAAATATTTACAGCTTTCCATTTGTATTCTTATCATCAACTGAAGCTTCATAAGCACCACTTACAGGGTTTATCTTTTTAAATTTTATTTATTATTTCACTACTTTTTCTAGCCCAGCTACTGTTCTGAATATTGCTTAGTGTCTAGATATACAAATAGTATTGCAAATAAAATAATATATAAAAATACCAACTCCAATTTAACAAAGAGTTGAGGATTTCTTGAATTAGTGCTGTCTGCCCACTCTTATTCAGTCTGTTATTAACGTGAATTACAGTGTCTTTAAAAGAGTGGTCATGGTATTTCCATAGGACTCTACCTCCTTTAAAACAAGATAGACAGTGCTGACATAATGCTTATTTTTGTTCCATTTCTTGTCCTAAGTTATGATATGCAAGCGAAATGACACTATTAAGACGGAATTAGTTTCTATTTGGCTTTTGTACAGAATTTGAGAAGTCTACGTGCTTTAAGAACATTAATTTATTTATTGTCAAAACAGTAAGATGAAAAATAAATTCTCCATGTAACTAGGGAATTATAAGCAGGGAATCAGGGCAGAAAAGGAAGATAAAAATACTCTCTCATGCAGGGTGCCTAAAATGAGAAAGCAAATGCTGGTATTTTCAGCATATTCATCTATTGTTATATGGAACATTGTATTTCCATACCATGGCTTCTTTGATTTAATTAGCTGCTGTAGTACCATATATGCAAGAAAGATCAGTTTTTAAAACTGTGTTCTAGGGTATCAATGAGGATACCACACTTTCCATGAGGCAAATTGCCACCTATAGAAAAACCTAAATAAAAAGATTACTTAGCATTATATATGAATTACACAACAAAGGCAATTCTAATTTCTGTTTTAAAAGAGCATTCAGCTGTTCCGACTATACAACAATCCTTTTTTCTTTTGTAACAATGATACATTTACATTCCAGTTACTACAGGAAGTGAAACAATAAACAAATGTACAAAACAAATGATTTGTGTATCATCCACTAATCACAGCCACTAAATATGAGACAGTCAAGCCATTGTTTTCAGGCAAGGTTTATATCTACATTTTAGAATTTGGGGTTGGTTTTTTTGGCAGCCCTGACACTTTCATATGTCTCTTTTTGTTCAGTGAAATTTCTTTATTGCTTTTCCACCACATTGTCCCACTTCCAGCATCAGTACTGGAGCTTTTTAGTGTAGTGCTCTGACTTTGCTGCGCAGCCCAGCAGAGTACCTTGCTGAGGATAACAGCTTACTACTGCCATATCAACCAGCGTCAGATAGGAGGGAATACTTTACTGATAGATTTCAGATTATCTCCTGTAAAAAGAATAGTTGTGTGCCCCATTCCAACAGAATGCTTCATACAAGCCACTTCTCCCTAACTTTGTCTATCTTTTTGTTCATTCTCTTCACCTAGCCAGGGGTTTTTTTACTAGATTCATTTATAGCTCAGCCCCTCTATATCCAGAAACAGGCTTTCCATCCCAATGTCCTTGCTCAGTCCTTCCCGGCTGCCCCTCTCAGTCAGAGTGATAAGCATATAAGTGATATTTCATGTCCTCCCATACTGTCAGAGTACTTTCTTCTACTTATTCCATTGACTAGCAGCATCCTGAATTCAAGAATAAAATGAATTTTTCTGCTGAATTCAGTGATGTGACTATATCGAGCCCTCTTCAGCTGCAGCTTCATTATTGCATAAATACAATCAGCCTGGGATGTATAAAATTTCCTTACGGCAGCCTAGATTTCCTTTAAAATGATCTAGAACATTATGGCACTACCAGCAGCTAATATAAGCAAATAAATAGATGATGTAAAAAGCTTAAAAATGCTATTTGGTACAGTTTCTCAAGTTAATTAAGAATAATTTCAGCATGAGGAATAATTGATAGTGCAGTAGGTCACAGTGGCTCCACAATTCTGGTTATAATACTTATTTTCTAGTTTTATTCACACATTGCAGGGACTCATAACATTTTCCCAAACATACAATTCTTCATTCAAACCTGGATTTCATTTTTACAGAGGCTGTTAGGGACTGCAGCGGCAGCAGTGATGGGCGGGTGGCCGGTAGCCTGTGCTCGCACCAGCCCCGGGAGCAGGCGACCCGATGAGGGACCTGCCCGCCTCGCGTGGCTCTGGCGCCCACGCCGGTGCCCCCGTTCCTGCCTGAGCGACTTCATCCTTCGCTGGCAGGACCCCAACCCCAGCCCTGACATGGCTTCCTGGTGTCCCAGCCCTGGCATCTCCAGGGCTGTGGGAAGCCCTGGCCCCATCTCCAAGCCTGCTGGCAGCACTGGAGCTGCAGCCCCTTGGCGAGGACATGGCTGCCCGGAGGACCCTGGTCCTGCTGTGAGGGTCGCATTTTAAGATGAGGTAAACTTTTTGCATGTAACGAGTCACAAATGTTATTTTTGCTCATTTTGAACCCTCTCTCCCAGGCTTGGTCCCCACCTGGGGAAGGACTGTCCCCACCGTGTGACAGGGGCTGGGTGGGAGGAGGGAGCGGGGGAGCCATGGCCCTCACGCCGCCAAGGGCCCCCAGTCCTCAGGGTGGGAAAGGCGGCTGGGGCCTGCATGGGCTGACGGGCCTGCAAGGACGGAGGGAACAGCTTCAGCCTGCTCGCCTCTCTGCCCGCTGCTTATGAAATATAATAAATTTAAAGGGTGTTGAGCCATGTTTTCTATTAAATACAGCAGAAACAAGGGAAAGCTCAATTTCTGTGAAAAATATGTCCATAAGTCATTCCCTAGGGACTCGCTGTGGTCTGGGGATTAGGTTTGGAGTTACTTTCAGAATTCAGCAGTGACTTATTGTGTAATTTTTGGCAAAACATTTAAGCTTGGAATTTTAAATTTTCCACTGAGAAATTGGCTTGATAGTTTTCTTTCACATACATTAGCATTTATAAAGCATGCTGTGTCTTTTTTTCTCTCTATATTAAACTGGCTTCTCCTGGTGGCTGGATTTCTGTTTCTTTTTATTTTTAAAACTATATAATTTCTTTCCTGGTCAAACTGCTCAAGAAAAATGCCCTCCTATCTGCTAATCATGGAACAGGATTAACTCATATGTGTGTGTGAGTGTGTGTATTCAAACCAAAAGGTTATTTCTACATCTTTTGATTGAATATATGAGAAATGAACCTGCAGAAACAGTACAAATAAATGAGTCCCCCAGGAAACTGAAGCGAGAGGGGGGACAAAAGAGGAATTTAGCCAATTGGTCTTGATTTACCAGTTGCTGATACCACTTCTGTCATAACACAAGTTGCTGATACCAGTACTGTCATAAATAAGATACAACATCTG
This sequence comes from Falco naumanni, assembly GCF_017639655.2. Lineage (NCBI taxonomy): Eukaryota > Metazoa > Chordata > Aves > Falconiformes > Falconidae > Falco > Falco naumanni. The sequence goes on from NC_054067.1 coordinate 18,215,275, forward strand.
ATTACGTGTGCCGTCAGACAGGACTTTCTGGATGGTGTGAGGGTTTTGTTCATGTTTTTGTGGCTGCTTCTTAATTCTTTGTTTCTTGGTAACTACGTGACTTTCTAGTAATCTTCAACCTAACTCAAGAATAGGACATCTGTACAAAGCCTGAGTTGTCTCTTGCCTTCATAGTCATTCATTTCCAGCATAGTGGGAACACTTCTGCTGTTACTTACTACTCTCAATCTAGAATTATGTGCTACTGGATACCCATTCAGAAATTTATACCTACTGTGGAGATACTATTTGGTGTAGCTGTAAAACCTTCAGTAAAACCCTCACTAGGTGTGTAGCTTTCTAAGCTGTGAAGCTTCCTATAAAATAAAGTACAGGAACTGTCATAATACATTTGTCCGTATCGACTCACCAGACAGTCCTCTCGGGTGCAGAAAATGGAATGGTTTCTTATTTACCTAAGCTAAATGAATAATTCATTACTATTTTACATGTCTTGTCATTGTAAGTCTACAAACGTCATGGTGGGTGAACTTAAACATGTTTGTGTTGTACTACTTACTACTAAGTTAACTTCTATGTAACAAGTGTTAGTGTTCACTTGTGCTTGGGTCTCACCTATATAGCAGGAAAAGCTTTAATTTATTTCTTGAGTTGAGTGAATAATTCATCAGGATTTTTGCATGTCTTACTGTCAGTCCACAAACATCATGCTGGAGGAACTTAACATTTGTCTTATGCTATTTACTACATTACCATTCACATATCAGATGTCGCTGTTCACCTCTCTGTTGAGTATCAGCTGTCTACCAGGAAATGCTTTCAATTTACTGTACCAGTATTGCTGAGCAGCTGGAAAATAATTTTTCTAACATGTGGCAGAACAAATTATTGCACAGGAGGGGGTTAATGGAATTGTCTGCCAGAGGAATAAATAATTGAAGGGACATGGATCTACTTATTAGCTTGAATAGAGGCTTGATGTCCTAAATTATACCTTGTTAGAGGTAGGGAGCCTGTGCTTTGTTTCAACAGAAGCTGACTTAAGGAAACAGTGTCAGTATACCTGATACTTTTGTCTGTCATAAAAATCCTAAGAAGCTGAAAAACTAGAAGCTTTAGTAATTCTCACATACAATTAAGATATTATTAATTTTCTCTATGAAAAGTTTTCTCTGTTACAGTGACACAACAGAGTCAGAAGAGCTGAGTGTAAGGTGCCACCCTTGAAAACAAAGCTATACATGTTTTAATATTGGTCTGGCTAATACTGCTATTAATGACTGGACTCTGTGAAATATAAACTGCTTGCTGGGTTCTTTTCCTGATTTTTTCTGTACATTATTTTTTTAATGAAGCTATTTAAGTAATATAGCACATCTGGTTGCTGTTTTCATATTAGAAGTTTAAAACAAACTATATCTTGCAGTGTGAAGTTGTACCAATTTTTTCTGAAGTCTTTTGTCAAAATTACATGGTTGCTTAAAATTTTATTTCTACTTACTCTTTTTTTACACAGAAACATAAATTAAGGCTGACTGTTTAGAATAACACTTCTTACTCTCTGCATTTGTTTATTGTATGCACTTCACAGCAGTACTTACAGAAATAGCCTTATATGTTTTTCAACTAAGATAAGGAAAGTATTTTCTTAAAATTAAGTGTTTTTTTCTTTAAAAAAAAGAAAATGGAATGTATTATTTTGCAATCTAGCAAAGCAGATACAAGGCAAAGTATGGAAATTACTAAACATATTTAGAGATTAATTGGGTTATAAAATTATTATAGGCTAACATTTGGGCAAGAGGGCTGGATATTTAACGGTAAAACAAATAGCCCCTGAGTATGAACCTCTATGGAGCTTCAGGCACTGAAAGAATTTTGACAATCTGCCTGTAAGTAAATTGAAATACAGGTTACAGAGTTCCAAAATGAGCTTATATAAAACCTGATTTTAACTACTGATGATTTTACTGAGGCTTTGTGTTCTTCATTCAATCACCTTGGAATGCCAGCCTAAAGTTAATCCTGGGATTCTGATGCAGGACTGCTCTACAGCAGAATTACCCATAATTGCCTCAATTCCTGCTGACTGGTTATTTTTGCACCAGTGACTCAAATTAGGCACAGCTGGCCCTAGGAAGTTGGAGTTTAATAACAGCCAATTGTCAGAAACTAGCTGACGGTCAATGTTTTTGTCTCAAATGGGTGAAAGGAACAGTGACAGTTCTCCGCCTGCGCCCCCCCCCCCCCCCCCCCCCCCCCCCCCCAACAAGTAGGTATCTACCTTCTGAAGCTGAAGAAACAATAAGTTGAGTATGCTTCTTCCTGTGGGGAAATATGCTTTTCCTGCTTCTGAATAGATGCCATAATACTGAGATGTCTGTGCTAACCACATGAATATTTAATAGATGTTAACAACAAAGTGCAAAAAAGATCTCATTCATTTGATTGTACGTAGGCATTGTACATTGACCCAATGAAACTGAAAAATTCAAATTAGGTTTTATTTGAGAGAATTTTTAGTAATACTAGAGGGGTTGGTCACCCAGACAGCAGTGAAATCTTTGCTTTTGAAATAAGACTGACGGTGGTTTTCCTGGTAATATGCTAGCCCTTTCGTACAGCTGTTGACTGATTTTACCAAAAAATGGCATTGAAATCCAAAATAATGAAATACTCCACATATCAGCCAGAGGAGAGTCTTACTGCTGAACAGGCAACTGTCTGTCTATGAATCTTGCTGTCACTTCTGGCTTCTAGCGGCAATGCTATTATTTTCATTTTGCATAAAGAGGTGTCTGATTCTCTTTTTCTTGGTAGAGATGGGAATGTCTTTTCTGTCAAACTTGGAAGGACAACTTTTTGTAAGAACTTATAATGAAGATTACAGCTCTGTCAAAAACAGGCTGAAAATATTTTGAGAAAATATCTGCTGGGTAAATTCATGGGTTTATGACATGTAGTTGCAAGGCAGTGCTTCAGTTGGATTTGGTTCTAATGAAGTGTGCAAGCTTTTGCAATATTCCCTATTTAAATTCTTGCTGGCTATATTGTAACAGAGTGTGCACACTTGCTCCTTCATATGAGAAGCTTAAATCCATTAATGTATTTGCTTCAGTGCTCACCTGTCCAATTAATATGAAAGATTCCTTTAAGTTAATTAATGTTGCATCAAAAAAGATCAGTGATGACAAAAACCAAATAGCAAAGTTAGCCAAAGTGGAAATGCTGTTTTTCATTCACTATCTTAAAACTATCTTTGAACACTAGCAGTGTGCATTCAAAATCAAGGTGCAATGCAAACATGTATATTTAAAATAATGTTAAATATTTGCTACCAGAATATTTAGTGAATCCAAAGATATTTGCTACTTATGTCTTTCTTCATTATTTTGTGAAACCTTTAAAAATCACAAATGCCAACATAGAGACATTATGTCGAGACATCCCCAAGGGTAAGTTGAATAAAAATTCCCTAGAGCCTATAAATCTATTTGAAGGTGATAACCTAATCAGTAGTATGCCTGTCAAATCTCAGAGAAAGTGATAAGTAAAACAGTAATTCTATGAAATATGGACTTTCACTTATCTGGCTTGACCTTTCCTCCTGCTCTTTAACCTTTCTGCCCTTCAAGTCACAAAAAATGGTTGCATACAAAGAATAATATAATACAGACTTCTACTTGGTAAGCTGGAGATGTTGAGCACTTCAATACTGCATTGAATCTTTCACCTACTGAGGATCTGTTTAGAAGCCAACATAATAAAATGAGCATAATGTGGTTGTATTCAATTGACCATTTGTCCTTTCGTGAAAAGAAATGTTCCATGGGACAACAGGCCCTATATGATACTTTGAAGCTAAATTTTGGAAGTAAAAGGGCCAAAAAGAAGTTAGCTAAAGGTGTACTGAGCTCTGTACTGCCCTAGTTAGCTACTTTCACCTTTGAAACTAGGTCATTCCTCTCTATCGCTCAAGTATTTGTGTTGTAATTCAGACAGCAATACAGAGAAACCTGAAGAACTGAACAATAAACAATTGAATCAAGGTCAGAACAAGAAGTTAGTTTGTATCACCTTCCTTTAATCAGTGTTGGTCCAGAACCTCTGGTGACCTGAGTGGATACCAGCTGTCAATGTAAGCTTGACCAGTTCCTCTTAATGAGAACCCTTGTTTTTCACAGATACGCTTAATAAACATTCCGATTAAATTCATGGGCCAATCAAGTATCCTAAATGATGGAAAGGATGATTAAATTTTAAAATTACCAAAGTGACTGAGGGATTAAAAAGTACCTGCAGTCTTTAATGATATGACAGTTTTATACAAAACTGACAATGAAAACCAAGAAATTGCATACCAAATTAAACACAAATGTATTAATTTGAAGAGAAAATATGACTAGATTTTTTTTGCATTAATTCATTATTACTTAGTCAATGAAATAAGAAATATTAATGCTTCCATGAAGAGTATTTCACATATAGGAAATTATCTTATTCACTTAATTTAAGCTTTCTAATTAAAGTCGTAGTTTGAACAATGGTACTATGAAGTTCTGCAGATTCATTTCACTATATTTATGTTATTTTCATTAATTGAGCAGGTATAGTCATATAAAGATAAGCAAGCACATAAGCTTTTAGAAACAGGGACTGTGTATGAAAACTAATAAATGGATTACATCCATATGTAAGTATCTAAAGTATTTCTTGAGCCGTAAGTAATTAGAACTCAGGAAAATAAAAACACCAAAAACCAACAGTTAAAACCCCAGAATATTTTGTGTGCTACAAAATCACAGTGGAGCACATAGTTCTCATGAAAGTGCTTTTTCTCCTTCTGTTATATATTTCCAGCTGAGCCACATACTTTGGTTCTTTCACTCCCCCACACAACTTTCCAATACCATGTTTGAAACAAAATATTTGGGGAGCAGGACAGGACTGTAAGCTTCTCAAGTTCTTCTGAAAATTTCAATTTACATTATAGGTGACAGTTTGATTTGGTTCCTTCAGGAGCCTACATTGCATGAGGCTAAAATCCTACAACTAATGTCCAGCAGTTAGCTTTATTCATACTATTTATTTCTTCCCTTTTTGGCCAGCTCACAGTGTAATGAAATCCCTGCTAGCTCTTGTGTGCAAATGTCTTGGGCTATTTCATGTTTGTGTTTATATTGATGAATTTTCTTGTATAGGCCTTTGTCTTACAAAACTCCCTGGCTTTTTACTCACCCAAGTTATTGCTCATCCTGCTTTTCTTTATTCAGAAATGAAGCATGTAGTGGAAGCTGGCCTCAAATACCTTCCAAGAGGTGAAGGAGTGTTTTCAGGTGGTTCTGGGAAATGTTCAATGAGTTTTTTCTGTGAGCTTGTCCAATAACTCTTAGAAGCCCATGAGAAATATCTTGATTTATCTGTGATTTTTCTGTATTTGAAAAGGGCAGAGTGAAGAGGGATGTACATGTCTATACATGTATTAGGGAATGATTAACAAGTATCCATATTAGAATAGCACCTGAATTATTTAAAATGTATTTGTAGATAGCTTTCTGGTTTCTGTCTGGGACTTCAGTAAGGTGTACTTTACGATTATTTGTTCTTGTTAGGTTTTCTGTGAATTGTGAAGATATTGGAAAGCAAAATAAGATGCTACAGTGTGTTTCTATTTCACAGTGTTTACCTGAACTTGAGCTTTCAGTCATATATGTTAACATGTTGCAATTTATGTACTTGTAATGACATAATTTGTCTATGAAAGCTTTTTTTCCTATTATGTGAGACAATGTACTCTGTACCTGTTAAGATGGGTGATCCAGGGAGATGACTGAATGAAGTCTAGAAAAAAAGGGGTTTAACCTTCTCTTAGTGTCGTCCCCCCCCCCTTTTATAGTTATTCTTTTTCTTGCTTGGGAGTGTCTCTAGGCCACAAGACAAATTTCAGTGTTTAATAACTTATTTTCATTTTTGGTAGGCTTCATTCTGTAAGCAGTGAAATAAATGGGTAGCTTTCAGTGTGTTCCATAGTCTGCTTAGTTTGTGGTACCAGTCTTGGGGATACCAAGTCAAGACGTATTGTTCACTGGCAGTTCTTTTGTCTGTTGATCTGGATATTTTTTCTTTCCCAATGCAATTAACACTTCAAAAACTTAAGTCTAGAAGAGACCATCTATTGTTATACAGTCTGACTTCCTGCTTTACCTGATTATAGAATTTCACCTACACCAAATCCCAAACCTTCCTGGCTAAGTCCAGCCAGCTCTTTGAAAGGTATCAAAAGTGAGCTTTAAGGTAACTCATAGCTGATAAGTTTTCAGTAAGACACAAAAGAAATGGGGCCTTTTGAATTGCTAGCCTAGATTGCAGTCAATTGGATACAAACCTGTTGTTTACCTATGTTGGTTTCCTGTGGGTCAGCCTTACTTGTTCCTGACAAGCTGAGGACTTACCTTTGAGTCTGACCGGTGTTTATTACTCTGTGTGGTAAGAAAAACAGTCTCACCTCTGGCTTTTAGCTTCTCAGTGCTTTCCTTCATCTCATTCTCTGTTCCCATCTACCTGATTATGCATACTGCCCATTTACCACAGCTATAGTCCTATATTACAATTAGCGGAAAAATTCCATGCCTGATATAGGACTCTCTTGTAGGATCAACTTCTGTTGGAGTAAGATGTAGAGGGATGACGGCAGTGGGTTGATTAACATTGATAATATGCGGCTGTGGCCATACTGCAAAGGCAGTGGGTTGATTGACATGGATGATGTGCAGCTGTAGCTCGTTCCTGCTAAGTAGCACTGAGGATTGTGGGAGAGGGGGTCGGAGGGAGGAGGAGTGTGGTCTGACCTCTGGAGGAAGGAGAAACAGCCATGTTTCTGGCCATGGGAATTCTTCATGTCAAATTTCTTCTGTCAAACTACATGCTCATTCATAAGTGGCTCTTCTAGCTCTCCTTATTCATGTTACCTACTCACACTTCATATAATTATAATTTCAGTAAATATGGGCTTGTTTGTTTTATGTATTTTAACTGTTAGTGAAAAATCCCGGAAGAGTAAACTTAGTTGAGAGGAGTTCAGACGATCCTAAAGTAACTTTCTTGAGGTTTCGGACTTGCCTTAGAATGTTAGATCATTTTCCATTTTGCAGAAAAAGAACAAACTAACTTTTTCTGACAAAGTGGGAATTATATACTTGATATTTTCCCTAAAAGGTACAGCGGGTGAATAGTTCAGTAGTTATGTTAAAAGACCTTATTAGGCAAGCTAACTAAATGTGGCTGGAGCAGAAGGTCTATCTCTGGTGCAGAAGCTGACTTCTAGTTGACTTGTCTTGAAGATGTATCAGTATGCCTTTTTACATGCCAGAAACTAGCTAGCCACCAAAGAACTACAATATCATTATGGAAGCATATCTATTTCAGAAGTATACTGTTTTGTTTTTTAAATGTTAATTTTATTGTCTTTCACACTTCATTTAGGTTTTCTGCTACGATTTCATTCAGTGCCATCTGCTCTTCAGCTTGATTTTCTCTATTTTGTTTCTGTCTTCAGGCTGTATTAGAAAAAAACCTAAGTTTTTACATGTTTCTAAGATACCGGGTCCACCTTTGGTGATGCATATCACAAATAAATGACATTTACTTGATCTGTTATTATTAGTGCAAACAAATGTGTCCACAGAGACTCATAAAGAAAGGTAGTATTTCTCCAGACACTACCTTTGGACAGTTCAGATACTTTAGCTTTTCAACGGGAGACATTTTTGAACTAAATTTATATAGAAGTACTATAGCTTAAACAACATATTTTGAAGGATGTCTCCTGGATTTTATTAAGTTATAGAAAATCTAAATAACACGTGGTTATTATACTCTTTGGAGTTATAGATTGGAAAATGCATTTATCAAGTACTTAAGGCCACCTGAGCCATCCACCCATCCAGATGGAGGATATTCTTTGTTGCCAGAGGTATAATACAATAACAGGATTATTGTACTGCATGTTTTGTGTTCTTAAGTGCAAGCTTTTTTCATCTTAGCTGTGATTTCTGATTCCCAAATCTTATTTCATCAACAGAGAGGTATCTCCTTAACACTATACTGCTTTATCTATTTAATTGTGTTTAGGCTTGTAAAGACAAACCATTAACTTCCAGGAATAAAAGATTTTTTTATGCTTTCTACTAGCTGAATAGGGCCGGTGCTATCATAGTCTATCATAGTACATGTTGCAATCAGGCAGCCTAAAGTTCTCAAGCCCAGAGCTGCAGCTCTGCTCGCCCAGTGCCATGTCCTGGGGACTCCCTTTGCTTCCCCAAATAGCCATGTACTGCATGGATTTGGAAATACAGTAATGAGGGAAGAAAAGACTGTCAACAGCAGCCTACCTGAACAGCAGTGTACACTGGCATAATGTCACTGAGGTTTTTATCAGTGTTCTGTAGGTGCTTAGAAAGGGGTAATCAGTAGATGTTATGTTTGTAGGGTATTTTGACGCTGCACGGCACATTGAGTATATGAAATTGATAAATTTCTCATTCGAGTAATGCAATTGATGTAGAAATAAATGTCTCTCTTGCACAAGTTCATGCAAGATTTTTCATATATTTGATTGTAGTTTTCCCAACAGACTAAATTTACTATCTTTTCAGTGTTTGGGATTTTCAGGTTTTGAAAGTTGTGCAGGCTTTTTTTTTTTTTTTTAGAATTGTTAATCTCATTTGTCTTTCGATAGACAGGGTTAGGATTTTGCATTATCTGTGATATTGGCCTTGCAAAGCCAAACCCAAGTGAAATTTAACTATTTCTTCAAATCTGGAACAAACCCCAAAACTGAAATGCTTAACTTATGAAGTTGTTTCTGCAAACTGTTAAGAGACACAATTTCCACAGTTAATTTTCAGTACTTTAAAAATATTAACTAGAAAATACAGAAAATTATTTATAAAAGTGCTGCCTTAAAAGGAATTTTCTCTGCTCTAGAGTTCTATGCTTCCAAACCTGAAATCTGGCTTATATGACATTTTAAAATAAGTTGCAAATAAGATTAAAATAAAAATACAAAAACATAAAATATTTCCATTTATTTGATATTATGGATTATTTCCACTTGCTTACAAAGCTGTTTGCATCCTGCAACTATGCTAACAAGTTTTTGAAGGCTTTAAAAACCATAAAAGCACAACCTTTGATCATTTTAGCTTATGTAATTAGGATATTATCCTCTAGAATACTTCTGCACTTCTTTTTACCAGTGAGGGGATGTAAGGGATTCAAGAATTTGCCCAGTATTTTACAATTAACATTAACTCATTAACATGAATATTCTGGATTTTGAAAGGATATTGAGGTCACTTATTGACCTGGCTTTTTCTAGGATTTATCTGTCTGTCAGCATGGTGTGGGAGTTGTGCTGGAAGACTTTTTGAATGAGTCAAGCTTGATTTTTATCACATGTAAAAGCAAAAATTTTAGTTGTTCATGAAATTGATTGCAAACTATTTTACTGCCATAATTTTTAGGATAAAGGAGGACTTTTAAACAGTAATATCCTTAATAGTAGGCAATTAATAAGCAGATAAATTGGGAAGAAAAAATTTAGTTTGGTTTTTAACTGATTCACTTTTAGTCATTCTCTATCAGTGTTCCAGAAAAAGCATTAAAGATGAAACCATTTCCTGTAATGCAGGAGAGAATGGGAAGATTCGTAATCAAAATATAAGCAGTTATCAATGTGTCATTTTTCAGAAAATTTATTAATATACTGGAGATTTTTAAAGTGCTATTGCCAACTATCCTGGATGAATTGCAGCATCAGGTTTATGGATCTTGGTTTTATTGTTTGTTGCAATTAACCAATGCCATCAAAAAAAGCAAGCCACTTCAGTTGGTTGGTTTGGATGAGTTAGTGTTCCTCCAGATCAACAAGCTCCTGAAGTGCACCACACAATTACAGACAATGGGAGTTAGCACAATCAGACTGAATGGCTGGGAAGAGGAGGGAGAGAAAACATCCATTTTTAGCAGAAGCCTGTAAGTAGGATGGACAGAGCTTAGGGTGAAACTGCAGTTCTAAATAACTCCATCCTCCTTTACTCTTTTGCATCCACATTACATGCACCTGCTGCTGATCCTCACAGTCTGTTTTCTGCCTTGTTCTATCCATGTAGCAGACTGAACTGGGCCACCTGTACTGGTATTTCAGCAGCCTACATCTGGCATTAAGGCAAGATGACATAGTCCATAGCTTGTGTATTCCAGTAAATGCATACTGGAAGCAGAGCAACCGAGCAACTCATATGCCTTGGAGCTCTGCTTTCTTTTGCAGAGTGAAGAAGTGAGGATCATGGAAGATATAAGGATTGTCACGCTTCCTTGTTCAAGCTCATTCTTAAAATTGTTACAATCATAGCAGGGACTTACACTGGGTTTGTGTTTCCTTCTTGGCTATTTCAGGAGGCATTAATCTAGGTAGAAATCTTTCAGACTTGCTCCCCTAAGTCATATAATGTTCCCAAATGGAAGAAGCTAAAAGCTTCACAGTTTCCAGTCCATGGGAACATAGAAACAGTGCTCGGAACCAGTCTGAACAGTTCATTGAAAACTGCTTTCTTCAGGCCTGGATGTTTTCAGCCTCTGCACCTTCATGTATTATATTGCCTGTTGTGGTGCTTGAGGGAAATTGTTACTGCTACTGCTTGAGGGCCCTGGTTTCATTAACAGGTTCCTTGCTACCCACTTCAGTGTAGGAGAAACATACTGTCCTGTACAGTCTCTACAGAGAACCCTGGACTTAAAGTTATCATGTCTTCAAACTTAAAAATGCTGGTATGCCAGTATTTACAATTCTGGCTGTTTCTCCAAATGTTTCAGGAAAATCTGCTATAAACCGTCAAAAAGTTTCTTATTAATTTAACGAAAGAGCCAATTCTGGATTAAGAGGATAGGTAATGTGAAGCTCTCAAGCCAATGATTTCTTATTAGATGTCAGTGATGACTGTCAGATGCTGGGAAGTGCTTTAAGTTTGCTGAGGACCCTTTCAGCATCTTTATTACCTAGCAATGGCCTTAATGGCTCGTAATACAGATCGGTCCAAACCCGGATTCTGTTCCCAGATGGGAGCTCTAGGGAAAGTTTGTTACACTAAGGCAAGTATTTAATGCTACTTTCCCTGAGCGTTCCACACTGACTCTGACTTCTGTTCTTACGCCTTTCTTGTGCTTAATGAGTGATGAAATGTGATTGTGATTGCTGGACTCTGACAAACTTTTACACTGCCACATGCCATGTGTCTGTGTAACTGCTTCCTGAGTCCATATTGTCTTTTTACCTTACTTTTTAAAGGATAATCACTATTAACAAAAGGAGTCTTGATGGAAGTTCATGCTTCCATGATACTGGTATAGCTCGGAGTAGAGTTTGACTTGCCATGTTTCTTCATAGTGTAACTTTATCAGGTTGTAAAGCATAGGATGTGATTATTTATAGATTAAGTGTGCTTGTGCTTGCAATACAAAGATAATGTGACAGTTCTTATTATGTTCTTTCCTTGAATGGTTTCATAAAATATAAACTTGTCATACTTACATATGCCCATTTATATAATCAGATGGTGGTACCTTCCTTATTCAGTCTTTCTGCAGTCTGTCTCATCTATGAGTGCTGATACATTTTCTGTGCAAATGACATGTTACATATTTTGCTTCTTTCAGCTTGCTGTTTCATTGTCAGTTAATAAATTTCATGAGGTCAAAACTGAAATTACATAGAGAGAGTAGATGATGTTTGTTTGATCAGCTGGAAAGACAGTTTACAAGACCAAGAAGTCAGTGCTCTTGTTCAGGTAGAAACAGAAATAGTTTGTGTAACCAATCATTTCATTTAGAGATTCATTATGCTTATGAAGATGAGTGAAATTTCTATTGAAAATACAATTTGAAATAAAAATATACAGTATTGAAAATATATTTTTTTATTATTATTATTTAGACATTTCAGGTTAAGTATATATCGTTTTGGTGATTATCTTGGACTTTTAATTAAATGTATTTTTATTACAGCTCCTCTTTTCAAAAAGGCACCTTGGGTTCAGCTAAAGAAATAGTTAGAATTGAATTGGTTGAATTAATAGCTTATCCAGTAATTCAGTAGATTGAGAGGATATTAACTTTGAGATGCTCATATATGCCTGTGTATCATTGTATCCATTTCTAGTTATGATCATCTCATTCATTCTGAATCCAGCTTTTGCTTCAGCCTTTCATCCTGTTTGGCTTGCCAAATAATTGAGTGCAAACTGAATACATTCATCAAAATTATTTAGTTCTATATTGACAGCTTTAATAAAATGTCCAATATTCTGTGAGCCCAACTTTCTGTTAAGTTGCACTAATTTAGAAATTTTTACTTGAAAAAGCTCTGAAAACTATTCCTGCATGTTTTCTGCAGTATCATACTTATATATTCAAGAAAAAAAACATTAAATGTTTATCACACCATTGTTTAAAGAAAACATTTTTGTTGAAGTTCTGTATTTTTGTAAACATAAGCAATATATGAAAATGTGTACTCATTCTTCAAAAGTCCTCCTTCATTAAAGCTTTTATATTTAACAGCTGTATCATCCTAAATAGTTTCTGCAGAGAAATATGGATCACTTTCTGTCTTTACATATTGATTTATCCTCTTATCCTTAGACTGTCACATCTTCTCCAGAATTTCTAAACCAAAGACACTCTGGAATAAAATAATCTTTTCTGCTTACCCAAGATTAGACCCTCTGTTAAGACTTCTGCTTGGCTTTTTTTTTCAGTAGGAGCTGAACACTATACCTGTATTTTTCTTACAGTTTGTTTGTTGTTGTTATTTTTTATGTTTTCTGTTAGAAACAAAGGGGGCCTGCAGTGTCTTAAGGGGAATTCCTCAGTAATGTCTCATTTTGTCAGCAAGGGAAATATAGCTGGAAAAGTTCACTGAATTGCTGGCAGTTCTCTAAACATGAAAACTTGCAACCTCTACCCTCCCCCACTTTTTAACCACTTTAGGGCATTCAGCATCCAAACTTCTGATAAAGCAGCCTTCCAACTGATTACCCTTATGATCTCAGATTCTCGAACAGTTAATCTTGCTAAACAATATCTCTACATGCCAAGAAACCTCATTTGTATTTGCCAAGTCTTGAGGAGGATACCCATTTCTCATGTAAAATTTTATGACGTTAGGTACTCCTTAGAAAAATCTACTTGGTTTCCATTTATAAGAATAAGATACCCACAATTTTGTCAGAGGAAGGAGAAGAAATACACATAAATATTAGAGGTGATTAATGTTAATGTTAATATTAATTTTATACATCTGTCATTCCCTTTCCCAGCAGTACTTTTCAAATTATCCACTAAAGATGCAGTTATCTATACGTGCCCTATTTCTGTAACCCTACTTAATAAGAATGAGATTGTATTCTTACACCCAATAATGGAATCTGTGTTTGTTGACCAAGCTACTGTTCTTTATTCAGAAATGCCAACTTTCTGTAGAGAAAGCAAACTCCAATATCAGGCCCCAAAAGTTTTTCTTGGGTCATTCAATTACATTTTTTAGTAAAGTTAAAGGTTGTACATCCTTCGATAAGCATCTGGTTTTTACAGTGCAAACAATGATAAAGAAAGCAAAAGCTGGAACAAATCTAACTACATAACATACAAAATGTCATGGCAGCAAAAAAAGTTCCAAACCTTTAGAAGCGCTAGGGCTAATTTGATCCCTTTGTGAAGAGTGCTTTAATAGGAAGCTTCAGACTGTGGCAAATCAAGTTAAACTGTTAAACTTTTTTTTAAAGTACTTCATCAAATATAACTTTGCATAGGTATGGTATCTTTTGAACCATCATTTATAGTAAAAAGTGGAAACACTTTGTTACTGTAAAGTTCTACTCAAAAGGCCGGTGATTCTTACCAGATACATGAGAACACAGGGCATCCACTTGGGGTAGGGAAGTCTTTCCCCCTTTTCTTGATGTAATAAGCTGAATCTCAACTGATTGCGGAATGCAACCAGTTTGCTTAAACAGAAAAATGGTTTCCTTTCTTTGTTGCTATTTCAGTGTTGTGTAGAACAAATACAGATACAGTAATGTACAAAGCAGAACATTTTAAGCTGTTGGGGTTTTTTGCCCAATATGTTTACAGTATATTTTGTTTTGTTTTGTTCTGTTTCAGATTTTCATTCTTTAATGAAACTGTATCTATAAGCATTTTTCACAGAAGGATGGTTTGGTTTTTGCTTCAAGCCTGGAAATGTTTTCTCAATAGCATATTTCTTTTATGTATCCTTACTTTCTACAGTGAAAGTAAAAAATGACAGAACCAGAGAAAAACAAACTGGATGTTTTTTTTTATTTATAAGCATAACTTACTGTTTAAAGAGTAAGCTGCTTGACTTTAGCTAAAGTAAAACTGTCCATTGAGCAGTTTTTAATCAAGGAATTTGGAACAAAAGTTACTTTGGTAGAACACTAATAAAAACAAGACAATTCCAACTGTTTATGGTTGTTTCCAGATTCAGTAGCACTTAGCAGTTACATGTGTTCTGTTTTCAATTACATATTCCAGTAAGTGAGACATGTTTCCCAAGGCAAGGATTTATTTTAACATGTTTTAGGGTGCTCACTGTTTTAAAATGCTTTCTGGAAAAAGCTTTTATTGATGCTTCAGTCAGTTCCAGAAACATAATTGGAGACTGATGAGAAGTAGATACTAAAATACTTCTAATTGTTCAATCCTTTACTTTAGATGGCTATCATCAGAAGTAACCCCGCTAACAAAGTTGTCCACCTTTTAACTTTAAACCAGAAAAAATTATGAACTTGTAATCAAGGCATGCCTCATGGTCTAGGTGGGATTGCTGATTTCAGTTTAACAAGCCTCAGTAAAACACTTCAGCTGGTTTTGAGATACAAGTGGAAAAAAACATCCTATTGAGGATATGTGAAGATAACAATAGATCACTGAAAAGAAAATAATTCGAATATGAATAATGAAATGTGTGCACACAAATGAATAATTAAATGTGTGCACATACTAAAGTCAAAGTATGGCAAGAATTTTACAGCCACAAAACACAGAAGGTCTTCATTCTTAAGTATTCTTCATCTGTTATAGTTTAGGACAAGCACTTATTTATCCATACCTCAATTTATTTAAAATCTTTGGCTTAAGGTTTGCATCTTTTACTGTGCACAGTAAAATAGGGCATGATCAGAACAAATCTGCATAATGATGAAAAAAATAATATTAGAAACTCAAGACTTGAGGAATGAAGAAAGCTTCTTCCTGGAGATTGCCACTGCTGGAAGGAAAGGGGGAAAAGGGAAGACGCTAAAAAAATATTTTTAAAAAAGGCAATTTTCATACTTTGCACAAACAACATTGGATAACTTTTATGAAAATTTCAGGAGTGTTGTAAGCCGGTTCTCTTTTTCCACTCATACATATGTACATATGTGAACATTTGCTATTATAACATATTAGCTTTGATTTAAGCTCCAGAAAAGCTATAATATTTGTCTCTATGGTGGTGGCAATGTCTATTAATGTTATCTTTTGTGATTTCATCTTCTCGTAATGTCTGAGAGCTCTGCTTTAAACTAGCAGTCTGTGATTGTGACTAGTGAGATAAAAATTTCAGTGAGATAGAGAAAGCTCACGCTACTACGTGTGACAAACTGCAATGACAAGGCTGTGTTGATAGCAGCTTATGATGTGAAATGAAATCACAAGCACAATACCATAAAGATGTGTGCTTAGGGCATCTTTACAGAGCTCAAAGTGAAAGAAGATATGGTCAAAATGTCTAGTAGACACTGTGTTCCTTCCCTGCACTTCTTTTTATTACTAGAGCTGGCCACTACTGTTCAAAAAAAGATTTCATGCATTTCAGATTTGGGGGCTTTTTTGGCTTTGCTGTGTATCTTCATCCCAGCTCCTCTGTAACGGATACAACCAGCATCTGAAAATTAGCTACATTCACTATACAAACATGGTATTTTTGGACTGTGCAAGTTAGCCATTTGATTTGATTAATTTGATTGACTGAATGATCCATTTGAAGAATAGACAACAGGAAAGGATAAATAACGGAGCAGTTACAGAATGCACTCTGTGAAACTTCAGGGGTTTGCATCAATTTTTTTTTATTTGTATTAACTATTTATATGGCTGACAAAGTACAAGCTGACAGCAGAAGCAGCTATGTTTGTGAATTTCTTCTGGATATTAAGTGTAATATTCAGATGCCTAAATATTGAAATCTGGGACTATTTTTTTATATATTATAAGCGTTTGAAACAGTTTGGTGGGGCTAGCAGGTATAAGACAGGATGGATAGGACACCAGCACTCTTCTGGAGCAGCAGCTGGAGGTTACTTATGAGCATGTAAAATGGCCCAAGAAACCTATAGTTAACTGAATTATTGAGTAGTGACCTTTATGACAGCTGGAATTTGGGATTCTAGGAGGAAAAAAAAATGGTCTTTGGGAATGACAGGAAACAGCCATTGCAAAACTAAAAATTTTTAATAACCTCAAATATTACTAAGTCCCTGGGGAAAAATGTGTCTCCAAAGCAGGACACAAATTTGGAGGTGATATCCTTTCATTACAGAGAGGTGTGCATTCAGAGCACAGTTGCAGAGATCCTTGAAATCATTTTTGATTCCTGATATGATCTGCTAAATAAATTGCATTGAAGAGCTGAGTTTTCACCCTTCTGAATAAATAGAGCCATAATAAAACAGGGGGAGGAAAAAAGCTAGAAAATATTTCCAAATCAGTCCCATTCAGGAGTAATTTTCTTAATTATTATTTAATTATTTTTGTTTATTGTTTATGAATTTTGGTTTAGTTCATTTTTTTTAGCAGTACTATTCTATTTAATTTCTATTTAAAGGATAATTGTCAGTTACCTCTTCTGTAGTTGCTGTAGATGGTGGTTTGCTTGCTATGATTCAGGCATACTCTGCTTCCATTTAAAACCTCTGTTTTTGTCATTGATTTCTGTCCCATCACACAGATTGAGTGTTCTCTGCAGATATTCTGAGTAGAAGCATAAATCAGTTAAGAAACTTCTTAGAACACTTCATTGAAAAAAAAAAAAGAGAAAAAGAAAAATGAATTCATATGAATTAGAACAGGTTTACCCCCTTGCTATCCTCAGTACCAAATTACTGTAGGACGATTAAAACAATGGAAAATGCTCTCCTAATAAAGTGGGAAGGGTGCAAACCAATAATTACTATAAACAGCATTTCTGTTCCTGATGAAAGAGCAAGCAATAACTGATAATGGAGCATGCAAATATTATTTTCTACCAATAGGTGCCAGTATAAGCTAATTAAGCTAAAGTAATGACAGGTTAAAGTAGACATTAGAAAAATGTATTAGAAAAACCCACAGCAAAATGCAGAAGTTATTTTAGTGATTTTTTAAAAATATCTATCTGCTTTCTTTGTCTTTATCTTAGAAACAGAAACGTAAAATTAAAACATACTTTGGGGGTGGAAGTGGAGATGAATTGTTTTCTCACAATCATTTGCAAGGTGCTTTTTTACCTTCTTCAGAGGGAATGCTGAAATCAAGCTAGCATACAATATGGGCAATGTACTGCATCAGCCTCTACATGTGGTCTCTGCAGCTTAAAAATCTTCTAGCATCTGCTGTAGTTTAGCCATCAACTAAGCAAAAAAGAGCCGATTTGCACTGGACCTATTCATGTTTGACTTCCCAGAGACATGAAGAGTGAACTAATCCAGATGCCGATTGTATTTCTTCATAATTTATCCTTTATAGGTAGGGCATAACTGTTCTTGTGAAGATTTTGGGTCCTGAAGGCAAAATTATTTTCTGTCTCTTTCCTGCTACTCCTCCCCTTTTTCCGGTATAGCTGAATATGCACATCCCTTGCTTCTGTGTCTAGATTGTAGATTTTGTAATCAGTCTCCTTTCTTAAAAGAGAAATTCATTAAAGCTCCTTAACAGGCAAAATTTGCAGGGAAGAAAAACAGAGGGAGATCCACTACAGCTGAATTTTGTCATTGCAGGTTTCAGAAGCTGGACCTAATTTTTATAGAGAAGGAGGAAAGAAATATTTATTGTGTAAGAATAGAGTGAACTGTCATTGCAGTATTTCTTTAGTCAGATATTTCCCTTTAACCATCGTAAAGATGTATTTCAGACTCAGCCTCGCCAAAATGTGGCTAGCCAGCCTCATTGAGAGTTTCATGAGCAAAGCCATGGAGTATCACTCTGCATGTTTTCATGCAGCTCAGCTCCTAACCTTCTCCCGTTTAGGTGCCCTGTTGTAGACATCTGTAGCCAACCATGTAATTTAATCTCATTCCTATTCAGTCTTAATGGAAAGATGACCTTTCAACAGATTAGAATTGATTTGTTTATAAATTTGCTAGTCTTGTCAAAGCTTTGTTCTTACAGACAATAATTTTGCTATCAGCTGGCCAGCACTGATACCAGTGTATCAGAGCAACTGTAATGATTACTTTTTTTTAATCTACCGTGTTGGTTTTTTTAAATCCTCTTTTTTTTTTTTTGGTCAGACCTGCATGGTACAGTCTTGCTGGACACCTCCTCATCCAAGTTCTCTGTTGTTCTCCAAAGCTTAGACAAGTGTCACTTGTGAAGCATCCCTCCATCTACAACATTAAATGCCACAGATTTTTACCATTCTCTTTCTTCCTCTGCTCCCCTCTCATGGTATGCGAATACATCTGTGCTGAAGAAGGTTAGATCAACAGAAGAATATGAAAAGGAAGAGCACCTTGTCTACATCAGCAGTGCTTTTCACACCAAATTTTGCTTTCTTTTCAATCATTTTTATGCTAAACATGGTTCTATCGCAATTGCATTATCTATATATATATTCTGTTGCTATTGTAAAAAAATCAGATAGATCATCGCTTGTTTTTGTGGTATTCACCAGATTGAACCCTCCACCCACTTTACAGGCTGTCTTCACTTTCTCATTGTTGTTTCAGTAGGGATTTTTGTTTGGATTTTTAGAGCAATCGACTTGAACTTACGACAGTAGACTGTTTTCTGTAGGCTGTTTTCATAAGGAGGAAAAGTAATCCACTTCTCAGGTTTACTATGGAATTATTTGCTGTACAGCTTTTTCTATGTTGGTTGTGAATTTCCTGTCACAACAGTAAGCAGTCTTACATCTGAACACAAGCATACAGAAATTTTATAGAAAGGCAAATTTTGAGAGATATTAGAAAAAATATACTGAGAAACATCCTGTTGGTGGCAGCAATAACTTATATTTAACTTGTTAGAAGTTGCAAAGGTATACAGCTGCTGTGCAGTCCGTAGTGACTGCATGTAATACTGGGCTTGCTGTGCATTTGAATGCTCTACATTGATTTTTATCTGCTAATAGCTATTTAATCCAGACTTAAAAATCATACATTGGGTGTAACATACAGCTAATATTTTGCATAAGCTTGAATCTGGACTAGAGAGTAGCAATATGTCATGGATGTTTACATTTCCAGAAAAATTGCCCTCTTTCTGGTTGATTTTTTTCTTGTGTTTGGGGGGTGGTGGTGGTTGTTTTTTGTTGTTGTTGTTGTTTGGGTTTTTTTGAGGGGTGATATTTTTTGGGGGGGTTGTTTGTTTTGGGTTTTTTTTAGTATTATTTTCTTGTAAGAAGAAATATGTTCCAGTCCTTGTGTGCTCTTGAGGGTGCAATAAGAGAACTTCTGTAGCTTCTGCACTCATAGTTAGCACATCTTTGATACTGACTACAGCTGTTTTTCCAGGAAAAAAAACTATTGTAATAATTCTTTGAAATGGTGTCTTTTATAAGGTTCATAATGATGTATGTTGTATAGCAACACGCAGTGAAAAGCATGGGGACACATATTTTAACTCTAATTTGGGTTGCCAACAGTATTTGATCACAGAGGCCAGTTTGCGCTTAATAAAAACTGAACAATTATTTGAAGTTGAAACAAGACAGTCCTTTTAATGTTAAAACTTCCTTAGACTTCAGGATTTGTATTAAGCTGTATGTTTTAATAAAGCTTAATCAGAATTTCTCCACACAATATTTAAACAAAAAATCAAACAAAAAGAAATGTAAAGAGAAATCATGGCTTCTCAAACAGGCATATTGGTTCTGAGTATTTTTTTTAAATGGGTATACCTAGGAGGATCTTCTAAAATCTGAATTATTTTTTTTCAGCTAAAAGAAAATGGTTCCCTTTTTTTACAAGGAAAGAAAACCCCTTATTTTACCAGCCAAGATGTCTTTTTCTGCATTTATGACAAGAAATTTTGGTTTTCACATGTTATACTCTGATAGCAAGCATTATGTCAACACTGGGAGCTATATCACCTGAAACATAACCGCCAACTTCCACAGTAAACACCACTAAATATAATCTGTGTATGTGGAGCTGTTCTGATCTCTCTCTTTGTTTTCCCCTCCCTGTCTTTCTAATGCAGCCCTTTGTGACTGTTTTTCTTGGATGGTGGATCTGGCAGTCTTCCGATGACATAGTGCAACTTCTCACCTTAGGTCCCTCTGAGAGAAGTGACCTAGAAAGCTCCTCTCTACAGATTGTGCAACTGTTATCTTTAAAAAACGCTCTCCTTTCTCATCCAAAGCAAACAGTGGTTGTCTTGTTTCACTATTTCGTTGAAATATTTGAAGAAGTCCTCGGAGATTTATAGTATGGTATTACATACATATATATATATATCATATGTTATAGTGTAGTATTATAATATATATATAAATGTAGTAACGATTTCAGAAGTTGTTTTGCATAAGTAGTTAGATACACGTCTTTTGAAGACACATGCTTGTGTGCATGTTTTTCCATGACTCTTTCTGTGCTGCAGCTCCTAGTCTGAGCCAGGCAGTGCAGCATGATGCATAACTTAGCAGTGCACTGGTATGGCAATGACTCCCAGCAACTGGTTGCAAATTGGTTCTGTCATGGTTAGGTTATGTCAGGTACAGATCTGTACTTGGCAAATGACAAAATCAGTCCAGAGAGAAAGCAACTGTCCCCAAAATGTTAATGAACTGTCATAGCTATTTTAATTGCAACCATCTGTACTCAAAAGGAAGACAGTCTGTCCACAAGAGCTCTGTTAGAGAAAAATCTAGATAAGACTAGAACACCTGGGTTCTCATTGTGTTCAGGCTGCCAGTGGTTTTATCACAATCATTACTTCCTGGGTAGTAATCCAAGACTTCACTCTCACGTCTTTGAGAAAAATGTAGCTATTCCTGTCAAGGACAGTGTGCTGTGTTGGTGTAAAAATTGTATGTGTAGGTGTAACTTTATCTCAGTACTTATGGTCCTTTCACTTGTAGAAGAAATCTTCCATTTCTGGTCCTTCCACTTCTGGGAGCAGACCAGCCTGGCCCTTCTGTCTCTTTTGCAGCACTGCCATAGGTTGTACCAGGTCACTCCAGAGAGCAATACATACCTCACCAGAGAATGTGTTTTTGTTGGTTTGTTGGTTGCCTGGCTGGGGGTTTTGTTCATGTATTTGTTACCTCTCTACCACCCCCATCTCAGATGTAAAGATTAAGTTAGGAAAAACACTTCAAATCATTTTGCAGTGATGGGAGTTGTTTTTCTTTCTAGTTACAAAGAAAAAAATAATTCTACTGAGGTATGCATTTGCAACATCTCAAGAATTTTGAAAATGAAGCATTTTTAAAAAAGAATTCCTATTTAATCATTTTGACATCAGTAAATTAAACCAGAATTTGCCCCCACCCTTTTTTTAAAGTTAGAGGTTATATATTGTGTATACTTTATGCCATGTAAGGTTTGCACAGAATCTCCTGTATTACTACTTTTCTGAACATAGCTTGCAAGACTTTTTCGGACAGTTGCAGCATGTATGCCCATGATCATTGACTTCCATCAAGCACTTCCAACACACTTTATAGTATTACTTCATAAATATAAGTTACTTTGCATCCAGGGTTCCAATGCAACATAATGAATAACATAAAGTTGTTGCTTTTTATCTGAAGTCACTCTTCTAAGGCTGTAAATGTTTTCTTATCTCAAGATACAAATGCTATGTTGTGGTTTAACCCCAGCCGACAGCCAAGCACGGTGCAGGTGCTTGCTTACTCCCCCCCCACACCCGGAGGGGTGGGGAGGAGAATCAGAAAGGAATGTAGAACTTGAGGATTGAGATAAGAACAATTTTATAATTTAATAATAAGTAGAATAAAAAGGTAAGAACAACAAAAGTAACAGTAATAATAATAATAATAATAAATGGAAAAGTGGGGAAAAGGATAAAATCCAAAGGAAAAGGGAGAAAGGAGAACAAGTGATGCACAGTACAACTGCTCACGACTGCTGACTGATACCCAGCCAGTCCCTGAGCAACAATCCTCCCCAGCCCCAGCTAACCCCCCCAGTTTATATACCAAGCATGACGTCCCATGGTATAGAATACCTCTTTGGCAGGTTCGGGTCAGCTGCCCTGGCTGTATCCCCTTCTCATTTCTTGTGCCCTTCCAGCCCTCTGGCTGGCAAGGCCCAAGAAACCGAAAAATCCTTGACTTAGTATAAACACTTTTACTCAGCAAGAACTAAAACCATCAGTGCGTTATCAACATTGTTCTCATATGCTAGCCCAAACACAGCACTGTACTAGCTACTAAGAAGAAAGTTAACAGCATCCCAGCTGAAACTAGGACAGCAATTTATTTATTTCCTTATCCTTATTTTCCTTTGTTAAATATGAATTTGTTTCTAAGTGAGAAACTACTTCTTATTGTGGTGTTATATCATATCATATTCTTAACCAAGGATAGGATACTTATGGAATTACTGTTCATTTGATTTGTTCTTTTTGTGTTACTGCACTTTGGGTGTTTGTTTCTGGGGTGGTGGTGAGTGGGGTTTTTTTGTTTGTTTGGTTGTTTTTTTTCAAAGGAAGACTTTCAATGTTTTGTGGTTACAGAACTAGAATTTTATTTTATTATTTTTTTGGTCCTGAATGAATGATTAAAGGATTTCCCTTGATGCTTATTTTTAAGCATGGAGATTTTACATATTTGGCTGCAATAAGAAACGCAGATATAAAGAACATGCAGGCTGATTTTCTGCATTGTCTATGTTCCCAGCCAATTACATTAGCCAAGATCCATGCCTAAAATAAATACAGCTATTTTTATTGTTCTGAATATCCTTTTCAATATGTACACTGAATTGTGACAAAGTTGTTTACTTTGCAGTGAACATCAGTTCATAGCTTCCCAAATCCTTACAGCAGACGCGACAGAGCAGAGTAGGCAGGGGCATTCTGATTTGCTGGGTTAAAGCCATTTGCCATTTGAGCAACCAACTAAAATACAGTTGCCTTTTTCTGAGCATTGAGGTGGGCGACACAGGCTATGTGATTTTATCTGTCTTTCTAAACAGTCTTTACCTAAAAAATATTCCAGAAGGCAAGGATTCCTTGATATGTGGCCAACAGTTTTTTCTAGGATGAATTCTTGTCACTTACTGTGCCGAGCTGAAGAGCTGCATGGTGTACTGAAGCAACAGACTATTATTCATTCATCCTTAGACCATGATGACAACTAGATTATTTAGCTTGCTTATTTTTCTGTTTAACTATATAAAGGTTAAGGAAAACACTTGGTATCAGGCTGGAGCAGTGAATGTTACGACCCTCAAAGAAGTTACAGATGCTCATTCTCATCAGGCTGGTTTTTTTTTTTATATATATATATATTCTGCTTTGAATTGGGTCTCCATCATCTTACTTCAATATTTGAGACTGTTCTTTCTAAAAGAGAGCTGGTTGTGTTGAGTACTGTGTTACATTCCATAGTTATGTTTTCCATACTGACTGATTTGAGGTTGCATATATGGATGACAGTCAAGGTCAAAATTAGAATTTAGTTGAAATAAATTCTCTTCAGATATCAAAACCACAGTTGACGAAGTAGAAACTTTGTGGGAAGTTAATGGTGCCAAGCAAGGTTGGAAGGAGGTACAAGTGTTTGTTTTGCTTTTTTAAGCTGGATTTCAGACTAATTCAAATTCTCAGAGTATTACGTGTGCCACAATATATTGTGAAATAATTCTTTAGGAATTCACTTACAGTGTTAGAAATTTAAGTTGGTAGCTCTTCTGTGTCGGACTTTTGGACTAATTTGGTTTTGTTCTTCAGCTTACAAAGCACTTTCTTAATTAGATTAGCCTGCCATGGGCTCTCGGCAATTTCAAATATTAGTGGCAATAGGAACACTTACAATTAATTAATCCATACATAAAAATGGAAGGGATAAATGTTCCAGTCACCCTGGCAGGAAAAACTCTGCTATAACCTCAGAGTCTCACTGCAACTTGTTGCAGTTTGTTTATACAACCATGGGTTATACAAATGTGTCTACTGGAAGGCATGGAAAACTTACTATGGCATATACTTTGAAATTTAGTCTTATTTATAAAATTGTAATCCAATTGCTTATTTTGCACTTAGAAAGGATACAATTTTTCCCAATTCAGAAATGTGAAACTGACCTCATGAGAACCTTATGTCCTTATTATAAACATTTAAAGTTGGCATTAATATTTATTTCAGTAATGTTGCTTCAAAGTATGGTCTGATGGTTTAATTTTGTGTGACATTTGAGAAGCAGTATAGTCCAAGTGATTTTCTATAAATACATTTACTTTATAATATTAAAGACTTTATTCTTTGGTGGAATTTAATAGCACTGTTACCATGCAACACTTATTTCTTTAATTTCATGTAAATTTAAATTTTATGATGTTTGCTTCTCCAAGATTATATAATCCCTTTTTATTGAAAAGAATCACAATTACGCGAATGATGATATCCAAGGAGACAAGCAGCAATTAACTGCAAAAGACAGGCTGTTACCATAAGAGTTTACTCTCAGACATAAAAGAACCTCCTTTAAAATAAACCTTTACTTAAAGAAATCAATTTGACATAGTTTCTAAAAGAAATAATTCATTCAGACAGAAGTTTCTAGTCTTAGTAGTACATTCAGTAGTATCTTAAGGTTTTTTCCTTTGTCTCCAAATGCATAATTTCTTTCACGGAAGATGGAAAGAGGAAAGCTTCACCATCAGCATGGACCTTTCTGGCTTTTCTTCTAAGAAAGCCTGTAAAATATTTGCTTCTCAACAGGAAGGTATTAACGGAGCAAAATAATCATCTGTAAGCAGGGAGTTATGCAGTTTGATATATACCAGTCACAGTTCTGGACAGGTAAAATAATGCTCGAAAGAACTGTGTGGATTACTACTAATCTCCCTACAGACAGCATTTATTTGGGTCCAGCTACATGCCATGCTTTTTGCTTACACTCAAAATGATGTCATAGTCTCCTGCATGGTTTGGAACCCACTTTAAAATGTTCACAGATGGCTTGAGAACATACTTAAGAGCTATCTCTCCTTGGATATCTTTCCTGTGCTTTATGGGACAGTTATGCTGCTCCAGATATGGGCAGACTTGCAACTGTAGGCAGCGTATGTGCTGGTACGTATTAGAATTAGTTTTGTTTTCCCAGTTTCCTGTGTAGTGACCTAAGCAGTGTTGGTGAAGGATGAATAGCAAGCAGCTGGTTGCTAAGGGGAAAAGGTTTTTTACTTCTGTTAAGATGCCTCAAGGAAGGTTGTGGAAGAGAAGACAGGAGTTGAAGGTGGGACTTGAGGCAGTCGGAAAGCAAGCAAAGTGTGTCGCAAATCAGTGTAGCACAGCTGCAAGAGCCGGCCATATGCATGAGCTACCAAAATCCTCTCTGCCATTGCATACTAGGTAGAAAATGTAGTACCAAATGTATTTTCCCTTGCCTCTTTACAGGTAATAGACACAAATAAAATCTGTGACTAGGGCTACATCCTCCATGAAGAAAAACAGATGTACTTTTCCTCCTCCACTTTCTTTTCCAGTGAATCAGCTGAGGAAGCAGCCTGGGCAGGGATCCATCTGCCTTTAAGAAGGGCTGTTGCTTCAAACACAGTTGTTACAGTTGTGCACAAGCTCAGGAAAGTCTGATGGCTGCCAGAAGTCTGATGAGTGTCAATAGATTGTGTGCTTTTAATCACAAGAACTGTCAGGAAGCTTCATAGCTACAGATAACTGCAATTAGCACACTTGGGAAAATATCTTTTTTTTATTAGTGTCTTTCAGCTAAAGTCAAAGGTTAAATAGAAAGCTTCCCCCACCTAAAAAAGGAAAACTGGTTCCAGAATTTGTTTGATAACTGTAAAATAAAGAAACTTCATTTTATGAGTTTTATTTGCACTTCTCAAAGCATTTTATAAATGTGTTAAATAATAGGTGTGGTAAACAATTAGCTATCACATTTTATAAATAGGTCAACACCAAAACTAGAGATATTCTGTGAACTTTACATTGAATCCCTTCTTGTACGTGGCTTTTGTCTGTAAGAGTACTCATACAGATATGAGGTTGTGTACTGGACAGTTACCTACCCTGAACACATTTGAACAGAGACAATATCAACTTGAATAACAGAGGGTTGGTGGTTGGTTTTGTTTTTTTTTTTTTGTTTTGGTTTTTTTTTTTTTTTATCAGTTTAAGGTTTTTTTTCATTCTTTCGGATAACACTAACATGTAAAAGGGTTACTGTTCTTTTAAAGATGAATGTCAGACAAGTGCCAATAATGTGGGTGATACATTTTCCTGATACACTGTGCTGTGGTTAAAGGTGCAACTGGGAGGTCCATAGACATGAATTTCACAAAGTTTTTGAAACTGGGAAAGGGTTGTAATAAACTGTGTGCAGGAGTAGAAGAACACTGGCATTTCAGTGCAGTGTGAATGTAAAGACATGGAAAGCTGTGTTGACCTCTAAGCACTAACTACATTTATGTTCCTCCTCTACAATCCCAGCTGCTTTGCCCCAGAATTGCTAATATCTCATGTCTGGTATTAAAAGTGTTGCAGCTTGGACAATCTCCATTAAGTGAGGTGGCTGTATTTTGTTTGGTGAGTATTATGTATAACAACTGGGCTTGACCATACCTTTAAAAAGTGTCAGACTTTGAAGGTAGCCTGTTACAACGTATAGAAAGGTCAAGGTGGAAGAGTTAATAAGGCAGATGGCTCTTGCTCACCTAAGTGTGATTTAGAATTATCTTTCTCGAAGTCCTGGGTTCAGCTGGGATCAAATTGATTTTGTTTTCAGTAGCTGGTACAATGCTGTGGTTTTGATTTAATGTGAGAACAATAATGTTGAAAACACTGATGTTTTCACGTGTTGCTGAGTAATGTTTATACTAAGTCAAGGACTTCTCACTTTCTCAGGCCCTGCCAGTGAGATGGCTGGAGAGGCACAAGAAATGGGGAAGGGACACAGCCAGGACAACTGACCCGAACTAGCCAAGGGACATTCCATACTGTAGAACATCGTGCTCTGTGTATAAACTGGGGGCAGTTGGCCAGGGCCTGCCAGTTGCTGCTGAGGAACTGGCTGGGCATCAATCGTGTAGTGAGCAATTGTATTGTACATCAATTGTTTGGGTTTTTTTTTCTCTTCCCTTTGGATTTTATTCATCTCTTCCCCTCCTTCTTTCCTTTTCATTACAGTTGCTGTTACTATTATTATTTTTATTTGGGGTTTGTCTTTATTTTTATGTATTTTTATTTTATTTCAATTATTAGATTGTTCTTATCTCAATCTCTGAGTTTTATCTTTCTCCTGATTCTCGTCCCCATCCCAGTGGGGGTGAGGGGTGGGGAGTGAGCAAGCAGCTGCATGGTACCTAGTTGCCAGCTGGGGTTAAACAACACTCAAAAAAGATTTTTTTTTCATGTGAACTAAGTAAACCTGTAAGGAAAACTACCTGAAAAGCCAAGTTTCAAGAGGATGGAACTTGCTCTGTTTATGCTTTATAAATAAAAAAATCAAACCCCAGGCAGAAACTGAGTGTTGATGATTATCACTTTGTAATTCCTGTACAGCAAAATGAGAAAATCAGCTATCAAGATACTGTATAAGCTGAGGGAACAAAAGCATCTACTTCTGTTATTGCATTGTTTCAGAGTATAATGTTTTAAATTTTTATTTATTTATTTAAGACTGAGGACTGAAAACACTTAAAACTAAATAATAAACTTTGGAGAAAGTGACATAATGCACAGAAAAACGTTGATAATACTAAAAATAACTAGGGTTTTTAATTGATATATTTACTTGTTAGGAGTCCCTGTGTAAGTTACCTATAGAGATCTATTTAAAATGTTACAACTGTAATGAAAACACAAAACATAACCATTGTGATCTCTGTGCTGATGTAAAGGTACTAGGGAGCAAGAACCTTGAGATACAGTGAAGGCAAGAAGAAGAGGTTAATGTTTGTGGAAAGGTTGTTTTGAATTGCTCAAGAAACGTATAATACTTGAAAAAAGGGATTTATGTGATCGGTGCATAGTGTTTAGCTAAGTATTATATTAAGATCTTTTTCTAAGAATTCTGTTGGTACACATATGTGTCTTCTCTAAGCTCACTCTTTTCATTTACAATGACACAAGCAATCTTCACATAATATATTCTAGTTAGTACACCAAAAAATAATACTCAAACTCGTAAGACCCTAAAACTGTAGCTTAATATACTGTTGGTTTGGAGAATAAAATCTTGATAATATTAATTTTTTTTTTTTTGAGGCAACAATCAGTGAAATAAATCCTATAAGTAGTAGTCACTGCAATAATTAATTTATGAAGCTGTTATGAAATCTCTGCTTGCTTTCTGTAATTTCATCTCCAATATGGAAAAATCCTCTCTCATAGCTAGTTTTGATGTTTTTCTCCACCCAGGTTCAGAGATCAATTTGGGTTTAATTCTTCAGAAGTAGTTAACAGAGTAAAAGGGAAAATATAAACTGTCTATGTAGTAGAGGCCCCTATGATTTTGCACATTGTGCAATTGGCATCACAAAACTGAATTACATATAATGTATTTAACTACCTTCTGGCATTTCTGAATCTGAGATAAATGACAATGAAATGGTCAGTGGACTTTTGAGGGATTTTCTCTGCCCACATCTCATCTTTTGTTTAGCTAAAATATCAAGAAAAAGTTTCATTGAGCATCTGTACTAGCAAAACACTTCTCAGGAATCTTCTGTAAGAAATCTGTGAAATTTCAAGGCTATTTATCATTTTTTTCCCCTTTTAGTATTTCTCAATTTGATGGGGATAAAAAGAAGTTGTTGCCAATATTGCATCTCACTGACACATGTCATATTTCTGGGAAACCTTTAGCTAGGGTTACTGTTTAACATGTTACAGCATCTTATTGAGGTTTCTTCTGGATTAGACGTTTCCCAAACATTTTTTTTTTTCTTCCAGAGTTTCAGTAGTGTATGAAACATATCTAGGCTGATTGGTATGATAAAATTATCCAAATTTTTTCAAAGCAGATTTGTAAAAATAAAACCCCCCACAAAACCCAAAATCCTCAGTTAAATAAAAAAGCCACTTCAACAATCAAATGAAACAGGCTGAAATGGCTTTTCAGAAAAGACACAACTTCTGAGAAAAGCTGAAAAAAAATTCCATATATGTGGATGCCACATTGAATATAACACTTTTTTCATGTTCAGTGTCTTGGCTTCCCTAAAATTGATGTGTTTCTGAACTGCAAGGAATCTATCTATACTGAATTCTTTGAAATTTGAAGTTAATCCAGCACTTCATATTATTTTTTGATGTAAAATATTTGCTGGCAATACAAACTTGCTTTCAGACCAAGAATCATTTTTACATTTGTTTACAAAACCTATAGGAGGTTTTTTATACCAAAGTATTTCTCAAGGTGTTAGTTCAGAAATAGTGAACTACCCTTGGGTAATAAAGTGAAATAGGTGATATTCATATGACACAGACTTTAATGAACAGAGCAGAAGAGAGATGAAATATCAAACACATAGACATCCCTTAGGAAGAGTTAAAAAGCACAGACAATCTGCTGAACTAGCACAGCAGTATTTTCTGTTCTGTTTGTGCAACAGGAGATTGTGGGGGCTTAGTGGGAGAGACTGAGAAGATTGTACAGAGAGTTACTGGTGAACTTGCTCTGAAACACCTACAGATGATGAAAAGTCCAAAGCTTTGAACGTATGACCTAAAATGAAATCTCTATTGTCTGATTTCTCAACTATTCTTTCTTGAAGTAAAAAGAATTTATTTTTTTCCTTTTAGAACTTCTAATGCCAAGTTTTATCCCCTAAACCTGGAAAACAGGCACCAAAACCTACAGGAGTTAAGTATATCCCTGTAGGAAAGCATTCTTGATATTTACTGTAACAAATATTTCAAGGAATGAGGTTGTATAAATAAAAATAAAATAAAAATCCTCCTCTTCTCTCTCCCACACACCCCAAGTGTTGTTAGGTAGAAGCAATGAACTACTTTTATTCTGTGTAGCAGTTCTTGAATGAAATTATTTACTGTTAAGAATTTATTTCTTAATAATAAGAGAAACTTTACCCTTGAGAAAACATATATTGTATTTCACTGTGTCTTACCTAGACAGAGTATTTTTTTCATTTTTACTTTGAAAGATGAGAATGCTAGTTTAAATGTATATAATTTACATTTTTTTTTCCAGAGATACTTAGAGGCAAAATACAGCATCTACAATTTTTGTATCACTATTTAAAAGAGGGAACAGGGATTTCTAAATTCAGTGCATTCCCAGTCATTTCTTTTAGGCTTTTGATCATGGTATAGAAATGTAGCTTGTAATGTCTTTGTAGGATTACTTGTAGATGGCTGGCTGAGTTTCAAGTCCTTTTTCTCTTGGGAAGTCAAGTCTTTTCCAGCTTCCTAGTAATTAAAAAGAAAAAAACAGACTCCCACTGTGAAGGTATGGCATATCAGCAGAATTTTTATAATACTGTAACAGAATGATTTCATAAGCTTTCAAAGGACACACACACAAAAGAAATCAAGTTAGTGCTTTGGTTCTTCATTAGATCATATTCTGTAGCTACTGATTGCGTTCTGGTGTGGTTGTTACTTTGCAGCTCTGAGTATGAGCCTTTGTATGAGAACGTGTATATTTATACCTTAAAGTGCACCTCTTGGAGAACAGCTTGCTTTCTGTATGTCAGCTGCATTTCACTTGACATGATAAATATGTTTTTAAGATTCTCAGTTTTGTTGTCTAGTTTACAAGTCAGTTCTCTCTGTTCTTCAGTCTTCCTCATACATGAACTAGTTATTTGGAATTCAGTAACAGAGTATTTCACTTGAGGTGTGCCCATTCAATCTTTGGTTTACATAATCTAATAAAAAAGGAGGCCAAAGGACTCTCTGGACAGCAGAAAAACATTTGTAATTATGATAATTCAGAAGATACGTTCTATGGGTTAATCCTACTGTCACAAATTACTGTAAAGAATTGTGAGCCTGGAAAGAAAATACAGGCGATATTGTATGTGACTGAAGTGTCCGAAGAGAATCTCACTATAGTGCTATATACATTGTATTAGATCCAAAATACACAGGTGGTGGTGGGTAATAAATATAGCCAGGAAGATGTGAAGCTAAGTCTCAACTGCAATGACAATTTGTGCTGCTGTCTGTAGTCATCACAATTTGGACCAGAGGGAAAAGAAAAAGTGTTTAAAAGAAGCAATAAGAAATCCCAGAAGAATGAATATTCCATCAGGAGAATATCATGAGATGAAGTAGTCTATTTATATTTGTATTGAATTCCCACTGTGAAAGGAATTGCTACAAGTTTACAACACCATGTAGAGCTTAATGTTTCTTCTTTAGCTGCGAAGGTGTTCAGGTGTTTAGGAAGGTTTTTGTGCTGTTTGTTTTGTTTCTGTAACATTACTTAACTTTGTCTAAAGAGGTTGGCTGTGATTTGCCAAGGAGTATGACTCACAGCTGTCATAGCTACAGGAATAATTCCAATCACAAACAATCATTTAGGAAGCATGACAGCATTTCCAAATGGTTTGTAATATTTTTACATCATCTGTACCCTCCTCTCTAAAATGTTCTTTTTTCCATACCACAGTGCTCAGTGTAAGCTGCTGCTTAAAAGAAAGGACTTTTGCTTAAAAGAAAGGACTTTTTCCATGGCTTGGTTTTGACCATTAAAGCTATGTGTCTTATTGGCTATCAGGTACTGTATGTACTATTTTTGAGATACGGTCTGAAATCAAATAATCTTATTATAAAATGCTCTTTTCTGAAGATTATCTGAGAAACCCTGTTATCATCTAGCCCAATATGCTGGACTAGAAATTCTCTCTGAAGTAACACCTTCATTTAAAAGTAAACTAAATGAAAAGTAGGAGAAACATTTCTCTTCTCTGGAAGGCAAAAGCGTAAAGAAACAGGCCAGAATGTCATACCCAGTATGGGCAGCTACCTTATATGAAGGACAACAAAGAAATATATGGGATAAAAAGAGCAAAAATGAATGAGTTGTAATTTTTTTCATCTTTCTGGTAACAGGAGTTGGACCTTAATATTTAAACAGCATCTCCAGCAGAACTCATTTAGAAAAAAAATATTAATAAGCATAACTGTTAAAGCAATAGATATGCTGTGTAAGATAACACATAGAGATAAACACATTCAAAGCCTATGATTGTCTTTTTTGTTTTCATAATTATTTATGGTGTGTGAGACAGATAAAGAATTATCAAACAAAAATGAACAAGAAAATAAATAGCCATTAAGGTAAGAAAAATGTGTCTGGAGATGATAGAAATGCTACAAGTGAAGAAATTCATAGTCTGAGTTGCCTAAGGTCTACCTTTCCCAGAAAAAAAGTTGCCTTCATGTCCCCCTTCTCCAGAAATAGAGGCAGGTGTTTGCTTTTCCTTTTATATATTTATGTAGAGGCAAAACAGCAATATTTTGGAATTTCAGGGTGGCTTCCAGTCTTTCTATTCATTCATACCTTTTCTCATGCTAAGAAGACTTTTGAGACTTTCAAAAAAAGCTGGCAGAAGGTTAGATTCTCTTTCCTGTTTAGAACATACACAATTCAACAGTATCCTAAAGGGGTTTGGGTTTTTTTCGATGTTTTTGGGGTTTGGTCTTTGTTGTTGTTGTTGTTCACATCAGTATAAAAATGATTGCCTGTGGTGTTTGGGTTGCTTTTTTCAAAGACATTATTGTCTTATTATATGCATAAAATATTTTCCAGACTGTAAGAAGCAAAGCATTTTGGGTTATTTTGTGTTTCATTAAGTCACTGTCAGTTAACCTTTGATAACTGGATATTTTTTTTAGTACTGCTCCCAGTTTTTCATTGTAGTGGATTTCTAATGTAAGAGCATTATTGACTAGAAAGCGTCATTGGAAGGTCTAGACTAAAAAAAATAATTATAAATACATAAACCATAACTAAGTTACAGAACTCTCTCACCTACTGCTTGGGAGCTTTCTAATGTCTTAGAAGACTTATTCATTGCTGGTTTATATATACTTGCTCTTCTTTTAACATCCTAATTCTTCTGGTACTTACTTCTCTGGTGCCTATCACCCTCCTGGACTTGTAAGAACACTACTTTTGTGAAATCTTTGTTTTTCTGGGATGAGCAAACCAAGAATTTCTAATCATCATTGATTTAGGAGAATCTGTTTTCCTGACCTAAGTGTTCCAGAACAACTTCATTTTAACATATTTTGCAGTGATATTAACACTTCCCTATTGTACCTCTGTATAGTATTTTAAATTTCCTCAGCTGCATCCCACTGTTCTTCCTTGTTTAAGTTACAGAAATGGAATCTTATCCTTTTCAGTTATTTGCTTACAGCTGAAATTCTTTTTTGCTATTTCTTAAAAGAATACCTACCTTGAAACATTTTCTTGATCCTTTGTATACATTTAGTGATTTGTGATAATTGTTTCTTGCATTTCTATGTACAGAATGTTAAAAAATTTAAATTATTTCAAGTGGTCATAAAATATTTTCTTGTAGTATGAAGACATGTAGTGTACATTAAAATGCCATACAAAGGGTTTTACTAGCACTCATTTAGGATGCTTGCCAAGGCTGATTCATAAGTTTTCCTGCTTGTGAGTAATGCTCAAATCTCATACACCTGCTACTGTAGCTTTTGTGCTGTTCCACATCATTATGCATACTTTATGGCAGTAGTCTGAGCACAAAATTATGTGCTAGAAACTCCAGAATCCTGATGCATGTTATAGATCTAGTGCTGACTAGTTTGGATACAAATCCACATACTTGAAGCCCTTCTAATGAAAGACTGGGGCATAAATTGTTGGGGTTTGGGTTTTTGTGGTTTTGTGTTTTGGTGGGGTTTTTTGGGTTTTTTGGTTTGTTTGTGGGTTTTTTTTTTAATAAGTAACAGATTTATTGGTTAAGCATTCAAAAACATACGGTAGCTACCATAAATGCAGATTCTTACACTGAATTCTTGCTACCAATGACAAACTCAGCACAATAACCACATTATGAAAGATGTACAGTGCCACCCGTTCAATCTTTTTTCAAAGAGCTGAGCCAGGAAAGGTCTAAAGATGGTTGGTGGTCAAAAAAAAGTGTAACTTTAATAAAATCATGGTGTGAAAAACAAATTCTTCCTTGCTGAACAAAATATTTACCTTTTACGTTTTGTCTGTATGGCCATAGAATCCTGATGTCTGAAGATATTTAGTACCTTTACAAATTATGAATTGTTTTGTCCTTCTAGGACTTGAGAACTGAGTTTCCCTAGGGGACACTTATAGACCACTAAGATTTTTGAGATGTTACTCCATGGCTGTGATTAGGTTTACTTTTATTTCAACATAATTATTTTAAACCCAAACACAAAAGGTTTGGAAATTCAAATATGAAGTTACTAGCTATCAGCTTTGTATGCTCTTGCATACATTTATTATGGAGCAAATAAGTTAAACAAATACAGTTACTTCATCCACCGCCAAGTAATCCATGTTTAAAAGTTTTAGTAAGATCAGGTATCCTTATGCCCTCCTGCAAAAATTCTGTGAATTAAATGTGAATGTCTTAGTGTTGGTTGTGCTCAGCATCTTTGTGATCATGCAAGTCATCCTCCAACAATAGTCTCTGGCTCATTCAGGAAGTCTTATACTGACAGAAATGAAGGGTTTTTACAGGATTATCTGATTTTACCAGAACATTTTTGGTTGACTGTAATTATCTGAGGAGCTTCACTGCAATGTCAAGCTAACTAAACATAAAACTTTTTCCTTTGCTCATCTCTCCGGGTTTTCAATCATTAGAGTGGAAGCAGGAGTAGTATATGATGATGTTGATTGACATATATAGGAGAAAATTAGTTCATTTAATGTGAAGGAGAAAAAGCCTTCAAGTAGATTAATTACAGAGGAAAAGTACAAACTTCATAAATGATTTGGAAAGTCTTGGAAATAGAAGTATCTACTCTTTTGTTTTTCTTTCTTTTTTTTCCCTCTTTTTTTTTTAAATAATCTTTACAATTTTCTTGAAAGACAGATATGAAATGGCAAAATCTGATACTTCGAGAGAGGAGGATGGTGAAAGATAACAAAGCACGAGCAATAACAGAAAATAAGAGAAGGATGTGGAATTTCTTTCCTATCTATTATCTAGCAACTGTCTTACTGTCATTACTGCATTTGTCTTCTGATAAAACAAGGTACTTTTATTCACAAAAGCTGCT
This sequence comes from Falco naumanni, assembly GCF_017639655.2. Classification (NCBI taxonomy): domain Eukaryota; kingdom Metazoa; phylum Chordata; class Aves; order Falconiformes; family Falconidae; genus Falco; species Falco naumanni. The sequence continues at coordinate 18,251,023 of NC_054067.1, forward strand.
GGTTACACTGTTAGGAAAAGGAGAATTTGTAGGTTAGCATCCCTTAGGGAGAGAAAGAACAACACAAAAGGAGAGAAGCACTAATCTACTTTCTTTAAAGAGACAATTTGTTGTCTTAAAATGACAAACTCAGATTATCTCTCTGTGACCATTTCTCTCTCTGTTTCTGTCCCCCCCTCTCTCCTTCTCTCCCCCTTTGTCTTCCCCTTTCTTTTCTGTAAGGCATTTGACTTCTAATCTAATTATTTTGCAGTTTGTCTTTGCCATGCCTCAGTTTTCCTTAAAGAATGTTTGAAAGTGTTGGGTTGCATATTCTCATTTTGTAGGCTGCCTAAAGAATATCTGTGCTCTCCCTCTTAAGGAGAGCTTTGTGTCAGACACCCACAATGAATAGCAAAAGTTTGTCTTTGACAGGAATACATATACTGACCTTCAATTAAGCTGTAGGTTAAGACAATACTGGCAAATCAATAGCTCATTTGCTGTCTTTTGTGCTCAGATTTTGATGTTTACTAAGATAAAGGATGACAACGCTAAAAGCAGGAATCTTTGTGGAACACCCATTGATGTTGCCAAGGGCCAGGTATGGCCTAATCTTTGCAAAGTTTCCAAACATCAATATGTCAATAGATATCAACTGTAGCTTTATACAACATTCACTATCTCTAAATTTTCATCAAGCAGCATTTTCTGTTCTCCTCCATTCTTCTGACACAAAGATTCCCAGGAAGGGTCATGAGTAATCAAAACTCTGTTCATTGGAGGTTACAGTTACAGTGAGAAACATCTGTAGCATGAAGCCTTAAATTGTTTGTATCTAATTTTTAGGTTCAATCCCTAACTTGCAGGTTCTAGTGCCATTTTTTTGTTTGTTTGTTTTGGGGTTTTTTTGGAGCAGGGAGGAGGGATGTTTTTGTTTTCTGGGGTGTTTTTGTGTTTGTGTATGTGACAAGTGCAAGTTTTGTTTACCTATGCAATATAAATTTACCTTCATAGTTGCTTCCTTGTCTCAGTCCTTTCAGCATCTATATTGACTTCCAGAATGGAGAGGGGACATTGAACTCCATTTTTTGGCACATACCTACCTGGCAAGGTAACTATTGCCTAACATTTGCTTAATCATACACACAACAGCAGTGGATTCATAAAACTGTGAGGCCAAAGTCAATGGTTCAAGGCAGGACCTCTCTTACAATGGCAAAAGATAATCAGCCAACTGATAGGTAATTTAGTATACAATAGGAGTAAATATATTGTAATGAACGTTCTTTTTTTTTAGATTTTGACAAATTTTGAAATAGAAAAACCTTTCTTTTAATGCAAATATGGTTTTTTTTCCCAAGTAAAAATATGAAAATTTTTATACTTGCAAGAAATACTATTTAAATATTATAAGCATCTGTTAAAAATGCTGGGAAGAGTAAAAAGGGAAGGACATGACCCCAATGCGAACACATTCAGTCCTGGAGATTCTCCCTATGCCATGTCAGGAGAGCTCACATGGTGAGGCTGTCTGCCAGGGAGAGATGCAAAGAAGATAAAGATGAAAATTAGAAGGACAAAACAGAAGGGGAGAAAGGCTAATTATCTGTCTCCCTCCAACTCCCTTTCTCTATCTGCTGCTGTGATGACACTGTTTGACCTTAACTGTAGCTGGGAGTTATTATAAGTAATACACTGGATTGATCATAGATGCATTCATGTGGGCAAACAAATGGACTAAGCAAGTCAGATTTCAATCATAAGAAATCAGGTGTTTGCAAAGTATGAAAATGAAAATTGCTCCTTGTCCTAAATATTTTTAAATTTTGAATGAAATATATCTTTGTCAGTTCTTATTAAACCTTCACAAATTCCTAACTCTTAATGAATTGTGTTCATATACAAAGATCAAATGTAACATTTGAACTGGGAAGAACAGTTTGATATGTTATGCCATGTTGTACTGGAAACAGTCTTTAGCTTTGCCCTGATGTCTCTGTTAGGCCTGCAAATTAAACATTTGTTAGTATTCCTTGTTGACCTGGATGGATGGAGTGGTATTAACTAGCTCCGACTGGCAGCCTCCAGTCCTTGACTAAAGATCTTGTAATTGTGACATGACACCGAAGCAGAGAAGTGCAAAGGTCAGAAAACTTATAATGTCCCTTACAAGCTCCTGGAGAGAGGATTCCCAGGAGACTGTCTGCCTGTTAAGTAGGAGCACAGAAAGAACTGGAATAACTGTGTGTGAAGGAAGTAAAATGTAGCCATGTTCACATATATGAATAAGAAATCTTCTGCTCATACTGTGTTTTGTGCTGGCTCCCAGAACGCCTTTTATTTTCTTTCACACTTTTGCAGGTTAGCATCTCTCCTTTCTTCAGGTCTATTTTTTGTGAGCCCTGCACATCACATTCTAAAAAGAATAAAAAAGGGTACAATTCTCCCCAGGCAAGGTTTCTGCCTACCCAATAATCCCACTGACATACTGCTTTCTGAGGTACTTGCTGTGCATGAGTGCAAGATTTTACAGAGGCAGAGCAGCACAGGAGTGCTGGAGGCGTTCTTCTAACAAGCTGTCCAGGTTACTTTCAGATTCTCTATTTTATATGCCTCCATGATTCAGGAGAAGCCAAAAACTGAGATCTCCCTACCACTTCTTTCCATGGAGATTTTAAAGAGAGAAGAGCCTACTTCTTCCAGGAATTTTTTCAGCCTTTCATTTTCAGTAGTAAAATTAATAGCAACATGCCCTTGTACATGAGCAAGGAGTGTTCATATCTTTAATTTTTGGTATGATGACTTCATTTCAAACAATGCACCCAAGTTCATTTCTTAAGTTCATATTTTAATATATTTTTAAATAGTGAAATAACCTTAGCTTTTCCATTGATCATAGGAAAGCAAGGAAGCAGAACTTAATACATTATTTTGTTTCTTTCCTACAAATCCTGCATGATAAGTAAAGGAGAAGCATCTTCACGTAGGAATATGCAGCCTGGCTAAAAGTTTGCTTTGAGCCCTGTAACTCAATATTTTATTTTTACTTTGTGTGTTTTCTGGCAGTGTCCACAGATGGTAGAATCTAACTGTATTTCTGAAGTGGAAATATAAGGAAGGATCTGTTTCCAATGCAGTTTGGAAACTGCAGTGCAGAAAACAATAGTAGAGTCCTATAAGGACAACTATTGAGACTCTATTTCATCCTCAGCTCAGTGTGATTTTATGAGAGGTTCTTCAAAATGTGATTCCAGCATTATACAGTGATTTTTGTGTGAAACTATCATTACTTCCTTTAGAAGATGATTGCATAGATTAATGTTTTAATTCATCTTTTATGTTGAAAGTAGATGAGCAGCACAACTGGAATGTGTACTTGAAAATGGAGAAAAATGTATATGAATTTGAACTTTCTTACTGAGAAGTTTAATGAACCAGAGAAGCAATGATTCACTCAATAAAATGAATAAAGCTATATTTTCCATAGCTATCACCTGTTATTTCACTCTTCTTGAAAGAAAAAATTAATCTGGTTTTAAGGGGGATGATATTGAAGGAAAGGAAGGATAAAGCATGTGCAAAGCTGGCATTGGAACTAACATTGAATTTATATTGTTCTCATGCAAAAACTAAACAGTAAAAACTCATGTCCAATAGACTTCTCTACAAATGTGATTCTTCATGAAAATGAATCTGCTAAAATTATAATTGATGTTTAGTGGAGCTAAGTAGTTAACATGTTCACTATAAAAGCTCAAGTCTCTTTGTCTGGTTGGTGTTTATGAGCAGATTTTTTTTTAAAAAAAACCCAAATGTTAACAGTTTAAAAAATAAAGCTTTTGAAATAATTTTGAACTTCAGAGATCATGAGTAGTTCACTAGGTATTGACTGCTGGAGGTTGGGATTTTGTGGTAATTCAGGTAAGTCCCACAGCAGTAAGCCCTTCCAGCAAAAATATTTTTGTGGGTGGATTTTACTTTCCTTTTGCAAATACTGGTGCATGGTACATTGAAATTAACTTTGCACAAATGTGCATGCCAATCAGTTAGTCACTCAAATGTTCATGAAAATCAAACACCCCAAAGGATGTGAGCATGGTCCAGAGAACTGATTTAATAAAATCAGCTGAATATTTAGATATACTGTTTTCCAGAAGAAAATTTTTATTCCATGCATGGACAGAACATTAATACTGGTGATTTTGATATACCTCTGTAACTCTGAAGTGATGTCTCTGCCTAGGGGGCATCATCATGCATTTAATCATAGCCAGTTTATGGGGATATATTAAAAAAAAAAAAAAAAAAAAAAAAAAAAGTGATTGAGAATGGCATAGTTTACATGAAGTTAAAATATCTTAGATGCTTACAGCTTGAGTGAATGCAATTGCACTGGCTACTGTGTCCTCCAAAGCCTTTGGAGTCCATCAAATGCAGCTTTCTCCGTTGTTTAAGTAGCAGTGGTACAATTGCACATCTACGCTCCAGCCCAGGCTCTGCACTGGATGAAGCTGTGAGAGTTTTTACTTGGTTCTGATCATATCCACTTAGAAAACCTTACTCTGGCATAGTAACCACTTGTGAAGTCCTGTTACTTTACATTTATTATAAGGAAGCAAATGGCTGCCTTAGCTAAATTTGTGATAATGTGTTCATGTGGTGACGCCTTTTCTCCAGCTGTGTTTTGCAATCTGTGGATCTCATACATCTTTCAGCTGCGAGGCCTCCCAGAAAAGTCTCACTGAAGTCCTTTTCCCTAAGGATGAAAAGAACTCATCACTGAAGAATACATGTATTATTCCCAGATTCTTCTGCTATTTCTCTATATGTAAGACATTAAAAAAACCCACCCAACAAGATAATACAATTTTTGAAAGTTTTCCTTAAAAATTATGAGTTTTGTGATGGTGAAATATTAAGTTGCCTCTGTGAATGGGATTCAAAGTACCAGTTCTTGACCAGGTCCATGATCCCAGACCTAAGGAATCAGCTTATGATGACCAGTAAAACATAAAGATTATGTTTTAATGACACACTGATATAATCTGTTAGTTTATCTGACAGATTTGAGCTACCTGATGTAGTTGAAGGTGTCCCTGGTCATCGAAGGGTGGTTGGACTAACTGACCTTTAAAGGTCCCTTCCAACCCAAAGTATTCTATCATTCTATGGTTCTATGCCAATAGAGTTTTCACTAAACACGATCCCTTAATGTGTCCAAATTACAGCTTGCAGTGACAAAAACATGAGTTTTGCCAGGACTGTTCTGGGAATAAAAAAAAAAATCCTTAGTTATGAAGTGGCAAGACATAGAAAGTTACTGCTTATTCCAAAATTGTGCAATAGATTTTGTTTTTCTTCATAGATGTCCAATATTTACAAAACAACTTATTTGGAAATCCAAAATTGAAGAAAGAATCCAAACGCCTGCTATAAATATATTTAGTCTTTAAAAATAAGCATAGTTTTATATTGTGTTTTAACAGGATTTAGAAGTACATCTTAAAGGTACCATTCAGATCCCTATATAATTAGTAAGCTTAAATTTAGATAAACATGCATTAAAATTTGAAAGTATCATCAAGAACTTTGTATTTAAGGTCCACATATTACATTAGTTCTTAATCTCCACTGAAAATAACCTTAAGAACAATACATTATGCTGGTATAAAATTTCACTGGAGTCTACTTTGTCATTCAGCATCTGGAAACTCCTTCCAAGCTATTGCCATGTTTTGTCTATAAAGCTGAAAGGAATGGCAAAAATTGGGAAGTGTTTATTTATATCCGTTTCCTGTATCACCTTCTCTTTGTCCCAGGTGGTTGTGTGGGAATGTAAATAAGGACAAAGGTATGATATCTCTATGCTGAACTTAGCAATTATTTTTTAAGGCTTTTATAAGTTTTTAAATAGAAAGTTTGTAGAGCACTTCAGTTGTTCAGCCCATGCGCAACTACTTTTTAGCATTGCTCTGAAGTAGCAGTTCCACAGATGAATGAAAACAGGTTTAAAATGAAATCGAAAACATTATGGATACAATTTGTTCAAAAAACTCTCTGTGATACTCAAGATCATGTCCTTTCACAGGAAAACTGTTCTTTAATGTTTGTCATGCAAACTCATGCTTAACATTTTCGGGAGTGACCAACCAATTTGTTCTGGTACAGAAGGTTTTATCCATAATTTTAATTCATATGTTGCCATCTAAACTGAGACCAAATTAATGCTGATGTTCTCTGACCTCTTCAATTGCAATGCCATTATATACTACTCCCGTTAGAATGCAGCTACCTTCCACATCTGTAACAATGAGGCTGTAAACAGCTTGGGGTAGTCTGGGTAAGGCATGACATGCCACCATCAAAATACACTTTAACTGTGGCTTAGACAGGACCACACTTTGCTTTATTGAATTCTCAAAATATAATGTTTGACTTTTTAGTGATTTTGTCAAAGCAGCTTTAAATTCTAGATGGCAGATTAATCTGGTATGGAAAAGTCTGGGTTTTGCATTTTGTTATTTGGTGTCTGATGCATGTCTGGTGTAAAGAGTTCACACGTGCGAAGAAATTAACGACTATTTCAAACAGCAGTTGTGGCGTTACTGGATACCTTATGGATTACATTTCATAATCACGCATCCATCTGGACTAGATGATCATTGTAGGTTCCTTCCAACTGAAATAGTCTATTCGATTATGTATGAATAGAATACTGTAGATGGCTGGCCTGAATCATGAAAACACGTTCTTGCCACAATTAAATCTCTTTAAAAAAGAATTAAAAATCAGTGACTGCAAATGTGGTGTTTGCAATTTAGTGCATTAAGTAAGAAATTGGTATTGACAAAGATGTATCTCAGAATAAATGGCAAATGTATAAATCATCTTTGAACGAGCACTGATGGCTCTTTTATTTCACTTCATAGTAAGTCATCCATTTAGATGTGATGGTTTTGTTCTGTCTGAGGCATGGTAGCCAATACAATAACTGTTGCTATACTCTTATTTTAAACTATAGGCATGTACTTCTGAGAATCCTGCCAAAGTAGCCTATGAATTCAATTCAAATTGTCTGGGCTTTGAGATATATTTTTTTTTAGTTGGTTTTTTTTTTTTTTTTTTTTTTTTTTTTTTTTTAATGTCAACTATTGAAGTGCCAATAAGGCATGACAAATGATTGTGGCTCATACACATTCATGACTAGAAATAGTTTTACTGCTGAGCTACTAACACATATCATCAAAAAGATGGATGAAATAAGAGTAAGTACAATCTGTTTATCTGTTTAGAGTCCGGACATGGAGGCAGAAACAATTACAATTATGGAAAGAACTCTGTTTGAAGGGAGACTAGAAAGAATAGGCCATAAAGAAATAAAAGAATACGCTTAACAAAGAGAAGAAAAAGCACAGATGAACAGATTTTGTCCAGATTTTACACTGAGTGTATGTTTCTGATTTAGTCATATGAATTAGTATTCTTTAGTTCCTACTTACGTGGTTGAAACTATCCTCAATTCTCTTAGAAGAGCTAAGCATTGGAGATCAGCCATGTGCTAAAAGGTACAAAGGGACCAAACTACTGCTAGAAAAAAACTATTCATCAGCTGTCCTGTAAGATGTTTTTGTACATTTTCTGTAATATTTCAGTAGTAAATTTAGGCTGTTTCTGTGAGGTGAAATAGTATTTTCTCTTTGCTTGTGCTGTAGGAAGAAGGAGTCCCATAACCCTATACACTATATGGAAAAGTATTGAAGCAATTGTGATCACTGATCTCCTTGCAGTGCTTGAAATTTGGTGGAATGACAGTTAAATGTAGTGCAAAAAGCCCTTCATGCCTGTAAGAAAATGAAAGTATCATAGTGTGAATATTCACTGCATGCTGCATTTAGCAGGTGTTTTCCATTGCTTTACCTATAATAAGGTGACCTTGATCTTCTAGATTTAAGATTTTGGTAGTCTTTTTAATGAATTCTGATGATCACAGTCAACAGTATTTGCACATTGAGTCCTACCAACCCGTAAGCATGTGGCCAGCTGACTGACAATACAGGAACACACAAGTTCCCTACAAAAAACATGAATCTGAATGCCCTTCTATATAAAATACATAAGGATACTCCATACTGAGTTAAAGGCAAATCGGATTATTAGAATTATTCTCTTGAAATAGCTGTAAAGAGACTGGCCGTATCTAGTAATGTAACATTTCAATGCAGTTATATTTCATAGCTAGTTACTAAATTCCCTCATGCAGAATACAAATTAATAAATGGGTCTAACTATCACACTGCACACCTCCAAAGAATTGCTCATATGTTCTTTAAGCATATTTTTTTTGGAGGTAAAAAGACTATCCATTGAAATTTCAGCCATCACAGTCTATAAATTTAGCATAATACTACGAGAGCTTTCTTGTGGTTTTGGTTACTATTGCTGAACATAACTTTGCTATGTATTGTGAAATTTTTGTAAAACTTAAATACCAGAAAGGAAGAGAAATGATAACACTGATAATAAGAAATTTCTTGTTGCTCTCAGGAACATCAATATGACTTTACTGGTATGGTGACTGGGAAAACAGGGATTGTCATACTGATAAATTTGCTACAGGTGAGGTGACGAGGTCCTTATAGTGAGAGATCTTTTTTGGTACTGCTGCTAATAATTGCAATGCAGCGTGTATCCTTCAATGGCCCTTGTGTCCTGCTTTGTTGCTTTACTGTGGCATGTGTAAGAGCAGGTTTGGACACCATACTCCAGAACTGTTGCTTATAACGTAATTTAAATTCAGATGTTCTGGTGTTTATGTTTTCTTTATGAGAACAGGTCCCTAGTACACATATGAAGTGAAATGATTTTAAATTAATGAGCAAGTGTACTTCCAGAAATGTCCAATTACTTCATTCACTATTCAGAGAAAATCACTTAGAAATTTCTAAACAAGGAGAAACAGATTTGTGCACAATCCTTTCTTGAGCAGAAATTTTGCCAAATGGAAAGCCTGTCTGGTGAAATCCTCACCCATTAGAAACATTTCCAACAGCTAGAGAAGTATCTTCAAAACTGTATTTGTTGCTCAAAATAAATAATTTCATTTTTCTTTATTAATGCTCTTCTTTTTTCTTTATTTTGTTTATCCTTTCATTGAGCTTTCCTCATATACTATTAGAAAATTTAATGTCTGGATGTTGGGTTATTTTGCTAATTTCTTTGGATAAACTGTCATTCCAGATCCATGAACTGCATCTTTAGGGAAATTATGTGTGTTATACAAGGGTCATCTGTATTGGTTTAGTGGTTGTACTTCTTTCAGCCTTTGATTTTCTTGTTTCCCTTGAACAAAGTCGGTGTACTTTCTGAGTATAGCCTCACCATATTGAGCTTATCCTCCCCATTTAAGCTTCCTTTCTGCTGTTTGTCTGAAAAGATTAATAAAATAATTATTAATAAATTCAGCCTGTAAGATAGGGTCTATTAATGCCAGCAGTATTGGTCACTGCAAGAACTAGCTGTAAGATAGCAACATATCTTCAATGAGAAGATAAAATGTCATTGAATAGTAACCAAGTGACTTTTTTATGAACAGTACGTCTGTATGAATATATTGGACATGTACATATGCATCTTATTTTTCAAACTGTATGACTAATGAATTAATCTTTCTTCTACCACTTTGAACAAGCAAATAAAAAATCAAAATGAAGAACCGCTTTACAAAACTAGCAGAAAGAAGTTATCAAGATTTAAGATGTACATGAAATACGAGACGATAATTAAATTTTCTATTTTTTTTATCTCCAGAAAATTTTATAATTTAAAGTAAAAATAAAGCATAATTACTAATTTTTATGTTACTATTGTATGTTGCCTTACTTTATTTTCCTTAAATATATAATAATGTTTTTGGGGTTGTTTTTTGATGTGTTTGGAAATCAATGGTATGCCTGCATCTGTCTGTAGAGGTACCTTATCTGCTGATATAAAATATCTATCACACGTTTATCCAAAATCTGCACATAATGGGGAAACAAATAGTGATGATATTTGGATAATTTCCTACAATTAAATTCTACAATTTTACAATTAAAACAATTATTTATTTATTTTTATGCTCAGCAGAGGTAAATAACTGTTAATTATAAACTGTATTTGTCTCATTTAAGATAAGTTACTTTCAAGCTGAGAATCATATTATTTAGAAAAGGAATTTTACCACTTCTTTAAAAGTCAATATCATGTTTTAAACAATTATTTCTTTAAAACTGCTTAGACTTAGTGGATTATTCTTGTTGCCAGGATAACCTTTAAGCCACTGATTCCCAAATTCATTGGATTATAGCCCATTATCTACCATCAACACTTCTCAGACTATCATGGATCCTTATCATAAAACTTTTAATTGAAAATGTTCCAACAGGGATAAGATTTGGAGGCCACCTGTGAAATACTAGGTAGGGTATTGAAAACATAATTTGGTAACTACAGCCCTAAACTAAGAATCTTACAAAAAAGAAGCTATTTGGCTAACAATGGGTTTACTTGTAGCTTTGGGGTATTTCTGAAGTGATATGCTAAAATGACTCTCTAAAGCAATTAAATTCACTTCTAAAAAAATTAAGACTCACTCTCCAGCTGTCACGGCATAACCAGAAGGAAATTACTGTTGTGGGAAAACTAAACTCTTATCTCTCCTGGGCTTTTCTTCAATTATATGTTGCCATGTCGCAGGAAAGACACTTACTGAAATTTATGAAGTTTTATTCAAATTTATCTTGTTTTCTAATAACACTTTGGAAAAATTACAATTTATTTGTGCAATTGGATTCCAAGCCCCACTATTAATTGTGTACCTTGTCTGCTTTTTGTATGTGTGTGAATTTGTGAAGTAGTAGTATGACAGACAACATTTGGTTGAGTTCTTTGTTCTGAATTTGCATCTTATTTTTTTTATAAAGAGTGATTAGGTGAGGTGACATTGTCTGGAGAGAGGGGAGATGGTGCTTTTCCTGGGCAAACACTGAGGGTTGTCTGGGGAGATTATGCCAGGCAGAAGAGATAGACAGGGTCATAACAGCAAGCTGGGAGCTCACAAAGGATCTGTAGACTAAGCAGCACAGGGAAAAAAATTCCAGGCCCTGACAACTTTAAAAATAACCTTCCTTGATCAGCAGGTGTTATTAAGATTTTGCCACTGTTCAGAAAGATGCATGATAGACTGAAACCCATCTGGAAGCAGGGATGTATCTGGGCCCTTGTTTTCAAGTTCTTTTTGTGTTTCTACCTGAAGAAATATTCTAGTTTATTTTCTGATAAAGCCTAACTTTTGAATTAAATGACTTTTAGTCTTTTGAAGAAGACAACCAAGATAAAACTACCCTGTAGGACTGAGTAGAGTTATGTTGCCATGAGTTTTTCCTCCTAAGTATCTGTTGATAACATTGATCAGAGTGAGAAAACCTAATTCAAAATAGATTTAAAAATTTGTGATGTAATATTTTATGAAGTCATTAATATAGAAAAATGTATAAAACTGAAAATATTCAGTTATGTCTATTTTTACACCACATGCAGATTTTTTATAGGTTTGTCAGTTTTGTTTGTTTAACAGCAGTAACCTTTATAGTAGTTCTCTGAAAAGTTTGGTGGTTCTTTTATTTTGATTCTGTTTGACTGGATCAATAGAAATAATCAGGTTTCAAAATTTCCAGTCAGTGATGTTCAGGCAAAAGTATAATTGATCTACAAAATCAGCCTCACTTTTAAAATTAGGCTCAAAAGCTCAGCTTAAGTAATTTTTCAGTTTACTGTAATTAGATTGGTGCTTCCGGTTATCATTTTGCTAAATTTTTCCTTTGATTTCCTCTTGCCACATAGTATTGTCATACAAGAACAGCATTTTTATAATGGAATCATAGCCTCCTGCAAAGATGTTAGACATAGGGTTTATGTAGGTATGCATCTCAACAACGGGCTGCTTTTATATGAGAAGATAGAAAAAAAATTTAATCTGATGAGTGTTCGCTCACCCATGTTCAGCAAAGAGTATATAATTTCGTGGTTTTTCTCAGTTTAGAGATGAAGATAGACAGATTGTTAGCTTGACCATGCTTTGTTTTTTGGATGACTCTCTTGAATTGCCATTGTTCAAGAGAAAGATGCTCATTCACTATGTCAGAATTCTTTAATACACCTGGTTTGCTTGTTCTAATCTGTTTTGCTGTGTTCTGTTTGTAGCTAAGTCTGAGTGTGAAAAATGAGGAACTCATGAAGCTCATTATTCTTCATTCCATTTGAAAATTAAATTTTGCAATTTGAGAGTTGTAAACACTTCTCAGAAGCATTGCTTCATGTAATGGAAAACAACATATTCCTACAGTGTTGTTAGGAAATAAATTTGTGTCATGAATCTTTAATAAGTTATTCAATATGTTGTGTCCTTGGGCTATTGATATACCAGGAATTATACCTGTATTCTGGGAAAAATGTGCAATTTGGTAATCTTTTCTTCTTTTCAAGATGTAACAATTTGAATCTTCTTAAGTTTGTAATAAGCCACAGCTATTTCAGACTTTTCCTCTTACAATAAAGCTTCCCAAATACAGATAGCTTTCTGCCATAGCTTCTTCCCACCACTAAAACTTGGCATGTTTGCTTCCGCACTACTGGAAAGAGAGTACAATTCAATTAAGTACCATACATTCCAGTATTTATTACATATATTTTCAGTATCCTTTAGGGTCTTTGGTTGCATTAGTTATTAGCGAATCAAACTTTCAAGAGACTAGACACTTGGTAGACTCTTGCCCATGCACCTTCAAGCTACACATGAAGTATTTATTAGAAGAAAGCTGAAAAGAGAAAACCATGTTCTTTTTCCAGAGGTCTAATGTAGAGCTTAATATGTTATCTGTGGAGAACAATACAATTTGTTCATAACAATACAGTGTAGTCTAGCAGAGACTCTTTAAAACACATCCTCTTTTTTTTTTGAAAAAAAAAAAAAAGCAGCTGTATTTTGTGTATGTACACATGCACTCACATACAAGTATGTTATTTAGTAATTTGAATTAATAGATTTAAGAAAGTCTAAGTGAAGTACTAATTCTTTCAATACTTTGTGTATCAAATGACAGCTGCTATTTTCCCAGAAGTTTTTAGAATACTTAGACTTGGAAATTGCATAATTAAATTTTAAAAAATGCTTACCTGGATTTAGAAGAAGAATGAATGTCCTATTCAAATAGCCTCTGGCTAAGTTTTCAGAAATTCAGATTCTTTTTTTTTCCACTTCAGCAAGTCATTTCACCACCATGTTTCTGGTTTCGTTAGGTTTGTTTAGGTTTGGTTGTTTTTTGGGTTTTGGTTTTTTTTTTTTTCTTCTTTTTCATGGGAAAACTAGACATAGTAGCAATATTCTCCTTGGGTCTTTTCTGAGATTAAAATTCTGCAAGTGGAAGTGACTCTTAAAATAGCTTCGTTTTTTTATTTAATTCATGGACACAGTTCTTTTCAGAATAATATATAGGAAAAAAAAGAAAGTTAAAAAAACCCACCAAAAATTGCAGCCAAAAATGCCAATGGGATCTTCTGGAGCATTAGGAGAGGTGTGGCCAGCAGGTTGAGGGAGGGGATCCTGCCCTCTGCTCTGCCCCGGTGAGGCTCACCTGGGGTGCTGGGTCCAGTGCTGGGCTCCCCAGTTCAGGAGAGACAGGGAGCTACTGCGGAGGGGCCAGCACAGAGCTGTGAAAATGATGGGGGGGACTGGAGCATCACCCTGGTGTGGGAGGGCTGGGAGAGCTGGGTCTGTCCAGCCTGGAGAGGAGGCGGCTGAGGGGGGATCCCATCGTGTCTGCAAGTATCTTCAGGGCCAGTGCCAGGAGGACGGGGCCAGGCTCTTGTCAGTGGTGCCCAGCGACAGGAGAAGGGGCACCGGGCACAAACTGCAGCACAAGAAGTTCCTTCTGAAGATGAGGAAGAACTTCTTTACCTTGAGGGTGGCAGAGCCCCGGGACAGGCTGCCCAGAGAGGCTGTGCAGTCTCCTTCTCTGGAGACATTTAAAACCTGCCTGGACGTGACTCTGTGCAGCCTGCCCCAGGTGACCCTGCTTTAGCAGGGGGGGGACTAGATGATCTCCAGGGATCCCTCCCAACCCAACCATTCTGTGATTGTGTGAAAGAACTCTCAGCCAAAGGAGCAGTTGATTCTAAATCTTGCCATATTTGTATGTTCTGAAATTCACAGATGAAGGCCAAGGTAACCAGCAGTATTTCCCGGTTGTGTAACTGGATTGTGTGCTTTGTCTCATCTATTTCTTGTTGTACTCAGACTGGGATTATGGAATTCCCAACAGTCTGTTATACTTAGTACATGGTTGTAGGGCCACTATTTGAATATGTCTGAACTCAGAGATGAGAAACATTTTATGTCTCTATAGAAAAAGAAATGTCACACTTTTAAAATATATTGAACATTTATACTTTTCATAATAAATGCATTCAGAAGGCAATTATTGACCATTGAAGAATCGAGGATCACTTTAGAATGAAATTTTTTAAGTAAGGAAAAAACACCATTTCAGGTAAAGACGAATGTCAAGAATTGATTGGAGTGTCTTTGTACATCTTCAAGCTCACCAATAAGAAACTTTCACAGTTAGAACCTCCCATTAGCTCAGAAGCAAAATGTCATTAACTATAACTTTTCTTCTCTCTGATTTACACATTTTAACTTTAGCATTATGTCTGACTTCAGTTCATGCTTTATTACTTTCGTTCTGTTGTAGGATCCTAGCACAGACTTAAAGCTTCTCTTGATCATCAAAACATTTTTTTGAAAAGCCCAATATAAGAGCAGCAGAAAACAAAGCTAATAAATTCCAGTCTAAGAATCTGTGCTAGAAAGACCAAACCAACTTGTTACTTGAATAATGAATGAAAGAGCTCAGGTGAAGAGTACAGTTACTTGCTATTTTGTGACTGACTGATAAATTATCTTCTAATGGCAATAAATTAATACAGTCAATATAATATAATTCTGAGTAAAGAAGATCTGAAATACTGTGAAAGAGGAAATTACAATACTCATTTCATACAGTATGGGACAAATTATCTCAAGGAAATTAGTTTTTCAAACTTTGTATGGACTCTTGCTTCTGCCCTCCCTACTTAAGGTGTCTCTGGTACGATGAGGTAAAAGTTATTTATGACTGTTCCAATGTTTACTTGAGTTAAAAAGCAATAAAAATAAGCCTACTGGGAGAAAAATTTTCACTGTTCTTGTCAGTAACATTAATTTCCAGTGTAAAAAATATAATGTACTAGGCTTCAGAGATTTTAGAGAACTATCCTGTTGAGTATACTCTGTTGTTCCTGGTAAGTTTATCTAACATATTCCTGAAGATCTCCAGTGATGGAGACCCTACCATTGCTCTGGTTTTCTACAGTCTAGGGCTTTATCATTATTACTAAGAAAGGTTTCCCATTCCCTTCCAGGTCTAACCCACATTTTCCGCACTGCAGTTTAAACCTGCAAACCTGAAAACCAGATTCTTTCCTTCCTCTTTACAAGGACATCTTAACAAAGAACTCAGTCTTCCCTTTCAGCTAAATAGTACCTAACTCTCTGTCTTCTCTAGTACATATTTCTCTTGACATCTCATCCACCTCATTGCTCTCCTTTATGTATCTCTTGGAACACAATGTCTGAAACTCCTTTTTCAACAGAAATTCTATCCATGCTGTGTAAATATGGATCACTTCATCTATCTTGCAAGTATTAACTCCTGTTTGTAGATCCCAGTATGATATTTGCCTTCCACAATATCTGACATTGACTAATATTTTGGTCACAGTCTAAAACAATGCCCAGATCTTGTTCTGAAGAACTTCCATCTAATCTTTGATTCTTTCTTGTGTATTTGCAAAACTGATTAGTCCTTCTTCAGTAGCTCCCTCATATGCTGAAATTTGCTTTAGAAATGTGTGTATAGATGCATGTAAGATTTCAAAAGTGTGTCAGTGGGATTAATGAGTATTAGTCAATAGTAGGTCTTGATTAAGACTAGATGCAATGCCAATAAAGAATCTGGGGAGTTGTTGAGTTTCAGTGTTTTGCCCTTAGACCAG
This sequence comes from Falco naumanni, assembly GCF_017639655.2. Classification (NCBI taxonomy): domain Eukaryota; kingdom Metazoa; phylum Chordata; class Aves; order Falconiformes; family Falconidae; genus Falco; species Falco naumanni. Next base: position 18,267,136 of record NC_054067.1, read on the forward strand.
CAAAATGTATAAAATGCTCTTAGAAGTTAGACTCTCAAGTTGCATTATCAGGCTGGATTAAGTTATTAAGGAAAGAAGGAGACCCAAGGCTCCTGCACAACAAACTGACTTTTGGTCTCAAACTCCATGCAAGAAATAGTTGGATTTTTTTGGGGTGAGTATTTTTAAATTTTTTTATTATTATTATTATTTAACACAGCACAGGAGGAAGATATTGGTTAAGTTTGTATTTAATTAAGTTGACATTAAAAAGTCTTATTACATTTGTACAAGCAAGGTTTCAAGTTAACAATCGACTGTTGTGAGCAGGGAGTGTGTGTAAGATAAAAAGTGCAAAGAGAAAACCCCCGTGTAACGAAGATGGGCTTGAGTCATTTAAATGCCTATGCCTGGGCATTTCAGCTTCTGACCTCTACACATGAGTTCTGTCTGTCTTACACTAACAAGCTGAAATCTTTGACTGGGAGTGAATGCTTATATTGAGTCGCATTAACTTATGCAGCTATTCACTATGTAAATTGGGGCAAGTTGCTATGGGAACCTGCTGTATAAAGCAGCTACCCTTGCAAGCTGAACAGGCCCGTCTGATGTCAAACCCCATGGTGTTCGGGATGTGCTTTGATCCCAACGAGCCAGTGTCAGATACATGGTGAAGAGGACAATACTGCGCAGCTGTCCTGTTCTGTGTGTAATCAGTGACTGTTCTTCCTTTGTGCTATGACACCCACAACCTGCTCTTCTGCCACATGAAAAACACCAGCCACACATTTATTTTTTAAGGATTTTTTTCTCTTAGGTTGAAAATTAGACAGATAATAATATCTGACAATTAAATATGACCGTCAGTGTTTTGTAATAAGAAAACACTTAATAGGTTTTATTCCTAGTGAAGAATTATTTTGTGATTACAGTAATTTCTTCATTATTGTCCTTTTGTATTTGTTCAGAAGTTAGCCTACCAGTTGTCTTTATTATTATTATTTGTCTTAGTCTTTCACTGTGATAACAGAAGTCAGGTTTATTTAATTTTACTACAAAATACATTTTTTACATACTTGAGGCAAAACGAGCAGTCTGCGTTAGTAGTCAAATATACAAAAGACTCAAATGGTTAAAACCACAGCAATGCTGTTAAAGTACAAATGCTACATCATTCACACCTCGCTCCTTAAGAGAAGCAGTGTTTATAGAAAGGCTTAATGCTTAGAGCTGGAGTAGTACCAAATGTAAAACAAAGCAAACAACCAAACCACCTGATGAATTGGTACAGGGATTACTTTCATGATACTCATTTTTCTTTCCAGTCTGTATGCTTACAGCCTTTACTGTAGAGACAGAGTGTTCTGGTGTTGAATTTGCAGTACAACCTGGGGGTTGTTTCATTTTCAACCAAACTGCAAAGTTTTCTTGTTAGCTCATGTATAGACAAACCAGACCTCATTTTTAGAGTCCTCCCAACAATCACATGCCTTCTCTGAAGTGTGCGCATCCCTTTAAAGTCTCACTGGACAGCACCCCAGTAGGCTTGAAGTGATTTCAAGAATCCCTTTAATCTTACTGGGAATACAGGCTTAGAAAGGCCTTTCTCTGCTGAGGCTTGTTCTTTAAATTTATCAAGCTTTATTTTAAAATGAATGTATTCTTTACTTTGTTGTGTTTCCCTCCTCTCAATCTCCCCTTATCCCATGAGAAGGCTGCTTCAGAATCTCACCCTTCTGGGAGTTATAAACCAGTTTCTTGTTTGTAGCCTAAATTTCTTCTTTGCTTTAATGCTTATGTGACAACACTATCAGGAGCTTAAAGAGCTTGCTGGGGTTCCCCCCCCCCCCCCCCCCCCCCCCCAGTGATTGCTATTGCTAATATTATTTATAAATAACAGTTGCTCAGTCGATAAATAGACTTTATTGTGTATTTAAGCTGATGCTTAAAGTAATTCTGGAACCCAGAATGCAAACAAATTTTAACTTGATTTCCCAGCACAATTTAGCTTGAGTCCTGCAGCTCTGGTGAAAGCAAGAATGTGTTTGGAAAATTATGTGCAGGCCCATTCCCTTAAGACACGACAAGCTACATTGCTCATCAGAGGTTCTGAACATAGCATAACCATTTCTTCTTTCCATTCCTACTTCTCCATTCGAGGTCTATTGTCAGCCTTTAGAAACAACCCAAGATTCCAAACAGAGCCAAGACAAAGGACTAAAAAATATAATGCAAGAAACATCACAAGAAGATGCCTATGAAGAACTGACTACTGTGATTTGAACAAGACAAGGGTGATCACCAAGGTTGACTGTAGATCTCAGTATTGATACATAATTATACTGTTCTTATTATGTGTGTATAATTATGCTTCAAAACCAAAGCTGTCTCACTGGACAACATTTGCGAACCTGGTATATGTAATAATGTATTCTAAATACAGAAGTTTTGAGGGAAAACTCAAAGCACTTGATTGAAAGTTACTATTTTCTTTTGAATTGATGCAAACAAGTGTTTAAAAAGAATTTACTCATTTAATTTGTAACATGCTGAACCCTAAAAATAATAGATCTAAACAAAATAACTTTCAGTTTGTACATTTCTTCACTGACTTTAAAACAATGACCTATTATACATGTTTCTGAACTTAAAAAGCTCTCTGATAAATATTTTAGACTATATAGTTCAGTGTAACCTTTAATAGAAAATGACTGTTGCCTTAGTTGCCATTGCATTTACCGTTTTTTCTAATTTCTGGAAGGGATTGGAATATTGCGATTCGCAGCATTAAGCCGAACATGGTTAAAGGCTGAATGAGTGACAAATGCCCCTGGAAACACTTAGAGAGCCGTTTTTTTCACAAGGGCACTTGAAAGAGAACAGCTTTGAAAAGAAAAAAGATAAACTTTAGAACATTCACTTTTTATCAGAAGAAGTGGACTATATTTAACACAGAAAAATTCTCATCTAGTAAAAGAAAAAATAATGTTTGTTTAATTGTTTTAGGACATTTTGTTAGTAATTAGTTTTATTTCACTGTATATAACAGTTCATTTATACACCATCATGTGACTTTTTTCTTTACAGTTTATACGATTGATGTTTAAAGAGATGCATTTCTTGTTCAGCAAGGGAAGATCTTATAGATTCATCTAAACAAGGGAAATTTTGTCAATTTTTTTCAATTCCCTAACTTCAAAACTTGTTTATTTTTCCTTTACTTTAAATGAGATATAATCTTCTACAGTCTTAAGTGAAAGCAAGTTAGTGTCTCTCAGGATCTGGATTTTAAAAGATAACTGAGAATATGAGTCTTCAAGGGCCACAGATACATAGATATAAAGATAGAGAGATATATAGAGAACTAGCTATAAAGTTATGAAAACAGGTAAGAGTTTGGAGTTTAAATACATTTTAAAATTAATACGTGGTCCTTGGAAAATATATATTATTCCAGAATGATTTGTTTGTCAAGTGAGGCACGAAGCAGTATGTGTGAGTTTGTGGGTTTGCTACTGGTTAATTGTTTTCCTTTGAAAAACATTTGCCTTAAGTCTCAACTTAAGGAAAACAAAGGAGGCCTGGTTTGGCAGTGAGGGATTGCAATAGCTTGGAAATCTAGTTAAAGAATTTTCTTTTTGTTTTATTTTCTATATTCATCTTTGTATTTTAATAGTGATTAACAGTACTCTTTAGTTGGGTACATTCAGAAGTCAAAAATGAAAATTAAGACCTATTCTTACCACCTTTTATTTAAAGTTCAATAACTAGTTTGCTTTTGAAAAATCTTTCTATCACTTCAATTTTTAAAAGGAAATATTTACATGACAGTAAGGGCCTGCTAGGTCTGATCCTTACAATTATTAGTAATTAACACTTAACAAGATGTTTGACACTGTTGACATTAAAACCAAAAGGATGCCTTCTTTAACTCAAGGATCCAGTCTTCCTCTGCAGACGAGTTGTTTAGAATGAATATTTCTATTTCTGTAGAGCATCATAAATATTCAGCTCTTATATTTTCAGCTATATGTACAACAATAATTTTCTGAACTGGTGCATTCCATAAGCAAGAATATTTTTGAATTAAAACCAAATTATGTTAGACACAGATCTGCCAGCTTTAGGTAAGCATCATTCATACTACGATAGTTACAACTTAATTGTTCTCTTGGCACAGCAGGGAAGAAACAGGAGAGGCCAGCATTTCACCCTTATGGGATTGTCTTCATGAAGGACAGCAGAGAGATGAAAGCACACTTATATATTTGCATTAAAAATACATTTAACAAACCGTAGGAAAGAAGCAGGTAAAGAATATTTGAATACTTTCCCAACCTTATATTCATTATTTCCATCTTAAATCTCCAGCATCTGATTAAATAGCACCACCGATTCCATTAAATACGTGTGTGGAATGAACACACATTTTTAACATTAGGTTCTAGAAATAATTTTAATTAGAAAGAAGGCAAACTCTTATACAGCATATAAAATTTTATTTTTCTTTCTTTTTGTCTCAGTTTTAATTGGATATGGTTTCTGTGAAATGTGGTTATGATGATATGTGCAGTTTTGGACAAAGAAAGTGTGTCTTCCCACCGGTAAAGATAACCTATCTAAAAGCACAAGGCTTATTGTAACTTTTGAATGCACTCTACGGGAAAGATCCCATTAGGGATCTGTTTTTCCCCTTTGTAAAAGCCATTGTTTATGATATTACTAATAACCTATCTATAATTTGGCTTGTTCACAATAGTAGAAAATAGCACTTAAATGCTATTTGTTTACATCAAATGCCACCTCACTCAAAGTTGGCATTTTCTTATTTGTTACTTGTACACCTGAATTTGCATATTAATAGCAAAATAAGCATCTGGGACTCTTTTTTTCTTACTGAAAAATGTGTGTAAAATATATATAAAACTGTGTGTAAAAAAGTACCCCAAACTTGAACAGTGTAGCTTAAAGGGTTAGATTGCACAAAAATGGGAGTATGCTTTTGTCAGCTTACTTTCCCCACTGGAATTTGCAGTTAAGCACTGAAGTGAGTATAAGGAGTGAAGCACGGAGGCAGATGAGTGTTCAAGGAGGAAAACAAAAAGAGAAAAAACAAAATAGATATAAAAAGTAAATGCTGAAATGTGTATTCTTCCCTTCTGTCCTAATTATATTAACAGTAAGGTTTTAATTGTAATCTTTTACTTTTCCTTCATTAAAAAAAAAAAAAACAACTTTATTCTGTACTCTGCTACATTAGTTTTATGTGGGGGTGACTTTAATAGAGCTTTTGAAATCAGAAACCTCAATTCAGTATGGTTATCACAAAGCACAGTCTGCATCCACCTTGTGTGAAATCCTGACCCAGTGAAATCGATGACAAAATTCCCATTGACTTCAAAGAAGGTTGGATTTCACACCCAATCTCCTCTTTCTTTTTTCTTCAGCCTCTCTGCTTTTGCTAAATGGGATCTCTTTTCCCAGATGGACCTCTTAATGCTATGCACAATGATCATTTCAACTTTCTTTTATAGAATGGTGAGAGTCTTCTAAGGAAAATTCTGTCTTTGTTTTTAGTACAGTACTGACTTCCTCCATCATAAGGTCAGAGTGACATCCCCTGATCTGTTGTCTTAATGGTATTTTGTCTCTCTCTCTTTCTTTTTTTCTTCTCACAATTTAACAAGGCATGTTTTTCAGAAGTTCAAATTTTAGAAGTCATTTGGCTATATATCAAGGGAGCACAACTTTTGGATAAGAATTATGTTCCACAATGAATGTTTATATCCATATATAGTGAATTACAGAAACAGCTGAACTGCAATGATTTTAAAACAAATTTCCCCCTTACTCATAACCTCAACTCTGTTATGTTTTAATCACAAGTCATGTTACCTTCTCTATACTTCTTTGAGAAATTAACTATATATACTTTAAAGCATCTGACCAGTAGTGTTATTTTTGGCATTCCATTTAGAAGCTGAAATCCCCATTCTTGATTCATTGAAGTTTTTTCCATCAAGACCACGACCACATTTGCAGGCATGTTTGGTCCTTAGTCAGCAGATAGAAAGATCTATTTACTGCATATCTAATGTTTTATCTAAATGTTATGCCTTGTCTCTGAACATCGTACATGCATGCATATTTCTTTAAGGATCACCCTTTTTTTTTAATTAAAAATAGCTACTGAATAAGGCTAAGCCATTTATTAGGAAATGTTAGACCAAATATGCAAACACTTCCTTTGCAGTGGTTGCTGAGTAGTTACAGCTTTTATGTTCTGTAAATGAGGTAAAATCTTTCCATAATTTGTATACTTATGATTTTAGTATTAATGACAGAGAAATTAAGTATAGACTAAGCCCTCAAGCTTTTGGAAGTTTTTTATGTCATCCCAAACAGGAGACTTTCCATAGGTTTGCATAGGTTACTCTAGCCTGTCCATCCAAAGCTGGTAAGTCTAAAACTTTCCCTTTTGTACTGAGCTTTTTTGCGTCAGAAGTGCACTTACTAAATAGCTTGAGAAAATATATGGATAACTCAGGTAGTAATTTGAATGCATTTATGGAAGACTGACTTAACTATAATGGAAGTAGATGCTGAACCCTGTTATGTAAAACATGCCAGCTGCTGTATGGACATGAAGTTCTTAATCACACTGCTGACAATAGTCCCAGGCTCATCTGTCTGAAATGCTTCCATTCTGCTAGCTTTTAAACTTTGTTGAGTTATAGAAAAATATCTCTTATAATACACCTCTAATAGTAGCATCCTGGTTTGTCTTTTGGCTCTGCTTGAGTCCATTTTGTGGGGGTTTTTTTGTCATTAATATGTCTTTTTTTTTTTTTTTTTCATTTAATAGCTGTATATGAAGATGAAGAGTCTCATTTACTATTATTTTCTCCATTCCTTTTTGTCCTCCCTTCACTTATTTTCAGGCATGTGTATATCCTTTCCTACCCATTTATTATTTCTTTCCTACTAATGCAATGAAAGCAATCTGCAAAACGTTTTTTAACATCAATCTCCCCAAATGCTAACAATCACAGTTTATACCCTTTGCAGCTATCCAATATAAAAATCTGTGCCACAGGCCTGATTGTTAAAAATTCAGATACTCTGATGAAATCAAGAATGTAGCCAGATTATACATAAGCCTGTAATGTTCTTAAAACATCACAGATAAAACAGTACAGTTCTTTAAAGTTACAATTTACTTATAAATTATAAGGTATAAATATGTTCCTGCAGTTATAATAGCTAACTAATTTGCAGTTATATTCTTTCTGATATGCTCTTGCTGTCTAAATATGTGATCTGACATTTCAAAAGTTATTTTTATGGTTCATGCCCTAAGCACCAAATTTTTTCCCGTAACACTGTTTCATGTTCAATACCTTTGAATAATTGGTATACTTTAAAAATCATACATAGTTTTTCATGGAAGGTCTACAACAGATGGGCATACAGAAGCATGCAACTATCATGCAAAACCAATTCAAACCAATGAAAGCAATTAATACATTAGACTGATTAGCAAAGGAACTCTCTTTTTTAATACAGGACAATTTTTGACAGTTATTTCTTGTATTATTTAGGAGTTTTGCTGTTAGCGCTGTTACTTAACTTTTGGACTACTTTCTGGTTCATGTACCTGAATGTTCGTTTCTAGCAGTGTTTGACTTCCTTTGTAGTGAAAACGGCTTTCCTTACACATACTTGGAATTTCCTGTGTTGAAAATTGCATTTGTTGTCTCTCACCCTGTCACAAAGCATCTCCAAGAAAACCTGGCTTCATCTTTTCTCTGCCTTCCCATCACACTGTTGTAGATAGCAATATAATCTCCCCTTCACTTCCTTTCGAAGGCTGAACATTCTCAGCTGCCCTAGTGCTCTAGCTCCCTGACCTGGTGGTGTATGTTGGACCCACTCCAGTATGTCTATGTCTGTCTTCTACTGAAAAGCTCAAAACTGGATGGACGCACACAACTACCAAATAAGAGGTGATAATGATGTCCCTTAACCTGCTGGCTGCACTCTTGCTAAGCCCAGGATGTCCACAATTGGCTCTGTCACAAAGATAGGTTGCTGTTTCATGTTTGACTTGCTCACTAGGACCTCCAGGTCTTTTTCTGCAAGGCTGCTTTCTGTACTGCTGGCTCCAGCCAGTGCTGCTGTGTGGGGTTATTCTCCAGATGATGAACTTGCATTTGCCTTTATTGAACTTCCTGGGATTTTTGTCAGCCCATTTCTGCAGCCTGTTATGATTATTCCAAATAGCAGCTCAGCCTTCCAGCATATCAGCTACTCGCCCTAGTTTGGTATCGGGCAAATTTTCTTATGTGCACCCTGTCCCTTATTCCAGGTTATTAATCAACACATTTACCTCTACTGACCACAGTATTTCATACCTGTGGAATGACACTAATTACTGGCCACTAGCTGGACTTCAAACTCCTAATCACAACGCAAGAGTTGAGCCAATTTTCCATCTAATTTATCATCCACTTACCCAGTTTGTATCTTACCAATTTGCTATGAAAAACCTGTAAGTATGTGTCAATAGACATTGCTAAAATTGTAAATTATAACATCAACCAGTATCCCCTTGCCTACAGAGCCTGTCATCTTTTCATGGCAAGCAATCAAGTTGTCAGGCATAACCTGGGTTTGGAAAGGCTTGCAGAAGGATTTGCTCTATAGCCCTTCTAGGGGCAAAGGTAGAACTCATCAGCTGCTAAGGAAAGCTTCACCTAGAGCATCTTTTTGATCAGCTGGTCTGTAGCAGATGCCTACCACAGCATCACCTGTGCTGATCCCTTATCTTCTCCCACAAGCTCTCCCCTGGCCTATCAGCTGCCCCAGGATGAAGCTGTGTGTGTTCCAGCCACAAATCTGCACAGAGCACAACCTTTTTTTCCACATCTTCCCAGCTTTCTTGTGGAAAGCCTCTATCTGTTTTTTTCAAATTTGATTTACGTAGGTAAGGTATGATATTGACTGTTGCACAAGAAAAAACATGGTCTTTGCACTTCATGTTGACTGTGGGAATGGGAAATACAGGAATCTTTGTTTTATTAACGTTGTCTCACACTGTGTCTGCCATCAGAAACTACAAAGAACTACTCCATAAGAGATACTTTCACTTAAAATTTGAGTGCAGGTAGGAAATAGAAGCAATAAATCTGAGGGTCATAAACAAAGATGTTTTAGAAGAATAGGCTTAATATTACCCACGACAGATAAACAGGGTTTGAAGAATGCTTGAATTAGTATAAACTACCCATACCTTCTATTTATATTTTATCTTTGAAACCATATACTCTTCTAAAATTGTCACAGACACATGCAGAATCATAGCTAGTGTTTGGGTAAGACCTTCTTAAAACATTGGCCTTTTTTTTCATTTTAACAACCCTCTTGGATTAAAAAAAATATTATATCCTCTGGTAAGATAATACTAAAGTCCTATGTATTCCTTCAGCAGGGTTTTCAGCTTTTTTATCTGTTTTGGTTTTAAAGGCTACCTAGTTTATGGGATAAAAGCTATAAGCCTACCACATTCTGAGTAGTAATTGTGATAACGCTGTACAATTTTATTAATTAATGAATGGAATAGCTTTCAAGATTTTTGCGATGTCATTTTTAAGTTCCATGTGAAAATTGCATTCTTAGATACAGAAAGGATTTGCATTTCATCCAACAGCTTTTGGTTTTCTATCAATATGCATAGTTGAATGATTCACCCATTCCTGCTCTTGAAATGTCAGATCCTATGCAAAGAGGTTGTGGGGGTTTTTTTGCAGTCAACAAGAGTTATGTGGGACTGAGTAGAATGGTTCAGAGTGATTACTGAACTGTAGTTGGGAAGAACAGTAGAAAAGGAGTCAGAAATAGTCTATCTTACATATATATATTTTGACTGTCATTTAAACCAACCAAATTGAAATCATGCTACTTAATATTTACCATACTTGATTTCTTTACCATACATGATTTTTTTAATTATTATTATTTTAGATACTTTGGGCCCATTAGTGCAAAATTACTAGTAATGTTGTTAGAAGCATAAGATTTATAAATACCTTCATAAGAAATTCCATCAAAGGTTACTTTCTGAAATAATTATATGTGCTGTTTGATGGTAGTGTAATCACTGCTGTCTCTTTAAAATTAAATTACATTTTCTTAACTGTAATAAGTCACACACTCTAGAAAAATTCTTAGGTAAGAACAAAAATTTACAGATTTATCATCTCATAAGGAACACCTCTATAGTGTATCTGGCACAATGATTAAAGATACTGCTTTCATACTTCATAAAATTTCAGTATTAGACAATAAACGATTCTAAAATTAGATACAAGAGTTTCTAGGAATTCAGACTAGCTAGATTTAACTGGAATGTCATTTAGTTCTATTATACGTGTAGGGGAATGTTAAAGAAGTTGACCTTCTACTACCTAGCAAGAAAGCATTTACAACTCCATTAAATTGAGGATGTATGTTTCAACTATCCTCTCTTCCTCTGAGACATTTAATTTTGCCAGCATTTACTTTAGTTAGAAATAAAACGAATTATATCAGTAAGCTGGAAATATGAGTTAATGTGTCAGGATTATGAAACATCATGTTTCCTGATTTCTGAAATTTTAATAAGTGAGACTGATGCAGCTCTGAAGCATGGCACAGAGTAAGGATTGTAGACAGAAAGTATACTTATAAACACTGTTCTTCCTCGCTGGCATTGTAGATATGTACATCCATTTTGAAAATCCTCATGTTTTTCTTTTTGAAGATTTACTAGTAGTAAATGGAGGCTGGCTACTATTATCATCTTACCAGTTTTCTGATTATTTTTTTTTCTTACTTTAAAAATACATAAGATATGCTGTTATGACACATTTACCCTTTTGGTTTATTATTAGTTTGTAAGTAGGTTTAAAAAAAAAAAAAGAGGTTGCATGTATGGTGATTTAAGATTACTGGAATAAACTGAATGAAAAATATGAGTTCCGTGGATTTTTTTTTTTTCTTTTACTGCAAACACAGTAAAGCATTGGGACAAATTAAGAATTAAACTGTATAATCAAATTTAGATTATCTTCAGATATTGGTGCACTGCTGTTATGTGTGAAAATAGTTTCCCCGGTTGTCTAAAGGATAGGATGATATAATTTAAAATCAAAGTACTGTCAATCATGTTTGCTTACAGTCTGGTAGGGAAATTGCAGTTGCCACAATATCTGACAGAAAAGCTGTGATGTTTCGTAGAAAACCATTTTGATATTAAAAGTTTGTATTGATTTCTCAAATTCATATTAGCATTTCAATTTAAAGTCTGTCATTGTGTGAAAATTATGCATAAACCCAACAATGGCTGGAAGGATTAGCAGAGTCAAGTGGTGAGAAAGAGTCTTTTAATGTGCTACATGGGCAAACTTGATATCTTCCACATTTCCCTCTTGACCAAGCCTGTAATCCTTTTCTAGAGCTTGACTCAAGTGAAATGCAAGGAGCTTCAAGTCTTCATCTGCTGTCCACAGGGAAGGTATTTTTTCTGTTTCATTGTTTCCCTCAAAAAAAGAAAAATGAAGTGAGGAATGAGATAAAAAAGGAGACCAAATGATTTCAAAGGTCAAACAAAAAAAGAAAGTCAAGGATCTTCCTGTGAAGCTTTTTGAAGTTAATCAGAAAGTTGGTTTGACATCTGCAGTGGTTTCTTTGACATTTAGATAAGCTTTTCACTTATATGTTGAGTCAGTAATTTCTAGTTTATTTTATAACATTCCATATGTTTGTAGTCTGAACACATTTTGAACAGTGTCATTAATGACAATTTCTTTCTTAGTTTTTCAGCAGTTAAATCGTGTTTTTGAAAAGGGTTAAAAGTGACTTTCCAAATACTTAAGTATAACATCTATGTAACAGGCTGCATTAGTTTAAAATTCTTTGATAAAACATAGGTTATAAGCTTTTATGCCAAATCAAGTAGCTACATTTTTCATAGCTAAATACCTTCAGTTAGAAGTGCTGCAGGCTATAGTGTGTATAGAATGCAACATAAGCTAGATACATTTTATCAGTGTTATTTTGATACAATTCTGAAATACAACCTAACAAGGCTTTTATTAATGTAGATTACCCTACTGGCTTCTGTGAATGAAAAGTTGTATTCTGATACTGGTTTCCATGGTTTATGTGAAATATGCTTACAGGACTTCCACTTTTAGAGTCTTGAATACTAATTTATGCCGAATGGAATGATCCTATGGCAAAATATGTGTCCTGCGAATGGAACTTTCTTGATGTTAATTTCTAGTTGAAAAATGTATATTGATTTATCCATTGATCATATCTTAAAAAAAAAAAAAAAAGGAAAAAAGAAAGATAATGTAGCTTATCCATACCTTGAGTTCAAATTTCTAATCAGCAATCACACAAGTTCCAAAGTAAAAATTAATTTTAAAATACTTGCTTATTATTTTGTTCAATTTACTATTTCCTGTATTTGCAATTAAAGACCCGTATTGTGTAGACAAATTGAGATCCAATAGGTCAACCTGCAGTAGATAATGATGACACTGAATGACTGACATCCATGAGAGAAAGATAGCATTTCCCATATTTTAATGAGTTCCTTAGGTCTGAATCTGGAATTTGCTAAGAAAGTTTAAAATTAAGGAAGATGACACATAAATCATTGTTATGCAGATAAAAAGGAAGTCAGTGCTCTCAAACAGGAAACACTAGAGCAAAGTATGTACTTTTACAGAGTAGCCTGTTTTCCTAATTTGACTTTCTAATTTTTTTTTGTGCCTCAGTTTCTCCCTACGTTTCCCGAAATCTTGGATTTCTGAAAGGTGCACGTTTTCTGCTGTTACTGTAGTCTGGTTGTTTTCCATCTTTACCTTCCAAGAGCTGATTATTATATCTCCCAGAAGTTTGGTTTCAGAAAAGAAAAAAGTATTCAGAGTTGTCTGGTGACAACCTGGTGAAGATAACATATTATTCTTACATAAATTGACCTTTAGGTATTTCTTAGCATGCTTAGTCTTTTGCAAAAATATTGTTTTACTAAAACTGTTGCTGTTTATTCTCTTAAATTGAGTTTAATTACCACATAAATTTTTCATTTAACAGAGGAAGCTGTTTCCATTTATCTGTATGTATTACCCTCTGTAGCTAATTAACATCCTGACTTCAGGGCTCCAGTTAAGCAAGGACATTCTACAGGGTCATCCCCTCACATCACACCAAGGTCTTCTGCCCAGATACAACTTCAACAAAACACACAACAACGTTGTTGAACAAAAGCTAATTATCAAAGGTGAACAATGGGTTGCCTACAGCACTATGTGCTGAAGTAGTCATTTAACAAAAGGAAATTATGCAGATTTCCAGTGGTTATGAAAATATCATTTCACCAGCATTATATGCTCTCAGAACCCCCTCAAAATCTGACACCAAAGCAAATATATGAGTGAAAAATGAGGAAATCTTCTGAGAGTGGCTCCTGTAGGCCTCATACAGTGTACATTTCAGCTGATAAAATCTATGCAAGATTGAATAACACTGTTACAAATTAAGAAAAAGTAAGTAAATTTGAATTTATTTGGTTTTCCTTTCCCTGTCTCTTTTTGGCATGGGGGTGCCAAAATTCTTTATTCTGTTCTTTGCTTCATGCTGGCTTCTTCTCAGCAATATTTCCGAACCGGAAGACAAAATTACATTTAAATCAACCCTTCTACATGCACGATTCTGCAGATGCTTTTGAACTAAACTTAATATAGCTGTAGGCCTTGAACTTCAGAGGTTATTTATCCTGCTTACAACATGCAAGCTATGACAAGAAGTACCAGTGGCCAAATCACAAACTTTCTCATGGGTTCCCTGTGACTGAATCATTAAAACTCCTATCTGTAAGACCTTTGAGTATAGTTGCTTGCAACATGTGGATAAAAGAAAAGAGAGAGCATTATTTTTCCCCTTTTGAACATCTAACCAGAAGGAGGTTTTTTTTAACACAACTTGACAGCATAAAGCATTTCATTTATAGCACTGTCTTGAAGGATAGATTTGTGACAGAGCAGACATATTTTTTGTAGTTAAACTGATCTGTATCTGTAGTGGAAGCTACTGGAACTCTCCAAGGTTGAAATTCTTCTTCATGTATCCAGTTATGTGAAGGAAGAATTTGGTTTACTGTATTGCAAGTTTCCAGCCTTGAAAAAATAGAGTAACTATTGCAAATTAAGATACAACTTACCTTCCTATAGAAAGCGTAATCCTATGTAAATCTCATAAGCTAATTTTTAAGAAGTTTTATTACTTGATACTGCAATTATAAATAGCTTTCTAAAAATGGCTTGAGGGATATTGTAGTTTTTAATCATTTGAACACAGAAGGAAGTCTACTGTAGTCACCTGGGGCACCAGGAGAAAAATCTCTACTGCAAAGTTCTCTCTTTCTTTTTGGGATTGTATATCTAATTGTCGATCTAAATTGCAATAAGGTTCTTAAAGCATAGGTTACACATATTTCCAGTTAATAACATTTGAAGATAAGAGAACATTTCCCCCTCAGTGTTCCACAAAAACAAACTCAGACTGAAATTGTTCTTTTAAAATGAATGCACTTAAATGAGGTTTCGCAAAGGGTAAAGCAGCGTATTTATGATAATGAATGCAAAACAAATCACTTGGCTGTGATTTAATTGGTACATTCATGAGACAGTTTCCTTCAAACCATTTGTTACGTAGTTATTTTAGCCTTGTGTCCTAAGGAAACAGTATTTGTGTGATAGCGTGCTCTGTCTGGTCTCCCTTGCTCCCTTTAGTAAATGTTGAATCTCTTGGCCAATTTCAACCAGATTTGACAAAGGGACAGAAATCTCAAAGATAGTTAAGTTCCTACAAATGTCATGACAAGTAGCATATAGGGGATGGGGGACAACTCAGCTTAATACTCTACTGAGAAACACCACAAGACAATTTCTGGTTTTATCCACTCAGTGCCTCTAGCAGGCAGACTGGTATGTAAAGACTGTGCGAGGTACTGCAAACAGACTGAGGGCTGTATGGGGCGCAGACAGAGCTGCATCTAAACAGAAGGGCCATAGAAAATAGGAATGATGAAAAGATGGGCAAAAACTGATTTACAGTAGGCATGAAGAGCAGTTTAGGTGTTGTGAGGTCGCAGGTTGGAAAAATCATTCTCCAAACAGGCTACTATAATTTTCCCAATGACTTAAGATTTGTTAAAAATTTTCAGACAATTGGAGTTGGTGGGTAAAAAAAAAAAGAAAACTTTATTATTTTGCTACAGTTTGTACCAAAATTTTCATAGCCTGAAATAGTCACATTTTTAATGGAAGTCCTATTTGTGACAAACAGTGATCTTGGAAGGTTCATAACTTTCTGCAGGAAAGTGGCTATTTTGATGAAATCTCATTCTGGAAAGAAACATTTAATTCCTTTAAAACAAAAATATTTCTTCTTTTACTTTTAAGAGAGAATTCAATAAATGCAATTTCTATAATTAATACTGTACAGTAAAAATGTGGAATAAGTCATTTCAACTATATTGAAGCAGAAAAGGAAATTTCTGTGCTAAAAGAATTTTTAATATATATTTTATAACTTATTTTAATGTCATCTATACAGTCTATCATACATGCTATATGTTGTAATTACCAACACTTGCACAGTAGTACTGTTGTATTAAACTTTATTCAGCATAATTCATAAGCTTTGCCTTTAATTTGCAGTGTAAGTAATAAGATACCAATGTAAAATTCAAATGCAATGCATCACAATTCATGTTTAAGTTAATAATCTAGGTTTATATTTCACATTTAGAAGTAGCAATGAAATAAATATTTCTTCAGATCTCTAAGTATAGAATGAATTATTACAAGTAGGGGAATGATAAGGGAAGAACAAATTCTACTAAGTCTAATTTGAAAGGAAAGGATTTTTTTAAATTATTCTCAGTTAAAATACTGTAAGGTATTATGAAATGATACATTTTTGGTCTATTAAATGGATCGTTCAGTATTCAATTATAAAGGCATATGTTTCTTGTCTGCTTTTTTTCCTAGAAAGAATGATAATGAGAAATATGTATATGCTTTCATGGAGTAGGCAAATAAAACTCTGTGAAGTTACATACTCCATTCAAACAAACAAGCAAACAAACAAAACTTCCTTAAAATATAAGTAGCTTCTGCAAAGTGTTCACCAAAATGTGTACAGGGAAGATAATTCTTTTTTAATGCAGTTTGAAGTTATATGAACCTGTATGAACAAAATAACTATCAACCCCTACAAGCAGAAGTCCCCAAGTTTTTATTTATTCATTATTATGAATTCATACTCCTTGGCCTTTTCCTGGCAGGCTATTAATTATGCAGCCACTTACTTATTTGCAGTAGGTTTTGCAGATTAATGCAGTTTTTCCTTGTGTTTCCCTTATTCCTTCTTTTCAATTTGTCAGTATTCAGTGCAGGAAGTTAGAAAGTTGGATTTGGCATCAAAAATAAAACAAACAAACCCCCCCAACTCCAACCCTCTGGCTAACTATAAAGAACCAATTGGGATCAAGATTAAAGATAAAAGCAGCAAAAAAATAATAATGCATAAAACTATTCTAAACCTCCAGGCGTTGTGAAAGATAGAACATGAAATGTTTATATAGATATGGGAGCCCTAATGAAAGAGCAGAAAATTGATCACTACTGAATTTTATCATGACATTGTCTGAAATGAGAGCTGAGAATCAAGACATATGACAGCTTTTCAGCTGATAGGTAACTTTACAGAGCTGTCTCCTTTATCAATCAGCAAACAATACAGTGGAAAGAGGTAAAAAGGAATTTTGTGTTATGGTAGCTAAACCAGATATGGTAAATTGGATAGAAGTTTGGGAGTGTCTTCAGAGTGATTCAACTAGGGAAAAAGCAGGCAAACTCTGGGAATATACTGCAGTAGATAAAATCATAAAAATACTTGAACATTGCAGGCTTTTTGAACAAGTATAAATTTGGGAAAGATGGTATTTGTTCTTTAAACATGCAAGGGGTGTAATAGCAAAACAGTGAGTGATTAATGTAAATCAGTATTACTAATCACAATAAAAGCCCCAATAAGAGGATGTAAATTTTGAAAAGCATCAAGTTTCTAACTTCAGTGTTTGCATTGTATGTTTTGAATAGGAATTTCTTCATGTTGTCTAGTCTCCCACTGACTCAGTGGAAGCTAGAAACAATAGATTTTTCTTTTTGTAAGCTATGTAAAGTTTTGGAATCTGTTGTTTGGATTCAAGAATCTACAGGAAATTGCCTAAGATGTCACTAGAATACATATGTATGTATGCTTTATGGGGCCAAGTCCTACAGTTTAACAGTTTTAAAAAAACAGAGGTTGCTGCAAGCCATTTAATGAAGGAAGCATCTTAGTAATTGAAGCCACAGTAACTGAATCATTTAAAGATCATAGTTATATTTATAGCTGAAGAAATATTTATATTCTAGAGTAATGATGAGATGCAGAAACATGCAAGAGTCTGTGAACTGTAAAGTAATAGTAAGGACAAAAGTTTTGACTGGTTCACTTAATTGTTTAAACAAGGAATCAAAAATACATAGTTTCTTGTGTTTAGTAGGAAAAAAATATTCATTGCCAAATAAGTTTTTTCAATCCTGTTTTAATTTAAAAGTCTTAAAAATACAAATTTTCTACTCCAGTACGTTATAGTGTATCTGTATCAAGAAATGTGGATCAAGCACATTGCATATTATTCTGGATTTAGGCAAGATACTGATAAAAGTATTCAAAATATTTGACAGAAAACATTTAAATCCATATTATAGTTTCAAAATAATTATTAATATTCCACATATCCTCCCAATTTTCAAATGAAGTCTCTATTACAATTATTACTGAAAGCATGTTACCTTTTTTTTAATGTTCTCTTAACTAAAAAAGCATCAGTCCTCATAAGACAAGCTTTAGAATGCACTTTTGTCTGCATTTTGGACAGACTACGAAAGAAATCTTTTTCCTTAATAAGGCAAATTGAGGCCCTCTAAGCTTTGAATTGCAAGAAAAAGTATGCTGAAGTGTAATCTTAGCTGTATCCACGGAAATCAGTTGCTTGACTGGAGAATATTCGGTATTCCATTCAATAGACTATGTACATGAAAAGAAAAAAAGAAAACTGGTTTGGACTGAATCGTTATCCTCCAGAAAGCAAAAAGTCTAAGGTTACCATAAAGGCATTTGTTGTTAAGTATTCAGCCTAACAGTCCTTCACGGCTTTACTCTGGATATTTAATCAAGGTGTCCTCTGGCCCATCTAGATGGAACAGTTCTACTATGGGTCTAACCCAACTTCTAGCAGAGACCATTTGACTCCAAATGACACTTGGGTAGTATTGAGGAAATTTTCTCTGAGGCTTCGTCAGCATGTCTGTTGGAAAAGTCTAGATGAAAGCTGTAGTCCTAATTCATCATTTGATAATATTAAGAACTGTTGTTATTGTTGTGGTGGGTGTTGATGCCTATGTTTTAAACGGTATGATTCAGCGAAAGAATTCACACATTTCTGCAGAGCCTTAGCATATATCCCTCTTATGTATATGGAACAGTGAGGAAAGTGAAAATTATTTTCCATAAATAACTGTGAAAAACTGAAATGCCAAGTTAAAAACTGCCTAATATTGTTGCCCTCCTTTTTCTCTCTATGTAAGAAAGCACTTGCAAAGTATAATGAAAATTTTCTGAAAGTGTGAAGTGTATTGGTGTCAAGAGAGCGGAAGAGGTGTCTCTGAAGGAACTGAAACAGAAAGCTTTGGAAGGACTCGCTGGGGAGGGCAGCAGCCTGGGCACCATCAGTGACAGGTGGAGAGAAGTGCCTGAACTGCAGGAAGGGTTGCTTAACAACTGGACAACTAAAATTGGCAAACTCAGAATAAGGGCTGAAAAAATTCACCCTCAAATTCCTTCAGGATCTTTGGAATTATCCAGCTTTGCCTGACTTTCCCTGCTAGCTTCAGAAAATGAAAGCAAGAAAAAGAAAGAAAAAATTATTCTCCATACAACTGGAACAATTTTATTTAATGGTTCCTCTTTATGTCTTTGTAAAAGAGATAGCACTGAAGAAAAGCAATTACAATACTGAGTAGTTTATAATATTATATAAACACAATGCGCCGAAGTAAGAAGATATACGACAATTACTCAGAGTACTCTGTTAAGAACATTATGCCCTTCTTTAATTAGATAGTGGTCCTGGCATAAATGGCAAAAGGGGGCCAGGGTTTTGTGTGGGATGAGGTAAATTACGAAATAAGGAGCTAAAGATTGAAGTTAAGTTTTGAATTGTTTTTTATGTGGCAGAACAAAAAAATCCAGTATCATTCCTACTGGTGAAATGCTTCCTAATTGGTATAACTTGATTCAGATTAGTGGTGACTGTAAATGGATGAAATTCAGTCCTGTACTGTTTCATACCTTCAAAATACTATACCGCTATCAACTTAATACCTCATTTATGCATAGTTGTTATAGAAAACTACATTTCTATAATTTTGCTCTTCTGAATGTGCCACTGAAATGTAGACACCCATCTTTGTAGAGACTTACAGTGCTCTGCTATGACTTTCTGAAGCAGTCTCTGTGGACAGCTCTCACAGGAGCTGATAACATTTTAAAGCATGGCTTGGCGCATGAGTTCAGAAAGACCTGACTGTACTGTGAAATGGGATTTCACAAGTCCTTGACCAAGTCTGTTAGTGAATGTTAGTAAAACTCCTAGGATTCATTTTGAGAAGCTGAATAGTGAATAAGCTTGACTAGAGAAACCTTTTAGTTTTCAGAACTTCGAAAAACTAAGGTTATACAACATGTCTTGTACTGAGCATCTTACAATCAACAGTCAGTTCAGAAAAATATCTTTACTATGTTTCAATTTCTGTTTATATAGGATGTTGCAACCATCTAGAATAAGGACTTTGTTTAACAGACCTCATTATATTCCTACAGCAGAATTCTAGTGTTTAGAGAACTGAAATTTTTTAAAAAAATATAATTAAAAAAGATTTCAGAATAATTTTTTAGAAATACTCTTATTAATTGATTGTATGCTTCAAAAAGGAAATAATTCTGACATGATTTTCTTTTGATACTTGCTCTACATTCATTTTCAACAGATCAATGCATCTATTTCAGGGCACTATTAATGTTCTCACTCTGATGTAGTTTAACTTCTTAAGGTTTCTGATGTGGCCACATGTGATGTCTATAAAGTATTCCTTTTGAACATCTTTGTGTCCATTCATTTCAAAGAGAAACAGCAGTAGCGTTTATTTCATCAATTAGAGATTAATATTGACTGGAATCAAGAAAGGTGTTTTTTAAAAAATACATCAAACATTTTACTTTTAAAATAGCATTACAATTTACACAGAAGTCTTTAACCATGTTATCATTCCATTGGCTTTTGTCTTCTCTTTTATTATTAACTAAATACTTCTGATTTTTATATTGAAATAAAATAATTGTTTGATCAGTGTATAAATTAAGTAACTAAAAAGGGCTGTCTCTTATAGGAAATGTACAAAGTCTTAAATTTGCAGCCTACTTTTTATACAGTTATCAAACAATTGAGGCTGAATTCAAAGATATGTGTGTCCTGATTAATATCTGCAATCAAATAAGTCAATCTATTAGCTGTGTTATTCAGTATATTTCAGTATCTGAGTGCTGTGTGGCACCTTTACTTTATCTAGGGAGTTCTTACCACTTGGAAATTTTTTTTTCCCAGTGGTCCCTTAAAAGTCCCTTAAAAACCCCAAAAACATAAATTCTTTGACTTGTCTATGGCAGCATTTGGAGTGAGGTTTCAGAAGATTTTAATAGTAAAACGTAGGTGACAGCAGCTTCTTTTTAAGCATTAATGGGTAGATCTGCAGACATAGTAAACCTATAGCAGGGAGCAAAATGAAGCCAACCTTTTTAATTGCATTTCTTATGTTGCTTAATGAATGGAATACACTACCATGGTTTGTTCCATTTCACCTCAAGTCATTTAATAGTGCTGACATAAAACAGATTGTCAAAACTGCATTATACAGTTTTACAATTACACAAAATTTGGTCTGTAATTCAAGTCAGATAATGACCCCTAAGGATGATATGCATAAAGCAACACTACAGGTTTTCTATAACTACTAAAATGAAGCTTTGAATGTTAAAAAATGTTATTTCAGATTTTTTTTATCCAATTAGGCATCTGTTTAATACCAGCTAAACTGTTGTTTTTTTTTTCTAAAAGTGTGTGATAGTAATGCTGCTGTTACATTCCTGCCCCACAGAATTGAGGCAATCATCCGGCTCTTGCTATGTCATCTGTGACAACACTTGCTCCTTACATCTTTCTTTTTGTGGCGCTGAGCCAGTGCAGTATTGGCGAGAGAGAGAATCACAAAAGGAAACCGTGTAATACTGTAAAGGGGTGAGTTATGCTTTATTACCTTACACCTGACTCCAGGAGCGATGTGTTCTCTCTTTATAGAAAGACATGTGGAATGCTTACAGAAATAAAAAGAGGAATTGTGTATAGACTGAGAAAAGCAGAAACAGGAGCTCTGTTGGTTCAGCCGAATACCTGCTAGTGCTAGAGAACTGAGAGCTAAGCTGCAGGTGGCATTGCTTTCTGGATCAGTCAGCACTGGGTCTCCAGTTAGCGGGATGATGCTTCGAACATCAAAGTCAAGAGTAACTGCAAAGTACTGAAGTCACGGCACTTGGGGATAGCTTCTTATGTTCAATTCACATGTTCCTAACAATGTATTTTGGACCAATAATGATTGTAGTTAGACGAGTATAGTCTAGAGATACTTCTTGATTTTAGGAACTAAAATGAGAAATGGTTCCAAGTACAAGTTTAGTGTCTGCAACATGTTATCATGGAAATTTCTTTTCTTGCTCTGTACTCATATTTTTTTTAATCTGTGTAGTTTATATGGGGAAACAGACCCAATACCAAGGCTGAATGCATCATTCAGACTCTATTTCTGAGATTGCCTAGGGTTCTGGTCAGGGGGAAGAAGAGGTAACCTGTGGTGATGCTTCTATCAGCTCACACCTCTGTGCAGTTTGTGCTGTCGTTGTTGAGTTTTCCCACATTACCGCTGTAGGAAAGGATGTGACCTTAAGACAAATGCTCTTCAGCTGCAGGTGCTTCTTCAGCACATTACATGGGACAGTGGCTTTTGGTAGTGGAGTGATGGAGTGACCTCTGCAACTTTTTGCACTGATTGATTTTTCATTCCCACTGCTCCAGCACTTTACCTGAATGAATTGATCTGTGACTATACAGTACTGAAGAGCATTTCATTTTCAAAGTTAATAAACTTGGCATCTAAAAGAAAAAAAAAATCAAGCTTAAAATATTTCTGAAACAGACATTAGTGACGGTAGAAAGAAAACTATTATTACTTTTTGGGTGACATAAATTTAATGCATATTGATTTCAGTGTATTTTTTCTATTGACATATCTCAAATAGTTTTGACTAAGTCTTTCCCTTTTAAATCATGACAGAGGCTTAATAAAAGCACTAAACTCTTTAAATCTTGGAGATGCATATTCGCAGGGCTGCAAGTACAAAATAAGATACTTGATACAGTAGTCTGGGAAAGGGAAAGCAGAAGTTATTACTTCATTTAGCTGAGTATCATAAAAGAATATATCTCACCATAAAACAGAACATGTCATCCTCAAACACTCAGGAAGAATAACTTCACTGTGCAGCTTTCAGCCAAATAGGGTTTAGGGGGGTTGCTTGGGTGCTTTTTTTGAGAAAAGTGGATTTCTCCTCATTGC
Source organism: Falco naumanni (assembly GCF_017639655.2). Classification (NCBI taxonomy): domain Eukaryota; kingdom Metazoa; phylum Chordata; class Aves; order Falconiformes; family Falconidae; genus Falco; species Falco naumanni. Next base: position 18,290,007 of record NC_054067.1, read on the forward strand.
CTCTTGGCTTGTCCAAGGCAAGCTGATGTCTGACAATCAATCCTCCCTGTTACATTCTTTGTAAGTCTAACTTTAATTTATTTCTTTTATTTGGTAAGTGATCTGAAAGAACTTGCACAGGTTTAAGCCAATAAAAATGTTTTCAATATGGTGGTAAATGGAAGTTTATAACAAAGACTGACACAGTTAATCTGTAAATTAAATTTTGTTTCTAAAAGCTATAACATCCTTCATGTCACTTAAATTGTTTTACTCAAAGGCAATTTGAAAGAGAGAAACAGGCCTTTCCTTATGCTAACTTACCCTTGTATTCAGAAATGTTGATTTTTACTTTTTCTTCATAACTTTATGCATGAATGTGAAAGTTACCATTAAAGTTCTGAATTCCCACTCCCAAGGAAGGATTATTGAAAACAATGAAGAATGTGTTCTTAAATTATACCCTGAAATATTGAAGGACTGTGAGAGAGAACTTAAATTTATTTTTTAATGCCATTTCAAAAAATGCACTCTGTTTATCACGAGTCATTTTCTGGTAAGCCCTACAGTATGGATATTGTTCTTTAATATAATTTTCCATAACATTAAATTTGCAATGGAGAAAGGCACTAGGTCTGATTCATCATTTCATTACACTGCTCAGATTTCCTTGACTTCAATGAAGTGGAGTAAGATAAAGGACAATCTGGTTTATCTTCTCTTACAATTTTTCTGGTTAGCTTTCTTTGTTTATTATTCCAGAATTTCTTATGTTCTAATTTAAGTAAAATCATCAATGTACCAGTTTAAAATGTTGGGTTTTTCCATTAAAAAAATACCCTACATAATCTGGATTCAGCGGAAGCAAACTGTAACTGAAAAGCTTCTGATACAGCTTTAGAAAAGATTTTAAAGAAATACTTTTTTGTGATAACTTGATTGTCATTCAGGAAGAATTGAATGCTTAGATGAGAGAAAGCAAGCTCAGACAGGCATAAACACAAAGAATAAAAACACATTTACCTATTGTTGTCCAATGATTTTCTCAGGCAGCTGGGTAAGTTTCCCTTACTGGACTGACTGACTTCCTGGGGTGTCTGTGCTTTTAAAGTAAACAGGGCTTGGCAGATTCTAACTCGTGGTTTTTTGGATGATGGTTCTAGGACCACACTCCTTAAAGATCAGTTGCCAATACTCAGCGACTGGTGCCAACACAGCCTATCCAATGTGAAATATACCCTTTCCCTGTCCTTTTTATAATTTACTTCTTTAGCAATATCTGATGGCTAAAAAAAAGTATATAGACTAAAGTTTTGAAATAACTACTTTAGATCACATAAGAAATGTGCTGATCTAAAACAACAACAAAAAAAAACCAACCCAAATTAAATACCCAGCACCCCATTAATTACTGGCTATCTGCTCTTTTCCTTGTTATCCTTCAAGTCTGGATGGAAAACTTTATACTGCTTCCAGACTTTCGAAACTTATTGAGATCAGCAAGAATCCTGGGTCACTGCCAGACTTGTACCTCCTCAATTTTTATTGCTTGGTTTCCAGAGCAGAATCCAAACCCAATACAGCTTCCTTCAACGCATGAAAAGATTACCAAACTCAGAGCAGCAACTTCTACATAGAAAATAGGGAGCTGCCTTATCCCAAGGATGTACTCTTAAATCTTGCCCTTGGGAACTTAAGCACAGTGGATTCAGTGTTCTCCCATTCTGAAGCTCTTTCTGTCAACAAAGTATGCTGAGAAGGATCGTTCACTTACAAAAGGGATGGAAGATTTAGAGTATCAAACTGGGCAGGGGAGTGGGGTTGCAAAACAGAAGACAGGAGAAGTCTTAAGGATTTTGTGCTTATTTCTGTTCCCTGGTAAGAGCAATTGTGTTCTGGCTGACTGTAATAAAAGTTGAGAGACTGCTGTCTTCCAGTCCATCCTACAGTCACTTGTATAAGCAGCATACAGTAACAGTGCAGGAAAGACATTAGGCTGTAGGCAATTATTAAGTCTGGACTTCATATCAAAGCTGGAGCTCATAAATTACATACAAGCTCCCCAGATTATCTCAGCTCGATCCTCAGAAAATAATAGAACCAGAGTGTCATGATACTTCATACCTTCCTGTAACTTGGAATTCAAATTACTCTTTGAGTAAAGCATAAACAAAGATTACTAGTACAGCCTAAATTCTTATAATAGCAGTGCCTCACTAGGAATGGAAACTTTTAAAACACTTTTTTTTCTCATTACCTAAGAAATGTGAATAAACAGAAAGTAAATACAGCTGTCAGAACACCAGCCCAAACTCAAGTGTTTCCAGAAAAGTACTCCTCAGAAAAAACCTCAAATTGTAGTGCTAAGAAACCATCTTGGTTTCCTTCTTGGTCCAGTGAAGTGATGAGTTCCCACTGTTCTCACCCACTTGGCACCTTTTTCAGTGAAGCAGTGACAGATGAGAGCAGCATGCTGAGAGAAGGTGCTGCCAATACCTGTCACATTTGTTATATACAATGTATTTGCACAATGCAACACAGAAAGTACCACAACATGCTATCTCAGATGCAGCATTAAGAAAGATCTGAATACATATATACTGCTCATTGCACCCAGTGTAGCTCCACTAAAACCTGGCACTCTACAGAGCATTAGACAGGATGCCAAGACTAAAGGAAGATGGTATTTGCAATGGAGAGATCTTTAGACAGAGAAGAGTGAAGGTGGAAATATTTTCTGTATTGATATTCAAGAACATCAGAGAATACGCTGCAGGTCCAACAGCAGTGCAAGGCCCTCAAGGCATTGTAGCCTATGGTGTTTTGCTGTGGTTTGCTGGGTAGCATGCTTGCCTGGTAGTGTCAGAATTTTTTCTAAATTTATTGCCTTGTACAGATCGTTATTTTGTTTAGCTGCTGTTTGTTGAGCTTCTGGGACTGCTTCTTTTTGTGAACTTTTTTTCATTATGGATTGTTCTTCCCTTTATAAATATCTGGACATGAATGTAATAATAGTGCCTTGAATAGCTCCTGTACATAGGAGGTCTTTAAAATTCAAGACTGGTATTGATTGCATTTTTAGTGGTTGGTCAGAACTTTTAAACCAGCCTTGATACTGGTACTGAAGGAGTCCTACTGCTGGGGACTACCCATGGCTAACTCTTTCCTTCATTGGAGGGACCTGTTTTATACGTATATTTTAAAATGTAAAGCTGGAATCTTCCAGGTTCCATATGTAAAAAATGCTATACAATAATAGCTACCACAATTTCTGTGTAAAGATCACATTTTTTTTCTGCTTAACAGAAACTACCACAGGTTTTTTTAGGAGTCTAAAAGCAGAAAGTATTTTTATGTAGAAAGACAACCTAATGTAGTCAAGCTGCTCTTCATGGACTGTGTGCTCCTCCCCTGGGACCAATTTGCTATTTTGAAGCAGCAATGGTTCTTGTAGGACAGTAGCTGCAAAGTACTGCATGCCACAACCTGCATTCTTATCAGCTGGTCAGCTTATGCATCCCACATTCCAGTTTTTCCCTTTTCTCTCATAATAGAAGTTGAAGCAGTTAAAACTTTTTATGGGAGCAGCTGAGATGATAAATTCTGCCTGATGAATAGGCTGGTAATAGCCCTCAACTTACAGAGGGAAAATTAATGCACCAAGGTCAAATGATGCGGATTAAGATACAAAGAAAAATCAGAATAGATGGAACATAAGAATTTCTTGATCTTATTTCTCTTCTTTGTCTGATAGATTAAGGATCTCGCTGTCTCACCTACTTGGTGCAAGAGAAAGCTGCCTTTTGCATTGTGGAACTGACTATACTGGCTGTTTTAAGAGTTGCATTCCAAAGTCATTAACTGACTACTCTATATTGATGCATTTCTCTAGATACCATTTGGACAGGATAATGTTTTATGACAGTCACTCAACAAGTAAAGTAAGTATTCATTAGATGCATGTGCATAATTATTCAAGCCCTTGAATAACGGTATGGTTTAAGAGAGTTAATTGGAATGCAAATACACATTCTAAGCATTTAATAATATTGATGTATGACATTGTTGAAATCACCTGACATGGCAAATAGTCAAAAGGTTACCCTGAGTACAGCCTTATTATAATTTTCTGAGACTTGCTTGTTACCCAACAACAACTGTGATTTTATGAGAGGAGCAAAGTATCGAACTAAATGAAGCTTAAGTACCTTAATTTTAATGTGACCTTCATGTATTTTTATTATTACTGATTTCAGCCCAATAATCAATCCTGCAACAAAGCATGTGTGCCTACTATTTCAAAAGTGAACCAAGGAAACAAATAAATCAGTATCTTGTGTTTTACCAGCAGAATTGCCCATAAGCAAAAGCTTTTTGAAAAATTTCTGTGAGGCATCAGCAGAATATCTAATTGCATGTTAAAGCCGCACTTCAGTAGACCTACTTAAACCAGCTACCAGGTATCCATAACCAGCCACATTTTTTTTTATTTTATTCCCTCTTCCCACACATTTTTTAGTCTGTCTGCTGTTGTTATTATTTTGGATCACAAATTCTCTTTCTTTTTATTGTAGTAGATAAAATCAAGCTTTTTAAAAGATCTTTTCATCTGATATCCTTTCTGTAACATGCTGTTTAAAGAAACTGAAAAAAATAAGTACACAGGAAAACATGACTAATGGCATAGTTTGGAGGAGGATGGTAGGAATATTTTTGCTCTTCTGTATGAGTAGGAGATGAAATTTCAATAGGTAGTTCAGATTTTTAAAACACAGATCCTAGCTGTTTTAAAACTTTCCACTTATAAACTAAAATCTGTGGGTAAACTATATGTGCCTGGTAGGCACACGTTTTCATTAGATGCATGCTAATTTTTCAATATTAATTTTGCAGGCAACTAATTGTAATAGTAGCCAAAAATAGGCATCTGATTCACTACAACCAATTACATAAGATTTGTCATTTATGATTGTATATTGGAGGAACTTAAAACTGAATTTCTTCTTCATTTCAAGAAATGTTAAATCAGACTCCACCTGAAAACTTGTCTTTGATTTTTAGGCAAAACTTTCACATATCATCAAAAGGTCAGCAAATAGTGAATGAAACTCTTTACACAGGCTTCATTGATTCAACATGTGCTCACTAGTTGCTATTCAAGCTCATCCTGCTGTGCTGATGAATTAACAAGCCATAGGAGTTACGGTCATCCTAATTTTCTTCTCTCAGAAATTTAATTTCCTGCCAATGAGTATGTGCTGATACACCTACTGTTGGTTTGTTTGTTTGTTTTTTTTTCCCCAAAGACAGGAATAACAGCCAGCCACTCTTAATGTTTTAATTAATGACCATGTTTTTCAAGATTTAGAAATTCCCTCTTGTTCTTTATTGCTTTCACACATAGAATTTTTACTGAAAGTATTTGTTCAATGACAAATTCAAGAAATTAATATTTCTGGTATTCTTGCAGTCCTGGAATCTAACTTACTTGAGTGCAGGCAAAATGACAGTGTATGGGACACTCATCATTGAACAACAATATACAAGAACATACATCCCCCCCAGCTGCATTAACTGAACTCTAAAAAGTGAAATAAATATATTTAAGAATAACTTTACTAAAGTAGTTAAGATGTACTTAAGTGATTTTAAACAAGTTTTTATTTTCTTTTCTCTCTGCAAAGTAATTATGTGTGTTTTCTGTTAGAGTAAAAAATTAGATATTAAATGTAGCTTCTTTCTAAATGTATTTACAAGTGGGTGGGTATAGTCTCATGGGTTTGGCTTTCAATTGTAGTTTACAAGTCATAGGTGTTTATGGATAGCCTCCTTTTCAAACATTAAATTCCACTGAATTTAAAAAGCATTTTTCTTTCAAAACCACCCCATTAAAGCTATTGTTGCTATTTCCTTGTATCTGTGCTCAGCAAAGCAAAAAGGACTGGCAACATTTGGCTAAACAGCAATGAGAATGATGCCAATATTTGATTCTTACAACATTCAGTGTGTAGAACGCTGTTTTGCCCAAAGCTTAAGGGACTAAGCATAAGGGACTTAGAAACCTACGTAAGTCCTACAAATGCTAATGGATGTTTGGCGTGCTGTAAGTCACAGTGTAAACATGATCCTCCTGGCAATATTCTTTAACAGGTGCTGAACATCTGCACCTTTTATACAAGTTCTTCGGAACTATGGATGCTAAGAGACAGCTTTAAAATGAAGTTGTTGATTTCTTATTCTACACCTAGTTTCTCCCAGACTTAGAGCTACTCTGCTTAAGAGTAATATCAGAACATATTATCAGGCAAGAGAGATAAGAATCATGAAAAGTTGTTACTGTTCAAATTAGGAGTCTTCAGTATAAACACATTTATATGATAAATGCATGGACTGAACGTTGACAGTTTAATCACCTGCTGACATTTTTATGTTTGGATATTTTGGGCCTTTTAATAAAGACTTCTAAATGTATTAGCCAGATAAGTTAATGGTTTAACTATCTCAAAAAAGAATTTAAAAAAAAAAAATCGAACTGGGCTCATGATGCAGGGTCAGCTAGTAAGAATCTTATGCCCCAAAATGAAGCTAATCTGGCTATATTTCCAACAGCCTATCATAAATTTGTCTTTTGAATTCCCATTGTTGTAAGGATAGGTCTCCTCATTTTAAATTTTAAAGTGGAAGAGTGAAAATTGTTCTTAAATTACTGTGCTCTTTAAAACAATACTTGTCTTTTAAATAGTCTAGAGATGAAAACTTAAACTTGTTCACATTCACCCATTAAAAAGAAAATAGAATGTAGCAAACTACTAAATTCAGCTCACAAAGCATATTCATCAAATCTTTACTAGCAACATAATCTGAAAAATAATTCACTTATTGGCACATTTAGCACTCCCTATTTTATGCATCACTGTCAAGCCTGATTGGAATCCAACCACTCAAACAGTCAAATTTACTAATTTTAACAAGCAATAGCCTCTGGTTACTCAGTTATCAGAACAGTGCCCTTACAGAGCCCGCTGCAAGGTGGATCAATGCAATTATCATCCACTGACATATGGCAAGGAGCTATGAGTGTTTTCACATGAGATAAATTGAATGGGACACAAATCATTGACTTATGTCAAGGATACCAGAGACAGCACCTGAAATACAGCAAATTTCAGAGGGGGCTGACAGGCAGTGAGTGAGGAAAACAGAACTGCATGTTGTTGATACTATTCTGGAAGAAAATCATTCAGCCAGAGTGCAGCTTACTATTTGCTCTGTCATCCAGAGCAAGTTAAGTAGTGTAGTGATCTGCTTCCTGTATATCTTTATTTATGCAAGGGTTTGCTTGCTCATTTTCATATTCCTTCCAGAGGGTAAATGCCTTTATTCTGTTTAACAAGTAAGTTTGGTTAAATCTGATCAGGATTGCTGTAGTTGCTGCCCGTAATTTGTATGGAAAAGTAGCAAGTGTTTCAATAGTCAACATGCTTTCTACGCTCTCACCAGCCTCAGCAATGAAGATAACCATTTAAAAGGCCTGGAAATGCCACTTTTTCTTTTTTTTTTTTTTTTTAATCCATATATAGACTGTTATTTTATGAAAAAAGTAATAGTAACTTAATTTAATTTGAATACTGGAAATTTATTACAGCTCATTAAGTCCACATTTGTAAACGAAGAGAAAGTGGTTCAATGTGTTTAGTTCAGCGTATTTGGTACATAAAGAGATAGTCATAACATCTAACTTCAAGAGCTTCTGCTGCCTAAACCAAAAACTAATCCTCTTAAGCCTCCAGTGAAATTCAGGATGAAAGGGACAGATTTCTCCAGAGGGCAATTCAGGGTAAGAATTTAACTTAGGTGCTTTGAATTGCACTCCTCCAGAGAACATCCTCCTTCTACTTTTAGTTATATAGTGTATGACCAGCTTTCTAATTCAGGCACTTTAGTTAGGTGAGTGAAAGACCATGTATCTCCTATAGCTCCATGAAGATTTGGAATGGGACAAACATTTTCTTGCTAAATAATGAGTTCTTTGTAAATCATATTTTACCTTGAAAGAGTTCATGGATATGAGTAAAATTGACAAAATATAATTCTGCAGCTGGGTTGACTGTAGGAAAGTAAAATTTCCTGGTGAGTGAAGGCTATGTTTTTTATAATTAATACATTTGAATGTTATTTCATTTTCATCACACTTTTAGGAAATATGAATTGAATAGGCTACAAATGTGCAGAGGTTAAATATTCACAAGAAAGAAATGTGACAATGATAAATAGAAACATACTTGTATGCTATGTTAAATGTATTTGTCACCTTGTTTAAGTAAATGTTTGAAATAGATTTGCAAGTTGCCTTGAGTGTTACAGATTTGTTCAGATGCACAGTTCCTGAATTTCATATGACATATTATTATTTTTTTAAGACTTCATTTCAATAGCTAGTTTAATAAGGTTTAATCCTGCAAGCTCTTTTGTTTGACCCATATGTTTTTAATGTAAGCCATCAACTGTTTTGAGATAGACAGTGAAGCAGGGAAGTTAGCATGTGCAGAGCATAGAGTGAAAGACATTTCAGCTTGACAAAAGGTTCAGGCAAGCCTGATCCAGGTTTTGAGCAGCTGGAATCAGTGGACTGGGAAGGGTAGAGACAAAAACACCCAGTAAAGTTCAGAGGTTCATTTCTTAATTTTCAGCCTAACAGGACCCCCTGGCTGCTTTCTGCCAGCCCAGTTCTTCAGGAAAAATGGAAAACAACAAAAAGCAGCTGCCTAAGGATTTACTTTAGCGCTTTCTGAGTTTTCTCTCTTTTGCTTCCCTTGCTGTTGTTGACTGCAACACCAGTCAAAACCACCTTACTCTGAATTACCCCAGGCCTGGGCACTCCCTTTCCATAGACCATTTCCTTCTAAATGCCTTTTGGGTTTTACTCAAGTCTCCATCCATCACAGCCTCATTCTGAAAAGCTTTAAAGAGAGCAGCTCTGATGAAAACTCTGGAGAAACAAGACCGCTTTCAGGCCTTTCATATCTGACTGGACAAGCAAATAATGGAGAAGTAGACTTGTGAGAGTATGCAATGAGCTTATTCAGTAGAAAACCACAGATACTCAGTGACCAATCTCAGCCAGTCTGGCTTTCAGCTGGCAGCAAAAAGATGGCTCAAAACCATTTTTTGCATCCAGTTTTGATGTGTTTCAGAGCCCATTGTGGCCTCTGGTAAGAAAGCACCTTCAAAGACTCCAGCCTCTAAGGTAGGCTCTAACTAGCTGGAGTGATAGACTCCCTCCATGCTCCTGCTAGCTAGTTTGGGGACCAGGGTTGTTGTAAGTGTTTCTTTAACAGTTCTGTTCTAACCTGAGGAATTTTTCTCAGAGGCCATACTGAATGTGTATTCATTAGCCATATAAAAATCAGTTCTAGTGAAATGGAGATTATAATAAGAGAAAATTTGGGCAGCAAATACTTTCAAGTGTTATTAAGAATTAATGAATTCCAACTATGTCCCTATGCATTTTGCCTCTCATTCCTCTGCCTGGATTTGTTTTTGTTGATTAAGTTTTGGTTGTTTTTTTTTCCTGAATGTGTTTTAAGAAATTTGTAACACAAAACGAAAAGTATCTTATCCTATACCATGTCAAGATATTTAGATGAATAATGGAGTGTGGCTATGGCCAGGTTTAACCATATCCATCTGTTATCAAGTCCTAACTTTGGTAGTGATAGCTAATATCTTAACTAAAAGTTTCCTGTAGTAATTGTTGATTTCTTTATAATTACTGATGTCTTTGTTTCAAGTAAGTTTACAATAGCCTAGTGCTGGTTTTATATATCTGTTATACCCAAATATACTTTTTGTTTCTATTGATAACATTATACCTTATGCTTTCTAAACCTTGCTTGTCTTCTTCCATCAGAAAACAATTACAGTTTCTGTCTGTTGAAAAGCTTGTGCAATTTTTGTGCTCTCAAGCATGGAACAAATTACTGAATTTGGTAAATTGTAACATTTCTTGGCCACCCACTCTGAGCTCAGAATGGACATCTTTCCAGTTCACAGTAACACGTACTTAATCAAATAAAAATTTAGTAGAAATCTATAGATAACTTTTTAAGCATGAAGGTTAAAAATAATGTTATTCAGAATATTTCTGAGATGTGTAAATATGTTAAAAAAAAAAAGGAAAAAGAAAAAGAAATGCTAGATCAAGGTTATAATGTTTTTTATTTCTCAGAGCAGAAAAGCTTTATCTGAGTTTAAGCCTGCTATACATAGTTTTACCCATAAGTAGTAGGGTTAAAATGAATTTGGATATTGCTATGTTGCACAGCAGTCTCTGGAGCACAATTAACTCTCAGCAAGCTAATCTTTCAGGAGCAGATTCTTTTTGCTTTCTTGTATATAAGAAGCTGTTACCTAAGCATTACTGTACGGTTAATTTATTTCAAGACTTAAACAGCTTCTAAAGTTACAAGGCAAGGAGAGTATCAAGTAGCATCATATTAATATTCAGTATTCATATGTTGTATCAGGTAATTATTATTAAGAGACTTTGTGTTCAAATTCAAATACTTCCAAAAGTGACTTCAATAAAGCTTACACAACATTAAGTGTTGAAAGGACAGAAAAGGTATTGTCGTCAAATCCAAACAGGAATTAGAAATGACTGACATACTGATTTCTAACGAACTGGATTTCAAAGCACTTTTACAGTATGGGAATCCCTAGCTAAAGTTTCCATATAATGAGGACTTCCTTACTGCATCTTTTCTACTGTCTTCCCAAGAAAAACAAACTGTAGGGCTTGTGAAAATAATCTCTTTTAAACCAAGTAAAGGAGCAGAGGGATGTGTGCAAACTTAATGTTGTCGTACACAATTTATCTTCCTTTATTTTGAGGGTGATGATTTCGGCTGAGCATGGATAAGGATGTCTTAATATCTGGTACAAAGCTTTGCAGTGAAATATGAAAGAAACCATGATGCTTGCATTAAAGAAATTCAAGCCTATTTATATATATTTTGTTTTTTTTTTTTTTTTTTTCCAGTTCAACAGAGGAGTTTGTCAGTACCACACAGAAGATGTAAAACTGGTTAGTAAGTTACCTGTAATTGTATGCGATTGAACCTTGGATTCATTGGAAAGTCAATGCACCATAAAGCTCACAGTAATTACAAGGCAAAACAATGGAGCATAAATTCTGTCCTTAAATAATATTTTGCAGCTTCCCCAAAGCCATTTATGTCTTAAATGGCAGAAAGTTGCTAAGACTCTTTAAGTACCTGACTTCAAAGCTGCTGTGTAAAGGTATTGTAAGGACAAGGAGAGGAAAAACAATTGGTCCAGAGAGCATTCAGATAAAACCAAGCCTTATCTCGTCTGTTGTACAGAGAAAAACAATTTAACAATTGTGAAGTTTCTCTTCCCTCAAGGATCTTGAGCCTGCTCGCTCCAGTTCTGCCCTAAGCTACTGTTCTACTATCCATTTATTCTCTCTAGCACCACTTAAAAACAGGTGAACATGGACAAGGAAGCAGCACATGCTGCGAAGACAAACCTTTGCTAGAAACTGCAGCTGAAAAAGAAGGAGGAAAGGGAGTTCAGGAACTCAGAGTGCTGAAATGCTCTTGAAGCCTTTCCTTCCTCATACATAGCTATATCTTGCACAGATGGGAACAGAAAGCAGATTAATGGACAGATTCTGTCCTGGTGATTTTTCAAGAGACTGGTTCACCACTGGCAAAATATCCTTTCCCCCCCACCCCACCCCCCTAGTATTTTTATCTTTAGTCTGATTTATTTTTGAAGCATACTGATTTGTCACTTAAATGGGATGCATTTATTTTTTGCATAAAAATCACTTTCTAATATGTTTAACTTGTTACTTTATTAAGTCAACCATTTTTTAAGAGTTAAATTTTAAACTGAACTCATATATTTTTTGCAGACCCATACTTAAAAAAGCAGCTACAGCAGGATTAAGCAAATCCACAGATACTGCAAAGCAAGTCCTGCAGCTATGAAGCTATATGTAGTATCTTATTATTTCACTCATATGTAAGAGCCTGAGTCTGGTTAGGCACCAAACTGGGCATTATGAGCAAAATTGTATTGATTGTGTGCTGGCCAGGCCACTGAATGCTGCATTATCTTAATCAACAAAAGTATCAGTGATCCTGATTTTATGAAAGCAGTAGGAATGTTTGCTCCAATAGATAAAAATTTATATAATACTAACTATATTGTAAACCACAGAGATTCAAAAGGATTAAATTTACCATAGAAGTTTTATTCCTTACATTGTTCTCTAAATAAAGCTACAGTGTGCAAGGCAGTCATCTAGGTCAAAAAGAGACAGGAGAACAGCAATAAAACATGATATGGGATATAAAAAGAGGCAAAAGGTAGTAAATACAAGTTACTATTTTAAAAGTTCATGCAGTTGCTAGGGGGGAGAAAAAATAGAACAAGAATATCAATAGTGAATAGAGTAAGTAAAATAAAAGGTTTTTCAAAATAAGTGGTGTTTGGGTTAAAAATAGCATTGAAAACACTGTGTAAGGAATAACAGGAACTGTTTTCCAGCCCTTGTGAAATAGAAAGGTTGTCAGCTCTAACTGGGAAGGCTAAGAAGAAACATTTACTAAAGGTATACCATGTGTAACCATCTAGCCTAGATGCCATAAATCCTGCAGTTATAGAAAAAAACTTGTCCTGAACCACAATTAATATCAACATTAACAAGAAAACAAGGGATGCATGAAAAATTGAGGTTATAAAATTGCCCCAGTACTGGATAAGGTGAAAATCATGACTTGGGAATTATATATCAACTAGATTGATATTGATTTTAAGTAAAATAAAGGAACAATTGAGCTGGGACTTTAAAGATCACTAATTTTTGCAATGCTGATTCTTGCATTACTTTTCTGGTTTTGTGGGATTTGTTTTTTCAGACTTTCCTTTCTGTAGTTGTCTGTTCTATTAGGCTTGCAGACCTGGTCAAAACAGACAGTCAGTATTATAATACCCGGATATCTCCAGCTTCTTTGAGAAAGCTCTCATTACGTGGAATGACAGGGTATTTTGCAGATTAGGTTTAAAAGTGTTTCCCCCCATAGAAGACAAATTCATGTTGCTAATGGGAAGGAAAGAAAGTATTGAGTTGTTACTGAGCAATTAATGTTTCCTGGAGACATATAGAGACTATGTGGAGTCATATATGTGAAGTTTGCAAATGATACAACATTTCTGTGGTAAGAAATGATGAGAAGGGTGTGACACTAATGCAGAGCAAGGTATGGATTCAGTTGATGACCTGATTGAAGAAATTGCTCAATAGCAGCCACGCAAGTGGAACGTATTCACTGCATCAACCCATCCTCCCTCAGGGCAGAAGTTACAACTCCATTAATCTCTTCCTTCTTTCTTCCAGTACATCTGGTCTTAAGAATGACCTGGAGCACTTAATTAAGTGGTCACAATAGAATACTGATATGCATAATGGTATGCATTTCAAAAGGAGGACCACACACTGTGCTTACATAGTTGGAGCTCTTGTGTAGAAATACAGTAAGTCAGAAAGGATTTTAATGGTCATTATGAGTAGATATATTATTGAAATTCATTTCAGAGTTAACTCAAGAAATACACCCCGAAAATGAACAATCTTAAAAAATATATTAAAAAATTAGGTTATTAAAATAATTTGCTTTTTTCCCTGGCTGTGATAAAATCATCACAGTTCAAAAGCAGTATTAAAATAATCGAGTAGGAATAAAGGAAATTCACAAAATATATCCAGAATTTGGAATGTCAAGCCTCATGTCACAAAGAATAGCCTTATCCAAAAGGAAGTTGAGAGAAGACACTCTCTTTTTAAAAGTGCTGGTTCATGGGTGCATTTGAATAGTGTGAAGCAGGAAGAACTGTCTATCCAAAGACTGTTAACTGAGGTTAGAGAAATTAATTGCCTAATTAGGATACAATTTCCTAGCAGTCTGACAGAAGATGCAAAAGTGCAACTTCTTCTCATTCAGAAACTTTGATGTGAGTTGGAACAGTTTTCTAACATGTGTATGATTTAATTCAGCTTTTCAGAAGAAATCATCAGCCTGTGTGTACTGATGAATCATCCTAAATCTTTCAGGTGGTCTACTGAATCTTCCTGGGACATTTGACAACACATTTTTTTTGATCAAAATGTTCTCATAACACTTGGTCTTACAAAACCGTAGCATTTATTAGTCTCATGCTTCAGAACCTCATTTAGTCATCTGACCAACCAGAAATTAATATTTGTTCCCCCTTCCCTAGGAATATTACTTTAGCATGACTTTCTAGATACTTTTCTCCTTTCTGAAACATCAGGGGGTTTGTCCAAATGAACACAGGATGATAAACGGGGGGTGGGGGGTGGGGGTGGGTGGGCAGGGAGGTATTAGAATTGCTTCTTGGCTTGGCTGATACACTTGTCCTTCCTGCTCAGGGTAGAGCAAGCCTTTCTTCTGCCTTCTCTTTGGTAAGATAAATACATAAAGCTCCTTAAGCTCTGCAACACAAGGGTGATTTTCCAATTTTGGGATTACTTCTGTCTTCTTCAGTGTGTGGTAGAGCTCACCAGCTGGATCATCTGTGTATCTCTCTCAACAAATTTCCTGCCACTGGGGAGGTATTGGCTACCAATGGTCTGCTAGGCTTTTTGTTTCTTTGTTTGTTTGTTTGTTGTTAATATTCTTTCAGCGTGTTTTGGAGGGTTTTCTGAGAATCCAGAATTTTTGAGTAATTGAAGTTGCTGTTTGTTAGCAGCAAGTCAAATGATACAGAAGAATATATGATGTATGGGTGGTTGACTTCAGAAGTCTAAAAGCCTCACTCAGAACATCTTGCTAATGCCTGTGTTTCAGATAGGTGCCAATCTACAAAGCTTGTCTGGATCTGTAGTCAATGAATGTGTTCTTCAGCAGACAATTCAGCCCACCTATTTTAAGAAGGAATTAATTATCTGTTGGTAGTTGATGGTGCAAATAAATTTTAGAATTAGACTATACTCTTTACCTTCTGGGGGCTAAAATTCGGTCAGCTGGATGCCACCTACTCTGATATAAAAGTCTAATAATGTATTTTTTTCTAATTGAAATATTATGAACTTAACTATTTGCTACAGACAGGTGATACACAACATTTTTAATTTAGACTATCTGATTCACTTTTCAGGAATTTCAGAGTGACCATAGCCATGTCATTACATTAACAACTACCACATAATTTTGGCCACACACATAACGTAACCATTATGGTAGCTCTGCAATTATTAAATAGGAAAATGAAAATGGGTTTGTTGAGCAGCATCATTACTCATAAATGTTTCCTTTGTTATATACTATTATCTACTGTATTTTTCTCTTAGAATGAATACAATTTAAGATCAAAACAATTATGCCAAATGTAGGAAGTAATTGTACAATATCTGTACTCAGACATAAGATTTATAATAGATAATAAGAACACAATCAAAATACAATTACATATGCAATTTGTTTTGATATACATGGTTTTGTGTGATAATGATGCTTTAATTCAAACCTTTTCTTGTTGGTTTTGTGGAGGTTTTTTTAGTCTCCAGTACTGTAAGCATAGGTTAAATTAAAGAAATGGTATTTATGAATTGCAGTCCACCTTTTGGGCAGAATTATTTTGTCCCTGTAATAAAGGAAGTGTGAAGCATTATGTGTCTGCTGCTATAAGCTGGAAGACCTAACCCTCAGGTTTGGATGATACTTTTACCTATTTGGGGTTTTATTACAAGATATTCATGCTGTGGAACTGAACTGTCATTAATAGGGAATTCCCCTGCCAGAGCTGTGGTCTTGTGGTGCTGGGTGAGAAATTATAGTAAAGAGACAGTCCAAGACATGAAGGGTTAGGACTAAGGACTTGAGTATTTCTTTCCTATCTTGTTGTTATATATGGAATGATCTGCAAAAGAATGCTTAAAACCACCACGATTATGAGAGGAATTTGACTATGAGATAAAATTATGTAGCATATGCAGCATTCACTCCTTTGGCATATTGCCCTTTCATTTGGAGTCTTTTGGCAGAGATTTCCAAGTGGCATGAAGGGCAGGGGGGTGCCATTGAATTTTAATGCTCAGAACCTGTGCTCAGCATGGTTTGAGTCACCTATAGAAACAAACATCTTAGGAGGCAAAGATGTCTAATACCCCAAGATTAAGTTTCTCTTTTTCTGCATGAATCTATGCATGTTTGGGGGTGGATGGGACAAAGGGTTACCCATTAACTGATGTGAACATAAGTTCTATTTCTAACCTGTGCAACTAGCTTTCTCACTAAAAACAGGACAATCTTCTCATATTTTATTTAAAATATTATAAAAAAATTTTTGTTAAGTAATCTGATCAAAGGATGCTTGTAAAAATCTATAGTACGAAATTAATGTAGCTTTTACTGTCATAGCTTGCTTCTTTATAGTGGTGGTGTTTCTGTGAGCTGCTGGAGTATGATGCAAGGCTTCTGTCCAGGAAGCAGTTAACACTGTCATCACATTATATGACATGTCTCTATACATTCCAACACATGATGATTTTGCTGCACCTGCCCAGTACTCTTTCATTAGCCTGTATTCTGAATTTTTGTACTAACCATTTCCTGGTTAGTACATTTTCACTGGGTTTTCACAAACAAGGGCTAAACCATGAGCGTATAATTCTATCAGCTCGTTTTCATGCACAGCAGAGGTCTAGGTTGAGTATGCGCTCAAACTTTTCTACTTTTTCTGCTTTCTCCTACTATCAGAGTTAAAATAGCTGTACTCCAACTAAGCTTGAACTTCCTGTTAAAAAAGTTAAAGTAACTGCTAGGAAGGAAGAACTAACTTATGGGATGTCAGAGGTCCCTTGACGGTGCTAAACTTTAATGGAGGATGAGCTGCCTCTATTTTTCCATGCTGAGATGCCTACCTATTTTGTCTGCTCAGACTGACAGGTCTGAAAATGAATGATTTTTCCTCAGTCATGATGGATACCATTTCTAGACATATTGTAGCATAATGGACAAATAACTTCTCTTAAAGACTTGTCATATAATTTGAAGGAAAAAAAATTGTACCCCCGAGACAGACATTTCTATCTATATCCTCTGGGAATAATGAGACCTTAGAGCAGAGTCTAAGGCTAAGAGTTGGTTCAAAATACTATGATGTGATGTGCCCTTATCTTCTTTTACAGATAAGACAGGCAGACTGTTTCTTGCACAGAAAATCAAAGAGCAGGCTGTAAAATCATAGGAAATAAAAAAATGACAACTGAAATCTCTCCTTTCCTTTGAAAAATATTTCTTCCAGAAATTCTTCTTTTTTCCTCTCCCTATTCCTTGGTGACCCCCATTTACTTAAACTGAAGTGAGCATGGCTGAATCCTAAATGATTCATCTGAATATGGAAAATATAAACCTTTTGGTTATTTCTAAGTCTCTTGAGGTTTCAGAAATGCTTATTACTGCAGCCTCATCTTTTTGAGAATGTAAAAGATAGCTGTTTGACATGCTTCATTCGTTAGCAGTGCATAACATTCACCTTCTGTGGGTGATGAAACAGAGAGGCATCTGCAGTTGGATGAAATGTGCGGGGTGACTTGGGTCTGCAGATCCATATAGACTGGCACAAAGTTGTGAGTAGCAGCAAGACCATTGCATTATCCATACAAAAAAAAAAAATCAACTAAAATTCCAGAAAGACATTTTCAAATTTGAGAAGAAACATACAAACAGGCACTTTTTCTTTTTAATTTTGAAATAACATTTCATCTAGAAAGCTGCCTAAAACTAAATAGCAGATTTGAAGGTTAAAATATATAGCTAAAAACAAAGTTTCATTTGACTCAAAACAACATCTGTTGTTTGTTTTAAGCAAACTATAAAAAGATTGACCCAGAATTGATTAAAAATTGTAGTCTCACCAAGCCAAAAACTAATAACATTTTTTTTCCAAGATCTAGTGAAGTACTTCTTAACCTTATATAATAACATATCTAGGCTGTATGTGAAATCATATTACAAAATCCCTATTGCACTTATGAGGAAAATACTCCTAACTGCAGCCCCTAACTACTTCATATATGTCATTTCTCTGGAAGAAATATGATTTTATTTACTGGAAAAGTGTCTTTGATGAACAGACTGAAATTAATAAAACACATTAGTCTGTTTTGCTTTAAGTGTAGACCAGACTTACGGGGTGGATCTGTTTCTTGTATAGAAGGTGTGAGTTGGCTGATCACAGAATACTGCATTCTGTGTTTGATTTGACTCACAGGTTTTTACACCTTTTCACGGAAAATTAAAAATAAATAAAAAAAGACAAGAAAAATGTGATAAAATCATAGTTTTTACTTCCCCTCACTCATTCTTTGGGTAAAATACCTCTTTATTTCAATGAGCTTCTTGCCTGATAGGAAAAAGGAATTGTGAGTGGATTATATACAGCATCTTCCAGCCAAGGACCATAGTGACCTAGGATGCATAAATCCTTGAATGCCTGAATTTTCCCAGAGTATGTTTTCTACTGTGTTTACTGGGATGCAGAAAAGGTAGGGCTGAAAGTTTCAAATCTTGCTGCCTAACTGCAGAAAATTCAACTGTGGCTGGGTACCTGGAGTGTTTCGAGTGTGTGGTGATAGTGGAATTTAAGTACTTCATTTAAAGGCTATTTGAAGGCTTATAAAACTTAGTGCTGAGTGTCTTTAGAAAGAGATACACTGAGAATTAAAGCTCCTAAATTCCATCTTTTATTGTTGCTTCTTAAATTACAGTGGAATTGCAGTCCACAAATTAAATCATTGACCACAACCCTCATTAAAAGTCAATATTTATGGAAATTGCTGCATTCTGGGATCTAAGAAACTGAAGCATTTCTCTATACACAGAAAAGGCAATGACTATTTCTGTGGCGTACACATCAATATTTTAATAGCACCACTGAGGCGAATTACCTCAATTATAACTTCAGCGTCTTACAACAAACTGTTTGTAAAACTCTGAAAGATATTTTAATTTTCTTCTTTTTTTCATCATAATGCTGGAAAAGACATTCTTACAAATGTAAACATAAGTACTAAGCTTAAATAAATCTGTATATACAATAAATTCTTCTGAGCTTCTAGAAGCTAAAATGAGTTAACAAAAATGCAAACCAATTCTGATGGAGGACAAAAACCCAACTGACCGTGGTTGCTCTGGTAACAAATTGCCTTTCTTTATGAGTGTGTAGGCATGAATGAATATGAGAGGGATATCTGTATATAGCTCATAGCTAGCTGCATATCTGTACATGTCCACTTGCGTGTGCATCATTCCCTCTCTCACATTCCCTCACATGTTAACCATGGATCTATTTTTTTTCCTTTAAATTTCATTAATCATCCTTGTAAATGGAATACTTCCCTTGAGTGACATTTTAATGTTAAAATTATATTTGATTTGAAAAGCAACCTAATTATAAGGTAGGCTTCCTGTAAGCTATTTAAGTCTCACCTCCCAGTGGAATCATGGAACATTTAGAAAAATAATGAATTACATCTTATATAATCTTTATTGCTACTTTTTAGAATGAATAATATATTCAGTTTGGGTTGAAATAACATATCCCTAAGGTACAATTCGTTTCCACAAATTAGATTGGTCCCTCACATACAAGATTATTAAGCATGAAGAAAAAAGTTATTGGGTTCCATGTGCCCCCTAGGAATAGTATTTTTCCCTTCACATCTAAGCTTTAAGTGTAGCCTGATTCAAGACAAATCTGGTAAATAGTTAAAATAATTATACAGTTGCTTGGGCTTACCTATTAACCTTTTTTTTAAGATTCTCCTTTTTTGTTTTGAATACATGATTGATATATACAGCTCAAAGTGAAACACAAAAGAACAGAGATATTACTGTGATTCTCTGTTTTTATAGGTTCTGGGTGTAGTTTTCATTCTCTTTTTAGCTTTACCCCTCCTTTAGTTGATTAAAAAACCTAGTGTGATTCACTCTGATTGTCAAAGAAGGGCTGAGTTATTCTTTCTAGACAAAAATGTGATTATATCAGTAGTATGAAGTGGGGTGAAATGTGTTCAACACAGAGTTACCATTAAATAATTTGTGAGTCTGATAGTTCCTCTGTAAAAGGCTTGAATAACAAGTTAATGTGATGAATCATGAAAAATTATTTGTAAATGATGGAACAGAAAGATTCTTAAAAATCATTGCCTAAGACAGTCTTGTGGTTCTCAGTGTGTTCTCTTTATAATTACATTAAATAATTATTTGATTTTTTGCGTAAATGTAGACGTATGTACTTGTTCCAAGTCACTTTAATATGTTGAGAAAAACAACTACTACTGCTCAGAGCTAAAAACTCCACTGTAAGTTATATTTTAAAAACATAGCTATATTTAGCGTTTATACTAAAAAAGTATATCACAATTGGATCATGTCATTTCTGTTGATTCTGTTAAAGAGTATTAGTTGATGTAGTGAAAAACCAATATAGTTATTTTTTTAAGTGGGCTGGTAGCTATATCTAAAAGCCATGTTGAACTGGAAACTTAAAATTCAGTACTTTTGAAACTAAAGTGAATATCAAAATAATACTTCCTTAAAATTTTATTTTTCTGAGATTTTTCTACCTTTTCTATTCTTAAATGACTTAGTTTCCCCATGTTAGATTATCTTGTATTCTGCTAGTACCTGAATTGAATTCATCTGCTGAATTGAATGTCTATTCATCCAATCGGTTCGGTGCTACAGGTGGTTGTCTCAGTCTGTTTTTCACCAACATAAAAAATGCATGTATTTTAGCTTTTAGGTAGATTTCTACTCTTACGGTTAAGATTATCCAAATGAGCGCTTCATACAATGTCAAAATTATTAGAATATCAGATGTCCCAGAAAGTTCCAACTGTTTTTGTCACAACATTTGGAGAAACCTGATGCAGAGGATGGCTAGAATTTTAGATCCCATTTTCATCTAGCCTTACTTACACCTGTCTTAAATGGTACAGCTGGAAAGAGCTGGGAAGATCTGGCATATGTAAGGTCTTACATTGTTGCTGCCATCTTAGCTAGGAAGAAAAGATTTTAAGAGGTAAATAAAGCAAAGCTACTGCTATAAACTCATCAGAATTTTTAACATCTTTACAGATCAACAGTAATACACTCTCAGTAGTTTTGGATTTTTTTCTATTTTCTTTTTCTTGAAAAAAATTGTGTTTCTGTAAGAGAAGGTATGAACTTACTAAACTTTCACCAAACAAAAGATATTCTGATGGTTGGAGAGCTAGAAACGAATTGGGCGGAAGGCTCAACTGCTTGCTCCTTTATCTTACTGTAGATTTCAGAAGGGTCAGCTGGAAGGTGAAGGTAGGGATTTCACCCACAAAGGTGAAGGTAGAAGGAGGTCAAGCTCCCAGAGCTGCCCAGGGGAAAAGATGGACTTCTCTAGCTAGTATTTTGGAGAAGAAAACTTACAGTAGTATCACAGTTCTTCAACTGAAAAAGAGTAGAAATGGAAAGGGGAGGTAAAGGTGAGAAGTATGGTTTTAAGGAAAAGTATCTCACATTGTCCTGTACGTGGATATTATGACTTGTATATCAAGGAACCGTGTATCCATTCTTTGATAGATAAAATCATTTTTACCCAGTGGTCAGACCCTAGGTATTTGCCTAGTTAATGCAGTGATATGTTAAACTCAGCCTATAGTATGCATATACACATGTAGTATAGGACAACAGGGTGAATCATACCTCTCTGCTTTCTGTGCTTGAACATGGATTTGCTTTTCTTTTGCTTTATATTTAAGGAGAAAAGTTGGTAACTTTTTACCATAACTGAGGGGCTGTTTTTTTTCATGGGGAACAGCAGATTTTGATTTAAGAAAAGGCTGCTTTTTTTTAAAGAAAAACTCAATGTGCGAAACACTGAATCACTCCCAGGAAACTGCTGCTATTCAACCCAGCCACAGCTGGAACTAATTGCAGGTACCTCAGGTGTGTGGGGGAAGTGGAGCATGGCAGGGACTGCTGGTGTGGGGAGAGATGAGGCTGGCTGTAGCAGTCTTTATGGTTCCCTCTGGCCTGGGTGCTCCAAGGAAACCTCTCCAGGTACAGTACAACTTCAGTGTCATAAAACTAAGTGTTTCTGCATGAAGCATGTTCTGAAATGTTATAACAAGGCAGTTGTGAACTCTATGCAGTTCTGGCTCAGTGAGAAGCAGAAAGTACCTCAGTGACAGAATATATCTATTTATTGCTGCGTTTCCAGCCAGATGGTTCTTTGTGTGCTGCAAGTGGATAAAGTGTGAAAGCTTTGTGTATTGCTAACATAAATTTGTCTGTTAAGAGGTAGAATCGGTTCCTGGTGCCTCTCCTCTAAGTTCTTCCATGTCTGAGGTAGTTTGCCACAGCATACCAGTCCTAGTGCTACTGGAAACTGCTCCCCTCCAGGTGAGATGCTGTGCTATGTGGACTAGCTGAGGGACAGGACCAGAATTTGGTGTCCAAAGCAGGGACCCTGAATACTTGGTACTTGTTAACATAAATGAGTTGCTTGCGCTCTCTCTCTGCTTGCTTGGATTGCTTCTGATAAGAAAGCTGTTGCCATAATCTTACTGGTTTGTTTGAGTTTTCATGACTTGGACTTTGCTTCTAGGAAGGCTCTCTGTAGTCATCTTGTTTCAAATTTTTCTGATTTAGATTATGGCTATAAGTTGAGGTTTTTTTTTTTCCTAAACTTCTTGTGTTATTATAAAGTAATTTGCAATTTTTGTTTGCTGTTTAATTCCTTGGCCTCATAATGTTTTCCTTGTCCAGGATGACTTATTTATGACAAATACTTATTTTTCATTATCAGTGACTGTGCATTCAAATTCTATACTACTGTGTCATGCCAAAATCTCTTTGTACTTTAAAGCTGACCACAGGTCTGTGAAAGTGAGATGAGCATACAACACCCTGAGCTTACAACACGATGTTTTGAACAACAATAGTTCAAGAAACACTTTTGTGTGTTGAACATAAATACCGTGTATTTGTCAAAGATGACTTAGAAAAAGAGGAGGAGCAGGGAAAAGGAGAATATAAAGAGAGATTTTTAAAAAGGTGAATATGGTTTTGGTTCCTGGATCCTAAATCTTTGAAAATGCAAAAACCAGAATGGAATTTGTAGTGCTGATTCCTCTACCTGAGTTTTGGTTGGCATTTGTGTCAAAGACTAGCAGTTATTATTTACAGTATCAGATTTTGTCACCGTTCAGGAAATACCAATTGGATCATACGACACTTAGGAGAGTTCAGCAGGCAAGAGGGTTACCTGGAATAATGTTTATACATGTCGATACTATATGTATTAAAGGTTTCTGAAGTTTCTTTTCTGGTTTACGTCATGACTTAATGTAATGCACTGCTATTTCAGTTGTGGTCTCTTTTGAAGAGTTGCTAATGGTTGTGCTTTTTAATATAAACCTAAAATGCCAGGAAGACTATGAATTTCATCTTCTGTCTGAAATAGTTTATGAATTTTTCCCAGTAAATCCCATTTCCACTGAGGCCAATGGAACTTTTCTGTTGACTTCAATGGCATTACGTTTTTCACCCTTAATCTGTGCAGGTGACAAATAGACCATAGCTTATACATCATATGTTACTATTCCAAAGTCATCAGAATGCCTCTGAATCATCATAAGCAGAATTTCATGCACTCTGTCATATCTTGGCCTTCTAGGAACTTGAATTAATGCTCACAAAGACTCAGCAGTGGAAAAAAAAATGGCCATCTGCTATAATGAGTGTTTGTTACCTGACACACTTTTGGCACTGGATTTATCGAAATGCCAGGGCTCTGTTTGAATATGCATGTCATTTACAAACCCAAGGCTTGCTTTTTATTTCCTTAATGAGATCCACAAATAATAAAGCTGCCTGATTATTTTAAATCTGTATTCAAAAGGAGAAAAAAAATACCATTCAGAATTTGAATTTGGTTTTGGTTAATAATATCATTTTATTTGTCTTAAAAACAGAACACTTGGGATGAACAGTAGCTTTATTTGAAAAAAAGAACAACTTGGAACTTTTGTAATTTGGAGGAGTTGTATTTCCTTCTGCTTCTACAACTCAGTAGAAAGAATTCTCAGTTTTCTTGCAGCTTTCAAATTTTTGAAATATTGCAGAGCAGGAACAAAAATTAAATGTGAATTATATGTATTACAGAAAAATAAAGCCAAGGTCCAGTTCTTTCTGTTGTATTCTGGGCATGTGCCAACTATACTGAAATAACTTTTATTGCTTTCCTGATGTATTCAAGATGCATTAATTCTGTACCTTTATTCTGTCTTTGAGTCATTCAGTTTTAAAGGTTGAATGCCATTATTGCTTTCATTGGGGAATTCAGGAGTTTATTTTGTTGGGAGTTTTAAACTTTTTTCTCTTCCCCCCCCCCCCCCCCCCCCCCCCCCCCTTTCAATTGCATTCACTACTTTGCATTAAGAATTTCCGAGGAAAGCAAGAAAGGGCCCTAACCTATTCTAGGGGAGAGGTGATAGAATGGTAGTAAAAGCTAAAGTCCTAAGTAAGGACGTGTTTAGAAATTTGAGATACCTTTTCAAAGGAAATCATAAAGAAGGAAATCTTTATCTTAAAGAAAATCCTCTGCCGCACACTTTACCATGTAACACTTGAAAAAGCCTGGTTATTAAAAAGAATGCACCACATACACTCAGTGTCATTAGAGTGAAGGCACTTGAGCCTGTTTATTGTCACTTAAAACAACTGGCTGTACTTGACTCTGTGAAGTTTTATATGTCATCCTTCCTCACTGCTTTTCTTTCCATTCCTGTCCCTAATGATTTCTTCAAGAAACTTGACAGATCAATGTGAAGGCTTCTTCCTGTGGTTTTTACCCATGCATCTCACATGCTCCTTTCCCACATTGTGTCAGCTTTTCCTGCTTGCTGCTGCTGCTATAGAAGCCCAATAGCCCTTTATATGTCAGGGTTGTCTGTGGTCTTAAAAACTCATTCCGTCTATTCAGTCCAGGTTATTCATAACAGGCAGAACAGTTGAAGTAGCACAGTAACTTCTTAGATACTAGCCCAAATCTGTTCCGATTCCAGCGTCTAGGTAATGTTTCCTGGCTTTATCACTGCCCCAAATTCAGCTAAGCCATATGTTGTTGCTGGACATGGTATTTTGCATGAAATGTAATGTGTGAACCTACTCGGTAACAATGTCTCACTAAGATGAATAAATGCCAAAGGCTGGCTTTTATTGGAGTCAGTGTGATGGCTGGGGCGATAGGTTGTTTTTCTTCACTTCTGTATGATGTCCGTGATTCCAGTAGCTTTGTATTTTAATGACACTGCCTAATGGCCTAATGCTTTTCTTTTAGTCAGTAAATATACTGAACAAATTGCATAGAGCAACCAGGGATATATTGGTTGAGACGTAGGATCACCTCCAGAAATGACTCAGAGTTAAATGGCAAAATATCTGTCACCCTGTTTGAAGCAGTATAAAAGAATTAACTGCAGCTTCTTTTTTGTGTGAGAAGATGTATGTGCTACTGATGCAGTTATGTGCTTAGTAGTCTTTTTGCTTATTTGACCATTTTGTATTTAAAAGTGAGTGATAATGTTCCAACCAGTTTGTAAAGCAAAAGCTTTACCTCGGAAGTCCACAGCAGGAAAGTGTCTGCTTTGCAAGGCACTTTGTGTTTGCAGTTATCAACCAGCAGGAATGCTGCACAGCTAAGGCAGAGCGAGCAATACTAACCCATAAAGACTTGTCTTTGTTATTGTAAGGATGGTCATTGGACCAACAGTTGTGCGATAATCTCCTTGTGTGACAATAAACAGTCTCATTTATCATTATCTTAACAGTCTAAAAATTACGCTGACTAAATCAAAATATACAAATTGATGTCATAGCTAAATAAAATTTGGCAAAAAACAGTTCGTGCTGAATGTTCATGTGATTTCTACAATTGTCAGATGAATTATTACTCTGATATGCAATAATATAACCATATAAATGAGTTCACCAAGATTTATAGCAAACCTAATCTGTGTTCCACTTGTAATTCATGAAAAGGAACAATCACATTCACTCTGTCTGAGAGCATCTGCAAATTTCCACTGACTCTGCCTTTTAAAGTTTATTACTCCCTTTCGTGTAGTCTTTGTGCCTGTAATATTGAGCTGTAGGAGGATAAAATTTAGCAAAAAGAATATTTAAAATAGAGCTGTGCTATCTGTTTTGTTTTGACGGTGTTTCTGTGTGAAAGAAAATTAAGAACATAAAGGTTTGGAGTTTAATGACTATACGTACTATGTTGGAAATCAATATAGAGTCCCACCCCAAATCTGTGTAATGCCTATAGTTCCTGTATGGCATATTATATAAAGACATAAAAGGCAGTCTGTACTCCTATTTTAGAAGCAAATTGTACCATATAAATTGCATAACAAGCTGCCTAGATGAATGTTGCAGGCTCTCTTAAGTCTGTAAATAAATAGTGTGTTTTTAGAAGATAGGCAAAGTGCTGCTGTCACTTTTCTTACGTAGTTCTGAGTAGTGCAAGGAAATTTGTTCCTAACAGGGTGCTTGAATACCTAAAGCAGAGCCAGTGCTTGAAAACTATGTTATGTTCTATAAGGTTGTTTCAAATGTTAGCACCTCTAGTCCTCTCATGCTTGAGAAACAGCTTATGTCTGAACTTAAGTTACATTTAATGTATAGCACCATCCAGTACCTAAAGGGGCCAACAAGAAAGTTGGAGAGGGTCTTTTCACAAGGGCATGTAATGTTAGGACAAGGGGGAAAGGCTTTAAGCTGAAAGAGGGTAGACTTAGATGAAATATTGGGAAAAAATTCTTCCCTGCGAGGGTGGCGAGGCACTGGCAGAGGGTGCCCCATCCCTGGGGGTGCTCAGGGCCAGGCTGGACAGGGCTGGGGGCAACCTGGGCTGGTAGGAGGCATCTCTGTCCATGGCAGGAGGTTTGAACTAGTTGATGTCTAAGGTCCATTCCAACCCAAACCGTTCTATGATTCTATTTAATTGATTTCTTCTCCACTGAGAAAGGTCTTGCAAGACCTTGGACATTTTCTATCCTCTTGCAGAAAGACAATAATGTCACTTTCTGTCAATTTTAGAAATGGGTAAATTGGAAGTATTGAATAATTTCACAAGGTTTGAACAGCAATTGTACTTAGGTCTAAGCAGAAAATTCTACTCCTGTGCTTTTTAAACAAAAAAGTTTAGTTTGAAATCTATAACTTCACAGAATAGTGTAATGAAACTGTTAGCTTTCTGATATTATTGTTGTTGGAAAGAAAACTACCATATGTTATGCCATGATTTGCTTGAAGAACCTATATATAATTCAGAATCTAGAATAAGAACGTAACTACCAGTGCTCAAAAAGCCTATATGATTGTAGGACAGGTAACTATGCTTCCTCTGCAGGAAGATGTGAGAGAAGGATTTTTCTTATTTTTTTTCTTTTTTTTTTTTTTTAAGTTGTAGAAAACAATAATGTAGTGCTTTTTCCACTTAAAGATTGAAATGCAGCCTTATCAGCTTTATGAGAGACAAAGACTATGGACCATCTGTCAAGACAGATCTTTAATATATCATGTATAAGCTATGGAGAAATAATCCTCAAATGGTTATTTTATTGATCAGTCTGATGGCCAACCTGTCTCTGGGTGACTGCTGAGATTCTCTGGTTTCAGATTATTCCTTTCTGTAGGTAGCACTAATGTGAAGATTTAGCTTGCGTTTTTTTCGTTTGTAACAGGTATGGCACTGTTTTATCCTTTAGTACTGATTATATTTTTAATTATATTAGATAGCTGATTACTCTGTAGCTGCTGGAATATACTTGCAAAATTAAAGCAATACAAAAGAACGCTTGTTATTCAAGAATGTATTCCAGAATTCTCCTGCAAGTTGTTCCAGCATCAGAAATTAAACAGCTAAACCTCTCACACCACTAAGACCAAGGTCTAGACTGGCAGTGGGTACTTCTACCATGAAGTTCACATATTCATCATTATGACGCTATTTTCATTTTTCATTCATTCCAGCCTTATGATGTTTCCAGAATTCCAGTTTCACATACACAACTCTCAGATGTGAACTTTACCAACAGCTTGTCCGAATGGCATGTGTAGTAAATAATAAGTAGACAGGGCTAGCCATATTTCCAGTACTAAGCCATCAGAGATGTCAGAGTAGAGCTCTGAGTTACACACACAAAGATTTGCACCACATCAGGACTTTTCAGGTAGGTTTTAGACACAATTGTGACTTTTGCTTCAGCTTTCCCTTTGGATATTTTCCTATTTATGCAATGGTGACTGAAAAGAAATTGTTCTTTTTGTCAGAGCATATGATTCAAATGTGTCATTTTGTAGAGTGCAAACACCTATAGCTGGAAAGGTGCCAATTTCACAGTAAGCCTTTTACAACATATTTGAACACTGAAATAGTATAAAGGGGTTATAATTAGTCTTTTTTGAACAATTTTTGTGATAGTTAAAGGGCAAAACTCATGAAAACACTAGAAAAATAAACAAGACATTAAGGATCTGAACATGGGAAGCAAATTCTAACATCACTAGAAAAGTAAGAGACAGCTGCAAGGACTTTTCTTTTCTAAAATCCCTCTAGACATACTTACAGAGTCTCACATTCGGCATCATCAAACTTCCAGCACCCACAGGAAAGTTAATAACTTATGGTGTACTGGTGACCTGTATAACTTCATGTCATACTGCCATTCCTCCCCGTCCAGTTGATTGATTCCAAAGTAGTCATCAGAACTGATTTTCTTCCGCAGTGATCCAGCTTTCATACCCAAACTCTTGTACCAAGGTCAGTTAATCTTTTAGAGATGATCATTCCTTGACTACACTAAGATGTACTGAGTATGAGGGAAACCTGAACTATAAAGTCATGTTGCCTGTTCTGGCAAGGTTTCCCTCCAGATGCCCTAATTTCCAGGATGATCTTTCCATGCACAAAGCATAGGCTGCCTCCCAGCGCAGGATATAAGGTCAGGCAGTCTACAAATCCTTACTGCTTCTACAATAGGTGGTATCTTAGTATGCGTTTAAGAACACACTGAAACCACCGCAAGAAAGGAATCAGTCATCTATTTTACCTGGCATTAATGCTACAAGAACAGGTTTGATAGGTGACATAGAAATGGATGATGCAAAAAGTGCCAAACTGGCCCACAGATCAAGTAAGTGCACTCTGAAGGATTCTTCAGGGTTTCTCTCAAATTGACCCTAAGCGTTTTCCTGCAGGAAGTCAGCTAATTCTCTTCAGCGCTTCTCTGTAGAACAACTGCTTTCAGCTTCTGATGAGGAAACATGAAGCCAACGATGTATGGTACATATAGAAGCATGCATTTCTGTGGTGCTGTAACTGTAGCTTGGGTGACTCATCACAGGGAAAATACAAAAGACAGTTAAAAAAAAAAACAACAAAACAACACTGACCACCATAACTTGTGTTCTCCTCTTCTTTTATGTGCTCTTTCTATTCTCTAGTTTTTATTTGTTAATGTCTTCATTGACTTTAATTAGGCTCTTGCTAAACTTGACTTTGCTGGCTACAGAACAGGGCTTGCAAATCCTCTGCAGCTTTAATCTGAACTCTTCAGAAGAAACCAGTGCTTTCCAAATGAGACTCAGAATGACTAGAATCACATGTATGATTATCTATAGTATCTGAAATGGGTTATGTTACTTTTTTTCCAAGTTCTAAGATCCTTTACCCCTTCTGTCTTGGGACCTATCAACACTTTTTGGAGCTTTCAATATTTCCTGTATGGGATATAAAAAAAAATAAAAATGTTTTAAAACCTATTTAGAAAGCTCAGCACTCTGCATTATTGGCCACGGAGTGAAGCGTGCCGGTGTTACAAAGGTGCAAGCACAGATAGGCAGAACACTTGCTCAGAGTTATGTGATCAAGGATGTTTCTTTAGGCAGGTATGATGCCTGCTTCCTCCCCCAGCTGTCATCTAGAGCCAACTAGTTGATATAACAGAGATGAATAAACACTGGTTGTGTCTTCCAAAACAATTCCCTTTCCTGTGATGGTTTCCAAAAAAATGTTTCATTATGAAAATTTGATCATTGTGTAGTATAGTGTTCCAAACCTGAGGATTTTTAGATTTTCACAGGAAAAAATTAAGGATGCAACTTCTTGCCTGAATTTTCCTTTCTCAGATATATATATTTCTTTGTATTGGTATTGTAGTACAAGTAATCAGAATCCAACTGAATATTTGTAATAAAACAAAATATTTCCTAAAACATGCAGGCACTCTTTAGCTCAAGAGATTTGATTTCACTCCTGCAGGGAGTCAAAATAAGGTAGAGCTGGTCAATGCCTTTTTGACATCATTAGTCCTAAATTGTCATCAGCACTTCAACAGTTGGGCTGCTTTTTCCAGTTCTTTGTTGGTGGTCCAGCTCTGATGCTGTGAAGCAGTTGGTGACTCTGTGACACAACAACCTCCAGAGAGGCCTGGGATTGTCACAGTCAACGTAACACAATGACATATTTTTCCTGTTAAGATATGCCACTTTACAGCTGATGGAAAGCTCCTGGAAAATGGGAGTTATGCATATATTATCCACAAAATAACACTTCAGCTGTTCTGTCTGGGCATTGTCATATTCAGTGCACTCATGAAGAATGCAGTTTTTCTTCTTTTCCTTTCTTTTCATCCAGGAGTAAAATCATCGTACACGAATGATCTTGAGATAGTAAAACCACCAGCTGATAAAAGTAAACAAAATTTCTTATTTCATTGAATAAACAGTAAAACATAAACAAACAAACAAAAAACCCCCACAATGGGTAAATGCATTTTCTTTTCTTTTTGAAGTTCAGATGTTAAAGGGAAACTGTAAGATGCAATTTAGCTGGTTTTTTTTAGAACCACATATCTGAGACTGTACTCTTTAAATCAGCATACAATTAACTTCCCATAGAACCTGAATTCATCCTGCATCCTGTCCCAAGTACATCTCTGCTAGGCAACTTCTTAAAATTATATGGCCACACTCAAATAGCTTCCACCTCTCCTCTGTGTTTTAAATTTATTGAACACTGCTTTCTCCCTCTTTGAAGTAGATGTTCAAAAGCAATGCACTGAGTATAAAGGCGCTAGGGACTTACCTTGGATAAAGGTGCAGAGTACTACTGAGCTCCAAGTTATTGCAGTCCTGTTAATTGTGTCTGAGTGTGCCTGCCTGCTGCTTGGTACAATGCACAATACAAAATACAATCACGTGGAATCCCTTTTGTTAGGCAATAACACTCCATAGGTTACAGGAACTGCATATCAGCAGGTGGTCAAGTGTGTGTGGTGGGGGCGTGAAGTAATCCTGGCATTTAAAAACATTTATAGTTTTGTGATTTGCACTTTTTTCAACTAGCTGTGTCAATTATCCTGACAATTTATTTTGTTAATAATTTTCAATTTAAGAATAATTGGGGGGGGGGGGGAGGGGTAGCTTTATTCTCTAAAGTTTTATGCTGACTGTGTTGTAGTTCAGCTTGCTTTTTGAAAAACTGAATGTTTTGGGAGTGTTGAGCCTTCGGTCTCATATATTCAGGCGATTCAACATCACAGGACTTACACATAATTTGATTTTATATAGTGTGCATGTATGAATCTCTTTGGCACCCATATAAACAACTTTCACATTATGCCAGCTTCTCGTCGCCCTTGCTGGCCAGACAAAGGGAGGGATGTGTGTAGCCATGAGGAACTGTGGAGACCTGATGCAGCCATCCACAAACTTCAGCCTGCTGATTGACATGGCAAGTCTGATTTTTGGAGGGTGTTCATGTAGTAACACTTAAGTTGTCATGAAACATAGTTTCAGAAACTCAGCTGCAAACCTGTTCAGATCTCATACAGAGTGAGGATAAAAGGTACCCACCGATAGCCCAGGGGAACTTGCTTTATGCATTTGTAATGACACAAATAAGCTCTGCCTCATCTAGCACAGCATATCATTCATCGAGGGAAGTGCTGGAAGTGATCTGTGACTGCCTTCTGTCAAGCACAAATGAGTGGGACCCTGATTTACTTCTTCCTATGCTTATTAGCAATGAAAGCTGTATATTGACCCTCATTAATCCTGATTGCAAGGTACCAGTGCAACTTGCAGTATACTAATGGCATTACACCTGCCATTCTGCTGTGTATTCCTACTTTCTTTGTTCTTCTGGGAAGGTGGAATACTTGAGTATCTGGAAACACCAATATGTTTCTTACTGCAGCTCCTGCTTTGGCTCACCAAAATGGCTGTAGCTTGAGGGGGACACAAGAGGGGCAGGGTGATACATAAAAAATGGCATTAAAAGCAGATTTTCTTGACTTTCTTAATAAAAGAAAACAAATGAAAACAAAACCTACCATAGCAATTTTGTGATGGTAAATTATTAAGATAATACATTATCTTCATTCATTACAGCCTAAAAGTACTGCAGTGGAAGCAGCAAAATCCAAACAACTTAAAACGAAAATCAAAATGTTATTGCAAATCATGAGACTGTGAAGGGAAAAAATTACTACAGAGGCAATAAACTGTTATTGTTTGTGCTGTAAGAGCTTTCTCTAATTTCTTGGGCTAACAAACATTCCCATCTAATTACAGAAACATTCTTCTTGATTAGGGTTGGCTAGTCCTTGCTTGCATCTTACTGTATTTCATGAACAGATGAGCTAAGAGTTCTTGGTGGTGTGACAGTCTCGGACAACTGTTGCTACAAATTTACATTTAAAAAAAAATTTAAAAATCTGAATGCAGTTCAGCACCCTCTATTTGTACCCTTCCATACTACAAGTAGTACCTTCCATACTACAAATCAACCTACTGGCTGCTTTGTACCAGCCAGTATCCTACTGCATCCCTTCGGGGAGAGCCTTGCATAGAAAAGAGAATACAGAAAAAGAGTGGTGTTTCCCATATAGCAGTCTCTTTCCTCTCAGAACTCCACCAGCAGCCATCAGTCAGACTTCAAAGCTCCGATCACTGCTGTGCTGTGTGGGGTGATCTAAACAGGGACAGCTGCCACCAGTTCTCCAGAGAAGCTGAGTGTGAACCGAGAGGAGCCCTCTGCCCACACTGCAGAACTGCAGGCAGAGTAATGCGTTGACAGTGAACTGCAGCCATGGTGGAGGTAGCGCTGCCTTTGTGCTCCCTACGCTGAGCGCCTTACTGTATGAACTGTTGAAAATGGTCAACAGTGTCTGAAATCCTTTGAGCACAATGTATCATGTGAGTTGTAACGGTGATGAGGCAGTAAATGCGCAGTGTGCCTATAACTGCCACCTCATGCGATAACAAGAACTAAAATGCAGGCCTGATACCGAGTGCAGTTACTTGGTAATTTCAGGTAACAAAGAGAATCTAATATTTTTAAACAAATGATTTGAAGCTCTCGGTGTAATTTCCCAACTTAGAAAGCAAAACAAAAAAAAGGTTTTGTAGGGGATTCATTTCAGCTTTACTGTGTTTTTTTTTACCATTCTAAAACTTTCCCCTTAAATACCCAAAAAACCCCTGATTGTCCTGAAATCTAAAATTCAAACTATTGGAATACACAAGTTTAACAAATAATATGCCAGTTTAGTGACTCTACCTGGCTCTTTTGTTTTCCTTTGGAACTATAACAAAAAGCATCTCCTCTGTAACTGAAAATCACTGATGGGAAGTCTCAAAACAAGCTTTAGATTAACGTGGAAGGAATGGAAGCTGTCACTTTGTTACAGCCAGACTTTTTTCTTTCCTCACACATAAGATAACTAGTTTAACAGTTGTTGAGATCTGAACTGTACTGTTGTGTTAACTTAAATATTATGTTCTCCATATTAGTGTGATAAACTGAAAAGGAAAAATACACTGGTAAAGGAATCTTTTATAACTTATCTTCATTTTAGTCTCATCTAGATGAGTTTTTCCATTAAAAACACCTGAAAGTCTAATGATTCAATTATCCAAGGTGCTTAAAAAATGGTCCCCTTCATTGAATAAATTTATTTTTTTTTCTTGCAAGGAATTTCAAGCCTGCTTTAAGTCTGATCATGCTTAAAGAGTAAGAAATTTTCAGTTGATCAGTGATGTTACATTGTAAAGACAGATCTTCTAAAGCTAGTACCATTTAAGTGGAATTTTTAAACTTTCCAGCTAAAAGTATTTTTCCTTTGGGAATGTCAACGGATCTAAGTGAAACTTACCAGTTTTGTTGTACTTCAGTAGTGAAACACTGCTCAGGCCCAGCATATGCTCAAGGACCTAGAATGGATGAAGAAATTTGGGATTTCAACCTTGCCACCTGAATGAGGTGAAGTTGAATCTCAGCGTTCACAGTGAGGCTACAAATCACTTGGATCTGTAAAGCAGATTCTAATAGCATTGAGCACTGCATGCCTGTCAGTAGGGTGTCACATCACCATGAAAATAATAGTAGCTAACAGGCAACAGTAATTATATTTTCCTAGATAAATTTCCCTTTTTCAAATTCAATAAAATCAATGTATATCCCCTTTTGGAAAATATGGTACTAAAATTTTCTGTACTTCAAAATAAAAAGAAAAATATGACATATTGAAAGATCATTTTCTCATTTCAGAGAATACATTCTTCTCAAAAAAAAACAACCCACCCCAAAAAAACTAACAGGCGAGAGTGCTGAAGAAGCATTCCATACAGCAGGAACATTTCACCTGAAAATCCCAGTTGCAGGGGTAATATTGAGATATGATTAAAGACAAAGGCAGGAAAGGAGCCATTTAACAGTTCTGTTTTCTGGCTCTGCTTATCAAAATTATCTTTAATGAAATTAATCCATCATTAATAACTTTTACCTTTTTTTCTAATTTTAAAAAAATTTATATTTTATGCAAATACTTGGATTATTTTTATAAGATCTGTGGCAGTCTGGGCTCTCTGCTTTATCACAGTGACACTTGAAAACACTTCTAAATGAAGCTTCTATCAGTGTTTTTCATTCTAAATTAAATTTTTAAGTCAGTGATTATTTTTCCTCCACTGTTCTTTCTGAACTGTGATGCAGAATGACAAGCTGCAGAGCATGTGAATTTTTGCCACACAGAAAATAGTATGCCTGCATCTAAAAGGGCAAATCAATGCCAAAATTATAAATTATTTCCCAAGTATGAAGGTAACATGAATATCAGCCTTGGATGAAATAAACACTAATCTTGCTCGTGTTACTCATGCTGCCTGCCATGGTAAAGGCAATCACCAAATGGAAAAAGCATAGCATTAATAGCTGGGTTATTTGACTTCAGTTTTCTGTTCAGCTAAAAACTTGTATGGGTTCAGGTAAGTAACTGTGTGCCAGTTTTGCCACGATTAAAAATGGGTACGTCTCCTCTCACTGAAAATACTGTGAAGACAGCACATTTGAATTCTGAGCCAAGATGACAGATAACATTTTTTTGTTCAACTTAGAAATGTATCTGATAATAAAGAATGGGTAAAAATCCCTGAAGTTACTGAAATATGCTATTTTCAGGATACTGCTCTTCTTCTAGAGCAGAATTTTGTATTTGTCAATAAGTTTAATTCAATGTAAGTACATGTACCTTGTATTAGATTTGCATGCATATATGCACATATGTGCAATGTTTATTTTAATTTTTATGTACTGAATTTTTACATATACAAGTTATGTACATATACCATTTTGCAGTACGAGTCTAACATTGTGTGTATGCCTAGATGAAACTGCATCTTGTTACACGATCGTATTTATTGTCAGTTCAGTAGTCAGTCTAAGCATTTCTTCCTACTTATATAGTAAACAACATACTGAGGGGAAGTGCTTTAGTGTGCAGATGCATCTGAACTCTCTTGAGAAATAAATAATCAGTACTATGCTGGACTCTTCCCTCAAGAGACAGCACAATTCATAGAATCGTGGAATTATTTAGGTTGGAAAAGACCTTTAAGATCATCATGTCCAACCATCAACCCAGGACTGCCAAGTCCATCACTAAAGAATATCCATAAGCACCACATCTTCGTGGTTTTTAAACACCTCCAGGAAAGGTGATTCCACCGCCTCCCTGGGCAGCCTGTTCCAGTGCTTGACCACCTTTTCAGGGAAGAAATTTTCCCTAATCCCCAGTCTAACCCTCCCCTGGTGCAACTTGAGGCCATTTCCTCTTGTCTTGTCGCTTGTTACCTGGGAGCAGAGACTGACCCCCACCTACCTGCAACCTCACTCCAGGTGGTTGCGGAGAGTGACAAGGTCCCCCACATCTACTTTTTCCCAGGCTAACCACCCTCAGTTCCCTCAGCCGCTCCTCATAAGACTTGTTCTCCAGACCCTTCACCAGCTTTGTTGCTCTTAAATTCACTTAAATGGGTTGTTCCAGAACCATATTTAAACTTCCTAGATGTAGAACTACTTCCAACACTTCCTGCACAGAAGACCTTTATAAAAAAAAAAAGCCTAAAATAGTCTCTTCCTCTTTTAGAACTACAAAAAAAAAAAAAAAAAAAAAGCCAAACCAAAAACCACAGTATGTTCCAACATGTCTACTTAGGAGCAGCTGGATTCCTTGTAACATAGTTTCCTTCTGGAAGCATTCACCCTTCACTGAGCATTTCAGGCACCTGTATTTCTAAGTTAGAT
Organism: Falco naumanni; assembly: GCF_017639655.2. Lineage (NCBI taxonomy): Eukaryota > Metazoa > Chordata > Aves > Falconiformes > Falconidae > Falco > Falco naumanni. The sequence goes on from NC_054067.1 coordinate 18,326,742, forward strand.
ATTTTCCAGATATCATTACGGTTAAGAGTATATTTTCCATTTAATACAATGTCTTCTTGATGATGTGATCATTTCTGTAGTTTCCTGTTTGTAAAAAAGCAGCTAATATTTACTGCGAAGGAGAATTTTGAGTACGTACTTTGGTGTATGGACAACTATGAAGTCAGTATGAATGCCCAGCTTGGAGGGAAACTTTTCTTCCTTCCTCTCTTGCTAGTCAAAAAGAGGCACCTGTACTTACTGACAAACAGGTGACAAAAATAAAATGTAACAAGATAATGATGATGAGAACTAGTGGGATGAGCAAGGTAGCCCTAACTAGTAAAAAATAGTGGGTTTGCTTATTTTAAGGTACTTAATTTTTCAATAATGAGTAAGGGATGAGAAGCATTCTCTATTCCTGTGAGTGGGACAGGACACAGGAGTACTTTAGGTAATGTTCTAGCAGTGGGAATGAATGGCAGTTGCTTCCTGTAGAAGGGAACGTTGGTGCTAGTATGACTAGCAGAAAGAACGGAGATGCAGCCTGAATAAGTGGGATGAATGTCAAATGTGCTCCCTATGCACGTTTGTGTGTCGGGAAGAAGGTTAGAGGTCAGAAATGGCATTCTGGTGAAGGATTAAGAGCTCTGTTTAAAACAGGCTAAGTTGCAGCTCAAAACTAGGTCCATGTGATTAGATAATCAAACAGGCAAAATAGAAGAAAATCAGTCTAGACCAGAGAAAGCAGCTAATAAGGATAATTGAATTTAAAAGTGAGAATGGTTGCAGACAAAGCAGAGAGGAGAATGGGAACCAAGGACAGAGTCTTCTGAAAGCCCATAGGGAAATACAATGAACAATGAAAAAGAGAAATAGGCAAAGCGGGTGAAAAATATAATAACAGAAAGACAAGACCTTAAGAAGAAAGAGACAATGAAGATACTGAAGACATCTTACAGGTTGTGACAAGATACTGAGCCAGCCTGTGTCCTGAAGAGGAGCTGTTGGCAACAGTTCTAAAATGAGAAACCAAAAAGGTTTTCAATCTCCATATAATTATACCTTAGAATACTAGTTACAAGAAAGTAGAGAACTGTACACTGAAAATGCAGATTTGCTAGGTGAAAAAAATGCAATTTGAGTCAAATTCCTTCTCCCTGTTGGATTGTATTTCCAGAAAACAGACAGTAAAGAAATTCTTAATGTGAAAAGACTTGGTGCTATACTAGATTAAATGAGGGGAATCCTCTTGGTTCTGCAGTTCAGGCATTGAGCAGAGGGAGTTTTCTGCATTTGGCTCAGAATGCAAACACTTTGATGAAAAACCTATTGGAAAGTTGCTGTGGGAGCTGCCTTTTAATTTTTCCCCCCAAATAATAGCTCAGTTGGACAAAAAATATAAAACAAGCAGTTAGTTCCTTGCTTTACCTCATTGTTGTGGGTAGGTTTTTTAATACTCTTGTTTCCTTCATGGACAGCCTATGTGGGTTTACTTTGGTAAGCATAATTATTTATGAGCAACTCAATTTATAAAATATATGTAAAAGCCATCAGCCACCTGTCATTTTGCATCTGTAGCAAAGTCCTTCATGCTCCCTAAAGAATAAGAGTCCAAATTAATCCTAATGCAACTTTATTGGCTTACACTTCACTGACGCCTGATGCTGTAGACAACAGCACAGATTTAGCCTCAGTCATTTTTTTACGGTATTCCTACAAAACATTCAGTAACTTCACTGAAGGCAATGATCCAACACCAAAATTTGGTGCCTGGGAGAGAGAAACAAAACCAGGCAATTGACCTTCAATCTCACCGGAAAATAGGTCAGTGGATCCCTCCTTCCAAACGCCCGTCTTTTGCTGACACTGAAATACTCAGCAGATGTTTATCATATAGGTTATCATGAATCAAGATTGTGATGTCACTTCTTTCTTTGGGAAATGTTTGTTCCAGTTTTACCTGTCTGAGAGTAGTGTAAGTCGTCAGTAGTTATATCACCCAGAGGCTGAGCAATGTAAGCTAAGAGCCAGGCTGCACAGGGCAGTGAACTTCAGATACTGCTGGGAAGAGAAGTGTTTGGAGCATTGCAGGTATCAGTGCCATGTAACCTTAGCAAATTAGGCTCTGGATTTTGAATAAGTCAGTGCCTGCTATTCGTGCAACAGGGATTTACAGCCTTCCGATTTCTTTCTTAAGTTTTTATACTGTTCTTCTTAAGATCAAAAGGCACACCAAGAGGTGTATTGTAACAAGAATGAACAGGCTGACTATTAACTTAGTGCTTTTATTTCTAGACTTGAACAGAAAATAAAATGGTACTTGAGGCCATAGGGGTTTGAGTCAGTTGGAATGCTAGAGTCTAGAGAAAGGGGAGTATTTTGTACCCTCAGTCATTTGAAAAAAAAAAAAATAAAAATCTAAAGAAAGTGCCTGCAGGCTAAAACATCATCTTCTGTTCAGTCTCAAACAAGGGAAAAATGGGAAATAGCGGGTAACAAAGTGGAAGTTAGCATATAAATACTTCACCAAGTTCTTATTTTAATTACAGATGTTTATTCTTCCTGAAATCCATAGCAAAACCACCGAGCACAGTGATCCTAAAATGTTATGGGTGGGTTTTGTCATTATCTGTAACATGGCTGGATCAAAAGACGTCTACTACAAAGATGCCTTTAAAATATTTTTTATTTTAATTACATTTATCCACTCCTGCCACAATCTGAGAGTTTCCAGGATACTACTCCTATATGTTTCCCAAGACCTCGTCTTATTAATTTGAGTGTTTTCATGATGGGTGACTGGCACTAGATTTTTTGCAGAAGTTGAACTCGGGGAACAGCAATACAGTAGGGCAGGCTCTTAAATGGCTAAAAGTGCCTCAGCTTCTTCGCAGGGAATACTGTTTATCACTTGTAGTAGGTTTAGTATCTTAGTTATAAAAGTATTACACAGTATAGCAGCCTTCTTTCTAAAAGTGCTTCCTCTTTATCAGTGATGCCAGTGAGCTTTTAAGCACTTTAATGAACTTTTTAAGCAGGTCTGAAATTTGGATGCTAATCATAAAAATGTCATGTTTGCAAAGCAGGTTAGATGTCAGGACAGGAAGCAAAACTAGTACTTCAATAATATACAAGGTAATAAGCAGGGACATGAACATTTTTCCTAATAATAAATATTATTTATAATAAATAAAATTATTAATATTAAGTCAAGTGAATTGAAAACAAGAAATATTATTTTATTTCTCCATTTCCCAAGAAAATTGAACCACACAGCTAAAATTTATTCCTTTATCTCAACTATTCACATTGTTGAATGGTTTTGGTGCTTTTCATCATTTTCTTGAGGCTTTTTATCTGAATCTAACATTTATCTCTGGCCTTAGAATTCCAGCTCAACATGGTTTCATAAATGCTTTTTTTTTTTTTTTTTGGCATTTACAATACACAAAACATCATTGTCCTTTTTCACTTTTATTTGTGCTAGTGGTCCTATAGAAGTACACAAATTTACTTACAAGTGAAAGGTGATGATAATACGTATTAACCTGATAGATCTCTTACTACATTTTACTACTGCTCCAGCTGTACAGCTGCAGTTGTTTGGGGCATTATGTAGTCAGAGACAAGTTCTCTGAAAAGAGAGACAGGATGGTTTTAACATCTTTACAAAGACTCCAAACACTGATAATTATTTTTAAAGCAAATAAGCGTGGCAATGCCAAACTACTATGAAAATAGACAGTATTTTCTAGTAGTCTCTTCTTACATTTATTTTTATTTTCAGTGATGATGCCTGGTCCCATTTCATCCTTCTCTTTCATTCTCTTCTGAGTTGGTACCTCACTTGTTTTCAGTTTGCCCACTAACTATTGCTTTTGCAGAATTTCTTTCTGAATATTCCCAGTATAAATCTGTCTTGAACAAACACTAGAAAGGAAAATGTTCATTTTATCTCAGGATAGAAATTTTTCTCTGTTGGGTGCTTCCGTTTGACTTACCACCCCCTGAAGTTTTAACACATTTTGACAATTGTTCTAATTCCAATCCCTAAAAAAAAAAAGAAACACCATTTCACTGTGAATGACAGTGGAAATTTTGCAGTTCATTTCAGAGCTGCAGGTAATTAGTCAGTCATTACAGTGTGCTTCAGTTAGACGGCAGAACTTAGTGCCATTTTCCAAGCTACCCAGTCATGAGGGCATGACAACAATGTGTCATTTGCCAGGGACTGCAAAATGAAACCTTTCGGTTTAGTATGGTATAAGAAAAAATTAACCTTTACAATAAGCTCTGTGTTTTAATACTGGTTCACCTCTGAAACTGCTATCAAACTGTGCCTTGACCACAGCAGGGGAGTATTTGATTAACTACCAACGAGAAAGAATGCAGCAAACAATAAGACATCAAAGACGGCAGCTTTCTGACAGCGTTTATTGAACATTGATTAATGAATGACATAAATGAAGGATGTATAACCTCCAGTATATTTAAAAGGGCTAAACAAGTGAAGTTCAAAAGAGTCATTAATTGGTAAAAATAAAAAGCAGTAACTTAAAAATATGATTAAACTTTCACCTTTGCTATGGTTTACCAAAGATCAGTTGTATAGGTGACATAACTAACATTCATATTGCAACTTTCTTTTGTAATGAAAAGATGTTCTTAGATGACTTTAACTTTTAGGGAAGACTTATGTTTATTTCAATAAGCACTAGAATAACTCTTAAAATACCAACTGTACTTTAATAAACACCAGTCCTTGTTTACTGTCATTTTTTTATCATAGCTGGTTACTGTTGAATTTTCAATGACAAAACTGAAAAGGTTAAGGAAGAGCAGAAATATTAGAAATATCAGTGATCTGAAATACAGTGAGAAGTAACTGAATAATACCAGTGCTTAAGGAATTTCGTTTGTGCCCTTGGTTTGTCACCTATACCTAATGGCCCAAACGTGTATGTAACATACTTCATCGCAGTTGGTTCATGCAATGTTCAGACCAGTGCTAATCCTCTAGTTTGCTTATACTTCTCCCATGCACTGCAAAAAACCATTCATATTGGGCAAAGTGTGATGATGTGGTCAGAAGCTCAAACTGTGAGAAAAGTAAAGCTCGCCCATTTGTGCTGCTTTCCCCCTGGCAGCTGCTTGCTGCTGGTGCTCCCCTTCCAGCCTGTGTTCCTCACCACTCAACAACATGTTCTGCCATAAATGAAAACGTACCCACACGGCTGGCTCCTTTCATATTTCACACTGCATAAGCTCCGTCCGGCTGGAGGGAGCCAAGACCAGCATCTGAGCGCCTCACACACAGACATGTACCTGGTGGAATTCACAGTTCTGAATTAGATACACAGGTTTCTTTTTTCCACAGAGGAAGGGCTGGTAATGTGCTCGGATGGAAGCCAGCAAGTTAAGCAGTAGGCTGTGCGATCTACATAATCCATAGCGAGTGCTGGGCACCGAGGTTTGCCTGAGGGAACTGAAGAAGGCACCCAACCACAGCTGGAGGGAGGCACGGGCAGCACTTCTCTCACAAAAGACGGCCACTAGAGTCCCTCTGGTCCCCTTTGCAATAGCACAAAACCAGGGACAGTCATGGGGATTAGAAGAGGTCGGGTTCGGCTCCCTCTGCCTACAGGGATTGTTCAGTCTCTCAGAAGAGTCCTAATTACTGTGCTATGAAGTATTCTATGGAAGAATGCTCTTGGTCACTCCCTGATGTTATTGCACTTGGCATTAAATAATTAAATCTTTGCTGGAGAAAAGATGCAAAGGTGGGGGATGGGAGGAGGAGAGAGCGAGCACACCAACATGACTTTTAAGCATAATGTCTGAGAAATTCAGACTTGTATTCTCGTTCTTATAAATGCACCCACATGTCACAATGCAAAAATGAAGGAGGGAACATGCACCTCCCCATCACAAGTAGCTCTCCCTCTCCTAGACAAATTAAATTTTCTTTTAAATAAATGTTAAGATATTTTTGGGAGATTCACAGAATGTCTGTGGTCGCACATGCTATTAGCACGTCTTTCCTGTAGGGAGGGTCAGACACCTTCCTTGAGCAGAAATGCGTTGGTGTCCCTGAATAGTTGGGTTTGGAGATAAATCCTTCCAGCGAGGCTGCTGAAGAGTGCAAGGCATCTCGGAGGGAGAGATTTATATATGTGATCTTGATGCTTCCAAAGTGAAAGTTTAACAAGTGATAAGGCAGATGTATGGCTGAAGTATTTAATTTTATGACAATGCTGTAAGATAGAGGTTTGTATGAGTGCTCTTGAGTCTCTGCTATATGAGATGGCTATGTTGTTTTTCTTATTTGGGGCATGACAACAGATGGGGAAAAGCTGCTCTATTTGATGTCAATCAAGTTTGTGACTGAAAAACCTATACAGTTCTACTGATACAGCTACTTAAAACCACACAGTTGTACTGTTCAGGGCCGGGGGGCATAGGGTGTTCTGCTGTGAGTGTGAATTTTGTCTCACTTTAATGCTGGGTAGTAGGTTTGTTTGATTTTTGATGCATGCATCTACATATAAAACATACTAGAAAGGTGCTCTTGGGAATGACTTCTTTGGTGAAAATTGTTTAATTGCATCTGGGGTCTCTGCCGGTGGTAGCATAAGTATATATAGTTTTCAGAAACTGTACGTTAAGGCAGTGATGAACATTCAATAAATGTTATTTCTGAGTTTTTTTTTAACACTGTAATAAGACAAATTGATATCTGTAGTTAATAGTTTTCTGTGTGAGATTTAGTATGTAACCTAGTAATAAGAAGTTTTCTTGTATCATTCCAAGATAGTAAGCTTTCTGCATTTATCGAAAGTTTGGGGGGCTTGAGAAAAGAAAGATATTTTTTTGAGAGTTCTAGCGTTGCCTCAGTCAGGCTAAAAACAATGTTTCACTGCTTTTAAACCCAGGAAAGGCAGTTACAATTAGTAATGTTAGCTGAAGGCTTTCAAAGACTCTGTTACAGCCTGAGAAGGTTTCAAGGGTTAGAGAGGGCAAGGTGACAATTTCCAGTGTTATGATCCTATTAGTACAGAGCACTTAAACTAATCTGTGCTGTGTTAAGATTAAGTTAACACCAGTGCTTAGAAATGGTGTTGAAAGTTCAATAGGCAGCACTTAAGAGTTGATGTGACCTGAGAGCTTCTGCATGGCATGAAAAACCTCCCTGGCAGTGGCTGATGCACGAGCCTTAGTCAGTGCTCTGGCTGCAGGTGCACCATCATGTTTTTGAAGGGAACTTGCTGTACAGCAGCTCCAATTGTGCTGTTTGTGGCTAAATATTCAAAGTACCTTAGTCTTATTCAAAAGACCTCTTGCTGAGCTACCTGGCTTGAGTCAGTCTGGAAATCAAAGTCCATGCAACTTGCTAGATTCATATACACAGATTTATATTTGAATATAATAATAGTCTTGATTTGGTGTGCGGTCTTCAATCCCTTGTTATCCCAAAGAAGGATTCATTTCAGTAGTCAAGGAAGTTATCTCTGCATATAATTGTATTTTTTGGTATTCCTGTGACTCAAAGCCACATTATAAGCGCAAAACAGGAATGTAATGTTTTGATCTAAAGTAACAAATACAAATGAAAGTTATTAAGCTCCTATTCATCTGAATTCTGGCAAAACCTCTGGTGTCTTATGGTGACATTCTCTGTCTGCAGCTGTGTTGCAGAAACCAGATGGCACTGCAAAGCTTTACATTTTGCACACTCTTTGTGGTACTGCATGAAATTCAACTACAGTTACATTATGAAGACAAACTCTTCTGTGTTCATCTGAAGTGGAAGAACAGGAAGCTTCCAAACTTGAAGGAGAAATTAGTTTAAATACTCTAGCTCCAGAGGCTGATAATGATCCCTTCCAGTCTCAAATTGCAGCACATCTTTACTTTCAGAAGTTCATATTGTGGTAAAGAGGTTGTTTTTAACTGAAATTAGCATTTGTCGCTCGGTGTGATCTTTGCAGAATTTACAGACTCTTTTGTGTCAAGACATGCATACGATACTAATAAGCCGCCTGCAGCGCTGTCTGCTCGTAAGATCAAGATCACCACCGTGCTGTCTGTCTGCTGTCTGTCTTAAAGGGCTGCTCTTTGACTTGGACATTTCTCCAGGCCCTCACGTGTTACAGGCTTGTTCTCTGTGGGTTTTCTAAGGAAACACCTGTCACAGCAAACTGCATCATCTCAAGTCTCAGTCAGGGCAATAGTTTTTCAACATCCCCTGTCTTGACAACTGGGAAGTTGGTCTTTCATGTATCCTGATGCTTGTAGCACCTCAGTCTTGCTATTGTTTTACTGCTGCCTCCTAGCCATGAGGTGAGCTTAAAACTGCATCCCATGCTCATCAGAATTGTGCTTTCCTGTCTGTGTCTCTAATTATTCGTTGCCCTTTTCTAATTGAACTGCAGGATCTTTACATCAATGATTATTCCTATCACATCATACCATGAGCAATGATAGAAAAAAATGTGGGACAACTTCTTATAAGTGAATTTAGAAAACAAAGTGATGAAAAAAATATTTCTTGCTGACTATTTAGGCAATCTTAAAAAAAAAAAGTACAGATGAAACCACTAAACTCACTTAGTTAATAAACTAGTCACATATGTAAAGTTCAGCTATGTTGACGTTTGTTATAATCAGGAGATTATTAGAATACAGCAGATTTTAAATGCAATGTCAGTGACTCACTGAGCCATGAAATAGAGTATGTCAAGCCCTGACCATGCTCTCTGCTTCCACCGCTCACCTCTCCAGTGTGCGTGAATCCTGACACTGGACTCTGGGGTTGGGGGTGCTGGGCAGGAGCAGGCTGTCAGGTATAGATCTGTAATCTATACCAATCCATAGCCTGACTGCTCAGGCCTCTTGGCTCTGTTGGGGTTTTTTTGTTTGTTTTTTGTTTTTGTTTTTGTTTTGATTCTGCAGTAATCTATGTACCTTTTTCTCTCCAGATCTCCAAACTTACGACACTAGTTTTTCTGCTGGATTTCAAGAGTGTATTACTCTTAGAAGATTTTTCTTCTATTACTGCACTTATTCTACTGCTATTTGTTTCTAGAAACTCTTTAAAAGTGTAGAGATTTAACCTTAGCTACAAGCTTTTGCTAATAGTGGCAGGGGCTTGCACATATGAGTCTGTCTATTTTTTCCTCTAAATTGGATGTTATAATCTATGTCTATAAACATAAAGCTAACACATGAAAGAGAAATTAAGCTTGATATTGCATGAATACTATCAGTTTGTCTTAATTTTATCTATTAATCCTTCATAAGTAGTTTCATGACATCTTTTTAAAAGAGCCATTTTTCTCAGCAAAAACAATAGGTGTTTGCTAAAGAAGTAATGACACATAAATCACCTTTCCTCTCCTGCAACTACTTCCTTCCCACTGAAAGTTCAAGGCTCTGCTTTTCCCACTGCTTTAAGTGTGAGGAGTTACACCAGAAGGACTTGGTATTTATTTATAGAATCTGTAGTAAACTGATTTTACTCATGATTTATCTCAATACTTGCATTCTCACACCAACGTACTTGAGCACAGATGTGTGCACCCAAATAGTCTGTCCAGCATCACCTGTGCTTGACACAGGACAAAAGACATCCGCTACTGAATCCTGTCTCCCATTCCCTCGTGTCTCTGAGGTTTCTGTGTGGCAACAGCAAACACATTTTTGCCCTTTCAGACACTTTGGAGTCCACAGTTGCTGTGGAGTGGGCCTTTGTTTCCAAATCTTAATCTCTATAGGCAAGGTGGGTGCCATGTTGTCATCTTCCTCTTAGAGACAGACCCATCTATGTGATTTCTGTCAGCTTCCTGGTGGGCTAACTTGAAAAGAAGCAGGCTTCGTGGCATGCTGTTGCCCTGCTTGCAGAACACGGGGTCTTCTGGCAGCATGTGGTCTGTGGTCGTGCTTGTTTCAGAGTGCAGGATTTCTGGTTTCGACAAATGCAGCACATTCCTCATTTTATTGCTAGGTATAGTTTCATCTGTTATTAGTATAGGACATTCTTTTCAAGTCTTGTTCTGCTGCTTCATCTCATGCTTACATGCACACGTTTCTATTCATAGTTCATTCATACCAATCTTCGTACTTCTACTATGAGTCTTGGAAAGGACATTTAAGCAACGTGCTGAAATGAATAATTTAAATCACATTAACATGTTAGCATTTTTAAATGCATTATATACCAGCCCTGAGATACCACCAGTTTTACAGAAATTGCCCTCCTGAATACAGTAACAAACAGTGCTCAGTATGTAAATCTTCCTACCCAGACTGTGGTCTAGAGCAGCTATGCTTGTTCTTTCCTTCTGCAGTTGCCAGTTTCCCTCTAAACATTAAAGTCCCAAATATATATAATGTTTGTCATAATTTTGTGCTGAAGATTTCGGAAAGACATGGAGGCTTTTGGAACACGCAATTATCTGAATGGTACTAAAAGGTAATGCATGAGTTCAGCCTTCTGCATTCCTACTTCATTTACCTAACGACATTCTCCAGCTTGCCGCAGTATCTTTAAGGAAGTAAGCTAACCTAATTGCAAAGTCAATGTTAAATTAATTTATAAGTCACGCACACTTTGCACAAGTATCTTCTTCCATGAACTTGAATTGTCTTGTTAATTCAGCTTTCTCCTAAAGGGCTTTGAGAGTGATAATCTGATTTTCTCATCTAGTTTCACATGTAACAGAGAAACAGAGATGACGAACTGCTGGCCTGGAGCATAAAATCCTTCAAATGCATAATAGTATTTTAGGAGTATTAAAATAGAGTGAGCTCAATGTTTTCTTTTTAAAAAATACAATAAGAATGAATACCTGAAAAATATGTGGCATAATGAAAAGAGAGATGAAGTGATTGCCTTGACAGTAATTTACAGAGATGACTTTTACCCTTCCATTCATGCTCTATACTGAGCTTTTCTCTCACATATTAGTTTCCAACTGGATTTTGGTGCCAATAAATAATGTCTTTGAAATGGCTAGAAGTAAAAAAAAAAAAGTTTTACTCCTAGGAATAAAGAACGCATCTTTACAGAATCCCCTCCACCTCCAAGACTTATGCCTGAAGCATTCTGCAACTATAGTGCATAACCTACTCAAACTCAAATGGGCAATCAGTCGTATGCTTGTCTGAATGCCCAAGGGGGCTGATATGCTCCTTAGATGAAGAAGAGAGTATTAAATAGAAAAATTCCAGAAGATTTTCATTTAACATGGTTGTGATAATAACAGGAGTAAGATGTCTGGTTCTGCTAGCTGTGTGCTTGATAAGGTGCAGGTACAAAATGACAGAAATCCGTGCAACACACTTGGGTGTGTTTTCTGTGGCACTTCTCAGTCATCTCGTGGTCTGGGAAGGCATAGGACCTTGGGGTAATGTTTCCTGGGAAGATCCTGAGAATAACACTGATGGCTATGCAAACCGGGCACACAGCAAATAAGAAGTGGCAAAGAGAACTTGTGTGTAAGTAGGAGTTATCCTATCAAACGACCTTTTGCTCCCGGGGTGCTCGCCTATTTCAGAGCAACCTATTGCTGCAGTGACACCCTTAAAACCCAGAAAAGCCACTGTATGGCTAGTAAGGCTTACAAATTCAGTCTGAGCATCAGCTCTACTAGCAACAAAGCTGGCTGTCATGCAGCATGTGGAAAATGAGCTTTCCAATACTGGCATTCTGAGAAAGATTACAACACTGGGTAGAGTGTCCTCAAGAATATTTGATAGGACAGTGTAGAAATGAGTGTGTCTTCAAAAACTGGATCAGACCTCTCAGTTTTGGATATGTCTAAACTCATATTCTGGGCTGTAAGGAGATGGTATAGGATCAGTGAAACTTCCTATGCATCGTGCAAAGCAGGTTCTTCATAGTATCTTTATCTCATGCGATATGCTAAACAAGCCACCACTGAAACAATTTTCTAAAAATTTTGGTAGGTTCTTCATCAGCAGTAACTCAAAGCCAAAAAATACAGGATTTTGGTTTTCTTTGAAATGTCCTAGTCAAGCAGGAACTTAAAAATTTTGAATCTTGACTCAGCCTTTCTTGAACATGTTGCCTTCCCATGTCAGCTACCACAGAGCTATCGGTAGGATTCCAAGTTGAAGGGGAATAAATTGTCCTCCGGCCAGGGCTGTGTGCTAGAACACTGAAAAGGTAGTCTGTATTTTTTCACAGGAAGGAAATTCTCTCTTTCTGACCTCATGGACAATAAACTAAAATGGTTCCCTGTTAACTGTTGTATTGAGAGACATTCTTTTCCTGGTGTTTTAGTCTGGTTATAGTAACAGGTGGGATGGTTGCGCAGATTTCATCTTCTTTTGTGATAAGAAACCCATTTCTGTGTTAATGGTGGAGGGACATGATTCTGTGAGTTTCTATGAGTCAGGTTTATCTTTTCTTATTTTCACATTTAAATAAGAATGTCATTTATGTACTGAATTTTTTCTTACCAGTGACAAAGACTTGCCCTGGTATCTGTTTTCAGATATGCATATTTTAGATTCCATGCTTTTAATTCAAACTGAGATTCTGTTGCTTTTAAAAAATAAATAATTGAGTCTACTGCCCTTGTATCTGTCTCTCTTCCAGACTTCTCTTGGTAGCAAAGAATACTATAAATGATAGCTGAATCTGGTAATTAGACAAGACTTCCCTTTTCTGTCCTGCCTTTTTTTTTTTTTTTCCTGTAATGCATTTTGTCTGTTTACTGGCTTGAGGTCCCTTCCCCCTGTGAGACTTATCTTTTTAATGGCAGTCATTTTTAACATGCACAATTTTTCTGTAAGCATGACATTCACTATCTCTATAATAACAATCATTTGGCTTATGATTTAAACCATTACAGCAGTGTACCATGCTGTGAGACTCAAATGCTGGCTTCACTTTTACATTGTTTACTTTCCTATCAGCACGTTGACAGTTCATAACTCTTGGCTACTTCCACATTGACTGCAATTTCTGTAAAGCTCCAGTGGAAATAAAGAACTCCATCAGACAACTGGGCGGGGTTACTTGCCTAAGCGTGCTGTGGACTTGGTAAACTCCTAATAAGTTGCTGAACTAGATAGTCATTCTTACATGGCATGAATTTGCCAGTAAAGTGTGAAATAGGTGTAGCATAATTTTTTTAAAATATCTTAAGTGCAATAGACAAAGATCAATGGAAACCTTTTAACATCAATATGAGACGGGATACATTAAGTACTAAACTAATATACTGACTGTTGCCTGACTATTTTTTTTTCCTTGCTCCACCCCTCCCCTGTCTCCCCATAAAGAATACTGCTCCATTTGAGGGGTGCTTCTTTACATGAACATTTAGCCATCATGCTCTTTGAAAGTGAAGAAAAGAGAAGGGTCTGCTTCAGAGGAGATGGTTTTATTTGGATTAGTGGAATTTATTTTGCTTATCTAATGGATCTACAGAGACCTTTGCTCCCTGCAATCATTCTACATATTTGTTCTGCTCACCAGTTTTCCAACTAAATCTCTGTAGCCAGCCCAGCCAGCAGGAGCATTGCTAGGAAAACTCATTTTAGTGCAAAGGGACTCTAGAAACTTAGCACAAAGAACTCCTCATATGAGCAAATGACTAGGGTTTTGGTTTTTAAGAGGTTTATAACTTGGATAAATTGAATGGAGTTTTTTGCAGCTGTTTCCCAAGTCATATCTCTGCCATAAGATTCTCGGCCACAATTTTGAGTCCTGTCCTATTTCAAAGAAAAGATCTACAGAACTTTTTAACATGGAAAGGAATTATTTTTCAAAGATATCCAACCTGAATTGTACATACGTTTAACTTGGGCAATGTTTTATGAGGCAGACAGTTTCAGGTCTGCATATTTTAGTCTTAATGAGCCTTCCTTGTAAAATACACACTACTATCCTCATCTTCTATACATGCAAATGTAAGTGCTGGTATAGATAAAAAATAGATATCAAAACTGAAAATTTTTGTTGTACTCATACCTATCTTACTATGAACTTTTATTTCTTTTTGTAATTAGAGTTTGTTTCTTTTGTAGCAACTGTTTGTTATTAAACTGGAAAATAGAATGAGGGAGAGCTTGTCTTAAAGATGGTTGACTCTGCCTGTCATAAGCAGTGCAGAGTCAGGATTTGTTTTATGGAAAGATAAACTTACTTTAATATTAATGAAATGGGGAGTTTATACTGTCAGATACTAATACTGACTTACTAGTACTTCATGCTGTACACGAGTACAGCGATATCTAGTTACATAGCTATACCGCAAGTTTGCCCTGCTTCTATCTAATCCTCAGGAACAGTGCGATTACCTTTCTAAGAAAACATTTCCAGTGTGTTTAGTTGTAGATAAAAACCTTGAAATTGTGTTTTGAGTATTTATTTTAAAATCTTAAAGCCCAGAGAAATTAGAAATAATTCAAAATGTTTTTTAATAAATCTTATGTTTGGAAATGAACCGAAAATTTCTTAGTGACTGGAGTTGTAGCGGACTTTTTGCTTGTGGCAAGAATTGTTCATAATAAATGGGCATGTACCTGTATCTTTGTAGGATAGGATTGCAGGGTGGATTTAGTTTGAGTCTGCTTTTTGTTAGATGACCTCTTGTGTACCTTGAGAATACCATGCCTATTCTTGGTGTTGGAGGTGAAAATGTTTTGTGGGTTTTTGTTTTGTTTTGTGGGGTTTTTTTCCACACTTTCTTAACTTCCTTATTAGCGTTTCAGTAAAGTTGTACAATAATGACATCTTGTAAAGAATATTTTATGGTATTTTACAATTTTGGTCATGCTAGTGTGGAAATATTTCTAAACTCAACTTCCCATTTATCTTGTATTCTAGCGTCTGAATTTATATTCTTGTAAATGTAAGGGGGTAGGAGGAGGGTTAGGGGAGAAACTATTCTTGAAACATTCTTGTTCCAGTTGGAGTTTGCCTTTGCTTTTCATCCTGAAATTAAAATTGATGGACAGAGAGTAATTTGTGTTAATGCAGCTGTTACTCAGTTTGAAAGATGACTAACAGGAGGATCCTGCTCTTAGCTGGGGAACAAAGGGTGACAAATGTCATTCTGCACATCAAGTTTTTCCAACACTGCCTCTGAAGCAGATGTTACTGTAGCTTAAAAACAAAACAAAACAAAACAAAAACAAAAACCCCAAAAAAACCACCAAAGAAAGAAAGAAAAAAGAGCATTTGAACCAGTACAGTGTCAATATGCTAGAACAGTCTCCTAAACCTCTTGTCATCTGTGATAAGGACATCAATAATAGTCATTGTCAACCTTCATTAAGTTCAGATCTTCTATTTTTATGTCCCTCAGGATGTTTTTCATTGATGTTTTCTCTGGAAAGAGAAAAGGCCCTACATCAAGCTAGTGTATAAAGCTTGATTCCTTTCCTCAAGGCTCTTAGTGAAAGGGATACAAATTATTTTAATTACTTTTTTCTGTTTTGGTTTTTTTTTTTGTTTGGTTCATGGTTTGTTTTTTGGTTTTGTTTTTTGTTGTTTTTTTTTTTTTGGGGGGGGGGTGTTGTTATTATTTGTTGCTTGGTTTTTCTTTTGAGTTCCTCTCAGGCAGGTGTTTAACCTGCTTCTAGATGCAGAAGAGCCCTTGCTTATTAATCCACATAATAAAGTCTAAGAAAATGGGAATGTTCTACTTGCAAACAAATAAAAAAGCAGATGTCAAGAAGATTAGATCTATACTTTCCCTTCAACAGGGATTTGTCTAAACATCATTGCTGCTATTCCTTCATTTACACATGTCTAGAGTTAGTTTTTTAGATTCTCACTGGCTCTTGCAGGTTGACTGGCCAGCACCATGTGAGTTCTTCAGTTTTTTTCCAGCAAAGACAACCAGAAAGATAAAATTCCTGACTCTGGATGGACTTGAACTCTTTTCAAGCGTGGGGTGGAGAATGGACATTTATATGCTCGAAAAGAAATGACTTAGCTCACTATTTGATTTTATTGAAGGAAGAGAAGGGAATTATTTCTGAATTCAATCAGTGTTACTCTCTTTTGAGCGCTTTCAGCAGTTCTTTCCAATGTGAGGAGAAAATATACCATGTCAGAGGAGGAAGGGTCACACATTCAACATTGCTACAAAATTAACACAGAATTGTACATATCGTACCTGAAGTTTTAGAAGCCCATGACTTGAATTGTTGCTCCTTTTGAAATTATTTACTATGCAATGAACTATTTTCTCAGACCTTCTGGAGATTTTGGCTAGAAATAAGGAAATATTCTCACACAAAAAAGAAAAGAAAAGTTACCCCCAAAATACTTAGATGGGCAAACAGACTTTCTTGAGGCTGCAAAGCATTGCAACCAGATATTATGTCCAAAGACACTTCCCGTATTTTATGTTAATGTCTATTTCTTAATCTACAATTCAGAATATCAAGCCATTTTATGGAGCTTGTTCCTCATGCCTTTCACTTACAAATGAAATTGTACAATCTAATGCTCAGCCTTGCAAAATCATTCTGAGAACAGAACATCAAACAGACGTGTTCTCATAACTGGCAATTTAACAACCCAGAAAGCATTCCGGTGCCAGTCCTGCAGTCCTCTGTGAATTTAATCCCACAAGCTAGTTTGTAAATTATTATTTAAATGCTATGCAATTTATACTATAGATTGGTGGTGTTGCACTGACAGCATTGCCTTTATTTACTCCAAAATTCAGCACATTTAGTAAAGAAAGAATTACAGCACAAAACAGAAAAAGGTGTATTACGAAATCCCTTGAACTGCATGTCATTTTCTGCTTTCAACTAGATCTATCAAAAAAATCATCCTTTTTTTCTTGTCCAGCTGAGCTGAATTGCATGTTCAGGTTCAGTTAACAATCCAACTGATAATAAAGCTTGTTAAAGAACTGAACGTACTTCCAGCCTGGTTATAAATAAGTCTGCTCACAAATTCTTATAAATCTGAAATGAATTTCCAACAAATCTAGACTGCACAATTTCAAATGTTGCATAATCTTCATTATGGTTGGGAAATATCTGAGATCTATGATCATACTTTTGTGTGCCGGGCAAAGAATTTGGTGAGTAGAAAGACATTTCTGCTCAATGTTGGAGCTGGGGTACAGGAAATAGTATTTCTTTAAAAATATGTATCAGTGGAGTTCCATACATTAGTTAGTTTCTTTGCTTGTTTGTGTGGGTTTTCTTTTCTTTTTTTTTTTCTTTTTTAAATGATTTTTAATCAACCAGCCCCACTTGAAGTTTCATTAGTGCCGTGTTTGCAGAGCTCAGGAAATTTCTGTCTCTGGCGTCACTTATAAGAGACTCTTCAGGTGGTGAATGTACTCATCATCCTTCTTTTGTCAGTGTTACGGGACTTCATTACAGTGTGCAAGCACTTAAAAGGGCAATGCCTACTGTGTGACAGACCTGTGCAGCTTATGAAAGCAGATATCCTATAGCGTCATTATGGGTTGTCAATGCAATTGTACCTCAGGCCATTCCCACAACATATCTAATTCTGTTCTCCTCTGACCCCTTTCATGCCAGAAAATGGTAGAGTTGTGCAGTTGTGTCTTTGAAAAGTGGCGTAGAGCCTGGCACAATAGATTCCTTATAATATCATACGGCATATTGAGCTAGACCTACAGAGATTTTGAAAGAGATGAAATTATGCTGGTCATAATATCGGAGAGTTAAGTCTTGTCTTCACTTTTAAAAATAAAACATCAGCGTACTCTTTTTTTCCCCAATGAAAGCCACTCTATAAAATGACACGTGAAATGATCATGAAAGTCAGTGCTGGCCTGAAAATGCACCATATTTTTAAAAATAGTTCAAATCCAAGCATTCTGTGTGAGTCTTTCTAACACTAGAGCACCGTCTGACCCAAATCCACCAAAGGGACTGTGCTTTGTGAAGCAGCTTGAATGTCTCTGGCATCCAAAGTAGCGTAACGCTCTAAGAGCTTCTCTGTGTGAAGAAAATCAGGAAGACAATACTGTTCTCTAATACGGCTTATAATTAAGAGACAACTCGGGGGTTTTTTCTTAGACTGGACTGGGACAGGTGTATGCGACACAGCCCTTCCTTGTCCCCAGAGTGGACACACAATCTAAATTAATTGTCTTGAACTGTGTGTTGATGAGAAAGTAGTCACCGTGGCATTGGGTCACAACTTCCAGCTGGTCACATCCTTATTGCAGACAAGTGATGGAGTCAAAGGTGTCTGACAGGAGGGAGGAGCAGTGTGGGATCCTGCTAGATGTAGTTTAGGGATGACAGGCATGCACGCAAATCTTGAATTTATAGGCAGGTAAGCATTTCCCTTCATCACTTTCTACACTTTGCTAAATCCAGATTTAGTGCCTGATTACCTTTTTGTTATATAGTTATGAGGCCACATAATCTAGAAAATCTTGAATTGATTTATTCCTTTTTCCTCTACCTTCCCCAGTTTAAATCTCTAGTTCCTGGGAGAAGGCACAGGAATCTGAAAGCAAAATTACGTTCACCTCTTGGCTTTCTGTTGTAAGCATAATATTCAGAGTGTTTTTGCCATATTAATGCGTAGCTCATAATTGTTAATATTGCCAGTGATTTACTGATGAGCCTCTTAACTTTAAGCAATGCTGTGACTCAATCCCTTTCCCTGTAGCATTAAGAACTAATTTGACAGTTGCTACAGGCAAAGCTGCAAGATGACTCAGATTGTCAAATGTCCTTTGTCCTCACAAATGCAAAATCCTGCAGCCAAGTTTCAAATGCAATTCCATTTTATTCTAATTTATTGTTCATTTCTCTTCTTGACATAGCAGCTCCCTAACAAGTCCGTACATCGTTACTTAAATGCTTGCTCACAAAGGACTGTTGTCAATCACTGACACAGAACATCAAGCGGAAAGAATCTCTGATCAAACACATTTTGAAAGGTCTGCCACAACAATAGAGAAAAGCTGAATCAAACTGGAGGGGAAGGGAAGGGCTAAACAAGACTTACTTGTATCAAGCAGATGAGATTATTTTAAATAGGCCTAAGACTCTGAAAATCATGTGGAATTAATTCATTTCTAGATACTTCTTAGAGTGCATTTTTTTTAAGTATTGATGATAATGCAAGTGCTAGATAAAATACTAATACCAATGATCATAGCAAAACTGAACCATCAGACCATTCAGACCTTCCTGGGGCTGCAAAGAACCTTGGAGTCAGTCTGAAAATTACTAAAAATAAAATCAGGAATTATTGCTTTGAGGGTGAATCACTTCTGGGTCATCTGTATTAACAGTAATAAGAGCATTGTAAATAATCACACTTTTTCATGCATCTTCCTGAGTCATGATCTTGATTTTATTTATTTTAAAATGCCCACAATAAGAGAACATCGGTGGTTCAGTTTTACAATTAATATATTTGCTTTTAATTTATTTTAAGATATAATTGTTCTGTACATAATGGATGAAAGGCTTCATCAGTTTAAGAGGTAAACTACACAAAGGAATCCATCAATTTTAAATTCAAAACACTAAAATAGATTTTTCATTTTAGGTACCTCAATGAACTTAATTAGATTTTTTTTTCCCCCTAATCTGAGAGGAATTTAACAATAGTGTATAGCCTTGAACTTCCCCTGATCTCTGCACTATAGCTGCATACAAATCAATAACACACTTCACTTTAAAAGAGTTTATGTCCTTGTCAGCTCAAAATTCTGGTCACTGAGGGCTGTCATGCTGAAGGTGAGCTTTGCACATCTCTCTGGATTTGTTTATCGCTTCTAGTAGGGCAGGGAAAGGGAGTGGGAGGAAAATAGCCATGGTTGTATGATTCTCTGCCAACCTTCCTTCTGCCCAAATCTTAAAAATAACAAAGTCTTTCTTACAAATGGGAAAATGTTGCAGTCCCTGGGGAATTTCTGGTATGACATTCCTCTGAGGATGCCTCTGTGGGATGGGCAGCAAGAACAGCTGACTGGGGCGTTCAGCTGTACTGAACTGGGCTCCTGCTCTGGGCACTGACGCAGGAAACCAAGAGAAAAAAACAGTTTATGGTAAATTTATATAGCAATAACTCATATAGATAAAGAGACAATCAAATATGGATAGTATTATTTCATGTCTAACTTTTACATACCTCACTGTGAAATTGCCTTTCAAGTAGCTTTAATGTAATGTCTTATGTTGGTGTTTTTTTTAAAGTAAAACAAAAAACCCACCACCTCCACTGTGTGATGCTTCAGGATTCCCATGGTCCACTGTTTGGCTTTATACACAGATTCTTCTGATGAATTAGAAAGTTTAACTAAAATAAATGTGTATGGCTAAACAAAGCTACATAAAGCGCATTAATATTCTTATGGTAAGGTTACAGGAAACCTGGCTAGGAAGTGCCCCTAGTCTCAGAAGTTCATGTGACCAGCTTGTTGTCTGTGTGTCCCCTAAACTACAGTTAAGAGAAGATCCACTATTGGAAATAAGTCCTTTGCTCTCCCCTCCTTCAGTATTTGCCGAGGCTTATTGGGGTTCTTTTTTCACCATTTGCTTCTTTGTTTCCACCTGGTGACCTTGAGCACCCTATTCTCTGGTAAGGAAGTGGACATATTGCACAGTAACTGCCATAACATAGAATCATAGACTTATTTAGGTTGGAAAAGACCTTTGAGATTATCAAGTCCAACCATGAAGCCAGGATTGCCAAGCCCACCACTAACCTGTGTCCCTAAGCACCACATCTATGTGTTTTTTAAACACCCCCAGGGAAGGTGATTCCACCCCCTCCCTGGGCAGCCTGTCCCAGCGCCTGACCACCCTTTCGGTGAGGACTTGTCCCTAATCCCCGATCCAACCCTCCCCTGGGCACCTCGAGGCCGTTTCCCCTTGTCCTGTCGCTTGTTCCCTGGGAGCAGAGACCGACCCCCCCTGCCCACAGCCCCTGTCAGGGAGCTGCAGAGAGCGATCGGGCCCCCCTGAGCCCCCTCTTCTCCAGGCTGAACCCCCCAGCTCCCCCAGCCGCCCCCCCCAGCCTTGTGCCGCAGCCCCTTCCCCAGCTCCGTGCCCGTCCCTGGACACGCTCCAGCCCCTCCGGGTCTGTCTGGGAGTGAGGGGCCCAGAGCTGAGCCCAGCGTTCCAGGGGAGGTCTCACAAATACATGTAATGTAACACAATCTCTGTGGAACCTTTGGGATAGCTTTATCTAGAACTGGTAGCAAAGAGATGTAGCTTTGGCAGAACTGGAATTCATCCATGGTGGAGTTTAGAATAATGAAAGATTATATATGTATCAGGAAAGGTACTGGAGAAATAAACTATATTTATGCAAGTGTTGTGAATCCACTCTATGTAGGGGAAAGTTTCCATAGCATCTTCTCTTTATAATTTTACTAAGCAGATTATGTCATCTTTTCTGATAGTATATAAATAAAATAATTATTCAAAGATACTATTAAAGAAATGAATGATATCCAGAATCAATGGGATATCTTTGGTAAACTTGCAACAGAACTGTGTATTTATAGTATCAATTAAATTTTTGAATAGCCTAATCTCATCATCTAAAAGCTGGAACATATTTCATTATCTTCCCTATTAAAAAAATTTAGAAAAAACTTCTAGGAAATTATCAATAAAATTAATGGACATGTAAAATCCATTCAGGGAGAGCTTCAAATTTACATTTCTAGGAAGAGAAAGAATAATCTCCTGGCTGTAGGTTTCTTGCTGCTTTTGTTGATGGCTGTCAGTTAACATAATTCCTTGGAATGCTGTAGATCCAATGGTATTGGCATTAAAACCTCCTAAATAAGTTGCATAACTTGACCTGTGCTTGTGCTCTACCCGCAGAACACATTGATTTAATCCCCAGGGTTGGTGGTAGCTTCGGTTCTGTTTTGAAGTACCTTTTTTCCTCATGTGGAATTGGAGGCTCTGAATTGAGTCCTGGCTCCAGTTCAGAGATCAGAAGCTAGAGGAACAGTAGCAAGTACCACTGGGATTGAATAGAAAATGTAATATATATTAACAGTGGATAAAATTCAGGAGCATCAGCTGGAAAGGGAACAAAGGAAAGTGCCAGTGTTAAGTGATGTATTGCTTTGATTTATATTGGATGAGAAAATTGCTGGTAGGCTTATTTTATTGAAAAATTAAGTAACAATCAGTAGAGTTTTTTAAAAAATACAGATTGCTTTTGAGTTAACAAACCATAAAACTGATTCAGTGCCACAAAAGTGGATAAGCATTGTTTTATTCTTTTCTCGGTTTTCTTTTGGTGATTGCATGAGTCACTACTGTGTCATAAACTAAGGCCTTAAAAGTGAGCTTGAGACGATAAAAAGAAAAGCCTTAAAACATTTTCCCGGGATTAAAAGATCATTTGATTTACTTTTAGCTCATCTGAACTTGATTGTATTGACAAGGTCAATATTTAAGTCATTTTTTCATACTATTATGATAACTGTCTGGGGAGAAGATAGTAATTTCTTTCATTACACCTTGAGCAGAGAATGGATTAAGATGTAAAAGTGAATCTTTTTGTAAAGTGATCATCTCTGAAGAGCCATAGTTAGCTTCAAGGCTGTGGAAATCCACCCAAAGGAACAACTGATGTTTCATAACACCACCAAACACATATTTATTGCTGGGGTATTTATCTTCTGCCCCTTTTTTAAATGGGAATCAAAGAATTCATAGAAATCTTTATAAGCAAAGAAACTGTTTAGATTGTGGTTAAAAAAGCTTCTGGACTAGATAAGGTTGTTGGATGATCTTACGAACTATGTATTCATAACCTGTAAGTCCAGAACACCTAGGAAGTATCAAATATGCTGTATGTGCAGGCAAAAGCCTTCTGCAGCAAGTCTAGCACTTCTTAACAGTAGCACCTTACAGCACTGAGCACGTACCTATCTGTACAGGAAATCCCGTGAAAGCTTAACTATGGAAAAATTATCCAGTATCATTGGTATTATCCAAGCTGCTATTCCATTTATCATTCCTATCCCCTTTGATATTCTGCCTTCTAGAGTATGAAAACTAAAATGTGTTCCACCCAGGAGCCTGAGGACTGCTCTGTGTGTTTTCCAATAGAGTCCCATCAAGAGCTAAACCCCTCCATTAATTTCAAAATAAAAGATCTGGCAAAAGAGTGAATTCTGTTGAGAAACAAGACTCTTGGCAAATGGTCAGACTGAAATATAGCTGTTAGCATCAAGTACATGTGCTGGCTGCACAACAAATGTCACATATTCCTTACCTCTTAGAAACTAAGGAGAAAAAGCAGCAATTCTGTTGAAACCCAACGCTTGCCCTGTCTTGATTCCAGGTACTCTAAAAAAAAAAAAAAAACAAAAAAACCAACCATTCCGTAAACTGATTGACTTTCATCAAGAGCTCTTTCAATGTCACAGAAATAGATTTCATTGGTTTTGACAGCCTGGCTTGATGCTAAGCTTGTATCAAAAACCTACCAACGGGAAAAAGACTGCTGAGTTGAACATAATGGTCATATTAGGGGGGTTTGCTGTGCCTGTCTCTGTGGTGGATGTGATTTCCTCTGTTTTGACCCCAAGAAGCTTGTACAGCAGCTCATTTAAAGTTCATGTCTCCAAAAGGAAAATAGTGGAAATACGAAAAGCAACATGATCAACTGCACTTTTATTTTGAGTAGCCCTCCCACAGTCTGTGAGCTCTGCGGGGCAGCGGGAGATAGGAAATCAGTGTTGCCCTTAAACCAGAAGAAATGTTTTTCTAACATAATATACATGAAGTACTTGAGAATTCCCACTCTCTGTAAATGACTGAAACATAGTAGATACAAAATCTAACGGTGTGACCAGCTCTTCTAAATCTCTGCCCTCTTCAAACTTCCCATGCTCTTTTCCTACACACTTAGCATTATGTGGCCACCTTAGGGTCTGTGAATAATGCATCTACCAACGTTCACATCTCCTGAGAATCTTCCCATTTTCTAAAGCAGTTTGGATCAAGGGTGTAATTGAAACAATACACTGAACTAGCAGTTTTATACTGGCCACTCTGGAAGCCTGGTCCCAGATTGCACGAGCCATTATGTATTTCTGTATCATTTGCTTTTCCTAGGCAGTCAATGAAAAACCTCATCACAAGGGTGTAACACCTCATCTGAAGCTGTGATCATTCCCCATGCTCTTCTTTTCTTCTTTGTAGTCAATCAGCAATACCTAGTAGTGCAAACCTGGGGAAGGAAGCGTGCCGTCTCCTTTGTGTACCTGGAGTATTTCCTGTATGAAGCTGCAGAAGGGCTATAGTTCTTCTGCTTCCAAAGTCTGGTCAATGGCGAGTTCATAGCTGTAGTCAACAAATCTTATATATGTACACAGCCCCTCTGTGTGCGCAGTTCCTTTGGTGGTGACATCCCCTCAGCAGGTGACGCTGAGAGGTATCTCCATGGCAGAGAGCACTAAGAACACAGTAACTAACAAGAAAAATCCACTTTTGCCTCCCACTCTTCCCACCCTCATTAAACAACCCAGGTTTGGAAACAGAAGAACAAAACAAAACTGAGGCTTCTATGAAACTGTAGCAACATCTTAAAACTTCACAATTTTTTCATTTCTGCTAGGTAACATCTAAACTAGAGTTTGCTAAAAATTTTGCCAAAGCAGCAGAGCTAAGTTATACTTTAATCCTTAGTTATGACTTTTTGAGAGCGTCACTCAGGCATAGAAGGGAACTTGTGTTTAATATACAGTTCAGTGATGGCATGTGCAAATCTGTTCCCTTAGCACCTTTTTAGATTTTTTTTAAACTTTTTTTTCCCAGTTCATAAGATGCAAAACTTCTCATGTGGGATGTCGTTCAATTAGCATAGAGAAATACAGTTAATTGTTTAAAAAAACTTTTAAAATGTTGTTATTTGTTACAAATAACTTGAATTATAAACAGCAAAATTAAGCTTGGTACTAATTTCTCTTGTGTTCCTCCCAGTTGGCAAAAATAGAAAATGGCTAGTCAGCTTTCCCATTGTTTACATAGTTTTGAGGTTTTAATTAACATAATCTGCTTATTGCAATGTAGCTGCTAATTGCAGCCAGTTGAAGGAGAGGGGTACAAATTGCTGTTTATGTGGTAGAAGAAGGAGCCAAATAATTAGGGAAACTGTTTCCCATATAGAAAATGATAATATTTTCTTTCTTTACATGGAAACATAAATAAATCTGTGACCAACTGTTTAGACACCATTTTAAAAGCACTGTAGCAAAGCAGAGAACTTCAATACATTCAATTTGGTTCATTTCTCCATCAACTTGCCTGAACATATTTTTCTTTTTAATGAAAACAAAGCTTGTGTTAAAACGAACTCCGTGCTCAGTTTCTGAGGATTTAAGGGGGTGTCCACAAAGGCTCGCTGATCTTTCCCAAGGCTAGTCTGCAGCAGAGCTCTAAAGGTGCAGCAACACCAACTCTGGACTTTCAATATTTGTGACTGTTTCTGGAGTTTCTCTGACTCTTTACAAGGTTGAGTGTAAGTGTATGTGAGTGCTCCAGGGCAATTAAAAGGATGACTGTTTAGGCACTGAGTATTTCTATTGATTTTCCTCCAAACTGGAATGGTTTTAGCAAGGAAAAAAAAAAACCCTAAAATCAATGGTTTTGGCAAATACTCAGACGATAGACCTGGCTCTAACCATGCTTTACTATTATATGTAACTCTGCAGGGCAACCTTAGGCAAAAAGAACCATTCATGTTGAGTTTTTCTGCAAACCTGAGCAACAGAACCAAACCTCATTACAGCACCGAGTTCTGTCCCGGCCATACAATCCTCCACTGTGCAAATTTTACTCTTCACACTTCCACTGCAGCCAAATATGGTAAAGGTTATTAAGTATTCTAATCTTGTAAAATAAAAAGGAACAAAACGGGATGCTGTCAAGATGACTAGGTTCTCTTCAAACACAGCAAGATTTACTTTATGCTAGAATGAACAATGATTAAGAAGGTTTGACTGTATTATTAGGAATTGTTAATTGCAAAAGGAGAAGCAGCTATGTATTTAGTAAAATGTAATGGAAATCATTTGCAGTAACAAATGAAATATATTCATGAGTAAAAATTCCAAATATTTTATCACTTGACATTTACCATACACTGTAAAATTTTAGTATTGGTGCTATTGTAACCTTAGAAAAAAACAGAGCTCGAATGTATGGGCCTGATTCTGATTTCGCTTATATCTAATGTAATTCTTTTGAACTCTGGAAGCAACTTTTGATTGTCAGTGTTGATGGCTAATTGGAATCAAGCCTTATGGCTCAAAGATTGCCCTTATGCCCACAATAATACTAATTTATGAAATTAATAAAAAGGACAATGGTTATTTGTCTATTTCAGATTGCACACTATGTGCTTTTCGAGGGTTGGCACCTGTGTCAAGGAAATGGGTGATGAATTAATGGCAGGATTAAATGGCTTCTTGTAAGACTTTTTTGTCTGAATCTTTCAAATCGTGGTTACTAAAGAAATCTCTAGTCTTTTCATTTTTCTCTAAAATAGTGCCAGATATGTTTATAATATTTCCCTAACAAGTACAGTAGACAGTATGTTTATGGTCCTAAGACACATTTAAACTCAAAGCTTCTTTTTTTTGGTAGGAGAGTATTTGCAACAACTTCCTAGTGCAAACTGAAAAATAGACAGTACTTACTAAAATTGTACTCTTTTACTCACGTGTGACAGCTTACTCCTTAACACGTGCTGACCTCACAGCAGAAACACAGACAGGCCAAACATGAAGTAATTATTCTCAGAGCCACCAATACCTTGCAAGTCAGACTTCCAGACCCAGAGGAGATGCCTTTGTATTTAATAACCTTTACCTGATGTCTCGTTCATGAATTTGTTGGCTCACACCAAACATGCCGACATTCTCTGTGTCAGCTCAAACACAGGTGGAGCGGGTTTTGTGCAACTGGGGCTCATGTGTGCACACTTCACGTATTACTCTGTTGAGTCTGTGAATACTGTTTGAAGAAAGGATGTATCAGATGTTAGAAAAGACTATTTTAGGATTTCAAGGACACAGTTTGTCTTATTAATATATCATGGACATATATTTCAGCTGCATGAGCAAACATTTTATCTATTCACCAATCTCAGATATAGGGTCTAACTTCTTCAATATACTACAGATACGGATTTTGATCTCGGCTTCAGGTGCTGTGCTGGCAACACTGAACCTACATGATTCTTCTAACTTCTTCAATACATTACAGATTTGAATTTCTTTATTTTTCTGAGAGCAGAAGGAGAGACCAATAATGTTGTGACCCTGATCTGCGTACTGCACGTGTTTAGATGTGTTTAGCAGCAGTACCAAGAAAGGACTGAATGTGTAAGGTGTAACCTGGTTTCTCCGACTGCATTTTCAGACCTGGCTCATGCCTGGCATTGCAGCAGCAGAGCAATGACATCACACATGAGATGCAATTTTGTAGTCAAGCAGGAAGCTATAAAGAAAAATTGTTACTGCAGACTCTGGCGTTTCTGGTTCTGCCTTACTGAGGCAAAGTGATGTCTACTTTCAGAAAACTTTTCTGCTGTTGGCTACATAGTGTTTGGTGCAGTGCTGTTAATAAAACAACTGTCATCTGTGACAGAACACTGGTGTTTGTATTAAGATTTAACTCAGTCTGATGCTACAGAAGAGTGTCCTGATGAATTGTGTTCAGTAGCTTAGCAGAGGATAATAGATGCTGAAAAAAATCCTAAAATGACCACTAATGCTGTTTTTCAGGAGAGGCAGTTCTCCTATTTACAGGATCTGAAGAAGGGTGATAGAGTGCTTTTAGACAGACAATGAAACAACTCTTAAACCATCCTAATGACCTCAGAATACTACCTTGCCCTCCTCTTTCTGATTCTTTATGATTCCAATCTCTTCTGAGTGAAAATGCTACAACGAAACATATTATCCCTTTTATTGAAATGACAGAGATAGAACACTTACCAAGCAATTTAAGAGACGCAACTGAACCTAATCACTCCTGAAATCAAAAGAAGTAAAGAGAAAATTCTTTTTTCCCTCCTTTTCCCTGGTAATGAATGTGAATACTTAGTTTTGGACTCCTTTCACCATTCTGCCTCAATAAATGAGCACAGTCAAGGAATAGATCTTCACATCGCTACACTGCTCCCAGCTTGCTGCTGCTGCTTTATCCTCTGCTCCATTTCTCTGGTGCGTCACCAACTTTTTAAGTGGGTTTGCAGCAGTGGTTATCAATTGGTTCAGTTTTCAGGATAGTTCTTCTGTAACTGTGCTGACGAAAAGTAAGCATGAGGAGAAAAAAGAGCTTCTCTTTCATGTGAGTCGATATTCTTAACATACAACAGAATCCCTTGAATTTTCTTTCCATTTTTTCCATCTGTACAAATGGGTCGTTCAGCTTTTTGCACAACAAATTCTTCGGATTATGACTGCTGTTCCACCCACAGGGTAATTAGTAGCTTCACTATCAACTGGTTACGGACAGGATAATTTAAGCAGGTCAAAATTGCTTGTAAATCAACATGGTTGAATGCCTTTTTTAAAGTGAAGATAAGGAATGCACAGGATTTTTTCTGGTCTGAACCAGTATTGGCCTTTGATAGTGCTGTTAGCGCTAGGACCCTCCTGACTGGTACCCACAAGCAGAAAGTGAAAACAGACAGTGCAAAATTAAAATGATGCCGTATCTTCTTCAGCTAGACCTTGTTCCTATGGAAGGGGTTTTGTTTCAGCTGGCTTTGTGGTAAGCAAGTGAAGAGGCCACCAGCGCCAAGCGGCACCAGAATGCAGAAGGTAAGAAGACAGTAAGGTGTTGCATCAATTAGTTCACACTGTTTTGCATACTTCAGTAACCTGTGGAAACTGGCACAAAACTTGGTACTGACAATTTAGAACAGATTAAGCAACACTTGTAGAGTAGACTATGAGACAACCTTTTAGCAGTTTGCTGGCAGAAAGGAAGCTATTTGGAGGGGACATGCACAACACACTGTATTTGATTAATTTAAATTGCAATGGAATCAGTAAATGGAACACATTTCTTTTTCTTTTCCTTTCTTTTCTTTTTACATCCCAAATCAAGGCAACAATTGAGATGCTATAATAAGATTTTCTCAAAAGCCCAAGGGATAAAGGAAATGGTTGCTTGATACAGTGGCATTTTTGCAATTCAGATGGCTTCTAATGATGAATAGGAACATCTAGAAACACTTATTTTGTTTTATTTTCACTTTTAACATGTCTTCATAATAAACAAGCTCTATGAATAAATATAGCTGATGAAACAGTGAAATATACTATGTGCTATTGAGAATGTTCCTCCCCCTGCAGTATAGTAGCTGGAAAATTATGATACAACCACAGTGACAGAGTTCCCCCCCATGGAGCATTTTTGCAGCAAGACAAGTTGAAAGTAAGAATAAGATAAAATGTTATTATAGGGCCATTGATCTTCTGTTACCTAAAAGGAGTGAATATAGGTGTCACAGCTGACAAAGTGCTAAGCTATCCCAGCCTATGCAAAGCTCAGTACAAAAGAGTGAAAAACAGCCTTATCAGATCTTTTCCCAACTTAAGGGGGAAGGAAGGGAAGGTGTTCTTTAGAACCAACAGGACTATAAAAGGTTCCCAAACAAAACAAAGCTTGGATGACAGCTGTAAGTGCATACTCTATGAAAGTGTAAATTCCACTTAAAAAAAAAAAAAAAAAAAATTGCTTTCAAGCATCAATTCTACTTGCCAATAACACAAAGTCAGATTTTATTACCTAGTTATGAAGTCCTATTACAGAAGCTCTGGAATAAAAGTGTTTGCACAAAATCATCTATAGAGACCCCACAAGTCCAGCTGGAATGATGTCATTCAAAGCTTAGAGGACAGGCTGTTGCAGGAGCTTCTTACAGACTAAGAGTACCAGTGCGTCTGGGTGGCACCTGAGTAATACTCATCCTACCGACCTGTAGCAGACTGGCACATGTGAGCATAAAATCCTAATGCAGCTGTCCTAGTACTTAGTACAATTTGCAGTGCAATTTTGTTTTTATGCTACTCATTGATGATGATAATAATTGATTCTTTCCTCATGTGGTTTGTGTTGATCTTACTTTTTCCCCTTTACCCTTTGTTTTCCTTCCTCTCCCAGTCTGCTATAGTGTGAAGATCTATCTACCACATGCCTTTTACTGCAGAGGTACAGCAAGCCACTACAATGCATACCTCGGGGTTGTTTTTCGTTCCTTAACTACCAAATCCAGTGGTAAGTCTCTTTGAATCAGTGCTCTTTCTGTTTTGAATAAAGTTTTAAAAGATTTAGTACGAAGCTTACATACAACACTTGTGTCACATTCAGTGTTGACAGTTTTACCAGAGTTAGAAGTAGAGCAGTCCACTGACATAAGTAACTTGGAAGTAAACTGACATATTCTACCTATTTTGATTTCTTTTGTGTTCCGGCCCATGAATCATTCAGGAACTGTCTGAATATTCTCAGAACACACCTTGTTTTCTCTCTGGCAGGACTTACTTGCACACTCCTCTTTCTGCCACCTGGTCAGATGACTTTGTGCGATTCAGTATGACTTCAATGAAAAAGTGGGAACTATTGGCTCAGATAAGGTGTCTCCTCTCTCCTCTACAGCTGTGCTTAAAAAGGGGACTCGTTGAAGAAAAATGCCATAAGGGTGCCCATGTGTACTCTCTGTTGAAGGAATTCTGGTTTAGGAAGAATTATTGCAGTATAACATCATAGAGCACGGAAACAAGTCCTGAAAAGTGAAAAGCTTGTTTAGCCCACCCACACTACCCATCAGAGGCAGAATTCACCTCCTGCATCATTCTGACATCTTTGTCCAACTCGGACGCCCTCCAAGTGTGCACCTGGCAGTCTACTGTGCCATGAGAGCACAGAAGTGTGGTGACAAACCCAGGTGCCTGGCCGGTGCCATGTAACCGGTGGGTGCCAAGGCATTAGATGTGTCCTGGGAAAGGCTCAGCTGTGGGGCTGCTGCCCAGCGTGAGGGCATCTTGGAAGAACTGGCACTGACTGCTAGTGATTTTGATTCGGCTATCAAGACACTGGGCTAATCTAATCTTAAAACTCTCCAGGGAGAGGGATTTTATATTGCTGTGTCAGGCAATCTATTACAGTGCTACTCTCTCTTTTGTTACAGAGTTTTTTCCATTGCCCCTCAGTGTATAAACGCCTGCAGAGCAACGGGGCCAACTGCCAGGATTTAGCTGCAGTCCAAGGAAGGTGGACACTGAATGAGTGACCATCAAGTATGATGCTACCTTTAGACTCTGGCACTGGTATTACTAAAGTTTTCCTAAGTTTCTTTTATTTTTCAAAAGCATAGAATATGAGGGAAATCATACCAGAATGTTTCTTGTGAGCGCAAAATCTGTTTGGTTTCTTTTCTTTTTTTACAGTAGGTGATCACGTTGTGGGGAAAGAAAGGACAAGCTGGCACCCAGTGTGCAGAAACACCCTACCCTCTATTTATTAATCTATATGCCAAATAAAATAAATAGTACTGGCATATAAAGAGCATGGGAAAGAAATTTCAGAACCAGAGGTAAGGCCAGCCCAAAGTCTGCTTTCTAGCGAAGGCTTTCTACCAAAAGCCCTTCTAACACCTGCTGTGTGGGCTGTGCTACCCACTAGTTCTTGTTGCTTTTTATTGAGATTCCCAGGAAAATAAACATCTGGTGGGTTCTGACAAGCCAAACATCTTTCCCACTAATTTCATAGCTCTGATGTATGTTCATATACTGGTAGTGTTTTCTTTACCTTAGGGAAAACACCTCAAGGTAATACAGGTGAGTTTTGTTATGGTCTCCAAAAGATGTCTTATATATCTTTATTATTCCATATAGGTTATGATTTACCCGATGTGAGAAGCACAACGTTCACATGTGCAGCGACATCGCTTAAACACAGATGCTAACGTGGGCTCTTCAGAGAGCAGCTGTTAACAGATTGCATCTCAAACAGAAATATCTGACAAAGCTTTTATGGCTAAATAGCCATAGATGAGGGTCTAATAAGGACCTTCTAACTTCTTGGCTGCTTACAAACAGCTTAGATAGAAGGGTTTTACAAATCTTAACTCATATGCTTATAGATTATTGGGTTTTTTTTCAATATTTATCCTAGCAGAAAATCAATCATACTGTTAATTATTCAACATAGTGCCTTTCCTTGGCAGGAAAATTATCAAAATACAAGGAGAACTATTATTTATGGGCACAACTTTATATGGAAAGAATTGATGCTCAAAATCCATTTTAGGTTCTTTTACTTACATCTCTCTGGAAGCTCATTTGAGGAAATGCATTTGGATGCCATTTGTAAGCCATTTAGGATACAGAATTTTGTTTCCACATAAGCCCTTAGACAAAGGAAAGTGCACTTTCATCACACGAGTGATAAACACATACAGCCCCTCTCATGGGAAAATGAATTTTCTTTTCTTGTCCCTGTCCCTAGTTTTAAATGCCAGCTATGGAACGGAGAAGGCACCAGCCAAAGACTGTGCTGAAGTGAAATCCAGTGTGTGAACAGCCCCATCAATTTAAAGTATTCAAGGTAAGTCAAGCCAATCTGTTGCAGTGGAGCAGTAACATCTGTACCATGTTCAGCTTGAGTAAAAGACATGTTTGTAGACTTTTATATTAATTCCAGCAATTTGAGTCTTGCATTTATGACCTCTATGTGCTTTCCAGATACTGTGGTTTGGGGCTGGTTGTTCTTTGGTTTGCGTTTGTTTGGTTTTGGGTAGGTTCTTTTTTCATAAAAATCCATGCTTTCTGGTCAATGAGATTGAGCAAATCGACACAAAATAAAAACTAATTAAATAATGTGACTAATAATTGTTTATCTCTAGAGAATAGATTATAAAAAAATAAAATAACTTCTGTCAAGATGCAGTCTGAATAATAAATTATCGTAGCTTTTGGCTACCAGTAGCCAGCTACCAGCTGAGTCAAGATGCACCCTCATTTCCTGCTTGCTGCCTTTGAACAGCAGTTATGGATTAAATCTGACAGTGTGAAAATAAATGGGAGAGTGTAGCTGGAGCCAAGCATTTATCAAGCCCCGTTGTACTCTATGCAAGGCAAGTCTGATACAATTTAATAAGATAACAGAAAACTTAACACTGTCTTCAGGATGTCAAAATATGGATTTATGCCTTGTACCAATGCTACTATTGTTAACTTGATGAATTTTAAACTATTTCAAGTTCTGGATTTAGCATCCATAAGTCAGTGGTGCAATAGGAATAATTTTCAGATACAGAACCGAATACTTGTGCATATATACATATATTCAGAACTGTCAGTTATCATACAATGGAGGGAAGAACTGGAAAAACATTGGGACAACAGCTCTTCTCTCTCATTATAGGTTACATTGCACTTTGCATTCTCCAAATGCTTTGTTTCAAGATGTTTAGCAACTAAACCTGTAAGTGCAGGAAGAGGGAGACCAACAACAAACTAAAAGAACATTTCCTTACCTTTTCTTTGTTGCCTTTTTGAAATTGGATATGTCTTCACAGATCCTCTTTTCTCTGTTCTTTATTGCATTTAAAGTCAGCAAACATGGGATGCCTTCAACAGGAAGGTTATTTTTCTAACCTCATTGGTTACCAAACCCAAAACTAAAGGAACATCCAAACTTGTGGGTTTGGTAAGTTTTTGTTGAAGGACGCTATGAACTTTTGGAGCAAAGCACACACGGGCCTGACTGTTGCCAGCAGCATTTCTCTCCAATGAGAGAAAATGAAACAACTGCAGGTAGGTTTTATCCCTGTGTGTAATAAATACTATCAAGATATCAATCATGAGTTAAGATAACCTTTTGGACTACATAGAAAGATTCCCTGTAGTCTCTCAATAGCTATTTATCATTCTTTTCCACAGTGATTTTGACCCAAATGGATTGTTTTCTTCTGCTACTCTATGCCCTAGTCCATCTTTAACGTACACTACGGCACTATCTGTTCTTGAGAGTGCAAGGACTTTGACAAATGTACTCCAGTCATCACTGCTTTTTCATACTAGATATCTATTGATTCTTATAATATCAACTTTCATGACTTGCATCATTTGTCAGAATTCCTCTGTTTAGTTTTAAAAGCCATCTACATTGATACACAAAAAATTCAGTTTTCTCACTGGTTTCTTTCAGCATTCTTTATGGCTCCTTTTATCGATCGTATCTCCATCAGTTCAGGAAGGACGTGCCCCAGTTACTCTGGCTATTCAATGAAGTAGCACAGGACTGGGTCCAAAGCTTTTCCAGGGTCAGGCTTTTGTACTGAGCAGAGTGAAATGGACTAAGTAGGTGATATTCCTGAGCCCAATTTCCAGAATAGGAAGCTATGTTTAATACAGAGAAGTCAGTAAGTATTTTTTGTCAGAGAGGAAAGGAATGGCTTTGCCTTGATCTATTTCAGAGATGATCAAAGAACAGATTAAAAGGCCTGAAAGCTCTGTTCAGCCATCATTCATCTGTGTGCTGTATAACAATGCCACCATGCTTCCCTCCTGCCTCGCTGCCAAAGAGGTAGATGGGTAGCTCAACTTAGACCTGCTTTTTTCCCTTGTGATGCTACTTCTTCCCCCACCATTCACATGTTTTCCTAACTCCATGCATAAAAGCTAATTGAATTTATCTGGTAGCACGTGAGTATATGCTTCAGGCTAAATGAAATAGGTGGCCAATAATAGGTGCAGAACTTTCATCAAATATAAGGGCTGCTTTTTGGATGGGGTGAAGGCTCTTCTTCATGCATACTGGGATGGAAGTAAGGAGGCCAAGGAACAGGGAAGATTCTCAGTGAAGTAAAACAGATGCAGTTTTACTGCATAGCATTTCTTGTAGCCAAACAGCAGTTCACATCTTATGCAGCAATGAGCAGTCTACTGTCTGGAGACCATCGGAGAAGTAACTTGGAAGCTAGCATCGTAAGGAATAACATTTATTTGAGGGGATACACAACAGTCACACCTTTTAATCTGTTTAAGAATGGGGCAACTGAGCAGCTATTGTACATGCAGGAACTGCACCTTCCATTTAGTTAGTCTGTTCTTTGATTGACTTACTGGCTTATTGGCCTGCTAAAATGCTAGCCCCTGATTAAAATTAATAGATGATTTTCCAGTACTATTTCATATAATAAATTGCCCATAATAAAATGGGTTTTTTACCACCAACTATTGTGATGATTGCTTCTCTGGAGTTTGATATATGAGGCATGAAGCTATATTGCTAAAATCTATTTTAATAAAAGGAAGTTAAAATTTTACTATTGTTAAATGCAATTTTGTATTAGCTTATAGCAATAGTCCAAAGTATTAAGAAATTAGAGCAGGTCTTCCACTTTAGTAAAAGTGCCAATACATCTTGTAGCTGTGAAAGCTGAAAATCCTTTTCTTTGTTACGTTTGTGCAGATTCCATTTTATAATTCCATCAAAACATCTGCTATTAAAAACAGGTTAAAAAAAGAAAGGTTATAGACACTAATTCAGTTGCATTGTAATGAGAGAATGGAAATAAAAACCAATGAGATCTATAATAGAAACTTTTCCGTAAGTTCAACGGTGCCTCGCTTTTCATTCATTATCCAGTGGCTTGGAAAAGCACTTCTCCAAAACAGATGCTGATCTTTTAACTTTTGGTGAACAAATTTCTCCAACAGAGATCTGTAAAAGTTGTAAGGAGACCAAAGCTGACAAAAAGTTGAGGGCGGTAAGTGGTGAATAAATGGCATTTCTCCAGAAGAAAAGTAAAGCACAGGCAAACCAAGATGCTCGACTTGGGTCCGTGCAGTGTGGTAAGTTGGCTGAACAAGCTGAATGAGGTCTTTATTTCCCTGAATGGACCTGTTCATGGCTGTCATGGTCAGAGGGAAGAAAACCAAAGTATGCTTTATTAACAGGTTTTTCTCTCCTCTTTGTAATGATATTAAAGGAGCCAAATTCTTCTAATTCAGTTTGGGCTAATCTTTATGTACTTCATTTTAGTTTAAAGGAGCGCCAAGGCTGTTACACTGGGATTGTGGGCTAAACACTGAGCTGAGTATGGAGACAGTCCACAGTTCTATAGAATTATGAGTTAACTGCTTGTTCTTCTGTCTCATTATTTTAAAAGTGTATTTCTCTGTTGTGGGAGAGTACTATCAATACTGCCTGAAATACTTTTTTCTTTCCTCACAACAGTAGAAAAGGCAAAAGTGACTGGGGTCTAATATCTCACTTGATCTCTTAATGAAAAATGGATATGGTCAAAGTTATACCTCTCCTGGTAAAAATATGACAAAAGTTTTTGACAGGGAACAGGTAAGTTATGAATCAGAAACACCCAGGGGAGCAGTACAAGTTAGTGGGGCTCCAGTGACTTGTGCACTTGTAAGAAATATTATGGAACATGTTCAGTTGTTAACCATGTGAAATCGAGCTGGTGCTGTATTTTCAGGTCACAGATCAGAAACCTGTAACCACCTTAGAAAACCAAGAAAAGTCTTAAGAAGAAAAAAAGAATTTGATGAGGGCTGTTGCAATGACAATCCAGTCCTGTGTGTTATATCCAAGACAGCGAAGGAATCAATGCAGTATGATGTGCAATTCAGAGTAATAGTCAACATTATAGAAGGTGAGTGATAAATTGGAACGGCACAGAATGGAGCAGGGAACAGTAGCCAAAGCTGAACATTGTGAAGGGATCAAATATTGTATGAGATAATTACCTGAACAGTCTTCAGGTGAAGCTAATGAACTGTTCAACTTATTGGGAAGTCAGATAATTTGAAGAGCACATACTAGAAAAGTGCTCGTAACAACAGACTGGCAGTCAGACTTTTTTGTTTGAACAATATTAGGCTGGACTAGCACCTCACCATTTTACTGTGACGTACAATAGGCCACTGCTCAGATTACAGCTCAGAGACAGAAAGAAATAGAAATAGTAGGATTTATAGACAGCAAATAGTCATTTTTCTATTAAGGGACAGTCAAACTCAGTGCAATGTAAGGGCGAAATCAATATGCTATGACTCATAAACCTAAAGGCAATATAAAGGAAATATGGGATGATTTAAAGGTGAACTCACTATAATGATCACTTGATTCTGAACACAGTAAGTAATGTAGTGGTTTCAACAGCAAAGATGAAAAGTTTATAAAAGGTACTAAACCTCTCAAAATCCAGAGCTTTTTGTTGAGTCACAACACAAAATCCTTTGTAAGAAAAAAAATCAGCCACCTATCGGATCCTTCCCTGTTCTGGATGTCAGTATTCTTCCCCATCTTGAATTTGTGTCTTCTTTCAGGAAGAACTGGACTATTAATAATTCCTTCCTTGTTTAATTATTCATTAAAAGAATTACTGTGATTTCAATTGTCCACTTCACAGGATCCATGCAAATGAAGGTAAGAAACTTTCCTTCTAATGATTAACAATTTCAAAGGAATATTCTGTCTGGTCTTTGGGGTTTTTTTTGTGTTTGGCATTGGTTTTTTGTTGGTTTTTTTTACTGTGAAATGCAACCTCAACCACATTATGCATGGTTGAGGGAATTTTACTTCAGATTGAGTTTAATCTGGTCCCTGGGACTAGAATCCCATTAACAGCTGGTGCTCCACCATGTGAAGCAAAGCACAGTAAAGTGGTGAAAGTGAGTTCATATGTATGTAGATTTCTTAAGATTGAAGTACTTAACATTATCTTGAGATAAAGTAAACCAAGTAATGGAGTAAAGATCTTGAGATCTTGAGCTACTCTGAATCATTGAATTCAAATGCTTATGCTTTATTTGAAAAAGTTATCTTCTCTTTATTCCTTTATGAAGCTGTCAGGTCTGAATAATCTGGTTTTAAAGGTAACAAACAGTCTGAATTATAATATCAATTTTATATTTATTTAAAATTATTAAAAAACAGAGTTAAATTGTAACTCCTTGGTCTTGCCTTTGAATGCTTTTATTAACAAGAATAATATTTGTTTGCATTGTAGCATACAGGGACCCTACTTAAGATCAGGGAGTCTGCTGTGCTAGTCACTGCAATACCAGAAAGAAACAGTCATCCCAAGTTGCATACCAAACACAAGCCAGTTATTTGTTGATATCTGCAGAATTTTAAGGTGATAAATACGTTAATTCCCATAATGGGTATACTCTGTACACCGGAAGTCTTACCTTTGCTAATTTTATTTTAGGAATAGTAACAAAGTCTTTAAAAGTGAAACTAACAGGGAAATAACAAAAGATACATCGGTTTGGGGTTTGGGTGTTTTTGTGGTTTGTTTTTGAGGAGATAAAATAGTCTTAAGTGTGTTTGTTCAGCCAAGTGGAAGCCATAAAGAGGGAAAGAGCAGCATATAAGCAAAAGGTACTTATTTCTCCCTGAAAAGCCTGCAGGGAAAACCCTGAAACAGCCTTGTATGTGTTTTTGTAGGAAGGACCTCTAGACTGTGAAGAACAGAACAAGACAAAGAACAAATGTGCTTGTCCCTAACTCCAGTAAATAGCTGAACAAGCTGAGATCAGAAGC
Source organism: Falco naumanni (assembly GCF_017639655.2). Lineage (NCBI taxonomy): Eukaryota > Metazoa > Chordata > Aves > Falconiformes > Falconidae > Falco > Falco naumanni. The sequence goes on from NC_054067.1 coordinate 18,365,301, forward strand.
TAATCAGTGGTGGCACTTGATGTATCAGTAGCTCATGTGAAATGACGAGTTGGAGGAAAGGCCATAAAGGCACATGACAGTCAGGTTATCTGTGAAGTGACAGAAATGGTAGGGAAGGAAACGATGCAAGGGGAGGAAAAGAGAAATGCTCCTTGCAGAAGCACTTCAGATGGCTGTCAGTAAAGCACATCTGTACTTGTAGAATCTGCAGAAAGATGTTGCAGGTTTAAGATGAAAGCTGGACAAAACTGCAGATGAAATACGGCCCAATGATTACAGAGCTGAGATGTCCAAGCTCAGCTGCTATCCAGGTAAGGGACCTCAACACGCTGAGCGCAAGAATGGTTCCCTCTGGGTCCACTTAGCTCATGGTCCTGTCTCTGAGAAAGACAAGTTGCAGATTCCTCAGGAAGAGGAGCAATATATAAACAGCAAAGGCAAAGCTGGCAGTACTGACCACAGAAATAACTTGGGGAGATTTTTGGGGATGGGGAGGGCTGACTAAGAAAGCACAGCTAAGCCAAACTTCTGTTGGATACCTTTTGCCCCTTCAGTTTTTCACAAGAGTGCAGCTTGAATAGAAAGTCAATAGCTCTCTCTCCCCTATCCCTTTTCCAGATCATCTCAAAGGAAACTGCTATTCTGTAGCTCCCTAAAGAATTACCCAGTAAAATCAAGAAATACTAAACTTAGCAAAGGTAATGTTTCTGAAAGCTAATGGAGGAAGGGAAAAAACCAAAACACAAATGCAAGAATAACAGGCCAGTTTTTCAAGCACACTGTAAGGAAAAAGGCAGAGATACCAGTTTCTTATCATTGTAGGTCACTCTTCAGTGCTTCGTCTTGATATGAATAGATCCCTCAATAGTTAACTTAGCCAAGGGAGGATTCAGATCAATCCTCCTCACTCCAGCCATGCCTTCTTCTAAATCAATAATGGCTGATGAATACCTCTGCCAAGCTCACAACACAGACACAATGGAAATCCTGCTCTTTTAGAAAGTGCCTTTGCAAGCTCTTTGGATAAGGAGTGCTTTACTGCTTCTCCGCTAAATCTCAGCACTGAAGCTGAAATCCTGATGCTGCTGCCATTCTGCAAAAGCATCACTGCACTGGTAACCTGCACCTTTCTGCTCTTTGAGGATTTAGCAAGAGCTGTTTGAATTCATTTGGAAATGAATTCAAACACACATTCTATATAGCTTTCATCTTCAATAAAGTCTAGGTTTTTTGAGTTAGACTCTGCTTTCACAACACATGCAACTTTGTTTTTCAAAGTATCTCTCTGATAATTGGAGATGTCCTAGGGGTTTGGGTTTTTTTAGAAGTTTAGTGTTCTGTAAGCAATGCAAGCTATTGGAAAAAAAATTGAGTTGGGGTTTCATTTTCTGAAAAACTAGGAAAAATTAAAAAGTTTGAAAGTTCAGTTGGATCTTGCAGTTCACATTCATAAATCAAATCTCTTAATTGCACTGAAGCACTAAAAGTTAACTTTTGTTAACTTGAAAGATAGGATTCACTTTTTTGAGGTTTCAATCATTTTTGATGTAGCTATTCCCAGTAAAAACTATGCCTGATTATACTCTACAGTAGCATTGCCCATAATTAAAATATTTAACAGGCTACTTTTTCCAAAATCCCCAATATTTAATAATAAATACCTCTTTTCAACAGCACATGAATCTACAATAATAAAATAAAACTGAAATTACAAGCATACCACTCTAGACTATGCAAACAGACTTGGCTGTTGTAAGTATAGATTTACAGCTGGAAGGATGCGTTCTCCTTGAAGCTGTTTGTGCAACCTACTTATCAGAAGAAAGAGATTTCCTGGAGATTTCCTTTAATTAGCTGTAACAAGCCATTAGTAAAACAAGCAACTAAACCCATAAGTATATAAGCTATTAGTCTTCTAACACAGTTTATAAAAACAATAATTAAAAATATATCCTAAAATTCAATAAGGGAGTGACCAGGTTCAGTGATAATCATTTCTGTGTGGACAGCACTGTTTATAAGAGTCTAGGAAGAGAAAAGTTAGCAGTCTGCCAGTAAAGATAACGAGAGGAGAGGAAAGACATGATCCATATTAATGTGGTTTACACCCCTCCCTTTTTAAGCTTCTGAAAAGCTTCACTTACTCCTGTGGCAATTAGGAGTAATCATTGCTGCCAATGATGTATTTGTACTAGTTCAATACAATGCAATGTCATTTCCAAAAATTCTAAATCAGATGAACTTTGAAGTTTGAAATGTAGCTATTTTACTTTGTTTACCAGAGTAGCCCTGCCCTATGTGATTTAAATATGAATTGCGAGGTGCGCTTCCAGTGGATTACATGAGGCAATAGTTGTGTTTCTTCTATTAACCATAATGAGAATTGCATGACTCATTCCTCTCACACCAGGCTAAAATGTACCCCTGTGGTTCTGTACTATGCACATTGACTTGAGTGAAGCTTTGTATAGTAAGATTTAAATTGTAATAAGTCATTATGTCAACCTTTTTTGCTGGTATTTTACATAACAAGTCTACTGTATGGTGTACAGTAGGCTACTGCAGGAAATCCAGGAGGTACGATAGGTTGGCAATGGGTAGGTATGAAAAAAAACAACAAAACCAAACCTACTACAAAAACTTCTCACAAAATCTGAGCATGATCATGATTCCAAAAGGCTGATTTGTGTACGTATGCACGTGCGCACTTATTACAGCCATTATCATCACTCCATACACTCCTGAATTCATCACATTTAGATATATGTCCTTACTTGCTTTTAGTGGGAAGACTGTCTTGTTTATATGGGCTTGAGGTGAATGATTGTCAAAGTATTATTTTTGAAAACTGTTTAAACATTTAGACATGCACACGTGCATGCACACACAGAGAGCCGTTTCCTAATAATCCTTTTATCAGCCTGAAGCTGAAATAACTTTCTTTCTTGCAGGGGTCTGTTATTGAGAGTTTCTTATTAGTAATTAGATGCCGACATTGATTTCATTAAAAATATGCATGGTCCCAAAGAGCTTTTGATTTATTTTTTTTTAATTGCATAACATGTAGAGTATAAATATAAACTGTTTTGCTCAGAACTATACCTCTTTAATTGCTTGAATTAAAGGGATTTCTGGATCAGCATTATTTCTCATTTTTCAGTGTATATTGGTGGCATATTACCAAGGTACCCTGGAAACCACTACAGCCGGCTGGGGCTGAAAGTGAAGTGGAAAAATTATTTTTGTGTTCATTGTAAAGAGTTCAAAAAACACTAATAAACCCCTTTAGTTTTACAGTAGTAATGCAATGGCTATTTTGTATAAATCTAACTCTAGATAAATATCTCTTCTTATTATAGTAATTACCTATACAGGACCTAAAGATTTAACTATGTCTTGAGATAACATTTGTGTCCAGTGACTTTAATATAAAGACAGATCTTGTTAATTTATGCCAGAAAGTACACAGATTCTAAGCCTAGACTGTGGCTCTTTGGTGTCAGGTTTTTAAAGACAGAGGTTAACAAAACTCTTCATGAAACATACATACATACATGCTCACACACACTTTTCACTACGTGATTCTGCATGAATCCACAAAGCACTATTCTTCCGACCAGTTTCTAAATTCTGGTGTTGCCTATTTACATATCCACAGCATCTGTGTTCTAGCTGAGAATTTAGTATCAACAATTAAACAGTTTAATACTAAACGAGTTGTGGAAGTGGGACCAGAGACTGACAAAAAAATGAGACTGATAACTGAAGCTTAAAGCTTCTTACAGTCCATCAGAGTAGCTCATATTTCTCTTACATTTGCACTCTTGCTTCTCTTAAACATCTAAGTGTTTCCAAAGTGGACACCAGAGGCTGTAATTGAAAGCTACAGAACCAGCAAATATGAGTATCTAATAGCTGGTGTCCTTCTCCCTTTTCTCCCCTATTACATATTGCCTTATGAAACAGTGGCAATGAACAAAAGACCACATAACTCCCTTTTTATTTCCCAAACTCATCCTTAGATGTATGTTTTCTCACCCTCCCAACAAACTGTTACGGATTTTAGGACTGGTTTGCTTGTCTTTTTCACTGGCAGCTCTTGCAGCTCTCATTAGTACAAGAAAGTCTAATTGTGCTGGGCAGCTCTGTCTTGGCAAGAAACTTACAAATTATACGTTAAATGGGAAGGAATCTTGGAAAAACCTGGCACTAGACATCATCACTTCTACTCTTAGTAGGCAAGTTTTTCTCAGGTGAATGATGTGCTTTACTACTTAGCTGAAAAAATTCTGTTTGTTGGGGTTTTTAAGCCTCCTGCATTGTGATAACAATTATGGTATATAAAAATATTCTTATAACTAATCAGAAATTAGTGAGAAAATCAGTATGAAATTTAAAGACAGATTAATACAATAGAGAACCAAGCAATTAGTTTATGCTCGATCTAGTGACTCAACATCTAGCTTGTTATGTCTGTTTATTTTTTGTATCTGTATCTTGATTCAGGAGCAGGCAGGGAATATAGCTGTACTTTTTACTTTTTCTGTAGAATTCACTTAAAGAAAAAAAGAAACAAGCCACCACCAAAACATAGGATTGCAGACTTGCCTTTTTTTTTTTCCTAAGATCATAAATTATTTAAAGTTCCTTCATCTTCAGAATGCCCAGATGAATGCATTGAAATATTCAGAGGCTAGAACTTAAAAGATTATAACGGTGATTCAATAATTCTTGCCAACAACTGAAATAATAATAATGCTCTTTTCTTTCTATTTAAACTGTGAGGAATTAATTTTTTCTCTCTTCTTTTCCCCCTGTATCAACAAAACATTTAAGATATATCAGTATTAAATGAAAGGAGATAAATATAGCTGAAATGCAAATATATGTTATCAGTCCATTTTTATTTTCCTTGGAAATCCTCTTTTGCTTTTTCCACTCAGTTCTCTACACTTGAAAAAGCAATCTTGCTTTATGTCTACACCGGTAATTAAGTCAGGTATTCATATTTTTTCTGTTACTACTTTTCTTGGTGCTTATTCAAGAACTTTGTTTGCAAAGTTGAATATACAAGGTTTCCTTTCAGCACTTGCATTGATTTTCTTTTAACAGACAACAATCTGTACATAACATGGAAAAAATAACATGCAGCCAGTACTTAAATGGCAAAATCAACATTCTCATTCTTCTTCTAATGACCACTATAAGCAAGCCAAGATCCAACAATACACCAACAGGAGAGTCCTTTATTTCTCAAGTATCAATGATACGGTCACTGGTTAAATACAACAGATGGCATTCCCCTCCCCTCCCCCCCCACCCCCCCCCCCCCCGCCCTGCACCTAAAAAATTAAGAAACAGATTCAAATGGAAGCTCTTCAGCTTTTTTTTTCTTTCCTTAGTAGGCTTTTCAGCATACATGAGTTACCTGAATTCACGTGCCTGTTCAAAAATGGGCTGCAAACACATTAATCCAGCAAGGCATGGAAAATAAATCTTAATCATCAATTAAGATTGTCACTATAGTCCAGGTAGTTGAGATATGGATATGCATCTCAACACTCTGTGCATAACCTGGCAGGAATACAAATGACAATGTATCATAACATTTTGTGTATGCACCTTTAAAAGTTATTGTGTCACACCCTTCTGTGTGAAGTTGTGTAAAATTAGTCCAGAGGTGCAATGTGTGTGGATGGAGAGGAAGTTATCAGAAAATAGCTGAAAGGAGGGTAAATTATACACTGAGAGACAGTGTTTAAAAGCTTTCTAAGGTCTGATAAGCTCTGCAGACTGACTGTCTGGCTAAACCTGCAAAAATGGACAAAACACAAAAAGTCTGCTGAGTCTGCCTGAAGCCACCAGTACACAGTAGCACCAACAGTGGGTTGTGCCACTCAGGCCACATCCAAGAACATGGTGGCTGCTGTACCCAAACAAAGATGCTGATGTTATATACTAGGCCCCTCAAGTGTCTTCCACACCTACCTAGAAGCTGCTGGCATCACTGCGGCTGTCCATGTGGTGGGCCTCCCAGCTTTGCTCCATCCATATTACTGTGGTTCATCCCGTGCGAGTATGTGTAGAAGTGAACTGTTTGGGGGAGTAAGTGGATGTATCGTTATCTGTAATTAATAATAAAAGCTGTATTCTATTAATAATACCAACTTAATTAATAAAAGGTCTAAATAATTAGTAGTCGCGATCTGTCTCACCCAGCTTGGTCCCCTACCAGGAAAACAGAATTTACAATACCTGAATATTTGTTCTACGTGGAAAACATGTCGGATGAACCACTCAGTACAAGGTCTGTTACGTGGTTGCAGAGAAGACCCCCTTCTCACTGAAGCAACCTCATTTCCTGAACATACCCATCCATTATCGTCCACCAGCAATAAACACCTTACAATTTCTTTTTATTAATATCTTTACGTTTAAACGGGTCATATACTTTTGTGTTTTGACAGTGCAAAGGATTCTGATTTGGTGGTTTTTTTTATCTTTTTAAATCTTAACTGGAATCAGAAGGCTGGATCATCAGTCGACATAACGCATTATCATTAACTTCATGAAGCAATTTCTCTTGTACAATTTTTCTAATGCAGACATTCTAGCTTTTAGTTTAATTGGATTTGTTGATAAATCTGTCATGACATGCTTTCTATATATGATCTTTCTAAAAAAATTATTTCTACAGGATAAAATTCACTCCATGAATAGGATTAGAACAAGGCTTGTACATTGTTTAATCATGTATTGAAATTCGTTTCTAATAAGCTGTAGGAATGACTTAGATTGGCCTTCTGTTCATTTATGACTTTCCCATTAACATTTGCAAAATAGGCAATGAGAAAAAAACATATGTTGAAATCACACATTTTAACAAATGTTTTCATGAAATATTACCAACTTTTTTCATTACTGAACATGGAATATTCTCATTTAATCAATGAATCCAGTAAACAAATGGACTATTGCCTGCAGTACCGTTTGTATTAGAATTTCAGTTTCTACGCTTGTCCCCAAGGCCAAGAAAGAGCATGACTTTATGTTGCCAATGTGCTGTGTTTCATCAGGTTGTGTCTTAGTATATACATGTTACTTTGGATCTAAGCAGATGTGACAGAAGGTAACAGACTACACTGTGGAGCTGCAATGTCAGCCTGTGCACCAGAAAGATTAGAAAATGCAGTGCTGTAAGCACGTTGACTGGAAAGCAGAAAACAAACACAGTAACATATAATTTTCTGACAGGAAGTCAAATAATTGGAGCGCACACACTCCTTCATTGCAAACCCCCCTGTTACTACCATGAGAATAATAATGGTTTGCTTTTCCTTTTGGTTTGGCAGCAAGTGATTATCACCTTCATCAGAACTGAAGCAGACAGTGAGTATATTGTATATAGAGGGAAAAGGAAATAGTGACTAGGTGCTACTGGATTTAACACATTTTATTACTGCATGCAGTTATACGGATTTAAGAAGTGGAATCAATTTTCCCTTTCTGAATTCTGATTGCAATTTTTAAATTTATATTTTTAAATGAGAATGCTATTGTCTTCCTTTGGTATATTTCTTGATAATAAGACTGCCTTGGTTATTACAGTGCTATGTTTCATATCTCTTTGACCACAATACAAGATGTTCCATTTACTTAAAGCTTTCTTGATATTATCAGACCAAGAAAATTTACCTCAGTAGCCATAAAAGCCGTTCCAGGAATAAGACTTGATCCTGCACTCAATTATCTGTCCACATTCCATCAAACATCTGTGAAGAGGTTAAACAAAATATAAGGACACCCAGGCCTTAGATTAACCAGCAAATGTTATCTGCGAATTGACTTTTTTCTTTCCCCTTAATATAACAAAAAATAATGCTGGCAAGTCTCTTGGCTGTATCAAAACTAGGATCACCCTTATGATTGCCAAACTGTCTTACAAGCTCAATTATCAGTCATTTTAATTTCACTGTATTTCACAAAAAATGCAGAGGAGGACTCACAGCTCAGAAGAGGATGCAATATTGGTGTGGTCATGCAGAACAGCACATTCCTTAAAAGTTATTAAAGCCAGTCAGTGGGAGAAGGGAAATAAAATTAGGTCATCTTAATTCAAAACCCTATTTTATTTTCATTATCATTTGGCTTTTGGTAATCATCAGCCTTATCGAACCATCATATTTACATCGTCTCTCTCCCTTGATAATTATGTTTTCATAAACAAGCAAAAGTTTACCTTTGGAACTTTTTAACTAGCCAGCTTCTCTCTCAAACTTTTCAAGTAGACTTTTTTCAATTAAATGTCTGTTTGACATTGAGTAATTTGGAGACAAACATAATTAGTTACTATACTTCAGTAATTTGGAGACACACATAACAAGTTACCATACCTTCTTATGTTATCAAATGAAGAACTATATGTTAAAATTATTATGGAAGATGAGACCTCCAATTATGAACCTGATGACTGTGGCTCCTTCAGCATGCTGTCTATTCATGACATTTTCTAAGAACCTTTCAGTGTAGCCTGAAACTAAAACGGAAAATTATCTTTTCACAGTAGTAGTTCAGCTAGGTATGCCCACTAGCATCTGTAAGCACACTAATGTACATGGAAAGCACAAGTGACAGTGAGAGAGAGCCTAAGTGCCTGAGTAAGTGGAAATACAGTGAATAACCTTAAGGATTAAAGTGCATCAGATCCTTATAGCAAGTGACACAGGCCTGCTGTCAGTTACAGAAAAAATACCTCTGTTCCTTTCATGAAGTATCTCTCTCTGTGAGGTTTCAAGGACAAAATGAAGAGGGTTTGGGTTGGGTTGTTTGGTCGGTGTTTTTTTTTTTCCCATCCAGTTTTTAATATACTGGCATGAATAAAACCCAGGCTGCAGGGATTTTTGACCTACAAGCATCTTGCTGTTGTTTTGGTGCACGATAAAATCCCAACACTACAATCCCCACTTGGGGTACACATTAATAGGTGATACACCCGAAATAAAGGCACCTGTTAGGCAAAAGAGTTCACAAGTTTGTTGGCTTAACATAGCTTTGGGGGAAGGAAAAAATGAAAAGCGGACAGGAAGATCTAAGCAATATGAAGAAATTGAGAGCTAGTACAAGGAAAAGCAATGCGAGAGAATTCAAAAGAGAAAGAAAGACCAACACTAACCAACTCTTGATGTTTCCCTCACCAGTAGAGAATTTTGTGTGGTTATTCATAAATATTAGCAAGGAAACAACTGACTTAATAATGCTATTTCTTTTTAGAAGAAGGATTTTGTGGCATGCTTTGCCCCATTCTCCCCAAACATACAACCCTTTCTGGACATAAGGAGTAAAATTGTTAATATCTGCATTCCAGGATGCTTTAAAAAGGAGTGGTTTTTCAGAAATATTTTACCTTCTGCCAAAGAAAAGTCAATTCTGACTTTGGGTCACGAGGCAAATTTTTCTAAAATCTGGGCTCCTATTTAAATGCAATATTACCTCTGTGGAATAGGTAACTTATTTAAATTAGATAGCTCAGGAAATGTCTTTTATAATGATTTAAAAAAAACCAAAACTTTTACCATCTTAACCTCCACATTGATGCAGAGCTTATTCTAATTTACCTTTACCTCAAGTGTTAAAAGGATCTGGCAAAAAATAAAATTACTTTTTGAGAAGCTGCCCTCCCCCTCCCTTAACCGTGGATACCAATGTCCACTAGGTCTGCTTGTTTCTGAGACAGAAAGCCAAAACATGTAGGAAAAAATAATCTACTTTTGCTTTTTCCTATAATTCTAGCCTTTTGCTTAATTACAAAAAGACAGACAGCTAGGCTCATGGACTACTCCTGTACAAACTCATCCTTTATGCATCGCTATTTACAAATTAAAACAAGAAGTGGTTTAGATCTGGAGGTTTAACTTACCTAAACATGACACAAAGCTTCAAATGTCAGGTGTGTTACACTGGTTCAGCTTGCTGTTGGGACCACTAGCCAAGGTTTTACAGAAGACGATGCAGGTCAGAAACTTCATCTTGATGGAAGAAGCACTTTCATATCCAGGGTGCTGAAATCCAGGGCCGAGACCAGCAGAGGACTTGTGTGTCAGCCACTGGCTCAGGCTCTTCAATGCATATGCCTGTATTTTCCAATCTTGACCAATCTGCATGCTAGACGCCAACTGAAATCCAGAGTCTAGAACTCCAGCTTTGCAGCCAACCTCAATTTAAGCGGGCTGATGCAGAGCCAGGCTTTGTACGCACAGCCTCAACACATAGCAGGACAGAGTCATAATTCCCAGTGACTGTGAGAAAGCCGAACAATTGTGTCACAGACTCAATTTCTTGTACAGTGGGTTTTGTACAGCAGAGTACACTGCTGTCAAATGAATAGCAGCCTTATGTTTCTCAGTAGTGCTGGCAAGATGGGAGAGGGCTGAAATATGTTGTCTTCCTGAATGTTCAGGGCATGCCTAAGGTGCTGCTCAGGAGTAGCAGGAGGCTGGCTGGGGAGATTCTGGTTGACATCTAGTTTGATGACAGGAGGTTCTTGTGGAGAGTTGCTTTCTGTACTTGGCTTCCTATGAAGAAAACTTGCTTAAGGATGCAACTATACATTCCTGGTGAGGTTAGGAAGGACCAAGGAGAAAGGCATGTGTCCGAAGACAGCTCTTTACCACTGTAAGAGAAAAGATTCCTTAACTGCAACATCACTGTAGCACTTAAATTTAGTGCAGCTATTGTAATGCAGTTATTGTAGGTACAAGGAGCTATCTACCTTTATCCAAAAGGGCAGAAGAAATTCCATATAATGCAGACAATGTAAAGAATAGATTATGAGTTTATAGCAAGTTAGTCATCTGCCTGTGAATCTCATCCAAGCTGTGAATTTAAAGCATATTCTACTGAAATACTTTGTGGCAAGTAACCTTTTGATACCATTCAGAAAAGAATACTTTCCATCATTCTTATTTTTTTGTTAAAAATATTTCTTTGTGGCTTGCTTTTCCCACACAGAGATCACAATGAAAACAAGCAAAAACACATGCATAAAACTTGCCTGACTCAAAGCTTGCTCTTTGTGTCCAGCAGGCAGTGGTACATCAGGGAAGCTGGAGCCTAAGACCAAATATTGACCATTTTTAGCACGTGGAGATTCACCTGGTTGGTGTTTGCCATGTGTTGTCCCTTCTCCACTTCTTTCATACAGTCCTGGACTATAGCAAGTGTCTTAATCACTTCTTATATAAATGGCCAAAGATAACTGCAATAAGTAGGGTGTATTTGCTCCTGTGATGCCGCTGAACTACTTCAGCTACCTGAGATGGAGACCCAGAATCCCTCAGAAGGCTGCCTTACCTCTTCCATTTAGTCCTTGAAACAAAACCAGAATCAGTCTTTCAGTTAGGTTATTTTTCAATTACACTGCAATGCAGCAAGACTCCTCTAGAAGTCTTATACATCTCTGAACATTCCAATGACTCTGGAGTTATTTTTTTAACGTATGTGTCCATGCTTGTTTTGCCTTTCTTCAGCGGCTATGCAATGGCTTGGTTTCATTTTTGAAAAAGTGTAAGAAATTACCTAGGCTTCAAGACAAAAATTTTCAGAGTTGGGGTTTTTATCATTTAAACATTGATATCACCAGCTGCACACAAAGTATTCAGAATCCTTTCACAGAGTCGGCTGAAAGCAAAGAAAAATATTTTTCACAGTATTGCTATCAATTAATGCTCTTGCCTCGTCCAACAGCAAGCTCATGCCTTTGGTCTTGTCCTGTCCCAAACAGATTTGTTCACTGTCAGCCTCAAACAGAAACAAAGACTGTCTTCCACGCATTGATCTCAGTTATGTTGTTGTGTAAATCATGATCAACATTCTTAACGTAAGAATGTAAGCTATACTGGAGAAAGTAGAAGCTTCATGGGAAAGATATACCTAGTATTTTGTCCCTAGATGTAAGGTCGACTTGTTTTGGTTGCTTGCTCCAGCCCTGTAAAGCACAGTAAATACTTTGTGTAGGACAAAGTTATTAACTGGCTCCATTTACTGTCTGAGTAGGCAACAACAAGGTCTGGGTATGTGCAAGGCCAGTCTCTGCACTTAATGAAAAAATCCAAGAGCTTCAGCAAGTATGATGGGTAAGTCCTAAAGAGATTGTTTTCCTTATTCCTTGATTTCACTTAACAAAGACAGAGAAACAAGAACAAGCACATTCTGCTGAGCATTTCTTTCTCTTATGTAAGTGGTTCCAATTCCTCCATTTCTAAAATGAGGAGACACAAAATGGAAGAAGCTCTGCAAATATATTATCTAATATTTCATGCTTGTCCACAGAATGTCACTGTACATCTGTTCTTGTTTCCTCTGTTAATTTAATGATGTCCATGACACCTTCAGGGCACAAGGTAGCAGAAGCCTAATGAAAGCTCTTCTGAACAATTTCACTCACCTATTGTCTCCTGACACATCCAAACAGCCTTATAGCCAAACTGGAGCTCATGCTGGTCTTTTAGGGTAGTAAGAAAGTAGTCATGGGCATTTTAGTATTTTGAGATATATATACACACACACTTAGCATCTCAGATATATGTGTGTATATATGTTATACAAATATTAACATTCTTTTTAAAAAATATTAACACATTAGGTGCCTGAGTGTCACAGTAGTAACAGGAGCATTAGATTTAACTAGGTAGCAAAAACAGAAACTGGTATCTGGTCAAATAGCTTCCAAAGCTGAGCTTAATTGACTTATTAAGTCAAGGAGATGAAGAAAACAAATTTTTTCAGACATCAGTTTAAGTGAACACTGAATAAGTTATTAAAAATAACTTTGAGAATCAAATAATTAGACACAATACACGAAGTCAATAATGTGGGATCATCAGCAAAAGAAAAATGTATGAACAATAGAACAGTATTATACTTCTAGTTCTACTTAGCTGCAGAGAGTTCCTGTGTATCCATCAGATTAATTGTTTATTCCAGTTATTACATTCATTCAAATGTATGAGAAAGCAAACCATTGATTTACTGCCGTCAAGGAGTACTTAGTGCAGCAGTTTAAACAGAGCATGGCTGTCTCCATATATAATTCATGTTTATTATAAATGTAAAGGAGAAGGAAAACGCTACAAGAGTATGTGTAGGCTCAGCTATGTAAATTCTTGTTTTCTGAATGTAATAAATACAATGTTTACCTGTAGAAATAATCAAACAGAAATTTCCTGCACTGAATAGATTATTTCCAGAAGGAGACACAGTGTTATTAAAAGCATTCTCCAAACATTGATTGCTTCATTCTAAAGCACATCATTTGCTATTTAAAAGCTGTCTGGATTTGCTGCTTTGTTCTTAATATGCTTGACACATATGCCTCACAAATCTTCAAATGCATCTAAAACATGTCCTGGATTATTTTTTTCTGGGATAGCACTGATTTGGAGAATGCACAATGGTGCAATCTTTCCCTTCTCTCTCAGAACCCCTCTCTTTGCTTATTGAGGTGGTTGTAATTCAAATAACGTTTAGATATAAAAAGGGCATTCAGATTCTGTCACTCTCACAGACCCAACTGCAAGGCTGAGTTATATTTTGGATTCAGGCTAGTAATATATCTGTGGTTATGTCAAGTCTTCTTTAGAATTTTGAACTCGTGATTCATTTCATTTCATTAGCTCATGTTTTCTCTTTTCCCAGCTGCAAGTACCGTATTGTAGCAATGAACTCTCTCTCCTTCCAGGAGCCTGTGGTTTCACTGTATAGCCCCCTCTTCTTTCTTACCCTAAATAAAAAGTAGAAAATCACTTGGGCTTTGTTCCTCAATTAGATATTCACCATGTAACTCTGACATAGGAAAAGTAAAGTTCTAGGTGCACATTTCTAATTAAAATACCATTCCAATTACTAACTTGAAATCAGAATCCTACTGTGCAGTGGTTTATTATGAAATGTATCTGCAGAAAGCAACACAGGGCAATGCATAGCCCCCTTTTTTTCAGTGACTTCAGCAAAGTAAATAGGCCCAGAACACCAAGCTACTCAGATATAGCATATCAGAGTGAATGAGAGTGTATATAAGTCCCTTGAAAGCATAATAATGATATGGTCACCATTTTCATTCCAAACTCCAGCACCAGCTATTTAAAAAATAATAATAATAAAAAAATTACAACCAAGAACTTGGAATTAGCACAAAGCTGCAGCTTATTTACAGATGTTGTCACATCATGTCTATATATAAAAAAAAAAACACATCCCAAAGTAAATAACTTCCACTGCCTAAAACACAGAAACCCATTTAGAACATAGAGAACAACCAACCAGAAATCCTAAATATTTTGGGTAACAGAAGTGACCAACCACCATCCAAACAACACTGTAGATAGGCTGTGTGCTTTTAGAGAAATATAGTCGCTGTGTTAATTCTTGTCTGTTTCTTTGCCTGTGAGGACTTCAAAAAATAATAAATCTGATCTTGAAATAAATAAGGTTTGAACTTTTCTTATACTTTATTATAATTCTTAGCAGATTAGACTTGGTAAGACTCTTAGCATTTTAAATCTTAAAATATAGTCTTTAAATAAGCTTGTCTTTGCTGACCTGTCACCTTTAAGTTATTTGCAGAGAACTTTGATTAAGTAGCATTAACTAAGTCTTCTCCTTTTAAATGATTTGAAAAATTCAACTTTAAATAGGTCACTTTAAAAAAAAAAAAAAACCACCTTCCTGAGCTACTTTCCTCAAGTCTTTCTCATACAGATTGTCTTAATAGGTAAAATGCTGTCTGCATTTGCTAGAGGTTGCACCCTTTGCTGCTAATGAAGTCGGCATTTTAAGTTAGACAGATTCCTACAGAGACCTCAGAGCTTTCACGTGGGACCTGTCTCTGGAAATTTTATAATATTTTATAAGGAGAGCCTTCCTCACTCCTACAGTCACCAAAAAATCTTGAGTTCTGCAATCCTATTTAATCATTGATTGATGTAGCCCTCCTCAGCTGTGGACTGTGCTGAGAGATCTAACGTTTATCTTTCTTATTTGAAAGTAAGAATTTCCTGTTTTATCAAAATACATCTCTGACTCTCTCTCTCTAAAAGTATTTCTTTTCTGTATGAAGAAACTAAAGCTCTGTTTTTGTGTTTTCCAGTTGTGGCTGGGCTGAATATCTAGTTAAGTCTCATAATTATGACAACATAGAATCACAGAATCATTTAAGTTGGAAAATACCTTTGAGATCATCACATACAACCATTAACCCAGCACTGCCAAGCCCACCACTAAAATTCGTCCCTAAGCACCACATCTATGTGTTTTTTAAACACCCCCAGGGAAGGTGATTCCACCCCCTCCCTGGGCAGCCCGTCCCAGCGCCTGACCACCCTTTCGGTGAGGACTTGTCCCTAATCCCCGATCCAACCCTCCCCTGGGCACCTCGAGGCCGTTTCCCCTTGTCCTGTCGCTTGTTCCCTGGGAGCAGAGACCGACCCCCCCTGCCCACAGCCCCTGTCAGGGAGCTGCAGAGAGCGATCGGGCCCCCCTGAGCCCCCTCTTCTCCAGGCTGAACCCCCCAGCTCCCCCAGCCGCCCCCCCCAGCCTTGTGCCGCAGCCCCTTCCCCAGCTCCGTGCCCGTCCCTGGACACGCTCCAGCCCCTCAGGGTCTGTCTGGGGGTGAGGGGCCCAGAGCTGAGCCCAGCGTTCCAGGGGCGGCCGCACCAGTGCCGGGCACGGGGGGACGGGCGCTGCCCTGGCCCTGCTGGCCGCGCTGCTTCAGACACGAGCCAGGGCGCTGCTGGCCCCCGTGGCCACCTGGGCACCCTGCTGGCTCCTGCCCAGCCGGCCCTTGCCCAGCCCCCAGCCCCTTTCCCGCCGGGCGGTTCCCAGCCCCAGCCCCAGCCCGCGGCGCTGGGGGGGCTGTTGTGCCCCACGGGCAGGGCCCGGCGCGGGGCCGGGTTGAGCCTCATACAAGTGGCCTCGGCCCCTCGGCCCGGCCTGCCCGGCCCCCCCTGCAGAGTCCTCCAGCCCCCCAGCAGGGCCGACTCGATCCCCTCGCCCAGATGGTCAATAAAGACACTGACCGGTGCTGGCCCCAGCACGGAGCCCTGGGGAGCTCCACTCGTGCCCGGCGCCAGTGGGATGCAGCTCCGTTCCCCAACGCTCTGGGCTCGGCCCCCAGCTGGCTTCTAACCCAGCACAGAGCACACCTGTCCCAGCCATGAGCAGCCACTTTCTGCTGGAGATGCTGTGGGAGATGGTGTCAAAGGCTTTACTAAGGTCCAGGAAGACAACTTGCACAGCCTTTCCCTCATCCACAAGGAGCGTCACCTTGTCACAGAAGATCAGGTTTGTCAAGCAGGACCTGCCTTTCATAACCCCATGCTGGCTGGCCTCATCCCCTGGTTGTCCTGCACATGCCATGTGATGGCATTCAGGGTGATCTGCTCCGTAACATTCCCTGGTCCAAGGACAGGCTGACAGGCCTGTAGTTCCCCAGATCCTCCTTCCTGTTCTTGTGGGCGAGTGTCACACTGGCCTAACTTCCAGTCTTCTGAGACCACTCCAGTTTGCCAGGTCTGCTGATAAACCATGGAAATGTTCTTGGCAACCTCCTCTGCCGGCTCCCTCAGTACCCTCAGGTGGATCCCATCCAGCCTCATAGTCTTGTACAGGTCTCAGTGGAGCAGCAGGTCACTGACCGTTTCCTCCAGGACTGTGGGGGCTTTATTGTGCTCCTCCTCATCCCTGTCTTCCAGCCTCGGGGACTGAGTATCCTGAGGGAAATTGGTCTCACTATTAAAGACTGAGGCAAGGAAAGCATGTCAAGTCACTTTCAATAGTCAGTCACCATTGACAGACTTCAGTCACTACTAAGGAAAGCAAATATTTATAGATTTTTTAAAGTAATATCTAAAATCAGGCACCTGCTCTGACAAACCAGTGACCTAGAATTGAATGGCTTTTGTGATACTGGTAACTCCCTTAGTCCCAGGATCTCCTGAGAACTAGCTGTTAACAAGGGAAGACTGAGTGATACACACTCTCATTACCAAATACTTTCTCTTACCTTTGAGAACTGCATATACAGCTAAAATTTGCCAATCCAGTTTATGTGGCTGGTACATCACACTTCATTCTGTTAGGTCATGCATTGGGAGGTAACCTACAGCAAAGGCAAAGCGACTAGACATATTTACTTACCAATAAAAACACCCTTCTTCTTGGAATATTTTCAGCTGACCTTTCTGGTCTTGTTAACTCAAGAAGAGGATGTTACTAAGATTGTTTCAGATGCAATCATTGCTTAAACATGACATTTAGGACTTACTTAGAGGTGGGATGCAGTAAGGCACGTTTTTCCAATCAGTGAGCAGTGTCTTACATTTCACCCTATGCTCCTTATCCTCAGCTGTTCCTAAACTCATCTCATACACAAGAACCTCTGTAGAGGATGCAGCAAATTTTCAGCCTGTAGGAAGTTTGAGCATTTAAGAAGAATAGCATAGCACTAATAAAATCTAAACACTTATAGTCAAATCTTATTCCTGATGCTGCTAAATGGGAACTTACAGCTTAACATAATAGGCAATTTAGCATATAAATGTGCCCCATAAAAGCAGGATGTTGGCAGTGCAAAACTATAAATGTTAACCTTTGGGCAAGCTGTTACAAATGTGCTACAGGCTCTTGCAATTTTAATGAACTTGTTTGCACATATGAAGTTTATTTTGTACTAAGCACTAGGGTATGCACACCCAGTAATAGGAACACCTTCAGAAATTCAGACTTGTAGGAGCTGATCATTAAGGTCTGGCCTAACATATTTGTTAGCTAGCATTTCAGTGGTTTTTTTTTTTTTTTTGGTAGCCTTGCCGTTCTGAAGCTATGTCCTTCTCATCTGTTAACAGAGGTTTATACCAGTAGACAATGACAATGACTTTTTTACCCTCAGAAGTGTGACTGAGAAACAATATGTCACTTTCCTAACACTGTTAAAGAATACAGGAAGTATTTTATAACTACAAGGGTTTGTGGTCAAGGCTTATATCCTGGACAAGTACTGATGTAAATGAATGTTTGATTATAAGTTTTTGGTGTAGATGGTGGAGGAGCAAAGATGGTAAGGTGTGGACCTTGTGCTCACATAGAAGGACTGGTTAGAGATGTGAAGGCTGGGGATGTCTTAAGGGCGAGTGCCAAGAGGACAGGGCCAGGCTCTTGTCAGTGGTGCCCAGCGACAGGACAAGGGGCAATGGGCACAAACTTCAACATGGGAAGTTCCACTTGAATATGAGGAAGAACTTCATTACTTTGAGGGTGACAGAGCTCTGGAACAGGCTGCCCAGAGAGGCTGTGGAATCTCCTCTGCAGATATTCAAAACTCACCTGGATGTGACTCTGCAAGCTGCCCCAGGTGCCCCTGCTTTAGTGGTGGGCTGGACTAGATGATCTCCAGAGGTCCCTTCCAACCCCGACCATCCTGTGATGCTGTAATGTGATATTCCCGAGTCATTATTCCATTATTTCTGGCAAGTTCCTGGAAAGGCAGAGGATGTTGAAAATGTAAGAAAGCTATAGTAATTTCAAATCTAAATCAGGGCTAATAGTTATCTTACAAACTACTAGGCTCCTGTGACCTTTTGCTGAAAGTAATTTGGGTTTGATGAATCAATGTCTGTGCACCCTCAAAATCAGATAATCCTGTAGAGCATCCAAATATAGTTGCTCCATTTCAGGAAAGTGCTTGCAAAACCACACATTTTCAGACAGCTTTGCTGGTCACGAACATAATACTCATGATCCAGCCTTGATGGTGAGCATGTTTTCAGTCCAAGTCTCTCACATTGTTTGGCTTTGGTAGGCCACTTCTTTCCAAAGCAGAAATTATTCAGAACTATTCTTTCAAGCTAAATGTGTGAAAGATGAATCATAGAAAAAGATATTTCACTCCTATCTGACTTCACTGCCATATTTTCTTCACCTTACACCCTATGATTGCCTCAGCAAAATATCAAGTTTTCAGTTTGCATTCACACTGTTTAATAACATGATGTCTACTGAAACATGGATAATTAAGAACCTTTTTACTTGCTTATTCCTTCATGTAAAGAAAAGGAGCTCAAAGAACTTTCTTTTTATTTGGCTATGAGGTTCTTTTTCCTTGGTTAACAACCATAACTGCCAACAAAGCATGGATCTAGGTTGTAAAGAGAATTCATGCAGAGACAAAAAAGTACTTATCAGGTATTTCTTGTCTTTCTAACTACTCATTTTATTCCTCATTGTGAATATATGTATCTGTGCACACACAGGTAACAATCTGGAGACTCATTAAGAAGTAAGGCAAGAAGAAAATGAGAAGTTACATAATAGCTTACATTAATATAAAGCTTGAAATATTATACGCATGTATTTAATGGAAAGTTAAAACATGAAAGAGAGAGAGAAAATGTAGGTATTGCAAAGCCACTGGGAGCTTGCATTTTTAGAGGCACACCCAGTGAGAAAAGTTTCTCTAATATTATCCTTCAGTATTGTTGTGGTTTA
The DNA here is from genome assembly GCF_017639655.2 of Falco naumanni. NCBI lineage: Eukaryota > Metazoa > Chordata > Aves > Falconiformes > Falconidae > Falco > Falco naumanni. The sequence goes on from NC_054067.1 coordinate 18,384,837, forward strand.
ATCCCAGCCGGCAACTAAGCACCACACAGCCACTCTCTCACTGTCCCCACAGTGGGAAGGGGGAGAGGATCGGAAGAGTAAAAGTTAGGAGATAAAGACATTGGAAAAGGTAAAGCAAAAGCCAGGCACGCAAGCAAAATGAAACAAGAAGTTAATTCACTACTTCCCTTTGGCAGGCGGTTCAGCCACCCCCAGGGAAGCAGGGCTCCATCAAGCATAATGGTTACCTGGGAAGACAAATGCCATAATGCCAAATGCCACCCCTACCCCCCTTCTTCTTCCCCCAGCTTACTTACTCAGCATGGCATCATATGGTAGGGAATACACCTTGGCCAGTTGGGGTCAGCTGTCCTGGCTGGGTCCCCTCCCAATTTCTGTGCCCCTCCAGCCCTCTTGCTGATAGGACCTGAGAAACTGGAAAGCCCTTGACTTGGTATAAACATTGCTTAGCAACAACCAAAACCATCAGTGTGCCATCAACACTGTTCTCACACCAAATCCAAACCACACCACTGCACCAGCTACTAAGACGACAATTAACTCTATCCTAGCTGAAACCACGACAAATATGCAGTGTAGTGCACTTAGTTTGGATCCAAAAATATCAAAAAATATTCCACTTCATGTTTATTTACATATAAGCTCAGAATAAGTGTTTCATGTACAGGTCCCCATAAGGACAGAACAACTTGTCTTTACACATCTCTTTCCCAGTATGGATCTTTTGAAAATTTGCTGAAGTTCTCAAAAGGTCTATGTTACGTTTTTTTGCGTTTCACTGTAAGAAAGATGTATCAGGTCATGCTTCCTAGTTCAAGCAAGCAAACAGTCAGGAATCATCTTCAGTCTCCACCCGAGCAAAACTAAAAATTACCCCTCAGAAAATTAAACTTTGCATTGCTTTAAAATCATGCACTGGCTACCTTACAGCAGTTCTACTGGTAGAATTCCATTGTTTTGCAGCACTGTTGCCCTCCGAACAAGAAAGGTTGCTTCTTTTAGAGGAAGAACTCATCTGCTAAGACTCTCAGTTATTCATCTGTGCTTAGGTAATGGGCTAGGAGACCCACACTGGGTAGGGGAGCAGAAGTGTCTGCTACAGACATAACTTACTTTTTCCTCACTTAAAAACACAAACAAACCTTTAGTTAAGATGCAAATCCCTGTAATAGTAGAAACAAGCAGTATAATCATTAGGATTCCTGTATGTTCCATACTGTAGTCCTTGCTTTTTAATGCTGGTCTCGATGAGAGCACACAAAGAGGTTGAAGTATATCACAAGCAAGAATAAACACGAGTAAATTGAAAATACAGCCATTTCATATTTCTTATCTTGTTATAAAAGAACCTGCTGGCCTATCAGTTAGCTAAGGATTAATTTCATTGACTAGCTTTCCTGGAAGCCTGGTCAAATAGTTTATAGTGGATCAGTTCAGGTTGACTGGTATGCACAGCCTGTAATGTTTTAATAAAAAAAATATTCTTTCCCTTAGGTATAAGTGCAGTACAATCAGGAGGTAAGAGTGCTCTTCGTGTATCTATTCCAAAGGTAACTTCCATCTAGCACATTCATGTAGCAATAATTCTGTGGTCTTGGCAGCAAAAGGTTCACTCTGAGTTGTAAAGGCCTGCAGAGATCCTAAGTACATACTCAGAGCATCACTTTTACAACCACCCTCTGTGTGTTTTTGTGACTGACTTACTGTCACATCCCCCTAGCTGCACATTGCTTATTTCATCTGAAAAATAGCACAGTAGTTGTTTTAATTGTGGAAGTATCCCATTACTTTTAAACAGTCCACTTATTTAAACTAAATATTTTGTATAAAGCGAGATTGCAGAAGACACAATATTTGTATTGTGCTTCTACCTGAGTTATCTGAAAGAAAATGAGTAATTAGAAACCAAAACAAAAACGTGTTTGAAAACTGAAAATCAGAGGTTCATTCATTTAAAAATTCATCTTCATTAGTTTAAGAATTATTTGAGAGTCGTACAATTAATTTGAATTAATATCATACCCTACTATGTATGAGCAGCATTTAAAACAAAGGTCTAAAAGGTGGAACATTTTAGATTCGAATTTTAAAAACAAAACTTACCTGCATGTTTGGTTGGTTTTGTTGCTCTGTATTATGCTAGATTACATACTGTTAAATCTATCATTGACATTAATTTTCTGTAGAAAACAGCTAGGAAAATTATTTGCATAACTGTAAAAACAAAACTCCTTCAAGCCATTAGTATTGAAAAAATATTCATATTCATTTAAACTTGGCCTATGAAACGTACAGTAGATGCTTTCCATTTGGGATTTCTTAGTTTAACTTAATCAAATCTAATGATGCAAAGGTGATTATCTGTCTTCTAAGTTCAGGAATTTAATAAAACTGGTTACATTAGAAAGACAATTTATTATCTGTACAATGACAGAAAATGGTAAAAAAAAACAAACCAAAAAACAACAATTTGTGGTGGAACCTTCCATGCCTATTGTATTACTTGCAGTAGAGGTTAAAACTTTCATCTTCTTAGGCTTATAATTACAGAACTGAGAAATCTTGTGAACACATGAGATGGAACATGTATGATGAAATAGAGATTACACTTCATGCCTTTGTGTAGTTATATTTATATAGCAGACAGAGATTCATTCTCTTGGTGTTATTCCAGTAACGTTATGTTTTATGGTATGAAGAGTTACCCTGAAGTACAGAAGGAAAACCCTTGGGGGGTTGCATTCTCTTTCTCAGGTTGTTGCCTATTACGATCTCTTGGGAAAAACTGCTTAGTCACATTGTGGCTCCACTTATGGCAAAAGACAGATTCAGGACAGGAATATATTTCTCATTGCTCCTGTCAGTCTTGCAGAAGATATTCAGTGTCAACAGGACTTGAAGATAAGATGGAGCTTACAGACCCTTGGATGAATGGCCTAAGCAGCACAGCTTCTTCAAGCCTTATTGCCTCTGCCTTTTCTGAGTATGATTAGTATGTCAAATGAAACAAAACCCAGGCATTTTTTAGACACATATTTTCTGAAAACATCCCAGTAATAATGGGAAAAACATGCTTTTTCATTTAGTGGTTTAGGAAACCTATCACTTTCTTGCCACATTATATCTGTAGCGATTGCGCTACACTTTGCCTAAACTGTCAGGAAATTGTGAACCTGAAATACAGCAGCCTATCTTTGCCTCATATTACTATAATATTTATGGTTTTGTCTGTTTTCTTCCTATGTGCCAAAGTTTATTTCTGTCTCTGGCCCCAGCCTCTCTCATCTTTCTGACCCACGAAACGTGTCTGTTAAGATTTACAGGGAGATTGAGGACGATGCTTGACTGATCTGTCATTCAGATTTTAAAATGTATTAAATTTTGTTGATTATATGCAAAGATACTTTCTCAATTTTTTTTGCTGTCTTAGCAGAACAGATTTGGCAAAGCCTTCAAAATCTAAGGTAGCTGTCAACTGTGTAAGTTCTCATTTACCCCAAACACATCCATTCCATCTCTCACAAAATGTAGTCATTTTTCTTCACTATTAAAGCAGATTGTGTGTTTGTACGCACAAACGTAGCAGCTCTTTCATGATCTGATTATTCTATTCCATTGCAATAACTCTTTTGTATTCAAAACATGTTAGTGATAAAATACAGACAACAAATAAACTATCATACTGTATACAAGTGTGATTTCATACTGAAGTGCAGAAAAAAAGTCCTTGCAGTGGATTATACTCTAAATGATGTTACCCATTAAATTTGTGATGCCACTTGCTGAATCTTCTGTAACATTCAGCGAATCAGCCACTTCCGCTGCTGCATAAGATACAAGTTTTGACAGCATCCACCAACTCGCTTCAATCAAGATGCATCACCTTTCAAACCAGAAACATCACCTGATCGAATTAGATACATTAAGAACTGAATCTAATACATTGGATATTAGATAATACAAGATGATATTAGATAATACAAAGATATTAAATCACTTGACAAAATCAATTATAGAACAATGCAACGACATCCTTGTCTGGATTGCCTGCATCCTTAAGTCAGCTTGCTTGTGTGCGGCCTTCTTACTGGAATTTTATAATTAAGAAGGTCTTTATCCTTCAATGAGACTGACATAACTGTATGACATTTCAGAGTCATAAGGACATATTCACCTAGATATGTTCAGGAATACTGGTTAAAAAAAGTAAACTATTTTTCACTGCATAACTATTTTACTGCGAAACGCACATCAGTGACTCATTTTCTAACATAACTAGATTATTTTTTTTTCCAAAAAAAGTGCTGATAATCTGTTGCCAAGCTTTCCTATGTACTGTTTGGTACCATTCAATCACATACGTTCATTTTACTCATGCAAAAACCTCTGTAAAACTGTGCTTATCAGAAAAAGGGTTTCTGAATTTGTTTGGCTTCACTTTTATGGTCCTGTTTCAAGACTAGCATCTGTGTCTAGATATCCCAGAGTAGTGATAAATAGAGCCAAGGGTTGTTTATTACAAAGGTTTGCTATCTTGAATGTGTTGCCATCTCATTACAATGTTTCAACTTCTGCATGGCCAGGTCTCTTATTTACACTCTACTACATTCATGCACGGAACACTGATATTTAAGGTGGTAGAGAGCAGACTGAATGGACACTATTCCTAATAATTTTTAAAATTCACTGTTCATTAATTTTAACACCAGAAACTGGTTCTCTATCAAAAATTTTAAAGTATCTGATTTTAAGATTCTCAGATGAAGATGATTACAGTTATAGCCTAGAATTGAGATAAAGATTTATGACAATCTGGGTCACCTAAGCTTCTGTCAGCCAACCAATGCATACAGATGCTTTTTCCTCAGACTCCCAAAGCAAGTTTGAGGGCACTACAGAACCATAGGGACTGTCAGAAATTTCAGATGAGAAAGTACAGCATGTCTTTTTCTCTGCCCTGGTCTCTAAAACGTCATTGTGTCATTTGCGATATAAATGAAGATGACAAATTTTACCTGTATAGCTCTATACAGCCTCAATGGAATATTCACAGGTAGATAATCAGGACATACTCTGTATGCAACACTTATTTTAGCTGTACTTCCAATGAGCTCTATGAAGAACTGATTTTATTACTGTATATAACAAGCAATGAAATGATACTTAATTTCTGGAATTCCTTAAATAGATGAAGAAATTACTCCAAAAATAAAGTAAGAGCAAAATTCAAACCTGAAGTGCATCAGCTGTTTGAAGTCTGCCTGGCAGCTGATTAAAAGAGGTGTTACTTAGAAGCAGTTACTATAGCCCCTCACGTTTCACATCGCTGGCTCCCTGGATGGAGAGTGGAAGACACACTGTGCCAGCTTACAGGTGACAATGACTTGACTCAACTTCACTGGCTCCCTGGCTGGCCTCCCTGCCATTCAGAAGGATCCCAAAAGACTGAAAAAAAAAAAAAAAAAAAAAAAAAAAAAAAAAAAAAAAGAACAAACAGAAACTTATCAACAAGGTTCAAAAAGGGCAAATGCAAAGACAAGGTCCTTGGGACATCACAACCCCATGCAACAGTACTAGGAGGGCATCAGCTGGCCAGTAAGCAGCTCTGCAGAAAAGGATCTGGGGGTCCTGGTAGAAAAGTTGAAAATGATACAGCAGAGTGTCTTTGTGGCAATGAACGCTAACTTTGCATTATGCTGCATTTGCAAAAGCACAGCTAGCAGGTCAAGAGAAGCGATTACTCTCTTTTACCTGGCATTTGCCAGATCACAGTTTGCCCAGTTTTGGACTTTCAGTACCTTGTCAAACACTTTTTAATGGGAGATCTAGTAGCCACTGTAAGTTACCTAATAAGTGTTTCAGAGGGAAGATGGAGCCAGATTTTTCTCAGAGATGCACAAGGCTACTGACAACGGACATAAGTTATAGCAAAAGAAAGTTTTCATTACAGCTTAGCAAAGATTTCTTCATGCTGAAGATCAAACATTGGAACAAGGGCCCAGAGAGGCTGTGAAATCTCCATTATTGGAGACCTCACCAAGCTAAGCCTTATTTTTAAAGGGGTAGACCAGATGATATCCAAAATTCATCTCCAACCTAAAATATTATATATTTCTGTGGCTCTAGAATGTTGCATCTACAGATAATTAGTTTGCTTGTATCTCCAGCCAGAATTTTCTTATGTTTCAGATTTTTCCAGTGTTGTTTGGTTGGTTTAGGATGGGTTTTTTTTCCAGGGGAATGGGGTGCTGAGTTTTTCTGATGAAACTACCCTTAACATCTATTTCTCAAAATAAGAATCTAATGCCAGAAACATTCTTCAAAAGACACTGACTGACTGAAATTATTCCATATTACAGATTTCCAAGGAGGGTAATTCATGGCAAATATAATGTTTTCCCCATACTTCCTATAACCTATTTCTCCGAGATCCAAATAAATACTGTCAGAACAACAAATAAACTGTTCTCCCAGAGTGTGAGAAGTGCAATCTTTCCACATTATACTATCTCACTCTCTAAGGAGCGAAAAAGGATTTGCTTCAGTAAAGAAAGCACTCTGTTATACGACTTTCTCTTTTGTAGTCTCATATCTTACATTTCAATGGGTAAACTTTGCAAGTCAGATTTATATTCAAGTCTAAAGTTATATTTTGTTGCAGTAAAATCAAAGGAAGCAATGACAGATTGATCTATAGAAGAACAGGTGGGAACTGAACAGACCTTATTAATCTTTTTCTCTACTTGGTGGCACTCACGTGCCTTTAATACGCAGAGAGAACTTTACCTGTTGCATGTAAAGTTCACCTTGAATAGGACTCAGATTTCTAAGCATCAGACATAATTGTTTCTGAGTTAATAACTTGCAATTTTTTGATAATTCAGGTATTTTTGTAACATCCCCTTGTCCTCAGTGTTCTCTGTTCAGCTGAGCCACATTTAATGTGGATCTCCTTCTTACACATCTCATATTTTACATCTGAGACAGTAGGATGAACTCCCTTTGTGAAAAAGAGGCCTGCAGAACTAAAGTTGCAGACATCTCAGTCCACTGTCTATGGCATTTTAGCAATTTTACAGTCCATGATAAAGAACTTCATCTTCCTGTTGAAGCGACTTTATTTTAGGTTAAGGCATAAAACCTAATTGAGCTAAATATAGGCTAGTTTAAGCATGGCATTGAAGTCTAATGACTACAAAAGAAAGGGGAGGATCCTGTGTTCAAGCACCCACTGCTCTGTGTATTTTCCATGAAATTGTTTCATGTAAAATACAAACCATAGAGCACAGACTGGCATGCGTCTGCTGTATCTCTTAGCTGCCCACCCAAGAGACTCGACTATAAAGCTAACCTGTAAACGAGGTCAGAAACGACAGCTGACATTACAAGTATGGCACAAATATTAGTCAATTGTCATTATACATACAGTTATGACTACATAAATATAATAAAATTCAGATTATTACCAAGCAGTATCTTCACCACACCACTTATTTCCCTCTCATTAGAAGGATACTGAAGTGTTTATCTACTTAGGCACTGAAAAAACACAAGTGAAATTTTGCTGTCTTACACAAGACCCGTACAGCCATGTATATAACTGCAACATGATCGTGACGGTCAACCAGCCTTCATCCTGAGACAAAGGGAATCAAGCTGAAAGAGATGCTATGGGGATGTGGTGGCTAGGAGGAGAAATCATTCCCAAACTGTAGTGCTAGTTTGCTTCTTATACTAGATCTGCTTCTTGAACTGCTTATTCCTGCATGAAAACGCTCAGGAGCAGAACAGCGACTGGAGACCTATGTAAGTCACTGTTGTCGTCTTTCAGACAGTTTTGAAAAATGCATCTATTGGTGTTAATGCCATTAAAAGAATTTAACAAGTTAATGCAGTAAAATTTAATTATCTTGATTTGTGTGTCTCTAATTGTTGCATTTACATGATGAAAGTGCTATAAGGCTCATTATCTTAAATAAACTCCTAATTTTCTACTCACGGTTGCTAAAAGTGTTGTACCAGAATAAGCAGCACCAAAATGAACATTTCATTCACTTCTGCATGGTTATAACGCTTCAAGCTCAGAAGCTGTAACCTTCATGCCATGACTGAAAAGAAATGGTATTTTTGTAGGAGTACAAAACTGTCATCGTTACTAACAGGTCTCAGGCTTTGCCCTGAGTCTGCAAGGTGTCAGGATGAGGCAGGGCAAGCTCTGCCCAAGCTTTATGTGAACTGGCCAGAGGTTTGTTTATTCTTGATTTTGCTGCAACAGCAACTTTTCTAAAGGCCTGGTACCTACGCCTGATTTCTTTTTGGTAATCTTTGTATGGTACAGCCTTTCTTTTTGTATGGGTAATTGTAACAGGCTGTTTAGTTACTGTGTACTATTGAGATATTTACGACTGTATCCTAATGATTTTGTGTAGAGGAATACAGGCCTGATAAGGTATCCGAGGCATTAAGAAGTGGGGACACAGGATGCTGTGTATAATTGTGCAGGCTTGGGAGGACAACTGATGGGCACTGGTTGGCTCTGGACACTCTGTGGCACTGTTTCATGCAAGCTTCCAAGCTTCTACCCGTTCTTCTGGTGTTATACTCACTCTCCCACTTCCCTTTGGGTGTGTTAATGTTAATGACTTCAGTCTGGTTGGAGGATGGCATTTCATCAGCATTCCTAAGTCCTTTGCCCTGAGGAGTATGATGATGCTGATGTTGAGGGTCTCTTTTCCTTCTTTTCTTCCTTATCTATTTACCTGCTGCCACTTTTAGCTTTTTAAAGCATGTCTTCACCTCTTGCTCCTTTAACATCAACCTGCAGCTCCAAACTACAACCAAATTTATTAAGTATGGTGTGTCGTACCAACATACCTCAGCTATTTGTTTGCTCTCTTTCTACCCTTGAAAAGAGTTCTGCCCAGCCCCAGGTCTGCCTTTCTCTAACTGACCATATGATTACACGTTTCCTAAATGCAAAAATCAAGATGAGATTCTTGAACTAATTAACTGGAGCAAGAGAGGGTTATCCTTTTATTCACACACACAATATTAATTAGAGATTTTGTTTTGCAAGCCCCAGGATGAATAAATGTAATGATAACAAAAGAAATTTGATTCTATTGTGCATACGAGTCCTTCAAAGCAAAAGTCTGACTTTGAATAGATGAGAAGCCAGATTTCCTGTTCTCAGATTCCATTGGTGAAACTTCCACTTGAGGGTGTTGCATTGTAACAATTGTAGTCAATCACTCAGCAGTAGGAAATCAGTCTGAATATCTGACAAAACAAACTTACCATTTCCTAGCCACCCTTAATAGCTCGGGAGACGGCTCTGTGGTTTGCATCAATATTGCAGTTCATAAGTCTCTTTCAATAACATGCCTTTCAAGATGAGGGGTACATATTTGTTTTTCCAAACTACCATCAATCATGAACGGTCCTTCCCGTGGGACCTGAATGATGGTAAATATTAGTCAAGTGAGTGTCATTTAGTTTATTTTGTCAGAAGGTGGACACATTATTATCTTTGGTGACAGTAGCAAAGTTAAATTTAGTCCGTATTACATTTTTCAACTTCTGTAGGAGGACTGTTAGTCCAAATAAAAACATGTCTTTTTAAAAACAGGAACTGGCCTCTTGCTTTTTCTCTGTATAGCTTCTTAGTATGCTGAATTATTTCCTTTTAAAATCCATGTCATTAAACACCTATTGCACACATATGTCATAAAACCCACAGAACATGATGCAGGTTGCTGATCAAAAAAAAAAAAAAAAAAAAAAAAAGAAAGAAAAAAAAAAAAACCCAGATGTGTGTCTGTCAATCAATAAACAAAACAGATTTAACAAAAGTACTTACAGAGAATACGTTCTTACCATAGTCTGACACTTGATCTTGTTCGCCACTATTTAGCAATCATATGCTCTTACAACTTCACTAGAACAACGGAAGCCAAAACCAGTCTTAAGGCCACAACAATTGAATTTAACATGTTACACAGTAGCCAAATATCCTCATGTTGCTATCAAAACCATTAATATGCTACATGAACACACAAACAACTAAAATTCCTCATTTATTCTCCCTGCATATCAGCAGGATTAATGTCAAATACTCTTCAGCTTCCTGAATAAAAGGTTTCTTGGTTTTGATGTGACAAATGAGAAACAAATCTCAGCCTGAACTTTTTCATGAGCTGATTTTTTTTATATCATGTTTCGTATTTTTTTGACAGGCCCATGTTCCAGGTGGACCAGAGGAAATACCAGTCACCTATCCACACTGACAGAAAGGCAGCAGAAGACTATAAAACTGCACAAAATGCTAATTCTCAGTATTCTGTTCCCAACCTTGCAAAAATCAGGCTCTCCTGGCTGTGCTTTGAGTTAGAATTGTAGCCTGATTCCATTAAAATAAAACTAAGATATGTGTTAGAAGTTTTCCTGATGCTCTTTAGGATATTTCTTTTCTGGTGCTGTGGAAAGCACCTGTGGAAATAACCAATAACCCCTCTTGTTGTGGGCTATCAAGTACATGAATGCATATTATCAGGGCTGTGTAACATGGCATCCACATCTCAGAAAAACAAGCAGCAATTCCATTTGCTTTCTGTAGAGGCTAAAATCAGGTTCTCCCTGTCTGGTCTTCCGAAACGGCCAAAAGCACTATTAACATGGTTCTCTTGCTTCATTTGGGGGTTTATTAAAAAGCTATTTTCTTAAATTACACCAAAGGTCTCTAATTTTTCAGAACTGCCTAGACCTAAGCGTGGCATGAGCTAAAAATGAAATATGGAAGAAAGAAATTGTGATGCAAATTCAAATTATTAGCTCAAGATCAAAAACATTATTATTTACTGGTGTATAAGAACTTCCTTTAGTTGGAACTATGTAGTACTACTAGGAAACCATCATACATTAAACTGTGGTGGGTTGACCCTGGCTGGACATCAGGTGCCCACCAAGCTGCTCTATCACTCCCCTCCCTCAGCAGAACATGGGGGGAGAAAATAAGAGGGGAAAAAACCCACAACAAAACCCCAAACTTTTGGTCAAGATGAAGGCAGTTTAATGCAGCAGTAGCAAAAATTGCTTGCACAGAAGCAAAGGAAAACAAAAGTTGTTGTTCCCATCAGCAGGTGATGTTTGGCCACTTCCCGGGAAGCAGGCTTTGGTACACGTACTGGTTGCTCCAGAAGACAAATGTCATATAAATAACAAATGCCCCCCCTTCCACCTCCTTCCTCTTTTATATCTGAGCAGACATCACACGCTACGTAATATCCCACCGGTCACTTTGGGTCAGCCGGCCTGGCTGTGTCCCCTCCCAAGATCCTGCCCCCCACCAGCCTACCAGTGGGGGAGGGGGCAGGTTGGAGGGGCAGCCTTGGTGCTGTGCGAGCAGGGCTCAGCAGCAGCCAAACCCCTGGTGTGTATCACCACCTCTGCAGCCACCGGTACAAGCACAGCACTGTGGGGGTGCTGTGGGGCCCAGTCCAACCCAGTACACAACAGAAAAAAAAAGACCAAATCCTTCACTCTCCCAGCCTCACAAGCTGTACTCCACAAGAACATTTTAATGCAGAAAGAATTCACATCTAGAGTAGAGGAAATCAATTATTTATGCAGAGTTTTTTTCAGATCATTTTGCTGTTCTTCAGAGATGGGACTGGAATGGGAAAGAGGAATAATTTTAAGCTAAAGAGTCTTAAGGCTTCTCTGCTAGGAATTTCGAACTTTATTCATTTTCTCTTGCAAGCGATACAATTTTGCTTTGAAATAAATTACCCTCTGGTGTCATCTTCCTTCTTTGGGGAGCCTTTAAGGCAGTTCTAAGAGTCATATTCTGCATATTCAGTAGGAGGAAAAAAAAATCTAACTGTGAACTTACTAATGCTGAGAATAACACCTATAAAATGGAAAAAAAAAAAAAAAAAAGCTCATCTACTAACTATTGCCAGAGAGGTGGCTACAGCTTTCAATTCAGCCAGACTAGATAAAATCCTGTTTATGAGCTGGTTACAACCATTTGGAATAATCATAGCGGTTAGAAGAAAGAGGACTGGATGAAAACTGGGAATTTCTTTCTAACTCAATAGCAAATCTCATCCTACCATTCTGAGTACTAGCTTGACAGACTAGATTTTTGATAGCTAAATACAGTCATTATAGAGCCGCAAAATTGACTTTAATATTAAGGAATCTAAAAAGCTCTACAGATAGTGATAATGAAGTTATTGGCATAGGTGCAACTGATTTAGTGTTCAGGACCTTCAGTAAAAACTTCCAAGACAAATCTTTCTAGGGAATTCCACAGAACATTTGACATGTCCTGCCTTAATGCTTTGCTTAGGATTTCTTCTGCCCAAAATCAGTGCAGCTACATTAAGCCCAGACCTTCAGAGTAATCTTAGCTGGTTTTTAATCAGTCAACATCCTATGCTACAGACTACGAACTGTAGAGGGAACCCTGTGTGATTTTACATTTAGACTCCACCCATTACACTGTGATTTTGGATTGTAACGTCTCACCCGAGCAGTAGTACTGATAGATTTGTGCAGCCACCTGTGCTGTATTTCCTAGTTCAGGAACCAAATTTTAATCAGTGCCACAGAAGGAAAAACAAATAAACAAACAAACAAACCTACGACCTTCCCCGCCCCGCCCCCCCCTTCCTACTGGATTCCAATTAATTATTGGATCAAACTGCTGTGAAGAGCCTTGTTCTTCCTTGAAGTTATTTAGCATTGCTGAAAATGCTTTACCTTTCCAAGGGATATGTAGATTCTGGTTTTTAAACTACTAGCACCATAGTGAACAATACTGACTCTTTCCTCCTTCAGATCTCTGAATAAGACTTTCTGCAGTCATTCTGGTGCTAGTTTGACCAAGTGTGAAAGTTCATTTGAGAGCCAGGTGTTTGTAACCTGAAGTTCTAGTTAAATCTACTGTCTTTTGCACAGATTTAGAGATAATTTCCTACAAAATGAAGTACCGCAGAAGTACTAGTAGGTAGAGGACTTCAATGGCCTTCATGGTACCCTCGCCCAGAAGAAGTCACTTGATTGATCAAACAAATTCAGGTAGATTATAATTCAAAGGATTATTTTCGTGGTATTGTTTCTATTTTATGATATGCTGTTTTCCATCCTCAAATATATTGGCCTGTCAATTAAATAATGGTCTACTTAAATTAGTAATTTGAAATAAATCAGTTACCTTTGCTAAATTCAAGAGTCTCTATGACAACTAATTGGATTGTATATGAAATTTATTGACTTGTAATTAGAATATATTGGTTTGTGTGTAGCAAACTGTTTACAGTATGTGTGCCGTCTGCCGTGATCAGTAATCATCACATTTAAAACAGATGGGATTGTATGTAGAGCATATTGGGTTTTGTGTACATTATAATACATTGTAGCAGTTTACATGCTCAAATGTATATATGAAGTTACAGAACTCTTGTTAAATAAATGTTCTTTTTATATCCTCCAGCAACAGATCCTATATACTTCAAGAAATAGTCAAGCTATTAGAAATGTTTATTTATGACTATTTATTCTGTTCTCATAGTGTGTCCAAATGAAGGAACTACATTCTACTAGCTGTTAATGAAATGAAGGTTATCATTAGACTGTATGAATTTAACACGAGCATATTTTGCCTTTGACATGTATATTTACTTGTATTAGTATATTGAAGACAATCTGATGATAGATAGTCACCTGGAAAACTTGTGAAGGTGTAAGCAATTATTCAGTAAGCAATACAGTGGAGAATCAAGGTTACTTCCTTCAAAACAGATTTTCACTTTTCTTTTGTCACAGTAAATGAAATCCACGAAATTAAAGTGGGCTTATGTGCAAGATTACTATAGGCCATTGCCCACAGAGGTCCAGCTACTCCAAAGATCACACACACTGCCAGCCTGTTCAAGGTCCTAAACCCAAGGAAGGGAATGATACTGCAGTAGAAGAGTAAAAAGCTGGAAACCTAGCTTCAGGGAAATATGCAGAGGAGCCATTTATGGGAAATTTGAGCACTACAATGACATAACCCACTTTACACTTAAATATGAACTAGCTTGAAAAAGAAAGGAATCACATCACTTTGGATGCATATTGTATAGTGTCATATTTTTATCAAGATTTATCATTTCCACTCTCAAACCTATTACAAATGCCTTTGTATAGCAGTCCTTAGTATTGACATGTCAATTATTCAACATATATTAATCATTACATAGTATGTGCAAGTTCATGATTATTAAAAGACTATTTTATGCTGTTCTGTATATACTGATGTATATAAGGTTCAGTAGATTACTTCTGAATAGCTAGATATTTCAGCAACAGGGTTTATGTGGCTGATTTCAATTAAACACTGAGTGCCCTCAAATTTTATGGGAAGCACTTGATGCCCTGTTAAAATAAAACAAATTGATTAAGCCTATATGTATGTACTGTAACAAGTTCTTAATGAGGAAGTGCTTGCTCATCAGTGGTGCTTGGGAATCTGTGCTTGATGGCTTTCTCTAGTCTTTATTGTGATGATCTGCTATTCAATATCAAAAACCTCATGAACACCTTTATGCCTTCTCCTTAGATGGGCAAACCTTTTCTTGGTCTCTTACGGCTATCGCTATTCTCAGAACCTTGCAAAAATCTTCAAAAGTGATTCAGATCTTGACATCCAAAGAATGGTTTTCCCAAAAACCTTAAGGCATAAACTAAGTTCTACCCCACTGACATGTATTTACATGAAGCCTTTCTGAGTCAGACCCATTGTGTCTAATGATTTCTCAAATCCTAGTATGTATCATGATGTGATTGCATTTATTTATTTATATAACATTATTATGAGTACTTACACACTATACAATACACCTGTTAAAAGGGTCAATAACTTATCATGTCAAATGATTTATATTATTTAGATAGGTCTGTGACTTTGAGCAAGAATATTTTGCAATAAAATTGCAATGATTACAAAGGTACAAACTACTAGCTGCTACTTCATTTCTCCAACAGCACACACTATCATTAAAGTTGTAATCTACTTTACACAGAGCTTAATGGGAACTTTGCAGTTTTATCATAAATAAAATGGGAATCACATCTGAGAAATATATTTCCAGCAATATTTATTACACAGCACTGCTTTTTCATTATTTTACTTCCCATAAAATTAGGCAAAAAGTCTGAGAGAGTTCTTGGTGAAAAAAGAGGTCCTCACTGAGTTTGGCAAACTATCCAGAAATACTTATGGAGGAAGGGTCCTGAAAAACTTAAACCTTAAGATGTTAGAGAGATCAAAGACTATTCTAGGAAGATGACTTCATGGTT
This sequence comes from Falco naumanni, assembly GCF_017639655.2. Classification (NCBI taxonomy): domain Eukaryota; kingdom Metazoa; phylum Chordata; class Aves; order Falconiformes; family Falconidae; genus Falco; species Falco naumanni. The sequence continues at coordinate 18,400,185 of NC_054067.1, forward strand.
CACCAACTACATTAGGAACCTCACAGTAAACATTTCTCTGTTCTTTATAAATAAATTGTCCAGAAGTATCTATGATTATTCTGTTCAACAGCAATAAGCTATGAAGCTGCAAGCTGTTACCTTGTCAAAAATATGTTCACCACCAGCTAGAGGTGAGCAACACTATGATTAGCACAAAAAAGTTACACCACAGGTACATATGGAAAAGGGGGCTAAAACTGGATGCATTTGCAGACTTGGATACCCAGCACATATTACTGATTGATGAGGGTTGTTTTTTTTCACTGCTTTTCTGAACACTATGAATTTGACCCAAAGACCTTATCTTTCTAGAGGTCTCTGATGACTTTTGAACTTCCAAATTCATACTAAATTCCTGTAGACAAGAGAATTGTGAAGAACTTTGTGAGGACAGCAGACTTTTGAACCACACAAATTAATTTCCAAATTTCAAAAGTCATTGAATTTAAGAACAGAAAATTGTAAGGGACCACAGACCAGGACATCTTCTAAATATGACTATGAGAACTCTGAAAGTTGTAGTAGGATGGAGGATTTGATTCAAATTTTTTTTACTAACAACAATTATTTCTATGGATTTTTTCACCACTAATACTAAATATATTTTCACTTAATAAATTAATTTAATCCATTTAATTTAGGTCATCAATCTGAAAGTTTAAAATGTAGCTTTTTTTTCTCTACAGTGCATGAACATACTTGAAAAGAAGTTTATGAACAGAGCACTGGCTAGCAGTGCTGAAAACCAGATGTATGTAACACCCTAGATCTGGCAGAAAAGTAGAAAGCTTTTATCTCACCTAAAATGCTTTGAAGAGTTAAGAAGAACATTTGAAAAACTATTTTCAGCATAATTTTGTCTTGTTTTTCACACAAGTCCTATTTAAGTGGGATTATTTTCATGTTTCCAGAGGCAAAAAAGGGGGCAGGCATTCATGTATATCCTCCTATTTCTCCCTGGGAGAGTAGAGGGGAGATGACAAGTCTTCAAAGGATAATTTTTGTTTGTGTACATCCATTTGCAGAGTCCTGGAGCTTTGGAAAGTTGATAATTCCAGGTCAGTAAGAAGCATCTGATTGACACCACAGAGATACTTAGTATGTAACTAGGTAAATTGAGCTCAAATGCTTCAGCTGGAGCCATTCATTGACAACTCTACTTGTGAAAATCAAGGGCAATGAGAAGCAAACAGAGGATGTCCTGCAGCAGTAGGTCATTCTCTAGGCTATAGACATGACAGTTCTCAAGAAAACAGGAAAGTGAAACAGTGAAGTACATGTTCTCCTAAGTAGAAACTTTAAGAGACCCTGAAATTAAACAGAACAGAGATGGAAGGGATCAGTTAGTTCATCCTGCTGACAATTCTGTAATGTTCCTGTGAGGATTAGCATATTGTTCAGCATGGTGTTAGATATTCCCTGCTAGGAGCTGCCTTTTTTTTTTTTTCCTTGAGAGACCATTTAAACTAGAACAGGTCTTATTATCAGGAAATAGTCTTGTCTGTAGCCTAAATATTCTTATTTTTTAATTTCATCCTATTATGTCTGCTTAGACCATGACACATACTGCTCTGTCAAACAACACCTATCTCATTTAACTCCTTCAGATACTGAATAGTCAGAAATCATTCCCATTCGGAGTTTTTTTTACACTTAACCTCTTGTTCCATGACTGAATTTTCTGCTGCTGTTCCCATCTATTTTCATCATATCAAATACTCACATGTTCTAAATGAACTAGAATATCTGAAATTAATCATTTCAAAAGCAACAGTGGGAGAACAAACTCCAGTGTGAGTTATTTTATGTCAACTGTCATTTACTTTAAAAGTTCTCATCAGTCTGCCACAATAAAGCATGAAATAGAAGACATACATTCCTCTGAAAACATCCCCGAAGATTCAAACTTGAAGATTCCTACTGTGCCAAGTATCAGGCAGCCTGCCAATAAGCTCAATTAGAATTTTTGACTAAATTAAGTAGCATGCAATCAAAACATATAACTGAAAAAAAGCACCCTCCAAAAGAATAGCTTTCCTGTAGGTGTAACAAAATCTCTTCTTCACTGCTCAAAATAAGTCTCAAATTATTAGTGATGCTATTTGACTTTAGGAATGCACAGATGTGCAAAGTATTTCATTGGGAATACAGTGTGGTTAGTTGGACAAGCATAAAGCATACATAATTAATTTCACTCTTGCAGTGCCTCTGCTCTTTAACATGATACTTGTTACTGTCGCAAAAGCAGCTTACTAGGCACCATGTTTAGCTGACAACATTGAAGGGAATTGTTACCCACCCCCCCCAAACCTGTTTTTATTCCACTCTCAAATTTGCGCCTAGTTTCAAACCGTATGTCTGCATTTAGTGTTTAAAGCAGGCGCAAGAAGAATGGCAGGTTCCTGCAGAGAAATATGTCACTGGTGATAAACAGCCCCAAAGTCAGTAGAGCAGATAATGCATTGCAGGTCAGAAACTACACCCCTGACAATACTGCACATGCAGGTAATACACCAAATGTCACATCTGAAGGGGGTAATGCTTTTTCTGCTGGTACATCCTCAACAAATTGTAGTACATAGCTGAGTTACTTGCTGACATGGAAGCATGAAGGAGTTTTAGGAGACAGAAAATACAATGAAAGACTGAACAAGATAGACCACCAGAACAAAAAAAAAAAAAAAAAAAATATCCAGCAAAATTAACAGCCTACCTCTCATCGGCAATATAAGCCAAATAGTAAATCATCTTAGATTGTAATCGTAACCTATAAGAAAAGTAATTGTTCTTTATAGCTCTGTTTTAAAAGATTAGGCCCTCTAGACAGAAAAGCATCAGACCTTAATAAGGTTAAAAATTGCTTGCTTGTTTGTTTTTAGTCTTGACACTTCTTATCCATTATGTGCAGGATTTTTAACAGCACATGTCCTTTTAATGGATGCAGTTGAATTCATCCATGTCATTCATAATTCTTAGTTACATACATCTTGACTTACATCTTTACAGCATTGACATTAACTCGTTCATTCTTACTATACATGGACGTGGTGGAAACGTGAGGAGGTAGTACCGGAAAGCCTGCCTAAAATCATCCTGGCATTGCTACTGGCATGCAGCGTTCCTGCCTTTCACTCACATGCTCATTCACCCAGCCCATGCTTCCTCTTCCTCACCATCCTCCTGGAGTATTGAGGAAGACATAGGGTATAGTGTTAATTCACAGTCTTTAATACAAAGCTGTAAACAGCACTGATGGGCAGAAGTACCTAATTAAGTTTCTCATCTGGACCAAGCTTTCCCGTATCTTGGGTGAACATAGCAGAGGTTAACACCTGAATGCACAAGCACACACACATACATGAAGCTAATGCAGCGGTCTCTAACCAAGAACAGGGTGGGGTGGAAAGAAGCACTGCCAATTAAATAGACCCCCTGAAGTCCCAGAGCAGCCTCAGGAACTAATTTTAAAGGGTTTTCTTTTGTGGTACACACTATGCAGCTTCCAGATTAGCTTCACATAAAACTGCTAAATTCAGCAGACCATTTTCAAGCAGGAGTATGTTAAAATGTAGAAATATTTTCAGCAGTCAAGGATAGCAGGTCTATTTTCTATAATGAATCACTTCTTGATGATCTGAAAGTTTTCCTTTCAGGTCTGAAGCCAAGGAAAAATCTGGAATATTTTTGAATTGTCACTTGTCTTAGCCAGCAGGAAATGCTACTAGTGGCTTGCTGGCCCAGTCTTGCACTCAGAAGTTTTTAAGATCAGAAAATATATCTAACAGAGCAACATGGCAAATGGTCTACTCTATTAGCATTTCTCTTTCCTATCCCATAATGAAACAAGTATGAACTCTTGATCTCTCAGTGAAGAAGGGTAACATTTAAGTAGATTTTGCTAACAAGTCATGCTATCTTCAACGGACAGTTTGAGTGCTGACAGGGATGAGTCAGACTATATGATGACCCATCAATCCACTCTTTTTGGTGGGCTTTCTTTTTTCAAAGTGATCTTTGCAGCATGTTCTAACCAGGTACATGTGTTTCCCAGGATTTGTGAGGGTTGTACCAGGAGTTACAGAATTAATAACAATTGACAAAAATGCTGAAAGTTGGCAGCAAAACCTTAATTTTGGTTCTTTCTATGGTATCAAAAATTATATTCCATCCTGCAACCTTGTGGACAATTCTGTGACACCTTCTTGCCCTAGATTTTTAATTTGAAGAATACATAGGAAGGAAATCTCTTCCAAAAGGGAACAATGTCACAAACTGCCAGGAAATACTACAATTATGTATTATTTTTAAATGTCTTGAGTAGATGTTCACAGCAGTGATTCACACTGCAGTGCTTATCTCCCCGTCTAGCTGGATGCCAGAGGTAAGAGATCCATCCTTGGGATAGTGAATAAACTGGAATTTTGTTGAAAGAAATAACATCCTTCACCTTTTCAAGCTAAATAAAAGCAATGTTTCATTAAAACTGTATTCACAATCTAAAAATATTCAGGGATTTCAGAATTGGTTTTGTTGAGGAACTGATGAAGAACACAGATACTGCACATAGATGAAAAAATCTTACCATGTACTGGAGGAAGAAAAACTACATTTCTTACCACATTTACTCTCAGTGGAAAATGAGGATTTATGTTGTGGCAGGTTGACTCTGTCTGGACACCAGTTCCTCCCCAAAGCCATTCAATCATGCCCCTTGCTTAGCTGGTCAGGTGAGAGAAAAACATAGCAAAAAGCTCACGGGTTGAGAAAAGGATGGGGAGAGATCAGTCACCAACTACTGTCAATGAGCAGAACAAACTCAACTTGGGAAAATTAATTTAATCACTAATCAAATTGGAGTAGGATAATAAGAAATAAAACCATATGTTCCCCCCATCCCTCCCTTCTTCTCGGGCTTAACTTCCTGATTTTTCTCTACCCCCCTCTGCCCCAGCTTCACAGGGGGATGGAGAACGGGGGCTGTGATCAGCTCATCACACAATGTCTCTGCTGCTCCTTCCTCCTTGGCAGGAAGACTCCTCACACTATTTTCTGCTCCAGCATGGGGTTCCTCCCATAGGAGACAGTTGTCCATAAGCTTCTCCAACAAGAGTCCTTCCCACAGGCTGCAGTTCTTAATGAAGCGGCCCAGCCTGGGTCCCCACAGGGTCCCCAGCCCGGACCCTTCCCCACGGGGCCACAGGCCATACCAGGAGCTGCCCCAGCGCCGCTGCCCGCAGGTCACGGCCTCCTGTGGGCACCCCCTGCCCTGGGGTGGGGGGCCTGCCTGGGTGAGCCTCTGCTCCAGCACCTGGAGCTGCCCCCCCCAGCCCTCTCCTGCCCTGGCCTGGGGGCTGCAGGGCTGCTGTTCTCACACAGCCCCGCTCCTCTCCCCAGCGGCAATTGTTGTTGCACAATAACCTCTTCCCCTTCTTAAATATATTGTCCCAGAGGCGCTACCGCTGTTGCTGCTGGGCTCAGCCTTGGCCAGCAATAGGTCCAGCTTGGAGCTGGCTGGCGTTGCCTCTGTCAGACACAGGGGAAGCTTCTAGCAGCTTCTCACAGAAGCCGCCCCTGAAGCCCCTGGCACCCGCTACCAAACCTTGTCATACAAACCCAATCTGTATGTGCATCAACAACCTACATTTACCTACAAGACCATAATGAGGACGCAATTTGATCTGGTATTTGAGAGGGCTGAGTCACACAGCCAAGCAGGTCGTTAGTGTAGAGCTGTTGTTTATGCATTCTGCTTTAATTACATTAGTATTTATTAAGAAATCTGCTACAGTTTAATGTCATCAGTTGCCATTAAAAAAGTTATTCCACGTGGGCAAGATGACTTAATGCAACATGCTGTTTGTGCTACCACTTTTTATCTTTCAGTGTTCATGTATTTTCCACTACTGAAAAAAAAATCATCATATGCCTGTACAAGTACTTATTCTAAGTTCTGGACAACTTGTGAAGCCTGGCATGTCAAATTTAAATATAAAATACGTGATGTAACAATACTGGATCAAAGTGGGAAACTGTATACATGACAGCTATATAGAATAATAGTCTTGTCAAGTGCTGAAATGATGGTTAAATGTTGATGCGAGGACCAGTAAGGAATCACGCTACCTGACAGACAATGACTTTAAATATTTCACCTTGTAAGTCCAATGCTGCCTTAATCTACACAGGTTCAGCCGATGTCAACCTTTGACAAAAGATCTGAAATCTTATTTTTCCCCTCTCTTAAAAACAAAACTGATAAATATAACCTATAGTAACAGCGTGAAATCTTTCAAAGGAGAAAGGAAAATTTTGGTATGTGGAGCATGCCCCTACTGCAGACAAAAGGGTAGCCAAGAATCCAGACAGAATTTGCTCATTATGATCCTCCTAATGCCATAACTATGCAGCTGTTCCTCACAGAGTAACTCCAAACAGCTAGTTGGATTTCTCCATACAGTTTAACGGCCACTGCAGTGGATGGATATCCACTGATCTCTAAATCAAGGAATCTTGAATCCTAACGTATTTCATAGCTTCCAATAGAATATTTACAGGGTGGGCAATAGCATTTTCTGTATGTCTGCCAAAGTATTAGAATTATGAAAAATGTTGTCATTCAATACAAACAATGAGTTGATTTGATGTGAAGTGACATACAGGAGCCCAACTCCACACTGCACTTGTTCTCCCCTTGTACTTTGATAGATCAGTATCTGCTACTGCTTGGTGTTCTGCTTTTCTCTAAACATCTCACAGAGTCTAAAGGATCCCATTAGGACAGTAAGATTTGCAAAGCAGATGACAAAACTAAACTCACATCATCTTAAAAGAAGATTTGGTCCCTTTCAAAGGAAAATTGATCTCTTAGTTAACCATCACCACAGTTCACGAGCCTGGAAGCTGAAAACCACTTGTCACTCTGACAAAGTGGCCTTGCATTGTGATATGATGCTACTAAAAAATAAAAACATTTCCATTAAGATTATTAATTTACTGAAAAAAGCACACACAGAATAGCAGTAATCACTGTCCTGACTAATCATTTCCACTTTAGTTTGAGGTGAACTAAGATGATGTCTCCTGCACAGCTTGCAGAATGACCTTGCACCTTCTTCTGTCCTACGATTCCTTTCTAGGCATTAGGAAATTATTTAGATAGAGAAAGTATCCAGCCATCTGAACTGTTTGTAGCGTGTTGTGAAACCTCTGAAATGCTTTTCTTTGTTCACATACAGGCTAGGTGATTGCTTTGATAGCAACAGTTCATACTGCTACAAAGAAAAACTTAAGAGGATGAGAAAGATTTGTAACATTCCTGAGTGAAATCTGAAGGGTTTTAGCAGGATAACAACTTCTTTTTCTCACTGAGGGGAGCCTGGTAAGGAAATCTTGCAGGAAGAGATTTGTAATGTATCAGGAAAGGGAATGAAACAGCCAGCTTTTTCCTCCAGAAAAAACTTACAACATTTTCTGTTTATAATCCCTATTGATAATTTCCCACCAGTAAATTGATTTGTATTATTTTCTCCCACACAAGCTCCCTTCACTGAAACAGTCCAAGACTCCGGGTTTGGACCTTACATGCTGGAACTGTCTGTTCAGCCTTCCCTTGTGCTGACCGGCCCTGTCAGTTTTAACTTTTCTTGAGCACAACTTGTGTTTCCCTGTCTCAGAAATGGGATATCACCATGACACCACCCTGAGCTGTGTGAATGCAACTGACCCTTCCCAAGTTCCTTACTGGCATTAGTACAGTATTTCCCAGAGCCCTGGACTTTTGGGCAGTCCTGTTTCTAGTCTGAACATAGACCGGGGCCTGATGCACACTTTTCACAGACTTTGCAGATAGGCTTGGAAAAAGAACCAGTCTTTACTTAAAAATAACAACAAGCTTTTCAAGATGAAAAATTTCTCATCTTATTTCTTCCCTGCTGTGCTATCTGGAAGTGTTCTTTGTTTTGAGGTTGATGAGCTAAAGATTAATGACTCAGGGGATAAGGATCTTTCCTTTTTCCTTTTTTTTAGGCTACAGACACTTTTTCAGGTGTATCAGGTGTCCAAAATCAGATGTCCAGAAGGTGTGTAGTTTTGAATGGGTATTAGGCTATTAGATGCTAATCCTAGAAGGGCACCAGTGTGCTAAAGCTAATGTTCTCCTAAAATTTCCTAAGTGTTTCAACCTAGTGCAAAGGTGTGCCTAAGAAAGATGCCAAACTATTTTACGCCAAGATATCACCTCAAAATATTTTTTCTTCAGTTTTTTACTAGCATACTTAAGTCGAAAATTAACAAGAAGCTATGACCCTAAAATTCTTAATTTATGGTTCCTGATGCAGTTTAGTCTGTTAGAATAAACAAACATAGTAAGTAGATGCATATTGGTCATACAAGTCATTGGTATAATTGTAATCACCAGCAGAATAAATTTTGTGTGAATTTGTCTTTCTTGCACCTGCAGCATGGTTTTACTCTCATTGCAATATGCTTAATGCACAGACTAAAATGAGTAAAAGACTGAAACCAAGGAGAGACACTACTAACAAGACTGCATAAGGATTTTACATTATGTTTACAAAATATGAGATACTCATATGAAACCAGTTTCATTAGTTTGGTGCAGAGTGTAACTTTCATGCTTATTATCTTGCACAGATGTAATTGCTTTCTTCTGTCTATCGAGTTACATGTGATTCAGCTGCAATTAAAGTGCTCTATAAAAGCAGAATAAAGCTGGATTTGAAGAGAATGTTGGTACTGTCAAGATTATTTACTTATTGAACTGTCCTGCTGAGGATAAAGTTGTGTCAGTGCACTGTTAACGTTAGTACACCCTCAAAGTTACAGAGGGAAACACAATAGTCATTTAAAAGTTGGGAAAGTGGGATAGGAATGAACCAGGCAACTCCTGTCAGTAAGTCGCATATAAAGACTTTCACTTGCTTGTACAAAACTTTCTGCTAGCCTTCCTTTTCTCAGGAGTAGAACTATCACAGAGGATGTATGTGGATGGGTCACTGCTCAGTATGCAGTCTGGCAAACTCTTATTTGTTCCACTTGGCCTTGCAGCACCATCATGTGGTTACTGTTGAGGAAATAAGATAGCCTATCACCAAGTACCACCTGCCTGCCATAAGTACAGATGGAATTTGTAAGCAGTCTAGTACTAGATGGAGCAAAGCCTATGCAGAGAAGAGATGGGAATAACAAGTACTCAGAATGAGGAACACAGCATGCTTTCTCAAGGTCATTTGGTTCCTTTTCCCTTCTTATTAAGTTTAATAATTCATACTATTTGAGTTATTTCTGCTTTCTTTGTGTATCTCTCACTTAAAGAATTAGATCTGGGTCTTTGTTTAGGCTTTCTGAACATAAACCCATGGCTGATCTGCACTCCTATACTCCATCTGACCTTAATGCATTAGGACTTCTCTGCTCAATATTCTAACCACGGAAAGACAGCTTGAATTCATGCAGGTCCTCTTCATTTTCATTTTTTTGGGGAGGAAGGAGGGAAGATTCTCTACTGGGGAGAAAAGGCAGGGTTTATATATGTTCATTCTCTGAAAATCCTTTACACAAATGATTAAGCGGCATGTTTCCAACAGTATACTTACATTTGTCTTGGTCCTCAAACTAAAATATTTTATGCTTACTAAAATAAAGAAGCATTGAAAAGCTTATGGTCACTATATGACTGTTAAAATATGTAGACATGCTAACTCATGGATTTAGAAAGCCCTCAGAAGTGTTAAACCTAATAGGAAAAAAGCTAGAATATCATGGTCTTTTTTTCTTATCAGATTTATAGCATTTTCTAAAGTATGGCCTCAATTCTAACAATGGAGAATAAACTTGAATTTACGGAATGTGACGTAAAGCAGATTCTAGCCTTGAATGTACAGTTCCTTCTGTGAAATTGTTTACTCCATTTGGCCTAAAAGAGGGGAAATGTCTTCATTTCTAGCAATTTGAATTCAGCTGAGGGGGAGAGCAGTATGCTTGTACCAGAAGCAGCCTTTGGGCCCATCACATGGCAATTTCTGACAACAGCATCAAAGTGATCTGACCAGTTCAAGTATTTACAAGACAACATATGTACAGGGAGACATAGAGGGAAAAAACTTAATTTTATGCCAAAGCACACTATTCCCTGGAAGAAGCAATGAGAAAAAGACAATGTCAGAATCTACATATAAAGCGCTGAAGTATTAAATCTGCTAAGCTTTCTAAAAGGGTTTTCATCTAGATCTCAGCAATCCAGCCAATTTTATTACACACAGATGCAATAGAACTATGGTCTCGTCAATGTAGTCATAATAAAAATTCAGTGGTTAACTTCTGTAGATAATTGTAACATACTTTCTTTAGTCACAGATGTCACAGTGTGGCATTTTAGAGTATATTACCCAGAGTGGCAATGGCCTGTTTTAACTAATAAGCAAGTCCTTTCTTCCTCTGAAGTTAAGGAATTTTTCTGGAGACATAGTCCAGAATCCATTTCCTCACCCTGTTTCTTTCCAGCTTCTGGGTGCTAAAAGGGCTTTCTTCTCCATTCATCTTCCCAAGCTACTATAAAAACTCCTATGTATAGGTTAACAGTTAAATCAAAATCAGGGGACTGGCAGAGCAGGGTGAAAGACATGAATTCAACACAATTATTTTACTTTCTAACTCTTAAAAACTCTTGTTCATCTTTCTCTATATCTTTCTTGCATAAAATAAAACTCAGTACCCGCTTTCCTGCAAAAATGAAATTCTATTTGCAGCAGAGCACATTTGTCACCAGCTACAAAATTCATAGGCTAAAATTTGTTAATATCTGATACAGTAAAACAGAGAAACAGAAAAGTACATCGCTATAGCAGGGTGGTCAACAAATCCTTTGAGAGGAAGGTAATGCAACATTGCTGTTCTTTGTGCTTCTCAAAACCCGGCTACTTCAGTTTCAGTATTCCTGGGATAGTTAATTTTTTTAGGCATACAGCTTTGCCATGCCACACAGACTGAAGCTGGCTCCTAAATTGTTTTGGTGTTTACAGTTCAGTGTTGCATGTTTTAGAGTTCAGTGAAGCTCTTAAACTAGATGGGATTATTGGCACCATCATTGTGCTATGAAAGAAAATTTTCTTCTGTAACACTTAAATGCTTGTGGTTCTTTTCTTTACTATTCACCCAATCTCTACTCACTAACAACAATTTATGTCCTAATCATGTCTTTATTTATGCCCACTGCATAGCTAATTCATTCCAAAGAACATCCCTACACCACCATTTTCCACCAGCCTCTTTCCTCCCCCCCACTCCATCCCCCCCCCGAAATGTATTGTCCAGATCATTTTAACATTGAACTTTGAGGATTTACTGCAGATCTGGGATATATTCAGGATATTACCCCTTCTGTGTTCTTTGTTAAGAGATATTAAAATATGCCTGGATTACCCACAGTGACTTGGGAATAGATTATTCTATGATAAATTCACAGGACTCCTCAGTATTCAGCATTACTCCATGAGGAAAATCTCTTAAATTTGCATGCAGAATGAAGCAATTTTATTTGATTAGGGAACATCAGCATTAAGATTCTCAACCTGTCAAGAATTCTGTTAAAACAGCTAGTCTGTGGGAGCCTGCATAGTTCAACTAGAAGTGCCTTAAGTGTTAAGAATATGAATATTGGTAGGAAGGAGACTCACAGGTCTCTACTCCTGTGAGTCTGAGTATCATTCCTTACCTAAGAAGATAGACTGAAAGATTGAGTAGAGCAAAAGCCATAGCAGTACAGGTGGTACAAAAGGCTATTGCAGAGAGGAGGTCATGCTTTCCACGTTCACAAGAGCACAATAAAGAGCAGCACATCACTTAATAGTGCAGCAAGATGGATTCAAGCCAGACACTACAAAAAAAAGAGGCAGGTAAATTTTGTAACACGCTGCCTAGATGGACAGTTGATAACAGTTTACAGGAAAGGGATGGTCCTAGTGACTTTTTGAGCTCTTTCAGGTTAAATTCCACAACGTTATGTCACTGTTTTCCTATATTCTAGCATGTAATGTCAAAATGCCCAAGCTAAGCATAAATTATTTTCCAATACTCTTATTTCTAGTCTTCAGATACCCTTTTCTTTTTTACTTTTCACATTTGTCTCTAAACAAAGAATTCAACCATTTTAAATAGATAAGTATGAGACCTGACTTCAGTTCTATTTTACAGCTTTGAATTCCAGAGACAGTCTTCAGCATAGTCACTGGAATAACTAACACTGCTAAACACTTCAGTGATTTTGACAGCTTCCCAGCTTTCGCTTGCTGTTGCTCTCACAACTGAAAATCAAAGTTGTTATCCATAAAATATGAATGATAAACACAAATTGTAACATTCCACAAGTTCTCAGGCTTTCATGGCTTTCTTAGGCAACACATGACACAGCGTACCAATGAGGTGGTCAAATCGCTACTTGTCTTCATTGCCGCTTTACCATTTATCCTTGGAGTGCAGAAACAAGCCACTGCTGAAAAATACAGGGCTGCCATCCCAGGGTGAAGATGCAAGAAGCAGACTGATAAATCATTATAATCAAGTAGGCAAACACTTAATTTCTGTTGATCTCATTCTTTCTCTTTTGCAGAGTAAGACTTGGTTAGACTACTCACAGGATTTGGCCTGACAACCGAGTAGAACTCAGAATACACGGCAGAACTAATGCAGAAGACCAATGCAACATTTCATGACATTCAAACAAAAATTAACATCACAGGAATGTCGCCATACTTCATTTAAAAATAAACTTCAAATATTGATTTCCAGATTTTAAATGGAAGAAAATAGCCACATTTTAATAGGCACTACGCACAACGGATTATAAAACTATCTCTGACTTAATGCAAGACCTTTAAAAAGGTAGGAAAATTGAATATAAGACACTAAGACCTTTTCTAAAATTTCTAACAATTTCATGGGTTTTAGTTTCAAATTCAGACTATTTCTTATTTTACTTCTGGTAGGACACAGAGGATTTCTTAACCACGTTAATGACATGTTAGCCCTGTGGAACTTAATTAAAAGACATCAGTAGCTTTCTTGAGAAAAGCTCAGTGTGTGTGGTAGAAATCAAGTTTTCTAGTATAAAATATGAAAATACAGACTTTCTTTATAACTAAATGCTTCAACCCCTCCCGCCACATAATCCTGATATATAAATTATATATAAACAGACTTGCAAATGGATTTTGTACCCATTGAGATTTTTGCAAACACTTACACAGGTTTATGTGTACATATTTAACTACAGGGATGTAGTTACACAGGTTTCTATGGTAAAGAATTGCAGATACCGTTACTCTTACTGGTAAGAGAAAGTATTTTAAATTCATACTATGTACCACTAAACTATTTCAAGATATCCCTGTGAAGGAAAGGCATAATATGAGGCAGTATCCTGAAGGATGGAGAAAGTGGTTGCCTGACTGATGAACTTCTGTTAACTTCCTGAGAGGGCAAAGGTTTATTAGTTATTTTGATGCTGCTGGAAATTTGCAGTCAGATTTTTGTGTGTCACTGAGATGGCTGAGCTGACATGTCGAAGTGCTATTTCAAGGCATTGTTGCATAAGCTAGATGTTAGCAGTGGCCAACACATGATTGAATGCAACAAGAAAATCAATAGAAATTCCAAAATACGATTAAAGAAAGTCTACACAGGAAGATGTATTGGTATACTCACACCAAAATGATTATACCACACCCTCTGTTACTACAGGTCTCTATCTTTGGAATTTAGTGGGTTTTATTTTTCTTTCCTTTTATTTTTTTGGTGGTTTTGCTAAAATTGAACCACTTCCAAGGAGGCACAAATAGCACTCTAAACGATGCTGTAAATCCTGAAACAATGTGTTTATACTGAGAGTTATAACAGTACAGCTATATCACTAATTTTCCCCATTTTAACATTCCTCATGCTATGCTTAAGCTTATTTAATATCTTACAGCCTGTTGTGTTGTTCATAAGGAAGTAGTATACAGAGTAGCAGAGCTACAGAATCATGTTAGAGAAGATGACTGCAATTGCTGTCATGGTGAAATACTAAACTCAAGTCACTAAAGACACTGTAATGTAATGCACTGAAATGCATGATTTGTGCAGCACAATGTTCACGCATTCCAAACCACATTTGTAGAACTCTACCCCCCGTATCTTACAGTAATGAATAAATCAAAAACTTTATTGAACTATTCTGTCTGCTGTTTGATAATGCTGGATTTAATATTATGATGATAATACAACATGTATAAGAAAACACCTTTAAACATGCAACCAAACACATTTTAAAAAGCAAATTGTTTAAGTCTTCCCAGGGCTCCAGATGGCACCATCAATTTTTATATTTTTTTTAAAAGACTGTAGGGAAGTTACTGTACACGTCTGCTAGTTTACTGCAGTTCTTAACATCTTCTGTAAAACTGTTGGAAGAGCAAAGGCTTTCCTGACAGGAATAAAATACATGTGAAGAAAGAGCAGAAATAAAAGTGAAGAGTTCAGGAAGTTCAGATTAATTCTCTAGCTGAGGCTTTCACAGATGGCTCTTAGTACCAGTCACATTTATATGAATTCCATTCAGCTGTCATTGACTTGTCATTGATTTCTTACCAATTTTTTCTCCCATTAATTTTATTGCCTTAGATTTTCTTATTCATTACATAGAGAATATTTCTACAAATTGAAGTTACTAACTTTCTATTAGGACTATTAAAGCTTGGAGACATCAAGCAATGCCTTCTATATGATGGAAAACACCTCATGAAACTCCAATACTGATGGGTACAAACAAACTCAAATCAACAAGTGTGACTTATTTTTTCTTTAAAAGGCAAATAAATAAATTTATTTATCTTCACCTGCATCTCAAATGACCCTGACTCTGGAGTGAGAAAGCAATTAGAAAAAAAAGCAAGTAGAGTTAATGCATAGTCTGAATTTAAGATGAAAAGGAATTAAACACATTAGCGAAATGCTTTTAAAACCAAGTACTCTTTTTAAATTGACCACTACTCAGAAGACAAGTTAGCAATTTATGATGTGGGACACAATCTATTCATCTCTATTCAGCAGCCCATAGCAAGACTGCCACAGAACAGGGAGCCAAGAGCCACGGCACACTGCACAAATCTGTGAGAGACAGCTCCTACTAGTTTTTTGCTTCCACCATATTCCAAACTCATCAGAGGGGTGCTATTGGCACTACTACCTCTGCATTAAGGAAGAAATCAGTAGCATCTTGCTTCTTGAGAAGGAAACTCAGCAGGAGTCAGGAGACTGTGAGAACACATAACCTCTAATTTGGAACTGAAAATCAAATTTAGCACTTAAATGAGGTTGCCAAAGCCTAGCCTCCAGGCCAAACTCTCCAACTGTTTTGATCAGTGTTGTATGGGAGATGAACACAGTCTGGGATGGAGAAAATGAACTGGCAATAGGATGATGCTGAAAATTTTGACAGGCTCAAGGATATTACATTTGATAAGTGGCTGACTGCAATTATTTATTTGCAAGAAAGACTGGCACATATATGTTTGTACACACACAAAGTACAAAGATAAAGTGACATTTAGAAAAGTTCAAGAGTGTTGAATGACTCTTGATAATTTGAAGCCAATGCTAGTCCTCCAGGGCCCAGAAGATCTATCTATTAAATGAAGCTTGCCCACCTTTCAATGGAAGAGGCATTAGGACTGTGACTAAAATTAAGAAACCGTGTATCAGAGTTTTGAAGAAATAAGCTATGAGGAGATCAAGAACTGACCTTACTAATAAATAACTTTTGTCTCAATAATTAATCATGACCTACCCCGACCTTGGTCTTAACTACATCCAAATGATAAACTTAACTAAAATTAAGTTTAACCATTAATTCCAGAAATCAAACCTAACCCAGCTTTTAGATCATCTTAGTGATAAAGAAAAGCTGTAACACAAACACTGATCAACCTCTACAGTGGTAGAAATTCTGACTGTGTAGACTCCACCAATATACCCCACCCATCAGTTCTACTTTTCATACACATTACCAAATCCTTCACCTTATTGTATAAGCTGTACAGCTACCAAGCAAGTATTTTCTGTCTCCAACCCTTACTCTAAATATTAGGACCTCAGCAATAAACTGAGTGTTCAAGTGTTCTTTTTCCAAGTCCAGACCTAGCCAGGTACTTACACCAAACTAACCACCAGCACTCTATAGAATTTTAGCATTGCTTAGTTCACCTGTAACCTTACTTCAGAGTGTCTCTTCCTAAATCCTGGCTTGATCCTTGGTCATAATCCTTGATTATTCTGATTTGAAACCAGACATGTTACTAACAATTCTTCACTCAACCTAGGATAATCAGTAACACACTGTTACCACAGTCTTCACGCCTCCATAATAATCCCAAAGCTATCTGCAGCATCAAAAAGCATTAGCCATCTCTGTATTTACTTTCGATATCAGCTACTGGTCTTTACAACAGTAGGCTTATCTCTAGCCTTTCCAAACCACAATAGCAAGATACCTCCTGAAGTTTTTTCTTTCATTATAGAAGTAATCCAAGCTACAGAGCCAGCCTAGACTATAAATGTGAGATCAGGCCTTTATTTCCCTTTTTAAATCTATTTGACTTTAAGAGGAGTAAGTTAACAGTGCAAGAAATTTCTACAAAATAGAACAGAATTCAAGTTCTCTGGAGTGATGCTAAATTCCTTTTTTTTTTTTTTTTTTTTTTTTTTGAATGCTTATACCAGCATATTGCATGGCTTTTACTTTAGTGCTGTAGAATCAAAGGTCATACATATGTACCCATCATTCCCACCTTGGGGATACCTTCTGTTAAGAAGGAATTTCTAATTACATTTTCCCAAACTTGTGGTGTAGCCAGCATGTCTCATGTCAAACCTGTAAACATTAAACTATTGTTTCTGTCTAGGTAGGAAGATTGGAGATGCAGAGATTACTGTTAATCAAAATAATGCAACACTGTCTGAAGAGCTATTTTAGAGATAGTCTGAATATAGTGGACTCTGTTAAAAAGCCTTGGTAAACTATGGTCACTAGAAAAACCAAGTAAATAGCTGGAAATTAAGCAGTTAATATTCCAAGTTCATTTAATCTTACAAGAAAGCAAGCTGAATAAATATAGATTGTTTTTTCTTTCTTCAAAGAAGAATTTTTTTATGAAGAAAATCCTGAATTGGCATTTTTGCTTCGGTTGAAAATTGTAAAAGGAAAGCAAGTCTTTTGTGGCTTTAATCAGAAACATTAGGGTTTGAAGTCTGAATAGTCTAAATAGTCTGTTTACTATTCCACTATCTGATAAAACTTCAAAACCCTAGGGGAAGTAAATTAAAAGACAGACATGCAATCTAGACAAGCTACTGCTAATCTAAAACTAGTCATCCAAAATGGAAATTAGATTTTCAGTTTACCCGATGAATCTATCTAGACAGTAGTGTAACAATTAATGAATAATAATAAATAGAAGAACATGTAACCACTTCAAAACTCTAATTTCACAACTCACTAGAAATGGAAGGAAACCAGGGTTTTGGGTGATTTTATGTTTTAATCTATGCTACAATTTAGTCAAAAAGAAAGTGTGCCTAGCTACTTAAGCATTAGTTAAATCAAAAAGAGGGGAAAAAAACAATGAAAGTTGCTGAAATTGAGCTTTGATCTCTGACTAGCTTTAACTAGACTCTTCAAGGTGTTTAGGGGTAAATTTTATTCTTCATAGGTAATACATTAAATATCACTTAGACTTTTAGGAATTCAGAGTCATCAAGCCCTGATTCAGCAGAGTATTTAAGCCTTTAATTAAAGCCTTCCCTATTCAGCAAAGGGATGAATATACACACATGTGCCTGACCATATATAGGCTATTTAAAAAAAATTATATATCAAAAATGACCTTTTAAGGGAATCAAATTGCAAAGAGGAAATAAACCCTTTACTACAAAGATGTTTCCATTTCCTTAAAGAATTAAAAAGTGTTTTACCACTCCCTACATCTTATTGGACAGCATAAGGGATCGTGCTAAGAATGAAATTATGATAAAACTTTGATAGATTAAGCATACACAGTAAGTCAACCAAAGGAGAATTTAAGAAACAACAAGCAAAAGGAATCAAAGCTATCTATTTTTTTCATATACATCAAAACCAGAAAACCTTTCAAAAAAGTCTGTGAGTTCAATACACACACTCCAAGAGTAGTATTCAGAGAAGTCAACACTTTCAGAGAAGCCAAATTCTTTGCATATAATCCCTGTGGAAGAAAGAAGAGATCTGTACTCCAGAATCATTCTCTGTGGAGAACTCATAGGATCTGTCTTAAACTGAAGCGATTACAGAAACAATTTTAGGACATTTTTAGATTATGAACAACATCAGATCACAAGGACTAAGTGGTATTCATCTAAGACTTCTAAGGGAATCAGAGTAGCTAAATTACTTACAGCAGTGAATAACCATTCACTTAAAATCACCTTGGCATCTGAGCATTGGGGAGGGAAAATTACGGTACCAAATTTTAGAAGAATGCCAGAATAGATGTGAGAAACAACATGTCTGGAAATCTGACATCTATAGAAACTGTAAGGAAAAAAATAATGGACATCTTGACAAAAATAATGTACTTTGAGAGAGTCAACCTACCTTCTGTTAAAGGAAATTACCCCTCACAAACCTAGAGGAATTGTCCAAAAAGGTCACCTCCGCAAAGTTAGAGTGAACCAGTTGATAAAACTCTCCACGTATTTCTAAAAGGCTTTCAACGAATTTTACTGTCAAGGCTTTGAAAGAAACTAAGCAGCTATGGCATAAGAGGGAATGTCATGGATAAATGATGGCTTAAAAGACAGGAAACGAAAATGCAGGAATAAATGATCTGCCCTCACAAAAAAGGGAGGTCACTAATGGCATTCTACTGGGATGTGTACTGTGACTGTTGAACATTCACAAGATGGTAAAAGGATCAAACATTTTGGTTGTTAGGTGGTAGAAGTTCAACAATACAAAGTCATTCGAAGGAGTAAGAACAAAGAGCAGCGGTAAAAAACTGCATAAGGATCTTAAGTTAGACCACTAGGCACTAAAACCAGACAAAACTCAATAAAGAAAAACATGAAGTGATGCATGTTGGACAAGCAGAGCAATCCTAATTTCATATACAAACTAACAGGCTCAGGGGTGACTATTATCATTCAGGACCAAGACATTGGGGGTTATTATAAATAGTTCATGAAAATAGCAGCTCAGTAGCAGCCTCAAAAACAAGGCAGATGTAAAACATTGTATGGGAAAACAAGATAAAGCACCACAAGTAAACCATGATTTATTGATATCTTGCATATTGCATACAGTTCTGTTCCTTTCACCTCAAAGAACATACTAGAACTTGGAAAGATTCAGAGGGCAGGAAGCATGACCAAATCTATGAAAAGGTTTCCTCATGAGAAAGGATCAAGTAAGTGTAGACTCACCTATATCCTTCAGATACAACAGAAATCTGTGAGTGATGTGGAGCAGGCAGTTCTGGATCAATGTGTTAATCACTCACCAGCCCTTCGTGTATAAGAACTCAATGGCAGGAAATAAACTGCTAGGATGCAGGTTCCAACCCACGTTTCTCCACCATTAATGCAACACATCATTAGAATGTGAAACTGTAGAGGAATGAAGGCAGTGGGTTAATTAACACTGATAATATGCAGCTATGGGCTTGCTTTGGGGGGCAGTGGGTTGATTGACATGGACAATGTGCAGCTGTAGCTCGTCCCCCCTAAATAGTTAAATAGCCCTGAGGGGTGTAGGAGAGGTGTGGTCTGGCCTTTGGAGGAACTAGAAATAACACAGACAGTAAATTCTGACCCACAGTAAAGCCCTGTAGCAGCCTGTTAGCTTAGCTTGTGCTGCAACATGAAACTCCTTGCCAAAGAACATCGTTGATGCCAACAGTTTACATGGACCCAGTAGGAGTCTGGATGAGTTCATAGAAATCCTGTATTAATTATGCATTACTAGCTATATAGAAACTACATCTGGTTTAGTAAGCAGTCAGGGAAAAGAGTGGAAACCAGGGGAAGTATTAGGTGCCAAACTCAGCTTTTTCAAGCATCCATTTACAGATATTCTGGGAGGTGGAATCCTGAGCTATATGAACTTTTGACACAACTCAGAACAATCAGTCTTACGTTGCAGCAAAATAGAGATGGTCCTGGAATGGGTTTGCCCTTAAACAGGGACCTAGAAACACTTTGTGTCTCCACAAATATATACCCAAGGACATCCTGACAACTTTTCAGATTGACTTCTGTGTTGACTGCACACCACTTTCTGGTTGCTGCTGGCCAGAAGTCGACTGCATCTTAGTTATCCTATTACCTAACCTGCAAGGCTGGGAATTGTGCTGGCAGGGCACATGCCTGATGGCACCTGTCCCTACCTATACACACTGCTTTTGGAACTAACCTGTAATGGGAGTCCTAAATAGAGTCTTAGACCTGACACGAATGCAGTAAGTTGTAGCAATAAATCAAACAGACACCTCACATTACCAGAAATGCTGCCATCTCCTTTTTGTCTACTAACCACATCATAAAATTCATTATCCTTTTACAATAGGTATCTCTTCTTTTTCTATTAGGCACAGAGATATTCTGGGGACTAGCACAAGGTGAAGAAATGATTTCCATGTATTATGGAGTCTAACCACAAAGACCAATGAAAAATATGTATTATAACAAGCACTTTATTTTCTTTTACTAGCAATCCCTTTGCAGAAAGGGTGGAAAAGAATGTTATCAAGTAAGTAGAACTGCCCTATAAGTTTTTAGCAATACCTGCATGGTAAGTGGGTAGCTTCTTCTGTGAGACTATTATTTACGCTATTTCAGGATCTTTCCTCAGGCACATATTGTATGAAATTAATCTTAAGGTAAATACAATATTCCAGAAGACTCATACTGGTCTGTGGCTATACTTTGCCTTTCCAAAGCTCCTCCATCAAGTTTTTCAGGAAAAGATCTTCCTCATGTGATTTTGAGATTTTTAATGACACATCTCAACCGAAGTGCTGAGGAAGCTCATAGAAGGAAGATGTACAATTTGTAATAACTTTACTCCTAGATTATATATCGTCTATTTACCATGTCAGCTGCTCCATCAGAAACAATGCATAATTGCAGTGATACACAACTCCAGTCATGCTGGTCTTGATACTCCTGCTTTCCCAGAAGATAACTAAGCAAGCACCAGAATGGCCCTTCCTTTTTTCCCCCCACACCTTCACTTACTTTTCCAGAAGCTGAGACATAGCAATGCAGGTTAAACACTGCTATCAGAATAGGACTATGGGAAAAGAAGAAAGGGCTGCTTTGTTTTTTTGTTTGTTTTGTTTTGGTTTTGTTTGGGGGTTTTTTGTTTGGTTTTTGTTTGTTGGTTTTTTTTTTTTTTTTTTTTCAAAAAACACAAAGACAGGAGTACATGAGAACAGTTTATATTTAAATAAAAAGCTAGGAGAGGGCAGGAAATCTGTATCTATTAAGAAAAAATCTTTCAGAAGGAATTCTGAAAAAGAAGGCATAGCAGCCTAGATAAAGGCTTTAGCTGTTAGCACAGCTATACCCATAGCATACTCTTAATTTCCTGCCTTACTGGTTTTACCTTCCCCTCTTTGGCCTAGAGATGTGAACAAAATGTTTTAGTTTTCATTGCCAAACAGTTAAAACCTACACAATTCAACAAAAGAAAGTATTAATTTTGGACTGCACTCCTAATGCTTGTACAAATAATTCTTTCGTTCTTTTCTGAACCTCAAACACCAACAGAAGCCTTCTCACTAATCTCTTTATTCACAATGTGAATGTTTAACTCTGAACACTGACCGTGACAATAACAAGTGAATTTAAAAAATCCCATTGGTAAACTTGAAATACCAAAAGAAGTTTGGTTTTTATGGCTTTGACATTTTTTTTTTTTTTCCTGCCAGGAATGTAATTCAGAAATTCTTGCAGGAAAGTATTTCAAGCTTTCCTCTTCAGTAAGGGGAATCATGATCAGGAAAAACAGGTGGAAAGAAGTAAGGAAATGTAAGTAGGATATTCACATTTCTCATGGACTATTTCTGTTAATAATTTTATTCAAATCTACTGCATGTGTAGTAATAAAGGGATGAGTTAAAGGCTTACCAATAGGATTCACAGAATCATAGATTTAGGCTGGAAGGGACCTCTGGAGTTCATCTAGTTCAATCACCTAGCTCACAGCTGGACTGAGCAGATGAGGTTGCTCAGCTGCCCAGGTGAGTTTTGAGTGTCTCCAGGTTCCAAGATTCCAGAACCCCCATGATCCCCAGGGATTCCAGGGTCTGACCACTCTTATGATAAAATAAAGCTCTTGTATTTAACTGGAATATTCCTTGCTTCAGCTTTGGTCCATTGTCTCAGCCTATTCCCTGTGTATTTCCAAAAAAAGAGTCCAGCTCTGCCTCAGCTAGATGTTCCCATCAGGTAGCTGTAGACAGGAATAACACCATCCCTTTGTCTTATTTTCTAAGTGCTGAACAAACTTATTTCTCATTCTCCTGAGGAGAGAAAATAGGCCACAAAGGCTAAAGAACCGTCCATAGCCAATATGAAGTGCCACTCTTTCAGGATGACCCCTGTTTATATAGATTTGCACCCTGGATAATGTTTTGTAATAAAAGCGCAGGTTAGCCAAGCTTGTAAAAGAACAGGAAAAAGTTAAGATCAGAAGAAGAATCTCCCCAAGTTTTCACATCTGCTATGTTAGTATAAATACACAACGTGCCTGGAAGCTGCGTTTGTCCCCTCACACACTTGGCCTGAACACGCAACTCAGCTGCAGGAAGCTCAGTGCAAGTGCTGAGGGGGGAGCAGCAAGGCCCTGGCTGCCTCCCCAGACAAGAGAGTGGCCGGTGGCACCCCCCACTGCACAGCACCCCACACACCTTCCAGGACAGCCCCAGCTGCCCCCCCAGCTCTCCTGCCAGGTCGGCACCACTCACCAGCCAGGCAGGTGTCCCACCACAACACCCCACAGCCCTACTGGTCAGGGCCCACCCCTGCAGGCCTCTTATCCAGGAGCCAGCCAATCAGGAGCCAGCTAACTACCACGAACCTGCCAATCACAGCACACAGCTCCTGTGGGCTGCAGAACCTTCTAGAAGATCCCAGAAGCAGCTAGAAGCAGCAGCCTGGTGCTTGGAAAAGCCAAACGCAGTGCAAGAAAGTAAGTCAATTAGCAAGTTCTCATTAGCTGTAACAAGACTGGCTCACAGGGCGGGTGATCAGGTGCTGCACCAGGGCTGGGCAGGGCAAGCTCCAGGCAGGCTGCCGGGGCCTGAGCTCTGCTGGGACGGTGGCATTGACCAGGTGGCCTCCAAGGGGCCCTGCTAGCCAGCTTATCAATCATTCTCCGATCTATATCAGTGCACACATGTGGATTAAACACCATGTTAACTGGCTGTCCATACCCGAGCTGGACAGCCTGACTGGATGGCTGTGAACAAGGAACGCAAGGGGGCTGGGGAGGGGTTCAAGCCAAAATTCTGAGTATCCCAGTGGAGGTATACCTTGACGAGACAGCAAGAACATGCTACAGTAGGTACAGTACTTCCTCCTGCTTTATCAGGAACCGACCATTTGTTGCTTCAGCATTTCCAGAGCTATACATTTAATAAATAACATAGAGAATTTCTCTGAGGGTTTCCAATGTTTCCTCTTGAACCTGCTAAGCTCTAAGCAGCGACAGCACCCTGTGACCAGGAATGCCAGATGGGAACTGCAGGCCCCTGAAGAGCCACCTCTTTTTGCATGATTTGCAAAACTCCTGCTAGTTTTGTTCTAGCTCTTTGATGGGCAATTAATTCCTCTTCACCTGTCAGACACCACTCATAATTTTCTAATATACTTCTAATCACTCCACTTTTGAGTTTATTGCCATTTTACACGTGTCATTACAGAGTGACAGGACCCAGTGAAATTCTTGACTGTGGCGTAGATGTAGGGCTTGAGGAGATTCAGCCTTAGCTAGACGCTCCTGTGCTGCAGCTAAGCCTGCTTGTGAGGAAAGGTTTGAGTATTAGCTTTTCTGAAAGTCCCAAGACAACTGCTTCTCATCTGTGCGTACACTCCAGTCACTCAAGGACGTGGACGGTGCTGTGTTTGTTCCTGATAGATGAGCTGTATCATCAGGTGTCACTGGCTTTTGAGTCTGGAACATCTCATGTTACCTGCTGCTGATCTGACAGATGTTGAATAAGATAGAGGACAGCATCAGTTCATGTGGGACCTGGCATATGAGAGCTTTCAGTATTGAAAATAGCTGCCCGTCTCAGACCTGTGAGATATAGCAGAAAAGAAATGAGTGAAGACAGGGTAATGTCATCCTAATGATTCATGCCATGTTGTGCAGCTGGGCCAATTATACTTCATGACTGACTGATAAGACAGGAAATGGAGATATTTTTCCCTGACGTTGTCAGTGCGTTGTGTTCCCTATATTATACTTAAAAAGAAAGGTTGGGGTTTTTTTTACAAATCATTCCTATTAGGTTTTGAATCCCTCCCAAGATTTTTACATAATCGGGATACACCAAACTCATCCTGGGAAGTGGTTCTCCGCCAGGCTGCCATTCCTTTATCCAGACAGAGATGCTTCTGTATAGCCTCAAATTTCAGCCTATACCTGAGATTAGAGCAAACTTTGCCAAATACCAATCTCAAAATCAACGCATACCAAGATAACATACCACTTTAAAACACTTCATACACTTGTAATTGCTTGTCTAGATATGTTCTTGTATAAAAATATACGGCAAATTAAGAATATGCTTATTTTAATATCCAGCGTAAGGCCTGAATATTCTGAAAGGAAAAAGGTTGTGTGTAGGATACTAGCAGCAGGGCAACTAAGTTACTCAAAATACTGAAGGCAGGAAGTAAGAGGGCTAATCTTCAAAGTAAATACTAATACATGAAAGCTGTTACTAAATAAGTTATCTTTTTTGAACAGGTAGTGAGAGATATATCAGGCCTCCCTAAAATAATTATAATTTTTTTAAAAGACATATTTTTCAGTGCTATAAAAGAAGCTTTATTCATTTAGTACACGATTCAAGGTCCACCAAGAGCTGATGAAAATCTTCTGGTCAAATTTCTGGGTTTAGGTTCTGATATGTCAGCTCCTAGAAATTCCAGCCCCCAGCAAAGCACATGGATAAAGACTCAAGATTTAAATGGGATAATCTGTATTTCCCTCCAAGATATATTAAAGAAAATAATCTTGATAAAAAATGTTCCTAACCTTTTATCTGTAGCAGTCTGCCAGCTCAACCATTCATCTTCCTGCCACATTTGAAACAAGGAAGTGTTTTGTCAGATAACTCTCGAACTGCAGGAGAAGTTTTATCACGGGTTTGAAATGGAAAGTAATGCTGCTGTTAAAATCTAGTCTTGCTAACACATAAATCTACTGACATTATTGAGGTTGCCCTTCCAGTGCATTTCAGCATGTTTTACTAGATTTATGATGAACACATGTAGATGGAAAAACAGATGAGATTGAATAGAAGATGTGACAAATATATTCTCTCTGACTCTGCTTTGACCTGCTTGCAACTATAACGAAAAAGTACTTTTCTGCATATATAGATACATAGTATATCACCTACCATTCACTGAATATATTTTTTAATGAAATCTACATATGCATGTAAACATGCTCAAAGCTGAGTAGAAAAATACATTAATACTTAAGTGACTCCCTCTTACATTTCAATGAAGTAACAGAGAAAGAGCTCAGTATTTACTTCATTCTGTGTTTCTAGATTAATTTTAAATTCTGAAGGAAATTTGCATATTCTCTAGGCAGAAGTTGCTTTTCTTCAAGATTGTTGCAGATTTTTCAATATTTTTGAAACACAACCAGATGAAATATCTTTATTCCAGAGATACAGCACATAAAGCTAATGGGAATATAGGCATTTGGAGACATTTTGTTCCTTCAGGATTAAACAAAAGGGGTTCATAAATCCCATGGCTCCAGCTTGTGGTTTTCCTTTAGGGAAAACACTAACAGAGATGAAAAATTATCTTGCTCTTTACTCTTTTTGTCACAAAATACAAAGCACATTTGGTCTGAACAGATGGCCACTGAATTCAGTGGAAACAATCCATTGATTTCAATAGGAATTGGATGAGGTTTGAGGTCTCAAACTTGCTACTTGATTTGAGCATTAATTTGATATCTCTGGTAATAGGATCATGGGTCAAGGTATGTCTGCCAAATCTCAGACTCCCAAATGGAAGATGTAATTTCAAATCCTGTTCAGAAGTATACTACTTCCAGGTTGTAAAAGTAGCTGTATGATGTATATTGCAGTACAGAGGCTAAATTCATATTAGAACACATAAAATATATTCCTTCAGCATTGGCTTTCATGTTTACATAAACAAAATTATTGTATCATTAAGGTCATTCAAAACTCCTAGCAGCAATTTAACTTATCAGCCCCAAGGACATGAAGTCAGTCACTGTGAGTGTGTCTGAAGAAAGATGCTATTACTTTTCAGATGTTGAGAGGTAATATGTATGTCTTCCTGAAGATTTCTTCCTCCCCTCCCACCCTGTCTCCCCTCCTGAGAAAGTTTCATTGATAGTGAAATACTAGGGAGCCATGCATGTGTTGAGCGGGCAAACTAAAACCAAGAACCAAGAGTCGATTATCTCAAGAATTCAAGAACGGATCATAGAACCAGCAAGGAACAGAATCTTCAACTCCATTCTCCTATAGCAGTCTGTTGCTTTACTTCTTTCTGATGACTATCATTACTTTCACCAAATCGACATTGCTAATAGTTCCTGGGAAGGTCTGTTTGAATCCAGGAGGATCTATTCAATAAACTCATCTAAATAAATTGGCAATCTGAACATGACATACTGTTGCACAGGACTTAGGAGGCTTCTGTTTGTAAGTATGAGATTTTGCAGATGCATTTAGAAATGTGCAGATTCTTTTGGGTTTTTTTCCAAAGAAAATGCTTACTGGGGAATGCAAATATCTTTGGAGGATACAGTATAAATACCACACTGTGAAAAACAGGGTGCTGTAGTGAAAAATTCCTGAAGCTGTGCCAGAAAATTCATTGACATAAATGGATTGTAATAGGGAGGAAACAAACTCTGGCAGCAGGAGCTGTTTTTAATTAAATGCCTAAGATCTCCTCATTCTTGTCTTGCCCTCGATGCTGTCACTCACTGGTTCAAAATGCCGCCAACTCAGCAATGCTCACTTTCTCACAGCAAATGGTAGCATTTTTCACATTTTCTTTGCACAGCTGTTCAACAACTGCCAAGTTTCAGCTCACTATTAACTGAGACATAATTCTGTTGCACAGGGATAGAGTTCTACCTGCTTCATTTGAAGCATGGGGCACCTGCTGTAACAACTGTTCTTATAAACATAAACATTCCTTTAGAAGGCTGCTTAAAGGTAACAAAATGCAGAAACCTACCCTGAACTTTTTTGCCCTTGCAAGGTGGGTAGAATATTTACACTGATTAAAAATAAGAATAAAAATCCCATTTCCTGTTATGAAAATGGAGTAGTTAATATGACCAGGGATTCTTATTGTTATGTTGCGAATATTCTATTCACAATATTCAATTTGAGTACAAGTTGCACTATTTGAGGTTCTTTGAATAATTCAGATGCATTCATTTACTCTTGATTAGTGGATCAGGTTCTTCAAAAAGTGAGTATTTATTTTATTTTATGACATGTAGCATTAATAATGTATTACCTTTCTCACAAGCTGCTTTTTAAGGAAAGCAATAAAAATATGTAGGGAGACAAGACTTCTGAATAGATATTAAGGAACCATGAAGCCACTTAAGCTGTCATTTTGAAAATAGTCTATTATAACTGCTATTTCTCAGGGAGGAAAAATACAATCTTGATAATGGAGAAGGGTGAGTAACCTGGGTTGAACAGATGATGCAATACTAGAGAATTACAGAACTGCTTTCTGTACAATAAATGACAGAGAGGCAATCGTATTCCATGCCTTCACTGCGATGAGTATGCGTTTGGAGAAGAGGTTTGTGTATTTTTATGAAGTAGTACATGGAATTTCTCTGGATTATCAAATACTGTTTGGAAACTGCAGTGGGAAAAGGCCAAATAAAATTACTAGGACCGGTAGTAATACAAGTTATGGCAAAAGAAAAATAAATCACAGCTGCAAAGTCTGAGGACTTTAAAGCTTGCATTCAAAGAAGAGAAAAAGGTTTTTTAAAACATTTGTTTATGTAGAAACTCTTCTGAAGAGGGGCCATTTCTGCAGACATATTAAAGAAGTGGCTCCTGGGAGACATGATTAATCTCAGTGAGCTGTGAGCACTGTTAATTGTCCAGATGTCCTTGACAGACTGCACAAGCACATGAGAAATGCCCTACTCAGTGAGACCAGAAGCATTCCCAGCTCTGTGCTCTGGCTCTGATAGGGACAGCTGGAAAAGCTGCTTAGAAAGGAGCAAGTGAACTTAGTCTATCTTCTGCTGTCCACATCCCCCTAGTCCTGCAGCGGTCACGCTTTTTGTGTTAGCAATGTTAGAAGCTTTACACCTGTCCATCCCTTTTAGTATCTGCTTATAGATCCACGGTCTAGGAATTTCTCTAATCCCTTATTGACTGTGCTGTTGCGTTCTCCCTGTACATCCTCCTGTGACGGATATGTAGGTAAGCATGTAGGCAAGTTAATTGCAACTAATTAAAATGTTGCTATACCTTGTGAGTATAGCATGTGTGCTTTTTTTTTTTTTTGAAAATAAGATTTTTATTCTAGCTTCAAATAGGAAGATGTGAAAAGGACAAGGTTAAAACCAGTAATAGTAGAATAATATTTACATCCCTTTAATGATACCGTTTTTTTAGATAGAGAGCCCAAAGAGGAGCATCTGACAGTATAAGAAGTTGACTGTAAAATTTACCATGTTAGTATAAATTTTAGTGCTAATTTCACTCCCTCATGGAATTCAACCTCTAAAACTTCATGATAGCTTTTGAAACCAGGATGTCCTTTGTTGACCATTTCCATATTGATTGCCTTTTTTTGAACACTCAATTAGCATAACTGTTTTCCCTGAATTTCACTTGTTGATAATTACATTAAGATTAGGAAGGCTCAATTACTTTTTCTAGCTTCATTTCTAACATCACACTTAAATTACTCTAGAAGACAAGCTCTCTTAAACAGAAAGTAGGAGGTAGATTTGTTTTCATTTTTGCTAAAATCTTTTCTTGTTGCCAAACGTGTGGTAGCTGTATGGAAAGACCAGAAAGGAACAAGCTGTCATAATATGCAGAGCTATTCCCCAGACCTTTTTTGGATGCTTCAGCTTTTTTTTTTAATTGTGCTGGTTAAGGAGAGAAGTATGTGATGTAATACTTACTGATTTATACAAATCACCTTTGTCATAGTTGCTTCAATACATATACTTTTCAATAATACTACTAGCAATAGTACTACTATAAATTAACACTTTTCAGTATCAAAACCTAATTTTACTACACCATCTACTGTATATCATCTACTGTAATAAATACATGGTTTTCTTTCTTTTTTTAATAAACAAGGTTACAATAACCTTGATTAATACAGCTTTTTTATTGAGCAATATAGTTACAATCTACTTGTCAAACTTCTCAGACTTAGGCTGGACAGCTAAAGCCTCTCTAGAGGGTCAGCACTGAATTGATCACTACACTTTCAACCCTTTACGCAAACTATCAATTACAGAGTCAATAGCTACAAACTCCGGCTTTTTAAATTAGTGTTCATAAACTGAGCAAAAATGGGCACATTGCTCTGCAGAAGAACCTGTAAGCCCTTTAGTTACTACAGCTGCCATAAACTCCATCTAAGAAAATGGCAAAACAAGTTTATAAAGTCTGTGTGAAATACAATATGAATATGTAACTTTGTCACATGCCTGCACCTCAAGTTAAGAATTGTAATGTAGCTGTAGAAAAGAATAATTTTCCTACTCTGAATATGAACTTTCTGCACTGAAATCATAAGCAGAACTTCTTTGAATTGATAGTTGTTATTGTGTTTTTATGTCACATCTGGTCTGTGAAAGATAACTATGACTAGGCAACTAAGTTGTCAGGGTTTGGGAAAAATTTGAGAAAAAGTTAAATAACTCACAGTGAGAGGAGTATTTTTGAGTAGTTAAAAAGGCTTATGATACAAAGACTAAAGCTGAGGGAAAGATGGAGAGGAAGTGATTGAAAAATATAAAAAAAATAAACAGTACGTATTTACAAACATTGCATATTTATGCCCAGCTGAACTGAGAACCAGGTAAATGTAAACTCCTATATTACTAATCACTTTCTTCATCCCAACATCCACGCTTTTACTGCCTGTGCACATTTCTCATGTTAAACTTGTATCTCAGGTCATTTATCATCTAAGAATTGACTTGGAGAACACTACTAAAGATGCTTTTCCGTAAGACTGAAATCACCATTGCATACGCCGCAAACTTTCCGCCACTGGTGTTACTACAGCTGGTGTTACTTTAAGTTGTTCCAACTACAGCCAACTATGAGCTTATGTAATAGGTGTTTCTGGCAATGTCATGACTTGAGGGCCTTTCTGGAAAGCAAAAAAAAGCCAAACCTGGCACACAGGTCCTAGTTCCAGTGCCACATGCTCTAGCATGTAAGGCCGATGTGATGATAAGGCAGCTGCTATACAGTTGTAGGCTTTTGGCAGCTCATGGTTACCAACATGCAGTGTTGACACAGTCCAGCAAGTAATGAATTAATAATTAGTAATAAATTGTCAAAACTGATGGTGCAGGCTGGAGTAAACTTGTGAAGCTTAAGCGAGAAGTTTGAAACATGCATAGAAGTTGCTGTTAATTATTGGGACAATTTACTGGAACAATAGGTTTTAGCGCTTTCCCTGTTAGAAATGGCACTATCAGATTTGTGTGACTGTAAAATGTGGGTAATGGCATTCCAAGAGATTTCCATGTGAAGGAGACCTGGGGTTATCACCTGGGTCAGTCCAATATGTCCTTCTCACTGAAGTGCTATTTCCCTGCATGTCACCCTCCTTCAAGTGATCAGCTGGTAGAGTGAAGCTGAGGGAAAGCAATTTCATTGACATAATTGTTTTCTTGATTTGTTGCAGCCACAGGTTGTTCAGTCATAAGCACTTAGTAAACAGGTAAACTCATAAAAACAAGACACTTCTTCTCAGTTCAGAAGAATTTTCTCTTTTCATGAAGACACAAGATTATTTACCAACTTCTCTGCATTATGGCAACACTTCTTGCAGAATTTTTTTGCCCTTGACTGTTCTCCTGCACGAAGAGAAACATTATTTAATGTTTTCATTTGGTTCCTCTACGGTACAGGTGCACATGTCTAAGCACAGTTGGCTCCCCGTTAGCTTTCCAAAAGACTTGTCACAGAAAAGAAAGTGATGTGCCAGCACAGTGTTTAGCAAGGGAGTGAAGAGAGGGAAGTGGAAAGCCAGCAATGGTACTTACTTTCTTAAATAGACTGTTTTACACTATAGGAGCACACTTCTCTGCATGGTTGGCTCTTGTTCTAGTTAAGCAAAACTTGTCACAGGAAACAAAAATATTTGCCAATTTGGCTTTAATTCTTTAATAAAAACGTATTCTTTGTTCTTCTGCATACATCAAATGTCAGCCCCTCTGTACCCCTCTGACAGGAAGCTGGCACAAAAGACAAAACACAACCAGGTGCATCCTGGCAGGCAAACTGTTCTGGAGAGGTTAGTAGTCATGCTTGGTGGGAGAAGAGAGGTGGGGCTGGCTTTATTTCACACTAATTTTCATACTTAGAATATCATCTTCATGTAAATACTATGTATTGAATTAATTTGATTTTAGCCATCTAAAAGGCAAACATGTAGTCTTAATTTTCTAGCTTACCTCCATCATCAGCTGGGCATGTGCAGATTCTGAAATTTTAGGACCGAAGAAATTACCCCTGCAGGTACCTTTTCCCCAATACCCAGCTTAGAGATGCTTTAAACAACGAACTTTGACAAAGCATCTCCCTAAAATTAAGGTTGGTATATCTGTCCTTGGCTATTGTGTGTAACTAGAAGTACACAGAAATATATGTATGTATTTTTCAGTATGTAATAGGCTAATGTACATTTACATGCTTGTTTCTATTCCTCCCACTGGCTAGATTCAGTTTCATTGTGATCAGATTCAGGTACTCAATTTACGTCAGATGTTCTGAGTAGAGAAAACATAAGTATTCCTGAATTTTCACAACATTTCATATATCCTATGAAATATTAATATGCAAACTCACTTAAATTTTACAGCATAAATCTTCAACACTAGTGTTTTCTTGGTCCTTTCTGTGTATTTTAGTAGCATATTTTGAGGGAATTTCAGACAAGCATTTCCAAAACAGTAATAGGCTTCAATAACTGTCTTTTGTAGACTGAAGTGACAGCTTTTGGGTTGGAAAATTTGGTCTTTAATATTCAGTAGTATTACACTGACAAAAATACATTTATGATTCAATAGGCTGAAATCTGATAAAAAGCATTTAAAAATCCAAGTAGATTGATTGTGTGTAATCATTGCAAGGGAGTGAATTCAGCTAACAAAAGGGCTTTCTTACCAAGCTTCACTGTGAAAATTTTACTTTTATATGGATATAGCTGTGCAGCACATTATTTGCAGCACATAAGCTCCAAATACGACCCTTTAGATTATTTTTCTGCATTTAAAATACTTGTTTAGAATTTCAGAGACTTGTTTTCTTTGCCAATTTTCTCAGCTCCGTTTTTATGAGCCAGTCAGCTTAGACAGTCTAATCTTTTTAGATGTCAAGGTCTTGTATTACGTTTCCTATGTTACCAGACAGGCACAGTGCTAAATGTCTCCGCTGCAATTAAAACAAACAGCAACTTGTATCTGTGAAGACAGGCAGCTTTGACTTTGTGCATGCCAACATAATATAATGAATATTTTTAGATTACATGTAGTAAATGGTGTGCTGCTCAGCAATGACATTTGTCTTTCGTACACAGATGAACTTTAAAACCAAAGAAAATTAAATATAGTGTGTGTGTAGTCATATGTAGATTGATTACACATTTTTATTGTCTCATTGAACTTCTGTTTTTAAACTATCATGGTCCATTCTGGTGTCTCTAGCTAGAACCACTTGAAAGTATTCACAGCAAAAATCCCTTTATATTTAGTAGACATTAGCCTGTAGGCCTACCTGGTACAACAGCCTTTTTAAATAGGCCTAAAAATATTCCAGGTATATCTTCCTTGCCATTACAGATCTTGATTATGTCGGTTTTAACAGATCTCTTCATGCAAAACAAAAAATTTACGTATCTACAAAATTTTAACTAGTAAAAATAGCTAAATCTGCAGGCCTGCAGACAGTCCAGTGTATCTTAGGATATCTGTTAGCTGGAAAAGTCACAAATTTTACCTGCTTGCCTGTGTTTTTATAGTATTTTTCCTAAAGCATTCAAAGTATTCACCTTCCCCCGACCTGCCCACACCACTTACAACCACTTCATTTTTCAGCCCGATTTTAACTTTCCTCTGTTCAGTCTCCTGAGAACTATACACTGGCTTACTGTAGTTCCACACCCCTGTAAGTTGAGTCTACACAGCAGAGAAGCAAAACCACATCTTTTATAGAACAGCTGACATTTGGAAAGTTTAGACAAGCTTTTGGGTAGAGTATTTTTA
This sequence comes from Falco naumanni, assembly GCF_017639655.2. Lineage (NCBI taxonomy): Eukaryota > Metazoa > Chordata > Aves > Falconiformes > Falconidae > Falco > Falco naumanni. The sequence goes on from NC_054067.1 coordinate 18,434,044, forward strand.
TCATCTCTGATAACTAAACAACAGCTCAAGCTAAGTACAGGTTAAAAGCGATTTCTCTTAGTTTAATCTCATTATGTTAATCAACTCTTTTACTACATACATAACAGCTGCAGTAGCAATGAATAACTTCATTTCAGTGCCTCAGAAAATGTCTTTTTCTTTGCACATCCTACTCATCTGCTCTAGAACACATCACAGCTGGTGGCTTAAAGCTATGGGCTGAAGTCTAGTACAGTGCTTCCAGGCTCTTCATTTATCTGTCTCTTTGACAGGTGTACATATTAACTTTATTTTCTATAAATACAGACTTCTTAATCCTAGTGGAGAAAAAGTGTAGAAAGAGGTAGCATTAATTTTGTAGGTAAAAGCTATCCAGAAAGCATGGGCCTGCCAATTTAAGTTCCTGCTTTGAATTAAACATGAAGACTCAATTTTCAGATCATACATGCATTTACTGGTAGAGCTTTAGTTTTAAGCATGAAAATAGCACCAACAAAATACATCTAAATGACTAAAGACTAAACTAATAAAAATGGAAATATATCATTAGTCTCATTGTAGTTATCAGACATGATGTACTTTTATACTGGATCATGAATACAAGGACCAGGACAAAAAAATTGTATCTCGAAAAACACTTGTTATTTGCAAGTGGAGTCCCTATGTACTATCTTCAAATGTGACTTTCACCACCATGCAAGGGAGGAGAGCTGTCTTCTATTTGCTCTAGAAAGTACCTTCTTGCTCATTTCCTTATGCTGCTTGATACACAGCACTTCTAAGGAGGAGCAGACTAGCTGCTGTTCAAACTGCAGTTCAGTCCTAAGGCTACACCTGGAAGAAACCTGAAGAAAAGGCAATGCTAAATGATCATAGGGGCAGTGGGTCTCCAAAGTTGCCTGCTATTGGCAAACATATGTTCCTCTTTAATTAAATCCATATGTACATTCTAACAAGCCATTACCTCACCACAAATTAGCTAGAAGAAGGTCTTAGAGTCCATCTCACACATGTTTTTTGAACATTGCACCAGCCCTCCTCCCTTGGTGCTGCAGTGCTTTGATGAGAACATTGCACTCTGGAGATACACAGCAAATCTCTGGCCACTCTGAAAATACTTGAATCCCAGGTAAGTGCTCCAGGTGTTCCTTGTTCCCACAGGGAATAAAGCCAAAAGACGACTCCCAGGGAACATTTCTTCTGCAACCTCCCTGCAGTATTGCACAGTAACACCAATGCTAAAACTATGCACATCTTCAGATACTACGTATTTCTGCCTTGCTCTCTTATTTTGGTTTATCAGATCTTTGTGAACTTCCACAGTTTCACAGCCTCCTGAGGTTGCCCTTCAAAACTTTACTGACCCAAGCTTGAGAATTCCATCCAAACAAGGGAAACCCTCCATCTCCAGAAGTTTTAATCCTTTTTTTTTTTTTTTTTTTTTTAATTTGCAGGCGGGATACATTCTTTAGCATAACAACTAATGTTTCTGCAGTTATTGCCCATGAAGGAATATACTTGTGCACAGTTTGATGACAAAATAAATATAATTTTCCTGCATGAAAATGTTCCACAGACAAGAAAACTATGCTTGCAAAGCCATAACGACGTCAAAGAATAAGATACTACTGTCTTAGTGTCAGGACAACTATCAAAGGAGTTGCTTTTAAATATGGACTTAAATAATATAGAAAAATGCATAAAACGTTGTTTCTTTAGTTTCTCATTTGACCATTATTGCATTATATCACATTCATGGTGAGAGGATAATCCCTTAAGCTCAACAACAACTTATTAACTATGTTCTCTCAATTAGGAATTGCTTATTTTCTAACAAAACAAAAGCCATAAACACTTCTGCCTCCAGCTCATAATGATTTTCTATAAGCGTATCAGAGGCATAGTAGAAGAAGGAAGCTTGGTATGAAAAGAAGTGACACAGAAATGTTAGATATGTCCTATAATATAAAGCTAGATTGCTGTACACATTGTGTGTGAATGTTCCTACTGTTTACCAAAAGCCTGCTACTCAGCTGCATGAAGCAACTGCAAACAAAGTTAAATTTTCTTAACTTTCTGACAGTTTCGGGCTCCACAAATAAATGAGTTTTGGAAAGCTGGAAGTGGGAGGGAAGTGTGTAGCGGGAGGAACACTTTAAAACCCCTTATATTTCAGAAACACAAAGAGAACTGTGCAGAAGAGAAAACTGCTTTTGTGGATCTAGTTTATTAATAAGCATTGTAATTAACAAGACAACATGCTGTACAGAAACCTGAAATAGAACTACTGCAAATTTACTGGACTTTAAATGCTGCTGGACTGTAGCATACGATGTCCAACTGCATGATTTGTAGTGTGGTTAGGGCTGTTTCAATACACAGACATACACTGCTCACTCTCAGATCCTGCAGTATGCCATAGAGCAGGGAGATTTCCCAGAAATACAAACTCAAATATTTACAAGAAATTGTCAATCTCTTTCTTCACTAGGGATAACATAAGTTATACACAATTTTCCTATGTATACCAAATAAAATCTTTGCCTTCAACTTTGTGTCTGAAACCAATCCTTTCTTATTTATCCAGTTAAACAATGGTAGTAAACTGCAGTGCAATCATTTAATTGATAACCATACATCAAGGACTGGTATTAAATCAGCAAAAGCAAAACTTGAGCAAACAAAGTCAAGTGTAAATTTTCAAGCTTTAAAAACTTCAAACTTTATAAGCTTGAATCAAACAACCTTGAGATAGTTCACTATTTACTCACCAGAAATTAAGTCTACTGTCTTTGGCTTGACCATGCTGGAAGCAGGTTCATAACGTTAGCTCAGGGCTGACGGGGCTCCACGTTGGATTACAGCTGGCTCAGAATACAACAGAGCCGATTTTCACTTCTCTCACAAAACCCCCAAACAGATCTATACACACTAGGGTGAGATGTCTCATATGAAGTGGCTACTCTCCTCCAGCCCTACGCCCAGCAGAAACACCTGGCTACATTCAGAACCATGTAACTAATGTTATGTCAAGCTAGCTGTTAATGCTAACGCTCATAAGCCCTCAGGTCCTATTAACATGGGCTCATTGCCATGATAATTAGCTAAATGACCTGCATCCAGCCAGCTCACAGCCCAGAGAGAGCAGGTGCTCCGTAGCCTCTCTCAGGCCAAGCAGACAGGCCTAATTATTCTTTCTTTAGAATTAAGTTACACTTCAGAATACAGCACAGTTTAGGAAAAAAAAAGGAACAGCATATCTTCCTTCAAACCGTTTAACTTCAGCTCTTTTTTTTTAATTTTCTTTTTTAATAATTGACTGCTTTACAATAAGGCAAGAAATACCTTTCTGCCACCATTACCCATAGCTTTGATGCAATACTTAGCAGTGCAACAAGCATATATTGGGGGGGAGGGGGGGAATAACTTAGGCTAGACTGTGTGACACATTACTTTGAAGGCAAAGGTTTTCCTTTATTGTTACACTGTATGAAACAAATCTAATCATGTAACTACCATTTTACTGTATATCGTATATAGGATTGTTTTCTCCACAAATTCACACAAGTAAGATAAAATAAGTTAAATGACTAAAAAAGAATTACACAAAAATATACAGTCTATGTACTAGATAAATTATTTATATATATGACAAGATGTGTAGAGTCTCTAGTAACATTATTCCTCTGGATACTGACATGCCACTCAGAAAAATGTTGTGTCAGATGCATAGCTTTATATATTAGATATGTAATATATAAAAATGAGGGAGCCATTTAACTCCCGATGAAACATATTTACAATTAATTGTTCTGTATCTTGACAGAATTTTAGAATATCACAACACAATTTCATGAATATAACATTTAATACTTCCTATAATCAGATTCATCTTTAAAATGCTTTTTGTTTAAGCAATTTTTTGTTGTTTGGTTTTTTGTTGGGTTTCTGTTTGTTTGTTTTCAAGATAAAGGGGATGGTCAATTGCTTTTGTACCTTAGGGAAAACAAACCACACCAAAACCTTAAACATTTAAATGTAAAGTTTGTTGTGTTTTTTCCCCTACCTATGAAAAAATACTGATATAGGTTCCTTCACCTTTTCCCATGAAAATCCTAAAATTGTAGAAATTAATTCTTTGCCAGGAAATTTTGGTTACAATTTGCAGTCAGAAAAGAAATGTTACAGGCAAAAAAATTTAGTTTTTCAATGCAGCTGCCAAGTCTGTAAACATTTGGTATGGCAGCCCTCTGTAATAAAAAATAAAGCCCTCTGCTTATAATAGGAAGCATTAACCGTCAGCATTATTCTAAATTTGCACAATTAATATGTTTGGCAAATCTGTGTAAACTACAGATAAGCTTTTTTTTGCGTGTCTTTGAAAAGGATTGCTAAATTTTCTCATCTTGATGTCTCCAAAGCAAACAACAAAAGGCTTTGTATATATTATGTATGAATGAATTTGTCAAATTTTTAATTGTCCTGGAATTGGAAATGAGTTGTGTCAGTACCCAAAGGATTATTATTTTTTTCCAGGATTTACATGCAACTGAAGCCAGTGTGCCACATCTTTGCTAAACGTTATTGAAAACTACATTAAAAAAAAGAAAAGGAAAGAAGTACATCATTAGATAATCTGATGTTCGTTAATTAAACCCTATCAGTAGGTTAAAAGTGAAGCATCTTCTGTTTTGCACATAAAATCTAAATGTGATTTGAATAGATTTACAGTGGGGACAGCGATATATAAAGCTACTTATACCTGCTGGGCACATAAGAAAAGCTCTTTTAGCATTCATTGGAAACCCTCAACAACTTGAACTTCTGTAAATTTTACAAGCAGCTAATATTACAGCATTTTTACACACAGTTTTGTTTATAAATTACAGATTTAAGTTATAATATGAAGCCTACAGAGAATTTTATCTACAGGAAATATTCACACACTGTTTTTTTTTCCCCTCCAAACAACTTCGATTGTCTCACTTAGTGTAGCAATAAAACTAACTAAACAAAGTTATGCAGTTTTTAAATGAAAAAAATTCTTGGTATGTACATAATGGAAATGACAAAAGGGCTAAGCAGCAACAAAACACTAGAAGGAAAATGTGTTTTTTCATCTAAGGAACCTCCTTTTCATCCACTGTAGAATTCACCAGCTTCATTCTGCCACTATTGAGAATATATCCTCCGGTACACAGAAAACTGGAAAAAATCCCTCATCTTTAGACTTGATCAAATTCTATGGTTGGGGTGTGTTTATGATTACATTTATCCTGTTTTCATTACCTAGATTCTTCTTTCTTTGCTGAGAACTGTTAGTAATTCTCTAATAAACTAAGCCACAATGATGAGTACTCCATCTAATAGCTTTGTGGTAAAGTAACTAATATTATAGCTAACCTTTTACTGAACACTTACAATAGGTGAATATAGCTGTAAAGAAAAGCCACATACATCACTACAATATTCTTTTAAACACCAGTAGCTTACAGCCACGACATAGCATCAGCCAAAAAAACTACCCCATTTCCCTACTGTTTTCAGCAGTGCCCATGTAATTTTCAGCTAACAGGAACAGTAGCCAAAGCAAGCTCTGCAAGATGAAAAAAATACAATTAAAAAGTTAGAAACAGACAATGCTTGAAAAGCATAGTATGTATCATATTGTTGCTTGCATTATTGTAGAAAGGACAATCTTGAAAATTAAAAAAAATATGTTTTTTTCCCCAGGTTTGATCTTGCATATCCTATCATCATCGTGTTGTTTATTTCACACAGAAAAGCCTAGTTGAGAGCCTTCTATTTCATCTACTGTGTTCTTTCAAAGAATAAATACCTGTAGATTGAGCTAGTAAAAATTAAAATGAAAAGCAGTTGTCATGTCTCTGAGTACATTTTACTTAATTACGTAAAAGATAAGTTTTGGTGGGAAGATATACCATCCTTTCTAAGAATTAGATTTTAGGATCTTATTCATTCTATTATGTAAGGTAAACAAATGAGCAATTGCCCACTTGATCTCTATTGCTAAAGCAAATGAAAAATGAAATCTATGAATATGCTATAAATTATAACAACAAAGAAAAAAGCTGAGCAAGCTAAATTTAGACTGTAATATTCCCCAAACTGTACTAAGAAATTGCCTTCAACAGGGAGAAAGAACTGCTGGGAGCTATTTGCACTATATGGCCCATATAAGAAAATGGAACAGGATTTTGTGTTTTTCTTTTGATTGCTTATGGGTTGCGGGTTTTCGTCCCCATTTTGTGGATTTTACCAATAACTACAGTAAATTTCTTTTAACTAAGTTCTAAGGATTTAGCTTTTCAATTTCAAATTTAGGATTCTATATACATAAATATTCACAAGCCTAACAAGTTTGTATGTGTGCTAAGAACAGCGTTAGGCCGTGACTATGTACAGTCACACTTAAAGCCTGAAATAATGGGTTTATCAGATACACGTTTATAGCTGGTGCTCATGTATAAACGTAGTGCTGCTCCCAGACACCGGGGCCTGGTGGGACGCGGCGAAGTTTGCCAGAGGAATGACTTTGACAGGATCTTCGCTGGTGCAATGTCTTTCGCAGGTGTTGTAGAACTGGGGCCTGGGCCCACCCTGGCCTTTGTCAGTGTCGTCCTTGGGAAGGGGCCTCCCAAGAGTGTGTCGTCCCTCAGGCCTGGCGCCTCGGCCCCAGCCTTGCTGGAAGCTGAACGATGGCAAAGAGGTGCTGGACTGCTGGTACTGTGTCAACGCAGGCGGCATCCAGCAGTTGTCAGAATGGCCTAGGATGAGACACTCCTGCGTGCAGGTTTCAGAGGCTTCAGCCAGGGCTTTCTGGAGGTTTACTTCGATAGCTGGGAGAATGGAAAAAGAGAAGACATTATCAGAGTTCTGAAGGCTGATGTGCACAGGGAATCGAGGCCAACAAAGCAATCCCAGTTCTGCAATAATGGCCACAGTTTAGAAAGAAAATATCTCCAGGTGTCCAACTTAAGTGAAGGATTAGGTGTTTGCAGGTTCGGGGTGCACAGTGTTGTCACTGGCTATCATCAAAAAAGTTAATATTTAATGAACAGATGATACCATCGTTACAGCTACATAACAAAAGCCCTTATACATTCTACTTACAATGGTCTTTTCACTTTTTGAAACGGTGCAATAAAACTGAAAGCTTTATAATAACCTAATACCATAATTTTATATATTTGCATACAACTACTTGAAAAAAAATAAAATTAGGATATTTTTTTTTTAACATTCTCTTAACACTGGTTTTTTTTGATTGTTTTGCTTTGTTATTGGCAAAACAAAATTAATTTGGACATGCAGCCAAAGATGGTACATTGCCTTCAAAGATGCACTCAAGAGCTTTAAGAATGAAAGACAGTGTAACAGCTATTTTAAAAAGAATTGATCTCTCCATGCATTCGGTACTGGAAACCTTGAAAAATCAAAGGGTAATAGCAAAAGAAGCTGTAACCTCTGTAGTTTACTCATAATCAAACAAGAGTTTTTCAGTAGAAGCAACGTTTGTGCCCTTGAAAAAGGATTAGAGAAATTATAGTTTGTTCAAAGGCAAAGTAAACTACGAAATCTGAAAGACGTAATTTGCAATACATAAACAATCTTGATCAGTTTCATTTAAACTGTGGCTTTACCATGTTGTGTATATTCAAATGAACAGAATTAAACTTCTACAAATCATTCCTTGAAATAGTTTTCATATTATATGTGTTAATCTTGCATTCACTTGCTGTGTACATGGTTTAAACACATCAGGAGCGAAGAAAAGTAGCTGATCAGATATTTCACTGTGTTGTCTTCAGAAAACTTTCCAATGTAAAGATACGTACATATTTTTAATATTTATCTTCATGAATATAACATTTAAAATTGAATTCTGGCTCATAACCAATGGAGAACACATGCTGTTAGAAATTACTTATAGCAATACAAGTTCTGAGTAGGAGCCTCTCACCCTCTGAGCTTTATGTTTAAACCCATGCTGCATTTCTGTTTCAATATAAATACTTCACATGTTCAAATCTGTGTAAAGTTACAAAGTACAAATACATATTTCCATGTTACATCTCAATACAAATTAATTAAGTTTTTCCTTCAGGCATTGAAATATATACTGCTGCTGTCCAAAATACAGAATACATCTTTTTAAAATCTACCATGTTTAACTATACACTGGTTGCTTGCTCTATCATGAATGGTATATTCTTGATTATTTCTCCTTAAGTACACTGTATGAGTATGTGCCACTTAGACAAGTCACTGTGTATAAATGCCATTTTGCCTTATTACTGACATTTGAACTTGTCTCCAGTCATTTTGTCTCAGTGTTTTTCAGTGTAATCCTGACAAAGCTTTGGCATCTTGCTTTTGAAATACTAATCCAGTTTTGATGGGCAATAGGAGACATAAATATGGAAACGATTCAGCAGAGGCAATAGTTCCCGTAAAAAAAAAATACTACTGGTAGATTAGTCTAACCTTTCTATGGACTACTATCTGCTATTACAGACATAAATCTGAGTGTATAAAAGTCTTGTTAAACTCTTAATTATCCAGGTTTGCTTCTCTTCTGATAAAGGCAATTCATTAAGATCAGGTACAACCTTGACAAAACGTGGAGCTATCCCCATTTTATACAGAAACTGATCTTTTCTGTATTTATTGAAAAAAAACTCTTTTGATACTCAGTACCTCAGTGTTGGTTTTTTTTATCTCAAGGGTTTCTAATAATTTTTAAAATGCTAATAATTTGGTTAAACTGAAAAACACATAATTATTTATTTGGAAATAATATGTATGCATTTCTAGCTCTTCGTAGCAAGCGGTTACAATACTTATACTATCTTGTATATATATAAAATAAATACTATATTTACTACTGTTAAATTCAGTAAGAGAGTAAACAAAACTAAGCCATCAAAAGAAGCATTTGGCAATAAAAAAATAACATTTGAGCCTTAGACAAGGTAACTGCAGAAATAAAAGCTCATTTATAAACTTTACTCTACACCATCTCAACAGATCAGTAGGACAGTAATTTTGTGCCATGTGTTGCCAGACTACCTGTAGACTTGGAACATGCTATCACGCTAAGAGTAAGAACAGTGTCAGAATGACAGTCTTTATTCTGGTTATGAAGAGATATTTTTATCTGAGTAGTAATTCTGTCCAAAACAAACAAACAAAACCACCAAAAAATCTAGAATCATCCTGGGCATAATCATAAGTTATGAATACAAATTATTCTGGCTTTGAGTTGGGTTTTGTTATATAACAGTCTTGCAATGCAGGATTCCTTAGAAGATACACTCATAATCTTTCAGCGTTGGTATTTGGTACATGTAATGCATGTATGTTTGTTGTTACCACTTACGATTACTAACATGTAAAATACACAGTTCTCCTTAATTTTGAAAAAACCCTTTTCTACTAAGCACCTCTGCAGTGTTGCAGAACAGGAAATAAAACATATTTAGCAAAACCAGGTACATTTCTGTATGATGTCTGACATTTTTTTCCAACAGGAAGTAAAGTTTTGTTTTATAATATACTGTACTCACTAAAAAAATAATAATAAAAAAAATCAATTCTAGCCGTAACACCTAGACTAACTTTAAAAGCAGTACATTTTTTGGGGGTGTTTTTTGGGTTTTTTTTTGTTTGTTTGGGTTTTTTGTTTGTTTTGTTGGTGTTTTTTTTTTAATTAATAACATGGTTTTGTGGGGTTTTTAATCCAAATCATCTGCATATATGCCATAGTGCAATCCCGAGGCAGTCTTTAGGAGACTGGGTTTGCTGCAGGAAACCAAATTAACTAAAGGTGCCACGATGAATACAGTGTGAGGCAGGCAAGGTCCCCAATATCTTCATTTAAAGGAAACTTAGAAAAATCTCATCAACTGATCTGCTGTAGTAGATAGTCCTAGGAAGGATAACTGGGATGCAAAACAGTTTTTGTCAGGTGTAAAGTAAAAATAAATAAAAAAAAGCAGTATGGAATACTACAGTTTTAGCACAATGAAGTAAAAGACTCTTAGAGCATAATTCATCTGGTTTTGAATGAAACTAGAACCAAATATAGGAAATCTTCCGCATGAATATTCACCAGGGTTTATCTTTTTTTGCCTGCTCTTCCAGGCCATGAAATGTAGCTTCTTTCTGTCAGACTAATTCATTTTCTATTTTCCTAGCATATCATCATTCTCCTGCTTCTTTAGCACCTGAAATCCTTCTAAATAGCTACTTGGCACTGGCACTGCACTGTCATCTAAACTATGCTTTACTTATTAAAAATACATTTTTAACAATTCCCTATTTTATCAGAGAAGAGAGCTTTATGTCAGCAATGTATTATACTAATCATGCCAACTTCCAAAAGAATGCAGCTGATTTCCAAATATTCTGTTACAGACTTAACATGCGAAGAGGTCACTGTAACTAGCACTAGGTGTTGTCCTCAGCACCTTGGCTGGCTTCTCCTCCACCACTTGCTGCCTACTTTAAACAAATGATTCTCTGGCTGACTCAGCCGAGCATCCCAGAGGACCATTTGAGGAGGAATTCAAGCCAGGCAGCTGGGTGAGTGTGAAGTTCAGTGCTCAAGCAGCCATTTATCAGAGGCTGTGTAAATTGACCATGGCATGTTCTAGCTGCTACTCTTTAAGCTTTTTTCTATTTTGCATCTTTGCAAGTCATTGCTAAATGTGGGTATAAATAAAATTTTCTGAGCCCTTCTCTGTCATTCAGGAATAGTAATGTAGGTGATTATTCTGTATAGTCTGGTAAGTACTCAGAGGTAGGAAACATCTGTGACATCTGCCTCTACCAATCAAGGAAAAGAAGGTTCCTGCTGTCTCTGAATAATTTCAGAAGAAATGATGGTTTTCGCTACTGGAATTCAGCGTCTAGTAGCATCTTCTTACATAAGACCTGACAGGTTTACAAATGGAAATAGAATTTTACATATCCCCCATATATTATGAATAAACAATACATTCCATCGAACTCTTACCAGGCTACCTCATTTCTTTGCTTTACTCAGTAAGAAACCCTTATTTTTATATTTTTTTGCGTGCTACATGGAGACTTTTCAACCATGACATACAAGTAATATGAAAGAGAATTGTTAATTCATAGAATAGATCACACTCACGCACATGTGAGTTTACCGCTTTGATTTAAACTCCAGATTGTTTTAGGAATGAAACTATTTTTTAAATTGTCTGCCACAGAACTAAGAACATTTTAAAGAACATGTCTGTCAGCTCTTATGAAATGTTTAGATCAGAACTGTCAAATATAACTAAAAAGCACAATAGTTAAAAGACTTTCTTCATTGTTCTACAGTCTTTATCATTTATAGGTCAAATCAGTTTTCAGTAAGAATATTTACTTTCACTTAAGAAAATGTAGAATTCCAACTTTGCCAGATAACTATCCTTTGGTCAAAACAATTTGATATTTTTTTCCTGTTCTGGTTACAGACTTTCTGTGGTTATAAGATCTGTGTGGGGTCTTATAGATAGTAAATAAAAATTTTGGTTATTGTCTTTGGTTTTGGGGGATGAAAGCTAAAAAAACTCTACAGTGCTACTCTCCCTCTCAGTCTACAAAAGGTGTGGCTCCGTATTGCCCGTTTTGGCATTTTCAGCTTAATATTATGCTCCAGATTTAAGAATTTTTCTCATGGAGAATTCTTAAAGGAAGACAGGCTGTTAGTACAGCTGTGCTATCAACAGTCTCAGAATGCTGAAAAGCTAGAATCATAGAATCACTCAGGTTGGAAAAGACCTTTAAGATCATTGAAACATATACTTGGTGTACAGACGATGCACTTTCTTTTCTACCCCTATGCCCTCCCTTCTGCCCCCAAAAGGAAGGCACACTACTAAGACAACATCAAGAGGGCTGGTCCCTTTCTCAGTCTGCCATAAAAGTCATCACTCACATCATGGAATCACAAAAAGACTTGAGCTGGAAGGGACTTTTGAAGATGTTTGGTCTAACCTTCTGCTCAAAGCAGGAGATTTCAGTCAAAACAGAATAAATAGTTTTTCCAAAAGTTTAGGCGAAACTTTCAGAATTGCACATATCCCTTAACAAAACACAAACCCCGAATGCATGTTTTAAAAGGGACATGTGCATTTCTAAGAGTTAAACAATCAAGAACATGAGCTCCTGGAGAAGCCTTAAAACATCTCCACCTTTATCCACATGTATAATAATGATCAAAGGTCATTTGTACATGTATTTGTTAGCAAAGTACTCAGATTCATTAGACGGTCAAAACCTGTCAGCCTGCACTGTACTGACGCAAGCTTAGGAGCTTATAAATCGTGCAAAGAAAATCTCAAAGACAGTTTTTTAAAAAAATAAGAAAACAAAATGAAACGCAGAATATAGAGTGCTTGTATTTTAAAGCTGTGTAGCTGAAGTCTTAATGAAAAGCCAGCATTGAATTTGACACATTTTGGATGCAAACCATCCAGTGTTACATTTAGAGCACTCTTGTTTCATAATAAAGCAAGCAACAATTAGCAAGCAATTAAGCAAATTGCCCATAATTATGCCATTGCTGAGTTATTTTTCATATTTTCACAACACAGCACATATATGAATAACATGGCTTGCAGTGCCAATGCTATTCTGTCAGCATCCAGAAGTGCCTCTCATTTACTGAAGCGTTTCGTATTAAACAGCTCCCACTGCACTTCCAGTGCTCTCTGCTCAGCAGGAACCCACCAGAGTGATGAAGATGACAACCTTATACTACTCATCTCAGCCAATAGTTCCTAAGGAATGGGTTGTGTCCCCCCATTTTTTGCCCATGTGTATTTACTAAATGTGGTACTAAATCTGAGCAGCAATTCAAGCATAATATAGGGAAATTATAGTCCAGAATTACCCTGGTGACCAAAAGTAGCCACTTGGGTAACATCACTGAGCAGTTTCCACTACATGAGAAGAACAGAAATGACATTAACAATAAAAAAGGGAGGGGACAATAGTTGTTAGTGTAAACTGGGTTGCTTTAATAAGGTCAGGAGGAAGAAGCTTGAATGTAGAAACCTTAAATAGCTGCTGCTATAATATACCCTACTTTTTTTTGGTTTAATAATAAAATACCTTTGGGAGAAGTTTCCCATGAATATTTTATTTCCCGTATATGTCTCAATAAATTAAAAACCTAAAAGAGTTACTTAAGCTCTAGCCTTGGAACCTTTTTATTCAAAGAACAAGTAGGCCACACCACTTTAGTTTCCAGCTGTGTGTACAGAGCTTGCCTTGCTTGTGAGAAGTCATGCTCAGAGCAAGATTGATCCTCCAGATGTTCTGAGGATTCAACATGCATGCAGGAAATCACACATTTTCATGTCCTACCTAGGCTTGCCAGATTGTACTGGGTATCTTGCAAGACTAAGTTCTGCTTCCATTCTAGTGCACACAATTTATATCCTAACAGTCATAGTTTTTGATTTGAATGTAATCCTAAAAACTGCCATCAGTTAGGCTGCTTATTATAAAACCTCAATGGTATGAGGTGTGAGTATTTTGCACCTGGATTCAAACAGTCAAGCAAACATTATCAAAGATGGCTGGGGCAAGCTGGTGAGGAAGACAGGGAATGGAGGAAGTACCAGGCAAAAAAAGACAGCATATGGTAATTCCTGTATAATTAACTATGCTGGTGAAGTGAAGTGAATCTTTCCTCCACAAATAATGGCCACATAAATAAAGCACACTAATCTTTCATTAAGTCATCTCTTATTGTTATTCTGACTGGAATTTCAATCTTGTATCAATCGGAACCAAGAAATGGTCTAAAAGCAGTGCTCCCATAGAAAGTTCTATTTCAATAACTGCTGTTTTCCATAGGAAGAGATTTCATCAAAAAACCCCAAGCCCCTAACCCTCCACAACCTCTTCTGTTTCCGCCTAATGAACATGAGCGTAACAGGGTTGTAGAATACATGGCACTGACCCTTACCGCTTCAACAGTCCAACTGTATTTATCTTTAATGTCCATGTTTTGTTGCTGATTTTTGCAAAAAAAATATGGTAATTTGCAAAGGATGCACGTTTCTTATCCTACAAAGTGTATATTGGGTTATCAATGAGAATTTTAACCATAACTTAGCCTAAAATCTAGTATATTGATTACAATACTGGGTGATACAATGTGCTTTATTTAATATTTAATTAAATGTTTCACAGTTGTACTGAAGCTTATTAATTATTAAGACACGGTTCATTATTTAGCACAGAATATAAATTCAAATTAAAATAAATGAAACAAGGTGAAACTACACAGTGAAAAATGGCTCATCCTCCAGCAATGACCTGTGACCTGGAAACACGGTAAAGAGTGAAATTTGTATTTCTTCCCCCATACCCGAGAAGACTATGCACTTTAGGTAATACGTATTAAGCTTTTCTACTGCTGTGAAGTTTCTGTAACAAACCCGACATCCTACAGAAATATGCTGGATGGAAAAGGGCCTCAGCTGTCACTTTTTTAGCTGGTGCCTGGAAGAAGAAACATTTTTAATACAATTTTTCATTAGGACATTGGTAACACAGCAAAATTTCTCCCTTGACATGTAAAACTTCTTTTTAAGCCTCTTAAGATACAATTCTTGCAGTCAGGGAAACAAGAGTCTACAGAAAGTTGTAGATACCCAGCAATTATCCCCCCTGGCATGACTGCTGCTCCAGGTGACAGCTTTGCCTTGCAGTGGTGGGCTGACCCGGCTGGCAGCTAAGCACCACACAGGCGCCCGCTCCCACCCCTCAGCACTCCTGAGACTGGAACCCTTTTGCCCTCCCTGGAAGATGAGCTGCGCTTATCAATGCTGCATGTTACAGGGAAAACGAGTGTAGTACTGTTAGTGTACCTGCAAGCATTATTAGGGAGTTTGAAGCAGTAAGTACAACACTGCTTTCACTAAATTCTCTCATACGATGATGTTTCTAAAGCCTTATAGC
This sequence comes from Falco naumanni, assembly GCF_017639655.2. NCBI lineage: Eukaryota > Metazoa > Chordata > Aves > Falconiformes > Falconidae > Falco > Falco naumanni. The sequence continues at coordinate 18,449,059 of NC_054067.1, forward strand.
TCACACACATATATACGTATATAAAACCTAGTTTTATACGTTCTTAAACATCCTTAAACATTATTTGAAATAAGAGATGTAGGAGATCTACGCAGAATGCCATACCTCATATGAACTTCTAGAGATTAAATTTCAGATGCTCAGTAAAAGCTGCTCTTAAACATGCAAGTGGAAGTCATCCCATAATGTCAGACAAGCTCTGCTGTGCCTGTTGCTTCGGGAATGAACAGCCTTTGGTTATTCCCATCTAAAAAGTTACTTCTACTATGTAACTGTCTATGCTAAACTGTATTAGAAAAAAAAGTTTAAAAATACCACAAAATACAAGATAAAAACTGGAATAGAAATAACTGATTAACTATTTCTCATTATCATAATGCAGGCATATTTTTTATCTTAAAAAATGATTTAGTCAAAACATGTTAAAGCAGAATAGGGACTAAGACAGAAAAATCACTTAATGAATACAAGGTAACCCTGTACACCCTGAAATATCATTTACATCTCTTTGTAGTAATCAAATCATTATTCAAATACCTCATTAGGGATGCATATAGGCATTTATTACCACCAATTAAATAGATGTGTATTTTCTTAAATTCATTTATTTATTTATTCCAGAGTCAGTTCAACACAGTATGTTATTTCGTTTAATTCAACGTTGAGAAGAATCTTCTGCACGTGGGTTTGCTGGGGAATTTAGGAGCGGACCAATACTATTTTAAGAGGCACTGATCATCTTAAAAGGATAAAACAAAGCAAGAAAATGTAGCATGGAAATATGGCCGTTACTACACTTTCCCAATAAAAGCAGGAAAACAATACATTAAAACAATACAAAGAGCTTGAGGTTTTGTCTGTACAGAAAGATTGTCTGAAAGTATAAAATGAGCAGTCCTCAAAATGAAGCTTTGCAGAGCTAATCCATAGGCAAATAAATAAACTTAGCTGTAATTTCGACTGATAATTCTTAAAATCTGTTCTCTCTCTCCTTCAAACCTAGCTAAAGAGGGTCCTCAGTTTCACTCACACTTGCATTCAAATATCTACATTAAGTTTTAAAAAGAGGAAAATTCTTGTCTACAATATCTACAATGTAAGTATACAGATTGTTTTTTATTCAGTTTTTAAGGTTTAAGTTTTAAATAAAATTGAGTATGTATATGAAGGAGAGGTACTTTCATGATTTTACTATAAATCACTAAATATCTCAAAAGGATTCATAAAGAGAAGAATCATTGAATATACATAAACCCATTTTGTGTGGAAACAGCAGAAAATACATTTAAAGCTTAGGCTGCAGACTTTGTAATGAAAAAATCAATTACCTTTTGTGGTTCTCTGGCTAGAGAACAAAGATCTGGGTTCAGAGATAGGAAAAAGCATGAACTTCAAAAAGATAAGAAGGGAACAGAATTTCTAGGTGGAATAAGGTCAGTAACATTTACTCTTGATAACAGACCTACATGAAAATATTGTTATACTCTCCATACCACTCTGATAATGAATTGCTTGTGACAATAAGGAGATCAGGTGGGTCATCCTCAGCAGCATGCAGGCAGGGTGATGAAGAAGGGGACAAGAAGCAGCTCATTTTCAGTTATGTTTGAGACACCTCACACAGGACAGCTCCTGAAAGGGACAGGTGCAGGATAAAAGACCTATGGTTCTACTTGAAAGATCTGTGTTTACACCCTTTATTCACTTCAGGAAGAGTTTCTTGATGTAGCTACATGCCAAATGCGGCTCCGGTTTCTTTCTATTGACTTTGCAGTAAAAATAAACAAAAGTTTGATCTAAAGTAGAATACTAAGAAATTCTTCTAAATTAAGTAATTGAACCACAGTGGGCAATTGTTCATGGTTCAGACACTTTAATGAAATGTTAATTTTCAAAGGGAAACCATAAAAATCAAAATGCTAAGTAAGCTATTAAACATATCTTTCCTGTGATAACTTAAGAGCTAGACAATAAAAGATGCTTTGAAACTGTGTTTTCATCAGATATTCATGAACATAAATTTAAAGTCAAAGGCCACTAGAGCAGCAAACAAAATAAACCCTACAACAATCTAAACATATTCTACGGCTTTTATGCTGTAACTCCAACTGCAATTCAAGGGGGGGAGGGAAAAAAAAGAAAAGCATTTTTCTTTATTAGAATATAAACAAAAAATATTTGTTTTTATTATTAATAACATGACTTTATTTCTTCTAAACATTTTTACAATATTCAGCTATGCTGATACCTAAGTAACACACTATGATTATTCAAAATTATATTTCATTGGACCATCAACAATATAAAATCTATTTATTCTGTTTGAATATATAAGTAAAGCTTGCTGGAGTTTTTTTGACAAAACAGTTTTACATCAAAAATGTAGTTTCAAAGTTCAACTGTTCTTTGTCAGTGTTGACCCAAATGACATTTTGGGGTGAAAAAGTACAGAAACTAATAATTTCCATTTTCTCTATTAATTTTATTTTCATTTAGATTTTTAAAATATGGGAATCCTTAATATTTTAACCCTATGCAGAAACAATATTATTGAAAGGAAATGTTCTCATTTCTCCAAAGCTTTTCACTAGATTTTCCATTTAACAATAAATTTCAAGTTCAGATGATTCTGCAAACCAGCACTGCTTACATTTCACAGCATCTGCAACATTGTCTAACACAATGTGGAACCATTTCTGTTTTCTAAGTTCCCTGTGACTCCCTTACCATTGCTACAAAAGAACAAGCCTTGTGCTCCACCTAAAATTTTGACAATCCAGAATTATATGTAATAAGGGTAACTACTGCAGGGCCAAGAGGGCACACTTTTTAATTCCCCTAAAGTGTCTAATTACCATGTTGTGCTTATTAGATTCCTTAATGACAATCTACAACCTTGTGGAAGGACGGACTGGAGGAGTAAAACTTTGACATCTCCTATCTCTGTGGGACACAAGGATTCCCCTCCTGCAGCTTTTGCCCTCCCCAAGAGGACACTCTCCTCCATATGGCTACAGCTCATATTTCCAAGAGAATCATGCAGTTTCTCTTGGAAAATCATCTGAACCACAGACTCCTCGATGACTAGACAACATTTTCTAACCAATTTTTCACAGCAGTTTTCTGTCATTACCACTTTGTCAATCTGCCACAGACTACCCTCAGTGGAACCACGTAGCTACTCATCCCTTTGACGAAGTCCCCCAAAAGTGTGAATGCACGGAAAGAGCCATGTTTGATTAACAACTTTGTGATTGCTATAAAAATGAAATTTGAAAGGTAATAATTACATTTGTAATTACTTAGGTCTAAATCTCTTATGTTTCCTACTCCCTCTATTTCTGGGCAGCTGGAGCAATGACTCATTAATAATAATAAAGTCGTTTAACCCTGCAGGCACATTAGAAGGAGAAAGATGTCATTTGTCACCAACGCAAATAGAACAATCACTGAAGGATACAGAAAGACCAGTATTTCATATTTATTGCAAATGATAAAAGGGACATTTTGCACTGATCCTCACCATGGCATCCCAATTTGCTTTTTAATTATCAGCAAACATAAGGGGACAGCATACAACATATGAGGGACTACTAATAATGTATTGTCCTGCGGTGACATTTCCATAATCACTTCAAATCTACTCTATACATATGTACTAGTTAAAGCTTTCAGCTCATGAAATCATACCCCCTAGTAAGGAATGAATTATCCTTTGCAGATTGAGCGCACAAAAGCAGCTCTTTTCCAGAGTCTGAGGGTCTGACAGCTGACATATATATTGCTATTACTTTAAGTGATAAGGTTTGGCATTCTGTTGCACTGACAGTTGAATACAGTATGATTTAAAAACAAGTAAATTTGTATTTTTAGGCAAGGAACTTCCTAGTTGTAATTCTCATTACCAATAAGTTAGCCACGGACCTCTGAAAGTCACTTACTTTTCTAGTGCTTTTCAGTATTGTTCTGAACTTTGTAAGCACTCCGTAAGAACCACTCTATATTAAATGAAACAAATACCTTTATTAATAGGGAAATTAAGTAAGTAACTCAGAATTCACTGATTTTAAAAAAGAGTTACTGATATAATTGCCTGATCATGAAATAAACTTCTGAGGAAGAGAAAAAACTATCCTTTCCCTAAATGATTTCTTCAGGAGACATGAAACCTTGAGCAAAAAATTATGGAGATAATTTTCTACTATGGTATTATCAGTATGAAAACAAATGAAAGGAAGTTCCATACAAATAACAGTCACGATAATATGAGTTTCAACTCTATCAAGCTAAAACTTCAAATTCTTCTTTGCTTTGCTTTATCATCAACACTTCTCTCACCATCAGGCATGTGCAAAGACCAAAGACCAAATTTAACAATATCAAGTTATAAACTGTTATTGCGTGGGGTAGAAATGAGGTAAGCAAACCTCCTAAAGCTGTTTATATTTTCTCCAGGAACCACAATAGACTATATAAAGACAGGCTTTAAAAAAGTTAAATAAGTAGTGTTAAGAAATAAGACGCATCAGGAAAGAGTAAAATGCACAGAGTAAAATGCATATTTTCACTCTTAAAACAGTGACAACACAGAAAAGCTTATACATGCAGTGAAATGTTTTGTCAAATTGAAAAATGGAAATAATATGAACACTACAATTTTCACATCAATTTGAGGTAAAATGTTTTGAATTACAGTCATTTTAATCTTGTTTTATAAAGAAAATTACTTCAAATGGGTGATAATTTAAAACAGCATAATCCAAACTTCATTGTGCTCCAGTCAGGCATAGAAGTATGGCTCTGAGTGATTTGGAGCAATCTCCTCACATTAGCTCAGAGCCTCTTTCAGAAGAGACATTTGAAAGAAGAAAAAGGTTGTCCGGCTAGAGTTTCCATCATTTTCCTGTGAGTTCAAAACTACTAACTGTGATGGCTGTGACTTCCTAATTGGGCCTTTATAGGCATTGCTAGCACCCTCGGACATTTTGGCGCCATCCTGATGAGGCAATACTTTCACAGCTGCCATCTCTTTAAACATTCAGTTGTGACCAGTTTGTCCACTGAGGTTTTGCTGTTTCATTGGAACATTCTTGTATCACTTTTCCAACTACTGAGAATTTTTTGGCATTTTTTTTTTTGGAATAAGCAAAATCCTATTTTGGCATAAGGAATTTTGCTGTCATGATAGAAATATATAAACAAGATTCCCTGTTTTCCTTTTCTGAAAGAAAAAGAATTACCTCTCAGTAAATATGCTATTTAGTTTTAATCCTCAGTTTCCCTTCAACAACTTCCAACAGCGACTTTCGGATTTTCTTTAATATTCTTTTCTGTTCTCCTAAATAATTTTCAATCAAAATATAAATATATTCCAATTTTACCCTGTAGCATTAGTAAACTTGTACTTTCCTTCTCTAAACCAGGTGATTCTCTCATCACCTGGACAACTGACACATGATTGGAATAATATGAGCCAGATCAACATTTGACATAATTCTTTATAGAACAGGATTTCTTATAACATACGTAATTTTAAAAAGACAGTGTTAGGGAAGAGTCATTATTGTGATTATTCTGTAAGATTTTAGGGTCAGTAATATCAGCCAAGAGAGTGGGACTGAGCAACTGCTGACTCATCTTTTCAGCCCACTTCAATGGCTGTCAAGACAGGTTCTGTGACTGCAGCCATGAGGATTATGATGATGCTTGAAACAGGGTAGTGCATTTATTGTTATTAATCCATTGTAAGAAATTATTTTGAAAGCAAAAAGTATAAAATTGTGGGGGTATAAAGTTAAACTACATGAGGTATCCAATTGTTCAGGAAATTAAATTCTATTACTTCAAAGATAAACACATTTTAAAACAGGAATTAAAAAATTGGTTGCTCTTTAAAGTATGCTTTTATAAACTTAATTATATAAACATCTTATAACCACACACTGCCTGTGTGTGTCTGTATTGAGGATTCTGAAGAGAGATATATTTGTCAAGCTTCAGATTTCAGAGTAGGTGTTAAGTTTTGACTCAGCCTTATTTGAATAACAAGATGTCCTAGCATAAAACAATAATTTGTGGTTTTATATATTTAACAGACCATAACTGTCTTCACAAAAAACTAATGTTCACTCCTGTTTGATAAGCTTTGGCATGACTATAGCTGGCTAATAAAAGCCTAACATATATTATTAAACGAGGTTAAGTACTAGCAATCAGATTTGTCAAGAAACTTATCACTTTCTGTAGTATGTAAGCCTCAATCAGCCATTTCTGTATTGCATATGACAGAGGATCCCTTAGAAACAGATTTAAGAAACATTCCGTTCTTATAAAGTCACTGAAGCTTAGCATCCAGCTCTTTTGAAAATCTAAGTTGCAACCTGGTTTGGAAATCCTCGACATGGCAGGGACATGTTAAAGTTAACCAAAGAAGATGAAATCACAACTGTTCTTGTTAGGAACAGAAGTTCACATACTACCCTAACCTCTAGTTTATAACAGCAAATCTACAAAGTTCATAATTTATGTTTATTTTTTCATAGGCTGTACAGAAAGGATATTTTAAGTCTGGGGTAAGTGCTGCTCTGGCAGATGCATATAGAAAGCTCTTGTTACTTTTGGCACACAGATTCCTTTTTCAGAGGGTACAAACCTGAATTTCTGAATGTTCTGATGTTCTCTAAGCTTCAGTGGAATACATTTGACAACCGCCTTCTCTACAGCTAGTATGGATGGCAGGAGGAGTTCATACTTAGTATGTATTCCAAAAGGTTGCTTTAAAACCTTTCTATGGTTTTTAATTAACCATAGGATATCAAAGGACCTAAATGAAAAGCTACCATTCACTTGCTGACTAAGTGTTCACCGGCCTGTTATTGAACCTTTCATCTATTTATTCCTTAATTCATCCATACTCTCCTAGAGATGTCATTAATATGCTCAAAGTTAATTTATTATCCTCTATTGCTTCTATTCAAGCTCATGTTAACAGAATAAATTCATCAAAAATGATCAGACTTGAAAAGGCAGATTTGGATTCTGACAGAGAATAATTTATCATGGCTGGGAAAAAGCCTCCCACCAACTGGGCTGTTGGAATGCTGGGAGATGAAACTGTAATGACTGCAGAACTTCTGCAGAAAAGGACATTAAAGTCTTAAGGGGAAAACAAACAAACACCACCACCATCACCCCCTTCCAAAAGTCTAACTCCCAAAATATGTAGGTTCCTGACACTGAGTCTTTTTTACTTTCACACTCAGAGGTTCTTTCTCTCACCCTCTGTGCTGCCTTTAGGCAGAAGCGATCATTAAGGCTCTGCTCGCCATCATTTGCATGCCAGAGCCTAGAGATACGGAGGGGCGCCAGGAGTGACGGCGACATTCAGAGCTGTACAGAAACGGTACCGATACTCAAGGGTCACAAACTGTTAATCAACAGGTCCATGCAGCCAAGGGCTTCATTGTAATGCTGCATAATGTAACACCAAGTTATTTTATTTGCAATTTGTTGTAATTAACCCTTCTATAACAGTAATTAATAGATTTTGGGTAATCCACAACTAAGTATTATACCACAATTTCTGTGTATGTACAAATTATCTGAATTCCAGGAACAGCTGGATATAACAGCATTTATGACATGTTTCATATGCTATTAGAATGGGGAAAAAAATAACATACTTTTTGCCATTATAAGTCCATTATACAGTAGAATTGGAAAGCACTGTGAAACTGTCATGAATGTGGTACCACTGTAATTGTAATACGGGTTGTGGAGATTTATTTTAAAGCCTGAAAACACTTGATTAATCACTGTATTATAGTCAATATTCTAGTTGTTATTGTTTCATCCAGTTATTGTTTCATCCCCATCTGCAGCATAGGGAGAATTGCTTCTCTCCTATACTGGCACTGCTGTATATTGGACACGGCCACTTCCCTAAGGGACTGTTACTCCACTTCATACACTCATACTCTTAATTCTGCACATACTAGAACCATTTCCTTGCTCCTAGTTTTGTTAGACTGAGTAATTATGCAGCTTCAAGACTTGAGTAACTAAATTTCCTCAGGGAAGGGGGAAAAGAAACCCACTAGTAGAGCACTCTAGACCTGCCCAAGAAATGGAAGACTCATCAGTCTCTGCCTAGACATTTTACAGAGGATATTAAATATGAGTACAATCATAAATATCAGTGCTCAAATATGTTTAAATATATAGGCTTATCTGGCTGACTCAATCAGAACATACATCCTAGCTCCCATTCCCCCCTTCCCTCTATCATATTCCAGAATCCAATGGAATTGTACTTCCAACTGCACTGTATCAATATTTGGTATTTCTGAGTCAAGATTTATACTTCCTTTATTAATGTCTTGAATCTAAGAAATTCAGTGACGTGAATATGCCAAGTGTCTGATAAGTACATTATGTCATAGTGGAGAACTACTATATTTAAAAAGAGTTAACTTTTCCCAGTGAAGCACTGAAAAGTTAGGAAGTGCAAATTCTGTAATATTAATTCAGCTCCCTTGTGTATATGTGTTTTGATGCAAACTTTAATTAAATTATCATACACTATTTTTCTCATAGGACCCTTGGGCCCTATTTAGAGAGTAAGTAGTTATTCAATATTTCTTTTTATCTACTCTAATCAGCATGTGGCCATACACCTTTTTAATTAATACTTTCAAAGCCTTGGGTTCAATGCAGACTTATTCATTTCCTTGTGTACTTTGTTGTTGTTTTCACAGCACAAGCAAAATCTTCATGAACATGAATAATATCCCATGTGCATTATTTGCTTTATTGAGGCTATTTGCATCTGGGAAACTGAGGCATAAAGAAATTAAGCAAAATAATGCAGTCTCCATCATTTCTGGCTGCCCAACTTGAGACAGCTTATACCAGATTTTTGCACACTTGAACACTTGATGTTATACTAAGCTTTCAAAGTGTATCTGTCAGAGTAGTAAATGATGCCCTTGGCACCCCAAGAAACCTGAAGGGCACAACATATATTAGCAAAAATTCATTGTTCTCTCTGCATCAAAGCACTGTGTTGTACATTTCAAAATGTACACAAAAAATGGGGCATATTAATGATTTATCTTTCGTGGTCATTAGTAAATCTAACCAAACACAACATCAGAAAACCATATATATACACTTTAAATAGTCCTGTGATGAAGAGCTCATTATTTTAATAAACCACTAGAAGTTCCAGGATTTTATGTGCTTTGATATGATATCAAATCTTTCCAAAAGATATATCTTAAAATTTATCATTAACTCTAATTTAATAAGATTTAATGATTTCATAAACTTTTACATGGTAAACAAACTTCTAGAAATTCCTCAAAGTGCTTCTCGGAATGAAACTTCAATTCTTTTTTAAAATAGATTGAACCATAATTAAAACTATTCCCATTGTAAAATCTTGAGCATTTTGTATGTAAACTAATAGTAGACTGGGCTATAAGTAATTACAAACAGACACATGCAACAGCATTTCTCGGAACTACTGTGCTGCTATTTCTGATGAATATTTTATTTTGAAGATATTTTTTTTTCCCTGGATATTTCTGACATGGGTTGTAACCTTTCTTTCCTAACCACTACAGACAGGCTACAATTTCTATGCAGTGAAGTTAAATACTTATTTCCTTAGGGAACAAGCCAAATACAGAGACAGCTAATGAAAAGAAGGGAAGGAGACATATGCAGAAGAAAGTATAAAATACTTTTGATAGCAGGAAGTCTGCTCTCCCTTTCTAGTTCCAATACAATCATCATCTGTGGAAAAGTAAATCTTACAAATTGTTATCATACAGATGGCAGAAAGTTAAGAATTAATTCAGAAGGGCTATGTACAGCTACGTACAGTTACACAGAGGTCTATTCAGTCAGCCCAATATGCTCAGCTCATTTAGTTATACCCAGGCAGCTCAGGCATAACGACCATTACGGCTACAGCAACAGGGACTCAGGGTAGCAACTGTGCAGCTTTTCTGTGACCACAGAAGCGTTCAAGCCACGTTACTGCAATGCCATACTTGAATTTCCTTGGATGAGCTTGCACCCCTTTTCCCTAGAAAGACTATGTTGCATATACAGAGAACTAAGCAGCATATAAAAATGGGTTAGACCTTGTCATTTCATGTACAGTATAGATTATATCAATATAATTATGTAACAGCATGTAAATGGGTTTGAGGACTGCTACAAAGCAGGAGAGAGAGGAAGGGGTATCTGACTCTTCATAACAAAAGAGCTTCACATTTGGCCCCTATGCTTATGTCAACTTGAAGAATCAAAGTTCTGAACTGAACAGTCATATTCTTGTAATCCAAAGAAAAGGAAAAAAAAAACCCAACAAAACCAAACAGATACGACTATCTTTCCTTTCATGAAAGAAAAAAGACAAGTGGGGAAAGCAAAATGTACTCTAAAAGAGTTCTGCTCCATCAGGTTTTAATTGCAGACTTTTCATTACATGGTTTCACCTTCACAACCAACAATTTGCTGGCCACCCCAAAGGTCTGTTCAGAAAACTGTGTTTTCTAACTTGAGCCTTAAGTACCCAGGATAAAGGCCATTTGTCCAAAGATTTTTTTTGTATACAACTGTGCTTCATAAATCCCACGGGCTCACAGTTAGCATCCTGGATATAAGCTTCTCTTTTCTTCCAGCACAAAAACCTGTCACAAAATCTTCATGACTTAAACACAGCTAAAGTTAGCATTCAGAACTTTTGCTGGTGCTGCCAGCTAGCCTGAAATGGTAATGCACACATGTAGACATGCCAAAAAAAAAAAAAAAAAAGTATTAAAAAATAATAATAAAAACCCAAAATGCCCATAGATCATAGATTCAAGTATATATTTAAATTAAATCTAATAGTTGCTGTATTTCTGTCATATAATAGAATGTTACAAGAAACTTCTGGAAAAGAATATAAATATCTGATGTAGACTAAGGGAACAAACAACTTTAAAATGATACAATAAAGGAAAAACAAGTTGTTCTAACACCTGCCTTTCAGTCTGTCCATTGACCCTCTATAAGAATCTGATGTGTTCATATACATGTACCATGTGATTCATAACTTCTCTGAAATGTATGTACCATTTGCTATCACTCACCAGTCATGCATTGTTCACTGCAGAGCCATTTTTTCTGACTTATTTTATGCACATCTTATCATATTACCAAAAATTGATGAAGGGAAACATTTGGCTTGCTGAAGAGGAGGCACAGAAAAGTATTGCTTAAATTCAGATTTTAAAATGGCCCTGAAACCTTGAGTGGGATTGTGTGAGCTCTTAAGAACATGTTAGTTCCTGTAAATTATTGGACTAGGGTTCTTCATCTCCTGAAGGATCATCTTCTTTTACATTAGTTACTGCTTTAGCTTGTCCATCAAAAACAAATAAAGCAAGCAAAAAAAAAAACAACACAAGGCACAGAAAATGTATCCAGTATGATGCAAAAAATTTTCATCGACCTCCTTTAACCAAAGGCTTGATCTTTTTATTTCTTCCACTTCATAACAAAACTAGGTAATACACTGAGAAGTCTTCATTATATTCTCAACAGACGAGCTTTTATGAACTGGATAATACTAAAACATTGCCTTGCTAAACAGTACCCTGTTACCATTACACCACACTAAATCTATTACACTAGCATGTTATTTCCATGCTAAATTCTCAATACAAAATTACTGATCATGCTAAATGGCTAGTGAAGTAAATTTTGTTAAAGAACATACTTCATTTCCAGTCAGCCAAATGTGGCCTTCTTATCAGATACTAGAGAGCAAACAAAAGGTACCTCTATATCCCAAAACCTGAAACTACTCATATACTTTTTAAAATTGGGTCAAAATCTCAGATCCTGAAACATATTTGAATTCAGGTACTTCTGTACATGAATCCCAGTGACAGTTCATGCCAATCATTGTGTGGAACTTCTGTCATAAAACATGGTGAATAACTCACAAGTTATGTTGGGAAAGAAGAAAAAGGTGAAATGAAAAAATTCCCTTGAAATCAGTGTTTTGAACTTGAACTTGGCATTTTTTTTTTGTTTGTTTGGTGTTTTCTGGTTGTTTTTTTTTGTTTGGTTTGTTGTTTTTTTTTTTTTATTTGTTTGTTTGTTAGTTTTTAGGATAGGCAGCTGAGTAACAAAAAGTTATTTTAGGTATGTGCATCATGTTATCATAATTTTGAGAATATCATTAAGGGTTGCCAGAGAAGCTGGTGACAAGGTGCAAGAAGAATGGATAAAGGAATAAAAATAAACTTATGGGAAGTGATTGTGATGTTTCTCTTAGCTACATTTTAGTGATACTGTTATCTTAGGTAAGCCTGCAACATGGAAGAGAAAAAAAATTTTCTAGTCAGGAGTCTATTTAAAGTAAAGACTTTTCAGACCACTTTTCATTAACTCAGTAGAATTGATGAAGAATAATTTTGATTTTGTTTTTATTTCTAAGGAAGATGAAATGTTATTTTAAGAGGTGATTGATTACAGAATGTACAGCAATACAAAAAGGTTAAGTTGTATACAGAATGAAAATATTTCCGTTCACAGAGGACTCAATATTTGTCTAATCTATTGCTTCTTTCTTCTTCTTTACCTTTCTGTCCCCTGCCTTTGCCCTCCCAAATACCCTATGTGGAGATGGGCTTTTCTGTTTAATCAGTAACCAATTACAACTTCTCAGACTCAGGTTTTCATCCCAAGGCAATTTGGTAACCTTACACTGATTAATTAAACTAGGGTGTCTAAACAAACTGTTAAAACTCCTATATCCACAGCTTGCATATCTAATCCAGATAACAGGATAAGCAACATGATTGTCAAAGTTCACAAAGAGACAAAAACAAGAGCACTGTATTCTCACTTCTTTGTAGAGTTCCTAAACAAAGAATAAGTTGTACTAGGTAGAAAATCTAATCTGCATTTAAATAGAATTTCTCCAAATCATAAACAAAAGCCTGAAGCAACATATTTACAGCAAGTCTTGCAGCTAGTTCACAGCCTAATCCTTCTATCTCTATCTGTAATCCCTTCTACCCTTGTATATTCGTTTCTGTACCATTTATCAAGGCATCTTGGCAGTTTGAGCTCACAATAACAACAATAACTTTGTAGTTTCTCAAGTTTCTTCATAGCTGAGCCCTAAACTTTTAAAACTTTGGGTGGTCAGCAACTCAAGTCAGGTTCAGATGGAACCACCTTTATTAAAACAAGGGGAAGTTATTAACCCAAAGAGTGAGAAGAACGACTTATTGAAGGGATATACTTTGCACGTGAAACACTAAATACAACAGAATGGTTTTCAGGGTATGGGTGCAGCATACTGCGTGACATTACAGGAAAGCTCCCATGCATTTGGAATGGGTATTCCCTGATGTCTCAAGAGCTGCCTGTGCAGATCCCCTGGAAAGCTACTAATCTCCCATGTGATCCAAAACAACCACAATGCCCCAGCAGATGCCACCAGAATCAAGCACATGTTGATTAACATGGTTAACAGCTAGTCAAATGGCTACCAAGGGTGACAAGGAGCCCTTTGGGAACCTGAGCATGGGCTACATTTTCATTCTCTTTTCCTGACCATGACTTTGCTTCTTTTTCAGGCTGTAGCGTAGCACCTGTGCCCATCTGAAGAAATCTAAACCAGTAGCACCATAGAACTTCCCAGATGAGAGGCTTAGGTTTAGAGTGGGAGGATGCTAAATGCTAGAGATTACTTTTTCAAATCTTTTGAAATAGACAGAAGTTCAATTTTCAGATGCTACCCTGCTACTCAAGAGTACTTTTTCTTTTGTTTGAAGCCAACAGATCTGATTTTACTTAAAGTACCCACCTCTCCTACTGCTTTCTTTCTGAAAGTAATAGTTCTATATTTCAGTGCAGAAATTAACAGATAACGGGGGGGGGGGGGGGGGGGGGGGGAAAAAAAAAAAAAAAGAAAGAGAGAGGGTTCTGTCCTAAATTTAAAACCAATGAAGACAGTCATTATTAAATGAAAAGATCCCTTAGAGGAAAAGATGGAAGGACAGAATTAGCATTCTAGATGAGATTTGCTAAATTCTCAGATATAAAGAAAGCTAGTACCAGATGAGCAATAACAAATTTAATTCAGACAGCGCTGCTTTAATAAAGGTCATTTCTAATTAGACAAATGTCCACTAGATTTTGTCTACCTGAGTCCCATTTTAGTCCTAATATTGACAGATCATCAGCACATCACCCTTTAAAATATTTTCTCATTCTACAACCCAACAAATTTGACCTATAATTCTATTGCATTATTAGATATTGTTCTATGCTGGCTTGCTCTTTAAGGAGCCAAGGAGACCTGCCTGCCTTTGAAGCAATATAGTTTGCAGGCACAGTGATCATCTTGTTTACAGGACTCAACAATATAGAATATTTTTTTTCTGAAAACAGTTAACTCACAATTTGTGGAAGACTTTTTTTTGGGATTTCAAGAAAAAGAGATAACTTGGGAATCAGTTCTCCTCCAGATTGTCTGCAGCATTTATTCACATTCAGGGGAGAAAAACAACAATATTAAGAATTCTGTAAAAGGATTTGATAAGCTCCTTTGGTAAGCAGGAAAACCCCCTGAACAATTACTCTCTCAAGGAAACATTCTCTTTATGAAACAAAGCTATGTGCCTATACATATTTCTTATATTTTAAGTAGAAGACTCTCACTCTTCAAGGTAGGAGATGGTCACTGCATAAATTGGGTAAGGGTTGAACCTAAGGTGAAAATGGTTCTAGGCAGAAAAGAAACCAAATAAAAGAAAAAAAACTTTCCACTTTATAACTAATGATAACAAGTTAAAGAAAGAAAAGGATATACATAAATCATTCATTATTGATGGATAAATAATACATTTATTAGACACAAAATAATAAACTTTGCATCACTAGAATGCCATGTATCTAGAGACTATAAGCTGTTTTGCAAAATATATAGGGAATATTTTAGCTACGGCCAGAGGCTTAATGTTTAACCATTCCACTGGAAAACATGCAGGCATCCAGAGGGAAAACAAAATCCCATGTAAAAGGCAATCAAATCACAGCAATAATAATTAATCCAATATTTTATGTTACTTATACAGTCAGCTACGGAGATTATTATTGTAAGCAGCATTGCAAAAGGTCAGGTTTCCTCACCTAGCTGGCAGACGGGGGATGCTACACAGAACTTACTCAAACCTTTTTGTACAATCATTTTAAAAGCTGGGTACAGGACAAACCTTGGTTCCCCTGATGGGCAGCAAGGCACAATGAAGTGGAAGAGAAGAAAAACTTCAGGTATTCCCTCATTTCCCATCTGGTCAGGCTTATACTAGATGGAGAATTAGCAACCTATATCTCAGGGTCCCTAGAGAGGAATATATGTAGGGTTAGAGGAAGCAGCTGACATCTGCACCTCTTTCTTTTATGTTGAAAGTGCATTTTTACACTACATTTGCTGTGTTTTGGCAACAAAGACATCCAATGACACACAAGAACTGTCATGTTTCTTAAAGCAGTCAGATGAGTTTCAGAAAATCAAATTCAAAGATCAAGCAAAATGTCACATTTAGAGAACATTTCATAGAGCTTCATTCACCTGTACCTTTATGATTTTTGCATCTTCAGGATTCATGTTTTGAAGCTTTTTATCTCCACCCACACAGGTAGAAGCTTCTTTTCAAAGGGCAAGTCTTCCCAGAGTCTCAGAAAGCTGACCAAGTATCATGAAAACAAAAGGGGAAAACTACTAAACAGAGCTGAGAATCAGCAATTCAGATAAATTACAAAATTGTGAGTACAAAAGCTTTTGGCCTCTGTGAAAATATGTTTAAGTTCTCCAAATCATAATCTCTTAGAAAACAAATTTACCCACGTGATACTCTTATTTGAACAACGTTGCCCTTAGGTATTTTTTTTTTATTTTTAGTGAAAAAAAAATCAGTATTATCAGTTTTGCCTTAAGGAGTCATACAGTACAAATAATGGCATTTATAAAGTATGTTAGAATTCAAAAGTAGACGAGTGTTGAACTGAAGTAATTAAACTATGCAATATAAATGATTAATCCATTAGAGTTCACAGACAAGGTACGATGCTGATCTTGAATGTACACTGCCCCTAATGGAGAACAGATCTAAACCCCCCTCTAATTAGGTGGAATTAAGCAGTTACCTCTCTTAATTAGAAGACAGACAGAATTCAGACTCAGAAGAGGAAAAGCTCGTGTTTACAACAGGGCTGTAGCTCTTCCTTTCCTCTTGCTCTGTCATGTCCCTGTGCAGCCCCGTGCACCCAGACCTGAGCTCTCCCTGTTGCCACATGCCCGGCTGGCCGTGCCACACTTCATCCAGCAGAGAATGGCCCAGGGCTCAGAGCTCCTGCCGCTGCCTCTCCTTCAGCCACAGGGGAGGGATACTGCTGAAGATGAAGTGCCAGCTCTCCCCATCCTTACTTCAAGGAACTGGACATGCTGATTTCTTACCAAATTACTGACAGTTCCACTAAAGGGATGAGATGGAAATAAAAAGGTGGCATCTGTAACTACTGGGCCAATGGCCACTCCAAGAAAACAAGTATTTTGCTGTATTTCTTAGACTAAGGTGTTAGCACACCTGCTTCTCCCCCTCATACAGTTAAATTTTACCTTGAGTGACTGTGGCATTTGTTACAGATTCAAAGATCAGGGGAAAGCATTCCACAGCCAGGTAACAGAAGGAAGTTATATTCAGGATGTATCAAACAGTACCGCCCCAGGATCCATGCCCAAATCATCAGCATATCTCCACATGAACATTTGCTTGGCAAGGGGCAGGAGAAATCAGAATTTTAGCCTTACACCAAAAGAAAGAGGTTTCTATTTTTGAGGAACACAACTGAAAATTAACCAGTCACCTCTGATCACCTGGTTGTTGTTTTTTTTAAAAAAAATCAGTTTGTTGTTAACATACATTATGCTTCCCCTACAATCTTCCTGGTACACATGTGGATACCATAGCAACTATCACAACGTACAAATCCTATGCTTATAAAACACACAACTGAGTGATGAAAGGATTGCTATCTGTAAATCCACAGATCTGCAATCACACCTTAGCCATGGCTTAATAGTATAAGTAATTGTAGTATGGCTTTTTTTTGTATAGAAATTCAACAATAACAAAAAAAATCAAATATTGCTTTTTCATTTGAGCTGTAGCAAGATATCCAGCATCACAAGTCTCTTAAGCAACTGAGTGATTAACTTACATTAACTTCAATTTTAGTGAACAACTGTCAGGAAGCAGACTTAAAACTTGGATTCTGCTTCAATTTATGTTATTTATGGGCACAAATGAGGATTTCAGGTCACTTAATACAAAATAAATTGGACTGTGAATGCTAAAAGAAAAGTAGATTTAAAACAGAGGTAGATTTAACTACAACAGATACCTCAAACCAAAAGAATTGCTTGAAAAGAAACCAACCCACTTGGCAATCACAGTAAATACAAGAATGGGAAGAGAAACCTAAGCCAAAGTGCAGAGGAGCGTAGGGCTACTCCAGTCCCTGGGAGCCCACAACCACATGGCTGAGTTAGCTGGGATAAACTAAGGTGTTAACATATCTCCCTGCACTAACCATTAAGACTCATCTCACATCCTTTTGAAACAGTCTTAGTCACAAAACAGCATACTTTAGAAGATTTTGTAATGAATAGAAGTTCATTTTTAAAAACATGTACTTCTGGTTTAAGTCAGAGGAGAGAAAGTATATAGCAACAAGTTATATTCAGAATGATTCTAGTTTTGCTTGAATTGCCTTCTTTCCTCCATCCAAACTAATTAAAAAATGTTCAGAAGATGAGATTTCCTCAGCTTTCTTACCATGGGCAGGGATTTGTTTCTGGGTGACAGGATTGCAGAGGTATTATTCAGATAATAAAAAAGAAGGCCAGAGATTCATAAACAAAGGAAAAACAGCTTAACCATTTGATCTGTGCTTTCCTAATGGTCACTATTACAGAGCTTATTTTATTATATTCTGTTCTTCCAGAAATAGCAGGGGAAGAAAACAGTTTGGTTTACCCTTGAAAAACATTTTAGTTCCTTTGAATATAATTTAAGAGTTTCTGAGCACTTACATGCTTAGATCTGTATTCCACAGGACTCAATTCCTGAACAGCTGAAGCCCAGAAGAAGAATCCCTTGGCAATACATTGCCCTTATCAATTCCCAGATGACACAGTTTGCAATACTCCACTGAACTCCTTTCATTTACAAAGCTCAGAAGAGAACCATAGCCAATGCTGTGCTATTAGGTTGACCAAAAGATACTCATTTGATTAAGACTAGTCCTTTATTCTCCAAATTTGAACAGGTAGAGCAGGAGAGGCTTTCTTTCCCTTTTCTCCTTAGTATTGCAGTTTTTTGTTTTCGGTGCAAGGTACTGTCATATAATATGTAGCTAGAAATGAACTAAAATTGTAAAGAATATCTTCACAGTAGGAACACACAGACGACATACAGAAGTAGATGAAAATTAACAGAATTAATTTTCAAAGGGCTGGTAAAATTGTATCTGAAATACCTGAAAGCACAGAACCTTTATGTATTTAAATACCACTGTGATTAGCGCTTTCAGAAAACAGAAGAGTCCTTAAACTTGTCTTTTCCTGTCTGAAATTTTCAAAGTTTTTTGCATGTGTTACAGATTGACTTGTTCAACTCAGCTCATATAAACACCAGTTGCTGCTTGCAAATGTGTATGTATGATACTTCAGCAGTAAATCCACTGTGCATTCACCTGTAAGCCAGTGGCAATTAAAGAAGCAATAACTAAGGTAATAGTGTTTTGTTATTGCAGGGTCAGAGCCATGAAAACAATCATGAATCTAATTCATGTTTTTGCTATCCATGAGCATGACAACCGCCATTCATCAAAATACATCAACAGTAATATGTAAGTACATGGTAGATGTGAAGTGATTAGAGGTTTGAGATGAACTTGTCTGGACCTGGGCTGTCCATGGTTCTGGATCTGCCATGACCTGGCCCACTCCTCCTCCACCCACGATGTTCAACTGCGTGGGGTACAGCAGCCAGGATAAAACAGTCAGCCTGCCTGTTTGCTGCCCCCTCACACACAAAAAATAGCATGAAGTACCACGACAGTATATGTGAGCAAACAAACCAGCTAGCATCCATCGTAAAGAGTTACAGGGGCTTCACCTGGCACATCAGAGGGATGGTTACTACATTAACCAGCAACTGCAGTGAGTCATGATTATCATTGCACTGTAGGGAATCACAGCTGCGTTGTCTTGTTAGTGTAGCACTCAGCCATGGACTAAATTGAAATTGGTATTGGAAATGCTGCCTCAGATGTATCTAGCATGAACTAGCCATCCAAAAGCATAAAATGGCTGTCTTTTTTTTGTTTTTTTCTTAGGTAAGGGATAATGGCAAACCCATCTGTGTTCATTACCTTGAAAACTATCTTCAGTCATTCAATTTGGCCAAAGCAGAATATGTCTTTGCAGCATTCTATTTGTTCTATGTCTCTGAGAACCTTAATTACAAACAAACAAACAAAACAACAACAAAAAAAAAACCCACCAACAAAACCAAGCCAAAAAAAACCCCACAAAAACCCCCAAACCAAACCTGCATGTACCGTTGTAGCTGGAAGAGAATTCAGTTATTTTAAACAAACACTTTTGAGAACTGCTCTTAACATAAGATGTTGAAAAGTTAGTAATAAGTTGTTCAAAAAATATTACACATACACACATGTATATATTCTTATGCTATCCCATAACTTGAATTCTCACGGACCCTGAGAACTTCCAGAACCCTAGAGTAACATGTTTTGATGACCAAGAATATATTAAGGCAATCTTGAACCATGCTTGGCAAAAAATGAGTAAGACATGGTTCAAAATAATGTTATTCTGTTACTGAGAAAAAACATATTGTGATGGATGGTCACAGATAACCATGTTGTAAGAAAATATATGATCCACAAGATGAACAGATTATCTGAGAAAGTACAATTTGATGTTTGATGGATGTCCCAAGAATAGATATATTAGCAAATTAAAAACAAAGAAAACCCTCAAGAAACCCCCAACAAACAAAACAAACCAGAAACCCTTTGTAGGAATTAATCCAGTACGAGAATCACATAATTGAAATGTGGATAATCAAAGCTGATCATAACAATAGTACAAGTGAAGCCACATCTAAAATGCTTATACCGCAACAAAATTTAGTGAGCTGTGTACATTACCCTTTTCTTCAGTGTTGGGTGAAACCAAATTAATCATTCTGATGACCTGTACTACACTGCTTATATTAAAAAAAAATGCCTATTATCATTAAAAGAAACTGTATCTTAGGATCTTGTTTGAGGTTACTTGCGTTGTATTTGATTGGTCTGGTTATCTTGAGGACTGGCTGCCTCACTACGCAATGAGAGCACCAGTGAAAATATGAGCTGTTTTCATTCAAGTCACAATACCTTATTATATCTTAAAATACATTCGGCTGTGTCAGTCTGCCAAGTGTAATAATTAGGTGTCATGCCCCTACAACAATGTAAGCAATACGACAACCACTAATGAAGAAAGAGTTGAAGTCTAGGTGAAAAATAGTGAATCGATGGAAGAGCTAGAGATTCAACAGAGGGATCCCAATTTCTACTCTAAATACACTTCTGATGAAATTTGGCTAAGGCCTCAGATCACTTGTAGATGGGACTTTCAATTTTGTGAATTGTAGAGTTTGGACATTTTGAAAAGATCAGTTACTTCTAGTTAATACTGTAACACGGACAGCAAAGTCACAGGTTTGGTCTGAATTGTAAGGCACTCATTGCCATCTCCGTGAAGATAGGACATTATGAGAACCCCTCACAAGTTAGCTTACATAACAGAAAATAAATCGGAGTTCACTTTTAGTAAGATGAGGTTCTGAAAGCAGAAACTGGATCTGAAAGGATGCCAGATTGCTTTAAAATGCAACCAATTTGGATCAGATGGACTGAAGTCTATGGTCACAATGAACTAAGTGAAATACAAAGGAAACTTAATTCTCCCATTTTGTTCTATTGAAAAATGGGTTTCTCGTGAAGCAGTTAATCACAGTGAGGAAATGATCTGTCATACTCATGGCACAGTTGTGACAGCAGTGCTGCTGCTAGTTTATGAACTCTGTGACCATTTGCAATTCCTTTCTGCATGTACCAAATCAAAGGCCAATGGCCAGAGTATTCCAGGTTCGTATATGAATTTGCTTTGATGGCCAGCTTGTGCAGCACATCCTTATATTATGAAGATACCTATTATATTTAGCATTTTGAAAGTTTGGGAAGCAACATGTTGGCATAACTGAACTAGCTATTACTGCATGACTGGAGTCTGGTGGGGAGCCCTTTTGCCCTGTTGTCCGCCCCCCCCCCCCCCCCCCCTTTTTTTTTTTAATAATTTCAAAAAGAACAAAAATTGCCCTTCCTAGCAAAAAGTAGACCAAGAAATACCACTTAGAGGACAAGAACAATTTTTGATTGATCCAGGACACACTTTGCCTTAATAATGTTTTTATTTTACATTTACTCTCTAGGAAGCTGCTTGCCAAAGAACGGAAAGGGACACTGCTGTACAGAAAAGTTTGTTGAAAAGTTATTTCGCACAGATGAATCTATGGAATGGAGGTCTATTTGCTCCTTTATGTACTGGTTAACAAGAAGAGATGCTCCAACTCTTAAATACAATTCCACTTCAGCTGACCTAGAGTTCTACTCATACAGAGGTAGATGGGAAAAGGTAACATCTCCCACCTGACTCAAAGCTTCAAGACAGTCATAAATTTCAAAGTGTTATTCATCTGCAGGTTGAGTAATCAGAGTATTTCTGAGAAACTGAACAATAGATGTTTTACTGTTGATCTATCCACTCCAATCTGATGACAAAAGATTCAGGAATTCAACTATCAAAGAATTCTGTGGCCTGGGAATTACAGTTAAGTGACTCAAAAGGCTAAATTTCATTGTTAATGACAAGGAATAGGTGAAGTACCCCCCTCAGCAGCTTATGTTCAAGCAGAACCATCCCAGTTTCTGCTTGAGGAAAACAAAAACCATTCTTCAACACAGTGGTAAGCACTTTAGAAAGAAAAAAAATAATCATTGCAAAGCGTAAGGTGTAACAATGATCACATAAAATGACCTCTGGCCTATAGTGGAAATGCTGCAGCTTAGATGGTACCTTAATGAGCAGGAGAAAGAATAATCATGTTTATTGAAGATGTAAAATAATTTCAAAGAAACTGAAATTGTTGCCTCTTTATGAGGTGGACTTAAATATTTAAGTGGTTATTATTCCACTTTGGAAATCTGTTCTGCTGTGTGTTCTACTAAATTAGAAGAAGAATAAATTTGGATGGAATTAAAGTGCCAGCTCCATCAGTAAGAGTGGAACAGAGATCACACTCAAGTCAGAAGAAGAAAAGGAATGACTAAATGAGGTCTACGTGCTCTTTGTAAGATGTACAGCTGGAGGCTCTTTTATGCGAATCGAGTTCAAAGCTACCTTGTAAGAGTACATTAAAAATAAAATAGCACCCAGAAAAGATATGAGAGGGCAGAATTTTTACCCTGAAAGTTTCTGCTTTTCATGGTAAATTATGGATAACACTCATCAGCAGTACTTAAGCCCACTTCTCTTCCAACAGCTCAACAGTTGCAGCCAGGAGTCTGCTGACAGTCCTAGTGACAGTGGTAAAGAGACAGTCTAGAAACACCCCAAGTGACAAGATGATAGTCTTAGAGGTACAATGATTGTAGGGGGAAATCTCTACATGTAGAAGCCATCTACTGCATATACTGTAATAAAGAGAACCCTTCATCACAGGGAAGACACTAAATTGTACTTTCTAATCTCAGACATTGACTTTACAGATTGATATTTGCAAATATACCTACACCAGTACTTACTGTCACTGCATCCAAGCCGGTACTGCGTGTGTGCATTCACGGAACAGAAGGTACTCTGCCTTTATTAAATACATTTGGTATGCATTCCAGATTTTTTTATAGTGTCCAATTTTATCCTGATGCCTACATACTTATGAAGCAAAAACCCCAGAGAAGGAATTAGGTTTCCTACTTGTGATGGGAGTACTTGCTCAGATTTTTCAGCCAGTATACTGTCTTTAACAGACATTTAATATTAATTTCATGCAATTATATTTGCTACATAACATATATGTGAGACACTTAGATGCTTCAAATCTCTTCTCTCTCCCTCTTTCAACTAACTTGCTTTCTCGTTACAGAGCTATAACCTCTTCAAGGGTGTAGCTGTAGAAAAGTTGGCAGCAGAGGCAGCTTGGGGTGAGGGAAGCTATCTCTTCTGCTCTCGTTTCAGTGTGCTGTAGTACCGTCAGTATCCTCCTCTCTCACCCATTCCTGTGTCAGCCTCACGTCCACCTTGTCCGTGGAGTTCCTCTGCTCTGTGTCCCACCGATGGGGAGAGGAAGGTGCCTGAAGCTGGGGAAAGGATAGGGGACATGGCCACCCCCAGATCTTCTCCAGTTCTACTGCCACGTGAGTTGGGAGTTAAGATTCTGCACTCTGGTGTAAAGGAGGCACAAAGATACTGTTGTGATACCTGTGGCTACTGCTTCCAGTATGGTTTGGTATCATATACATATGGTTAAGCATTCTGAAAGTAACACGTACATAAGAACAGCAAACAGAGGATGTTTAAAATTGCGATATACTGACAGCGGTGATGTATTATTGCCTATCATCATCAGATACTAGAGACAAATTTCAGCCTACTGACTTCCAGATTGAAAATCTTGATTTAGCTAATCACTGGAAAACATTTATATCTCATACTGATTTCTGTTGAAGCGAAATAGAGTGAAATAGAGAGTTTGCTAGCTGAACAGATGAATAATAGCTTGCACGTCTGTACCCTTATTTTTAGGCAGATGTTAATATCTACTGATGTACAGCCAACATAATATTAAATCCAAGAATTTTATATAAATATATGCAGTATCTACTGGTTTATATTTTAAAGGGAAGAAAAATAATTTTAAAATCAGTTACTTATACTTTTTCAATTTTTCAGTGAGATATATAGTATGCATTAGCAAACTGGGTAGAGCTGGGCTTATAGTGAACAGGTAAAGTTTTAGAAATAAGCTCTGATGATGGGTGACAGATGGCTTCAAGAGCTACTGTGTATTACTTAGTATGTTTTACCAACAAATGCACAATCTGAGTGTTTATAAATGAAATTACTGTATCAACCAGAACAGAGACAACTTCATTCTTATTAGCATGAAATTTGGGGAGTCTATTTAGAATTCAAGTAAAATTGAAATTCATAAAAGATTTCATGTAATTGCAAAGTGGTCAAAACTATCTTATCATGGATGACAACACTGAAAACTTTTGATGAGCAAGTTATGTCTTGTCAGAGAAAAAAAAAAATCCTGTGTTATTACTTTACACGGATTTGGTGTTTTGTCTAAAAGGTAAAGGTAAAGGGTTGTTAAAGCACATCAGGCTGAATTTTTATGATGACAATTCAAAATTTTCAGTGTCTGAGTCAATTCAAACTGAAAAGCAATTTTATTCCTACATCTACCTTCAAAAGGTATTCTACAATAGTAACTTTCAATTTGTACGGCAATGTAAACCCATTATTACTTACAAAGCATGGCAGCGTTTTCTTTAACCCTTCAATGCACTGAAGAACTGGTAACTTTTAATATATTATCTCTCTTTGGATAAAAGGCAGGATGTCACCGTGACTCCATTTTGGAGAACTAGACCTGTCGAAACTGCATCCTGCCTTACGTTGCTGGGTCCAGGAGTCACTTACCTAATATTTTGCAGAGAAAGGGACAGCAGTATCAGATAAGGATTTATTTTCCCATTTGCTGTGGACTGACAGCTCACATCACCAGCTGTATAACTGTGGTAAAAGCTTGATGAAACAAGGATGGAAAAATCTTTCCATACGCAGAGCAAGAAGAAAGCTGTACCACCCACTACTCCCTTCCCTTCCTAAATTCAGCCACAGCTCCTTCCCAGTAGGAGAAAAAAAATAAGAGACATTTCATTATTTTGTATTTTATCTTCCATTTGTGAAAGGCTGCATTCCTTTGCACAGAGGTTCAGCACTTCTTGAAGTTTTTTTCCCACCTCCTGATCCCCTACATAAAAAAAAACTCTGTGCAAAAGACTCCCACATACGGAAATCGAGCTTGTGATCTCCTTCTAGGTCTTTTGATGCATTTTTGTGGCACTTAAGTAAGACTGCACACAATATAAATACAGAAGACATGTCCCAATATTAAGTTATTCACTCTTGAGCAATAATAAAACATCAAATTAGTCAACTGCTGGCTTTTTAGATTACTTCACTACTATTTATAAATTATTACTAACTATGGATTGGGAGTGTGGGGGAGTGGAGAGCAAAGCAGAGGCTAGAAGGGGAATACTTACAAAACAGTTCCATTTGTCACTTTTTTTTTAACTCCATGAACTTGAAGGTAATTTCCAAAAGAATTTTCTCCCTTACAAGTTAAATCCTTTTTCTCCTCCTCCTGTTCCTCTGCTGTTAACAAAAAGCAGCTCATAAATCAAACTTTAATCAAGCTGAAAATCCCAATTTTATTTCTTCGCTTCCCTAGGGGGTCAGAGCATTTTGCAGAATCTTTTATTTTCTGAACTGCTCCACTTCAGAACTTCTGGTTGCTGCTTGCTTTCTCTCCTAATAAAATTACTTTCATTTAGGATTACCACCCTCCTCTCCTTCCTGACATTGCACTTGCTTCTTCACCCTCCTGTGATTGAAAGTATTTAAAGCCCTGCTACTTAATTGGAAGAAACAAGATTGTAAGGGATTAGCAACCCCTCAATTCAATATACAGAATTATGTTTACACAGGCAAGGAGAGATTAATCTGCTATTTCTCTGATTTTTCTGGTGTTTTCCTAGCTTTAGACTTCAAATCTTTATAAACTAACACTAAGACCATATTCAAGCAGGACAAATGACAAAAGCATAGGACAGTGTCAGTAACTACTCATACTGTTAACAGTGATTATACCAAATTCACTTCCTGAACATTCCATTAATATATACAATTCTTCTTTCTTCAAAATTCCATGCTATATCTATTTGGAAAAATAACAGCCTGATTTAAAACGTAACCAGCACAGCTGATTTCATGAATCCTGAAAGAATTCCTGGATTACTTTACCTTGGAATGAAACATGATTTTTCCTTTTAATCCACAGTTAATAGGCAAAAACATTGATTTCGGACAGATAGGTTCTGCTTTAAAATTTGGACTAGATTGTACCCCCCATTCTGTGTTATTATTTTAAGATGTAGTTTGCACTGTCAGATTTGAGATACCACAAAGCCTCTTTAAGGCTTATTTATGAATAGAACAGGGGCAAGAATGAACACAACTAAGCAAGCTATCTTTGGATAGCATGATAAGAGAAACCCAACCAGGGTAAGCAAGTGAAAGGAATGTTTCCTGTGAGACTACCTTATGAGATTTCCAGAATGACTAAGATTGTCTTTAAGGTGATAAGCCAAGTTTCATAGTGCAGTTTAGGGAATCACTTCCCAAGAATGAATACAACTATGCCTATGGCATTTAGTAAAAAATCAATGTTGAAGGACAAGAAAGCCCCACAGCTAACACTTTTAAAAATCTTCCTCTTTTGCTTCATTCTGTTACCTAGTTGTTTTCGTTTATTATATGATGGAGATAGCTCTGAGATGCAAGACATGAATAAAAGAAAAAACACACTTCTTCAAACAGTGAAACTTTCCAATTCAATCTGTAGTAAAGACAGGAATTCCAGATACGGAATTTAATTTCTTTTAAACTTACTTTGCTACTCAATAAAAAAGATAAAAGCCCTACAAGTGAGCAAAAAGAAAGTTTTACACAGGAGGCATCTTCCTTATTTCTTTTAAACAAGGAGCTCTTTTCCTCCAAAATAAAAGTTCTGGGTAAAGCAATCAAACCGATGTATTTGCTAAAGACTTCCCTGAATCAAAGACCCATTCCACGTATGTATCTTAATAGCACAGAATCCGTGACACAAAGCTCAGGACTGGATTTCCTGTTACGTGGAAGCGGAACTGCTGGATCCTCAGAGCCACACGAAGGAATGAATACTTTTGGAATGGTTTGCTTTAAATTCTGTAACTGTATAGAGTACTCCCATGAATATCAAAGTAGAATATGAGCAATGCAAGTAAATAGGTGCTAAAATCTACTCAAGCGCGATTTGGGCCATATGCAGGGTTTCAGAAGCGCTATGTCGCAGATTGCCTGCTATTCTGTTTCTGAAAGTCTAAAGTCTCCCCAGGTAGCTGCTGTGTTCTACTGATTAAGATGAACAGTTTCATATTTTTGGATTTTGCTGACTACCACTTTTCTATTGACAATTAATAATATAGTGGGGCTTTTGAGCACTACACTAAAAGTAATAAACATTGATTGTCAAGAAATCTTCCAGTGTGTTAGCTCTTTTAAGCTGAGATCATCATGCTAGTGTAAGACAAGTAAAAGTCTACAGCAAGGCCGCAATCTAAAGATGTATATGTACCGCTCACTAGATTATGTCACCAGAAACATTTCTTCTGGTGTACAAAAGTAACTGTAATCAATCTGGATGAAAAGTCTTTACACCCGATTTAAATAGCCTAAAGGATTTGGTTCGGTCAGTAATACGAACAAACCCCACCAAACACATTATTAATGCATTTTCATTTTTTTCTTTGTTTTTTTGCCTCACTGTTCAAACAGACTTTCAATAAAGTAACTTCAACTGTGACAAATAATGGATTAATTCTTTGAGGGACTGCTAATAATTCAGCATTGAATGTCATGAGTTTACCCTTCTCCAGAAGTTTTAACTGCTTTTATAAAATTTTGTTATACCCTTAATGGGACATTGGATGAAATTAATTCTCAGAGTAATTATCAATATTAAGTAGTTGAGTACCTCTGCTACAAATGAAAATGTTGAATACATCTGAGTGTTCTGCATTTTAGGTGTTACCTCGCTATCTAAGTCTTACAGTGAACAAGACCACACAGGTCAAATATGATTCAATGAACTGTAGACAGTACACTCCATCACTTTCAAAAGCACAGGGAGGAGAATAGGGATTTGCATGAATGTGCTGATGCTTGGGAGAAATGGGGGAGTACTTAAACGTGTCCTTCACACAGCAGATGGTACGTGAAATCTGTTTCATGGTTGGTAAGCTTTGTAAAGGCTGTAAAGATTTGTTGTCCACTGCTTTCACCACAAAATGGAGAAATATACCAAAAGTACCAAAAAATCAATTGCAATAGCACCACCTCATAGAATAATCGAGGTTTTTCTTAAATCAAAGAAATACTCAGTTTCAGTTAAAGCATGGGGTTTGATAAGACAATAAGAAATTTTGCACCCAAAGAACAAAAAGTATGTTCATATTTCTTTGCAGTCATACTTCCAATAAAAAAGAAAACATAGACAAGCAGAAACATGCAATTACAAAATCCAGTAGGATTTAAAACACACATTGCTACAACACTTTATAGGAAGCACATAAATAAACAAAGAAAATAGCAGTTATTATCAACTGGTGAATCCAAAGTTTCTTAGCGCTGAGATCAAATCTTTGAACCTTTCTGACATTCACTAATCTATTTTCTTAGGTGCTATCTATCAGTTTGCAACTCCTTTTTTAAGTCCTTTTGGGTTTTTTTTGGGTTTTTTTTGTACCAGAGTAGAACCTTGAGGCAACACTGTTCTAAATTGTTTACTCACTCTTACCCTATTTTCAGTGTCTTATCAAGTTTCATGACAACTTCTTTTCTATTAATCTGTCAGAGACTTTAATCCTTTAATATTCCAAGGAATTATTCTAACATGTTCTAGTGTATCTCTTATTCAATCAATGAACTGAGGAAATCCTAAAGAAGTAGGATGGGAAAACGTCCTGTTACGGAAGCTATGCTGGCATAATTTAGGGTTTTAGAATTCTTTTGACATTGATGGGAGGTTTTAGATCTTTTGAAACATTTTCTCAACAAGTTTTCTCAGATTTAAATGATCTGAGGATCATTTCTAGCCTTTTGTAAAAAACAGATACAGCAGTTGCTACCTTCTTCCTTCCACCACTGTTTATTCAGATGCAAACTACACACTGTTGTTAACAGCTTGCTCACATTTGTGCGTTCCTTCAAAATTCATGGATCAATATAGTCTACACTTGATGACTTTTTACACTTCTTCAGCAGGCTCCAGCACCTCCATTTTTGGTTCAGTTTCTAATGGCACTAGAATAATGCAAGTAAATAATCTTGATTTTTCACAATCTCATGATTTTAAACTATGCTGTTTCCTTGTATTCTGATAGACTTGCTGATTCTTTTAGTGTCTTCATATTTCTGATTGACCCAGTAAATATCCATACATTGATCCAGTGGTTTATATTCTCTAGTTCTAGTACTCTGTCTGGTTTTCCACACTTTCTTATTTGGCTCATTTTTTTCTTGACTTCATTAGATTAAATTCCCATTTTCTGATGGAAACTTATTTCACACTACCATCAAGACCTTTGAACTGATATAAAAATACACATTCTGATATAAGACAATTCTTTTTGCCAAGAAAGAAGATCTAAATACAACATGGACATTTTACAGCCCTATGTAATCTTGGAAATATTATACACACAGAATACTTCATAAGGTACATTGAGGTATAAGTTCTTGTTCTAGTTCATAGCTTCAACATTCCACATTAAATGGCTTGCAAAGACTCACAAAAGGAAAGCTGAAGGTAGTAGGCAGGATTTCACATTCTCTACTGTATGCATTTTATTCACTGTCTTAATTTCCCCAAGCTCACTGAAAAGACTCGTAGGTGGGTTTTTACGCAACCAAACTACTGCTGCAGCTGACTGGAAAATAAAGGAAAAGGTGAATGACCAGCTAATGGTCACAATGAAGTACAGGAACAAAGCAGGTAGCCTTAACGGCTTCTAAATTTACTAGCTTCTAAATTCAACCCCTTATTACAGTATTTCTATCTATTTCTATTCAGAATAGTTGTCAATTATGGAATCTGTTGTTTAGAGAATTATAAATATTTCAGAAAACTGTAATATCATGCAAGATCCTTGAAGTCTGGAGAAAAGGTGACT
This sequence comes from Falco naumanni, assembly GCF_017639655.2. Classification (NCBI taxonomy): domain Eukaryota; kingdom Metazoa; phylum Chordata; class Aves; order Falconiformes; family Falconidae; genus Falco; species Falco naumanni. The sequence continues at coordinate 18,479,347 of NC_054067.1, forward strand.
CGAGGGGGACCTTTATGTTCTCCACAACTACCTGAAAGGAGGCTGTAGCCATGTGGGGTCGGTCTCCTTTCCCAGATAACAAATGACAGGACAAGAGGAATATGCCTCAAGTTGCCCCACAGGAGGTTTAGGTTGGATATTAGGAAAAATTTCTTCCCCAAAAGGTTGGTCAGGCACTGGGACAGGCTGCCCAGGGAGGGGGTGGAACCACCATCCCTGGGGGTGTTTAAAAAACACATAGATGTGGTGCTCAGAGACATGGTTCAGTGGTGGGCTTGGCAGTGCTGGGTCAGCAGTTGTATGTGATGATCTCAGAGGTCCTTTCCAACCTATGGGATTCTATGAATCTATGAAGTCTTAGCAATGATTTAAGGATACTGGTCATGGAAATTAATTTAAGTTTGTTGACTACAGCAGTTACGTTATGATTCAGCTGAGGCTTTAAAAGCAGTAAACAATACCCTTTTATTACACATATAATATACAGATATGTATATATTAACTATACAATAATTCTACTGAGAATATTGTGCTTCTGAGAAGAAAAAAAAATCTCTTTGAAAATGTTTTTTCTACAGGGTCATGCCATCACTACTTATTATCAGCTACTCTCCAAAAACATCACAAATAATCTCGATCAGATCACATAAACCCCACAAAGTATTTCCATATGTAATAACATTTTTTAAATATCCTGACCGACACAAAAGCAATGATCATCAGATCCAGCTATTAGCAAACCCAGTATTCTGATACTGTAATTTACAAAAGTTTACTTCAAATGAAAATACTACAGAACCAGAAACAGCAATTTACAAAAGACTGCATTCCTCACAATTTTCTCTGACAAGGAGAAAAAAACCATCTGAAACCACATATTTTATTGGTTTTAAATATTACAAAAAATTTATAGTTTTTCTGTGATTAGTAACTTTTCTCCTCCTTGACCTTATTTTCCCAGAAAAGAGATAGGATTTCTTTTTAACCATCTCAGTTTTTATCATACAAGATTTCTAAAAGCTACATTTTGGAAATTGGGTTTGTGCATCCTGGCAGGTCTGGCATGTGAGGAAATCAGCCACATGCTGGATTTTTCCCCCCCATTCCTGTCCAAAAATACGCAGTACAATTTCCATCCCATCATTTCAGCTAAGAAGAAAATCTGACAATTTATTACAGTCCTCCTGTGCCAGATAATAGTCCAATTGATGGTATGTGACAGAGCAGCTTAACTTCAAGAGCCAGCGCTTTTTCGTATATCTGCTGTCACTTTCGCTTTTCTCAACTTCACCTCAGTAACTGTTTTTTTTTTAAATTTTATTTTTTGCTGCTGCTGTTTTAATTTTGATATGTCTTGTTTCTTCAGGAGGTTGGCAAGAAAGTGAATAAAAAATAGGTTGATACAAAATACTCCCTATAAGGTGCATTATCTTCCATCTAATTTATCCACAGATGAGAATAGCATGCAGGTATTTGTCACAGGTCTGGTGTATACAAATAAATGCTTCAAACATTCACTTGGAAAACTCCTAATCTGTTTACACATCTACACTGATAAGCTCTGTTGATTAGTTTAGAGTGAGGTCTGTATTGCTAGGGTCAGCCTGCTACTGTACCCAAATTTGCTCATGCAAAGCTAGTTTGGCTGAGCTACTTTGCAGTCCCAACTAAGCATTTACAGTAATGAAATATATTAGTGTAAACAAAGTGGAAATGAGAAACAGAAGACTAAAAAGTTTTGAAAGTTCTGGGCCAGTTTAGTACGAGCTAAGCACTCTTATTTCTGTACACTCTGCCCTATCAGTGCAAGATCTTTTATAAATTTTGCAAGTTGTCAAATATATTTATAATACACATATATCTCAACGTCAAAGAATTCTCCCTCAGAGAATCACCTTAACCTCAGTATATAAGAAAATTTGCACCGGGTCATGCAAAAAGGACCATTTGCCACAGCATCGTGACTCCAGCAATGCCCAAGCAGACAGCAATACTGTCACAGCCTGCCGTCATCTGCAGCTCAGGAACTGCCTGAACCAGTGCAGCAGTGGTGTTCATGAGAATTGGAAATGCACCGCAAATGGGTGTTCATGTTCATTTACTATTCTTCTAGAACTCTACTTACACACCCACATACACACAGTGTTTTAAATGCACAACCACTAATACCTACAGGTTTTTCCCTCTAGTGAAAATTGTCTAGGGTTGCCTGCCTTAATTTTAAAAGAAATCATTTAAGAACAATGCAACTGATGTCACTATACTGTAAAAGTAATATAGTATTTTTTTAATTTGTAAAACACATAATTTGTAAAATAAATAATTTGTAAAATAAATAATGGTTATAATAACGATTATTGTAGAACACAAAGAAGCTCAATCCTTGTCATATCAAGACTGTATTTAACTGGAGACCCTACATACATGGGATGAAATTAAATCTGAATTATGAGTTAATGCCTAATATACTTAGGCTTTTAACATGCTTAAGATTTACCTTCACAAGGGCCCAAGAAGTAATACAGTGATACTCAACTTATACATCAGATCGTAGAGCATTTTAGATGTGAATGAAGCAAAAGTTAATTAATGTCTCTTGAGGTTATACTGGGAGTCTTTGCCAGAAACAGAAATTAGATTTTCAAACATTACCTGTTTGCTTTAAAGGTTGTTCAGAAATTTTTTTACACTTGCTTTTTTTAAATAGAAAACAAGTTAGAATCCTTCACTGATGCTTGCTTCTTCCTATAAAGTATCAGAACAGCCTGTGTGTTTGAATCTTGTGTTACTGAATCATACTAAAATCTATTATTACATTTGAGCCTTTAATAGCTTACTGCTTTTGAAGAGATCTATGAACTATACCATGTTCCTTGCATATTTGAAAGAAGTTATAAAAGCACTTATTTGCAATACTTTAAACTTCTTTTTTCTTTCTTTTTTTTTTTTTTTCCAAACAACAGAAAGGATTTTTCTTCTAAAATTATGTATTTTCTTCTAGTGCTCCCTGGCTGCAAGTCTTCTCAAACACAGATGCATTTAAACTGTTGTTTTTTAGCAGTAACATAAAATAAAATGACAATCTGATTTTACTTTGGACATAATGCTTGCATCTCCTCTCCCCTTCCACTCCTATCTCTTCTCTGCTACTCACAAAGAATAGTCACAAAGAATATCCTAGCAAAGGATAGCTGCTAGGCTAGACAAAGCTACTCAATACTTAGCACCTATTAAAACACTGAAAAATAAAAGGTGAATGTTGTGCATTCCAATTATGTGAGTATTATAAGCATCTTCAAAGGGTTTTTTTAATTACATATTTATACACCACTTAATAACATGGGAATAAAACTCCACTGTTAAACATACATAACTGTGGATCACCTTTCAATAGAACATATAATACATTAATACATAATTTAATACAGTATAGAGAACAACAACAAGATTCAAAAGCATGAGTATTTTTATTGAATCTGAGTCCCTAAGTGTCTAGAAATACTGCAAAATTAAAAACTTGTCAGCCTTAGCTCCTCTAGTAGTCACAATTATTTCACTGGGTTTGCTTGAGAGTTTAATCCAGAATCTACTGAAAGTCAGTGGAAGGGCTTTTGGTGAATTAAACAAACAAAGGGAAAAGCATTAAGCTTACTGGATCAATTAAGTCACATTGCAATTTGTATGCAGTTGAACAAGAGAAAGAGTAGCTAGTTCTGTCAACACGGATCACCCTTGGATCTTGCTCCGATGTTCCTGCCCACACTATGCACATGCTGACTCATTTCCAAAATCTCTTGGACTGGAAACAATAAATCCCCCACTAGATGAAACCTAGGACTACTCTACAAGTTAGTACGGCAGAGGCTGCACCAGGCATCATTCCTCTCAGCTCAGTCTTCCAAATAATATTTCAGAACCACCCTCAAATGCTGTCTGCATGCTTCACACATCCTAGTGACCTGCTATACAAACACATATACAGTTCTTTGTGAATCATGCTGAACATATTATTAAAATATTAGATTATATTATATATAATTAAAATATTAAAAAAATAATTCCTAAATGATCCATACAAAAATGGAATGTTTCAGAACACTGAAGCAGGTGTATGACCTTGTGACAGCGTGCCTCAGAGTATCCCAGCCCTACCAGGACTACATGTACTCATGTGAAAATCTCCGTGGCCACTTTCAGGAATGTAACAAGCTCTGTGCTTCTGACTTAGAGACCTGAAAAGACCTGGTTCAAAATAAAAAATGCTCCCATGCCTTCCTTAAGGTTCTATAATGAGAGGTAGAAAGAGCCTATAGAATACAAAGCAGAAAGGATTAGGCATGCCATGTCCACTGGGTTAGAGACTCTGAGGATGTAAGCATTTATGTGGCAAGAGCCCCAAGCAAGGGACAGCTGAGAGCACCTTGCGGACTGCATGCACTGGATTGCGCTACAAAACAGGGGTCATATGGATGTGAATATATCCAAAGTTAAACAGGCAGAAAATCACTCCCAAAACAAAGAAGCAACTTCAAAATAAAAACCCCAATGTAGGCATAGCCACTGATGAACGCATGAGAATAGAGCTCAGCAGAATTTCTTATACACAATCATGTGAAGAAAGAATCTACTTTTTCTGCACAGTTTTTATAATGTGAAGACACTGACTTCATCATTCTCCCACCCCTAATAATCTTCACCTGTCATCAAGAACTGGAAAAGATACTTTTAGCAGAGTCATAGATGCTTATATACCCAGAGGGTTTTTTAGCATTAATGTGAGTTTTAGAAATGAGAGTTTCTCGATCAGCATCTGTTGTGATAGATGATATGTCCAAATATTTGCAGATCTCCTTCCAGCCTACTGGTTTCAAGGTAAGCTGTTCTTCCATGCAGTGTCACTGATCCATAATAACTATGATCCAAATTTAACACTTCCCAAAAATACAAAGTATTTTTATTGAATTCATACAACCATATACTCTTCTCTGAGCTGACATTTTGGGTTACACTTTTCAAGTGAGCATTAGATAAACTAAATTTGTACAGAAGGAGCTGCTTAAACTTTTAACTTAGAAATCCTGAGCGAGATGGCCGTACTTATAAACTATTAACTACCATCCTGGATCACAGGACTCTCCAAAGACTGGAAACTTTGCATACCATATGTGCTGTGAAGGCATCCTAAAAGAAGGGACTATGTAGTGTTTTGAGTAAAAACCAACCAACCAAACAAAAAACCCAACCAAAACCCGTGCCAAAAATGTGACCAGCCTTTCATAAAGAAGACATGTAGGGCAGGAGAGTGAAGGAGAGAGTGTGGGCCTACAAGCACGCACTGTTAGTATTTCCCCAAGTCAATCAAAATAAAATCATGTCACTTCTAGACAAGAAAACATGATCCTATTGTTTCATCACTTCCATAACCCTTACTCCTCAATTCTTCCAGTATGTATTAATTAAACGTAGTATTTTAACCAAAATCAGTAGTCTAGTTTATGACATTATCTACTTGTAAAAGGCGTACTGACCTTCATTAACAGTAACAACAGTTTGGATTAGACATAAAATGCTAGTTTCTGGGGAATAACTTCAGACATTGCCTCTTCCTCACTCAAACATTTCTGTCTAAACAAGTGCATTTGTTTGCTACCACTATTACAGATGTGAAACAAAGCTGAAATCTTTAGTAGATTATAAAATACTTTTTCAAAGATTTTCACCCACTTATTTACAGCAGCACAGGTTACTCAAACACAGTTAAGGACTCCTCAGCATTTTCATTACTATCAACTACTTCCGAGTAGGTGATAATTTGTCACTAAATGTTCACTGCCAGCATTTTGTCAGATCATGGAGCAACCCTCCATCTCCCAAGGCAGCCAGATGATCAGAAATCTTCAAGGCGACAAGTTTTGCTTCTAGAACTCCTTGACTGGAGTGTCAAGAGGAATGGCCAGCACAGATCAAAGCAGTCATCCATCTAATCCCAAATCCTGTCTTCAACAGTGACATTTTACAGGAAAAAAAACCCAAACCTCTTCATTTAGGAGACAAATCTACCCTGTGAGAAGTGTCCTTTTTACCACATGTGCCACAAGACCATTTATGCAAGGAAGCATGAAGATTTGTAATCCTTTCAATACTCTGACATATTTTAAATACTAATCATTTCAAGTAGAGTGTTATTTTATTCTTATTAATGTTCAGTCCAGGATACCATATGGCAATGAGTGATGCAGATTAATCATTAGTCCCAAGAGAAAAACGTCTCCCTGCGCTGGTTTTGAACAGGCCAGCTTTCCATTTCTATGCCCTTCCTCCTTGAAGAGTTTAGAAAATATGAATCTATCCTCTCCACATCTTCCATATCTCATATCACAGCTTCACCACATCTCCTCTGCAAAAGTAATTCTCTCCCTTCAATTAGGAGAGTTCAATGAACAAAAGCAAAGACTAAGTTGCTGAAAACTAAACTGGGGATTGTTTTCTTTGGATGTGTACAAGGTTAGGTGAGAATCAGTACTTTGCAGTTTTAAGCAATGGCACAAAGAAAAGGAGAAAAAACCATGATAGGCAGTAGGTGGGAGAATAGACCACCAAATAGCTGGAGAGTTGTCCTGCATCTGGAGACCTCTTTCAGTTCTTTGTACCTTCTGCGTGACCTTACTGTTTGTTTCTGTTGGTTCTTCCCTATAATAAATTTTGACCTTAAAATTGCTTTATGAGGTTTAGAAGCATTCTGAAGTCCCAAAATCACACATTAGTGGGGAACATATAAGTAAAAATGTAAGTATAAACATATCAAGCCTGTAGTGTTGTAGTGAGTGAGAGCTGTACTATAAAAATAAATGAAACTTAGAAAAGATGGAAAGATGTACAAGCAACCAATTTTTTTGGTGTTGTTTTTGGGTTTTGCCTTTTTTTTTTTTTTAATGGGGGGGGACGACATTATAGTGATTGAAAGGAAAAACTACAGGTTTCTAGTCACATCCTTGCTTCTTATCTGCCTGTTTTTTTTGTGTGTAAGCCCTTTGGCATCACAGCCAATGTTACATTTTTGTACAGTGCCTGATATGTCTTGGAGGCTATTATTAATAATATATAATGCAGCTAGACTTGAAAATTATTTTTTTACATTTATTATAACTGCTCAGGCAAGTTTGACAGACTAAAATATTCACTTCAATGATGCCTCTATTTACCAGAATATACTGCAGGCCAGCATATGCCGTAACTTACATTAATACTTTAAGTTAGGCTTCCTAAAGTAGGAAAGGTATTTAATTAAAACACCAAATCTCACTTCATTCATGATAACTTGTAAACACTCGTTAGGAAGTTTATACCTAAATTAATGTTAGGTATGGGATTTGCCTCTTGGCTACTATATGGCTCATTAGATACCTGTTTTATTTCTCACTGACGACAGGTGATTTAGGCCATGTCATAATTAAGAACAGCATTAACAGCTGTACAGGAGACAAATTTCAGTGAAGCCCAGTCATGCTGCAAAACCTGAATTAAGGTGTTCTGTGAACTCGGCAGATACTGTTCTTTAATAAATAAGACAAAACCCCCATTCACAGACAGCAAGATTGCTGCTGTACAGGTATACACTAGCCTTGCTGGATATGAATCATGCAGCCAGCTAGACACTGGCCATTTTAAATTCGGAGTATTTTTGTGGGATAAAAATCATTCTTTCGCATATACATATACTCCTGACACAGTCGCTTGGACCTGAACAAATTTGTACTACTAAGTGGAGTACTACAGATGATAAAAGAATGTAATTATTTGCAAATCTGGTCATCAAACATACATAATGAAGTGATTCTCATACACAATGCCTTCTGTATCATTATGAGAGAACGTATATGCACGTTGATTAACCTAGGAGGGGTTACTCAATGGGAAAATACAGTGATAGAGACAATTCTAAAATACAATAGAAAGGGCCAAAAAACAACCACAATGGAAAAAAAGAGATCAATTGCAATATAAATACACCTGTAGTGTACAGAGGAATTAACAAGAAAAAACCAAGGGACATAAAAATCACTAACTCAAGTCAGTTAGAAGGATTGATGCCTAATGTCACAGGCAGCTGAAAGGACTGATACGCCTGTGCCGTATGCAGGTCTGGAAAACCATCTGAAGAAACACTGCTCTCAAAGCACAAATCTGTCACGTAACGACAATGTAAGATTGGTCATGTTTGTGCACAATGTTGCAGCAATGCCAAGCCATTTCCTAGGAACATCATCCCATTCACACTGCTCACAGCATAGTGTCAACTGGTTAAGAACAACCCATACTGTTATTTTAGGGGAAAGTATGGAAAAGACTGATAAGCCATAAAATTCGAAAGTGAACAAACTAAGGCATTTGGTTTTCCCATGTCCTCATGGACTTGTGAGCAACAGGCAGACTCACAGATGTAGGAGATAACTGCGTACATCTTAAGCCACACAAGCATACTGGTATCAAAGCCAAATGGGGACTGTCACAATGGAGACTGTTCCTGTTGGAGTTTTCTCACAGAAAAGGAGAATTCCCTAGAAAAAGGGAATAGCTTTTAGGTCCTTCACTTCTCAGTACTCTGCAGCCTGACTGGAACGATGACTAAGATCCTAAGAGGGTTCTCATTAGTAAGTGTTCACTAAGTAAGCGGTCAGCATGACTCTTTCATCCCAATGTAAAGAAACAGCCAGAGAAATCTATACAAATGCTTAGGGGTGAATATTTACAGATCAGACCTCATAACTATTTGACAATGAATTTTTGCTATAGGTAAGAACAAACACGCACTGTATACAAGTGTTTGCAGGCAGTATTCCCAGCCATACTGATCCGGACAGAGTAAATCCTATTGTGTAGCACATAAGTATCCTATCTCCCCTCTTTTTCTTTAGACTATTACATGTTCATGTATTCTGTAAATTATCTGAGTAAAGAAAATATACATTACTACAGTTTTGCTCTGCAAAAGACACTGCAGAAAAGAAGTCTGACTACATATCATGTCAGTTTTTTCTTCACAGAAAAAAGTGATAGGTGCACTGCTTATACAAGTATCATGACAACCGCATTAAATAAACTTCATTTTTCATGAAGTAAACTGACAGTGACATTTAATATGGGGAACAGGGGACAGATTTTCAAATCTATGGAAATACTTGACAGCTTAGATACAAAAACGAGCTAAGATACCATGTCAGGGTAGAATAAAACCTAACTTTGTCATAGACAATAGACAGTATTCACAACTTACATATTTATAGGCTTATTCAATTACTCTACAGCAAAGGGTATAATCACTACATTTTCTCAAACCAATCAATAATTCACATTCATCATATCTAGCTACTCTGCTTTAAAAGGTGTGTTGAATATCCAAGAAGTTCAAGTGCAAGATTTCTCATGGTTTGCTGTTAGAACATGCAAGTCATCTATCCAATGAATTAAGGACAAATATTTTGGTTTGAACAATTTTTAATTTTTAATATTGTGGGGCAAAGAGAGGAGAGCTTTATAAAAATCCCTAAAGGCAATTTCTGCAAGGTGATATCAGTTTCTTTCCCTCAATCCCTGGAAGGTAATTGGAGAAATACAGATACTCGCACACTGGAAAAAGTATTTATTAGATTTCCATGGAACTGTATGGGAGCCAGATTACTCTGAAATCCTAAACACAAATTAATGCAAATAGTACTGTTTCCCTATGGCACAAGATTATATTGATGGTATAAAACAAAAGGAAAATCAGCTTTTCATGGAAATGGAACTTGGAAGTGAAACAGTAAGAGAAGTTTATGGATTTCAGAACTTCCTACAGGTTATGCTTTATTCAGTAAGATTTTGAACGTTTTAACTAAAAAATTCTAGTTCTGTTTCCAAAGACAGACTCTCTGCTGCACAAGAATTCATGGCTGTCTTGTTTGTTCACAACCAAACTAAAACAGTGAAGCACTTACCAAGGTGTGAACTGCCCGCACTTATCTGAATAGAGTGCTAACACCCAAATGCAATTTTCACAGATTAAATGTCAATAGGTATATGGATAGTTTCTTCAAAACAAAAATTAGCTACTACTATATTATATAATATTGCCAATTCAGGATACAACATCACTGAAAACATAACTATATTGAAGTCTGGCTAATTACATTTCAAAATAACTACCAAAGACAGTATAGATTTCAGTTTTGTGACACATAGCTTGTCCCTGAAAAGCTGACACAGGATGTAATTACACAATACATTTTCTTGAGAAATGGTTTAACACACCCATCCCATCCTTCTTGTCATTCATTTTGCTGGCCCTCCATACTGCACCAGTACAGATATTTGCAGGTATTTGTGAAGTCAAATTAAAAACAAGAGTTGAAAAAAACTTGATGTTTCTGGGTTGGTTTTTTTTGTTTGTTTGGGGTTTTTTTGTTTGGATTGTTTTGTGGTTTTTTTTCATGTGCATTTGTATGTAGGGTTCATCTAGACCATTTCCGGGTTCACAAAGAGATGTATTAGTACATATGGGGTATAGGAGGCAGAACGGAGAGGGCAGCAAATGCACTGACGTAGCAGTGAGAAAAGGGTAGACAAGCAGTGGAACAGAGCAGCACATTCTTAAACCAGATGTTCTGCTAGAAGAAAACCTGTTGTCTAACTATTCTGAAGCGAGTGTCTCTTAGGAGTTTGTAGCACGAGACTGTACAAGCAACGATTACAACCAACGATAATGATTGTTAATAAGAGAACAGTATAAATAAACATACTAAAAACTAAAATTTTGCAAAAAACCAGCACATTTTTGTGTTTAACATAACACATGTAATAAACCATTATCTTACAGTATCTTAGTCATATTAGATAATTAATATGTCATATTTTGTAGCAATAAGGTCCAGAAGTATGGTAGACTTCCATACTGAAAACAAAAGTCAGAAATCTAGACAACATTCTATATGCCATTCCAAAATTTGATTAGATTTGCTTACATAAAGACCCAGAGTCCAAGGGAGAAGTATATACTGTAATCATTTTTACTCTGAGTACTTTTAGCACATTGTATTTTTCTTTCTTGTGTGTGTGAAATACCTGGATTCAAAGCGGCTGCAGGAACTTAGAAGCAAGTGTTAGCTTTCACTGAAAGCATGGTGGGATAAACCAGCCTCATAGTCACCAAGTTTCAGAAGGACAGGATAGTGGCAAGGAGCTGACCAGAAGGACCCTGCCTCTGAGAAGTAGAGCTTTTTGACTCCTATAACCTGCTGAGCCAGTTCAACCAGGAAACACAAAATTCTTCAAGATTAACTATATATAGGACTGGAATTTATTCCTGAAAGGACGATCATAGTTCCAAAATTACAAATAATAAAGTGGATATGGTTTTCCTGCTCTGTCTGGGGAATTCCACTGTAGATACCTGCTCTGCTCTCACAAATCAGGTAATCAAAATGTTCCTATGCCACACACCTAGGCACACTGCAATATTCTGTTTTATTGTATTTGCATGTTTATGTCAAAGGGGTTTTTTTGTTTTCCAAGGAAATTCAGATATATGTTGAATTATTCAGAGAAAAAGTCAGAAAGGCAGCCCTCAGTATCATGTACAAAACCATGGGTATTATAATTCCACCAAAAAAAAAAAAAGCACTTGAATTACTTCCTATATAAATAAGTTTCAAACATACAGAAATAAACTCTCCTTTATTGTTCAGCTCTTCTGTGATGAATTTCTTTTCCACACAGAGGGAAGAAACCTACAAGATACTACTTTCCTTGTAAAGACACAGAGGTATATGATAAATGGGATGACACAGAGCACAAGTTTTCCCACGACTTTGGATGTCAGAATGATAACTGATTTAATAGATAAAGGAAATGTGGTAGAACTAACCTATCTGAACCTTAATCTTAAGTATTTGACACATATAGGGAAACTATTAGTTAATCTGTAGAAAGTGGTAGTAAAAGAATTTTAAAGATAGATAAGGAACTGCTTAAAGGGTATATAGCAAAGAAATTGCAAAAGAAAAAGGAACAAGTGGGCTGGAGGCTTCTTATCTGATGTTAATGGCTTCCATAAAAGATCAGGAGGTGCTGGTGGGTTTTCTGGCAGCAGGAAGTTGGAAGCCATCAAAACGAAGGGCACTAGAATATCAAACATGAAGAACTAGATGACCTTAGAATGATGGTAGAATGAAATTTAACACTATTAAAATTTAAGTGTACTAATAACAGGAAATGGTAGCCCAGGGGGTAGTTCATAGGAAAAGTTACAAGATGAAAATATCTTTTGAATATTAATTAATAGGATGACTGTGTCCCAAAATTCTTCCACGCTAGCAACTCCCATTTACTCCCCCATACTTCTTTTTAATGTCTCAGTTTTACCATCTCTTTTTCAAAGTACCCCCTTCTTCCTTACATTACATACATTTTAAGAATTACACAGGCATTTCTGACTGGGAGGGAATGGGTCTCTACAGAACTGCCCCAGCTGCTCCTCTCTCTAAGCATCACTGTTTAACACGATCATGATCAAGATAAATGTACTGTGCTTTTTTATACAAGTATTTTTTCTATAGGCTTTTGGAGGCATTCATGCTCTAGTCCAGTGCATAATGGTCTTATCTAGATGGTTCTACACAATTCTTTTAAACAGCAATGAAAAAAAATGAAGTTAGATTGACATGGGTGTAGAGAACTACTAAGGCCAACTGTTGAATGGTGAACAAAGTAGAATACAGGATGCTTGTTCCATTGCCTAGTAATAAAATGAATTTCAAAATGCAATTATAATTTTTATTTTTAAATGGTTCATCATAATAATAACTGAATTAAAAGAATAATGTTAGCACAAAACAAATGCTATGAATAAACCGGCATGGAAATTAGAAAACTTAAGAACCATTAAAGGAATTTGATAGCTCCAAGCAGTCATAAGAATAATTTTTAAGACAGAGACTGACATAAAAGACATTATGTGATATGGTTGCCAGAAACAGGCTGGATTTGTTTACCCAGAAGCATTCTGTGATCATAACTCTGAATTTGGCAAACTGCTTGTGCCAAAAATATGTGACGTACTTTAATCACAGGGATCTTTCTTGGTATATATAGGAATATTTACATAAGACATTTATGTCAAAATTTTTAGTTATTCAGACAAGGTTTAGCCAGAAAGAAACACATTAGATCCTTGTATGAATAATTTTACATAAAAAAACATTTGTCTGTTGTTATTTTTTTCATGAAAAAACATATCTATTTCAATTATATATATATACACACACATATATGTGTGCATGTTTGTGCACAGAACTGTATTTGAAAAATGTATATACCTGGAAAGTAACAATAAACTTGCATGGTCTTATTCTGGATCCACTTTTGCAGTCAACAAAAGTATTTGCTATTATGACTATAAACATAAACAGTAAAACTTCAGTGAACTACTAGTTGATCTATTAACTGCACAGAGACTTCTTCCAGGAGTGGAAGGTCTGTGAGCAAGTCCAGTTGAATCCTGTACTATTTCATACAGTTTGAAAATCCACTCTACAAAAACCACCTTAGTCCCAATATGTTTTTAATAGGTAAAAATTTATTTTTAAAAACTAAGCCCCATTTTTTTCAGGTTAAGAAGTAAAACAAGTGGGTTTGATTTTTCTTTTATAATATGCACTGAAAAGGACATAGGGGTTCTTCTTAGAGGTCCCTTTTTCCTCGTTTTACACACACAGTCTCTCTATTTCTTAATAGTATTAATCAAATTTTCTCTCCAGAGGGCAGTTACTGAATATTTCAGAACACACTCAGCCTCTGAGGCACTCAACACTTATATAACCAGAATACGAATCTGTACGTACAAAACCTGCATTACAATATTAGGAGTTTTATCTCATATTTATGTAAACAGGAGTGGTATAACATAAATCTCAGTAAAACTCTTTTGTGATTTACATCTTCTTGAACATCATTGTGAGACAGATACGCATAGGGGAAAAAAAAAAAAAAAAAAAAAAAAAAAGAGTTTAGTTCTCCAAGTAAAAGTTACACTATGGAAGAGCTGCTTTAAGACACAAAAATAATTCTGGAATTAAACTATCCCTTTGTGGTGGTCCCCAAACCTTTTTTGACAACTATCCTTAAATCCCCACATGTGATGAGCGTGTAACACCTCACATAGCAGAACCTTTTAACTTGCTGCTTTGAAAACATCCCAGACATCGCAAACTGCATTAATTTTGTTACAGCATCAGTTTAAATGCTTCCACTTAACAAAGAGATGACCCAACACACATAAAAGCAACCTAAACCTGACTTTTCCCTCACAGTTCTGGGGGTTGGGGACCACAGCACGCTGCCCCAGGTGTGTGCAGGGCAACTGCCTTGCAGGTGCAAACTACAAGTAACTCACACCATCTGCTCCACAGAGAGTGACTTTAAACCCTGCACCCTCCCATCAGACTTAACCAGTGTGTTGATAAAAGCAGGACTGAAAGGCTGTGGCCTGGCAGGTGAAGCCCTGGAGTTCCTGCCAAAACAACTCTCTCCCTAGGGCAGGCAGCAAGGCCAGGCTGTGGTGTCTGATGTGGGATTTCTTTTGTTTGTGCTTCATCAGTCATGTCCCCTTCCTGTAAGAAGTGACCAGATGAGAAAGAGCACTTCAGGAGCAAGGGAAAACCAGTCAGTGCCTCGGGGACAGACTGGAATTCCCCCAGAGAGGAGCAGGGAGGACACAGGTACAGCCTGGGGGCTGCCCAGCAAATCCCCCAGAAGGGCCTGCCCCTGCCACTCCCTCAGGCCCAAGTATGTGGGAACATTTTTTTTTTTTTTTTTTAAACTTAAAAAAAGCACCTCTTGGGATCTTTAAATATAAAAAGAGAATGTATAATAATTGATGCAACCAATATATACAGTTCTGAAATTAAGGACTTTATGTTTTGCAAAGGAGCTGTTCCTGTGAGCTCCTTAACCCTGCAATAAGGTCTCACAGAGCTGTAAGATCAAAGTAGTAAGGTGACTAATGGGCCATATATGATTTATTTAAAGAACAGTGTGCTCATGTTTATCTGAGAAGACCCTTATTGTTGACTTGAGGATGCACTAAATCCTTGAATGGGTGATATAGGGAGTGTGCTAATTGACCAGGCACAAGATATGTTAATATTGTTAACTTGAAGATATACTAAATCCTTGAATGGGAGTGTGCTAGTTTTCCAGGCATGAGATATGTTAATGTTGTTAACTTGAAGCTATACTAGGTCCTTGAATGGGAATGTGCTCATTGTCCAGGTGTGAGATATGTTAGTGAGTTCCCAGAGTTAATGAATAGACATGAGTGACCTGTACAGAGAGGGGGCTGAAAGGTTCCCTTGGGGTGGAGCAATTCCCCCATGCACCCAGCGCTGCCGAATAAAGATAACCTCAGCTCACTCGAATATTGGTGACTTGATTCTTTAAATCAATTTGGCGACCCAGATGGGACATCCTCTGCTCAGCTGCGGGACCCATTGAGAGCAGAGACTCCCTAGGGTACCCCCGGGGATTTTCCCGGAGGGGCTTCTCGTCTCATCTGGATCACCACAGGAGCAGACAAGGACTCCACCTTGCAGAGCAAAGGTACTATCTTTGTTCAAATGTTATATTAATTTTAAATATTATATTACTATTATATTTAGAACAGTACTGTTTTGTTCTGGATATTTCTGGTTCTGGGGACCGGTCCATCTGTAAAGCTATCTGTAAGTCATAAGATTTCCGTGTGCAGGTGTATGCCGGGTAGCTAGCACTGCAGGCATACATCTGATTCTGATCTGGTAATTGATGTTTTAGTCTGAAGACTAAAACGTCAGGTAATTTGGAGTCAATCCATATACATAGGATTGATATTCGATTCTGTTCCGGTATTTTTTCGATATTGAGGTAATATCGGAACTCTGATTCTGTTTTAGTATTTGTTTCAATATTAAGGTAATATCAGAAACTCGTGTTTTAGTCTGGAGACTAAAAACGTTTGGTGATTTGGAGTCAATCTGTATACACAGGATTGATAATTATAGGACTAATATTAATTATTGTACTTACTTTATGTTGTAAATATAAGAACATTTCTGTATTAGGTGTGAATGTGGGTGTGTGAGTACTGTCTTGAGCATCCGAGGGGTGAGTGTAAACCTCTATATGTTTTAAAGTGCATATAATGTAAAGAATTATTGAGTATATGGTGGGGGTTGCTGCTTAAAGACAAAATTCATCTCTGAGCAGTTACTCTGTGCTGTTTTGGCATCGATTTGGCGAGCCAGCCAGGAGAACTCTCCACCAGTGCTGGAATCCAGGGGCCTGGGGACCCTCAGGGCCTCCAACTGCATCTTCTGTCGGTGAGACTCCCCTACCCCTCGGCTTCTCACACAGGTGGACAAGGACTTCTGCACAACATAAAAGGTATTTATATTTATTCTTTGTTTTGAATATTTGATTGTCTTAAGAGTTGGTTTTACCCCATAAGACGAAAGACGGGACGCCGTCTCGCAGGGTTGAGAAGAAGTGACGCCTTCTGAAAAGGGTAATAGCCCTATTTGATTGTCTTAAGATTTGGGAAGCTAAAAACTTCCTTTAGGTTGTCTTTGGATTTGGGGAATTCCTAGAATGTAACAACTGAAATAGTGCTCTGTGTCTTGTTTCTTCTATGTGTTGTCTTGTTACATGTTCAAAATTGGAGTTATGAAATGTATGTTGAAAAAAAAAAAAATATTCTGGTAATTCTAGGCAAATAGCTGAAAACTTAACACTCTGCTTAAGGCCAGAAAAAAATTAGAATCTGTTTTTTGGCAATTGTTTGTTGAAATGTGTACTTTGTGTGATAATGCGAAGTGTCAGTGTTCCTAGAGTTGTATGTAAGTGCACGGTACTGTGTAACATACTGCCTGTGTGACTGAGGGCTGCCTGAGAGTGTGATGTGTGTGAGAGACGCGGTGTCACTGTGAAGCGAGTGGGGAGTCCTGATCTGCGTGTCAGTGTTCCCCATGAGGGGCTGGCCAGAGCGAATGAAAAATCAATTTATGAATGCATAATTAGAAATTAGAGCGGGAGACTGTGGACAAAACATTAGAACTAACATCATTTGGAAAAAGCACGAATTAACCTCTGCTCTTAGTGTCGTAGGTGCTGTCTGTATACTCAAACAAAGGGTGGCAAGTGTCTAAGATCTATTATCTCCTCGCCAAAAAAAAAAAAAAGAAAAAAATAAAAAAATAATGCTACCAAGAAATAAGGCTAAATAGAGGTCTTGAACTGTGGTGTGTGTTCTGAGATAAGTATGGTGCCTCCAGTAATAACTAATACATTGTAGACAAATACCAGACTTATTAGGAAGATGGGGGACAGACTGAGCCAAGAAATAAATACCAAAACACCCCTGGGATGTATTTTGAAGCATTGGAAAGAATTTGGCGGAATTCCCAGTGGAAATTTGAACAAAAAGACATTTTTAAAATATTGTCAGAATTGGTGGCCTTTGTATACATTAGGTGATGGTGAAAGATGGCCACTCGAAGGAAGTCTTATATTACAACACAATTTTACAGCTTATGCTGATTCTTCGTAGAGAACAAAAGTAATGTGTGCAGATATGTTTGTGTGACAGGAGTAGTGCAGGATTAACACCACCTGATCTTTGATTATGGCTCTAGAAAAGGATAGGGGAAAAAAGGAGAAATGAAACCAAAAGTTAAAAATGACCAATTATTGAAATCTTGAGCTTATCTTTAATTCAACAGAAAAAGTGGAAAAGAGGACCTCCCTGAAGTAAAAGAATTCTTTAACCAGGTATATCTGGAAATAAATTCCAGGTAAGGTGAAAAATGCTTTACCTGCTACAGTAAAAATGATAAGGGGGAGGCCTGCCTAGTTCACATAAAACAATATCCCTTGGTCAGCAGGGCTGTGGGGGATATTGGCATAAAAACTGAGATAAAATACACTCTGTAGTAGTT
This sequence comes from Falco naumanni, assembly GCF_017639655.2. Classification (NCBI taxonomy): domain Eukaryota; kingdom Metazoa; phylum Chordata; class Aves; order Falconiformes; family Falconidae; genus Falco; species Falco naumanni. The sequence goes on from NC_054067.1 coordinate 18,497,352, forward strand.
CTACTAATGTAAATCTGTGTGTTTTACCATGATAGTGACTTGTTATGGGATGCGCAGATGAAACTCTGCATTGACAACGAAGTACAAGGAATAAGGTTGGTCAAGTACATCCTACCATAGTCAAGGGCAAGACTGGGTTGGCCTCTGTGTTTGCCACCAAGAAGAATCTTTAGCTCCGCTGTTGGCTGCAACCCAGTAGGCGCTGAGTGGTGGGAACATATGCCATGCCAGACCTTGATGTGAGGAATGATCCCCTTTGTTATAAGATTTAGTATCAAGGATTTAGTATATCTTCAAGTTAACGATATTAACATATCTTGTGCCTGGTCAATTAGCACACTCCCTATATCACCCATTCAAGGATTTAGTGCATCCTCAAGTCAACAATAAGGGTCTCCTCAGATAAACATGAGCACACCGTTCTTTAAATAAATCATATATGGCCCATTATTCAGTACCAAAACAGAATCAGAGTTCTGATATTCCCTTAATATCAGAATGAATACCAAAACAGAACGAGGTGTATACCTGCGGGGCTAGCTACCCAGCATATGCCATCCTGCATAAGCATACAATGATCTTACGCCTTACGGACAGCTTTACAGATGGACCGGTCCCAGAACAGAATCTGAAACAGTACTGTTTAAAATAGAATATTAATATAATATTTACAATTAATATAATATTTGAACAAAGATAGTACCTTTGCTCTGCAAGATGGAGTCCTTGTCTGCTCTTGCGGTGATCCAGATGAGACGAGAAGCCCCTCCGGGAAAATCCCCGGGGGTACCCTAGGGAGTCCCCGCTGTCAATGGGTCCCGCAGCTGAGCAGAGGATGTCCCATCTGGGTCGCCAAACTGATTTGAAGAATCAGTCAGCAATATACAGGCGAGTGGAGGTTATCTTTATTCAGCAGCGCTGGGTGCATGGGGATCGCTCCACCAAAGTCATGCACCCCGAGGGGACTTTTCAGTCCCCCCTTTATACAAGCTACTCATACCTATCCAATAGTTTTCCAAGAAATTGTTTACGTATTCATTACAATTCTGAGAATGCATTTACATATCTTGTGCCTGCGCAATGTCCTTGAGGAGTTGTCTCTACGCAGACTCTATTCCTTAGCCGCAATGTTTAAAGTCTCCATCTTCTCCACGTTGCATGTACAACAGGAATCAAAGACAAAATGTCCCTTCTAAAGATAAGCAACCCAAGGACTTAGCAGTCTGTACATCCATCATGTGGCAATAAGGGTCCTTGGACATTCCCGACTTTTAACTAAACATAGGTGCATCATCCTTTAGATAAGTAGTACAGCATTCACTGTTCAATGTTGACAATAAAATATCAACACAGAGCCTCAGTATATCAGGCCCCTTGTGTTTGAACCCATTTAGTGCTTATGGTTTTATCTCAGTAAATGTATATGGAAAAATGCATACTTTTTTTTTCTACTTGATAAGTCTACACTTAAGGGATCCTGGTGCATTGAAACAGTTATTCATGCCCTGCAGGTTACTTTATTTTCTTTTCCCTCCTATTTCCAGATCCCCATTTATTTTTGTTTTTAACAGAATTTAAAATTAAGATTTTTTAAAGCAGATAAAACAGCCAAGCGCTCACTGATGCTTTTAGGAAAATCCCTCTTTTGAATGCAAAAGCTGTTGCAGTTCACTCCATAGCAGATCACACAGGAAAGTCTAACAAGCTTCTGCAGAAGCAGTGAGCTTTTTATTATTATTATTCCAGTCAGTCAACTGACAACAGCTCCAACCCAGTTAGAAATCCTTTAAACTGCACTTCAGAAATCACCATCACAATTGCTACTAATTGGCACTTTTGCTGGCAGCCTCAGGAAAAGAAAGAAGCCAGTGACTGAATGGGCCATGGAGAATGAGCTCCCCTTCCTGCCTGTCAGGAATCCTCTCACCAGAACAGGGCTGAAGCATGTTCCTGTAGCGGTGGGTTTTTAAAAAACACCAAACCCAACCACCCCAGCCCACTCCATCTAGGCTGTACCTTTTTGTAACTGGGAAACATCACCCTTGGTACTGGCAATCAGAAGTGTTCTAGGGATCCTAGGAATCATTTAGGAAAGGTTGTAAAACATTATTTGTATTTATTTACTTTAATGGTTACTCTTTAAGCATGCAGTTGCAGGTTGTCTTTTGTTAGTTTCCTAGCTCACTATTTAAAAGGAAACAAATTGTCTGAGGCTGGATGAAAGCAAGCTCTGAGCTAGGCCGTGCCCTGCAAAATCAGAGCCGAGAGAAGATTAGAAAACAGAACAAATGTATTTAAAATTTTAGAAAATTTCTCACTTTTAATGAAACTACGAAGTCTATGTGCTGCACTTTGATTGTAATCCATACATAACCAACCTCCTAGCACAATTTCTCTGGTACAAACCCATTTTACACAGATCATGTGTAGTAATGCTCTTAACGGAAAATCCACAAGAACCGCTTTTCATGAGCTAGTATTTCCATGACTTGCTTTTACTTGTTTTTGATACCTAGTTGTGCATTAGGACGATAAAAACAACTCCTAGGTTTTGTTAGGAGCTTTTTGTGAACCACTTAACTTTAGGAAGACCAGGCCTTAACTCACATTTAGGCAAAAGCTTGTCCACCTGTTGTGAACCTGCAGAAATGATGTAAACTACCGAAGTGATTACCCTATTGATTCTTTAATGAACTGTCTTACTGTGTGGCAATTAAAGGATTGTGGCATTTCTGTCTTGAAAAGCTTGTTATTGCAAGTCAGCCAAATACAGAGATTTAGGTTTGTGCTTTACCTAGAAGTCCCATTGCATGGCTGGATACACACAATATTCCCCTGTAACTATTGAATTGCTGACTTTGTTAGGCTTGCTAAGCATATAATTAGCATAAATTAAATAAAAAAAAATAATAATTTTAATCAATATGTCCACTAAGTTCAAAGAACACAGGAGAAATTATTACAGATTTCACATATTAATGCACAAACACCATTCCACCCCCCCCCCCCCCCCCCCCCCCCCCCCCCCAAATCTGGTTTTTAGCTGAAAGCTTCTCAGTATCAGGCATGCAATAGCTAGAGGACGCTCATATAGTAAGACTAGGACTTGAGCATACTGCTTAGAATTCCTTACTATTTTCCTGAATGATGGTTAAGTAAGACTAAATTCTATATATTGCAAAGTTCACCTTGTGTTGAAGAGGTGGAAAATTGTAGCTCAAACACACCGTCAGTTCATTGCCTATGCACCATTTAAAGACATCTTTAGTCTCTATAAAGCAGCTGGCTTTGTCAAAATACTGATCCTAGATTGTGCCGCTGCACAGAAGAGGAAACAACCCGTGCTTGCAAATCCCTCTCAGGACCAGGACAATAGGTCTACTGTGCAGTATGGAATGGCCTTGGATGGTTCCTTGGATCCATTGTACTTGGATGAAATATCTGATTTACTTCTGCACTGAGGATAGTGAAACAGTGAAAGTGAAGTACAGATATAAAATGCAGTACTTCAGCTGCTGAAAAACTATGAAAATATCCCAATCTGAAAATTCATTCCTTGTTAATGCAGACACCAGAACTGTTAAAAACCAAACCAAACCATGAAACCACAGCCATCCCCAAACCTCTTAGCATTTCAGGTTAATTATATAATAATTGAAATCTTCTGGTTATTAAAGGTTAAAATGTTCTTGTCAATACACATTCTGTAAATATTACGAGATATAACAGTTTTATGTCAGTTTAGTGTAAAGCAGCAAACAATTGTTTTTTAGATACTGGAAAAACAAACTTCAAATCACTATTTTTTTCCTTACATTGGAAGCAGTTGCTAGCAGCATTAACCATTTTTTATGCTTAATGATTTATTTATTGTTCTTTCAAGCTAAGAACATTTGAAGTACTGCTGCACTAAATATATTCAACTTATCAAAAATCATATACAGAATGAGAAGTGTCAGAATAAAATTAGCAAGATTTTTTTTTTTCTGTGTAAGTCATAACAGACCTTAATATTTGCTGCAATGTAATTTTTGCTTTAAAGTGAAAGTTTAACTTTCAGAATAAACTGCAGAATTGAAAAATGGAATTCTGTTTTTCTGGGAGGCATTTAGAAACAATATCTTATTGTGCATATAATTTTAATTAATGGAAGTTACTGCACAGCAGTAATTGAGGCCCACATTTGATTGACACCTGATATTCAAGTGGAAAATGAGTAATTATGTGTTTTTTTTGGAAAAGAAAGGGGCATAATTTTTTTTAACATGTTAGTCAACTGCAGTAAGGATGTGGAGTATGAGTATTAACACCCACAAGCTTTTTATTTAATAAATGTCTACTATTTCAACTGCCAAATGAAAAAGAGAAAATGTTTTAACTACAAAATATTAACAGAAGTTTCTCCCAACTTGAGTTCCTATGGTAAGGTGACTTTAATCAGACTGCAATGGACTTTGTAGCATGACTTTTAGTATGCTAGTTAAGACTCCTTTCACTCTCCTGGAGTTATCAGTTATTAGAGAGAGCTAAACTATACCTGATACCCAGAATACCTGATTTTTACAGATGCCAGCTGTTACAAAATACCTTTTGAGATTCTCATTTGCTACCTATTAGCTAGAGTAAAAAGTAGTCATACTTGCAAATTTAGTTTTAGAAGCAGTTGGTGGTAGCTAATGCTGGGGACAGTTATAGATCCTTTTATAGATTTTTCCAGAAACTTGCCATGCAGTCATGTCAGATGAGCAAGAAGGAAATATTGCTGGACTGTTACAGTTAAAACTCTAGAATGGGAAGTATGAGACTTTCATTATATTGAATGACTGAAACAAGCTAAAATTCAGATCATATCACATCATTATGACACAAATTCTCATGGGCATTAGCCCTTATGCCAGATAGATATGACAGTAGTAACAGTGCATATAGCAACATAAGTTACCATGGAATAATCTGACACTGAAATCTTCCAGTCTATATGGTTTGGTTAATTGTCCTATTTTGATTAAGCTAGCAGCAAAATGTTTGGGGACGTTTGGCTTTTGTTCTCTCTCTGAGAAGTGTTATATCCTTATCTGTAACATCAGTTTTACAGGTATAAGAAAACTGGTTTGATTTGCACCAGCACACCAATACTGACTCCATGTCAACTATGCGTGAAACTATGTATTACTCCTCAGGTGAATATTCCACGAATTGAGTGATATGCTTCCATTTAAGACCTAAAACCAGGATAATACAGCAATGGAATACTGACTGTACCTTTCAGCTGGTAAAGTAAACAGCACTTTTTTTGGAAATCAAAATGATCTTATAAACACTTAAAAGATAGATTTTAAGGAGGACAACACTGTACTTGATTTGTATGCCCAATTTGCAGTGCAAAGATAAATCAAGTACTTGTTCTTGACTCATATTTTCAATGAGCTTGTTATTTGCTCTGTTCAGTGTTTGTGCAAGAAAAATTGTTCATCGGAAAGTGAAGTAGAAAAGAATAAGGAAAAACATTTCTAGCTTAATTTTAATTTGTGCATGCTGGGTAAACAGCATGCATTTTCTTGTTAAAATTGTGTTGAAATTGGACCCATTGAGCTAGGGAGAGTTTTCAATCTCAGTTTTGCTTGTTTAACCAGTTCTTGATTTCTATGCAAGTGAATCTAGTGCAGTATGCTTGGGGATGTTTCTCACTGTATGTCATTACAGCTGCTGAGAATTTAAAGCAATTAGCTTTTCATGTTTCTCTCTGTTTCTTTTTGTGTAGTGTTCCCTATCATGGGACTGGTCTTATTGTCTTGTATGTTAAAGCTTATCAAATTTGTTTCCTTGTTTGTCAGTCAAAAATTAGCTGTGAACTCTATGAGCTGAGCTTGATGTTATGTACATGCTTCCTGATTCTACAATATGCTTCTGTTAAAGATCAGCTCACAAATTACTGGTATGCCTTAGGGCTTAAGCAGACACTCTCAGTTTTAGTTAGTTCATATGAATTTGAACGCCAAACACTTCTTAACGTAGGTGTCCTTGTTGTTGAAGTTATTTGAAGAAACTGCCACACTGTTTAGTAGGACAAGGATTCTAACTTGCATGTTATGGTTCTGAAAGAGAAACTCTAAAATAGCAAATTTTTTTGCACAAATGGAGTGATTTTTAAAAAAAAATTGTGCAAAGATATTCTAGATCCTGATTGTACGTGTATTTTGTGACCTCTTTTGATAAACATTCAGATTTAAACTTACCCAAAAGTGCATGCAGCTCCCAGATAGGGAGGCTTATAAGGCAACTGAGATAGGCATTTAATTAGTTTAAAACAAACTCCCAAAATCTCTAGCAAAGTTTCTTCAGCATATGAGATCTTTTTCTCCCATTTTTCAAGCTGCAAACTAGAGTAGGGAAACCTATTTAAAACACTAAAAGTGGTAAGAAGTTGCTGTTTCATTAGTCCAAGGAGTGCTGCCAGTGTGCTGCAATCATTTCTCAACAAAGCAGTGCTTGCATATTTCAACGTTTTCAGCTTCAGATGATGCAAGACTCCAGTTCGGTCTGGCTTTGAGACCCTGGATCTGTGTAGACTTTCTATTTATAATGAGGACCACAGACAAAAGGGCTTTCAAATGCTAAAACAAAGTTTGGCTAGAACACACCTGGAGCTATTAACTTCTTCAGTAGTTCAAAATCAGGATGGGACAATGAAACCACAAGATTTATAAACAGGTCACCCTCTTTGTAACTGTATCTTTACAGGATATTGAAAGGGCCTTTCATACAGCCTTGCTCTCAGTCTAGCAACTCAGACATTGTTACAAGCTCTATTTGTTCTGCTCTAAGTCCCTAAGATGTTTCTGTCTGCTGCCTCTCAGGCCTCCACATCTGTCTGCACGTCGGCTCCCTGCTGGTTGTCTCTCATTCTCAATCCTTTCTCCCTTTCTTACCTTATGCCAAAGCAACTTCAGAGTTGGATTAGTTTCCCTCTTAAATTAGGAAGAGATATGGAAGAATTACTGCTCTCTACCCCTCACTAGGTGACCCAGTTTGCAGCCAGCAGGCCAAGACAAACAGCAGCCCATGGCCGCTCCTTTAAAAAAAAAAACTTTGCAAAATAAAATGCAAACAAATAAAACAGTTTGCAAAATAAGTCAGGCTTGTGAATAGCGGGAAAATCCCATCACAGAATCCCTGGCAGAAAAACTAACAGGTGTGAAGTTCTCATAGTCTGCTTTGTTCAAGCGAACAGCCTTAAAAATGAAAGAGGAGAAGGGGGGGCGGTGGGGGGGGGGGGGGGAAGACACGACACCCCCAAACAATCAAGACACTAAAATTCTAATGAAAACCACTGAACTAGTTGAAAGCTTATTCTGAAGGTTTAAATATGGTTTAAAAATAGCCAAATTACCCATTCTCCACAATGGTTTATAGCCTCACTCAGAATCCCCTGTCTGTGGCAGTCCAACACTGCATTTGGCATCAAGTGTACAAGTGACACAAACGCAGTATCATAATCTCTGGATAGCTGGATAGGATCATGACAGTCTACACAATCAGATAAATTTCACAGAGATATATCTTTCCAGACACTTTAATAGTTCACAGCCTTGATGTTGATGAGCAGTAAGCTTGCACTTGAATGTCGTTCTTGTTTGCTACCACTTCCTGGATACACAAAAATATATAGGTAATAAAACTAGCGTTTGATGAAAAAGCATGAGTCCTTCAGTTATAAGCATTGCCTATTTAACTCATGTTAAAGACATGACAAGAGCAGCCTCAGAAATGTTTTCAAAATTTGAAACTCTTTCTATCCTATTCAATTTTTGTTTTGTCTGCAACAGTTAACAATAAGCAAGGCAACTATGCTGCTTTAATTGTTACAGACTGTTTTCCTGTAGAATAAGTTAACTCCTCTTTAATCGGAATGTGCAGTAGACAAATGAAGCCTACATAACAACACACGTAATACTTCGAGCCTCGAATAAGAGAAACTCAATCTTGCCATCTGAGGAAAAAGCCTGTAACCAGTCTGAGGTGTTTTTTTCCCCCTGTAAATGGTCGTGTGTGGAAATGGGGACCTTTCTGACTGTAGAGGCTGCCTTAACCCTAATCCCACCTTGTTGATGGAGCAGTTGTAGTAGGCACAGTTCTCTGAAACTTTAGCATACAGAAGACAGTGCCACCGCATCTGCTCCTTCCCTGTCAGGGTGGTGAGACACTGGCAGAGGGTGCCACCAGCAGCTGTGGGTGCCCCATCCCTGGGGGTGCTCAGGGCCAGGCTGGACGGGGCTGGGGGCAGCCTGGGCTGGTGGGAGGTGTCCCTGCCCCTGGCAGGGGGTTGGGGCTTGGTGATCTTTAAGGTCCCTTCCAACCCAAACCATTCTATGAATCTATTTCTTTTAGTTTGAGGGTGGGTTTTGGGTCCTTTTCTTAAAACTGCCACATGGTTAAAATGGAAAGATATTTTTTTCTGTGGAATACAGTTTGTACTTTAAAACTAAACCTCTGTTCTGCAGTTTGACAGTAAGCTTAAATCTGGTAATCTAACAGAAGGAAAAAGCAGTCTCAGCAGACATGCTCCAACCTTGTGTTCGACCATATTAAGAATTAATACTTAGTCTTGCTGTACAACCCAGCTTTAATAAAGCTACCTAAATCCTCTTGGCTGCTGCTTTGACAGGGCAGCATCAATCAGAGTGCTCAACTTTTGTATTTGCTAATTCAATAGGCAGCCTGACAAGGCTTTCAGATCTGCGTTTATGGGATAATGAAGGTTTTTTCATAGTTTCAATTTTTGCTATGTTGACAGAAAAAAAAGCATTTTTGAGAACGATGGATTTAAAAAATATTTTTGTAATAAATGCTTCCTGCATATTGAATGCTTCTGACAGAGCTAAACATTTGAACTTTCAAAATATTTAGTATGACTCTATACATCTTCAGGAACCTGGGACTTGGGATATGCCTCCTTTTTGTAACTTCAGTGGCCAGTTTTGACAGAGGAGAAGGCTTAAATCATCATTAGTTTAGAGTGAATATAAATCTATATTTTATTTATTATTGTTCTGCTCTATTTATGATTTAAAAATCAGAGAACAGGCTTCTTGTGTCTTTTTTCTTGCATTTTATGTAACAACTACTTCTCTAGAGTAATACTGCTACCATTTTTGGCAGTTTCAATTACCTTTTAATGTTGTAAAAGCACAAATGTACATGTTTAGCTGAAGGTTTGTGCATCGGAGTGAAAACTTAGAAGATGGCTTAGTGTTGATATGGTTAAACACACTGTTGCCCAAAATAATTTTGTCTCAAATCTGCCTGCATACAGCTCTTTGTCAAACCTCACAGTGCAGTAGAGCAGCTCATCTGTATGTTGGCCTGCTCTGGCTCATTGGAAAGGGAGCACTGTGTAAATGTTAATTTACTGATCTTTTTAAGACATGAAACGACTCCGTTATGCTCTGAGTAATTCTAAAGTAGATTTATAAACTGACACATAGTATAAGTTAAATGTTGGCGGCAGCAATGCATTGTGGCAGGTGCAGACAAGATTCACAAATGGACTACCTTATCCTCGTTTTAATTGATAGAAATTTGTTTAAGTAGAAGTGGTCAAACGACTTCTTTACTCTTGGCTCAAATGAATTGGGAATGTGGATTATTGCAGATAAAAACCAGACTCAGAGTGTCAAGGACAAACTTTGCACTGATTTGACAATGCCAAGACTTCTTTTATGACTGGGGAAGATAATTTTCCAAAGAGAGTTTTTAAGTAAGCTTTTTTCCCCACTCTGGAGGCTCTACTCTGAGGCCTCTTCTCTTGTATCTTCGGAAGCTTTTGTACTGTTCCATCTGATCTTTTGTTTATAGAGTTCTTCTGTTGACTTATTTTTGAGTACATATTTAATTATGTTTGGATCTTGACTGGGAATTTGGACTCTGAAACGTTTCAGTTTTAAAAATACCTGTAGTGATCGAAACAGTTCTGATTTAAAACTCATTAACATTTAATATTTAAAATCAAGAATCTTTCAAGCGTAACTTCAGTCAGCAGTTAGGGACTATAGTAAAACTGTTGACTTTGGGGTATCCATCACATGAGTGCAGATCCACCAGTATATGCATGCTGTCCTGACCGCTCCTTTACATTTCTACTAGGGTTAGATGATCAATCAGTAAGTATAGCATATATGCAGACAATGGAAAAACACGCCACGCTACTGGGATTTGCTTACTTAACTGTTCTGACTTAATCAGAACTACTCATTACAATAGATGATACTATGTATCAGCAACACCTTTTCATGTATTAGCACTTCTCTAGCAATAGGTTTTTAACATGCTGTATGTACCTCGGTTCAGTTTCGTATCTCTCTAATATCCTCAAGGTAAGCTTGGTTCTAGCTTCTGTACGCTATGCATACATCGACTGTTTTGCTCACAAAGACGGTGAGGTGGTTCCCCTGTGACTCTGGACTTTGACACTTAATCCCTAGTAAATATTGTTTTATCAGTTTGTTGATGAAACATCATCTCAGAGGCTTTACCCTTTTGTCACCACTGCAACCAGCTGATGTTTGGTTCTGCCCAGAACAGCATTTATTTAAAAACCCCCAAACATCAGAGTTAGAAAGTCTTACCGTACAATGAAAATTGAGAGTGCATGAATATACAACCTCCCCTCTCATTCTTGGTATTTTTTTCCCCCAACCTGCTGGCAGAGACCTTGTCTCTGTAACCTGATAATTTAGTTGTTTCAAGCTCTGCATCTTTTGACATTTACTAAGGTCCTTCATTGATTTATCTTAGTTAAGTACATCCATATGTTGACAGCTCTTGATAGTTTATTCTTATCTGCCCAGTCATGGCTGTACAACCCAATCTCTCAGTCTTCAAAGAAAGAAATTACCACAAATCAAAGCCCTTAGATAACAAACCACAAAACTTGGCGGGAAAACTGCAAACTGAATCACCTGTTACCTTTCTGAAGCAGGTTTTCCTTCCTTCTTCCTCAGTTTTGGAACCAACCTGAAGAGCACCCTGAACAGATTTACTATATAAGATTCAGTTGCCTTGCTAGCTCTATTTATGAAGTTAACTTGTGGAAAAACTTCATAAACAGAAAAAATTGACACCTTGCTGTTTAAGAGAGCCATCCTTGCTGCTTGCTCAAGTCATGAATGGTAGTGCTGATGTTGTCAGGCAGGTAGTCTCCTGTAATACCCACGTGAATGTAGACGCCTGTTCACATTAAAACATTGCTCATGCAATATACAGCGTTGCTCAAAATGTCAGTTTGTTCCCTGCTGCTGCTGAGCCATCCCTTCACTTCACACACTTCTTTTGCCCAGGGGCATGCTGGTTCCTATTCATAAAGGCTTCACAACAGTGTCCCACTGCTGCCTAATTGCAGCTAGGAACCGAAAAGAGTGGTACTGTGGCTTTTTCTAATGGCTTGTGGTTAGAAACTCCCATGTATAATATACTGTGGCAAGATATCAGATTCCCATCACACAACAAAATTCTAGTCAGCCATTTGAGTTGTAATTGTGTTAACAGCAAATTGGCTGTTGCTGAATTCTTTTCAAAGTAGAAGAATAATCATATTTTCACTAAATGTGTCTCTATTTTCCCCTGCCCTGGAAGTACTGAATGCGTTGCCATTTCTAAGCGTCGTAATTGAGCGAATTACTGATTCTTGCACTCTCACCATGACTGTAGGTCAGAGATGGTGACAGTTTTCCAGTCTTGAAAAACCTCACTGATCTCTGAAGCCCTGTAATGACAGTAGATTTAGACAATTATCAGCATTTTAGCTCCAGTCACTATGGGGTTTGTGACTTAGTCATAAAAATAATCATGCAGTGCTGAAACCTGACATACAAGCTCTAACTTGTGGAGCTATTAATACTGGGTTATGCATTTTAAAAGGAAGTCAACAAAACATTTTTTCACATAAGTGTATGACAAAGAACAAATCAGTGTGGAAGCTATTATTATTATTACACCCTTTTATTGTCAGATCTGTTTCCAAAGAAGGTATTTGACAAGGTGAAGCAATACTGATGACTGCTAGTTATTTAATGTAGTATTGTTGGTTTGTAATGTATGTACACCTCCAAGCACAACGAAGCTTTGATTGTCCTTGCATTACATACAGCCATTAAATAAACCAGAAAATAGACTACTTGAACACAAATGTTACACTTTGACCTGTGTTTCTTCATCACTGGGTGTCCAAAATGACTGAAAAAGGCATAATATTGCTTTACGCCAGTCTAACTAGTGGCTTAATAAGCAGAAGAGATAATGCAAGAAATTATGAATACATAAACTATAAAAATATTTTACATTTTCTGTATTGTAGTAGCAGCACAATATCTTGTTACAACCAAATAAATTAGTGCTAGCAAAGAGCTACAAGTTTTTGTACTATCAATAAGTGGAAGCTATACCAGCATTGTCCTTTTCAAAGACGGTAATGTAGTTAGATTTAAAAAAAAAAAAAAAAAAAAAGTTACAGATGGATTTATTATATGCTTTTATGTTAAACGTTTGCTTAAAGCTTAAAATTTAGATGATAATTGGACTTCTTAAAAAGTTTCAAAAAATCCTAGAGGATATCCTAAAAGTACATATGACCATTGAAATATTGTTTTTCAGGTGCTGAAAAGCTTCTACTTTAAGTTTTTAAATTTTTGTCTCCAACAATTACTTGCTTATTGCCAAAGAGGATTAGACATACTTTGTATAGCACGAACATCTAATATAATTTTTTATATATATATAATTCACTAAGATAATGTCCTTGATATATCTGGAGCACTTGCAGGCTACCTAGGTATACAATCACACATTAGAAATTCTAAACTTAAAATTTTTAATGATAGTGTACATTGATTTTCTGTAGTTTAACTAGAAAATGTGGTTCTTCTCAAATTCTGTTCCTGAACTTCAACGGGGAAAAAAAATCTACTTCTAATAATAAGGTTCATATGTCACCTCTTGTTTCCTGCCTTTCTAAAGTAAATATGATCTGGAAAACAAGTTTTACTGATTAACTGGTTGTTAGGTACTTGGAGGGACTTTATAATGGTTATCACTCAGATCTAGAAATAAAAATATATGGACTGCACTAAGCATATGGTAAAGCATTGTTAATCGCACAGATGGAACTTGCATTAAAAGAGAAACATAGAAGGGCAACAATACAGCAACTAGAGATGCAACTTTAAATCAACAAGTGCCAGATCTATGGAATCTACAGCATTATTCACTTTTATGCCTGTTTTAATATTTCAGTGTCTGAACTTGAACGTACAGTTGAATATATCCACTCTATGTTCACATCCAGTTGTAGTATGAACAGACTTCATCTGATACCAAAAAAGTCCAGAATCTTAACCTAATGCAATCACACATTTCTAAAAAGACCCTTTTGTTTTAAAAAGATTTTCCCTTTTTGCATTTTAACTGCTGAATTGAATATATACCAACACATTCATAGCAATTTGAAAAGAAGTACTTCTCCATCAAAATACAGGGTTAAGTGGGACCAATCAATCCAAGACATACAACAGGGGTTAAAAAAAAGTTCAGGTTAGATGCTTTAAGAGACATAAAATGCCATAGTTAATTTTTCATTCATCTAGACTGGAGAGGGACTACTGAATTATGAACGAACTAACTATATGAACTAACTTCGATAATGTGGCATCAATGCTGCATAACATTATCCAGAAGAGTACAGCCACTTCATTATTTACTGTATTGCATACAATACCTACTACCTTACATATATTTATGCGTATATATATACACACATACACACAAAGAGAATCAGTGAGCCTTTCAAACAGCAATATTTTAGTACAATATTAATTTTGGAAAATAGAGAAGAAAATGTAAATGGTATGTATGTACATTTACGTTGTCTGTCTCTCTGTCACGTCGTGTATGTAATGCTCCCACAAGCCATACAAAAATATTTCTATGCTCAGACCAGGTTTGGCCCATTGCAAATTAAATCATTGTTTTCTACAATGCTAAACTTCCTTAACTTACTGAAATGAACTTACGCAAACAGCACTTCCTCTGAACTTTATTCTGCCTATGCAATTGCCAAACCATTTTCCTTATCTTCAATTGTTCAAATGACTGCTCTTCAAAAAACAAACAAACAAAAAAGCCCCTCACTCATTAAAAATCCTTTGGAAGATTTTGTTCTTCTTTTGTTCATCTCAAATATTCACTTTCAAGCTTTTTCAAGTCAAATAAAAATAATTACTAGCCTGTGGTAATGGCTACTCTCACACTGAAATTGCAAACAGCTATGCAAATTTCCTGTCCATCAACTTTAAGACAGACATGTCTGTAACAACCTCACAATGCAAGAAACCTGAGTACTGCCTGCAATTTCTAGCTATTAGATAATATTTTGCCGTCTTAGACCTTACACTAGTGATATTTTCTCCTTTGTTTTTACTGAGACGTGTTTCTAACTTGTCTTGGTGGTAACTATGGTGACAGTGATGTCAACGAAGAACAGATCAAAATATATCAGATAAGATTGAAATGATGGGACCCAGAGATGTATGGAGATTATGTGATTCTTGGTATGTTATTTTTTATTTAATAACTAATCAATCAAATAAGGATTCCATATATAGGTATTAAAAATATTAGTACCTAACTGGCAGCCATCAACTTTTTGCAGCCTTGAAAATGAATTCTGGATTGGATTACACACACACACACACACACACACAAGCATCAGTCATACTAAGCACCCATCTGGAAATTAAATGTCAAAGATAAATGCAAGAAAGGGGAAAAAAAATCAAATGAGAAAGTCAGTGTGCTTACAGGAAGACACAGTATGTTCTGAACAAAATTACCAAAGAAATTAGATATTTGCTGAATGCCAAATACTTGCTTTGATTTTATTTTTTTTTTCATGGCATGACCACCTAAGTACCTTTTAAAAATACGATCTTTTTTGTAAACTCTCATAAAAAAAAATATTCCTGTGACACCTTTCAGAGAAATTCAGTTCAGGAGAAGACTACACTTACACTTCCATTTTACAGCTTACAGACTGCAATTTATTGACACATAAGGAAAAAATCTTAATCACTCTATCTGTACATGGCTATATTCTTTTCTGTTTCTTGAGTGGACTTCTCACCTCCACACGTCTTGTAAGTGATTACCATTAGATGACTGATTGAAAGGCCCACATCATAAAATGCAAAACTTCTATGTGCTTTTATGATATGTGGCAAATTAACAGATATACATATGAAATACTAGTAAATCCATACATAAATAGATCTGAGGAAATGGACAGGTAAACCTATAGCTCCATTTCCTTTAAACTTCAAGGAAAAGTAAGGGTTCTTCACTGTATAACTTATTCTGATGGTTTTCTTCAAACAGACTTCTTTAATTTGCGTCACAACTATTGACAGTCTTCGTAATTATGTATGTGGAGATATTCAAACTTCTGTTGCAAGAAAGCACCAGAGCCAGCACATGGGCGGTTGCACAAAACCTGAGCATTAAGGAGGCTGCTGAAAGCGAAGTTCTGGCAGGTCTTCCCGTGATAATCTAAGGAGTTACCAGCTGCTCCTGCAATCCTCTCCTGGAAGTTATCACACACAAAGGAGTCGGCGGAAGAATGGTGAGAACAGCTGGCAGCTCCATAGATTCTCACACCCACAGCAGTTGACAAAAGGAAATGTCTGTGTGCATCTTCAGTAAGAAGTCTGAAAACTGAACTTACATAAACCCAGCAGTGAGATTTATCAGCTTCCTTATTAATACCCTCTGTCACCTGCTGGTATTTTGGTAAGGTGAGATTACCTTTCTTTCTGAGCTGCTATGAGAAAAGAAACAGTTTGCCTGAGAAACAGGGTTAAAGTCAGCTCTCTCAAACACATTTTGTTGTGTAGTATGCAGAGATATATGTCTCTATTCTGGTGGAGTTTATCAGTTGTTAGGCCACTTCTCATTTGTCTCAAATGTGAAGCTATGAAGTCTTGAAAAATTCACATCATATTCAGGTTTGGCATCTTAATCACCTATGTTGCTGGATGCAGAGGGCCGAGTCCACTTCTGTCAGTTTTTATATGACAAGCAGAAATGTATGAAACCAAAGTAATGAGAAATATACAGTTATGGAACCATGAATATGCCCTAAAACATTTGTTTATTACTGTAGTCCTTATTTCATTATACACTAGGTCTTGACAGGATGAATGGTGCTGCTAACAGCACTGCAATAACTTTCATGATACCTTCCTAAATCTGCAAGTATCAACAAGGTGAAAGTGTCACTGAAATTTATCACCCACAAACATCAGAGGATGTAACACAATGACTAACCTGAACACTCCCTTATTTAGATTAGGTGCTCATCAATTAATGTGAGTGATTCAGATGATATATATCAGATTTGGACTTTTGGGAAAGAACCCTTTAATCTGTAAAAAGTTCTAGTATTTAAAACAAATTCAATCATTTTGTACCTTATTGATTTGCCCCTCTGCATAGACCTAAACCACCTCCTTTTGGTCCTGAGAATTCTTTTCACTTGAGAGAAAAAAACTTGAATATTGATTTCAGTCATTTTTATTTCCTGATGGTAGTTGTGAATCAAAAGTAAGTTAGCCTTGATCCAGTCTGGCTTTTTTTCCATAAAGCAGGAAAATATTTCTACAAATACACTTTGTGAACTAGATTTTGGTAATTCAGTTAATTTCTTGACAAAATGGAAGAAAATACGGCTGACTTGATTTTGCAAAAGAAATAGTAAAAAAAAGTAAGTAAGGGTATGCAACTTCTCTGAAACTTTTAGGGGAATGCTTATAGGTGTTATAGTACAAAGGTGAAATTCAGGTTGTTTTTACTTTTAGTGACAATGTAGGAAAGAAAAGAAATTTGCTAATTAATTAGCAGGAAATATCCTGAGATGGCCATTAGGGAGTAATATCTATGAAAGCACTACCATAATCAATTAGCAGGGATGCATTCTTAATGAAGTTCAGGCAATGGGAATGGTATATGCTGCAATGCTAGTATTGAATTAACAATTTGTAAATAAGGCTGCAGGTAGAAACTGCAATGTACAATTCTTATGAGGAATCCACTCTGAAAGCAATTATACATTATGTTTACTTTAAATTTGGCATTTTATGACCTTTAACCAAAAACTTATTAAACTCAATAATAAGATTAGAAAAACCACTGTGTCTGCCCAATATAGAAGCACTTAAAAAATTACCTTTGCTTTAGAAGTGACCACCCAAAATCATCAACATGAAGAACATGACCAATCACTAGAATGAAATATTTATTCAATTTCTGCTGCAGAAAGAAAAGCACTTTTAAAATGATTTGGACCACATACAAGGAAGTAGTAGAAATATAAGCATATTTATCATGCTGCTTCTTGAAGTACACAACTCCAGTATTCATTGCCATCCCTATGACTGGTCTATGTTCACTAGGAGTACCCTTTCATAAATAATACCACTCAGTATGACATTTTATTAAAGTTTCACTGCTCTCAAAGTCTTTCTCCAGGAAAATATAATTTCTAATCTAAGAATTAGATTCTTTCTAAGATTCTTTCTTACAGGTACAATAGAGCAACTAAGAGCAAGGAGTGACCTATATCACTCCTACAGACATTGGCTTCAATAGCAATATTGCTGGACATCCACTACTTTGCCTTCTCCACAAAACACTTCATATAGCTTGCCCTTTCCTGGCTGTAGTTAAGACAGCCTTTCCCGTGGCATACAAAAGTACTTATTACTTTTCTTATTCTGCTGGGAAGAAGAACAAGATTTGTCTTGGATTTTCTGTATAAATAAAGATCAAGAATAAAATCCACTTATGAACAGTGTTGTGCTGCTTTTCCAGCGGCATTTCAGTTTTCACTCTAGATGACCTCCAGAAGTTCTTTCCAACTTATGCGTTTCTGTGGTTCTAGTATTATATTTGCAATGTTTCCTCCAGTACTGGAGAAGTTTAACATGCTGCTCATAAACTATAATACAATGATGCGATAGTAGAGCTATTGGAAGTCGTGCTAGCTTGTTAGTGTGTGTGCATCAATGAAATCATAAAAAGAATTTTCTACAACTCTGACTAGTTTTTATCCAGAACCATGTCATCTCAGAGAAGAGGGAAAATGAAATTTTAATGTTAGATTTGTATCTTTTATCACATATCCAATGACAGATATGTAGATGGGGTTTCATATACTGGGTGAGTGGTGTGCGAGGAAGCCATTAGTGCGTACTGCTTGCTTTTACTGTGCATCCTAAAACTGAAGCATGAGTCCTGCCTCAGGGTTTATTTATATTATAGTATAACTGAAATCACTAAATAATCACACATTACTGTCAAGGAAGTTATTATTTAGCCAAATCAAGCTATACAAAAATAAGGTTTTCTTACTCTGGAATACTCATGTTGGTTAGGATCACAGAGTAATAACGTGATAAAGCACATCACTAAGCCACTCTCAAGAGTAACTACACTTTGGGCCTATACACAGTTACTTCTCCTTGGCTCATGCTTGAGACTTCACATTTGCTGGGTGAGAACTTTTCAACATTGTTTTTTCTGACTCTGTGAGAAAAAGCTCTTAAAATATGTATTGGTCTCTAGTTCTGTCAGTATGGCATAACTCTAAAACATCTTCTGCATATAAATTTGTAGCTGTCACCACAGTTTTGGCATAGCACTGTTTGGGTGTTTGTATGTCCCAGTTAGATTTGTGGCGTATGTGTGACATGCAAACATTCTGTGCAAACACAATAAATCTGATGTGCCCAACATCAGGTTTATTTTGCATGCACAACTTGTCTGCATGGGAAATGTGCACTTCGTCTGAAAAGCTGAGGCTGAGCTGGTGGGTCTTGGCGATTCCTTCACTCCAGAGGCTTCAGGCCCTGAGCTGAGACTGTATGAACCCAGAATATAAACAGCTGCGGTTCTAATTTTCTCTGGTTTTGTTATTAATCTTGGATTCCTACACGTTAACCATTAATTCAGTGTGGGAAAGAGATTACCCTGAGTGCATTTGTAACTTTTGGCTCCTAACATAGTTAGCTACCAATGTATATAAGGATGTACTTTTCCAGGAATCATAGAATCAATCATAGAATCATTTAGATTGGAAAGGACTTTTGAAATCACCAAGTCCAACTGTTAACCCAGGATTGCCAAGTCCACCACCAAACCATGTCACTAAGCAGCACATATGCGTGTTTTTTTTAAACACCTCCAGGGATGTTTAAACGCTCAACCACATCCCTGGGCAGCCTGTTCCACTGCTTGACCACCTTTTCAGGGAAGAAATTTTTCCTAACATCCAATCTAAACCTCCCCTGGTGCAACTTGACGCGGTTTCTTCTTGTCTATTGCTTGCTATCTGGGAGAAGAGACCGACCCCCAACTGTCTACAAGAAACACAATTATAAAATCACTTTTTTTAGGAAGCAGAAGCGCTTTCAGCAGTAAATACCAGCCACTATGCTACAAGTCTACTCCTTGCTGAGTGCCTTACAGGGGACAGCAGAAAAGGTGGATCCCAGGCTGGATGCTTTCGGCAAAATACTGCTTTTTTCTTCACTTACTTCATTAGGAAGCAGGCTGGTGATTTGACAGGATAAAACCCTATTTTCTTTTTAGCTTTTAGTCATCCATTCATTCATTAGTATCTGTGTTATATCTGATCAGCTGAAGAACATGACAAGTTACCAAAAATAACCAAAATATGTAGAACATTTTTTACTACATTCAGCTTTAGATACTTTCTCTCCCATATTGCTTTTCAGTATATTGTATATTAAGAAACATATTTAATAGTGGCCCTCAACAGTGAAGAAATGCATGCCTACATGTTAATTTTGAAGTGACTTATTCCTTTTCATGAAAAATTGTATATACAATATTGGATTTACCTTAGCCAAACACATCTATCCTTAGAATATGCCTTGTTAACTTTCCAAGTAAATGGGATCCAAAGATATTAGCATAGATGAAGCATCTAGTGACAGAGTAATTTTTTGAAATGCCTTTGATTGAACTGCATTGCTGCAGCAGGTATGGAAGAGTGCACGCTGAATGCATTTTCAAAGTGACCCTGTCAAACTCATAGTGACTGTATCTTCTCTCTCTGAACTTTTGACAAAGTGCTCATGATTACATGCTGATTTTGTCAGAAACTCCATCCAGGCATGAACAGTGTATCTACTGGCAGCAAGGTCATGATATAGCAAGTTTCCATCCCACAAAATAACCTACCATTAAGAACTCATTTTTACCAATTTATTGCCAAAGCTCCTGTGGAATGTATCTATAGATGCTTTCCTTTTATACACAGCTTAGCAGATGATCTGGTATCCAGTGAATTCTAACAACCTAGAGAAGTGCAAAGAGATGCTACGTACATACAGCCTGTGTTAAAAAAGTATCCAGCTAGCACATACGACACTGACACAGGAAGCATTTTCATGCATTATTAGTAGTTCAGTTTCTCACGCCTTTAGCATTTTAACTTTCCGCGCTATCACTGACTGTGTTTATCTCATAAAAATCAAAATGGTGACAAACCAACTCCCATATATTTTTACCACTTCTGCACACTGATTTGTTGGAATGTAAATACCTGCTTTTAACAGGGCATCATCTTGTATCTAAATTTGGTATTCCCTTTTAAGCCTAGCTGTTCTTTTTTTCTGTTTGTTTTTCTACCTCTTCTGCTTTATTTTCATTCTAGTTCAAATAGAATAGGAGGAATGGGATAATTTCATTGTATTAACTAGTCTTATGACAGCAAGAGATACTTCTGAGATATACTATATTTTTTTACTTTTGTTTTTCTTAGAACACATGTGCTTATTCTTTCTCCACTTGAATACTTTCCTTTAACTTTAATTTCCTCTCTCTTTGGGGGGGAAAAAAAAAAAAAAAAAAAAAAAAAGGAAGAAGTAATACCAGACTTCTGTTTCATTCTAGTGGTGCTTCAAATTCATCAACAGAAACCACAAGAACAACTGATCACTGCCTGTGAAAGTTGCAACAATTTCTAAATCACAATACATTCTCTCTGACCAGATTTTATGATGCTCCCCACAAAAAATCCAGTATGTTTATTCTCTGGAATGGGGTTTGTTTTGTTTTTTTGTTCTGTGTTTGCGGTTCCCCCCCCCACTCCCCCCACACCCCCCAAGTTGTAAGTCCTCCCCTCTTTTTCTCCATAGCACTGTCCTAATCCATTACTCTAGTAATATTTTTTTTAATAAAAGTGTAACTACATAACATAAGTGGAATTGTTTGATACAGACATAAAGGAAAGTTTTAACATATTTTTCACAGAACATACTGAAGTCCTGAACTGTTTTAAACCAGCAAAAACAGCAAGAAAGGATGACAAATAGCTCATTTATTTGTCTGTTGATTGATTTGAACCACAACACCACCATAAACTTTTATGATCTACAGTGGAAACTAGCCTTTACCTATAGAGGCACACATGAAAAGTATCACTTGCATTCTCTAATAACTTCAGAGTCTACATTTTTTGTAATGTGCCAAAACAACTGGCAGTTTCTATAAGCCTATTGAATAATGAAATCTAGAGCTTGCACTTGAACCATCAACCTCTAAGCTCTGTGTCACTGAGCTCTTCCGCTGCACAGCTCTCCCTATTTCTCCACGTTAAGTCACAAGACCTCGTATGAAAAAGGTTGTACAGAACATTACAGGAAATTAGTAAAGACTGAAGGGAAACACTTAAAATTGCCATCACATTTGCTATAAATTGCATTTTTCATCCTCTTTTACTGTTTGTCTCTTGCTTCTGTTTCCTGAATAGAATAAAATTTTAGCAGTGTTCTACTTCCTATAGTCTAAACAGTCATTTCTCTTTGAGACTCAGGCAGTTTTACCTGGCAGGGCATTAGGAGGTAAATGCTTTTAATGAGACTCCTTCACCTGTGCTATATATTACTTGAACTTTCTTCTTTCTCCCCAGGGAGGAAGGAGTTGTGTACCCTACAGGGTGTCTTTTGGTTTACTGCTGAGTATGTTTTGCATAACGACAGGCAACCCAATACAGTCAGAAAAAAAGTACTTATGCCATTACTGAGATTTACTACTGCATTTATGAAGAGTCCTAGTACTATTTTAGGAAGAAGGTACAAAGGGCTTGTTAAAAATAGAAGCAAAAATCATTAGGTAGTAAAGGTACTGGCACTATGCTTTGATCATTTCACAGAATCCCTTGCATCCTGAAGGGGTTGTTGATAAAGCAGCCTAGCGCAACTACTTAAAGAATTGCTACAGTTTGGAAAGTGTTCGGTGTTTAGCTGTGTAAAGTGAATAAACTTCTGACAGATGAGTTTCCTTGAGACAACTTTTATGAAATCCTCAAGAAACCAGTTCTGATGGAGTCACTGAGACCTGGGGAAATACTTAATAAATACTGAGGGTTTTTTTAAGTCTTCCCCTTTGGCCCTCTTCTCAGAGGAAAATAATTGCTTAAAATTATTTACTTCATAACTTCACAATCCTGCCACAATACACAGTGCAATCACATCAATTCTTTCCTTGTACACCGACTTTGCTGCACTACATAAGCCGAGAGAAAACTTTTCTGTATATTCTGAGTATTACAGATTTACAGACCTATGTTGTTATGTTATCTGTCAGGACAGGCCAGATTTGATATAAACATGGATCTTTGCACAGTAGTTGACTTGAAGGCCTGTTACTGAATTAGAAATCTATTTTACGTAACATACTGTTTGATGGACTAAAATATGTTATCGGTGACAACACCACTAGTGGAACCCACCAAAGGATGTTAAAATAGCTACTTAGTCATTTCGGAAGTATGCCCTGACATATGTCTTGTAGTATTGCCAAGGAATCTTTCTGCCATTTCTTAGCCACCTCCAGCACTGACTTTAAGTGGGAAAGCTTTAATACTGCTGCAGCTGTCAGCCTCATATTTCTGCAATAAGGTCATTCTGGAGTTTCTTCAACCTTGAGACTCTCCAAGGGGAAAGCATCTGATCTTTAAATAACTAGCGACCTCTTGCTCATCACAGATTTGAGAGTAATGCATACATTTGTTACAATTGAGACTCCTCCTAATCATAACAATTGTGAAACATCACAGTTTGTAAATTGGTTTTATAGATTCTTCCAAGAGCTGTTCTTTTTTCATCCCTTGGTTAGAACTTCTACTGCTTTTGTTCCTTTAAATGTGTGATCTTTTAGCCTAGTGGCAAAGCATCTTATGATTTTGCTTAAGACCTTGAATATTCAATTTAGAATTTAGCATAGTACTAAGCTTATTTAAAAATTATCAAGGTTTCTATTTTAGAGAAAACACTTGTACTCCATAGCTCGCTCTGTGTGTGCGTGTACATGATAGCTATTAATTTGTGTAACTGTTACTTTAGTAATATCCTTTATAATTCTAAAAAACTTATTTACATTCTGCCCTCTCTGATATATTTTGTAGCTTTTTGCCTTTTTTACCTCCTGTCTCCCATTCCACCTGGAGATGACACATGATAGTGTTATTAATTAACAGCCATACTTTGTGGTATGTTTTTACGCTGAATGAAACTCACGTTATTTCTGTGTAGAAAACTTCTATATTTTGCAGAACACTTTTTTTTTTTTTTTAGCACTTTAAAACAAACTGTACTTGAATAGTATTTTTTTCATGCAACCTAATAAAACTTCGATAACACAAGCTTTGAATGAGTTTTCTTTGCTTATTTAAGGGTTGGTATCTCTCCAATAGTGGTGTTACCATGGTATGAATCTAATATGCAACAAAATTAACAGAAAGTGTCTCAGGTTTTCAAGCTATTGACAGTGATAAGTTCATTATTTGTATGTCTGTGTTCAGCTAGCATTGGCCACTTTCCCAATGTATGTTATACTGCAGTTGTATCTCAGAAAGCTGTATCCACTATAATTGTCCTACCCCTGTGTTGGCTTGGTCTTCCAGGTGTTGGGCGAAGTGTGAGAATATTTACAACTGCCAGGGCCTACAGCAGAATATTACTGCACACTAGTATGTTTTAAGGTACTCCACATATGCATCAAATACAACCATTTAAATATCATCATATAAAGAGTATAAATGTAAGTGTAGTGCTGATACATTAACACACAGGTAACAGAACAAAACAAGTATAAGAAAAAAATAAACTGAGCTTTTTTTCTATTCTTATTAATGTTTTTACGTTTCAGAAAATAATACGTGGTACATTTGAGTAATAAAATACCTGAAAGAATGAGAAATATTTCATTAATTTATTTTTTTCTCCCAATTTCTGCCTCAGCTGTATATTGAACTTTTGCCTTATGGTAAATTTAATAACACTGAACAAACTGAAATGTATTTCAGCAATCAAGAATTTGTCTGGATGAGAAACATTGAAACTGTTTCCTGACAAACAATGACAAGACTCATGGACCTTCCATTTAAGGCTTCAGAACCGAACAACCTCTTCTGTATACTTCTAGTACTAACAACTGAGTGTAGTCTTCGTCATAATTTTGCACAAGAATCACTGAAAGTTTTTTGTGAGAAGTTTCCAGCAGTTACCTAGCATGCTAGGTTTAAGCAAGAGTTAGAAATCTGCCAGAATTACAATCACATGTAAAAACGTTTTATAACAAGCACAGTACTGGGCAGTCTTAATGAGGAGACAGCACTATCACATGGACTTACATAACAGATATGAAACTATTTTCCAATTTATAATACTTTTTTAAAACATGAATTGATAAGAGTAATTTCCTCATGTCATTATCAGAATAATAGGTCAAACACACAAGAATAAAAATAGAGAAATTGTTTGAAAACACCAAATATTGGCAAAAAAATGTGGAACTGCTTTTCTTTAAACTTACTATTTTTACTTTTTCAGTGAATATTATTAAACACTCCAAAACTTACACTAAGTTGTATAGGTTGTTTTGGTAGATAAGTACTGCATTTAGAATACATGTTAAAGTAGGGGAGTTTTTAAGATATTTAAATAATTCCAGAACAAATTTATTTTGGTCACATTTTTCCAGTGCTTATTTTTTGGCTGACTCTTACACATAAAAAGTTTCAAATTAAAGAGGCATTTGTTTGACACATTGTCTGCAATAGTGCCTCTGAACACAGTGATTTGCTCAGTATTGACTTAAAGTGCAATTTATTCAATGAAAAGACTCTAAGGAAAACTAGGATGCTTCAGGAATAGCATGAAGTATTGACCTAATCCAACCTTGCTTAGACAAACTGGCAATATCAGAATTGAAATACTACATCTGGAGGCAAGAAGAAAAAAGTCTGGTGCCTCTACAATTTACATATTCTTCCAAGCAGCAGTATAAAATAAAGCCTGAGTTGCTTCTGCAAAGCAAACCTTCTGGCTATGTGTAAATTTCTGCATAAAATTCTGGTAGCAGATCCTGAGCTGACACAGACTTCAGACAGAGTAATTTACATCAGCAGATGATCTAGCTCTGCTTGTTTTTTTATGCTGCAGTGTGCTAGAAAGATCTGGAACCGCATTTCGAACAGCCAATAGTTACAAAACCTATTTGACACATAGCTCATTGACCCCAGGATGATCACTGCATGATCTGAAATTAGGCAGCCACACGTTTTGGCCCATAGTGCAAATTTTCACAAGCACAATAAGACACACAAAGTAAAAGGTAGAACTTCACAAATGATTACTGAATCTGCACTTGCAATCTGTACTGAAGGGCAAATCAAATGCCGGCACTGCGGATAAGCAGCTGTGGCACCCTTAGCAGAGCCAGAGCTGGAGCCTGGCATTTCCTTCTGTTCTTTCTCTGCGTACTTTCTAAGGGCTGCACATCTCTTCTTCAGTACACCTTTTTTATCTTCTTTTCACCATAAGATCTTTAAAACACACTTGACATGAATACATGTGCTTTGTTATGCCCCTAAACCAGTTTCACACGGTTTTCATGGTTGCATTTCTTCAGTGAATATTAATACACCACTAGTCATCTGCATTTATACATTTGGGATCTCTAGTATCACCATGTGCCTGTACTTTCCATGTGTTGGCTGTGCTCTGCCACTCGTACCCTTAGGGACCATTGCTATACAGTTAACCACACTACTTAGTTACATTTATTATTTTTTTTTCAAAATGTGACCTTTTTTGTGTTGTTCTAGAACTGCATGCTGTAGTTTTATGTATGTAGCCAACTGCTATTTTTTAAAAGCTGATTCAGCAGCAGTTTGAGGTATACATGAGTAAAGGAAATAAAAGCAGAATTCCATCACAAAGCCTGCATTCCCCCTACCTCATCCTGCTTAGACAACTTTTGTCCTATAATCTACCACTGTTCCCAACCTCTGCCTGAGGCTGGGGAACAGGCTGGACCAGAAGGTGCCTTGTTGTGGGCAGAGCCACTTCGCCCTCCCCAGCTCATGGCTTGCTGCTCCGAGCAACCTTTCCAGCCCCAAACCCTGTATATGACTCCCTAATGCATATTCCTGCCCTAGCAGTGATCTTCTTGAAATAGTGAAATAATATTCTCTAATAAAGTTTTGAGGAACAAAATGTCAAAAAGTCTGCTTAGTCTGACTGCTCTTGTAATACAACAGTTTTTTCCTCATTCTTCTTGTTACTCCTCCAATTCACAGGGAATCTTTCTGGGAGAAGGGCTTTTCTTTCCGTTTTCATTTCTAAATCAATATTAGTTGTGAAAGAAGGTAATTGGTTAGTTTCTATCTAAGGTTAAACGAGAAGTAAATTATTAACTATTTTCTACCTGAGGTTGTATGAAACCCACAATATGTAAGATTACAAATTCATGGCTAATCTTAGTCTCTGAGTAAGATATTATTGAATCGTATACGGACAATAATACTCAAGATTGCAGAAATTATTATTTGATGTTTAAGGGCATTTTCATTGAAAAGTTGAATTACTTTAATGCAATAATTGTACACTTTAGAGTGAGCTTTATGGATATAGCTTTATGAATATGTATTGCAGAGCTGTTTTTCTTTTCTAACTTCATATATAAAGTCTCATATGCTAATTCCCACTGCAGAGAATCTCTGATAAGACCTGAATTTACTTCTAAATTATACTCTCATTTATTGTGGACTAACCTTAGAACACTTTTTCTCAATGTTCAAGAATAAAATTTATGGTACTAAAGGTCAAATCATGTGGAAAAATGCAAATAAAAACCAGCACACTTGGAATATGCAATGCCATAATGTTCCAATATCTGTTTTTCCTGTAAACAATATTAATTTTAGTAATGTTCTAACACTAATATCAAGTGAAAAAACAGTCAATTCTTTCCTGAGGTATATTTTGGGTCATTCTGCTTATGAAACTCATATGCAGCAATTATCCTGCACTCATGTTAGTGGTTTCAATTAAAACTTTTAAAGACTAGATCAATTTTCCAGTTGTATGTTCAGGAAAGATTACTTCCGAAATCTTATTGCAAATTAGAATGTTTTGAAGACTGGGGTCACTTAGACTTTTCCTGTGCATATTTTAAAAATAAGATGGACAGATACTGAACTACTTTGGCTGCAGTGCCAGCTGATTTTAAGCTAACCCCTCCAATTAGCTACAAATTCCATGTCTGTGCGTTCTGATGCTACTTCACTGAAAACTGTGGAATTGCAGCATGTTGTTCTCATTAAAACAACTTAATTTACCCAACAGAAGAAGCTGATGTTTTACAAGTCACTTCTTTCATATCATGTCATGAAGTGTTCAGAAACATTTTGTTTACACAATGAGATTCTATTGTATACAGATTGTATGATATTCCATGGTAGTTTGTCAGAGATGTATAGTGGATTTCGGTGAACAATTCTCAAAGGTATTGGTGAAAAATATCCACAAACTTCAAGCAGTTTTGAAAACCTTGGATTTCTGCCTATGGACCTGGACATAAGCAAATGTTTAGATTTCCTTTAAAGTCACTGAAAAATGCAACAATTTCTTGGAATGACTTGCTATAGAATACAGTACAGGATGAAGTACTGTGGGTTTTTTTATTATTTTCCCTCTCCCATTTTTGCTTATGTGATGAAGCATCACTAGTATAATAAGAAGATAATGTAGCATTGTAACTACTGGATAAAATACTTATGTTGCTTCGAGGTAGGTATTATTATTACCCTATAGGTAGCCCTAATTTACTCTATATGCTACTTACTACTTGGAAATGTTAATTAGCTTTACAGTTTTAGATAATGTCCTAAAATTGTTACTGCTGGTGCCATGTTTAATTTTAACCATTTTAGTTCTATAAGCCATTTCTGTACATGTTCTCAAATTTCCTTTCTTACTTAAACTAGCTTCTTTGAGCAAAACAATATGATCTAAGGAAAAGCTAAGTTTATTTCAAATGTTATGGTTTATATTATTACAAACACAAAACACCTAATAATGAAATAAAAAGGTGTATGCTCTTAAAAACCAAAATACAGTAAGACAAATGGAAGACAGACGCAGACAAATTCCATAATAGGACGGAACACAAACACACAAGGAATGAGAAGATTAAAAAAACAACAACAACAAAAAAAAAAAAAAAACATGACTGACTGGTAGAAGCATCTGATAGCTCAGGTAAGATCAGAATGACTTTCAACTAAAAACGTGTGATTAAAAAGTCTGGTAACAGTAGTTTTAGCTGAGTGCAGGAACTGGAGTGAGTTAAGATTGAGAGGAAAAGAACTCCAGGCAACCTTAATTAGAATGCTGCATAAAACAAAAAATTGAGAGAAAAGCAGAAGCAGTGTTTCAAGTGTTTGGTTTTTTTAAAGGTTGATAGGCTTAAGGCTTAATCATGTTTTTATTGTCAAGGGAAATAAAAGGAAAGATAAAAACAGTGCAGGAAATGTAAGGAAATGTGATTGGACAAGCAGACCTATTAGAATAAAAAGTAGGTGAGAAAGTTGTGCTTCTTTGTAATGAAGGATGTTTGTGATGGAGAAAAGAATGTCAAACCAACAAGAAGGGTTAGATAAACACCTTCATTTCATCAGGTTCTTTCCAGAAGAAAGCGACAAGATATTATGCAGTGATATGAAAATATATGGAAGCAAGGGAAGAATAAGAAGGGAGCACAGATTTGAGAGAATTTTAAAACAAGTCCAAAAAATATAGGGTGCTACATGCAGGAAAAAGCTGATGGCAGTATTGAATAAGACATCTGTGGGAAAGCAGAAACAACAACATGCCTCAAAGACAGAAAAGTGTTCAATAAAATAGTAAAGAAAAGCTATTTTGGTGCAGAGAAGTGTAGTAGGGCTGTAGATTAAATGAAAACATGAACAAGGAAATACAGAGCTCAAAAGAAATTGGTCATTAGCCTGTAAGCTGAAGCATCCAGAATGAGTGCAGGATATTGCAAGGAGGAAAATGGAGAACCAGGTGGAAATCTGCTGCTGCTAATGGGAAGAGCTGACTGAAGAGTAAATGTCAGTAAGTTAAAGGAAGAAAGGGACACAGAAGCTGTTTGCAATATTGCTCTAGGGAATAGAAACCATGTGAAGAAAGCAAACTTGCTGGAAGATAAAGTAAAATTTATTTCAGGTGGGGTGTGAGAGCATAATGTCCAATATTATGTCATTAATTTTAAACTTAAAAAAATAGATGAC
Source organism: Falco naumanni (assembly GCF_017639655.2). Classification (NCBI taxonomy): domain Eukaryota; kingdom Metazoa; phylum Chordata; class Aves; order Falconiformes; family Falconidae; genus Falco; species Falco naumanni. The sequence continues at coordinate 18,527,062 of NC_054067.1, forward strand.
TGGTTATTTTATATTTATCTCACATTTAATATGTTTGGGCAGATCATAGTACAGAAAAGGATTGTGGAGCGTTGAAGTTAAAGGTCTTGAGGAAAGTTCCTTATAAACTTGAAATTTATTGCTCTTTGATAAAGTGGTCTTTAAATGTTTTTAGAGAAAAAGAGCTGAAAATTAACTCCACTCTTTGGAAGTACCCTACCTATCAGAGTTGATATAGTACCAAGCAATTACGTACTAAAGAAAACACTGTGCAATTAAATGCACTTTGATTCAGTTTGAAAGGAATGTATGACAGAATGATTTTTTATTTCATTCAAACGTATCTTCTCATTAAACAAGTACCGTATCATCTCCATGACCCATTTACTTATTCCCTGTGCATGAACATACAAGTGTGCACACTGTGTAAGGGAATAGGTAATTTACAATATGTATATGACATGAAGGGTAACAGATAAGGATAAAATTCTGAATCTGATAAAATCAGATAATGTAAATAGCAAGTAGGGCTGAGCAGGACTAACTGAACACAATTTTGATCCAAAATCTGAGTGTGAAGCCAGAAATTTGAAAGTTTCCTTATGTGTTTTGCAAAACATTTCCTCATTTAGATTACATCATCACTGCAGATTTACCTGGGTTTACCATCACAACTTCCCTACCTCAAAACCTCTTACCTGCACTGGAAGTGATTTAAATCCTGGCAGACTCTGACGATAGAACACAGGCCCTGCTTTCATTTAAATTAGAAGCCACTGGCTTTGCAAGGAGGGTTGAGGGTGAGTTAAGAGGGCTGCCTGGTTATACAAAGAAGAGTAACATGTTCCAGAAAAAAAGAACCATCTTCAAGAAAGTTGTTCTCTGCTCTCATTCTGGAGAGAGATGCCAGAAGCACTCCTGTTCGTCTACATTACTACATTAGAGATAGGCTGTTCGTACGAATTTACCAACATGATGATACTCAAGAAGGTTAACTGGAATGAACTAAAATTATGAACTCTGAAGTGGATTAATTACATTATCCTAAGTCCTTGTGTAGATATTCTTATTTAAAATTAAAATGTTCTTAATTTAGCTTATCTTACTTCACTCCTAAAGATAAAATGAATTAAGAATTTCAGAACTCATTTGCATTAATTTTCCTGTGTACACATGTGTAAACAAGCATTGAGATCCTAAAACTTGAAACCTCATTCAGTTTCATTAAGCATATCAAGAATACATCAGAACCGTAAGACCGGTTTTTAGACACAAGCTCTTCATGATGACATCATTTAGGAGGATCACAATGTCAAGAATCACAAATCTAGCTTTCTAAAGTTTTAAAATCCTTTAGAAACAGAAATTCATTCAACAGAAAATCCTTTTTATGCAATTGTACTAAAAAGTGGGTCAGAGTAAATGGAAAACTTTATAAAAATTCTGATTTATACATATTTCATCTTTGAAATAATAGCATCCTAAAGACACAAGTTTGCAAAGTGCTTCACAAAACCCAATATGTGCTGTGACTGCCATGCTTCTTTAAAGGCCAATGAGCATAAAACACATGAGAAAATGTGGAATTCTGTAACATACAATTAAGATCAAATAAATTTTTCAGCAGTCCTGCTGAATGAAGACAGACTGTTTATTGAGGTTATTCAGCAAATGGATAATGAAAAAGGACTTCTAATGAAATCTAAGGATACAACTCAGATATTCTAAATAAAATGCTAGAAACAAGTCTAAATCCAATGTCATAGGCAGTTTATCCCACATTATTTGCAAACCCCACAATTGTCTAAAAATTGTAATTAAGAAAGCTCTAAAAAATACTTTTAATGATATTGCTTCCACTGACAATTTCTTACATCTCTTTATCAAAATTGAGGAATATGTAGACTGGCAAAACCACATGCACCTGAGATAAGTGTTGGGATGTTTGTTGTCTGACAAAATGTTCTGGTGAAAACAACCAGAGATCATAATAGTATAATAGGTGAATTAAATCTGACTGATTAATACCACTAAAGCAGCAATGCACTGAATGCCCAGAACCACTATGCAGTAATTAGGAGGCTTTTCACCAATAAAATAATTACAAATTGCATTGTATCTGCCTAATGACTGAATTTTACTAATTATAGATACATAAATTGACAGAGATGAGCTATATATTTAGTACTACTGTTAGACTGATAAATAATATTACTTCTTAAATATAAAACCTTTGCTACAGTAGTTTTTCCTAGGGGACAACTGGGGTGCTTTAAAGATGTTCTTTTTGAATGGAGTTCTCACTGTCTTTTATCCTGTGTGAGGACAAAACTTACGGAATATTATTATGAAGAAGGGGTATAAAATACTGTAACGATATAAACAACAGGTAAGGAACAGGAATCAGGAGAGGTATTTGCTATTTCTAAATCTAAACCTGGTATCTTATGTGACCTCAGGTATCTAAACTATCTCAGTTTCTCCATTTTTCAAGTAAACCCAGTATTTGTTTCTATACCTTTATGATATATAAAATTAAAAAGCAATATAAGGAAATATTATTCAGCTGAGTAAGGATTTTACTATTGTTAGGCTATTTAAAATAAATACTTCCACAGCTGGTGTGCTTACCATAGCTCTCAGTTGGTCTCCTAAGAAATGGGAGAATGCCTGAAAAAATCCATAGTCCTTACTGAAAAATGAATTTGTAAAAACAGTGGGATGTAGATTGCCCTGGATTAAAAGAATTTTGAAAAGAATGTAATGCTTTCCTTTACATCTCCATCAGACTAGATGTTCTTTCTGCCGTGTTTTGCATCTTGTAACCACACACAATTTGTACTGCAGTTTTGAAATGCCATTATTCTTCCTCATCTTAGGCACACTACTTTGGCACAGTATTGGCTGGGGTTTCACCACAATGGGAGCACTTAGAGAATAAAGAATAACAGTAGCTCAGATTGCTGCTGGTTTGACTGCAATTATAAAACAGAACTATGCCTGGTTTGTGTTCATTAAATAGGAAGGTCACAGCTATCTTTGAACTGACACTCATTCTTTGTGTGCAAACACATTCTCTTTCATGTGTTTACCCCACCTCTTTCATACTACCCAATGTGATTTTTTTGACACTTCTTAAAATATTTTAAAGGAGAACTTATTTAAAAATCGGAAAAGTCAACTCATTAAATAATGTATTTGTAGCAAGAATCTTTTATCGTCTACTGAAGGCAATAACAACAGTCTCTCCAAAAATTTACAACAGACAACAAACCACCTCCGAGTTTAGGGCTTTTTGAAGTGACTGAACCTGACTTTCCCAGAAAGCTATTCTCCGTATGTACCAGATATATGGAAATACTGCAGAAAAGGAAAGCATGCTAAATTACATTTACTAGAATTTATACCATTTTACATCCTCAGAGTTATTAGAAATACAAAAATTATTTTTTGAAATTCACATGGCTTTCCCGTTATTTCCTTTATTTATAATGGCTTAATTAAAAACTAAATTCACTTCTGGACAAACTGTACACTTGATTGTGCACCAGCAGGACCTCCACTTCAGACAACATGTAATATGCATACTCAAGTGATGCAGTTAATGGACATCTCTGGTAACAGGAATGTAAGTAAATTCAAATTCAGATGATAATTCTGAGTGGAACCTACCTTTGATTTTTTTAAAAAACATTATTGATAGCAAGATTTATCCAACATTAACAGATAATTACATTACTCAGCAGTTGAGTACATGTTGATTCTATCCTCTGTGTGCACAGAGCAATACAAGAAACTGAGATTCAACAAAAAATAATCAGTAGCCTGCAGGTCAAAAATTCAACAAGGAGTTAGGAGCAATATGGTAAGTAAAAAATATTTCCTTTACACTCCTATCTAAGATGCAGCTGTGGTATACCTGCTGCACTCAAAGATGTGTTGAAGATGTCTGTACATTATCTGAAGTACCTCATACATCAGAAAGAATACAAGATTAAACTGCCATTTAAAGCAGAGTATTTGGGCATATCCAGATTGCCTGTAGGTCCTCCACATTCTCTATAAGTTTAATTTCGGTTTATGACTTTTTCATTTCCTATTGGTAATGTTTACATTTTATAGGATAACTAAATCTCAATTCATTCTTTCTTTCATTCCTTTCCATTTAGGTGGAGAATAGACAGACGTGCTGAACTTGTTCTTATTTGAACTACCTAGTTCACAACTGCTCAGCCAGGAATGCAAATTACAGATCCATGATGATCCTGTAAATTATATCTCTGTAATGTTCCTCGCAACTCAGCAGACAAACTTTTTTGATACTGTGATATGCAGAACCAGAGAAGCACTTTAAATACACTCAGTTCTAATTCAGTAAAGAAAGGAAGAAATGTTCCTTGTAAGTCTCTCTTTTCTGTATCTCACACCAAAACTATTTCTAAAAAAGAGCAGATTTTTGCTCATTTACAAATGATTTATGTGATGATTACCTCAAGGAATATTAAGAGAAACATGAGGATAATTCCATCAAGGCTTTTAAAGATCCTGTATGCAATTTGTCTTTCTTTTCTGAGGGTTAAGAAACTAAAGCACAGTGGCAGAAACAACCATTTATCTGCCACTGTTCATTCCCAAGAGTTATTCATAAGCACTGCATTAGTTTTCAGAGGGAGCTAACTACCTCAGCTTTTATTCAGAACATGTACTGTCTGCACTGTTCATTGGTTGGGTCATACACAATTTACTCTTTTATGCATTCTCATCTCATTTTTGCTTTCTTATTTAAATGCAGTATTATTTATTGTGGTGTAAAAAGAAAACAGCCTCAATCCAAGGTGATTGCTAAGACAAAATAAGTGATAAGTAGTTTTTGTCATTACTGCTCACATAGTGACATTTTCTACATGCTTGTGCCTAAAGCTAGGAGAGCAGGAGATTGTTGGTCTTTTTCCAGGTCTTTAATTCTAAGACAGTTATCAAACTTTGGTTAATTATAGAGAAGCCAGTAGACCAAAGAAATCTAGGAAATGAAGAACTAGAGTCATAAGCACACTACAACAGTGTATGATGTTGGCAGAATGGATAATTGCTATTGTTTTCACTTCTTGCTCTTTTTATTTCTTGCAAGTTTTAAAAAAAATACTTCAAAATTATGAATTATGGTATGTATAGTTTTCCACATACTGTAGAAATATGTAAGCTTTGACTGATGAGTAGGAATCATGCATGCATGCGTATATTCCTTCACACACTAATTTCATACAGAACTCTGTTAAGACTGAAAAAGTCAAGTCATGGAAGAGATGACATGCCTGAATTAAGCTTCTGGTTGCCACCTCTGAGGCCTCTGTATGTACGCAGTTTGATACAGTTTTTGACTATATGGTCTTGGACAAAGAATTTCTATTTAATGTAGAGCTCATTTGGTGGTGTGTCTTTGTTAGCAGGTGACTAATTTAATTTTTACTGCACACTTCTGACTCAGCTCTCAAGATAGCTCTGTTCAACTCTTGATAGAATTAGTCATCTCTTTACTACCACTTTGTAACATTCAGCACTGGGATATCTGACTCTTCGCTAATAATAATGGATCTACTTTCACAGAGTCTTCGTGAGTTTAAATATGTGATGGACAAAAACTAAAGGAATTAAGGTGGAGAGAATTTAAGATTATAAGTACTCACAAATCCTTGATGAGCGGTCTGAGGCGTTAGGACCCAGTAGTTCAGAGTACTTAGAGCACTTTACAACAAAGGGTGTCAGAAAAATGCTACAGGAAATTTTTTGTTTGGAATTTATTGATTTAACAAAATTGTAACATACTGAGAAATACACTATTTCACTGATGTAATTAGGCCTGGTCTGGACTTCATGTTTAATTAAAGAAATAATGGAAAATTAAACCACAACCTGCTATCTATCTGCACATATAAAAGATGATGCAAATCATCTTTATACCCAAGTGCTATTAATCCTACATGAGAAGTATTCCAGTATGCACCTTCTTTCCACTGATGGTCCATAGTATGCTAACACAACATTGCACTCTAAGTCTATGCATTAGAAAAATTAGATAGCCCAATTCTCCATGTTGTTAAAATACAAACTTGGCAATCAAGAAACGTATGAATAAATGCAAGAGTTTGCCAAGCAGAAAGAAAAATGAATGCAGTATCAGCAAGAAGAAAATATCAGAATAAGGAAAGGAAAAAACCCAATTGTGATTGATGTGTATTCATGTCATCTGCTTTGCGTGATGTATTTCCTACTTAAACACTTAAAAGGTATGGGAGAACATGGTTGCGCTCAGGCAGGCTTTAAGAAGCTTGCCAGGATAGATGTTAGTCATTCTATCGAGTTCTGCTTTCTTACTACATACTTCACTTTTGCATTTCTACATGCATGGCAGCCATTCTACTCATTTCTTGAAAGCCTTATTTCTCTTTTACTTGCTTCAGAAAAGCATTGTAGATTATCTGTCCAGGAGGATGGCACATATCCTAAGTTATACTGTGTTTACATTGGACTACAAGGAGGCACTGCTATAGATACTCCACCCAGTTATGAGAAGGTATGAGGCAAGACAGTCATTTTCTGGATCTGGAATTATTTCCCATTAAGTTGCCTAATGACCCTAGGATATTGGTGAGTCCTAACCATTTCTTAATAATGGGTATTATGACTCATCCATCCATCCTGCCTTACTTTTCAAGGCACCATTGAACAGATAGGAAGCCATTTTAGTAACATACCCTAATACATCATAGCAATTTAACTTCTAATAGATTTTATTATTGCTTTTAATTCTGTTTTCTTTCAAGGATATTGATTCTGAGAGTACACTATTCTTGCAATTAGATACAACCGCTTTTTCAGTATGTAATCATTTTTGCTTTGTAACTTTTGCAGGAGACAAACTACCTTAATATAACCTCTGATCTCTCTGAGTCATGTACAGATGTTAAAATAATAAGGACATAAATATGATGCACAAGTTAGCAAATACAAAATAAGACTGTACCTATAATATGTTAAAGAAATAGCTCTATTGTCTGACTTGTCAACACACTAAAACCTAAAACTGCTGCACACTTGCACACACACACCACTTACAAAGCAGTTAGGAAAAGCAGCCTAAAGTAACAGCTGGGTAACACAAAATGCTTATGGTTGTGGTTTTTTTAAAGTTCTCACAAATAATCCACCAAGAAGTGCAGCAGGCATCTCCACCGCAGCCTCAGACATACATTTCTCAGTGAGCACATACTCCATCCTCTGCAAAAGTATTCTATAGAGGACATACTTCACGGTCTGCTTCCCTGTGAAAATTTACATAAAACCAGCAACCTTCTTCAGTTTGAAGGTGGTGCTTTACAAGGCTAGATAACCATTTGTTCTATCGGTAGTACTTGTTAAAGCATTACACTGCGAGCTGCTTCTCTTCTATTAACAATTTTACTGCTGTTCTGTACATATTAGGCAGCTTCCCTAGTGATGCAGAAACGAGGCATTAAACCATGACAAGAAATGTTATTCTAATATTCTCACAAAAAATATATTATATTTACTATTCACAGGATGAGAATCAGTACCGATGTTTAGTTCCTTTGGAGAAATAAAGTGTTAAAAAGCACATGGAATTGTGACAGTACTTTTTTTCACAATTAATGATGATTGCTATACATATAACCTATTTTAAATGTCTCCTTTGTTGTCATTATCTATCTCACCCAGCCATAGCTCTTTTAATTTTAATTCCAAGTTATCTTTTATTTTTGGTGTACTTAGAGCAAGAAATTGACATTTCCTTTAGATATCAGTGCATGGTACCAGTCCTTTTTTTTTAATGTTCTACATGAAAACATGGTATGGAGTTTGGTATTGCTACACACATAATTCCCTCCACGGTGCCCTTCAAACTGGAACTTGCAATTATCAATGCCAGAGTAAATAGCAACTTACTGCTGGAGAATATAAGAAACTAAGCATAGCTACTGGTTAGCGCTCCAGAAGAGAAATAGTAATTTCTCATGGTTCCATCCAAATTAAGTAGGACTTAAATGACACAAAGACGCCGGGCATAAATCAGGGACCAAGCTGTTGTGTTTTAGACACCTTCAGTGTGCACACCAACCCTGTAGTCAACACTGCCTCAAAACCTTTTTTTAAGCAATAGTAGGAATTACCATGAAAAATTTCATATTTTGAAGTGATCGTGGTCTTTTCCTGTCTGTGATTTAGATTAGCACCTTTTTTGAGAAGGCACCAGAAAAGGTGAGTCACAAAAGAGCTGCTCAAACCAACCCCAAACACGTTTGGAACACACAGAAGTCACTGTGCTCCTAGTCACCAAGAGCCGTCACGAAACAAAGCACCTATTCCTGTGCATGACCTAAACACTAATAGGAACAAGTTCAGGAATTAGCTATTTTGTTTCTCTTTTTAGTCACAGGAACATAGTGACATAAATTTTTCTGCATGTATATCTTTATGCACTTCTAAGAGAAATAATGGCTTGTAGTGTACATAGGATTTAAGACACCAAATGCATACCTGCTTTCTTTAGAAACAACAAGCTTCTGTACTAGCACGGGTATCTGAAATATTTAAAACTATAAAGCTGTCTACCATCATTATTGATTTTACCATGTACAAAGCAGCTGAAGCATTAGACAGCAGACATTACTAGTCATAAACATTACAAGGTATCTCTGTATCTTCAGCAAATACATAATGCTGTTGTTAATGTAGCAGATTATTCACTTTGGAGTTGGAGTCCTGGAAGTGTCCTTGGCGTCTGCTTCTACACAGTTCAGCTGCAATGACAATCCAAAGGGCAAGGCTACTACTACTTATTACAAGGTAATGCTGTGTTACGTGCATACCTGAAAAACCATCTTGCTGGGGACTTATCCTTGTAACTGCAGTTGCAAATCTGTCATACCTGGAAGCCTCTGCAACTTTCTGTAGCTTTATTAGGTATGAGAGCACCAAGCAAGCTCAATGGCACTGTGCTCATGAAAAGCAGCCCAAAACAACTTAACTGACTATATCACCTGTTCTACACTTATGGCTTTCCTAATTCTAATTTTAAAAAGCTCACCAAAACAAAACAAAACAAACCCACCACCCACTCAAACGTATAATGGCCTTGCTTTAAAACACACAATGTATGGGGATTAGATAATGATTATTATTCCTCTTATAGGTAAGCAGATTATCATGCCACTAATTATTCTCAACAGAATAGAAGAGAAAATAATCTAAAACTTTAGTTCCTGATGGAACTAAACTCATGACTAGGCTTAACAGGCTCATTATAATTATCAACAACTTTTGCTTCACTAGCTCCAAAAAGAATTGTTACTAGGATAACATCTGCAGCTGACTTCCCATATACAAAATTCTGTTAGCTGTCTACTCTATTGCCCGAAGAAAGATGGAATAACCTCTCTGTAGTACTTTGGAAAGACAGCTCATTCAAAAAAAAATAATATTATGATTTAATGGTAGCATTTATACAATTTGGGGCAGTTTGGAAGCATCTGACCTGGGCAAAGAGATAGCAGGGCAAATTTGGGTAACGGAGCAGGCTACCCATACAAGCAGGGAAGGGTCATAACGTTCCCCGCGCCCCAGCGAGCATGGCAGCTCCACACAGCCCAGCGCTGCTCCACCGACACCAACCTTTGCAGCTGGTGCTTCAGCAGCACAAGCTTTGCACCTGCCATGCTGCCATCTAAAGGATAGGGAAAAAAGTGTGGACGATAGATTTTCCAGGTGCTCTGTGGGAATTATGAACTAATTGGCACTTGACTATCCAAATTCTAGGTTTTAATTAGAACTGCACTTGAAACCTGAGGGATATTTGTAAATGTTGACTCAATGCAGTGGATGGGCTCACTACCAGCAGTAATGTAATACTTGTACTTTTAGACGTTTCACTACATGGGAGTGTCAGGAGTCAGAAATTATTTATGGACTGCGTGACGACTTACAGCTCAAAAAAATTAACACAGCAGATAGCGGTGTAAACAAGAGCCTCAATATATCCTTTTCCCATTCTATGACTGAGGAATCAGCCACATCAAAGTCCTCTTTAGTCTAGCTCTGCAATGACTAGAAAATACATTGAAACTTTGTAATACAAATTAATGAAATGCAAGATCTTACTCACCAGGTGGGTTTTCCCAAGAAATCTATAAAGCTAATTATAAAACTTAATTAATAACATTGTAAATTTTTGTAGTTTATCACAGTTTTATGTTTATACTTTTGTATCAAGGTCTTTTAATTATTTGTATGTTTTTGCAACTACTTTTTAATCTCCATTTAACAAACAAACAAACAAAAAGAAAACAATCATTTAAGTCCCATTAAGATTTTAATCTCACAAATAGAATATTGAAATTTATGTAGTTTGTTTATATAAACTGTTATTCTATGATGGATCACAAACCAAAAAGTATAAAAAAATAGAGATTTTTTTCCAGTTTTTGTCCACTTTGTTTTAGAATTTATTCTATGTACTGCAAGGTGCTCCTAAAATGTGATCACTGTGATCACTTCTTCCCTACAGAGAAAGGAAAGATATTTCCCCAAATCCTTCATCTGGAAAATTGTCCAGTCTGCCTTCAAAAAACAAAAGAAAAATGTGCTCATTTCTAAAGCCATGTAAGTTATTCATACGAAAACAAGGCAATTAAATTAGAGCATGGAACTAGACAATAATATTTGCAATTAATCCGAATTTCATATTGAAAGACATTGTTGGTAGCATTGATTGCAAAACTCATACTTAGGTTTATGGCTAGAATACCAGCAATAAAGTTGAGCTGTTAAAAGAATTAAATAGAAAGAAGTAGATATACATAATTAAAAGAGTTTTTGTTTAAAGAAGAAATATGAATCAAAGGAAAAGAAGGAACGTTAAATGAAATGAAACTGCCTATTAACAGATTATTTAAATTGTTTAACTATGGAGTTACCATAGTCACGACACATTGTTTCAGTCAAAACAGTATGAACAGTCTGGAGATTAATGAACTGGACTACAGCATTTCCTGCCCATCTTAGAGCTTCTAGATGGTAGAAAAGTCTTCTCCTACTTGTGTTTCCAGCTTTACAATGGAATCTGATTGCAACCCACAGAAGAAGCTGTATGGAGGTAAACTGAATAGTGTTGATGAAGTACTTGGATCATGTAGGGAAAAAGGTCAAGAAGAAAATTGATGAAGTCTGTTTTTGAACAAGTATTTATTTGAACAAGCTAATTCATTGCACTATGATTACAGTAAGAAAAACCACCAATATGATGGTACAAAGATTTCTGCTTTCTTAAAATTCACTAGCTCTGTCCCCTGAAATGTCTTCCTAAAGACAGAAATTAAACGTATTTGTCTAGAAATTGTTGAAAAATATACTTGAAATTGAGACTTTATAAGCAGATCAGAGAAAATTTCCCAGTCACCGTTACCAGTGGACATGCCATGGAGCAGCAAATTCAGGAAATGACAATGATGTTTTTCTATCTGGTATAACTTGACCTACAACAATAAGCACAAAACCCCCCGATAGAAGTTTAGAATTTGCCCTCAAACGTTCCAGAGCAAATAGCTACTGAACCATAACTACGTGAAGTCAAATATCCAAATCCCATTAGCCAGTATCAGGCTGTCAATTCTGCTCAGCCAGATCCCGGCAAATGGGAAGGTTTTACAAGGTAGACCATATGTAGTCAAGTACTGAAAACAGTATGTGTTTTCAGCAAAATATGCCAAAATTCACAATGATTTTTTCATTCATTCTATGACTTATATTCTGCAACAGAAAATAACTTTAAAATACGTAACAGGAAAGCATGGATTTCCCAAGTATCTTGACCGAAAAAAGTACATGTAGAGAGGTTTGTATATGGAGGACAATGAAATGTGAAATATTCAATTCAGTTTTGTACATTAAGAGTAATCAAAGGTGACTTTAATCCACATTTATACATGCCACAGCATGAATTAACCAGCTGCCATCCTCACGAGTGGGCAGAACAAGTTAAAGTGACCAGAAACATGGTTGGATTTATATTTTCCCCTGTAGTCACATTGCATAGCATCTATACTGCCATGCATTTGGCTAGGAACCCTGCCATGTGTCCTGTCTGAGAATAGACTATTTAATCTAAAGAAAAATCATCTGTGTTCTTTTCCACTGATTTTAGAAGAGCTTTGATATTTTTTAGCTGGAATTATATTTACTCAAAGTATAAAAAATAACAGCCATTTCATTTATTGTATGCAGTTGTTTCCAAGAACCAAAACACCCTGAAAGACCAAAGACAGACATTTAAATAACATTTACTTAAAATAATTTCAAAATGTATCTTCATTACTTTCTGTAGATTAAAACAAATTAATTTGAAAATGGAACAACAAAATCTATGATTTCATCCAAAAGTAGTAGTTAAACTTAATTTTACAGAGCCAAATTTCCAGTGTTTCTTTTTAAACATTTTTTTTAGAATTTTTATTTAACTAAGTGTAAGCTATTTGAACACCTTAAGTTATTTTCTGGCAGATCTTAACTGGATTAGAGAATATGAATGACTGTGACAAATGAACAGCTCATCAGAGTAGTTGACAGTACATGAAAAAGGACTGATGCATGTTTCAGTTATTATTATTAAACCAAAAAATAGGACTTCCAGAAGTTTTTCATACTGGGTATCAAACATTTAAAAAACCATAAATACATATCTGTACTTGTTGGTCACCAGTTAAGAGTAATAACAAGTAATAAAATACTTTAGAATAAAAGCCTAGTTGAAATTAGACCTCCTTGAACACAGCCAAGTTGCAAAGAATCATCTTATTTATCTTCTGCAAAATTCAAGTAAAACCTATGTGGCTGGAAGCTGTAACTGCAAAGGCCAAATTTATCTTTCCAGACAGCCACATGCATCCACATCTTGCATGCACACATCTTCTTCATGAAAGCTTCATGAAAGAAAACATGTTTAGAGCTCTCTTTCCACTCTAACACTGTTGTTTATCTTGCTGTGTAAGAAGCAAACCAGCCCTGCAGCCTGTGAAATGGCAGGAAAGCTGCAATGAATCCTAAGTCAACATAGCTCATTTGCTGAGGTCTTAAGAACAACCTAGTTTGTGGCCAGCTACTTTTTTCCTGTATCATTTTGTTTTGAAGGAATTCTCTCCTGGCTCATTGCAGGTTTTTACAACAAATGTGCAAGGCAGAAGCTGGAGACATTTATCCCCAAAACTGGGTCAAAAGATAACTCTTTTAAGAAATGTTTTAAAATCCCCACCCTACACAAATGCAGAATGCATTATCCAGGGCACAAGGAAATACAGAATGCCTTATGTTAACTAAACTAAGCTGGCTGGAGCAGGCAGCAACACTCCGGAATTATTTATTAGGTGAAAATTACAGCCTGGTTGCAAAAAAGAATGTACTCTAAACGTTGTGGAGATTCTCAGAGAGAAAAAAAACCACAAACTTTGAGATAAGATGTTTCTGTTTATGTGAATCTGATCACACTGCTCTTAGAAATATATTTCAAGCACAGGATGGATTATACATGAAGTAAAGTTTGGACCTTGCTACTAAATAGTATAAAAAGCTCAGGTTGCACTCCCCTAACAGCATATTAAAAACTGCAACAAGGAATGTGACTTGGACATGCTGGTCCAGAAACTGAAAAAGGCGAGTTTCAGAATTATTGGGAGATTCACAGCTATTTATATTAAAAGATGACTCCAAGGCATGAGCAAGTAAGGAAATGGAAGCACATTTCTACCATACCAGCTGTAAGCAGATGGGAGAGAATTAATTATCAAAAAGAGTCAAGCGTAAGACAGATTTTTGTTCCTGCAAAGGAACTTCACATAAATTACCAGGGCAACACATGAAGATTTCTAGGGTAACATAAAGTTAAAACACTACACTGTTTGGGTAGAACTGTTTAAAATGGTATTTTTCCAAGGTTTATGAGTAATCAGTTGAAGAATGTGGGTGAGTTCACTTGCCTCCAATTTCTTCTTAGCCTCTATGGATCATTGCACCTCAGAGTTGATCTCCCTTGGGAACTTATTATGCAGTAAATAAGGCTGTAAATTTATAGGGGACTCTGCACTTACTCCACTTGCAGACACTGTAGATGTGCCAGAAGAACCCTCTGTAAAGTTCACTCTCCCTTTTCAAAAGCGAACAGCACTGAGCATAGAGAAGCTACGTGGGGAATCAGTGTGGCTCACTGAAAGGGATGTCATTTCCATCTACATTTTCTTCCTTGCAAATACAAATGTGTCTTTGTAGACAGAGCAGTGGGCATCAATCTGTATGTGCCAGAGCACTTGCTGCAGACACCTCTCACCTATTCTGGGGTTTGCTAAACCCAGGAGCCTCCACTAACCACTGCCACTGTACCACAATTAGCTTTCACTCTACTGTAGGTGACAGAATTGTCCCTCCTTATTAAAGAACCAAATCAAATATTTAATTTAATAAATAAAGTCATGTAAATTAAATAGATTAAAAATAATTAACAAAAAATAATAGCTGCTTTTCTTGTGTTGCACTGAACAGGAAAGAAAATTTTACTTAGCATTCCTGTCAGAACTCCAACTGGTGTGGTATTCTATAGACCATAACGTAGCCTGAATAAGCCTTTGAATCTTGCATTCCTTGCTCTTGTACAATTCACTTCTTTTATTAAAGCATCAGCTTTCCAATGCGGTATGGAATTTCATTTTCTATGGTGAGAAAAACAAAAACAAAGCAGCAGCAAGAGTTCCAAAACCAATAGTGCTTCTACAATTTATGGCTACAGAGAACTGCCCCCTTCCCCCCAAAAAAACCCACAAACCCACAAACCCAAAACCAAAAAACCCCACCAAGTTTCACAAGAACAAGTGGAAAATGATCCAAAGAAAGCCACCCTCAAAATTCAACAGTACAACAAAGAAAGAGCCTCATGATTCTTTCCAGAGCACCCTTTACTAAATCTGAATACATGGGAATGATGGTACCGACAGCACAATCTTCTTTTGTATCCATTGCAACTGACCGAGTTGTGGAATCAGAGCCAAGAATCAGAATTTTTTTTCATTAATGTCTGGAAAAGTAGAATTTTCCAGGCTGTTAATGATTTAAGCTGATAGAGAAAGCCAGAAAAGCATGGAAATAGAAAAAACCCAACCCATCAACAAAGCAGTTTGTTAGCACTACTCAATCCATATGATTTTATGACTTTAAAAGTGATACTTGACCTTAAAGGATTTTTTTTTCCATTTTTTTCCCAATATTTCAATATGCTGTATCAGTCTGAAGACAGAAAATGATACCCCTCTGCACAGTGAAATAGGTACATACACATCTACATAAACTGAATTATTTGAGGATAATTCAAGTCATCACATTATTTGCAGCATTTCTTAAAGCAGTATGTGAATGAATATATTCAGCTGAAGGCTTTCCAATACAATTTGCAAGGAGTTATGAGAATTGGATGTATTTTTTCCTTTTATAATATACATTCCATCACTTCTCCAAAGCTATTGCCATTCTGTAATGAATATTTCTGATTATTTATAACAAAGTAAGGGTCAGGGAGCATTAGAAATTGAACTCAGGCAGAACAGAGCTGCAGTCCAAGATACAGTGCTAGAAGGCAAAGTCTGAGATTTCTTTCACTGTGTTGTTCATGACCTCGGTCCTGACCCATCTGTAAATGTGAGGTAAATATGTCTGCTTCCAGCACAGTCCAAGGTCCTTGACAGCCAAATATCAGGTAGCTGTACGTCCATCTGCTGAGCCTGCTTTAAACCGCAATCCATAAACCTGTCATCCTGAATTTGAAGAATATTATTTTTCTCCCCCAGCCGCAAAAAAACGACAGAAAAAACCTAAGAAAAATTTCAGTGCACAAATATTTCCTGCAACTTCTGCTTTGCAACTGATCATTCATAGCCTCAGAGGGTACACACACAGTCTAAGAAAATAAGCTGAGACATCAATAAGAGGAAAAATTGGTATAAATTTGCTGGAATTTCTGAAAGGAAAAAGCAGATGATTACAGATTATTTTATAAGAGATATTTTCCAGGGTATTTTGTACTATAGTTGGGTGATTTACAATTAACAGATCCTGATTGTTTTCGTACTATTGGTTCAAGATAAGCATCTACACAACTTTTTTTTTTTTTCCATTAGCACTGTTGTGATTCACATTTTTTTTTAAAAATTGCATTTGAGATTTTCAAATAGGTATATTTTATATTGATATATTTTCGTTCACTTCAGATGGCACCAAAGTTTTCATTCTATGCTACTGGATTTGAGTTTAAAAATATAGGTAATATCCATAAGGTATATTAAACACTGAAAGTAAATGTTTTCTTCCAAAATATCTTCCAAACTTTTGAGGGAGTTTTTTTGATATAGTATGACTTATGGAAAATACTTGAGAGATCTCCAATGAATATGTGTCAACATATATTTCCCATTCCCTATTTCAGCTAACATTTCCTCCTCTTTTTTTAAAAGAGTTTGATAAATTGCAAACAGCATAGTTAATAAAAGGAATTTCTATGACAAATGTTAAACATATGTGTATTGATAAACACATAGATATACTATTATATATAATACAGTACACATAGAACCCATTCCAATAAGTTCCATCCGGAAGAAATTCCTACCCAGTCTGGAAACAAAGACAAATGTCCATGTCCATGTGGCTGCAAAAACACACAATGCCTTTTGAGTCCGCTTTGTGACATAGATTCAAGTTTGATATTTACAATTTATTTTTGTAATCCCTTGTCATACATAATAATTTGAGAAACCAGGATTTGCAGTGATCCCAACATCTTCCTGCCAGTCTAGACATTGACTGGAGGACTTCTAAATCCTTTGATTAAAAGTTTCTTGGCAAAAGTTGGAACTAATATAAATCATTGTCAATCCTATTAATTTTTCTGTTTCTATAGCCAGGAAAGTTTATCTGTGCTTGCACGTTCAGAAGGTAAAAAGCTTTTCATGTCCATTTTGATTTCAAATTATTTGACTTTTTCAAAATAAGTAAATGCATTCTCATATACACATAAATCATAATTAATGCTACAAGCATAGCACACAAGGGAAAGATGAGACTCAGATCATGGGAGTCTTTAGAGATTTATCATAGTTATCAGATCTTGTGAGTTACAAAGTATTAGGAACTAAATCCATAAAATACATGGGTTTTGCCCTGAGCATTTTTAATGGGTTAAAAGACATTTCACAGACAAAAGCAATTAGTGACTATGTTCAGAAATTAGTAATACCATCTTGATATGGAGCTGAAGATGCCAGAGGGTTCAATTTGAATCTTTTTGATGTTCCGAATTTTAGTTAATGATAAATTTCTTTCTGCAGGAGTTCTGTATCTATCTATATTCAGACAGCAAAACTGTGTCTGTATCCTCTTCAGACACCCTACCACCCCCTATTTTCTAAGCATTATGGAGAGTTATTAAGATACAGAAATATAATTTTTAAAATGTAAATGATAAATATGACAGAAAACTATATTAATTCTGTGCTAAGGTCCAGAGAATGAACAGCCCACAGAGAAAGTGAAAAGTGTAAATATTTGTACATAGATATGTATTTAAAGCTATTGAGGTTCCTTTTGTTCTGGAACAAAGCATGCAATTTTGTATTCAAACCTTGTCTCATCATATGTTAAGCCAACCCATGTAGCCTTTCTAGATTATAAAAAAGCAGTCTACTGAATAGAAGAAAAACAGTGTAATATTTGTACTTCTTTTCTATATTCCCTGAAAATTGGTGACATTCTTAATAGTATTTTAAAAATAGAAAGGTACGTATGTATGAATATAATACATACATATTTTATATACAAAATGTCTTCAAAACATTAAGCTATTAAGAAAAATAGTCTTGCACACCTTTGCAGAATGTACATTCAATGTGTATTAAATTGAGCTGTTTGAAAACACTCTCGCCAGCACAAGACAGCTGGAGGAAGGAAGGAAGCTCCCTGTGTTTGCTGGCAGCCCCCCCAGCCTGTCCTGGGCACCGGCTGGCTGGTGTGCAACAGCTCTCGGCCAACAGGCCTGGAGGACCACAGCTCCGTAACTTACAAGTAGAAACCTTACAAGTATCTTACAAGTAAGAAACAAGTAGAAACAAGTAGAAAGTCAAAGCACTTTAAAGCCATTTTTCTAATTCCGGAGCTAGCTAAGGTGTGCTTATATAGTAGCTCCAGCTCCAGTAAAATGGCTATTTAATATTAAACTAAAATGTGAGGGGATTAAAATGTAATAAATACGAATCATCAGAAAAAAAGAAAAAAACTCCATTCATATGTTCTCGCATTATGGAGTGCACATGTGTGCTTGTGTATCTGCCTATCCATGAAACCGCTGTGTAAATGATGATTTAGAATTGGAAGAATCTTCTGTACCTTACTATTAATAAATAAATTCAGAAAAGGACTCCACAAGCTGGGGGGTTCAGCCTGGAGAAGAGGGGGCTCAGGGGGGGCCGATCGCTCTCTGCAGCTCCCTGACAGGGGCTGTGGGCAGGGGGGGTCGGTCTCTGCTCCCAGGGAACAAGCGACAGGACAAGGGGAAACGGCCTCGAGGTGCCCAGGGGAGGGTTGGATCGGGGATTAGGGACAAGTCCTCACCGAAAGGGTGGTCAGGCGCTGGGACAGGCTGCCCAGGGAGGGGGTGGAATCACCTTCCCTGGGGGTGTTTAAAAAACACATAGATGTGGTGCTTTGCTGGGTTAATGGTTGACTTGATGATCTTAAAGTCCTTTTCCAACCTAAACAATTCTATGATCCTAAATAAACTAGAATACTACTCTAGATGTAAATAGCAGACATATAAGATTTTAAATACAGAAATTCTGGGAATAATGAGTGTAAAAACACTCATTACTCAGAAACTGATACTCTAGTATGCTTCATAATTATGTATATGTAGCTAAATAACCTGCTAAACTGGGACTTTAGAATGGGGGGGAGAAAAGCAGGAAATATTTGTGAAGAGCATATGTCAGCAGACCTCAGAAAAATAGTTTGAAAAGACTATAATTTGTTACTGTCAATGAAAACGCCAGCACCAATTTCAACCAAGCTTTTGAAATAGTCACTTTCCTTCCAGAATTGCATACTGAAGTGTAAATAGCATTTTGGTTTCCATCTGTAAAAACCAAAACACAATAGAGAAAAAGACAACTCCACACTTCAGGCTGTGGAACTGAACTCCAGAAACCATAAAGAACAGCTTCTTTGTAAAAAGGGTAGTGCTTGCAGTGATTACATTCTCTATTACTGGTATATGAATCCTTGAATATTACATGATTTTTGTCTATCAGGCCATCCCTTGCAAACAAATTATTAACAAGTTATGACTGCAAGTGGATTAGGAAATGATATGCAGAGCCTTGCTTCTGCATGGATTATAAGGTATGCCCGCCAATGCCTTTTCTCAGTACTGTCTTTAGCTTAATGTTCAGATATACAAATATAATTCACCGAGCTATTATTTTTTGGTAAACTGCACTTTGCAGACAGTGTTGAGCGATTTGATGTCTCTCAAGGTGGATAATAGCATGAATAATTCATTAAGCTCACTGGAGTTAATGTTGTTGTACTCAAGGTTAAGTATTCCCCCATCTCCACATAAGGAATTACTTGATTGCTTACCTTAAAAATGAACTTTCTTAAAAAAAGCCGTTGTATAAATAATAAGATATGTCTGACCACCATAATTTGTAAACTAATCCATCACGGTAACAGCAAATAACTATATATTGAATTAGCTTACTTTTTTTTTTTTTTTTAGATGTGTTACAAGTCTTTAGAAGAAACACACCATTTAGCAAAAATATCCTTGCTCTGAGACATTTTTTACTCCTTACAGTACCTCTGCCAATGATAACAGTGATTTAATTTATTAAGGCTATAATAACAAATAAAAGCAAAAGCAAAGGACCATGTCCAGATTGGTCATGAGCTTAATAAAGATTAATAAAACTACCAAGAATAAAGGAATGTACCATTTAGACAAAACCACAAATAAACTCTAACATGCAGATTATCCTTGGACAAACTGGGGGGAAAAAAAACCCTCTAAGAAACAAGGCCATGGAAACAAGCCAAGTTGTCTGGCTGGTGGTCGATTTAATTAAAAGCAGCAGCCAGACAGCCAGCTACACTCATCTGCAGCTAAGTAAATGGTTTCACCGTGTCCTCTATGAGCAAGTCCTTCTGCATGGCAAGATCAAATCCCACGGAACAAAAAGTACTTCCCGACAAGTGCAGCCTTCACCTCCAGCTAATAATTTGCTGATCAAACTCAGATTGAACCCAGTAGGAAACAAGGACTCGGAAGGGACTCTGCATCCTGAAGAGAGGTGGTTTTGCCTCTCCAAGTGATAATATAATGCAGATTATTTGGAAGAAGAAATTTGCACAGGACACTGGAAGAAACTCACTGCAGTATTCAATGGACACTAGTTACATCACATTCAAGATCCTTCAGAAACTCCCAGTCTGGAGCACATATTAAAAGACCATTTATGTACGTGTTTAATTACTTGACTTGTTCAGATGCACAGTTAGGTGGATGATGAAAGTTCTGCTTCTTCTGCTGCAAGAGGAGGCTTTGTATGCATGCCTGCACTAAAGCATGCTTCGTTTCAGAATATTGATGCTCTCCCTAATCACACTGACAGAGCAAACATGGGTTGATAGCACCATTGAATGTTTATCTATTATTAATGCACTGAAGGTGGTAAACAATTGTGAGAAACTGTTTCAGTTTTACTGCATTCTACCAGTATATTTTGAGGGTTGACTACAAGTGATATTTACTTGGTTTCTACCATTGCAGTCATCCTGCCTATTTAGCTGACTTCCAGCTCTCTTATTTCTGGCTTCAGCAAATGATAACAAATTATTAATTTGTCTGCATATGACATTTACTGCAGAAAGCAGAAAGCTACACCAAAGAAAATGGTAATACAAGAGCTTAAACAAGCCTAAGTGCCAGCTACCAGGCACTGTCATTGGTACAATAAATTAGCGAGATTTCTGTTCTGCTGATGAAATAATAATCCATGCTATGAAAACCGTATTCCAAAGAAAGTGTCACTTACACAAGTCTAGGGAGCTGAAAACATAACCAATCACCAATTATCCTTTATTCACATTTAACAAAGAGTAAATTCCTTGCAGGGAATCGTAGAATGAGAGTGTGATTTCCTAACGTTAGCAAAGGCACAGGACGCATGCCTAACCGGGGATTTCACAGCATCCAGGTGAAAAAGAAAAGCTACATGAAAATTTGTTATTACGAGAGACAGATAAAGAGTTCTCTAAAAACTGTAAACCAATAAAGTCTGGGATTCTTCCTTTTCAATGTGTGTTGAATTCTTTTTTTCCTCACAAAACATGCATACTGCCTGAATACTATAGAAAGCTTGGAAGAATCTAACTTGAAATTACAATTAGTTTCAGAGTTTCAGCAGGCACACTTAAAACTAATAGATTAAATTTTTTTCATCTTGAATCACAAATATAAAGTAGTAACCAAGATTAATTTAAATCCTTACATATGTACCTAACACATCAATTGCTGCATGGACACAAAAAACATTAAAAGAGACAATAGGTTTGCATCTCTTGACTTCCCTTCAGAGACCTTACCTAGAATTTCTCATAATTAAAACTAATTACCCATGCTGAATAAATAACAGCATATTCTCATACTTAAGTAATATGGATATATATCTGTAAATTCTACATTATTTAAGGGCCATTTTAATTGGAAGTATAAGGAGATAGAGCCCAGTGTCATCTGCTTGTCTCTGTGAGCATACTGGACAAAATTTTCACAGTAATTTCACCAGTAAGAAGGTACTTGCATGCCGTAATAAAACCACACCAAAACCAAACTGAGCAAATTAAGATTTATAGCACAACTGTGGCTACGGGTCCCTGACAAGCCATATAGCTCTCAACGGCAATTTCCATTGTCACCTTTATTACTCAAATTCCACAATAAATTATTTTATAATGCTGGCAGTAACGGTGTCTCTAGCTAACATTTGCAGTTGGACACTAAGTTCACTCACTCCCTATTGCCTCTTGCTAAAACTCAGAAAAACATTCTCCATGGTTGTTAATCCAGAAACTGAGCCATTTTAGATGAGTGGGCTTGATCTTTTGCTTTTTTTGAGGAAATTTTCATGCCATACATCTTTTTCACCTAGAGATCTTACAAATATAATTTTTTCTTAAAAGTATTTTGGTCTCAGACATCAGTGACGGCATATAGTAATCACACCAGGAAGTTCATGACGGCAGAGATGCAGTTGCTGGATTAATGTTTCAGAATAATGAGAATGAGCAATGTCAAACATCAGATAATGAGAATGAGCAATGTCAAACATCAGATTGGCAAAATGAAAAATGTAGCTTTGAAAAATACATGTGAAGAACTATTTCTTTATGAATTTCTTTTTGTAGGACTGTTCTTAGCTTTTCCTTATGTTCTACTATTGGAAATGCAGGTTTAATCTCATTTCAAATAGCCATCTCTTCCATAACTTCATTTGAAAATATACTCATTGAGTAGACAGGCAGAAAAGTGGGTGTTTTTATAAACAAATTACTTAATATTTGATTCTAAAATAAAATGTCCCTTAAAAATATTATCTTTTTATAACTCTAGGGAAATTCCAACTCTTAAATATGTCAACAACAAAAATTGCATAAGGCTCCTTAAAATTCAATAAACCTTTCCTACATTACCTTGATATAAGCATCATTTGAAGTTGGCTATCTAGGAAATTACTTAAAGAAATAAACTTCTATGATAAAAGTTTAAAAATATGAACATGAAGAAAATATTTGAGAAAAATATACAGACCGACCGCTCAAATTCACTTCTGAAACCCCCTGTCATTTCATTGCTTGACAGCCCTCCTATAACTGACAATTTTTTGATGACGTAACACCATATTCATACTTTTGTAACTCACTTATCAGAATTCAATTTAGGATTATCAGGTTTTATTATATGTTGTGATATTTTATTACTGTCTCATTAGAACAAATGAAAACATATTCAACTATTTTTAACTTCCTGAGCAAAATCAGTTGGTTTTGTTTTGTTTTGTTTTGTTTTGTTTTCTCATTTGAGACAGTATGGAAGAAAATCTGAAACTGCACCAAGGACATACCAGTGACACTATTTTTTCTTACCTGCCTCATCTTGAAAAAGAGATCTTGTTTTAAGTTATCATTCATATTGGTGAACATCTTATGGAAGGCTGTGTATCCTGCCTACAGGCTGAGAAGGCAGGAGAGCATCTACTCTATTTTCTAATAGAAACACCAACATAGCTCTCTGTATTACATCAAGATACCTGGCTAAATGAGCATTTACAATAAAGTAAAAAAACACAGTATCAAACTTAATGTAATGGGGAAAACTTTCACATACCCCTTCATAACATCCTTATTTGTAAATATATGAAGGACACGAGCTAAATAAAGTTCTCAGAGATGCTGACAGGATGTCATCCTGCCCATTTTTGAACTCTAGTTTATTTGCTGGGAAAATAAACAATTTTGCACTTTCTTGCCTAATCCTGCTGATAACCATTTCATTGTCACATTATGCAGGATTTATGAATATTTCTAATATGACAAGACTACACATTCTTTCATTACTGCTTTTTAGCTATCTGGAAGGCTTGTCACAGTTTTGCCAGGTTTTTGGATACTGTTGCTCATTTTGCTTGCGTAGCCTGTTTATCATATTTGTTAGCCACAATGTTGTTATTTCCCTGCTAAGTGAAACAACTATCAGATAATAGATACACACTTCTACTATACTGAATGTGGAATGGAGATACCTTTCTTCTATCAATACAGCTAGTTTCTATCAACACACAAATATTTCCTTTAATATAGATGGTTATGCATATCTAATACCTATCTTATAGTTTGTGCAAACACAGGTTTTAAATTTCCAGTTCTCACAAGATCAAGAGTTCAGCTTCACACTGAAATACTGTCATCTGTATCCTTTTTAATAGTTTCCCTCATTTGGCTTGTTAGCATTTCCTAATCTTAAAGAAAAACAAAACCACCCACCCCCAGCCATCCAATAATTTAGATTTCCTAAATATAAAATTAATTTTATATTTTCAGAGAAAAGAAACTGGAAATGCAAAGATGCAGGAAGAATAGAAAAAGACCACTTTCACCTCCACGTATGAGACATATGTATGCTGTCTATTGTGCTTACAGCATAATACCTCCATATGAATAAATGAAATCTCTGCAATGATTATGTGTTATTCATAAGCACATAATTTATAATATTCTGCAGAGATACTGTGAAAGTTTTTCACATTGAGGGTATCTAATCTTAGTCTCTCTTCCTGCTTCTCCTAATTTCATGGATCTTACAGAACCAGAAGAGGCATCTTGGGAAATCATCTTTCTCCATGGACATTCGTGCTGTTTTTTCAGACAGCTCTGAGCCTGTATTTGCCCAAAGCAACAGAGACATGAGACTGCTCCTGGATTGCACCAGTTTAAGAGAAACAGCTGGTGTGATCTATCGTCTGGAACAAGGACGACTACTATTAAGTGCTGTTAGAGTACATGTCCTATGAAACATTTTGAAAGTTTTGATATAAAATGCAGGTCTGCAAAATACTTATTTTTCAGGACAACTCAAGATCTATACATTGCTTGAAATATATACATATAAATAAATTTACGCTTATGTAAATAGATTTAAGCTTAGTCCATGAAGATTAAATTCAAATTTATGAAACATATTCTACAGAGACTGAGAAACTACTACACATTACTAATTTTAAAAAAAAATAATAATGTTGAATAAAGGTCAGTTAAAGGACATGAAAAGTTTTGGTTTTTCTTTTCCTTAATGCTTCTGCTGTTCTCCAACAAATATATTTATTAAAAAATAATGAGATTATTAAGGTTTGTTAGAGGGAGAAACTGAACTCAGCCCCATACTGAAATGTCCTATAGTGGGCTGGTAACATGGCTACTGAGTTTATAAATTAACAGTATCACAAAGGGAAGAAAAAAATTAAAAAGTTTTTTAAAATCTAAATTTTAATTCTAACCTTTTTTGTTCAAGGTATTCTTACTGGAGAGTTGTTAAATTTTTAACAAACTTCTCTATTTAAAACAAAGAAGTACACCTCCTTTTTGTGGCTTCAGCCCTGTTACTTTGTGATGTTTTCATTGAGAAGTGCGGCTAAAACATAAAGATCTCCTATGCAAGCTCCAGACAGTCTGGATGTAGTCTGGATTTATCTTCAACACGTGTTTTCTGATTGTTTTCATGAGTTGCTGAAGCTGTTTCTCTTTGTCCTATGCAGAAAGTATAACACTACATGATTTGACTAGCAAAGGAAAAAGATATATGCACAAACTATATCAAATGGATGTTCACAATATACTTGTTTTCAGTTCTTCTATCTTGAAAGAAGTACAGTCTTAAGCAGAACATGATTACCTTACAAGGGAAGCACTGAGATTACATATACTATTCACCAATCTTTCCTTCAGTTTTTCAGTATTTTTATCAGACGTGTTTCATTGTTGCAATGTTTGACTGTTATTTTATGACTAGACTAAAAAATTGCACAATTCAAATTGTTGTCTTGTATTTTTAAATACATCAGAAAGTGACAATTTTTTTTTTTTAGTATGAAGTTTATATAGTTGCAAAGATGTGATTTGACAGCATGATCAAAAACCAGGGGGTGATGGATCATGCCCTGTCAAGTCTGCACAGGAAAAGTTATTTTCATCCCGTATAACCCCATGCAGAAGTCTCACCTCATTAAGTCTGGCAAGGAGGATACCCAAACAGGTGTTTTCTTCCCTGTTTTGAAAGAAGTCATGCAAAAATATCTGCTCCTGAGGTGCATAAATTTTTCATCATTACAGTATTTGGCAAGGGATGCCAGTATCAGTACTGCGTCTGGGACAGAGAGCCCAGCCATTCTGGATGAGAACACCTCATTCACGAGGGAGAGAAAAGGGATTCCAGCTCTTGGCATTTAATGAAAAAAACACTGGGTCACTTTTAGCCTTCCTTGCTGGAAGTGATCGCCAAGATATTTGAACTAAAGAATCCATTCACTGAATAACAGAGGGTATAGGAGTGCTGTAAAAAGTAGAACCTTTGTAACAGAAATGTTTTAAGTGTTTTGCCACAAAAAATAACAGGTTGCTTACAATTCTCTTCTGGGCTCTCTTTTCCCCTCAAGGAAAATGAACAGAAATTACAAAAGGAATAATCTGAAGAAAAACACACCCAATCCTTAGAAATGAACCTTCAAATGAATGGTTTGATTTATGAAAGAGTGTTGAAAATCATCACAGACCTAGAAAGGCTGTCACAGAGTTGCTAACATTTGGGCTCCTTAACAGTATTTGGTATAAGAAAAGGAGGGAAAACATTTAACACAGTATCAGCCTTTCTTCTATGATAATAATTAAGCCAAAGACAGTATTATGATTATAGTCTACCTAGCCTAACAGATTTACTGCAAAACAGTCTGCTGCTCTATTAATAGAGATGGGATGTGCCCAGCTTTTGATCTACAATGCCATCTTGAAGTTCAGCAGATTTTTTGAGGATAAACATTGTAATGTTTCTTTACAAGAGGGCAAAAAAGATCTTAGAGTCATAGAATGGTTTGGGTTGGAAGGGACTGTAAAGATCACCTAGTCCCAACCCCCTGCCAGGGGCAGGGACACCCCCCACCAGCCCAGGCTGCCCCCAGCCCCGTCCAGCCTGGCCCTGAGCACCCCCAGGGATGGGGCATCCACAGCTGCTGGTGGCAGCCTGGGCCAGTGTCTCACCACTCTTATCAGATAAAAATTCATAGGACAACTTAGTTTTATAAAAGGAATTTGTATCTGTACTATTCAGAGCACGCTGTGAAACTATATTGCAAAGTATTTAAATTTTCACTAACTTTTTGCCACAAAGGAAGAATAAATGACATATCATTTTGGGGAAATACACAGTTCAAATTCCACTAATGAGCAGAGAACTTTGTTGGCCAGTTAATTCCAAGGATCACCAAAAAAAGCAGATGCTGCAAGTCGATCCCTTCTCAGACACGTTGGCTGCAGCCCGTGCTACCACGCAGCTGCTGTAGCTACTGCAGCCACAGCCGCTCTGTGGCACCGTCTAATTCCTGTCCCTTGCTCTGTTGCTGCAATACCAAATCATAGCGCAAACCACGCAGCATCTACATACGTGTTGGGCTGACATTACAGATAACTTTTCTGAATATTCACTCTATGCGTTATGCAGAGTATTATATTTTTATAGCTGCTGGATAGACATGGATAAGAGTTTCTGCGAGACTGCTTTCCCATTTGTGTTGAGAAAAATACGGTCACAACCATACTGTTAAAAACAGTTCAATTATGAAGATTTAGCGAACAAAAGTTCTTGACTAAACATGTATAAACAGGCATTACAGTTCAGTAAAACAGAGGATGTTTACAGAATTTATTTGAAAAACCTGTTAGGGAATTGGGATTTCAGGTCAGTAAAAAGGCAATGTATGTAACTATACTGAAACATCTTCCATTTTTTAAACTTTCTTCAGACCAGATTACAATAATCATTACAATTAAAATCAGTGACTAAAACCAGTGCAACCACCCATTTGTATTTAGCCCTTTTTATGGCTGTTTATACTGGGAAAATTAATTCTCAAAAAAGAAGCTTGAAAACGTGACTGTGGTGTTTGTTCTGTTAGATATTATCTGTGGACAAAGCTTTGCTTATCTCCAGGTCTCCTCTGCTCTTCTGATTGCAATCTCATTTCACTTGTCCTTGGGATCTCATGTCTGCTATGACCTCCAGCTTGTTAAATATTCAGCAGAAAGTTTATGGACTTTCCCATAACCTTGATTAAAAGCCTATGGGGAACCTGAATGCTGAAAAAAAGCCCTTTATTTGAAAAGAAACTTGAGTACACCGTGCTGATTTCTGTTTCACTAATAGTATTTATAATCAGCAGTCACTGGCATAGAGTTGAGGCCAGAGGAAAAATGATGATACAAACTTACCTGTTTAATAATTATTGTATTATCGTGCCAAACCGGGATGCTACAGCGGAGCTTCGTTTAACTAAGTGGAATTTGTGTGAGCAATGCTGAGAGGGAGTGGAAACTACATACTGCTAAAAAAACGGTATTTCAAGGAAAACACAGAAATAGTATTTACAGAACAACATAATTCTATGTCTTGGTCCCTCTTTTGAGATGGAAGCTATTCTGAAGATGTGAATTTCTGTGGGTTGGGGTAACTCCATCTCCTAACCCAAAGGACTCCTACAACCTTGCTCTCTCTGGCCCTCCGGGCCAGTGTTCCGGCTGGCAGCTTGCCGGTGGCTCGGATATTTTCCCACACCTCAAACCCTGCAGGCACTCTGGGTCCACCACTTCTTTATTTCAAGGAAACCTTACAGGAAAAAAAACAGACACCCACATTTTCTAGGGGCTTTTCAGTATTTTCTTACTGTTAGAACAATTAAAATACAAAGGTAGATGAAAAGAAGCTCAACATACTCAAGGAAATGCCTGAGGTTCTCCATAGTTGTTGAGCATCTTTAGGCACCAGTAAAAGTTTTTATATAATACAGGAGATCCCACCCCCGCCCTCAATAATTTAGTTTGTCATTGTCTCTATTTCTATTCTTGGTCTTTTGTTCCTCTTTCAATAACGGACAGAGATCTTTTCTTTCATAATTGTCGGGTGATTAAAGACCCATCAGGTAATTTTGCGCTTAACTATTATATCCTTCCTGCTTTAGGCTTCAAAATAATTTGTTCTGAGTGATAGTCCTATTTCTGATCAAGACTCACTAAATGGAAGATGTCACATTTTATTGTGCCTTTACAACTATATCAGTACAAGATGCAGTAATTTTCTTCTTCAGCGTTTGAAAATTATCTCAATATGGGAGGAAAAGACAGCATAAAAGGCAAGTAGACTCAAAAATTAAAACTGCTTAAACCTTAAGTGGAGCTATTGTAGGGGTTCTTATACTGTCAAACACAGTTCTCAATCATACATCAAAAGATTTGCCACATGATACTAAGATGGTTTCATGAAGACAGAAGACTATATTACATAGCATGTACAGTGGAATAAAAAAATCAAACTAGCCTTTTCACAATAAATTAGATATAATATAATGCTTAACATTTCAATAAGTCTGTTTGTTCATTGAAGCATTTTGCAGCTATTAATCAGTGCTTTATTTTTAATTCTCCCTCAATTATATAATAACAGGAGGATGAGTGAGATACAAATCCTAACTCTGACCCAAGGCTAAAGGAAATAAGAGAAATATTACTTCCCTCAGGAAATCCTGACTCTTTATCATATTTGATTACCAGAGATCACTATAGTTGCAAGAAACTCTATAATAAAATAGAAAACATATGCTGTTTTCCCATTATTACTCCCTTTTATTTAATTATCCTTGAACTGAAGTGACTTCATATAAAGTTATGTTAGTTAGATACAATTGTAAAGATGTATACAGATTATATTAAAC
The DNA here is from genome assembly GCF_017639655.2 of Falco naumanni. Lineage (NCBI taxonomy): Eukaryota > Metazoa > Chordata > Aves > Falconiformes > Falconidae > Falco > Falco naumanni. The sequence goes on from NC_054067.1 coordinate 18,556,722, forward strand.
TATAATCATACCAACACAGCATCTCTGAGTGGATTATCCATGTGTTGCATTGATTGGGATCCTTGAATAAGATCCAAACCACCAGAGAGGTTTAAACAGCTATATTCTTCCTAAAGTACTCTTTAATTAATGTTGTCTAGAGCGCTAATTATGAAAGCTTGTAAAGCCTAAAGCCTGAAAACACTTACGCACCTACTTAACTTCGCTCATTCCGGGTAGACCCACTGAATTCATTGGAACTGCTCAGAGTATGTAATTTAACTAAAGAATACACACAGGCTGTTGCAGATTTAAAGCTAAACAGTGAACAAAGCTTTGCACACTTACATCCATGGTGGACTTGAAAGGATTTTGCTCTTTGTTATTTCCAATTACAAGACTGTCTTCCCTGGACATATTTGTCTTTCCCCAACAAAGCATGGAACTGCTTGCTGATTGCCTCTTTGGTGAAGTGTTTAATTAGGGAAAACCGAGCTATGAGTCTGTGCGATATGAGAGGTATGAAACTGTATTTACGTATGTTTAGATGCACACAGAATTTGTCTGCATTGTGAAGGCAGACAAATATGAATGTATGTGCATATATACGAGCATATTTCCTGCACAGTGAAAAATACTGAAATGAGAATAGAAGCCAAATTATTGTCTACTATCAATGGAAAACTGCTAAATCTATTTTAAAATACAATAATCGCATTTCTAGTTCATTTATTTTAACATTATAAACCATTTTTGTTTTGCTAAATGGATATCTATTTGTTTGATTAACACCTCCAAACAGGGAAGTTTTAAAAGGATTACCAAGCATTACTTCTCGTTTAAAAGCAGCCATTCAAGCTTTTGTTATTTTTGCCCTCCACTTCAGCTATAAATACTACAATGTCATTGGAACATTCTGACACATACATGCATTGAAACTGGGACTAACAGCTGTTAAGGAAATCTCTCTAACATTGCTGCTCTTGTTATAAGAGATATCCCTAAATTTCCACACCTTATTTAAATAGAGACACTGACTCAAAGAAGGAAGTGGGGCACTACATGCCTCAAGTATATTTCAATTATATATTCCAGCCTTGTCATATTCTCCTCAATCCTTTCTATTTTTTAGCCTGGTGGTACAACCTTTGGGCACATGTGCTGGTGGGTCAGCCAGTTGGCAAAGATCAAACATACTTTCCTGCCTCGGCTGTTGGCAGGTCCAACGGTGGCTTTGGAGGCAGTGCCTCACCAAGTGGGCATAAAGGTCCCCTTCACAGACTTGTTAGAAATCCATAGCTAAATTCCATTGTCATATCCCAGTCCCATTCCTCTACCCAGCAAAACAAGATTGTCTGTGCATTATCCCAGAGATCACTCATCGACAATTGTGCTATCACCAACTGGAGCATTTATCTCTACAAATATCTCCACTGTGCTCCCCAGCTTTCTGTGTTAGAACCAAGGAAGAGCTGAGGAGCAAGAGGAACACTTTTTCCTTTATTCAGACTAAACATTCTTTATTTAGACAGCCTTTAAAACATGTTCAATAATCACAGTATCTATTAAAGATTTAAAATAAAAATTGAGAGGCTACTCATTCAAACCACACTGCCCATCCTATGACTAAATAAGTATAGTCTTTTGTAGAAAAATAAGATTTGATGCAAATATCAACTGAATATCATGCAGCATATATACAAGACACCAAATTAAGACTATGTAAGAAGTCTTGATTCTCATTTTACTCTTCTGCATGTTTGCCTTTGAAATCTTAACAGCTTCTAAATGTAAATTATGGCCACATTGATAAAAATCACATAATTCAGGCTTAATACAGAACCCCTGCAGACCCTTCCATCTTTGTAAAATGAACAACTACATAATGAAAACCGAAACAACTTTAATATGTCAAAAATAACATTCTTCATATTTAAAAGCACTAGAAGAAGGGCATCTGACTCAGCAGAGTATTTATCTACAATTCCCTCAACACACTGTGTTGTTTATGGAACTATGGCATTAACTAACTAACAGCATACAGTGCAAAGCCATCGTTGGTTCAGGCTGATACATTTTCCCTCCCCTGCACCGCATTGCTTATGCCTACTGTATTAATGCAAACATTGAGTTCTTCAATGGAAATTTTGTATATGCTCATAGGTTTAAGCTAGCGTAAGATACCGTGGTGTAGTAAGCTACACGTGGATTTCAACAGTTCCCACAATAAGGAACATTTTTGCTTCAACTTGCACTTTAATCATAGAGGGTTCACAATGACAGGAATTTTTTCTCTTGAGCAATAAATGTCATTTAGCATGCTGATATGCCTACAGTTTGCAAGACAAGCACAGATCTCTAGACCCAAACAAACCCAAACCTTCTTCCTCCTGACACAAATCAGGTAGACTCAATTTCATGCATGGCTTCAGCTGATGGCTGGAAATACACACAAATTTGGGGACTCTGGTCAATCCAAACTTTCCCATGTTTGTGCCATCTTCTCAGTTACTCCCCCAGTAGGGCAGGATGGAAGCTTGTGACATTAGCAACAAAAAAAAGGCTTTTGCTCCATCTGCACATTCATTTGGAGCGTGTTGACATGGCCAGACCACAGTAAAACAGGCATGTCCTCTGTCCGCTGGCCCTTTGCATCCAGCCTGAAATATGATCAACATGTAGTTACGCTTATGAAACTGTCTGATGGAACTGATGCTGGAGATGGTATGGACAACACCCTTTACTACCTAGAGTGGAAGCAGACACTTCTGCTGAAGTCACAGTTCATACACACATCCCATATATCCCATGGTCCTAAATCCCAGACTAGGAAGGGGAAACTCCGGAATGAGTTTTCCAGCACACTGCTGCTACAACACAAACACAAAAACATTACAAAGGTATCACCAGGTCCTCCAACTAAAGAGATGGACACACTGTGTGTCCACATTGTCATGCAGATCTAATGCTGCCTTCAGTTGCACGTTTATTCCTGAAGACCTTAGCAGTGGCACACTTATAGACAGAATTTAAAACATTTTTCATACAGCGTGTGATCTGCTTGGAACAGTATCTTGTGATACTGTCAGGTGTGTGAAAGAGATTCTACTACTATTTAAGAATCATTGAGCCTTTTCTCATCTCAGACAAAAATGATGCGTATTTGCAATCCATTTCTGTAGCTGCTTTATAAAGTGCAATAGTGACTAGGGAAGCGAAAGAATACAAATGAGTCATTATCATTTGATCTACAGCGTTTCTTTAAAATTCCAAATCTTGCTACAGGAGCTCTCATGCATGCTGAACACTATCATCATTAGATAATTAGTCATTATAAATGAGCACAGGCTAAAGCCAGACATACTGTTCAGCTTTCTGAGCACATACAAGACTCAATGTTAAAACAAAAATATAATGTAATTCAAAACAATTTTTACTGATCAAATGTGCTGGATTTACATCCAGGAGTAGTTTGTTTTTCTAGTGACTGGAAAAAATCTGTGTCTTAGCACTCAGAGGCTTGCAGAATCTCAATGTAAAAGGTTATTTGAAACTTAGTTAACACATTTCTTCCTTTATGAGTTCCAGAACATAGACCTTTGGAGAAACTCATCTATAGGACACTGCATGTTAAGCAGACCTTGGGTTGGTATCATGCCTGTAAGTGACATGTACTGCTTCACCAACACGTGCTATCTGCTGGATGCTTTGAAAAACACCTTGATAGTTTCACTTCAGTTTCCAGCAGGAAACTGGAGACGCCCGTCTTTCAAGAGCCCATGACAGTAAGTTTATAATGCATTCAAAGGTCTAAAGCCAAAGTATCCAAATCCCTTGGAAATACAGCCTAGGATCGGCCTTGAACAACTATTACTTTGTACACTGTGGATGAACAATTCAATCTTCAGTTTTGTTGGTAAGTCACAGTCCTAACATCTCCCACTAACATAGCCAAGTTTTACATGTGGTTCTATGTTAGCAATGGTCTTTTGTCTGTTTCCTTCATTGCTGAGAGACTCGGTAATCTCCACCAACCCAAAGCCCTTCATGTCCAATTAATTTGCATTTATTCATAGAAGATGTCATTTCTGCAGATCTATCACATATTTATTCATTGCACTTCACAGTGAAGTTTAGCCATGGTTGTGCCTATTACACTGGTGCCCAGAGTTTCCTAATTGAAATCTTAGCATTCATAACTGTAAATAGTAATTGTAATGATTTATGGATTGATAGTTCATGTTGCTAACCATTCCATGGTTTCACTGTATTTCGAGGTAGAAAGCAGCTGTCCCACAAGCCTGTGTCATGTATAACTTCTATCCCGATGCCACTATACAGGTGCCAAAGTTAGGCTAGAAAAATGTATCCACCAGCAGGCAGAGCAGAACTAACCAAAATCACACTAATACCAGAGACTCATTCAGTGGTAGATGTATTTTTAGATAAGATCCCGGATGGCAAACCAGGGCCTTGCTGAAAGGCAGCACCAAGTTTAATATGTCTGGGGAAAGGTATATTACAAACCTATCGTTTTGATGCTGAATGGGTGATCAAGATGAAGCACATGAAAAGAAAAAAGAAGAGAAAAGCTGTACTGCCTGAGTGAACTGCTTTGTCCATAGTTTCAGAGCTCTTTCTTCTTCTCAGTCGCTCATCTGTCTGCTCTGTTTAATCAAGGCTGCAAATTGCCTAGTTCAGTCAGGGTTGCTTTTATTTTTTCCCAAACAAACCTAGTACAATCAACGCAACATTATTGTTACATATTATGTATTTTACACATGAAACTAGAATTATTTTCACATCAAATAAACCAGGTTTTTTAGTTCAAGATTCTCAAACAGTAATTTACACATACATTTTACAACTGAGAGTTCTTCTGACATGAGCAGAAGTTAGATAAATTCCTGACACAATGGGAATAAAAATGCAAGTTCCATCAAGGACTCCAGAGAAAGCTCTCTTATTCTTAGAAACCTTGAAAGAAAAATGGCATCACACTTTTCAGCTGAACTTCTCTTCTGGAAAAAGGGATTTGTTGAAAGAGAACTACAAAGTTTGGGTTTTATCTTATGATTTTACAGCGAAGTCTGCTAAACAAAGTGCTGTGCTTTCTTACCGATAGCTTCACATGCCTATCCTCTCAGACTGGTTTTATTTTTATTTTTCTCTCTGCACTACTCAAAATTATTCCTTGTACATTACCAAGAGTCAGAGAGACTGAACAACCCAAAGATATGTTTTGGGCAGATGGACAGCTTGCACAGTCCTCACTGAGAGTTATAGAGATATTTGAGGAGTTAAAATTTTGCCAGATTTTTCCAACTATACCGGTAATTACCAAATTACATGATTTCTTTTTACAAAATTATATCAGAAGTCACCCATAGAATCCAACAGAAATCTTAAGATTTTTATATATATGCAGATACATGACCCCTTTTTTTTCAGCCTATCTCATGTCATTTTGATCAACCATTTTTTAATTTCCCTCCAAGAAGAACTCACATGCATGCCAAGCAGGAAAGTGGTGTCTTTATGAAAAAGGATTGTTTCAGAGCAGAATCATAATAGAAGCTCAGACAAAGCGTGTAAAGTTCAAATGCGTTCCAGAAACACCACTGATACTTGAGTAAAAAACCCACTTGTCTTCAAAGGGATTTTGGTTGAGAAAAAAGCTTGTTTATTTTCCCCTATTTGCTACCATGGCCATCTGAATAAAGATACTGTATTTTTATTGGAACCATTTTCTATTGCCATACTGAGGGGGGGAAAAAAGTTGCCATCTGCATTAAAGTATGTGCCTCTCCAAGTAGTTATAAATGCAACAAAGATGATGATAATTTGAATCAAGTACATACAGAGCAAACAGCTGAGAAAGATCTTGCCTCCATACAAATATTTTAACAATGGAAGACAAATATGTCTTAGTTAAATATATATATACAGTGATATCAGACTTTCAAAATCTTTTAATGATGTATTTGATGTATTTCGAGCTTTTTCTTTTCTTTCCTTTTTTTAAATCTCTTCCTCCCTTCCTTTACAGCAGCTTAGGTTGAAGCAGGAATGCCATCTTTAACCTTGAGATCCCTGTTCTTGCTGGTTTGTGCCATAAGCTTATTATTTAAAAGCAATTCTTTGTATTTAACATCTCACCTCAGCATGCAAAATGGTTATGGATTAGAGTACATTTCCTAGGGGGGAAAGGATAGAGGGACTGCAAATTAGAAATGCTGACTGCCTGGCTGGGTCACAGCTTCACTTTGAGCTTCTGGACCAGAAAAAGCTTTCTGTGACACACACACACACACACGTTTATGTGCTTATTTCAAAACTGTGCATTACTAGTCAAAGACGGTTTAGCAGAGGACATTGGATCCAGTTTCTCTCAGTCACTGTAAATAGCAGGATAGAGTTACAGTACATGCTTAGAGTGTCATCAATTTTTAAAGCATAAATGCAACATAGTACTGTGCTATATATTCTGGAGCATCATCAATGTTGCAGGTAAGAAACTGTCTTCTTGCCTTCCAGTGCAGGCAGCTGTCTGGATCTGGTTTCTAAATTCATAGATTGGACCATCTGTAATTCAGCTTGCTAATCATTCGGCTAAAATACCAAGATCTTTTCTGACATATGGTCTATACTAACCAAATAACCTACAAAACTACTTAGGTAATGCCAGTTCCATTGAATAATACGGTGAGTAACCTGTGTCTACATGTCAGAGGTGATCACATGCACTGTCTGCAGCACTGCCCAGTGTACAAGGCACTGGACTAGGGCATATGAACACCCCAGGCTGCACTCCTGGCGCTTCCATTGGGAAATGAGGCAATGACTGTAAGATCACCTTGGGGAAAAAAAAAAAAAGTAAAAATAACTGATAGCAAGAGCATTAAAACTGTATTATTACTTTCTGTCAGCATTTCTTCAAGAGATTCTCAGAGAACATTAAGATGATGGTCGTGCAGTTGGCAGCATTAAAAATACACTGCAACCACGGTAAGATGCTACAGAGAAATCTGCTATGAGAAAAATGGTATCTCTATCAGAGAGTTAAAGATTCCTTTTTTCATGATAGTGAAACAAGACCTGAACAACCCCACATTTCACAGACTTGTTAACCTTCTGTCTTGATGAAAATTAGCAGCTAGTTTCTTTTAAATAAATTCTGAAATTTTTACTGGATAAAGCACTCCTCTATTCCTGTCAAAGAGTTGTGCAGCACAGCTGTTTTTAACAAATTCCTATTTTTACTCCCCGACTTTTGATTATCATTATGTATATGAGTTTCTTCAGCCTGCAAAGCACGTTTTAACAAGAAATATTAATGTCCCTTTACATATATAATCTTTTCTCCTTATTCAGCAAGAATAGGTGTTACACAAAATAGAAAACATCTGCTTACTTGTATTATAATTTCTCTTGAACTCATTAGATTAGAAATACAAAGTTGATAGCAGAGGTTAATGATGGATGTAGAAAGCAGAATCATGTATCTTTGTAAGTATGTTTCAAAGGGAAAACAATCCTAAAATTCAGTATTTATAAAAAGCATAAAGAAGGAATTATAAGGGAGTTTTTTATTAAGACAGCTGTAGTAGCTATATTAAGTTTTGTATTCGTTACCGTGATTCGCTCCTAACCCAAGAGCTAGAGTAAGGTCAGGGCATTTTCTTCTTTTTTGTGTTCCTAAACCTCTTGCCTCTTGGGATTTGCTATAGTATTGTCTATCTGAGGATTTACTTTTTATGTCAGTGCACTCAATTATCACGATGTGGACAGTGGTCTCCCTAGCAATTTTAATCACGCAATGTGAATCCTTCTTTTCCTCTCTTTGCTTTCAGCTGCTGGGGCTCTGTGTGAAGAGCTTTGATTGCAAGATGCCTGTCGCCGCACAGTCTCCGCTAGAAACAAACGTAGGAGATGTCCCTTCAAGGCCTCACTATACACCCCTCATCTTAGCTCAAAGAAATTTTCCTACTGCATTAAGATTTAGTGAGTCAGCTTTCTTGTTACAGAGGCAGGCAGCTTCATATATAGCAAGTGTACTCATTAGATGTATCGAGCAGTTAAGTGTTAACATTAAGCCCTGCTAACTCTTGTATGACCTGATATCAGTAGCAAAGGAAGCCCAGCTAGCGTCATGGCTCCCTCCTCGGTGCTTTCGTCTATTGTGCCAGCTATAGGATAACAGAGAGTAGCATTTCTGAAAGCTGTGACATATTTGGCAATCTCTTGCATCCTGACACAAATTAAGGGCCAGGAGTCATACAATGATCCAGACACAAACTCCTTCCACAGAAATAGTCCCTCTGTATCAAAAAATCAGAAGATATAAGGGGGGAGAAATCAAACAATAAAGAATTGTCCTTTCCCAACTCCAGAGTAATTCGCAGCATTGCACTTTTGAGATCTTTCTGTAGCTTGGTACATGTAAACAAAAATACAAAATAAAATCAAGGAGGAAGTACCTTATTGTTTTCCCAAAAGCTAAACATCCTTTCATTATCAATCCTTAAATAGAAAACCAGATAGTTCAATATCCGAGCTGACTATGTAACTTCTAATATTCTTTAAAACACACAAATCATACTTTAACCATCTAAACTCCTAATTATCATATGACAACTCAGACCCCACATACAGACATAACCAAACACTACTCCACTCACAGGACATAGCAATGAAAGGTAAAAAGCCTGTTTTATTTACAGATCTCTGGCATACATTTTTTCACAATGCTGTGAATACGTTCCAGTATTAGAGTAAGTCAGAGCAATGCTGACTGATAATGGGGCTGATGGAAAAAGATTCTTGTGATCTCCACAAAAAAGAGAAATAAGGAGCTAATTTTAGAGACAGATGTATGAGAGCTCCACCCCAGTAGAATCTGTAATCAGCAATATTTGGCCTCCAGTGATAAAATGAGCATGTGTATTAAGAATTTTTTTCATATCAGTTCTAGTAAGATAAAAACAATTTTTGCTTTTATGGTTTTCAAAGTACTTTTTCTCACCATTCCTATTTCCTTTTATTGCCACTGTTTTTCTTTACATGTTCTACTACTGAGGAGGAGAGGCAGGGGTTGTCTTTCTTTTTCTAAACAGTTCTTTGGTGTATGATTAGTATGTGACACGAGTAAAGCCTTTCTTGGTAGAGCAACGCTCACTTACTTTTAAAGTATTAGGTGAGGGTTAGACTTCATAACATCTCATCCTATAGAGGACATGTCTTCTGGGACACTGGGTTTGGAACATCAGTCAAGATAACCAGATAAAAGAACAACTATTGAAATAGTGTCATTGTTCCTGATATTTCAAAGCAATATCAGAGTTATTTTGGCAGAGAGGAATTTAAGTACAGTAGGCCATACAGAACATGTTAGCCATGTCCTTATCCTGGGAAGTGTTTTAACTGTATCAGTTGTTGCTTCCTATTATTATTTAGAGATAATTTTAATTTGATGCACCAAGGCTTTAAATAGAGCTTTAAGCATTGCAGGGACAAGCATTACAACAGTGCTGCTTGAAAGCAAGCCATGTCAGAAAATATTTCTTTTTCCAAAGCACAAAGCAGGAAAAAGGGAAGATTCTGTTAACTCCCGTTCCATCTCACTATCCCATTCTATTAGCCCATCTAAGCCAAGCTATTCAAGATGCAACAGTGTTGCTCACCCCGACAGAAGTAACACAAATATGAGGAAAACAAACATATTTATTAAATACAATCAGCTTGTTAGTGTTACTAACGTGCACCGATGATGGTATTTGCCAGACATCTTATGCAGTAAGGTTAAACTAACTTATTGCAAGAACCTCCATGAAACAGTTGATCTAGCAGTCTGGTGACTCTGCAAATTAAAACAGCACGATGCCAGCCCACCACAGTACTAACCAGCAGCGTTGGCACCTCTCCTCAGCCACACATGGCTCCTACCTTTTCACGTAATGACGATTTACCCAATTCACATCATCATTAACAGTGTGACTGAACTTAGGGAATCCAATACAAGACAAGCTAACCATATATTTTTAGAGGATGAAATTTAAAAAATAAAAGACCTGATATGCTCTCAGAAGCATTGCTAGTGCAGCATATAATATTTGTATAGATCTGCACCACTTCTATTGTACAAGTATTACTGATGATTTTTACTGCAAGTGTATTGGGAGCATAAAACCAGCGTAACAGCAATATTGTGCTCAGAGCCCTACAAATAAATAGCAAATTTTCTGTCTGTAATCCAGGGAGTTTACCATCTAATTCAAACTGAAACATGGGAATTGATATGTACAAATAACCAAGAGAACATGAGAGCAGGATGGGAATTATGCAGGGGATACATGAGACAGGAGCTTTTGGCACTACTGAAGCCAGCAATGTACAGAGACAGACATAACTGAAAATGTTTAAGAACAATTAGAATGTCACTTGGTTTCATAACAAAAGTACAGAATCACACAACCTTCTGGATAGAACACAATCCATACAAAACCCCACCACTAAGTAGAAAGTAGCACATTGTTTAGTGTTATTAAATAAAAAGGTCAGAATCTCAATCTCTGATATAACATACATCCAAAAGTATCATAATAAATTTTTTTCCAGCTTGAACCAGACAAATATATTCTATTTTTCAGAATGTGTAGATAATACCAGTTACCAGTAGGTTTCAAGAGAAACTAGTGTTACACTGGCTGGATCAACAGCATGTAGCAAGGACACCAGCCCTGCATCCCCCTGATGCAAAGCCTGTTGCAGGTGTTTCTCAGCCTTCCCTTGGTCTTAATACAGCAATGCCAAGGTTTGAAAAGTAACCAGAAAACAAAAGGATCGCAATGCAGATTATACAACCTCAAAAAAATACAGAAACAGCAGTTAAAAACCTGATGCTTTTCCAGAAGACTAAAAGATATTTGAAGAGTTAAGGCAAAAATATCTCCCTTATTCAGGAATATATGGATATACACGAGCTTTTTGAAACAAAATATCTAGTTGTTCCTAATGCATACTTAAAGACTGAATCCTATTTCCCACACCAACAGTCCAGTTTAAAGTAAAAGATCAGATTAGAGGATAACCACATCTCTACCTAAAGAAGGACGACAATCACTAGATTTATTGAGCTGATCAGATTTGACTCAGCAAAGTGTTGTGACTTTAAGTGCACTGTAAATTTGGAATCCTCTTTGTTCAATAAATACAATTCTTATGTTTAATTTCTAAGACAGACTGGTAGCTGCAGACAGTCATTAAATATATTTCCTGAGATACTTCCCATTAATCACAGTGAAATCAAGTAATAAATTATGATGCTTCAAATGAAAATGTAATAATGCAACTTTTCACATGGAGTAAATTATATTAAAACCAGATTTTTTTCCTATATTTCAGCTTTTAAAACAGGAACTAGATACTAACCAACATCTTAATATTTCATTCTGCTAAAAGCTCCTCCCAGTGCCACTGAGTAGCTTGACTTGAAAAAGGAAAACAAATTGAATCATCTGTGTTTTCCTATTCTTAAAATAAGAAAGAAGTGGAAGTCTGAGATGAAATAAGAAAGACAGAAGACAGACATAAAACGAATTGCTTAACGGCTCATAAGTAACTGAAAAACAGATATCTCATGAACTTTATCTTAGTGTGTGGGTGGCCCAATAAAACCAGAAGCAGAGAAAGGCTTATTGTCAAGAGACGTCCACACTGTCCCCCAGCCCCACGGAAGCCCTGCTGGAGCAGGGTGACTTTGCTGCCCTATTGTCCCGCTGCTGCCTGGCACTTGTGCCCGGTCTTCACACTTGTCATTTGCAAACCCAGTGGACAAGATAAGGGATTGCTTTGCTCGCAGAGGTCTGCTTCCCTGTGATAAACTTCTATCTCATCCATAACTAGATTTAAGATACGTAGGATACACTCGTCTTCAAAGCTGCCACCAGAAGGGAAGTCTATCAATGACTTCAGCTTTCATATGCTCCAGATAAACTTTCCGTTTTAATCTGTGCCCTTTGTGACTTTTCAAGCTATCATAACCATCAAAGCCCTAATACACTCCTGGATACAGGGTGCTCCAAATTAGATTCCATTTACCCAGCCAAACTTCAGGGCTTCTATTTACTGCAAATATGACAGCTAGTCAGATCTAAAATGAGTTTGAAAAAGTAGAGGGAAGAAATTTGTTCTCTATCTACCTCTGCCCCACCAGGCTGCTTGCTATAACAATATATTTTAAAACTTTCATAACCCTCAAACAGAAAAAAATAGGATTATCCATTACCATGTCAGCTTAAGTGATAATATAAATACATATCACAGAACATCTGCCAGTAAATCACTGTTTATAGATGTCAGGTCTCATTTATTATTAAAAAAACAACGCCAAACCCCCCACAAAACAAAACACTTTAAAACCTTCCTTATTATTTCACAAGAAATGACTGTTTTCTAAACTGCAAGGCGGAGCTATTCTTTCTAATCTTTTTATACAGAGTAACTTCTATTATCAACCTCAGTCAAGAGTAACATTAGACAGTATCCACAAACCTGTTCTTATTGCCTGAATTACTTCATCCCAGTATGTGGTCTAGAAAACACAACAGATTTTCCCCAGTGATTCTCCTCATCGATCCCCACTGATTTTGCATGAAAGAATATGGCACATCTTGGAAAACCTGCTTTTATCTTACTTTTCTTTGAACAGTAGAAAATGCACATCAAGGCATTATACTCCAATATCAACAATCAAACAAACATCTAAAATTCACTTCTAGAACAATTTATAGAGAGTGTTACTTCTTCCCAAGAAGTGTAAGGTTTTCAAAACCAGTGGCTGTCTGTAGTGCTGTGTTTGACCGATGGGGTCTGAGCAGTACAATCTTTTTGGTTTTGCATTTTTTCACCTAATCTGCTTTGCCCATTTTTCCCCTTTGTGCCAGCTGCCTTAATAACTCTTAAGTCAGGCACTCTGGGATCAAATTACCAATTAATGGAATTACTTCTGAATATGCAGTCTGTACCCTCTCAGGTACAACCAAAAATCCACTTGCAAAAGACACTCACCTGTATCACTGCCAGTTCACTTGTCCAGTCTGACCTCTTCCCCCCTCTCCAGTCTCCAGTCATTAACAAATCAAGAATATTATAATGTTTTGTTTTATAGGAGTTTCTGTTGGCTTATTTCACTGCATGCGTTCAGGACTAGAAAGTCATTTTATTTTAGAGACAGCTGAAGCTTCTGGAAAATCCACACAACTGTCAGCCCTGTGACATTCAATGCCCTCAAACACATTCCATGCAGATATAAAGCTGGACGTCTAAAGGAGAAATACTTTAAAATGTGAATGTTGAGCACATCCTGATTTTGATCTCTTCCAGTTCCCCATCTTTTAAATCAAACAGCCACTTAATGATTGCTGTGGTGGTTTATATGTACGTGATTCATGGGCACGCTCTCAGGAGGTCATCGGAAAGGTTGGCATTTCACAAAGTGGTACAGTACCGTAGTCAGCCATTACATTCTTCCACCTACGTGCAAGCTAATTTGATTAAAGGTAGAAGATCAATCAAACTCTATTGCTTCAGAAAGATTAATTACCTCAGCACTTTCTGAATTAATTATTAGTGTTCAGCCATGGGGATAGAAAAACCCAATACAGTAGAAGTAAAAGGACCCAATGGGCAGATGTGGTAGACTGGGAAGTATTTTAGCCCAAGATTTATTATCTTTAACTAATGACAGTGTCTTCCTTTTTTACTCATATTAGACCGAAGTGCTATAGTGTGTTTATAACTAAGCACCAACTGGATTAAAATATTAGTTACATCACAATTTACTGTGGAATTAAAAGCAGACAAGAAAATGATAAAAAAATGAAAACACCATTAAAAAATAATAACCATACCTGCTGGCAAGCACTCCTAGCCCTAGTTTTTGGACAAGGAACAAGATACTTAAAACTTTGTACTTTTATCTTCTCTTGTGCCCCAGCATGAGGTCTGAAGCCCAGCTGCCAGTGCAGTCTTATTGATGATGTTTAAAGAGTATTTCAGCAACTGCAGAGTTTCTGATTATCAGACAAGTCAGCATGGCAAACAACACAGCCGTTTTCCCCAGGGAGAGTGAGCTCCCCGCCTTCAGCTGTCTGCCATCGGCATGCAGCACTGCCCATTGCTTCTTCACTACGGCAGCAATGAGATTTACAGGACTCTGTGCGGGCGTTTGGCAGGTGATGCAGCACAGGCGTTAGCCCAGCATCCAGCCCGGGGCTGCAGCTGGAAGCCAAGGGCTAACACAGGACTGAGACTCAGCAAACACGCTCGGTGACAGCTTTTCTAGTACCGACATAGAAAAGGGACCTCTTGGATTACAGACTAGATTTGCTGCTATTACAGAGGGTGACATAATTGCCTTCATAAATTTTATGAAGCTTCTCTTTGAAACCAGTCGGCCTTCTTATTCCTTGCTTCTGTACCTCCTCATGGATCTTGTTTGAGCTTCCCAGATTTTGGTCCTTTGCTGGTTTACAGCCAGCACCTCTTCATTTGCTGGTGAAGCAGTCCAGCTCTTTGTTTTGGCCCTCGTTCTCTGTTATTACTTGAGAGCAGCCCTAATCCCCAGAAAACATTTATTTTGCAATTTAAACAAGCCAATTTAAACAATTCCTTTTTCTGTATACAGGCCTTTCGTTCCCTTGTTATTAATAATATTTTTTTACACTCATTTCTCATGAGTTCACCTTTCGTTAATGTGGGAAGCCAACACTATTCATAACAGCCAGCTGTGGTATCATCATTGCCTTGGTTCTGGGTTTTTTTTTCTTTCCTTTTTTCCCCCCATACTAGGAGTAATCCAGGATTTTTTCACAATCACATTAGGTACTGGTGATTTATAGTTTATCTTTGTAATACCCAGGTTTTTTTTTTCTTTATGTCATCTTCAGCTGGTGATTTATGTACTAGTTACATATACCCGTTCCTATGAGAAAGACTCTCAACTATTAGATTTCATCCCACTGCTACTACTCCAAATCCTTGGCAAAATCCAATTCTTGTGTCAAACACACCTCCTCCTCTATTTTCAGTGTTGCTTGGCTTTGAGACACCAGAATATTTTATTGACACATTCCTGCTTTTTAATGCCAAACTCATTAATGAAGATAATGATGGAGATTTTTCCATTCTTGTATTAATCTGTGTATTTTCTTTCTTAACTACTAATGCTCCACCTTAATGTCATAATAATAGTTATTAGCTCTTAAATCCATATAGACTAACTATACATGTATTCCCCAATACTAAAAATACATGTAATTGAAGTGAAATAACAGACCTAATCTAGTAGTATTCTTGGGAAAGCCACGATACCATTTAATTTATGTTTACATATATCTTAGTTTCTTTCTTGTAAATGTTTTCCAGTAGTGATTATTTTTGTTCCTCCACATGAATGCACTGAACCTGCTCTGACTTTTAGTTCTTTATCATCGTTCTTCATCAGCTTGTCTTTGCTCTCATCAACATCATCCTTATCAAAAATTAAGGCAAGGTGAAAGTGTTCTTTTAGTTTTGGGGAAGAAATATATGCTATCTTTAATCATGAACAGATGTCATCCCTGCTCCAAACCTCCTTCTTATGTGGCTAAATACCATAGATTACAGTATTAATTCCTCTTAAGACTAATTCTCTTGAAGCCTGATGATCACTTAAAGCCAGCACAAGCCTCGTCCCTGCTACTTATTCACTCGTTTGCTGTCCACAAGTAGTGCCTCATGTAAGAAATGGAATTGGGGAATTGATCTCTTTGAAAGTAAGTTCCCCCTGCTATATCAGGTTGAACCCAGATGAATTCTTTTATCCAGTTCACCCAAGCAGCTCTACAATTGCTTGTAGTGCCACAGCAGAAGGTGCAGTTGAGAGATACAAACAAGCAGCCACAGACACCCTGGTAACACCAGCTCAAACTGACCATGAATTTACATCTATCAGCTCGCCTTTTGACCATCCTTTCCTTAGCTTTACACCTTCCCATTTTAAAGACAATTTTCTTGGCTTAATAGTCACTCATTCATGTTAAATATCCTTACGGAGTTGCCCTCTCCTTATTTCAGTGTGATTTTCCTCATTATTTAATTGCAAGTTACATTCAGTTTTTCTGTCCCCTGTCCCCCCACACACACCCCACCCCCACCCCCAGCTGCAATTTCCGCAAGTTTCTGTAAATTTCCAATTTCTGCAAATTCCCAAGTTCTTAGCTGAACTGGGCATAATCTACCTTCTCCATATAAAAGCAAGAAAAAAAAATATTCTCTAAAGGGAAAAAAAAAGGCAGATTGTTTTACTAAGGCTACAAAAACAGGTGAAACTGAACTTTGTCATGAATATGTTATTATACATGAATTAAATAACCAAGAGTAACTGGGGTTAACATGTACCTTTCAACCCCTTTGTCAACCCCTTTGGTCAACTTCTCTGCTTACAGCCACTGGGTGGGCACCAGTGGGAGGCAGTTTGCTATGGAAGGTTACCAAAGAGAATTTATTACTCTCTATGTTTGTAGTATGTTTTATATTTAAACATAAGATGGGGTGGCAGATGGAGGGTGGTGGTGGTGGTGGAAGGGGCAGGGGGAAAGTTGCTATGGTTAAAATCCTTATCACTAGGAGTTATTGGAGCATCTGAGCAATTTATGAGCAGAAAATATATGAATACCATGTACATTAGTGCTGTTACTTAAGGATAATGTACTGTACAAACCTACATGGATTTTTATATTACTATTTACTTAGTGTGACAGTTTATTGGCATCTCTTCCTTATGATGCACCTACCAAGCTGAAAATTACACTTTTTGACGAGGCAACTGAAGAGAACACAAATCATTTTAAATAGCCTATCTCTAATTTTAATTAGTAAAGTCAACTAATTTTAAAGGTGTGCATATAAATTGCCCACAGGTCTCTAACCATTATATTCTTACAGTTATTCCACCCCCCTTGCTTCAATCCTATATCGGATGTGAATTTGTAAGGATTCCTCTCAGCAATATTTCTCAGCTTTCGTTATTCTGAGTTATGCTCATCTTTCAGTGTTTTCTAACAAATGCTCTGATACTGCTAATAAATTGAAAGTTTCCCAAACACAGTACTTTCCAATATTAGAGAAACAAATAAAACCTAAGAACTGTATTCAGGAAAAACAAGAGGGAGAAAACACTTTTGAATATATCCCTGTGTGATGTGGAATCTGTCATCAGCTTTCATAAGCCACTTAATGTCTCAGTAGGCTCTAGATGCTATTGAAGTTGTTTCATCCCAACTCTTATGTCTCCTTGGTAGGCAGCTGCACTAAATCACCATCAGATGATTAATCAGGCTTAATGTTTTAGACAATGTTTCAGATTAAGACAGGTCAGATATTAAAGATCTTGAGAGAGAATGAAGGCCATGCTTATTCTGTTGTATGAATTGAACTCAGATTATCTGACCATTCATTCCTTTCTCCCTTCACATTAACAACATTTTGGTCCATGAAGCGAGAACAGAAATACTTTGAATATATCATGCCACTCCAAATTAGATGCACAAAACAGCAGTCAAAAATCTAGCAGCATGTTTGTAGAGGAAACTATCAATTCAGAATGGCTTTCACTATTCCACTATTGACTAAATGTGTCACTCATGCACAAGTGAGCGAAATAAACTTCAGGCTGAACACTCATAGATCAGCACACAAGATATTTTGGTTGCTCTTACCTACATTAGGTCACTTCGCAGCAGTATACTTAATAAAACATATGCTGTGGGTCTTCCCCTTCTTTTTTACTTAGTTTTATGAGAGACACACAACAGACATCTATTTATATACGCTTTTTTTCTGCCACTAGATGCTGCCATTAATATAAGCATAAAACACTAAAAAGGGCCACAAACTACATTTTCTGCACTCTAAACATCACACTATATTGTGTCAATTAAATGCCTCAGTAAGATACAGGTTAGAAAGGGAAAAAAATCTTCAAATAGCATAAATGCTAATTAAGCTGTGATTTCAAGTTTAAAACTGAACTGTCAGGTAATTAGACAGGTGATTAAACTTTCTTCAACTTCACACTTGAAAAGACATCAGATGCCTGCTTAGTCTCCACACAGTGATATGTGTCAATGATATTCAGATGTCAAAGCTCTGTTACTTTTAGGGCAACATTCTAGAAGAGTAACGACACATATATTTCTTCTGAAATGGCAAAAACTGGGATCAAGAAGCACTGGTAAATCCAAAACCTGAGCCTCTTTTTGAACAGCAAGACAAGACCCACATGGCTGTTCAAACAGCTCCACATCTGCCAGGTCCTGTCCCACACTCTCTACGTGAAAAGACCCAAACACTGATTTCATGCACATCATGCTCACTTCAGTAAAGCATAAACCTTAGAGTTACAAACAACAAAACAGAACTGGAAAGCACGTTCAGATCATGAGCATGCACAGCAAAAGGAGCAAACACAACATATAACTTGGTATTTCCTTTCTTTTGAGTATATTTGTAGCCCTTTAGAGCCTCATTCTGTGAAGAATTTAGTTTGCCTAGAATATTCTTAAGGGCATAACGCAGTCTCAAATACGTAAACACAAACAAAAGCAAACAACGAATAATGTTTTCAGCACAATACCCAAAACCTCTGATGGTTCTTGTCAGCTCAGAAAACACAATATTCTGTCATGATTTCAGGAACCATAGAACTTTACAAATTTTTAAGAAGTCTGAAATGGAGGATACCCAGTTAATAGTTTATGAACTAAAAGAAAAGGAGAGATTGGACCTCATATGTGCAGACCAGCCCCCCAGCCCCCCCGCCTTGGGCAGCAGCAGGTGGAGGCAGCAGTGTGATTTGCAGAGCCGGCTGCATTTGTCAGAGCTAGCTCTGAGTCGAAGGCAAAGCTCTCTGCTGGATTCTGTATTTACCGGTGCAGAGATGTAACTACCTTCTCACAGAGCTATTTCAACTGCATAGGACTTACTAATTCATTCTTCATGTTACACTAAGGCAGCTGAAATACACCTTTCGGGCCAAGTTTTGCCCAGAACAGATGTATTTTCAAATCACTTATTAGGCCGCTAACAAGGCCTTAGAGGCTCACACACATTCAGGTGTCTCTTTATCAATGGCACAGTTCAATTTAATCCAGATAAAGAGCCCCTGGACAATTAACAGTTGACTAAAGTACAGTGGAGTCTCCAACTGGCTATCACATCACAGCAGAGAAAGCAATACCATTATCCATAGCTCTAGCGTGGTCCTCAGATATTGATTTTGCCTAACTGTTGTCAGTATCTTAAGAAGCCCGTGATAACAGTACAAGTAAGATGACAAACCCTTTTGAGATTATTACCACATACCACAGCTGCTCTCAAAAGACAAATCAAGAAACCCGTATTTCTGGAGACTGCAGACTCCTCACAGACCCACTCGTCACCCATTTCTTCCCGTTAACACAAACTACAACGTGCGGTAGCATTGCACAGGGAAACACACTAACAAGCGTAAACTCCCTCAGCACGGTATTTATGACCGTAAGGGCAAGTGTCAACCTCATCAGAAAGATCCTCTGCATACAGCACAGCAGATCTATAAAAACACCAGGTCATCCAAACCTCTTTTTATTTCTAATGGTCAGACTTCACATTTTTAGAAATATAGGGCTTCTTTGGCCATGTTAGAATCAACGTTTCGTTTTAATAATTGCCTGAAAAAGAAGCCCATGTTTGATACTGAAATGATTTAACAACTGAGATGGCCAGAGTTCATCACTTACTGGACTCCGGGTCTGAGTTGCCGTCTCCTTCTGTCCGGCTGTTGGGTGAAGCTTGCTCATAGTACTCCTCCTGGGGGAAGCCAAGGGGCAGAGGGTGCGATGTGCTAGCACCGCTTGTGGGTTCGTGGTCTCCGAGCCCACTGTCACTGCAGCTTTCCTGGGAGCCATCTGGTAGGTGAAACGTGACACGGCGCTGAGGCTACAAGGAAGGAAGAAAATTATATGGTTTCCACTACAGTATCAGTAATTGCTTAATGCAACCAATTTAGGAAATGTATTATTTCAGTTATCTGCAGAAGACGCATTATCTAGAGCTGTGCACAATTTCAGGCTTTCATGAACAGGCAGCGTGCTTTCAAACCCGCTTCACCTGACAGCACTGCTTTCTTCTATTTTTTAAAAATGTAAGCCCTGATGCAAAATGAAAGACACCTCAAACTAAAGAGATTCTGTCAGACTTCACAAGTCTTTGGATGCCTTTTGTATATTGAATTGGAGATTTCAATCACTTTTTGAGGCTCAATTTATTTCACTACTCAGTTTTCTAGTTTTCAAAAAACATTTTCTTTCCCATTAAAAGCTGTTCCACACTTTTGGGCCTAAAAATGTGACACACTTCTAATGTTGTTTGATTCTTCTAAGGCAGAGAAAGAAGAAACAATAACAAGCCTTATGTATGTAGAACAATTTTAATAGATTTCACATATCCATTAAACTAATGAATTAAAAGTAGATGCCACTACTCTCCTTCAGATATTTTCTCATGACCCCTTTGATTAGTATTATACCACAGACCTGTATCTTAACTGTAAAAGGCTGGAAGCTGGGAAACAAGAGAGCTGAAGAAGGAAAACATCACAGCACAGCTGTTGAAGGAAGAGCCAGGTGAAGTACCTGATGCATCAGGCATAGGACAGGATTTTCATTACTTAAGTGACTCTACATGATTTAGGAGCTGAATAACTGAAATGCAAATCATTCCCAGTATTAAGAGAAAATATGAACAATGAAATAAGTAGCGCTCTGCTTATTTCCACATGTCTTATTTCCATGCATTTCAGAAACATGAAACATGATTCAAAAATACCCCAAAATAACAATTTAAAATATTCTTAGCTTGATGTTACTCAAAATCCCATTTGAAAGGCAATGCAAAACTTTCCAGTTCCAGAACTGCTGGGATTAGTAAAGCTGGAGATAATATTTTAAATGCAATTATGCAAAAAAGTATATACTATGTTTATAATGCAGCAGATGTTATCAGAGGTCCCTAGATATTTGTTTCCTTTAGGTGATGGTGTTGACAACCATCAGTTATATTAAATTTTCACTAAAAAGTTAAGTTCCTCTATTTTTCAAGATCTCTGTGTATTACTGTGATATTATTACATATGCCCACAGACAGCTGCTGTGCAGTATGGTACAGCCAAGAAAATGGCAAGATCAACTTTACCTATGTAATACCTGACAGATGTGAGTGAAAACTCTTCTCAAAAGCTACCAGTAAGAAATTCATGTCTTTCCCAGAAAAATCTGTTCTAGTGCTTCACCATTGCTAACAGAGAGGTTTTCTTCTAATGTCTAACCCGCTTCTTTCTTGTTACAAAATAAATCACTTCTTCAGTCCCATCCATCATGGTCTGGTTATTCCCACTCATCTTTCAGGCATTTGGCACTTTTGTCTACTTCAAAATAAACAGACCTTATTATTTCAATCTGTCGTGTGCCTTCTGATATCTCTTACTACTCCGCCCTGCACACATGCTCACACATGCTTCTCTGTGCACTGCTCAAAACTCGTTACAGAGCTTCAGAGCTGACATCTTTAAAGTGTGGAGTAGAGCAGAAGGTTCATTTCACATCTCCTGCAGGCTCCACTACTGCTTTGCCTTTTTCATGGCAGCATAACACGTTTTCCTTGCCAGCCACCATAATGCCCAGCTCCTTTTCTAATGGTCTTTTGCTAGTTGTCCCCTTCCTGGTTATTGCCATTGGTTGCTGGAGCCTACGTGCGGCACTTTGCATTCATTCTTCCTGCCATTCTGTTTTTCCAGATGATTTCATGTGTTTATCATCAAGTACACTTTGCCTTCCAGTCCTGCTTTCCTGTTTACCAAATTTGCAGATTTTAGACTCTCCCTCATTTGGCAGATCTTTAAGAGAAATTTGAACAGATCAAGCCAAGACATCAGTTGAGCTCTGAAAACCTGAACACAGAATGACTTCCCATCACACGGGATAGAAAGAGAAGACATCTCTCCTGTGACTGCAGGAGAAGCTTTACAGCCCACTGGAAAAAAATTCAGATAGTGAAAGGTTCATAGCTAACACTGCACAGCCCCACAGTCCATCCCCCGTCCATCCCCCCCCCCCCCCCCGTTTTTTGGTGGGGTTTTTTTGTGTCACCACAAGAATCTTATTATTTAGCTGAAGAGCAAGCTGTCTGCAGCTGCTCCCAGGGCTCTCTGTAATGCTGGCTGGGACAGTGGTCCTGCTCCTCCACCACCTCTCTGACCTTTTTCCCACCACAGGCAGTAGAGATACATGGAACATTCAAAAAACAGATGGATCCATAGAAATTACTGATATGCCTTATCCTATTCTATTTCTTAACTATCAATTGCTTCTTATAGACCTACTCATGCCAGAAGTCTCAGTCAACTCTTATCTGAAAGTCTGAATAACTGAAGTTTTGTGGAGTTGATCCAGTGAAAATATTCCTGCAGCGTTTCTGATGTACTCCCCCCACATACAAAACTGCACCAAGATTGCCCAGAGGTATACCTACAGCATGTGGAAATGGAATATACTATTTCTTTGGTTCAAATGAGCCTGCTATTCACAGTGTCTATGAAAATCAACATTCATTGCATGAACTGTCTTGTAGAAATCACATATTTTGTGAGGTTTACATTGCCTTTGTGCTGTCTTGTGATGCCCACATGCTGTTTGGTACTCGTACTAGGTTGTATCTTCTCATCTCCAAGCTACCAGTGAATCTTAAGAATGAAGTATTTTTAAAATGTTATTAGCCCAAGTTTTAGCATTAGATACCAGTACTAGCTCTTGCAAATGGTTGGGAATACAATAGTTTCTATTATGTGCAACTGGGATTCACTAACTTTAAACAAATGAGTATTTATTTTCGTGGTTTGTTGTCAAAATACCACAAAAGTTCTTAAGCAGATCACAGCAAAGGAGACCAGAAAGTCACCAAGTCATTCTTTTAAGCTACACCAGTAAGCAAAACCAAAAACCATACCCCAAACAAAATTAAAAATCTCACTAACTAACCCTCATATTCAGTGAAAACCTGTAAATACTTAGTTACATACACTGAGGTGTTATTAGTAGGAAAGATAAAACCCGTACGATTTAAAATAAACTGGTATCAGCTAAAGGCTCATGATTTTTAATTTGATAGTGTCCCTGTATGTCACACCTGATAACGCTGATGACAGACCAGTTTTGGAAGAATTTATCAAGATGAAAAAAACCCCGTTATTTCTCTATGTGGCAGTGCTGCCATTTTCTTAATTCAGGCAGGCATCAGACAATGATCTGGAACAAGTAATTCTAATAAAATTTTGCCAAAAGCTGGGACTTATCTTCTGTCACAATTATTTTGGAAATTTCCTCCTTGAGGCATTTAAATTTCAATTTATAAGATTACAAAATATCCTCAGACTCCAGCTGCTTTTCTATTTATCACCAAAGGGAGTTAGCACCGACAGTAATAGAATAACAAGGATTATGATTTGTTTTATTTATTTGACTGACAGTTAGGATATTTTTTAAAAAAGAGAGAAATGCAAGCAAACTCATTATATATTCTTAGTGGATTTTGAAAAAAATGATGTAGGAACTTGTAATATAGACAATTAGACTGATAGGGGAAAATGAAGTGAAAAATTTAGGAAAAAAGTACAGTAGCATATAGTTTCTCAGAATATTTAACAATATTAAATTACTCTTTATTGGTATGAAAAAAGAATTTTGCTTCCAGAGATGTCATGAACCCAGACACAAATTCTGTCAAAGGTCTCACATAGCATCCACTGCATTTTGCAAAAGCACTGTGTGTCTGGAGGGATCAAATTATCTCAGAAAACTGCAAACCTTTTACCCTCATTATTGAAATTTATATGAAGACTGATCAAAGCCCCAAACTATTCTGTGTTCAATCTTTCACTACAATAATTAGACTGTGGCAGTGGGAATAATAAAAGATGAGTCTAAGTAAATAGCTTTGGATACACTGAAGGGATGATTTCTGGAATTATACACCAGGGGTTAGCCAATTTATAATCAAAAACTGAAAAAAAAAAGGGTAATAGAAAAAGCAGCAGATATCAACTGAGGAACATTAAACTATTAACCTTATTATCTTCATTCATTGAAGCAAATTAATATCCTTTTAAAAGGAGATCATAAAGAAAAAATAATACTGTTTGAATTATGTTGAATTAATTATATTATTTAGATGATACTTCTGACTTAAAACAGACCTTATTTTTGAGATGCTGTGAGATAGCATAGATGTAAAAGAATAGGACTGCTTCAGTATTTCTCTCCACTACTAACAGCCAGTGAATAAAGAATTAGTAAAAGAATATTGTTTAAGATCTAGATTTGCTACTAACATTCATTTTCTCAGTTGCTTATGTCTCTCAAATGCTAGGAAGGTACGAAATGCATGCCTTAACCAGACGATGAGTACCTTTAGTTAGGACCAGTACTTCTCATTTGTTAAAGAAAATCCCTAACCAAACTATAATTTCCAGGTAAAATCTTTTATACTGAACTACCACCTTCTGTTCCAGACTGACTACCTTTTGTTCCATACGCTTTGATTGAGACACACAGGACCCAGCTATTATCAATGTAAAATTCTCAGAATAACATGAAAAAAAAAAAAAAAACAAACCCAAAAAACAAAACCCACAACAAACCAACAGTTTGAAAGGATCCAACTACAAACCCAAGGGGAAACATGTTTTTGTGTTGAAACTCATGAAAGACAAGCTTGTGTTTTTTTGTTTTTGTTTTTGTTTTTTTTTCTTTCCTTTCCCTATACTTAGTAGTGTACAGCATAGCTATTGTGGCCCAAACAGTTTGTATCAATTTTTTTATAAGTCTGTATTTCACAGACATACTGCAGCCTACAGCATTAAATCTAAGATCTTACTATGTTGATTACTTTGTAATGGATACAATACATAATGTAGCTCATTATCAATTTTCACTCAAATTAGACTAACTTCTAAATTTTTACCAACAGTGATCTGTATTTCTTTAGGAGCATCTATGCTGAAAACTCTTGGTCACCAATATTGCACACAACTAGAATCACTACTATAGTCACTTTTTCTGATTTAGGAGTTGCTTTTGTATAATTTCTTCAATATGGCCTGCAGTGATCCAGTGATCCTGCACAGGAGTGTTTGGTTTTTGGGTTGGTTTTTTTTTTGTGTGTGTTGCTTTTTTTTAAGAGCAAAATGAAGGGCTTGTTTTCTGAGAGAAGGGAGAGAGGTAGCATGCATCAAAGTGACAATATCCAGATGATTACAGAAGTCCAAGCTTAGTGGACATTAAAATCAGTGTTTTCCCTATCTCACATGAAAAAATAATGCCCTCAGCTACTGCCAATACTATTAGTCTTAATTGCATCTCATACAGTTCAGGCTGTTTGAAGAAGCCCTTCTTTTTATTGAATGAGTTTAGCTGTATCAGCTACTGTCCTATCTTTATTGATCGCATCCCTTTCAGCTACTGATTTTCTATACAATTGTCAAACAGATCTACTTTTTTCCAAGTTTACCATATTTACCCTTTTACATATTCACAAAACATTATATTTTCAGCTATTTAAATAATCAGAAATGTAGTATCATCCTTTTGACATCCTTGTTTCTAGTCCTCCTGATATAGTATTAAGAACTGGTATCTTACATCCTCACTAACTACTAATGGAAAATACAGCATCTGGCCTCCTTCTCAAGAAGAGAATGCTTTAATAAATACTCCAGAGTTTTCCTCACCGTGATTAACAATCTAACTGTTCTATTGTAGTATGTGAGATAGGTACACAGTTTTAGGCTTTCACTTATTATTGATTTAAATAACTCCTCCCACTTTACTAATTTATTTAGATGCAGGAAGCATTATCTATTAATTTCGAAGAGGCAAGTAAAACTCGGGTGATTGCACAGACAAATGCAAATTCAATATGGATAATTATCCTAGACAGATTGTTTTTCAGTGAAAGAATTACTGCCTCCACAGCAAAACAGCGGAGCAGACGGTGCCCCTTTACCTGCTCAAATGCAAATTACTTAAAATTGTCAGATCTCGTAGCTGGATTCACTCACACAAAGAGCTGGCTTGAGGGATGAGAAATAATCTTGCAAGACTATCTTGTAACTCTACCACACTCACTTACTCAGGGTGCCTTTTTAAAATTATACTTACATGCCCCTACAGGCATTTCTTGCAGGCATGTAAAACTGCACCTAACTGATAAGCAAAAATGTCATGTATTGCAGCTATTGGCTATTGCAAATGAGTAATTCTGTGAAACCCTTTTTCATGTGGGTAAGGAACAAAATCTTTTTTAAAACCACCTACTTTAAGAAGCAAATTTTCACTGATGTCATTTCTCACTCAAGTAACTAGAAGTTACACCAATACTCCCATCCTCCTTTTGCGGCACAAAGGTCATGGAACAAACTCATTAGGCAAATCATAGCTGAACAAAAAGAATTACAGACCTGGAACTTCACAAATTTCTGATTAACAACCTCAATGGGTATTTATTTTCAGACTCTAAGCCTCATTGTACCAAAGAGTATATCTCACATGACATTTCCCAGTGACATGTAACAATTACATTGTGTTTTCTGAGCTTCTTGAGATAACAACAATGAACTGAAATAAAAAAGCAAATAAAACTGAAAATAACATTTAAAGCTTGTCAAACATTTTATTTAGCTTTTGAAAGGCAGTTATTGTATGCTAACTAGATGTCAAAATGAAAGCTGAAAGCATGCTTTTTAAAGTTTAATTCTTGTAAGTCTTCAATTTGACATGTGATTAAATAAAAATTACACATGAAAGTTGCACTATGGCTGTGCTGTTGCTAAGGTTGAGAAATAGGAAAGCCTCAATTCTCATTGTTTTTTTAATACATTCTTCACTTTCCAGGTTATCATCTTTGATATTATTATATTGAATGCTTGATTTCTGATAGGCAAAGCCATTTTAGTTAAAATAACTTAATAATTAACAATAATACAGAAACATTTTGGTAGTAATTTACATCACTTCTGACCGCTGATCCAACAACATGGATCTTTATTAGCAGAAATGGTAAGCAGGTGTTATTACAGTTGTGAATATTTCTTTTACAAGTAACACAATTACCTAGTATTTTATTTGTGTTGATACTGAAATAGAGTAAATTTATACTTTCATAAATGTACATAGCACTCTATCTCTAACTTAATTCTGTTAATTTATACATTTCAGTTGTGGCCCAGATAAACAGATTTTATCCTTCTTCATGAGTAACAGTATAGATTTATGGAATAAAAAATGTTGTTCCAGTGAATTACTGACCTCCACCCCCTACTTTTGCATCACAGCAGTCAAGGCTAAGCCATTAAGTTCAAGTGTGATGAGGTTATTAGAGCTACAGAGACCTAGAAGAAATCTCAAGAACCTTATTCAATTTCCATTTGCAATTTTTTTTCTATTCAGTTTTTCATTTAAAGGTCAAATCTTTCTGAAGCAATACACATGCGTATAACTTCACAAGCCATCACAAGTGTTCACTCAAAGAGGCTTGAAAATGTGTCTCCACCATTTCTAACTAACAAACGAAGCTATTCTTATTAGTGTTTCCCAGAAAAAGGGACTTTTATCTAATTTTGCTTCTGTGGGTTGAAAGCATACTGAATTCAGGAGAAAAACAGAAACACATACTTTTAGTACGACATGTTCAAGAAGTATTCTTAAATAGTTAGACACAAATAGTTCTGCATCACTTTAGTTGCATTTCACGCTATAAAATAAATTTTGGCTTCACAGAACTTTTTCCTGCAGGTGTGGATAGGATATTTGAAAGGGATGTTTATTAAGCAGTTCCTGTGTAATACAGGCATGGAACAACTTTACGTTTCATATTCAGATATGTAGTTGTCAAATGTTGCCAAGAGCAAGTTGCAGTGTAAGCTTAGAAGCTGAAGAGGCTGAGGTGCCTCTTCAATAGAGAGAACGGAAGACAGACAGACAGATCTTCTCAACTTCTTCTAAAAATAACTCACATATTTTTTGATCCAAAGGTTTCTAGACTACATTTCCACCAATTTTTACATCATTTACAGCAGCCCTCCAAAGTCAAGGGGACTACGCATTGCTCGGGGCCCCCAGCGAGAAGCCAGCTCTTACTATGCCCTGATAAAGAACCAGGTTTTCTGCAATATCTCCCAAAAAGGATGCAACACAAAAGTTAAAAAAATCATTTAAAGTGAAGGACCTTTTAAATGAGTAGAAAAGCAGCTCTTTGGCATGTCACTATCTCACTACATTTGTTATGACAGCACACCTTTGTTAAAACAGCATTTATTTTGTTACAGTGGCAAATCTATGATGTTTGATATCAGATGTTTTATTACCTAGAATGAGAACTGATGATAGTAAAAATGGAAGGATGGAACTAATTTATTTTATGCAGCTGTCAAAAAAAGCATCTTGCTCTTTCTGAAGAAGAGAAAGAATAGCCAAAAGATTGCTCTTTTACTCAAACTGGGCTTTCAGGAAACTCACCTTGCTTACAATGCAGTGAAAGAATTCTTTTTTCTGCTCTCTGTATCAGTATTTGCTTGCAACATTTATCTTTTTGGCCTTTAGCAAATATCCTTTAACCACCCAGGTTACCCATTCTTAATTTTAATTGTACAGTGTGTTTGCAATCTGAGGTCACCTATCTAAAGTACATTCTCATGGCAACCATAATTAGTCCACCTGTAGGTGAAATGATTAAGGAAGAGGTAAAAGTATACAAGGAAACCTGCTGGACTGTGTACAATAAAGCTGTAGGCCAAAATTTACAAGGAGTGATGCAGCTTATGCTTCATTTGCTTTGTAGAAAGCAAAATTCCAACATTTCGCTATGCAGACTTTTATCAGCATTATACTCTTTAGTGGACACCAGTGGTCCAGGACAACCTTCCCTGGATCAAGAAAATTTTCACCAGAAAATGTACCACTGAGAAGAGCCAAAGAAAGTTTCCAGGGCCAAAACATGTACCCTTAAATTGCTTTTCCAATTGTCAGATGAAGTTTTGCTCTAAATATAAGAAATTATTCCATATACTGAAATAAAGGATTTTTTGACTGGGACGTCTTGCTTTCTTTCAGTCTTATGTTACTGAAAATAGAAGGATTCTATGTGATAAATGCCACTTTGAACACGGTTGCAATACTTTGGTGTTATTTCACATATATGAAATATCCATTTTTCTCTCCAAGTTGTTTTAAGAAAAAGCATTATGTTTTATTTTATTACAGTCAAAATATCTCCCATCTGCATCACTATTTTCAAGCTTAACTTAGAAGAGTGACAATGAATAACTTTTTACCTGTTATTTATAGTAGAATACATGAAATATTCAGAATTACTAAAGTGAGCTGAGCTACACACTACTAACACATTCTTAAATGGATGTCTGAAATACCTGTCTGTAAATGGGAAAAATTCTACAAACTGCAATGCTGTGTTGTGTCATTGATCCTTTGCTCCTACAGAGAGATGTCTCTGGAAAAGTCCTTTCAGATAATCTGAACACATAACCGGCTTTCAGCATTCACCACTTGTATAATTTCAGTAAAGCAAAATATAAAGCCATTAGCTTTCCCTTGTTGCTCAAACCTTTCTAGCTTATTTTCATATTCACTGTGGCCACCCTTTAGGACTATTAAGATTACTTACTCATCTTTCTTCACGGAGCAAAATATACACTACTGAGTGCTGAAGGACCGTGGCATACGGCAGCCGGCACACAGGAACACCGCAGTGCTGGGCAGGAGAACGGGGGGGGATCCAGCCGCAGCCCTCGCAGCACCGCCGAGCCCCCAGGGTGGGTGGCCAGCCCACGGCCCATGGCCCTGTCACCTCTGCTCCGAGACCACCACCAGAGCATGGCTGGAAGCCCAGGCCCAGCCTGGTGAGGCCCAGGTGCCTGCTGAGGAACCCGGCTTCATAAAGCACAGGCCCGTGACCTTGAGCTGTTTTCCTGGGGTGTGGGAGGAAGCAGGCCAACTCAAGCCACCTCTGTAAGCAGAAGGTGAAACAAGTGAAGTTGCTTACTTGGTAACTCAAGGAGTCAAGAGAAAGCTATTAGTGCAAAAGTACATAAAGTACCAAGGGAAAATGGGAGAAAAGTCAGCAAAAGTGAGAACGGGGCACCTGCAGGGAGCCACAGAGGCCAGCTCCTCCTCATGGGGCTGCCGGCCACACCGCCTGCCAGGCCTCCGCCAGCAGCTCTGCGCGTACCCGTGCTCTGCTCAAGCAGCTTAGTCCCAGCCACTTACTGTATAAACCCCAAAACAATATTATTGTGTATCCATAAACAGCATAAGCCTGAGTCTGAGTCCCTGTGTCTCTGGAAAGATGCCCAAGGATGAGTGCCCCAAAGAGCTGAGAAATGCAAGGGGCTGAGAGGGAAGGCCAAAGGCACATGCAGCTCCCTGGCTGCCTTCGGTGCCCACCGCTAGTTCCTCACCCGCCATGCAGAAGATTAACACTACCACCACCTTTACTTCAGGATTATACAAATTTCATGTAAAGCTCAGTTAAATCACAGGTAAATCTTATTCTCCACACAAGCCACACTGAACTTGCAATACTATAAATCTGCAATACTTTCACAACCCTGACACCAAGGAGTAGATCAGGAAAGGCAACTTCTTTCTCTAGTTGATCCAGAAAAGCATGAGAGTGCTGAAATCCCTTGTAACATGCAGTCATGCAAAAACAAATGCAAGACTTCAGGTCTACAGTGTATTCTTACTGTAGTCTTTACTCGGGAGAAGGCAAATTGCTGTAGGTACCTGAAAACCAGGGAGGACGTCTGAAGTAAACCAGCAGGAAAAATGTGTGTGGAAAGGTAATAACATTAATGTCAGCAAAGCTGGCATAAATCTTGTGGGCAACAGGCATACACTATGGGCCCAGCTATCATCCACACACAGCTACACGTACGCGCACACAGACTCACATTCCTGTATGAATTACACTATTGAATACCCATGGCAACTGCCCTGGTTGCTCACCCTGAAATCGTTGTAATGCATAAATTTTCCCAACTAAAGAATTCAATTTAATTCTACTCTTTAAGATATTTCTTAGTGTTTTCTTATTTTCATTGGCATACAGCATCTGTGCTTTGCACAAAACAAAATGCTCTTCACACATTTTCCAGGCAAAATGTGTAAATACAGACTTGCAGCATTAATTATGTTCTTTCTCCTACTGTTTTTAATTAATTTGACCTTTGGTCCTATTTTTGTCAATTCAGAAGGCATACTGCAATCAGAAGAAAGCTACGGTGTAAATATTCTATTCTGCAAGTCACCAACTAAATGAGTAAGCAATGGAGCAAAATCTATAGCATGCAATTAGTATTATCCTTTTTTTCTTTAACTTCACAGAACTCATTAATAACTTTTAGTAGGTAAAATTGAAGCTAGGAACCCTCCTACACCTTAGGCGTATTATATTCTACCTTTGCACAAAAGAAATTCTTTTGATGTACTGGAAATCTTATTAATGGATTCACCAGAAAAGAAGCATGTAAGCTGGCAGAAGCAATTGCAAGAGGTAAAATGAATGTAAATGACAGATGAAAGAAAATTTCCATGCCGTTCAGATCAATATAAACAAAAGTGCTGCAGCAACCACAGCACAGAGATGAAGGGAATTCATCAAACTTGTATTTCAGATTATTTGTCCTGTTCCAAATGCACCCTCTGTGTTCCCGAGCTATGTTCTTCCTTTACCCAATTAATACTACATTAAGATGCACTCCTGCAGGGGCTTTTTCCTTATGTTGCTGAATTGAAGTTTTTTTCAGTGCACTCAGATATGGGAGGGGGGAGTGTAGAGAATAGCTTCTTGCTATTAAATACTGCCATTTGGAAAGCCTGTAATTGCAGCACTTAATAATTTTCTAAATACTCTAAGCCAGAATTAATTATCCCTGCTATTATTGCAGAACTATGGATCATATATTGGGTATGATGAAGAGAATGTGTGATAGAACACTTTATTGTATTCAGTGCATGCAGTGGGTGTGCAAGGCACTTAAACTATTAGAAGCAACAGGCTTCTCTACTTCAATTATATCACAGTATGATCATCAGGTATCTACAGA
Organism: Falco naumanni; assembly: GCF_017639655.2. Lineage (NCBI taxonomy): Eukaryota > Metazoa > Chordata > Aves > Falconiformes > Falconidae > Falco > Falco naumanni. The sequence goes on from NC_054067.1 coordinate 18,588,955, forward strand.
ACCAGCTTTGCTCATTTCATGCTTTTTGTTGATGCCTAATTAAACACTTTTAGTACCTTTCTTTATACCAGGGACTAATCATCAATTTTAAAAGAATCCTACTTTATTTAAAATCGTATTGGTTCTTGGTGAAGAATCAGAGGAAGGTAAATGTTTATTGTTAAACAGCTTCCATTTCAACAGACTTTGAAATGTATTTTCATTAGTAGACAGAGAGCAAGGCACATCACGAACTTCAGCAACCGCCTTTAATGCAGTGAATTCTGCAGTCATCTAGCATTTTTCTATGGTGTCGAGGAATCAAAAATATCTGTAGCTACTGTTATAACTAATTGTTTAAAAATCCCTTTATGCAGAAGCTGGGTGAATGTAGGAGGGGTGGTGGAAATGGGAGGAATGGCTGCAGAACTGGTTGTAGTAAATTCTGCAGTAGAATTACTAACTGAAATGTATAAGACATTCAAACATTTTGAGATACGTAACAAAGAAAACATAAACATGGTATTTACAAGGGGGAAATCAAAGCCACAAAGAGATGAAGTTTCACTTCCAGAACACTGGATTCAGACCTTTGCGCAGAACACAAACTAAAGTGACTTTGATTTCATTCTAGTGTGTCAAAAACAACAACAAAAAAATCTTACAAAAACTATCAACCCCTCTACAAAAGAACCCCGATGCCTGTCTGAGATTCAGTGGGATAATGTTAAACTGTTGAAGCAGGCTCATTTTTTGAAAAAAGGCTGGCAGCATTGCTTTGGTTTCGAAGTAGACTGAGAAACCAGAAGTGAAGCAGCAGCCTGAAGCACACCAGCTGACTCTTCCCAGCAGTTCTAAAGACTTGGGCTGTGTTACCCAAGTTCTGTAGCTGAAGCAGAGACAGGGATTTATTTACTAGAGAAATGTACTGTCACATCTCAAATGAACACAATCAAAATCAGCACATATTTCAGTCGATGCTTGTGTAGCAAGGTGGCAAGATACTAAATGCTATCACGAGCAGTGAAACAAAAGAGATCCAGAGCAACACTTTGTCCCTTTCACCTACATCTCTAGAATTGCCTTTGAGACTCAGAACCATGATATGTTCATTTATTTCATAACAGAAGTAATGACTAATGCCGAAAGTCTCTGATGAAAGAGATCAAGCAGTTGTGGATGTAATTTCCCTAGCTGGGAGGAAACAATTTCCCCTTGTGTTACATGCCCTTGTGCTGGCTCACTGTAACCCCAGCCAACAAATTCACTTTCTGGAATTGTTTACATCCTTGCTTCAAAAGATATACCCCATTTCCCCCCCCCACACTGTTAAAGACTAAATCCACTCTTGGTACAGACTACAGTCTAATTCCCAGCTGACTCCCCAGAGACTCACATAAGAAAGAAAAGACAAACAACAACTACAAGAAGATGACTCTCCAGCTCCAATCAATAATTTGCCTGTCACTCCACAAGCACATTGCCCTATCGGCATAACTCTGTGAAGTTCCTTATCAGTGATGTACTCTTACACTTGCTAGGTAGACATTAAGCATTTTTGCATCCCATGGGTTTTGCATTTCAGTAAATCTCCTTCTGCCAGCAATACAAATGTACAATAACTGCCACAGACTGACAATAGACGTTAGGAATTTGAAAAACAGTCTATAGTGTAATAGTACTTTGTGCATATATATCATTCTCTACTCCAATGGGCTTTAGAAATATTAATTCCGTTTCAGAAAAACAGAGTAGAAAAGACAGTTATTAAACAGTTTACAAATCAACAAACCAAAACACAACTGGTTATGCCCTCTTGATTCTCGTGACTGAAGGCTAGACTAAGTCAATGGCAGAATCAAAAAATGAAATCAGGAGTCCTGGACAGAAAGGACACTGTTAGGCAAGTTGTAATTACACTGAATGATCTCCATCTATCATGCCTCCCCAGAGAAAAAGCTTTTCTCTCTCAAAATATACCAAAAAAAGGTATTTACATTCCACCAAACTGTCACAGACTGCCAAACTAGGGAATTATGTACGTGCATTTTGTAAGACTAATGCACAGAAATACAAGCACACACAGTATCACTTAAAACCATATCAAAGCCAGACAATATGCCACAAACCCAAAAGACAGTGACTCAATAAAAACTGTTTTCTGACTAGTTTGGCCAATACTAGTGGGTATTCACTGAAGTGAGTGCTAATGCAGTCTGTTTCAATGGAGCCATATGGATTAAAAAATGCCATTAGCAACATCATCTAACACTAAACCTCTGCAAGCAAGTGAAAGAACATATAATAATGATCTTATCTGCTCTAACAGGACTGAAAAACTGTTGACTGCAGAAGATGCATTCTGCCACATATTCCATCTGTGAGTAACAGACAAGTTCATTAATGGAAATCTTCAAATTAGAGCTGAGAAGCGCATGGCTAAGAAAGGACTGCCTTGACAAGCAAAGTTCCTGCTTAAAAACTCTACAGGTTCGTGAGGCTTAAGACTGAGTCATTACAATTGTCTGCTACCACTTTTAAACATGTCTTTTTCTTGTTCTAAAGTTGCATTGACAGCAGTGTTCCTGACAGTGTTTGCCACCCATTCCACGAGAATAGTCTGAGTTTTGGGAGAAGCTCTGAGCACGGAGCCTGAAATCTGTCACAGCCGACAACTCACCAGCTCTGCAATACAATGCAGAACTTAGATTAGAAGCATGGGTGTTCCCTTTTAGCATTTACGTCAATCTTACGTTTTGCTCAGCCTTTTAAAATGTTTCAATGTAGTAGCATCGCCCCCCTGACAGATGCATTACCTACATACGACAGACTTGATCCAAAAGCATCTCAAGTACTTCTTCCCCAGCCCTACCTCCCTCCAAATAACTTGGGTGAAATCAATGACAAAAGCCCCAGTAAAATCCAGACTCGTCATCTAAGACATGGTAACGGGGATCAGTTTGAAGACACACAAATCAGTGCTAAATCTTGAGCCCCAATAAGCTGTCACCAGCAAAACCAGACATCTCCAGAGAAAAAATGGACACTACTTGAAATTATGCTTCCCTTCGCAAAGGAAACATTAGTAGAGTTGTATTCAGTGATTTTCCTATATTAATCTTGCAATTCAACATTGATACAACTTGTATCAAAATATCAGAAGAAATTACATTCTACAGAAAATGACCGTAATATTTTTTCAGAAGACTGTTGGGGAGCTTCTTCAGGAATGCTAGCACAGAAGTTTCATGAAGCTTCATCATATTAAATGAATGCTGAAATGTTTTATGTTACTCATTTTAGAAACTCAAACAGAACACCGGAGTTCTGGCCAGCTCCAGCTCCACTCCAAATTCTTTTTCATTCAATTTTTCCAGTTCCAAAGCCAGGCAGGCAGGGAGCTGTTTTCAGCAGCAGGCCGCAGGAGAAGCAAGTGGCATATATCAATAGGACATCTAGGTAAAAGCCTAATGAGGGATGAAACAGAAAGGCCCCCATTTCTATTACCAGCCTAGAGGTAATCAAACAAAAACACAGGCAAATCGATGCAAATCCAAACCAGCCAAAAGGCATTAAATCACATACTAACACATCTGTCTGTAAAGGTTTGATTTTGTCCAAGCTTGCATCTCTCACAAGCACACTGCTACAGCTCCAGCCACAAATACTCTCAAATAAGCAACTGAAGTATTTAAAAAAAAACCCAACACACTGAAAGTGGTAACAGCAAATTTATCTTAACAGTCTGTATGTTTATCTTGAATTACTGCATAGGTACCTAAACATTCTGCTTCATTTTAAACACTAACCTGTGTAAAACCTTCTACTAAAACCTTGCATTTCATCTTCAATTAGCGACAGCTCAGCCAAGAGTCCTTATTGCCTCCCGGATAAGAGTACGGCAGCGAAGAACTAATTCACCCCCCAGCGCATGTACGAAGCCGCTGTGGAATCACGCTGCTGGGTATGATTTACTCAATAGGCTCTTGGAAACCGCATTAGCTCTCACACCAGCATTTTTTCATTTCTGCCGTGTTCTTTTTCATCTCGCCACAAGCAGCACATGGATTAACCAGTTCTTCAGCCATTTTAAAGGTTTCAAAACCCCAAAATAATCTCCCCAAGAGACCAAACTGAAAACAAACAAACAAAAAAACCCCAAATGACTCTTCTTTAATGTGTTTACAGTTTGCTTGTTCTGGGGTCACTTATGGAAATATTTAATGATATTGTGGTTAAGTTCAATGCAGGAACCAGACTGGATCCAGGTAATTTTCAAACAGCTGAAGACATCATGACTTCAGGTTTTTATTGTTTTGTTGATCCAAAATAATTACACTATTGTATACTGTTTGACTTCTGAACTATTTTGAGGAGACTCTTGATAACTCCTGTGAGAACAACAAAATAATTTGGTTTTCTGATAGTTTCAATGACTGAAAAATATTGAAAACCAAAGTGATTTTAGAAACATTTTCAATCACATTTGGTAGAGATCTTATTTCTTTTTCTCTTTTAAAAGGATCTCTTACCAGGTGAAATGTCATTTGCCAGAGTTATTTTGCTTTAAATTGCAAAATGCCTGGTTTATTAAAAATAAAATAAAATAAAAATAAAAAGGTCAAATTTTGCTGTTATGACATCTGATCATTTCCTCCAGACTGTTCTTCTCCCACGGTCAGAATGCCACACCACAGAGAGAGTGACAACATGTGTTTGCCTCCCTGCTTTGGCTTTCGTCAAACAAAGGGATGTTATTGAATTAGAGGACTCCAACTAAAATACTTATGATACTTGCTTGACAAGAAAGCTTAAGGTAGATTGTCTCTCTGTGAGTACATTTTGCAACTAGGAAATCCAGCACAGGCTCTACAGCATGCTGCCTTACCTTCCACTGGTGCTGTAGGTGTGCATGTTCACAGAAAAAGCTGAAAATTGATCAATTTACAGAGGTGAGAGAAGACCAGACAATTAACTTCAGAAATGGAAAGTTAAAACAGTCAATGTCTCCTCAGTGTGCGTTAACACCTGACAAAGGTTCCCACTGAGGCAGCCCTACCAAAGGCAGATGGTTCAATTATTGCAACATATACTTTAAATGCAATGATTGGCGTTATCGCAGCTAGCTTAGAACTTGAGTAAAACTATTAATGGCCGTTTTCCATCCATGAAAATGAAGCATTGCACAACTGGCATTTTTGGAGTGGTTGATTTTTTATTTTGTTTATGGGTTTGACTGTTTTTTAATTGAAGTTCACCAGAATGGAAATCCAGGCAAAATACATTTTTCCAACCCTAGGAAGATACTAAACAACTGATCTGAAGCCACTGAACAGCAACGCTGAACTTCTGCATGAAACTGAAGCAAAACTCAGGAACAGAAAAATTCTGAAAATCTGAAATTCAAAACATACTTTACTTTGGCTTTATATCATTCCATTTCAATGAGTTAAAAAAAAAACAAAACAAACCAAACAAAACCAAAAAAACCCCCAACAAACCAAAAACCAAACCAACAAAACCCCCAAAGCACTTTTCCCCTACATTTAATCCACATTACATATTTTTACAGTATTATTATTCCATCACAATAAATGCAAAGCTTGTTACTCTTCAGGTCAATACTCATGCTCATCCCTCTGAAGTGGGGTTCCAGCTGTTGACAGCTAAACACAGACCCACTGCTTTTAGCCACTACCTTGCCAGCACTATTTTAGTCATATATAAACCCAGTAAATCCCTGCAGACAGATCACACAAAATCTTTCAGCACTGGAACTGTGGCTATAATCTGGCACATATAGCGCTATTTGCCATACGAGCACTCTCCCTCACCCTTGGGTACTTTGCAAGGAGGCTTGATTCTTCTGTGGACAATAAAAATGCTATGATGCAGCAGCTGTGTTACTACAAAACAGAAGCCATGAGGCTTCAGCAGTGTGTCGGAAGGGCACTAAGCCCCTCGTGGGTCACACAGGAGACCCCAGGTTCCTTTGTTTACAAGACCTGGGTTACACCTGGACATATAAGTTGCTCTGTCAAAACCAAGCATATTCCCCTGTCTGTCCCAGGAGGAGAAAGGGTGTGAAAGAAGGTGACTGCATGCCAAGAATGACTGTAGCAGGAACAAAAAATATGTCATTCCTAAACAATGTGTATATCTTTCTCTCTTACCAAGTAATTATTTATTTCTGACCATTTATGTCAGTCCATGTCTATGAATAAAATATAATTTAGACATTCTGTTTCTCTACTGTGTTTATACTTTTGACATGCCTATGTATTTTCTTTACCAAAACCACAAAGCTTAGAGCAGACTACATACACCTGTGTGGATGGAATTACAGTAGGCTTTACAACATGTATTTAAAATGTAATACCGAATTGTGGAATAGTATTACACAAAATCTGACTTTTAAAAATATTTTATAAAAAAATATCTTTTCTTCAAAGAAGAAAGGAAAGTTCTTAAAGACTGAAAGAATGAGCTACCTCTTCATACAGAGTAGACAAAAAATTATGACTCCAATGTTGCTCTAAGTAGTTAGCTGCTTCTCCTTTTCATTCCTCAGTTACACAAGAGTTGCTCACACTCTGATCCACTCCTAAGATCAATGTAACGACCAGTATATTGGTCAGCCATACATCTTAATAAACGAATCTTCATTCAGCTGTCTCCTAAATCCTTCAAGAGCTGGTCTGGCACTTGTAAGTGCTAATGAAAGGTCAGCAGTAATTCTGCAAATAATAATTTATGACTGAACTACAACCTCTCTTTTGCATTCATTATTCATTATGTACTGTGAGTCAAATCAGACCATTGTGAACAAAAGACAACTCATTTCAGACAGTGCTAAAATTCCATAATGTACCTTAGTACAGCGTCAGACATTAGACTCCAAAGTTTAGTGGAAGTCTTCACATACCAACCTTTGGCAAAGCACAGGAGCTATGAACAGGGGAAAAAGCCAGCTGGTGTGCCATCTCTACTTGCACAGCAAGAGCATAGAAATAGCACCTGGTGACTCTCGAGAGCTACAGCTAACTCAATAAGACAGATAGAGGAATATTTTAGGGGCAGGCTGACAGTTTAACTTAAAAAAAAAAAAAAAAAAAAAAAGGCTTATTATTCATTTGGGTCCGTTACAGCAATCACAGGCATTATTGTCAATGTACAGACATGGAAATGCAATAACAGCCTGCCAAGCATATCCAGTTCACATGTATATTCTCATTATTCCTTCAAATCTTACTTTTTCAGAGTCACTGACCCAGTCTAATTATCATACAAATGTCTTGAGAGCTTGGACAAACATGAAAGCTTACAACATATGAAAAAAGGAGAATATTCAGAAGTAGAGCAAGAATTATTTTCTTCTCCCTTCTCTTAGTCTTTGGGTTTTTTTTTTCCCCAGTATAAACAAACAAGTAAAGTTACCAAAACCCACAATAACATTCCCAAACATCAAAATCAATAGACAGAAGCCTTAGATAGCACACAGGCTATGAAATGGGTTACTGTGGTTACTTAAATTGTGCTCAAATCTGTATGAAATCAGCATTCTATTTATTTCTTAAGACTTGAGGGACAAGTCCACCTCATGCCTTCTGGAATATTTAGCCTTTTGACATAGAGGGAGACTCTTTCAAGCTTCTGAAAAGATGAATTACAGTATATAGGCATACAGTGATCAAATTAGATGTTTTGGAAGTGAAGTACATACAAGAGATTGCCCATAGATTGAGTGAGATTCATCAGGAAAGCATTTCTATATGCTGTTTGATTAGCAATCAAGGAAGAAGAGGAAAAAATGGGTGCTGAAAATCACAGAGGGAGTGAGAACTGTTAAAACTTAACAGTTGGAATTACTTAGAATGCTTATTGAAATTACTTGGAGTCCAGACTTTTCCCTTTGTGTGCTCAGTGCTCAACATCTGCACCCAGACACCCTGTTGCCTCTGTCCAAGACTCAACGTTTAAGAACACAGAGAAGGTAGAGAGACATACATTTCATCCCCACTATTCATTACTAAGAGGGATAACTGTAATTTTCCAGCATTCAAATATCTCACTGTTTGGTACCTTTCAGCCACAAGTAAAGCAAATGAGGACAAAGGGCAGGAACAAAACAAGTGTAGCAGATGCAGGTACCAGCCTGGGTAGAGGGACTGTTGGTGTAACAAGGTCAAGATTGCAAAACACTAGGTGTGACAAAGGCAGCTAAAGGTTTCAGCTTACTGTGGTGAAAGCGAGAAGAGGAACGCTTAGCCTGTGATATGCTAGTTGAGAATAAAGCTGTAACTAACTCAAAGACTTCTTCTTTGTTCTGTAGCCTAGCAGCCCCATAAATGTGGTGTTACCATTGCTCAGAACAGGCCAGAGGGTTTGTACTAGGCTGCAGCACAGACCCCAAGGGTTCTCAGGCTTTGCTCGGACTTGCCTTGGCCGGGCTCAGGTGTGCTTTGCTTGCAACAGCAGTTCTTAGAAAGGTGCAATTGTTTCTGTGCTTCTGGTGTGGGGAAGTAGCTATTGTTTTATATATAGACATATAAATATATGAAACAAATAAATAGCAATACATGCAGCTATTCTAGGTAAAACAAATTGTCTAAGACTGTAGATAAAATGCAGCAGAGAGGAGTATAGGCATGGGATGACACTGTGGGCCTCAAAAGTACAGGCACAGGATGATGCTGGAGGCCCAAGAGCTTTAAAAAAAACCCCTCATTAGTGGCTGGGCAGAACTAGTTTTAGGTTTATCCAAAAGAACAAAGAACAAATATCCAACCCATGTAAAAGACACCTGGATATCATGTATTTGGATGTAAGCAGTCCTATGAAGAAAGAGCAAGGTGTAGGACATTTAGCAAGCACCCCAAAATGACCCTGACTGGGCTGAAGGGTGAGGAAGAAGAAGCCACCAAAATCAGCATCCCATTTCTGGCAAAGGACTCGTATAACCGTGATTGAGGCATTCTCACCTCCCTCCAGAATGAAGCTATGAAGTGAGAGAGTGGAAAAGTAACATAACACCTGAGAAACGGGCAGATAATAGAAAGTCTGCATATTTTACATTTAGCTGTATATAAAGTGTAAGCATCATTGTAACTGGACTAACAATAATTCCTTAGTCTAACTGAAGTCTTAGCGGTCTAAGAAAAATTCTCCGTTTTGCACAGCAGCTCTGTTTTCTTTTGCCTGCAATAGGATTTTGACTGCAAATTGATGGTGAATTCAAGCAACCTCCTCTGTAATTTGGATGCAACAAACCAGTCACAGTGGCAGTGTACAAGACTATGTTTGTGGAAGCAGTTGGGAGAGATACTTACTCACTTGAGTGACTCTGAAAACTGTCACTATAAACCTCTGACCATATCCTACATCAATTCCGTTTTCAGAAAATGGAACAGAGAATTGAATTGAGAAACTGGAAAAGAACAATATCGATCTAATTCCTTACAAAGTTAATCAGTGTTGTTCCTTCTTCCTGAAAGCCTGGCTTCAGCATGCTTCCCAGATTAACTAAAATATTACGTAATTTGAGACAATAAAATGTAATTATAAAGACCTGTTTAGCTTCAGAAAGAAAAAGAAGCATGCAATAACAAGAAATCTTTAGCACCCTACTACAATGAATACTTTATAAGCATGTATAAACACTATTAAAAAATGCAAAAAGCAGAAGTCATTGTGCTGATGCTTGTATAAATGTAATTATATTTAATTAGTACATCAGGACTTTTGACCCTGGTTAATTCTTCATCTCTCATTTGCAAAGATGTGCTTTTAATATCTCTCTCAGAAATGAAATGGCTTCCTCAGAGCCAATTCTGCAGCAAAATTTTTGTGGTTTACTGTTCAGAACCGCCCCCTGCTCTCCATGTTTTGACAAGCAACAGCGCAAGTAAGGGAAGATGAAAACCAGCATGTAGTCACTACGAAGATAAGGTCTGAATTCTTATATCTCAGTAAACTGGAAAATTTTACTTTTCAAACTCTTTATGAATACCAATTTTGATAGCTGATAGTCAGAACTTGTATTGAACAGTTCACTGAGGTTCTAATCATCCCTCCATTTGTTACAGGATGCTCCAAAACAAATGTCTGGAAATCTACCACCTGGTCAAAAAATATAATTAGCTGTGATAAAAAGCGAGTTAAGCCCTTAACCAATATCCTTTCAAGCTGCCCTGACAGACTACAGCAGAAGAGGTGGTATAACCAATGAGATGAAACTCCAGCACCAAAGGAGTCCCATCACCAAAGCCTTGTGCAGCAATCAAGGGGGGATATTTCAACCTTTTGAGCTTTAGGTAAGACCACATCAGGGCAATCTTGAGTTTATTTCTTTTGTTTCTACAGTAAGTGAATAGGCATCGGTGTCTAGGGTTTTCATTACTTCTCCTTCTATACTGCTTAACCCCAATACCAAAAAAAGTTAAGAATCTACTTGAAAACTTAATTTGCTTTGTGAACAACAGTAGTGTTTGTAGAGAAACAGCAGGAAGGTGGAGAGATAACGACAGGGGTATAGGATACAGAAAGAAGAAAAATCTGCTTCTTTCTCAGTCAATACCGTAACGGAATGTATGCCGCTGCAGCTCAGCATGCTTGCATCGGGTCACATCTTCCTTGTGCCTACTGAAAAACAGTTTGGGAAATGATCCATATTTGTGGATGACACAGCTCTGAACTTGCAGCATGTGTTGATACATAATACAGGACAGTTATCTTTCCAAACCCCAAACTTTCTTACAATGTCCACTTAGAAATAGCATGGGAAGATTATTATTGAGCAAAAATATAAAGAAAATACATGTTACTGGACCTGTCAAAAACTATAATGAAAGGGTTGATGGAAAGCTGGAAACCAGAAATATAATTTAGATATCCATTCTTGACCTATTGTTTCTTTTAATAGCAACACAAACAATGGAGCATCATCAGACATGACTTTTCTGGCATTGTAGCCACCTTATCAGGATTCACCAGGACATCTGTCTGCATATGTGTCCATTCTTTCTTTACTTTTAACAAATGACCTTTGTAAGAGGAGGTGAATAGATATTGAATCCATGTATTTTTTTCTCTGGAAATACAAAGACCGAAATAAAACTAAAAGAGATAACATCCTATCATGCCAGGACTAGCACCCTAATACTAATCATATGCTTGGGGGAAAATTCAGGAATAATGTGAATGAAATATCTGCATATGAACACAAGGCTAAGTGTAACATCAAGTCAGGATCAACCTGATGAGGGAACCACCATGCCATCACTTCCTTAATTCCCTTCCTCAGTGGTAAACCTGAACGCAAGCATTTTGAGCACGGACTTATTTCTCTGTGCAAACAGATGCAAACTTAATTCTAGTATGGGGTCTTCACCTCTTTGAAGCTGTATTTGGCCTGGGGGGTAAGAAACTTGGAGCATTTAACTTGGGGGGGCAATCAGACAGCGCTAGGAATGAGAAAAACTGAACATTTGAGCAATTCACAAGCTGACATCTGTCTGCGGGAAATGCTTAGCAGATAATTCAGAATAGGAAATTCTTAATGATGAAAGCTTGCAGATGAGCAGAAAACGAGCTGAAATTTGTCAAGCTGATTTGTTCATTAAGCCTAGTCCTGCTAGGTGTTCTTTGGAACGTTCTTTTCCTCAATGTATGCCAAAGCACAACCGCCTGCCTTTGCAGGTGCTCAGTACGGTTTGCTTTTCTTTTCAACTGCTTGTTTTCTGACTAATTTCACATTATTTATTTGTGTGAGGGTGTTGGCAAAGTAATAAACTGCCTTTTGGGAAATGGTCTGACACACATTTAAAGATGCCAACGTGTTCCAGCAGGTTCTGTCCTGCAGCAATGTCCACTTGCACGTTTCCTCTCTCATCTCCACCCGTGTGCATTGGCTTCAGTGGTTACAAAGAAAGCAGACAGAAAATCAGTCCACATAGCCCTAGCAAAACCCACTGATCTCAAAGGGGAGAGATTTTTGGGAAGAGAAAGCATTACAAGGTTACTTAGGCAAAAACTGAAGCACACGTGCTCTGTTTTGGTAGGACCTGATCTAAAGGTTTGATGACCTTAGCTGGCTCTGATCGTAGGGATAGAAAAAGAACACACAGTCCTAGGGACTGCTTGTTACAAGTCAGGGAATTTCCTTCCTTTCTAATAGAGTATTTTAAATATTTTCCTTAAATGATGGCAGGAAAACCTTGTTAAAATACTCTGGAGTAGGAAAAGTACATTTTGTTGCAGCTACTTGGTATACAATAAAAGAAAGGAACAAAACCAAATTAAAACTTTCAATTCAGCCTCAAAAGAATTGCCAGAATCTATGGAATGCCATCTTGGAAAAGGTTTAGGTAATAGTAAATTTTTATTAAAAATGTAATGCCTGAGATGTAGAAATATACTATTATTTTCTTTATTATATGTTACTGTGGTTTTTTTCTGTGCATTTTTTTTGGGTTTTTTTGTTTGTTTTTCTTTTTAATGCCTACATTTAATAAAAACAATTCCCTTTCAGGATTATTTTCCAAAAACTTTATCAACTTTTAAAAATTAATCCTCAGAATGTTCCATCATGAAGAAAAGTTAGTATTATCTTTATTCAACTTGAATCATAGCAAGAACAGATGACTGAAATGCAAAAGCCTGAACTAAGACAGAAAGCTTCTGGAGACTTCTACAAACCCAGTTTCTTAACATAGCAATAGGCCTATATCAAAAGTTTTCTGAAGAATACTACTATTTGTGGATTCTGAATGCTGATGTGATAATGAAAAGGAATATCTTTCCTCTTCTGATCAATATTGGGGTGGGTGTTCATCTAAGAAAGAAAATTATGTTTTTGTGATTGTTCTCATTAGACAAAGGTCTCAGAATGGTGGTCACGTATGTCTGGTCAAAAGGTGTTTCAGTTCTTCCAGAGCAACTCATTCTCATACATGGCACAGAGCACGATAGCTGCCGTCTCAGTTCTAAAATTCAGGAGCTGATACAAGAAGACTCCTTTTTTATAATTTATTTATTAATAATGAAAATTCATCTACTATATCTTCCACCTAAATACGCCAAATATGGACAGGTCAGATATTCTATAAATTAAGCCATTTTTTTCAAGGACGTAAATGCTCAGCATAGAAATACAAATGGCTTCAACTTAGCAGCAGAAGAGAGAATGCAATCCATGCCAAACGTCATTCAAGAAAATATCCCTGTGCCATGACATAAAAGGTAAATTTTAAAATAAAGGGAGAATTATAGAGCCTTCCCTATAAGAAAGGTGGTCATAACACCGAGAACTCAAAAGACCACCAATTTACTTTTCATTTTTCAGATAAGCAGACTCCAGCTTTACTTATTCTTGTCACTGTAGCTCGTTAGTATCCCTGTTAAACAGGAAATTAATTTGAACTATGACAACAGCACCTATAATGGTAATTTCAGTCAAAGGGAAGTGTTGAATCCTGAGCAGACAATGCTCAGAATGAAGGGCATCAAATATATTCAGTGCATAACCTCACATGAATAGTCAGATAATTTTGCTTGAATGAGAAACGAACACTGGAAAACAATACCAGATCTACACCGTGATTGAATTAAAAAGCACAATCAAAGCACTGGAAGCATTAATTTCTTCATTGATTCAAGTCCCTTATGGTCACAGGCAATCAGATTATACACGGGCATTACAGACAGAGCCACCAAACAACTGTTCCACAAGCCACCACACAGAGAGGCCACTGAATACATCCTGATGTCCAATAAACAAGTACATTGCTGCAATTTAAATAAAATAAAATAATGACCAAAAATGTCAGACTTTGGTGATCTGAAGGAAGATGGAGATTCCAGGCATGAAGCCGAAGAGTGAGCCCTACCTCACGTTACGCAGAAGCGATACCTCCAGCTAACACCGGAGCAAACACAAGCTCACTCTTTGGGAGTGATACTGGTATAACGACAGATGGGTGGAACATGGCTTTTCCAAGTATTGACCACAAGCTTTTGAGAAGTCAAACTGGTATCTGACCAGGAAAAGAGTTCTTTGTACTAAATTCATCACTACTTCTTCATTAATTAATGGTTTATTAGACATTAAATCACATCTACGTTTGGCAACGTGAGAGACCAATCACCAGCACAATGATTGTAACGATAAATTTACAAACATAAAAGCCTGAAGTATATTGTGAAACCAAGGCAGAAGGACAAACAGCAACAACATTGGCTGCATAAAGGGAAACTTTTTCCTAGTAAAATAAAGCAACAAGATAGGGAGACATAAACCACTACCACAAGCAGTAAGATAGATGGGTTGCTATCATGGACACAGAACTTATTTTCTTAGAAGACTGGCTGTTCCGGTCAGTGCTCTGCCCTGATAAATTTTGACTTTGTTAGTGACCTGAATCTCAGGAATTCAGAAAAGACCATGTCCAACGTGATCCATATTATTCCTGTGTCCAGTATCAGATGAAGTGTGTACTAAAGGAGAGTGTTTTAACATTGCTTACAATCTATTGAAAGCATAGAAATCTGAGTTAACAGCAATTATGGAAGAAGTAAATAGTTAATCTCTCTTAAAAAGCATAAGGAAGTTATATATAATAAATTACATACATTCAAGGTCAACCGTGCTTGAATTGTCTGAAATCTGGCATTTTCACAGGCACTATGGAAAACTACTGATGGTTTGTTTTAATACTTTGAATGTCAGCATTTCCTAGACTGTCAGAACGACAGCTGTGGAGAAGGCAATGTATCTGTGTCTGTAGTCCCAAGGGAGTTACAGTGAGAAGGGTAAAGGCACCAGCAGTACATTCCACATGTACTTTAAGTATTCAGCTGACTCATCACAGTATATTCTCTTATTACAGCGGGGAACAACCATCACAAAGTGAACAAAACAGTTGAAATACGCCACATCTTGGGACATGCTTAATAAAACCTGAAGCACTCTCATAGCAGAAGGATGTCTCTAGGCTTACACAAAATGGAGCTGGTGGAAAGGGGACATTTTTAAGCCAATTAATGTAAGAATTTCAGTCTGAGAGCTGAATATTCAGGTTTAAGGTACATACTGAATGGATACTAGTTAAAGAGGTGACTGCTGTGTTTGTGTGTGTATATATCTAACGTATCAGTGGAGCCTGTTTAACGTGAATTTCACATGAACTTTGATGGCTAAGTCTTTTCTTTGAATGACAGAGGAATGGGACAAACAAATTAACCACAGTAGCTTTGAATGCAAATATAAACTGAGATATGATTTGCCTGATAGACACCTGTCTTCCAACACCCCTTGGCAAAAATAAAGAAATGTGACTTTACAGCGTGGCCCAAGGGAAAAATAGTTTAGGGAGGTTTTTTGTTTCTTTTTTTTTTTATTGTGCTTGCTGCTTCTCCGCAAATCTACAAACAACTCTGGTGCATATAGTTTGAAAAAGGTAAGCTATTATAAAAGAGCAAATGACACAAAGAGAAAAATAGTATTTCTTGCCCTAGGCATGAAACAGTGCCCTTGAGTTATGTGTTACAATCAATTTCTAAGCTTACACTACAGATAACATCTTTCAGTGATGTCTCATCAAACAAATTAGATCTGACCAGTGAAATACTGTAAGTTAGCTGAAATTGATGAAAATATTAATGCACTTGCTTTACTTAGCTCCCACTGTATAAAGCATTAACTCCTTTTGAGACCAACAGCTACTTTATTTACTCTAAGCTCTGACGCACGGACAACAGAATTTAACAAAATCTATGTGAATTTACAGTTAAGAAAGAATAGCATTGTGCATTAAGCATAATACTCTATTTAAAATCTGGAGTGCTAGAATGTGGCTTCTGCTTATTAAACAACAGTAGTTCAGGAAAAGAGCACCCAGCACAGACATGAGCCAGCATTTGGCAGAGTGAAAACTTAAACGGGCACCTGCCTTTGGGCATCCTCTAATTCAGTCAGGTATCACAGAACCAAAAATTTATAGGAACCTACAGGAGTCAACTTAAAACATTTGATTTTAACATAGTTTATAGGTGAAAATAAGCTTTGTTTCAGAATTAAACCCTCACTATCAATGTCACTATGCCAGACTTATCTACGTTTAAATAAAAGTGCATTATTCAATATATTGCAAATCAGAACATCAGAGATACAAACAAGCTTAATTCAAGGACTCAAAATGTTTATTTTGCTTCTTTTTCAAAATGAGGTGTTTAATTCTACATTCCCACTTTTATTTTTAGAAAACCAAAACCTGTCCTGGTGAGGCAGATGGGAATAACAAGTGATTGACATCTAGAAAAAGCAGATCAAAACTTACTTAGGAACTTAAATTTTGTGATTTAATTTCTACATCTAATGTGATGTACCTGCTTGGGTATACTCAGGCTTTCATTTACTTGCAAGTCAGAGTTCCCACTGACGAATCACAGCTATATCACTGCAACTCAAACAATTTGGGATGCCTCAACAGTGTAGCAAGATGAGCTTTTATAATAAGCTGCACTCTTCTTTGGACGTGCCTATTGTGTCTCTGCCATGCAAAGACAGAAGAACATTAATATCTACCTGCAGAACAGGATAAACCATATTTATATTAGTAAAGTATTTGAAAGAATAACTTGATAAATAGAGACTTTGCAATAAAATAATTGTTAATTTCACTGAATCCAAACTAAACAAGCCATAGAAGCCCATGCTTCAAACTGATTGAGTAAAAAAAAAAATAAATAAAAAAGGATAACAGTTTTCATAGGCATGAACCACTTTAATACTGATAATGGGATTTCTTAAAAAAAAAAAAAAGGCAAAAAAAAAAAAGCAATTTAAATAGCACCTTGCCTCCAGGTGAAGTTAAAGCAGTTCTATGCATAAAGTAAATTAAGTTCTAGTGCATCAAAGATGCACAGAAAGAGCAGTTTGATTTTTGCTTTGCTTTGCTATTCAGATTATCTCCCAGGGACTATTTCCCCCATGGATCAAAGGGTGACTGTTTGCTAGGAGCACTGACATGGAAAAATATCTCAGGATATATTTACACCATAGAAAGCCTGCATGTAGGCTCTGTGCTCTTCTGAATCTGTGCTATTGACTCAGAGCACAGACAGACTCTGCTCCTGCCCAGAACACAACGTGCGGATGTACCACCTATACCATCAACCATGTAAGACCGTAGAACTTTTCATAAAACCCTGCTAGGATACATGAAAAGGGCAGCAAAACCAGCAGTGCTTCAGTTTCTTTCACGACAAACTGAACGTGACAGTCTAAGATTTATGCTGCCCTGAGAACTGAGCAGAAAATAATGGTGACGGGTTGGATTTGCACCGACGTTGGGTACGTGAGACAACTGCACTGAAGATCTGGGTCAGAAACCCGCAGGTACTGCTCAAAGCAAAGACTCCTGTCACCATAACCGTACAGTCACAATCTCTTTTAATGTCTTGCTGAAAGTAATAAATAGGACCTCACATATACGATCAGGTGGTATAGACCACTGAGCAGTATCACTAATTGTTTCTGTTACAACTGGCGTTGATCACAAGTGTGCCACAATCTCTTCCCTGTAGAAGTCCAGCTGACAGAGGCTTTCATGCCGAACACCGCAATTCCTTCTGATGGAATGTACTGGCAGTGCCCCAGACCCAGCCAAGCACGGAGCAAACAAGCAGCCTGTAATTTGCTGATGTGGTAATGAAGGCAACCAGAAAGATCCTTACAGATTAGCAGGCAATCAGGGAGAGTTTCACTGCACACTAACTGCCTCTCTGCTGGCAAATGTGGAACACACTTAGGAGTGCTAATAAGGAAAAAAAAAACCCTAAACACGGCGGTTCATGGTTCCCTCACTAAAGTAAGCTTTTCAATCAAAATTGAAGAAACACGTTGTATGCAATGCTAAAACACAGGATGACATTTTAAAAGGCCTCAGTCACAACTAGCAAATTGAACACTGCATCTGTTAACAAGCACATAACGGACATTCAGTCACATACCTAAATGCAGATTAATAGCATATACAGCTGCTGAAAAATATGAACACAAAGGGGGAGAGATAGTGAAAAGAGAATCAAGTGATTTGTGATGTCTGTGCTTTATTTATGAGGCTGAATTGGCTATGGGACAGGCTTGTTTTCCTGTCAGTGATCATGCAAAATTTACCACCATTCCTCCATTGTAACATTCTAACTTTCTTCATTTCACCTCCCTGGATATGCATTTTCAGGACCATTCACGCAGAAAATTTTGGTCTTTCTGCATTTGAAGAAAATTATTCAAATGCTCAATGCAGAAGTCATTCCATTGCATAGTACCAAGTAAACAAGGTAGGAGAAAAAACTACATCATGCTTTTAACTTTTAGTTACCAGGTCTGTGATACTGATCTTTATACTATTAATCCCAATGTTAGTCAGGCATTTTGCATTGCTATCCCTAAAAATGAAAAATCAAATCCTAAAGACAACAGATACTGAGAGAAGCCAAACCTGCATTGTTATTCCACCTGACCTCAAGAAACCAAAAAAGTTTATATATCTGGGATCTGTCTGAGCTCAACATAAACAGATTTCAAAGCCCAAAATGATGGAAGAACTCAAACTGATAGAGGCATTTATGACCTGACCTGTACAAATACGTCAAGAACTGGCACTTTGTCTGTAGTTACCCGGTACAAACCACAGGAAAAGGATTCAGAGATCAGCAGAGTTAGTGGAGAATCAGAAAACTGTATTTCAGAAAATTTTTATTTTTTCCAAATCAAACAAAAGTTTCTGTAAATCAAGTTTTTAAAAGCATTTTACATAATCAAAATGAGGATAAAATGAAGGAATATGTCAATTAAGTCAAACATTTGTTCAGTTTTCTAACTGAAAAGAGAAAAGGCAGTTCATTTATCCAACAAATTTTAAACATTTCAACAACCCAAAAGAGGAAACTTCTATCTCTTCTATCTTAAAGTTCTCAAAAGTTTGAAAAAAACCAATTTTTTAAAACATATATTCAACTTTGATATAGTCCTCTGGGAAAACATGATGCACAGGTACCAAATTTATTCCCTGAAATTTCCACATCATAGGACTATCATATACAATATACACACTGTGGGTCCACCATTCCCAAAGCATCAAACCTCCAAACCTCCAAGGCAGAGCCAGGAGATGCTCAGCAACCTGGATACGCTCAAGGCCTGTTGAATTCACTGTGAAAGCACAGATTAGTGCCCAGCACATACAGAGCTGCCACGTTTTGTAGTAAATCCTCTTGCTGAATTTGGGGAAGCATAGCAGATGACTCAAGAATAATGTAAGATTCATGTGAAAAATGATTTTTTTTGATAAATATTGTTAATATCTGGCACAGGGTTAATATATATTCTCATGAACTTGAGACAGAAAGCTTGGCAATAAAACTTTCCATGCTGAAGTCGGAAAAATGCAGAAGTATCTTCTCTTTTCCTGCCACTAAAACTCAGAGGAAAACAGGAGAAAGCAGATCTGCAAGCTAAAGGTTAAAGCCAATCTTGAAGAAGTCAAGATAATTTTATGTTCTGAATTGCAGAAGTATCTGATTAGGCATTATTGTTTCCTATAGTCTGGAGAACAATAAAACTGTGATCACTGTAAATATTTTGCTTTGTATGTTGGTTAAAAGCTGGAAATCAACTGCCAGGCTTACTTTTCCCCTCTGAATTGCAAAATCTTCTGTATGGGTTCAAAGCTCCTAACAATCCAAGGCAGAAATGCAGAGATGACTGCCAATTTCCTATGCCTGTTACTAAGCAAATATTTTATGACAAAACAGAAAATAAGCAAGGCTGTTGTAGGGAAGAAGGAAACATTTAATAACATGGTAAAAGTACAGAACATGAAGCACATCAGAAAATTCACTTGCCTACATACATTTTGAGTTTCCCAGTGGAAGTCTACACAAGACTATCTTCCTATAACTGCATTAAGCAAGAGGCAGTCAGAGTTGGCTTCTTTGTACGGAGGGACACTGAAGCTGATGGGATAAACAGGCAGGGTCTCAGGGTGCCTAGATACCTGACCTACGACTCAGCTTTGCTCTACACGATTACTGATGCTAAAAGTAAGTAGTTTTGTCAGTCAAAATGTAGCACCCATTCCCCATTTCCACTGGAAATGTCTTAATATTCCCAGAGCGCTGAGGAACTACAGCTCTTCCAATACCTTCTGCTTTCCAGCACAGACCAACGAGATGTGCCATTTTCATGTTCCTGCCCTGCCCCACCATCCCTCTGCCCCCACCTTAAATAAAGGATGAAAAAAGCTGAAAATAATGTCTAGACATTCACTTTGTTGGCCAAATTGAAGTATATAAAAAGATATAAAGTATAAAAAAAGATTTGCAAACCTACAGGCCTGGGGCAGGGGCTGGGAACCGCCCGGCGGGAAAGGGGCTGGGGGCTGGGCAAGGGCCGGCTGGGCAGGAGCCAGCAGGGTGCCCAGGTGGCCACGGGGGCCAGCAGCGCCCTGGCTCGTGTCTGAAGCAGCGTGGGCAGCAGGGCCAGGGCAGCGCCCGTCCCCCCGTGCCCGGCACTGGTGCGGCCGCCCCTGGAACGCTGGGCTCAGCTCTGGGCCCCTCACTCCCAGACAGACCCTGAGGGGCTGGAGCGTGTCCAGGGACGGGCACGGAGCTGGGGAAGGGGCTGCGGCACAAGGCTGGGGGGGGCGGCTGGGGGAGCTGGGGGGTTCAGCCTGGAGAAGAGGGGGCTCAGGGGGGCCCGATCGCTCTCTGCAGCTCCCTGACAGGGGCTGTGGGCAGGGGGGGTCGGTCTCTGCTCCCAGGGAACAAGCGACAGGACAAGGGGAAACGGCCTCGAGGTGCCCAGGGGAGGGTTGGATCGGGGATTAGGGACAAGTCCTCACCGAAAGGGTGGTCAGGCGCTGGGACAGGCTGCCC
Source organism: Falco naumanni (assembly GCF_017639655.2). Taxonomy (NCBI): domain Eukaryota; kingdom Metazoa; phylum Chordata; class Aves; order Falconiformes; family Falconidae; genus Falco; species Falco naumanni. Next base: position 18,609,871 of record NC_054067.1, read on the forward strand.
AGGGAGGGGGTGGAATCACCTTCCCTGGGGGTGTTTAAAAAACACATAGATGTGGTGCTTAGGGACAAAGTTTAGTGGTGGGCTTGGCAGTGCTGGGTTGACCTTTAAGAATAAGTCCAACCATTTTTTCCAATGTAAATCTATGAGTCTATGATTTCTCTCTAAATTAAAACAAACCAGGGATTTTCCCAGTATATCATGAGCTTTAGGAGGAAAAACAAACAAACAATTAAAAATTATGTGGATTTTGAAGACTGTAGCTCAGAGGTCCAATGATACAGAAAAGTCTAAAACTCTCCATTTCCAAAAAATAATTTATATTAAGAGACGTGCAAGTGCACCCATCCCAGGAGATGGGCAGTAAGCCCTTGCACTATATCTGAGTTTAAAAAACAACCCCCACCCCCCAGTTGTAATATTAACTGATCTAAGTTTTCCCCTGTCTTTTTAAAGAAAGATCTTGGTGATGAGATAAATATAATCTCATTCAAGAATAGCTTTAATATCCATCCAATGCTTGCCTGTCACATATAAATTGTTAGGTAAGTTAATTTATATTTAACTATAGTAATAGAACTAAATTTTCTCATGAACTATATTTTTAGAGTACTAAAAAAATTAAAAGTAACTAAGCAGACCTGGTATTATGAGAAGAGCACAAAATTCCAAAACATAATTCACTGTAAGGAAGAGGACAAGTCTAGGGTCTAACATTTCCAATATTTCAAAGCTTGAGAGACTGGGATGCAACATGATTTGGGAGTTGAAAAGCACTTGGTTAATTATGATGGGAGTAAGAAGTATCTTTTTGTTGGTTTGTTTAAAAGTTGCCTGAGCTTTCCAAACATATACTTTTCAGAATGTTGTTGTTATCTGCTTTCCCCTTATTTGAATTTTCTGAAGCATTTCTGAAAGAAATCCACGTGCTGTAAGGAAATTTTTAATGGACATGTTAATACAAATTATACAGATGGGTGAGCTAAGGATTTATTAGGAACTCCAACTGTTAAATTTCCTTTGAAGTGTTCAGATTCAGCACATCCACACTATAAACCCAGAGGTGAAGTGATAAATTTTGTAAATTGAAAACATAGACACACTAAGCTCCCAGTTATTTAAATGGCTGCTCAAGGGATTTAGGGCAGAAATTGATTAGTTTATGAAAGAAAGTTAGATGACACGGTTACTGAGGATAATGGGGAATCCAACTGCACTCCAGTCATGGGTTTCTCGGCCATAGCTGAAACACACCTTGTGTAACTATTACGGTGCAGCAGTGCAAAAGCAGAGAGTTGTCCAGAACCATCCTTCCTCTTAAAACTCTACTACTTCTTCCCAATAAAAACTGTATTTGCTTTCAATTGCTGTTACAGCTTTGACCCTGCTCATATTTTGATTTCTCCTTGAGCTTCAGAATTAGATGCTTTGTTGATTGTAAATAGCAAACATGAAAGAATAATTATTAATGTCATTATCAAACTTATCATGAATGTTGAAAGACAACAACTCTTCAATAAAACCTACTTTATAAGATTAAAGCTTCCTGAGAGACCCAGAGACATTTACATGTTTTGATCTGGAAAGGAATTTAAAATAATAGCAATGACAGCAAATCACACCATATATGAACAACTCGTTGCTCCTAATGAGAAGATACTGAAAGCAAGCAAAACTCCAGCATAATAGAGAGAAAGTAGCCAAAGCCCTGCCCATCAAAGGTAAATCCTGAAATCTAGGACAAAAGATTGTAAAGGTACCTGTCTATGCATAATCGATTTTGCTGATGTAACCTGCGCTTAACAGACATGACTGTTTCGCTTCGTGGCTTACAAAGACTATGAGTTGATGCATGTCCTCTGTTTCTATCCAAAAAGCCTCCATAGGGTTAGGAGAACGTATGAAAAATCAGGAAAAACAATGTTTTGAGGACGAAATAAAACCCAAATGCAGAAGGTAGAGGGGAGGGACTCAGAGGAAGACTGTTCCTGAAAAAGAACGGGGAAAAAAAGTTACCATAGGGATAAGCTGGAGTCAGCAGTGACATAAAGGTACTGAAGAAAAGTAGAAGACGTAGCAGAAAATTAAGAAGGGGGAGGGGAATGTAGGAGAAGGGGGCAGAGGAAGAAAAATTGAGGAGAATAACATATAACACAAACTAATTACTTATGTGGATTTTTCCTACAATCTTAGCTGCCAAAACATTGACCTCACTTGCTTTACAGTACCAGACTCCAGAAGACCTGTAATTAAGTCCCCTGTTTGACTAAATAACCGCAGCTTCCTTATTTTCAAATGGTTACTGAATTACTAACATACCTAATATTAACAAAGGCATTGACTGATTAAAGTGTATTGCCAGGTCATTATTTCTCATAGTATAGAATTTTTTGAAATTGCATCTAGACCATAAGAAACTATAAACCATGCCGTGTTTTACATTGGATATTGTATTAAATCAAACTGCATGAATATGCAATGCAATATAATTTTCCATCACTTCTGCAATTCCTTAATAGGTAATTTCTGTGAAAGAGTTATTTGAATCATTACTTATTAAATATTATTCACCAATTATTGCCAGAAATAATGTGATAGTGTAAGCTATGAAAAAGTGTATCTATCTTTGAAGGATATTCCTTACATAGAGGAGCATAGTGAGAGAAGCTACGTAGCTAATTACAAAACACCACATGTGCCCACACACTGACACCCCCCCCCCCCCCAATATATTTACCTGCTAAAATTATTTAATATCTGGTAATATCAACACTTCCTTCAAACATATTAATTTATGGGTGGTCCAGTTTTACCCAGATTTATGCCAAGCCCCCATGTATACAAACACTTAAAATGCACATACACACATTTAACCTCGAGGTAGACTGCACTTAAATCCTTTTTATTTTAAGGTGGAGAAAAGTAATAGTTCCGAAACATAACTCCACAGAGTAATAAAGTAAAAACTATCGCTCTTATTACTATAATTAAACTATTATGACTGCCACCAATAATTTTTTTCCATTTTTATATACCCTGTAAATGTTAAAAAGAAGAACAAAATTGTATTTTATCAGTAAAGGAAAGTTTTAAAACAATTATTTTCTGAAATAAATCATTGGTTAAATATATACATACTAGAAACAGATTCGTAAGACAGAGGAGAGAGCTGAAATAAATTGAAAGGCAGTACAGAAATGAAGTTATTCCTTACACAGAGCTCCAAAAAATTATGAAGTCAAACTTTATGTAAGTAACATGCTTTTATTTACCATCCCTTCCTTTGCACCTTACACCACCACTGTAGCACCCCTCCTCTTAATCACTTTGGTCAATGATTTGCTTGGCTTCTCTGGCTGTACATTCACCCAGGAAGGAAAATCCACTCTGAGCAAAACCCATGAAATATTTTAATGTAGTAACATGAGTCTGAGCTTGCCGAGTCTTTTGTGATGTCAGATACCTGATACAAGGATTATTTTGTCAGGAATACATAAAGGCTGATTTTGGAGGAGAAGAGAAAAAAGGTGGACAGTGGGTGAATGGAGAATCATGGTGTAATGGTAGAGGAATCCCATCCAAAAATGGCTTAGGATTCTGTTATCAAAAGGTTTAAGTAGTATAAACTTTGAGGTATAAGATAAAGTACAGATGTTTTGCTCCAACATGAATCTCCATCTGGGCTGTTCACTGACATTAAACAGACATTTCTATTTTACAGGAGACTATGACTGCCTGATAAGAGAGACATGACCTTTCCTTTTCCTCTCTCTTTTCCTCAACAAAAATGGTCTACTTCAAAATGTCATGGAAGTGTAAGAACTTAATCTCAAATCTGTCACAGGACCAACAGATTCATTGCCAATGCGGTATCTTTTTTTCCCCATTCTTAACGTGTGGCAAATAGTAGATCAGCCTTTGCTTTCTTAATTACATCGCTCTTGAGCTTACCCTCCACAGAAGTACAGAATATAAATGACAGTACGTTAGATGAACTGGAGATTCCCTTTTTAATTATGTATTGAGGTTATCAAAATAAATTCCACTGTCCATGCCAATCCTTCATATATAAATATTTCCTTTGAACAAATATGTGAGATCATGTTTTGGGTGAGATGATTTAATTCGCAAGATACTGATTTTTTACTAAAGTAGCAAGTGCTTCTCAACAGACATCCTGAACCCTTCAAAATATAGCAGTGTGATAAACAGCCATGCTACTACTGAATAGTTCAGAAATAATACAGCTGCCTGTTTCTGAAGGCAAGTATTTGCTGCTGACCTGGAACAGCGGTGTATAGAGTGGTTATACATCTGAGCATAGCTCTCAGAGTGGAACAGTGAGAAAGCACCCCCAACAAACAGTATATTGCAGTTTGTTTCTTCCATATCCCACTTTACAGAGAAATGTACTCCCTCTCCTTTAAATCTTTTAAGTAGATAAGGCTGGAAGATATTAAACTTAGTTGCCCGCTTACAGTCTCTCAATGACAACCTGTATTTTACCGAGTTCTTATTTATAGAGCAGAATTTAATGAATTATATTTGAATTCTCCATGTGAATGCTCTGGAAAGATCCATCTACCTTTTTTTTTTTTTCATGATTTTGAAATACCTTATTCTTTAGGGTAGCGGTAATTTAAATGCATTTTGGGAAGAAAGTGGACCTATAAAGGATGTATAAAGAACAGATAATTAATTTGATTTTCCAGTCAGCTTTTCTTCCTGCAAATGGTACTATTATGAAAAGCAGAATTCTTTACTTCCATTTCCCAGTAAGTCTTGATTAAAATATAGCTATAATACACACCTTTTAATTGACTTTGGATGATGTAGAAATGTGGTATTATTACAGATATTACCTGTTCAAAAGAGATCCGTGGATTATCTAAAATGTTAAGAGCATAAGTTACAGTGAAGTCTCAATCTTACAATGAGCTCAATGTCCTCTGCTTAAACCCAGGTGGCCTTGGCTTCCATTGACTTTAAAAAAAGGTTGAGAGAACTCAGCACTTTGTATGATTGCATCTCAAGTGCATGTAATCTAACACAGATTGGCAAGGTAGCATTAAGTTCAAGGACATTGCTGTTCAAGCTGATGTCATTACAGCAATTTTAAACACCATTTTACTCAGTAAATTGCAAAATCTTCTGCTTAATTACTAAATGCAAGTAATTCAAAAAGACAAAATAAAGTTACATATTTCTTAACATAATTTCATACTATTCTTTTGGAATTTCTTTTCAGGAAAACTCTTTAAAGCTATGGCTTGGAATCAAATGCGTTAAGAATTGCTCTGACTTTTAGTGGGAGCAAAACACAAGGATCATCAAAAAGCCTTCAAGGAAAGAGTTTTGCACCTCATTTTAGGACACAGCCCAGCAGGACCACACACTGATGGCTAAGCATGCTACAAAGTAACAACTCTTATCTAGCAGGTTGTCAATTATTTGCAAACGGTCAACCTGCATATAATTGTGAGGCTTCCCTGATGCAACACTGTGCGGACTGCATCATGGGGGAAGATTTCAGGCATGCAGCACTGCGATGTAGTTGCATCGTATGTGGGAAAATACATGGCAAAGCACTACAAGGCAGTAAAGCATTATTATGCAGTGGAAAGCATCCAACTTTTAAAAAAAGTCTAGCTTTATTTATGTGCTATCCTGCAAATTCAATTACAGGATTGGAAATTAGCTACAGGTTTTCTACTTAAAAGTGCTTGTACTCATTTTAGTATAGACTTCTTTCTGTCTCTATGCCTAAATTATTCCATTAAACACAGGAACACAGTGACAATCTTCTGCAGCTGCAGATTCTGCTCAGTGCTCTCCTAATGTGGACTGGTCAGATTAATACAGCATGTAACTAATCTTCTCTGAAACATCAGTATTTCATATACCATTAACTTTATGAAAAAAAGTCAAAGGAAGAAGAGGCAGCTATCTACAGATATATGCCTGAAAGGGTTAGACAGGCCGATTCCAGTTACAACTGCACTATGTAAGAGGGAAGAGTATCGACATTGTCTGGAAAGTGGCTAAAGAAACACCTATAAGGCATTACCTCTGAGTACAGATTTACTGACATATTTCCATTTAAAAGTTCAAAATCAACATTGGCAGGTGGAATCATTAACCTGTTTCTTCTTTCCCCTTCCCCGTATGCTTTGAAAATCTTTCGGACTGTAATAATTTTACTAAACAGTAATGTAAAATTAGCAACATAGGGATTTTACAATTGTATTACTTCACAATGCTAGTTTAGGAAAGAAAATAAGACAAAAACCAAGCTGGAAAGAATTTATATTTTCTGCAACTTGCAAGTGACGATTTACAGCCAAGAATCGCCATATTTTGGGAAACGTACAGTATTGCATTTCTATGAGCTCAGATAACAAAATCTCAAGCTCTGCAGCCAGTTTCCTCAACCAGACCTATAGTTTCCCTGGTCTGACTTGCCTGTACCATCCTGGAATAGATTTTGCTGCAAAGTTGACTTAGACAAAAAAAAAGATCAGCATAGTAACGAAGCTGTCATTGTATGTATTATAAACTAAGCTTGTAATGGGATTATTCTTTGGAAAATCTGTTAAAGAAATGAAGTTTGTGGTGCAGCAAGCTTGGAGAAAAATTAATGAATTCACAGATGTTCACCTTAATGAACAACAGACTGAGAATATATTATTAAATTCAAAAAGAAAAGTTTGCATATGTTGTCAAAATTAGGTTTTGATCTCTACAAGCATTGTGCTTATGTGAATAACCAATTAATAATTGATTAAAGGCTTCCTCCAAATTTATCATGTTGGTACAATTTATTATTTATTTAATTTATCCCGAGAACTCAATAAATCAATGTGTGAATAGGTTCCTCCTGGGTACCTTAATATATAATACCTATCTTTCATAGAAAAAGTCCCGTTAAAGTCGTTAAGAAGTTGCTGTACCATTACAGCTAAGCAATAACAACCTTCGTAGCGCAAGAATCCTTTTTTCTTCCCCTTCCCCATGTTTGTGCTAAGTAGCAGTTGCATTAGAAATCTTATCTTTCTCTCAGCATGGACGGGAGGATGTATTTGATGTGTACTAGCCCTGTTGTGGCACCCACTTGCCTTACAGAATGGAAGGTGGGAAGGCAGGAAGGGAAGCATGGCCAGCTCCCAACTCTTACATAAAACCCGGGCATCAACCCCCTGGGATTGCTCCTGGGAAAAGGCCATCCACTTCACAAGGCATTTAGAATATGTGAAAGTAGTGTCACATAGAACTGCAATTTATGGCGTTCTAATTTAAGGAATGAAAGTGAATTACAAATCTGTTCCTGCAGAGCTACTTTGCATGTACTCCTCAAATAACTTGCAATTCAGAGCTGGAAGAAAATCTCTACCAAACAAGGAAAGAATTTTATCATTTCACTGCTTCTCCCAAAACTGCAGTCTGGACTTTGGGCCAGTTCTGTATGCAATGCCATATTAAATTAACAGCAACAAACATCATGGAGCTTAACGAGCTCCCTGCGGATGGTGGGGAGGCACTTGCTGGATCCTGCCTGCTGACAACGAGCAATGCCTGACAGTGGAAACTGCTGTTATTTCAGTGGATTAACTATTCATATCAGCAGCCCGAGTGTTCAACCATGCAGGATAGCAAGGCATGGTGATAAAACATTTTGCTATAAATAATTACACCTTTGTTACAACCAGAAATGATACCCATTATGTGACTTTTGCCCTGGCCTATAAAGTGAAAGGAGTATGGTATTTACTACTGACTGTGACTCAGGGAAGAAACCACCGAGCAAAATCAGTACTCTATTTTTCATCAAGAACAGGGCAGTGAAATGATGGTGAAAACCAGTAATGACAATTCAGGCCATTAAAAAGGAGCACAAACAGTTTTGCATCTATGGGTTAATATTACTCCTCTCAGATTTGTTTCATATTGGTTACAACGACATATATGAGATCCTTAGGAACAAGTTGTCCTCTACCGGGGCTGCCTCAGCGACCTACCAGGGGGCTAATCCAAAACATTTACATTTAATATACTCATTGACAGTTGTTTCTGTAAACTTTTACAGATACAAAGTTCAGCAATTTAGAGACAGCATGAATAGATTAAATTACACATTAGGTAATAGGATAGATTTGCATTTAATTTTTTTTTAGTCTATACAAAAGTAGCCCACACGTACGTACCTTACTGCATAAAACTCAACCCACGAAACAACCAAGAATACAGCCTGAATACTGTTTTATAACTGAATCAGATTCCAGAAGTTATTTTATGGGAAAAAGTAAATAAATTAAGAAAAAATAATCCCCTTAAAGACAGCTAAGACTATGACAGACTACATTGAAGGAAGAACCCCGATTTTTACCAAATTTGGGCAAATTCCAAAGCAAACTGCACATTCAAAGCTATGAAAAGTCACAAGAACACTCCCTTTGCAATATTCTTCCACTACCTACTCCTTTTGGCAGTCACGATATGGAATACTCCTCATTTACTCACAGGAGTTCAAGCCCTGAACTTCAGCATGGCGCAAAGTGCAATGGGAAGAGTAGTGGAGTCAGTGTGATGTGCCAGGTCCCTCTCACTTTCTGAGTAGCTGGTCACCCTCTGCAATATTGTAGAAGATGAAATTTCCAGACAAACACCACCTGCAGCACTTCAGCACATTTAGCTGACTATTAGAGGCTTAAATCAAATTGGCAGCAAATTGAGCTGGGACAACTGGGGAAGCGGCTCTCCTTAGCAGCCTGCCCAAACCCGCTCCTGGAGGATGCACTCTGCACCCCCCTGCACACTGCCGAGCAGCCTCTCTGCTAACGCAGCTCACAGGCCACTGGGTTCAAGGAAGCAGTTTCTGTTTTCTTCCCCCAGTTAGGTTTGAAGAGAGCTGTTTCAGCAGTGCCTGCAGCCCGTCGCAGCCCCCCCCCCCCTCCCCCGCAGGGATGTCACCCTCTGCAAGGCATGCCAACAAGTCCTTGTCACAGACATAAACCAGCACCCAGCGTTTAGCACTCCCATTGGGCGCGGGGTTTCTTAGCAGCCTTTCTTCTACTGCTTTCGACAATATTCTTGAAATTTCTTGGCAAAAAACAGAAAGTGAAATAAATTTCACATACACGCTCGCAAATGCATGCAATATACAAATAAAATTAGTAGATGCTGGGTAGGAACTAAATGGTTCTTCATTGTAAATGCAACCTGTCCCTACAGGAATCTTAACACAACGTAAATAGTATTTGGGGATAAGTTACATCACCACTGTCACCTCAATAGCTCTCAAAAGTTTTTGAAAGAATGTTTTGGATTTATAGCACTGTATGTATTAGCAAGCTATAACATAAAGTGGATTTATGCCACCATAAAACCAGCTGAAAGTCTCCACACAAAATCAACACCATCTTGCCAGGACTTAAGTAGCAGAGCTTATTTTTCCAAAGCATACAGGAAATAAGAATTCATTTCTTTACCAGCTCTCTTTCACTGAGATTCCAAATTTTTCAAATGATATTATAAGCCTAAAATGATTTCCAGGTTTAGTTTAGATGAGCTGTTTTTCAATACGAGTAATTTAACTTAGAGCTGTAGAGGCTCATCCAGAACATTTCACAAAACCATTCCTCACGTACCACTTCATTTTAAAAAAAAATCCAGATAAGGGCATAATTTAGCAAACCTTTCATCTCTGAAATAATAATTTCAAACTTGGCAAAAAAAAGCTGCCTTGTTCAAATACAGAATATTCTGAAACCCAGACAAAATGAAAATGAAATAAGGCACTTTGAGAGGCTGATAACATAGCTTGTAACAAAGCATTATTTTCCACCTGGCTTTTGCAGACCCTAGAAAATACATTCAGCAAATTCAAATGCATATTAGCTCATAATGGAAAATACCCAGATACTCTTCAAGATTCAGCAAAAACACTGAAAGATAAGCCCTTCTCAACTGCCTGCATTTGGAAATGGTTTAGAATAGTTGCAATACATATGGAAACTGGTCATCAGAGACATTTCTTTAATAGCTTTACCAATTCTGTTTGTTTATTGAAAGTCCTTAACCAAATTAATATTAATGTTATATTCTGCAAGACATCCCAACAAACCTAATCCTCAGATGTGTAGCAACTAATTAAAAAGTTGCATGGATGAGAATTGGGTTACCCTTCACTTTGTCAGCAGACTTGCACATCGAAGCATAGATTTCCTGTACTTAGACTGAAAGTGATTTAATTATGAAACAGAACGTAACTGCAATGTAAATGAGATTTATTGAAACAAAAGATGCAATTGTAACTATGTAAAAGTCTAAATTTACAGACTACATAAATATAATCTTTTCCCATGAAAGCATATGTTTTTGAAACACCATAAAAACAGTAGTGAAATGCTGAAGACCTGCAGTAAAACTAAGTAAAAGCAAATTAAAGCTTTGTAACAGTAAGAGCTCCCTTCCTACAGAATTGGTCATATTTGCCAGAGATACTACTCTCATACAACTATTCCTATTATCTTTCCTCATTTTAAAATTACTCTGAGACATAAGAATAAAAAGAATAAAGATGATGAGTATTGAACGGCTGAGTCTAGACAATAGACTCAAACTGACCTTTATCTTCTCTTGAGAGACCTTCTAAGATTATGTGAAGCAGTAGCTTTTTTTTTTCTTTCTGAGAAATGGATGACTGAAGTTAGCAAATAAATTAGACAAAACCCAGCTTTCAAAAGCCTAGTCAGAAGAATATTTTTATGATGTTTTGTTTTCTTTACAAGAATGGTTCTATTCATTTTATGCATTAAAAAATAAAAAAAAAAGTGGCACAAAAATGAGGGAGATCTTCCCTTTATCAGGCGATGTTTTCTGGTTTACACTACTAGGTTTTAAACCTGAAGAACAGATTAACGGTGCTGTTTATACCATCGTTTGTATGAACTAGTACTTCTTTGTCACCCAGAGTATTATTACTAGATGCTGAGATGAACGTAGAGATGGGGACTTGAAAGTGTTTTATGTGTTTGCCAAGTTTATAATTTGTTGCATACTTAGCATCCAAGACTAGAAATGTAATGTGTTTGCAAACACTGTTTTTCTTTAAAAAATTACAACTGATATTCATGTCCCTAAAGACAGCTTTCGCCTGCTTAGAAATAATCTATCTGAAAAACAAAAAACAGACCAGAGTGGGGATATAAGGCAAATGGACTGTTAATAACAAGAACAACCCCAAACCAACCAAATAAACAAAAAAAAATAATTTATTTCTATTTTTTCAAATCTCCAGTGTTAAAAGATTAAAACCCCACAAACTGTAAATAATACAAAGTTTTGAGTTTGTAGTGAAATATGAGTTAAGCAGTCACTAATTCACATGTTTAACAGACTCATAGTGAGGCAGTCTGGCCTCGTCATTGCCCGGTTCAGTCTCAGGTTTATAATGTAAGACTGACCCGTTCCTGGAGCAGTGGCTTGTGTGGTGCTTAAGGAGATATTCCCCTGCTACAGCAACTCAGAAATGAACCATTGCTCCAGAAAGATGTTAGTACAGGGACGTAATTAAAGTTCCTACTAACTGGAAGAAAAATCAAAGTCCTCTTACATGATTAAGTATCTCCTACTCCAATTTTTAAGATAAAGTGTCCAACTTGTCTAAATTACAGGCAAGATTTTACCTTCTAAACTTAGGAGCATAAAATTGCAAGGCAAACGAAAGCAGCATTTCATTTGAATTTGCAGCTTTTGACTCCTCAACACACTTGCTGCCACATCTAATTTGAACACAAAGTTCTCGTTTGCCTAGATGCACCTTCCTTGGCCACTGCTTCCATCAGTCCCCTCAGGCTTTTATACGGATCCCATTACTCTAATGCTTGAGAGCATCCACAGGCAGTAACAAATGTATTGTAACACAGTAAGGACCAACCACTACAGCTCTAGACATACACTAGAGAGGTCTTTAAATGTCACCTGTCGTTTGTTCCACTACAGGCGTTTGTTTCTCCTGCGCTATAAGGAATGACACGCACAGGCTTTTATAAGAACTTAGACAATACAGCAAATTAAAGGACAGCAAATCCGTATTAGAAGTGTGGTATGCCCTTTTTAATACTGAAAGAAAATAAATCCAACAGTAAATCCTGTTCCCAATGAGATGTCAAAAAAAAAAAAAAACAAACAAAAAAACCCCCCACAATCATTTTATGACTCAACTTCTTGCCATACATGCCAAAAGAAAGTTATTTATGCCATTGGTAATTTCCTTCCCGCCCCCCCTCCCCCCCCCCTCCTAAATGGAATAGGATTGAAATTATGTGAGAGTGGTTTTTACTCCTCTGAACCAAAGACTGATTAAAAATTAAAGCCAAAGTTCCATTTTCCACATAGATATATATGATATGTGACATATGCAAAACTTTGTTTCGCCGTGTGTGCATGCCTCAGCATAAAGGGCCTCCATGAAGTCTGTTCCCTTCCTTGAAAGTCTGGTAGACACAAGCCCTGGACACAGATCTGTTCAGTTATTAAGTAACACGCAGAGCCCTTGCAGGCAATGTATTTTAAGACACTCTGAAGCAGGGTGCCTACACGCTCTGTACAGCAGGCCGGTGTGCAGTCAGCAGACTGCAACAGCACAGATGAGAAATGAGAAATTTTGAGGGCAATTGAGCACAATGAATTTTCACAGTGGATCAACACAAAGTCATTTAGAATGGGTATTTCTGAAGCACTGATACAATGAACACATTTACAGTGTTCAATGGCCCTAAGAATTCACCCTTTCACCTGTGGCACAGCTACTGCTGTGAGTGAACACTTAGATGCTTTTTTTTAATGGATATTTATGTGCAGCATGAAGAGATATACATGTAGATACACACATATGCTTACCTTCAATGTACCAATCAGCTCATCGGCACGTTATGAAAGAAAATATCTATTGAACTAAAACAGAAAAGCTGCACCAAGCTTTAAAAATCCTGATGCTTTTAGATTCTCCAGCTGCAAAGAAAACTCCATGGTAATGGCAAACCTCACTTCAAGACTAAAAAAAACCATAAAACTTGTGAGCTTCAGGAATCTGATTATCTCATATGAATGGGATACCGCTGTCCTCTCCAGCTTTTCTCTTGCATGTAAAATGATGAAGAGCAGGTCACCATCAGCTCACTGCGTACACGTAACAAGAAGCCCAACTACGGTGAGGAGTTACAAAAACACCGTCCTTCAGCTTTCTACAGTTTTCCTATTGTAGTTTATAGAACAAAACACATACTAATAGATTCTATTTTTTTCTTTTGAATTTTTATGCTTACAGCAAATGTTATTAAATAATAAACATCAGATCCTTACTTTTTTACCATTCAGCTACTTCAGCTGACCCAGTAACTCATTTGTCAGTGCTGGGTAGTTTAAAGCAAGCCTGTCTTTGCATCAAAGCCTTGCTTTGGTCAACAGCTAGTTATTTTATCTGTAGGCATGGCAACTAACAACAAGCAACACTGTAACAATTTTATTCTGCACCAACTCCATGCTTCCCTTCTCAGAGATTAAGTACCTTAAAACAACCATCCTTTTTCTGTTTCTACGACCAATGCTATTTGTTTCTAAAATAACAATACATCCTTAAGCAAAAACACATTATTTCCCCTTCCTTTGACTGCAGAATGGATTTGCCTCATACTTCTACGTTAGTGCTTTCAAGACTGGTCAAACTACCCTTTTACCTGTTTAACAGCTTGTTGCCAGTGCTCTCTGTCCTTAGCATGACCTGTCAAAACAGTTCAGTACAGCAAAACTGGGACACTCCAAGCCACCATTCATAGATAACGTAGTATTTTGGCACATCTCTTCTGCCATTTGGAGGAAAGAACTTACTTTTTTCTTACACAGGGTCTGCACACCAACCAAGGGAGTTTCTTTTCTCAAGCAAAGAACTGAAGAACATATTGCAGTGTCAATAAAGCTGTCTGAGAAGACAGAATGGGTCTATACATTACTACTAAACTATAAGGTCATAAGTGATCGTCATGTGATCATTTTGAGAGGAGGTGAATCCTTATTACCCTACTGTCCATTCCCTTTTGACTTCTCCAGCCATCAGAAGGCTGCTGATGTGTCAAGTAGTAATGACACAAGTGTGTGACACCAAAAGACAACATCTGCTAACAAGAAGCCACTTTCTAAAATAAGGAGCTAGAAAATAGGATACTTAGCTTGGTAGCTACAATCTTCCAATGCTGCTTCTTTACATTATGATATACATCTCTAGGTTTACAATACAAACTTTAAGGTATTAACAGAAAATCCTGTTTGTTGTTTGACAACATTTGAAAAAGTATTGTGACCCCAGGATATGAACAGTGATGGAAAATAATAGTTTAGTGACCAATAATTCTCTACAGTTACATTCAAAAGTGGTGGTATCTAAACCTTGCCCATTACAGAGCTTTTCTTTCACTTAGTAGCACCAGGAACAAAGTGGTAAGTAACCCTCCTAAATCTTGTTTCAATTCGTAAGGCTGTTGCAGTAGTTGCCAAAGGTGTTTCACTGAGGTATCCCCTTATCTGCAAAAGCCAGTTTATAAAGTCCCTAAAGGCTCTCAAGACCCAAAGCATCTTCAGGACATTGATAGGTATTCACTCACTGTGCCCTTACACGTTTAAAAGCCTGATGTGCATCCTCAGTGCCAAGATGGAAATTAATCTGTGTGAGTGTCAGCGATAGGCAAACACAGGCTGTCAGAAGCAATTGCAGTCAGGAACAGGAAAGCGGAACTTCATCTGCAAAGCTGTTAGCTTTTTGACTTTGGAGTTCGACAGCTGAAATATGATAGGGAAGACAGTTGAGGAAATACAAAGTGCATAGATTAAGATGCTATCATTTGTAGCAAATGCAGCATTCATTTCCACTGCCACCCCGTTCCTGGGAGGATAATTTAAGACCATTTATTTCTTGAGATTCTCTGAGAGAGTTCCAAGATCTGAACAACCTTCATCGGGGGTTTTCTGTTTGTTTTTTTTTTTTTCCCCCCTCTCATCTTACCCATTGCTTTCTTCCACAATGGCAAATATCTGTTGATTTGTACTTGCTTCTGTGCTTGAACAAACACTAAAATGAATACTTAAACAAAAAGCATTTTTTGTTTTTTATTTCCTTGCCTGGTTTTGCAGATAATGAAAATATTGTTGACAAGTACGATGGGGTGAAAAAGAATCAGAGAGGAAGAGAATAGTTTTGGTTGAAAGCAAGCTCTGACACTCATGTAGTCCAACCTCCTGCTCAGAGTTTGTCCACCTAGAAGTTGTTGCCCTGAGCCATGTCCAGTTGGGTCCTGAATGTCTCTAAGGATGGAGATTCCAGAGCATTTCTGGGAAATGGCTTCCAATGTTTGACCACCCTCATAGTGCCTCTCCATTTTTTCTCTGCTCTTTTCTAAGACATGTGCAGTTCGCAATAAGATCTTCCCTTCGCCTCTTCTCCAAGCTGAACGAACGCAATTCTAGACTCAGCCTGTCCTCATAAGACGTACACCAGCTCACTGACTATCTTAGCAGCCTCTGCTTAACTTGCCTCAGTAAGTCAAGGTCTGCCTTGGAGCGGAGAGCCCAGGCCCAGACCCAGCGCTCCAGACATGGTCTCACAAGAGCTGAATGAAGGGCAGCAACCATCCCCCTAGAGCTACTGCCTGCGCTCTTGCCAATGCACTGCAGTACGTGTTTGGGCTATTATACAGTGTTTTGCAATCGAAAATTTCTTTCCCATCTAAAGGATCCTCCAAGTCAAGAACAAGCCATGCAGGTCTGAAAAATACTAAGGTCCCAGGGTTCAGGCTTTGGAAAATTCTGTTGTAAAGGTTATTATGTCAGAGTGTCCTCCCAGGAAGGGCTGACAGAGGAAGAAAATATCAGAATACGACAACATACTGTGCAATGCTTTTCACAGCTCACTCCAACCAGCAACCAAGGACACAACCTCAATAAATTCTTAATAAGTTTACAAATGCTTACTACAGACGCTCAGAGATCATTAATATCTAGCTTCTAGAATATTGCATCTGGTAGTATATGGACTTCGTAGCGTCAAAGAGAATTTGTTTTGTATATTCAACACAAACAGCAGAAGCAATTATTTCAGATACTGTCATAAAATCAGTAAAAATACAGATTAGTTTAGCTGTCAACATTCTAACAATCTAGACTGTACTTATGTTAATATTTAATTATATTCTGAAACTACTACAGAGGTGCTGGTCTGAAACTGATGCTATCATCTACTTTAAAGTATTGCTGTAATCCTGAACTTAGGAATTAACTTTGTTGCAGTGGCCCACACAAAAAGATTACAAACTCTGTAAATCCTCTCCCTATAACAGTGAGAAACTGGAGTAAAATAGCAGATCCTGTATCATCCCTGTCAGCTTAATGAATTACATCAAGGGACTTGAAGATATGGCTTGTGCTTCTCTGCAGAAACATCTTTTATTCTGAAGAGTGACCAATAAAAGAGAATGGGGGAAAAAGGGCCTTTGATTGTGATCACCCTCAGGATACTCTCCATGCTCCTGAACCAGAGCTCAAGTAACTCCATCATTGTTCACTATCCTTTTTTTTTTTTTTTTTTTTTCTAATGTTCTTCCAGATTTACTGAGTAATTTTTGCAGTTGGATTACAATTTGACATTTAACTTGTTTTTTCATCAGATAATGACAATTTGAAAAGAATAATTATACTTTTCAATAAGTATATAAAGGTTGTTTACGAGCAAGCACAAAGATCCATTCCTTGCCTGCTTCAGCACTCTATATTATATATGCATATTACTTGTTCAGGTATTTCTGGTTTGATCTGCTTTTTAGCAGCTTTCCTAATAAACTCCTTTAAAAAAAATGCAGACTATAACTTACTAAGGTGAAATCACCTGAAAAAATTCAATTGGAAAAGAAAGTTGTACTACATTATACTATAGTAAGCCTCTCAGTACGGTCAGGCTACCTTTCTCTGCAGCAAATCTAGCCAGACTTCATATTGGTCGTCTCAACCATATGTGACTGTGATTTCAGTTGATGTTTTGACTCCATTCTTCACATTAAAGCTATTTAAGGAATCTTCAGCTGCTGACAACGCACAGCACAAGACATTACAAGGGACTGAGGTCCATGGAAAGCAAGCAGATGCAAGGTGACAAAACCCCTGTCATATCTAATTGCAGTTAGCAACTTTTCCATTCATTCGTGCAGCGCTCCTTTCCTCTTTTGGGGATCACAGCAGAAATAGTGCCCACCTGTCCTTCTCTTCAACCATTATGGCTCATGTTGGAGACAGGGGAAATGGGAAAGCTCAGTGAGGGAGCGACATACAAAAAATGAACCATTTTTTATATCGCTATAAAACCAGAAGACAAGATAATGGCAATGCAATGCCAGCTAAACTGGTGTAGTTGACAGCTATATGGATTGAAAATATGCTGGCAATTAGAAGCCTTGACTCAAAAAAAAAAAGCAAACATATACAAATTTCAAAAGTATGCTACTACTGTCTGTGCATTTCACATTTAAACCATCTCAAAGCTTTGTCATTAGTTCACAGCTGGCAAGTAAGGAGGATCTGCCCTGGAAGAGGATCCTGTGTGGTTTTTCTCTCGGATCTAACCACCCCCTTTCTCAGTGCTGAAAGCGATCAAATACCTTTTACTTCAAGGAACTGATCCTGAGCAGGAGCCCAAAGGACAGGATTAAGCACTTTCACAACAAAGGCAGCAAGTATGAACATTAGTCCTTCTCTGGTACCAAAGCAGCTTTCACGGGAGGGGTGCTCTACCATGGGTGAAGCACACAAGAACCATCTGCTCCCTCCTACTGCTCCTGCTGGATCTGTCCTACAGCCGTGCTAGCCTACAGGAGTGCAGGGTCAGACTATCCCCAGCATCTGCAGACAACAGCCCTGGTGGAGAATATCAAAAGTAATTTCCAAAAAATCTCATATTTCCGTATTTTTTTAAATGGGCAGGCAGGGGATTGATGGGGTTTGGAGGCTTCAGAGGGCAAGCACGCAGGTGATGCAGTCGGAACTCGGGGCCATGCCGTATATTGCGGGGTTGAGGTTTTATTTCTTCCGCTGGTAATTTGTCAAACAGATTGTTATAAAGAGTTACAGAATCAAGAAATGTCAGGCAAATACAGAAAAGCTTTGAAACCTTTTGTGATAAAGCAAAAGTAACCAGTATAGTTACAACAGCTGCATGCACAACTGTGTTTCCAAGGCAACAACTCACAATCCTTCCAGCTATAAAAAATCCTATACACCATGGGGGAGTTGTGAAATTAGGGAGACTCCAGCTAAAGTAGAATATAGAAAAACGGACTAAAGCAGAGAAGCAGCAGGAACACTGAAATTATGAAACTCACGCTGCTTTTAACAGCTGCAACCTGAGCATGCCTTGGTGATGTTTTGGTGAAGTCCTGGCCTGTGGGTCCGTCACACCGCGCTGCCTTTGTCTCCTGGGTTCCAGATCGCCCACTCGCCGGCACCGTGGGGAAAAATAAGCCATTACCCTAAATTCGGCAGCGCAGTGACTGTGACTTTGTTTACTTGCAGGGCAACGGCGCAAAACTGCTCGTGGAATTTGTTGGTTTAAGCAAGTGCCTAGCCTAAGAACAAGCCAGTGCGCTGGGATAAACTGGTACCTGGGCATCACTTCATGGAAAGAAAGAGGAAAGCTCATCGCTTTCCTTTTAATATTATTGGTGTGCTTATGTGACAGTAAAATGTTAAACCTTAGCATTTAAAAAGCAACATTCATCTCGTATGAACTCCTTTATAAACAAGTCAAACTACTCAAAAACACCGTGCCGGCTGGCACACAGGCCTTGTCTGGCTTTTGAAGAGCTGCAGGTGCCCGATGCCCAGCACCTGAGCAGCCGGCAGGAAGCCGGGCCATGCCGCAACACCAACTGCCTGCACGATTCCTACAGTGCAGAAAGACAAGCACTCCGAAAAATTTCTAGGTACACCGGTACCGTTAACTACAGTAAAAGCTGACTTTGTAGCAGAGGCTCATCTGTACCTCTTAGATGACACTGGAAGGTACATGATGTAACGTGTGCATGCAAATCTTATACAGAGAATAGTAAACTCAGGAAGTCAAAAACATGTAATTAAATGCCATGTATAGGCATTTGATAAGAATTGCTAATTTAGAAAGACAACAGACATATCTTTCCTTCAAAGCATTTGAATTTTCAGTGTGAGGATTAGGAAGGTGCAAACTCCAGTCATGGAATTTAATAGATACATAATTACTATGACTGGTAGGTGGTAAACAGATGAAAATGTCCTGGACAGGTAAATAGGCACTGAACATTTACATTTAACTGAACTTTACATACTGGTAAACAGGAGTCTCCCCTACTCCAGCTGTGCGAGTCCAGGGCAACAGGGCTAAAATAAACAGGGTTTTTGCATTTAAGGGAAATAAAAGTACACTTTTGTTCAATGCTTCCGCAGAACCTTTGCCCATGTTTCTGTGCCACTGGATCAGCTCTATGTTCAGTCCCTTCAAATCTTTTTCTCTAAACTCAAGACACCGGTTCTCTCAAGCTTTCCCAGTAAATGTGGTATGACAAATACTTGATTTGCATGATATACATTTTTTGCACACAGTGAATATTCCAGTTAAATCTTAACACTCCCTCCCTTTCACACCATTTCCCTCTGCTTGATGCTGCTCAGGACACATGAACAGTGTGACTTGATTGTGGAGCATATTTCTCCTGTCTTAGAAACATTTCCTATATAGGTGCTGATCAAAGACTAAGTGACAAACTCCATATACTGATCCTACTTCCTTCTTTCATCAAATGAGTATAAATAAGAGATGACTACAAACATCTCTGCAGACATACCTGGGGAATTTTTAGATCAAGATTATTGTTGGGTTTTTTCTTCTTTGTTATTTATGTGAGAGGAAAAAAAAAAAAAGATGTTGATTGAGAGGGAACACTTTACAAGGATGGCTTTAGATTGACTAATGCGAGCTGTGATCTCTTCCATAGCTTTTTTTTTTGTTCACATCCATTTTCGTTTTAACAGTGATATCTGAGCCACAAGGAATGATTCATGACTTTGGGAATCATGACAGTGGCAGAACTCAGACCAGTGCTTCCAGCCTGCTCAGGCACTCATATTTTCATGGTTAAAAACCTTCAGTGGTACATTCACCACTGTATATACTACATATACTTATTCTAGAGCGAAGCCAGGGCAGCAGGACAATGTATATATGCTCTGCTGAAAAGAGCTAATTTTCAATAGCTAATGAAGTGACTAGTGAATTTTAATGCTTTGTGATGTATTAATCACTCATTTCTATTAAAATATTAAATATATCACATACTATATCATAACCCCTACACATTCAGCGATACAAAAGCCTATAAAAAGAAATATGAATATAGACTTAATGGAATGTGTGATTTTTTCAGTCTTCACTGTACCATTTTCTTAAATATTCGTTAAAACTTGGACCGAGTTGTGGTTTGCAGGTTGAGTTTGTTGTCCAGCCCTCAGTGTGCCCTTGTCCTCAGACACACTCAGGTCAGTATTCCTGTATTTCACACGCACCAGAGCTCAGCCTGGTCATACTGAAGCTAAAGATTGTATAATCCCAGTGGCAGAGGGTTCAGACCCGCTCTTCCCACAAAATATTGGTTTTCAAGAAGATACAAATGGCCTATGAAGCCCCAGCTCCCTGCAGCGAGAACAGATTTTGCCTTTTCTACTGAAGGTGTTGTTAGCAGCTCAACACATGGGGAAATATCAATAGGTTCTTTGAGAATCAAAGCAGCCTGTGTGTAACAATGCCTTTGTCTTTGATGACAAAGCTAATTGTTCTCTACTTTCTAAAATGCCTCTGTGTCTCCTATAGATTTTCCATATATTATTTTTCAGCCACTTCTACCAGACAATGTAAAGCTTTCTTAGTGTTGCAGTCAATAAATGAAAATATAAAAGTCTTTATTTACACGGCCAGACAGGGGCTCTAATGCAGTCCTTGTAATGCAATACATCACAGCTCTATAGCTTTCCTTAGGGTTTATTCTCTCTCTGACACAACTACAAATGCGCCTAAATCAAACTAAACACCTGGAAACTTTCCAGTCGTATTTTCCTATCCTAAATGAGTAGATGTCGCTCTACCTGTCATAGACCTAACCTGTACAACAGTGAGTAACAGCTTCAAAGTATGAGGGAGAAAAGGAAACTGTCACACTGGCGTATCCTCCCAGTTGTGTGATACAATAATTTGTGCTGACAATTGTTCTTTTGTATTTACTGAGAAAAAAAGAAAGAACACATTTTTAGTTGCCTGTATCCTTCAGGTGGAAGGAATCCAACTTATTCTAAATAAATAAATAAAAGTAACAGTAACCACTTGCAAAAATTTTAGAATCAAATAGCCCTAAGCCTTTCCAGCAGTATCTGCAAAGATTGAACTACATTAGATGCTAAAACATCTTCACAATTCAGGTGTTTGATATTTTATTAGTTCAACAGGTCCCCCATTCCTTTTCTCTTTACAACTGCAACAGCAATTACAAGTGCAACGAATATTGATATGACATAAAAGCAAGTAATTTTTTTTCTTATACTGCTTTTAAATATGTAATAGATATTTAGACACCACTAGTGTTGTGAATAACACATTTCACCAACATAAGTGATAAGGCTGCGGACAAGAGGTGGCTGAAATGTCAAGCGTAACAAGTTCTCAATAAGGACAGGCTCAGGATAAAAAAAGACAGACACACATGAGAAAGAGACAGATATTACAGGGAGTGGAAGATAACAATTTGCTCTTTCAGTGTCCAAAACCAAACTAGTTCCTAGCCACCTGGGTACCTAACTTCTCTAGGAAAAAATCCAGATAGACCCACAAGTGTCAAACAAATGTGAGATTATTTTCAGAGATGGCAATACTGTCAGACACACACAGACCACCTACCAGCTCTGAATGCAGTTCTTATCTGAAGTTCGTAAGGAGAACTTCAACTACAAGGACTGTGAAAGTGCTTCCTTTGCTTTTTCGTTTGGTACTTTAATGCATACCTATTTGTGCGTAGCTTTTCTTAATTTCAGCTAGTAATTAGTATTCTGAGATACATTAAGGATGAAATCAGTTGGGATGCTTGATTTATATATGTTGTTTCTGGGTAATGAATATAGCCTAGCAGGTAGACACTATACAATTAAAAAGGAAGGAAATACTAAAAAAATAAGGTGAGATTTCAGTGAACTTTATGAACATGTAGTAGAAATGCACCTTTGTATTTAAGAAAAACTGAGTGTCTTCTCAATTTCAACTCATGTCAACCACTAATTTGTATTCCCCAGTAGAACGTCAAATTTTGGTGCATGCTGTCATACATAATATCTGCAACTTGCACAAATTTCCAGACTGATTTACAAGTGAAACACAATTTAAAACACAATGTACTTTAATTCAACCTTCTCACTGTTAGTGATAAGTCATATACTTTTATTTATTTATTATGACTAGACATGAAATCAGAAAACAAGAGCCTGAACGCCTGGCCACTTTACCACTCCTTTGCAAATTAAATGTCTTTTCTTCCATCTCTTATTTTCTCCATATAGAAAATGTACCTAGTCATATTTTAAGCACGTGCCAATTATTTCACACACAATCTATTTAACTCATCAGAAAAGTATCAAAACAATAATAGGGAGAAGTATCAGATAAAGGACACTTGGTGACTTATATACACATACTCAACAGTAACAAACTTAAAAAACTTCCTTCAAAAGATAGACCAACACTTACATACAATCCAGAGTAGTCTAACAATGGAAACAGAAAAGCAATCTTAATCACACATTTTACTGTTCTTTTCAGGTGGAGTTCCCTCATGCAGAGTGAGTTTGTACCCAAGTGGGAGGCATGCCATGGTAGGTCAGTATGAATAACTCATTGACAAAGAAGGTGGCCCTGACCATAAAGAAATGGTCATTATCAGCCACGCAGGGTCACACTTGTAGAAAATCAACATTCTTAGCAAAGCTTTATCCTAAGATGTATTCACCAAAAGTTGTGGGGTTTTTAAAAAATCAAAATCACGGTTTTAAAAGCAGACTAGCACTTGGCTAATATCTGTGCAATTTAACATCCATTAACCTTACAGCTGTATCACTTGTGAAATGTGGAGGAGGATCATTTCATCTTCCAGAAGTAGCATAACGACGTTACCAGATTTATAGTGTTAAAATAAACATGATGAAATCACAACACCTAAAAAAAAATATAATTTATAGCCTACATACAACAGAATTTTTAGAAATTATCTCAAGGAACCAACAGCTTTGAGCACTAGGATTAAACCTCCCAGAATATCGCCTATCCATGTGACCACAGTTGCCCCTTATTGCCACGACCTTCCAGCGTTGCTTTCAAATAATTGTGTCTTTTAAGATTTTGATCATTCCGATGTCTGTCATGATCAAACACATAAATTTCCTGTACCCTGTTTTGGACAAAAGTTCCTGCAGTTAATTTTTCTAACATAAGCCTTTGTCTACTTTTCTGAAATTTTGCCAGCACTGCATCTCAAAGATTTCAATTTTCTTCCTGTCAACAGCACTTCTTTCTCATGATTCACATTCTGGCTATAGCAGTAACAAAATAATGCACTTTTTACCAGTCATGCTTTGTACAATTCAGGTTTCCCAATTGTTTTACTTGGAAATTTTAAGAACTAATAACTGATGCATTTAACTGACAAGCAACACAAACTAGTACATACTGTAAAAGAGCTTAGGTTGGATCCTAAATAACTGTATTAATTTACTGTCTCTACAGTTCAATGCCTGTGATGTCTTGCATCTCATTTTCATTAGTGAAATCTGGATTTTTGACATATTCACCAACAGTCCTTAGTCTCTGCAACACTTTGTTGCTTCCAAATTGGTGGCTATGGAAAGATGCTGTGTTATTTTTACAGCTGAAATCTATTCAAGGATTTTAGTGAATGGGAAGTCAGATTCAGTAGGTAAGGTCTTTCCCTTACTCTATTTTACTTCCCCTGCTACACAAAGGAAAGGGTGCAAACTAAACATATTCTTGTCTCATACCCTCCCACAACCCATTCATTTGCTCTGATGACAGCAATTATCTGTGTTATCATATATATGCACACATATTTTTAGAGCACACATACGTGGATGAAATATTAAGAAATAGTGTTTCTAAGTATTCACTGAAGCAATATCCAGTTGCTTATGCTACCCCACATACCTTCCAATAATTTCACGGAACAATATCCTGATACATAAAACCATTATTTGTAATGGCTGAAGACAATTTCCTCTTCTTAATCTTTTGCAGCTTCCAGCCCATAAATCTTTCCACCTTGTGCCACTTGTGGATCATCTTGTCTTTGATACCTGACAACAAGCATGATTACTGCCACCCTCCTGCATTCCCTCCTGCTCACGGCTACTGGTGGTTGAATATTCCATGCAAACTCCACTTTCTAAACGTACTTTCTCGACGGGGAGTCCATGCCATCCATCCCAGGAATAAAGCCAGTCAGAGGTATTTGCCATTTTATGTTTGAGAAGTTTCAGATCTACAGCTTGGCTCCAGCTGCCAGCCAGTTACAAACACAATTGCTGAATGTGATTTTGTAGCTGGACTCAACGAGGCCTGTAAGATCTACATGAGAGTTTAAATTTCCAAATTTGTTTTAAAAATGTGTCCCCATTATCCAAATGAGTTTGTCTGAATTACCTAACAAAGCATACATTAGACAGAGTTGTGACTTTAATTTTCTAATTGCTTCAAAGATGAGAATAAAAAGGAAAAAAGTGCTCTCGAACAGAATTCCTTGGAAACAAACCAAAAACTTCAATGAAATTGTCATTCATCTTTGCATCTACAAGGATCAAAAAACTAAAGCTTCTGAACATTCTCCAGCCAACCAAATGAATCTCATTGATAATTCCCCTGCACCCTCCACACTGTTCTCTGCACCCAAGCCTACACATTTACAGTAAGTTGGTTATTTTGGTTTCAGCAGTGCCTTGGCTCTCCAACTGCTCTTTTGCTCAACCCAAAGACTGAGCCTAAGTGTAGTATTTTAGCCTAAGTGTAGTATTTTTTCTTTCAAAGAACTATGCATATACCTTTTTTATTATTATTTATTTTATTTTTTCAAAATCACCTCTAACTTTATTACGGCACTCTGAATTCCCTTCAGCTGTTGTTGAAAGGAGGCCATCTGTACCTTCTCTTCATCAATCCCACTCTAAATTATAGGCAGCAGTATAATCCAGTTCCTAAACATTTATCTGTATCTGCATTTTTCCTTGCAGTTAAAACCATTCTGAATCCTGTACTTTCAGATCTATGTTCTTTAGAAGCAAAACAATTTCACATTTGGTTCAATATTTCTTTCAATAATCGTGTGTAGCACATGTTTACCTTCCCGTAGCAGTAACCCCATTCTTGCCCTAATCAAATTGGTTCTGTATTTTGAGATAACACTTTTCCACCACTGCTTCCTTTTACTCTGTTATTGTCAGTAACTTCACCATATAAATAAAATCATGCCTTGTGCACTGAGATCTGGAAACTCACTGCTAATTGCTGCATTATTAATTGCTAAGTCAACTAGTGGCAACAGGGAATCCAACTGCTGTCTCTGGAGTGCCAAAGGGATTGTCAGAAAAGTAGTGTTTTTTATCAGCTGCTCTGTTTTCTTTCTTTCTTTCTGGGAATTCAGTCTATGTCGTTTTCCTGAAAACATGCAAGCGGTGATAGTTAGAATACAAAGAAACTCTACACAACGGACTCGGTACGCTCTAAGAGATGCATACTTTAATTAGATTATGTCACTAGACTTGCTTAGTAACAACTATTGAAGGCACAGAAGAAAAATGCTACAACTGTAATTATAGTACCTGACAGACCAACAAATTAAGTACTAGATGCCTCCAAATTTACCAAGCTTTTCCTTTCCTGTTTTTATACTGATGCAATATTTAATGTGCTTCACACAGATCCATGCATGTGCAGCATGACAACTGATTGGCACAAGGTGATTTGTTTTCTGAACGATGCCGGTATGATCCTCACTCACAGTCCTTATTGATCCTTGAAACAAATATCGTCCTGTACTGGTTTCATTAGACAGGCCCTCTCTTGTTAATTACCGCTCACTCAGATCTTTTGGTGTTTCATTAAGGTAAACAAATTGGAAGAATTAAATAAACAATCCATGTCAGCTGCCACTGTAGCGTTCTCATTCCTGATTGTTAATTCCCCAGAATGCCAATAAGGAAAGTTTTTTCTTTCACCTCCCCTTTCTTTTTTTTTTTTTTTTTTTTTTTTTTTTTTAGGATTTCTGACATCAAGTCACAACAAAGTGGTGCAATGCGCCATAAGAATTGACTAAATCAAGTTGGAAAATAGTCTGAAAGACTTGGCTGACTACATCCCAAATCCTTTTGGACTTTAGGGAGAGTTCTTCTACCTCACTGCAGATATATGCAGTTTCATCTGCTTCTCTGCAATGGATCAGAAAGAGTTGTTTTCCTCTGTTTACAAGGAAGAGAGTGAAGAACTAAATGGCAAAATTAATTTGTATGGCGATTTCCAAAATGTGTGGTACTAAATTGGTCTGATAAAAACATTTGAAACATTGGTTTCCCACACACACACACAAAAATTACTTTCAAATTTCCTTTACAAACAAAATAAGCATTTTTCCTCTTGATTCTGGAAATCTAAAAAAAAAAAAAAGGGAAAAGCAAAAAAAATTACTTATTCCATACACTGGGTATAACTGATTTTGGAAGGCTGTAGAACACTAGACACTGGAATTAGAGAACATTCCCTGTAGTCAGGAGTATCTAATACAAGCTCAAGCTTCAAGTTGGTTAGAAATAGCCAGGGCATTTTTTACTAATGAATCCTTTACTCTGTGTGTTCTCAGGCTTCTGGAAATGTCTAAATCTCCCCAAGCATATTTAGCAGCTTTATCAGTATTAATGTAATGATTCCCACACCTCTTTTCATTGCACTGTCATCCAGTCACTAACAGATTTCCTTACAGCCCACAGTGAACCACTAGAAAAACAGAAAGCAGAAGAATTCAGAGGAAGCTGCTATTTTTCAGAATTGTCCTAAAGCCAGTACATCTGAAAATAATTCAGCTGCTGCTTAAGTATGTTCCTTCCTGTTCTTTTCACTTCTTTACTAGCTTGCCTTCCCCAGGATACAAGCTTTGCTGAAAGAAACCCCAAGACCATCTAGAGCTAAGCTGCAATAAATACTGAACCAGGAGGGGATCTGGGCAAAAGTCCACTTTCTTTTTTCAAGATAGCTACACTCTACGCCATAGTTACACTAAAGAAAGCGAGAGAATAATCTCTATGATGTTAACCAGATCGATTTTTAAAGCAGATTGTGACTATCTTGAAGTTATGGTGTTGGGTTTGGGGGTTGGGGGAAGGGGCACACTGTTTTTGGGGAACCATTCGTTCATTTTCAGAAGGATAAAGCACAAACCCCAAGAATTACACTGGTAAGCACCACTGTCAGTTGGAAGCCACAAGAATTAACAGCAATATTAACAGACATTTAAATGAACCAGAGACCAAAGGAGCACAGCGACAAAGTGAGGTTGAAAATACTGATTTGTCATCTTCCCTTCCTCCTCTATCTGCCTTTCACTCCCTTTCTCTTCAGTTTTCTATCTTCTGCTTGTCTTTATCTGAAAGGGACCTATCAGCTATTATGTGGCTGACTGGTAGTGATGAGACTGCCAAAATGTGACAGCCTTATCTACAGCACAGCCCTGCAAATTGCCAACCATTGATCCAGCAGTCTGTGCCAGCTGATCAGTGCAAAGCTGTTTTGATTTCTTTTCTTCTGGGAAAGAAATGAACTTCTCTGCCAGCAGCCACTATCCTGCCAGTGCTATTCCCCAGCCAAACAAAGGGCCTGAAAATTAGAATTTCATTAGATGAATTAACATGACATCCCTTTCTTCTCACTTGATTTTTGCTATATTATGGATGTTGCATCCCATTCTGAAATGTGAGGAAAAACAATACAATTGATGATAATAATTTCTCTTCAGACTTTATGTATGTAAATGTCTTCCAGGTATATAGTTTAGCATCGCCAGATCGCCACAACCTTATATCACAGGAGCTTTTCAAAGCAGTCTTCCTCTATTATTACAATCAAATTTCACTACTGAAGAAATTTCAGCTAGTTACATCCCATTGCGAAAAGGAATAATATTTTGCTTCATTTCTTCTCATCAAATGATGTCCTTGTGGGATCATTTGAAAAAGTACTTATTCACCTCTTGAAAAGGAAAAAAAGAAAAAAAAAAAAAGGATACTAAACAGACAATCTCATAGTTTCTACATCTTTTTTTGTTTGTACATCTCCATTCTATATATCTTATATACATTTGTCCCTCAGTCTATAATAGCTTTACAGAAATAAAGACTCTGTGTATGCTTCAACACACAAGAACAGGCTAGATACACTCAAGAAATACCAACAATATTCCTTTTTTGGCTCATTTACTCAAAACGGGATGTTTCATAGCTTCTATGTGTTTAACTCTGAAATGTAAATTTTCTCTTCATGGACACAGGTCCATTGATACGTTTTTATTTCTTTTTCATAATTCATCAAGTGACTTTGTTCAATGAAATAATAGTCCAAAGGCTGGCAAAGAAGAACTTGCTGACACTGGAATCAGAAGAGATTTGTAACTGAAAAGATAAAGTGTCAGTCCTGAAGCTTTGATTCTTCCTTGAATATACAGCAGGATTAAGTGAAAAAAATAAAATTTAAATTATTTTGTCTCTATATCAGAATGTCTATCTAAACAGAAAGAGTCCGCTTTCTCCCCCCCCCCCCCCCCCCAAAGCATTACTGTTTCATCCTCCAAAAGTTTTTCCTTTACTATCACTGTTTCCTTTCTTAAGTATTTCTCAGTTTAGCTAAATTTTCTGCAGAGGCATGCTTTTACTGGATTTGATTTTACCTCTGCAGAAACATTCAGGTGATTTTCTGTTTTATTCTGAATTCCTGAAATATTTTCTGGAACTTCTGATCAACTTCATCCCAATATTTTGTTAGGTCAGAGTATTTATCAACCTACATAGTATTTTGCAAAATTATCAGGGCATTCATTAAGCCCTTGCTGTCTTACCAAATTGAGGTTGAGTGTATCAGGAAACCCACCCTTTCTTTCCAGTTGCAAAAGATTTGTTGCCCCTTCACCCAAAATAAAACATTTTATATCGATGGACATCTTCTGGCACCAGGCAAGTCTAAATCTGTATAGCCAGCTCCAAAATGTAACATCAGAAAGGAACTCACACCTCTCATTCTATCAGAGAAAGATGTAAAATATACATCATGGCAGCTGAACTCTTCAGAGGAAACTGGGTTTGTCACACTTTATAACACTTCTTTCTGACTGCTACATTACCTTTACTGAACTTCAGTGTATGGGATAAATCAAAGGGGACACAGGCAGTCAGCAGCCCACAGGCACCATTAAATAACATTAGTACACCCTTCTGCAAATACAAAGCACTATGCCAGTCCTGAAAGTTTTAAAATGTTTTTTATCTTGATTCCTCTATGCAGATTGGAGTGAGATCTCATTCCTCTCTGTCTGGGAAGAACACATTTAGCATTACTGCAACCCTGTTTTTAATTCCTCTTTTAGATGTGACTAATGCTTCCCACCCCCTTTGAGTCTGGAGTCTTCATTACGCTTGGTAAAACACCCCAAAAATACAAAGATGCCGTACCAATAAAAAACACTTGAAGAATGAAAAGCCACGCAGAAAAAGAATGAATTACTAAAAGATTAGTGTAGTAATTCACAAACATAAGCTAATTCATACTGGTAACACATGAAGGAAGCAACTCTACCTCCCTCCAGTTCCCTTCAGTAAGAAGTACAGGCTGTAAATCTGCTGCAGTTGTTATGTTCTGATTCTGTTTGACCACTGTGTAATGCTAGATGGAAAAACCTCCCCATCACCCATATGTAAATAAAGCATTTACAAAGAACTTAACTGAAAGCACAAGAGAAGTTGAAATTAGAGTATCTAGTTAACCAAAATTAAGTGGGCATTTAAGTGCTAAATTAGATTAAAACAATTTTACCAATTTCTCATCTTCTGGATATTGGAGAAGCATCACTTTATAGTTCCATGGGAATACCAAGTTTGGAATCACTGCAACACTTCTAATTTCTCATTAGGATTTTATTTGCTGACTGCAGATGTGATGGGGTTTAACTGCAGCCTATGCTTGAGTGTTCATGAATCAGAGTAAATTGCAATCACAACAGTTTTCTTCCTCTTTCCGCTGCTTCTTTGCATTGGTCTCAACCATGACAAAGTAATTCAGCCAGCCAAAAAACTCTTACCAAGATAAAAAGTCACTGACTGACAGAGCGATTTGCCAAAGGAAGGCCTCAGTCAGACACAACGGCAGAGAGAGAAGAGCAACAGAATCCAAGTGAACGCTCCGCGAGCTGAAGGTCTAACAGCCTATTGACAAAAGCAGGCAATCCCAGTTAACAGCAAAGTACGTCAGCAGATAAATGTGCAGTTCTGAATTCAAGACTGTTCATCCACTGCCTGCTTAAGATTTGTTGAAAGCCTGGGTCAGGAACTTTCAGAAACCATATATCAAATATGTCACTCTATGCTTCTTATTTATTTGGAAAGCCTTGCAAAACCTTATTATACCAATTATTTAATAAAACAGCAAGACAATTAAAAAAATAAATTAACATAATGGTGACCTAGTTTCAGACATGAGTGGAAATATCATCAATCCATGACTTCCACGCAAAGAATTAGAGAAATGATCGCTTAGTGTAATTTTTAATGATCTTGTACTTCGGGGGGAAAAAAAAAAAAAGAGACAGACTAGAAAGAAAAAGAGCTAGCAGCATAGTGCTGTAACACGGAGATGCAACTTGCCATCTTTCTACTTGTTTCAAATCACTGCTATGATCTCTTCAAAGCCTAACAACTCTCACTTTGCATACCGTATCACAGGAAGCTACTCAAATTTTATGCTACTTCACATTGCACTTGTAACCTTTATACTCATCACAACTACTTGTTAGGTATGAAGTCATCTGCAAACTATGTATCAGATCCTGCATGCTACACCACTGTACTATTTGACGTCTTGGAGTGCTTGGCAAAGGCAGTGAGATTACTCTCCTGCTATCATATACAGAGTCCTGAGCTGGTGCAAAATCCTGAAACCTGCTTCTGTTTGGAGCATTGATCCCAAACAGCTCTGTAGCCAGAAAGAGGCAGCAGTCATTAAAGATCATGAACTATGATGTCTGCTGAGTTTCCCTGGTATTATAGAATCAGAAAAACAGAAGCAGAGAAATAATATTTAAGTCACTTTACTTGCATGAGGGCAAAACCACCCCGTTTTGGTTCTCCAAAGGATTCATATTCTGTCCCATTTGAGGGAAATACTTGATGTGAACGACTTCTGACTCCACAGCTCCTTCTTTGCACTGACCTTGACTGCAAAGAAAGAAGTTGATTCCTACCTTGTTTTTATTGCCTTTAACCACAATCTTATTCTTTCTACAGACACAAGTAACTTTGCAGTTTTCTGTTTCTGCAGTGCCCGTTTTCCTCTTCAGGATGTACACACTCACTTTGAACACACACACCCCTCCACAAATACACTCACAAATACACAGAAGCCTACTGGCATTGTGAATTCAACCACAAAAGTGACATTACGAAGATAAGATTTTTAATTAGTTTAATACTGGCATATCTTTCTCTTTGCTCCCGTTGCATCCATGAGCTCCTAGTGAAGCTCTGGGAATACAGATAACTACAGAGGCTCTCCAGTGAGCTCCCAGTGCAGCCTGGCGAAGGAACAGAGCTTCGCTCCATTACACGCTTCTGAGAACAGGGCAGAGAAGATGTGCTGGGGTCAGCAGCGTGGGCTTCTGAAACTGCCAGCGAATCCTTCAGGCTACGGGAGAGCAAAGGGAGGGATCGAGAGCAGCCAAAAGCAGCGCAGGGCTCGGCGCGGGACAGTCAGGCTGTGAGAAATACGCCCTGCTCGACGTGGTAGCACTGTGCTGATGAATGAAAAGGTGGTTTATTTTTCATGTTATAGGCTTGTAGGAAGAAGGTGAATTGCTACAGGGATCTGACCTCTGCTAGCTGCTGCCCATTGCTAACCCTCGTTACCCACTGGAGCACAAACCCTGCCAAAGCGCTCCCGGGCCACAGCATAATGGCCCTGCCGCAGACAGAGACAGCCCTGATTTAACCACACTGTCGGGCAAGGTTCTTGTAAGCCATTATTCTGCTGACTAAAAACCTAAGAAAGATTTTCACATTTCAGAAAGATGAATGTACCACCTCTGCTTAAAACACTCATGGCGTGTGGTCTCTGCTGAGAAAGGTCTATTCAAGATATACATCTAATTATCGCCCATTCTTATGGAGACCATTTTTAAAGAAAGTTGAATTAGATGTTTTAAGTTTTCCTTCCTCTTGAAGGGCTGCTGCCGTCCCCACTTCTGTTCTTTAGTTGATCAGGATTATTCGCCCCAGCACTCTGCATGTACAACCTCCCATCAAGAGCCAACAATGTCTGTGCTGGCCTATTAATAACACATGACAGCTTTCATTTTGTTCATCTACAGTTTTTCCATGAACTCCTATCATAAAATGATGCAATTTTTCAGCACTGCCTACTAATGAGTTTACACCCTGACACAGGAGTATTAAGAATCTTAGTAAACAATATCTTACATAATTAATATTTTTATTTACATGCTGCAAATATGTAATCCTTGCCAAATCTAAGCTATTTAACTATATGAGGTTTAGTTGTGTTAAACGCCACGTTTCTTAATATAGTTTTCATTCTTCTTCCTTTCTAACATTTGAGATATGAATGAAAAACGCTACGGAGAAATAAGCCAGAACCACTTTTGTAGGAGAAAAACTGCACACACCATTTCTGTCCAGCTCCTTGAAAACTGAAGTCAACCTGGACCAGCCGCAGCATCGACACAGAAGCGGCAGAGGGAGGATTTCAAGTGAGCTGGTGTTTGTACAGTCTTCATGGCAAAGCTGGGTCATCTTCACTGGGCAGAACGAGTTACCCACCGGTAACAGCAGCCTGGTACAAAAATGTGAAGTCATGTACCAAACAGCACCTGATAAAAACAACAGTGACCAAGCACTACCACAGCGAGATCCTGTAAATAAGTCTACTGTCTGGGAGGAACACCACTGCATGACATGCTACAAATAAATGCTGCATTTTTATTTCAATTGCCGTACATTTGTTAGAGCTGTGCAAAATCGGCAATTATTCCCAGTACCATTTATTTGTACACGAAGCCCTGGATCAATCCGTTATTTAAATAACATTCAGCTCCAGACTTCTCTACATATTAGACACCTTTCAAAATGTGATGGAGGGATAGAAATGCAAGAAATAAACAGGGTTTGACTCAACCCAGGGGAAATATGACACATATCAATAATGGGGAGGCATATTAATCTTAAAATTACTACTGGGTTTGACAGTATAATATACACATAAGATTTATTCTCATCTTTTCCACTGGAATATATTGAGCTTACAGTGTTTCTACTTACACTTACCCAAACTACAATGATTCCCTTTTAGCTAGAAAATTTCTGAAAAGAGGCATGTTTGTTGATTGCCATGAACAATCCTGAGAGAGTCATGCACAACAGAAAATTCCCTTTTTGAAGAGGCCGTCAAACTTTATCAGCACTTTATCAGCAATATCTTCTTGGCTGTAACTAAAGATGTCATTTATGACAAATATCCAAATGACTTTGATAATAAAAGGTAATACCGTACTGAGGTGAGCCACAGTTGGACAAGCCTGAAGTCTGAAGCAGTCTGGGACTAATTTAAGGTAAAGGCACAGTTTTTTAGCACCAACAGACGGGAAAGAGAGAAGGTTGGAGCACGAATGAGGAACATCCTTAAAATTAGAAGTCCAAGGACCAGATATATTCTGTGTCCAAAATCAAGCTGCCTTCCTGTATACCTGTCTATGTTTGAGAGATACACAATTCAAAATAGCTATGAAGCCAGGAAATGAAGAAAAAATAAATCTAGATCTGGTATTAAATATATTCCACAGAGAAACAGCATTTTGCATTTTAGCAACTACATTTGCCTTGCTACTGAATGGTTTCATAAGTTACCATTAAATAATGGTAAT
This sequence comes from Falco naumanni, assembly GCF_017639655.2. NCBI lineage: Eukaryota > Metazoa > Chordata > Aves > Falconiformes > Falconidae > Falco > Falco naumanni. The sequence goes on from NC_054067.1 coordinate 18,644,217, forward strand.
TATTTGACATAGCAACTGTAACAATATCTAATTTATTTATAGTTTTGAGCTGTAACGATATGTCCATTTCATTAAGTAGCACAGCTAAAGTACAATGAAAATATCTGCACTTTCAAACAAAAAGAAATGTGTTTGACAACATGGAGAGATGGCTATTTGTCCTCATTTTGCAAAAAACACTTAATCATCTCTTTTTTTCTCCAAATCAGACTGTATTTCTGTTATTGATTATATTAAAACAGATCAAAGCATTTAGTTCAGTAGGAAAATACAAAGTCAGTCATTTAAACAGTTGCCATCTAGCTAAAAAACAACCTAACCTCAAGGTAGTTTATACAGAAATATTTAAAGGTGTATGCTTGGAAAAAACCTTCAGGGTTTTTCAGCCATGCCCATTAGCATCTAGAAAATTTTCCATTAATTTCAGCACTAGTGGCAAAAGCAGAAAAAGCTGAGTAAAAAAACCTGGAAAGTAAATCAGAGTCCTGACATTTCACTTAGATCTTTTCCACTTAGCTTCATATATGTCTGATTTTTCTCCCTGCTCCACAGAAGCCTCTTAAGAAGAGGGAAATCTATTTTATGACAAATGGACCAGAAAACCTGATCCAGACACTTTCAGTTTCTTTCCACAGTTTCACAGATCCGCGCCTGTCACTGCTGGTGGGCAGGCTGGGGGGCTATGGAAAGCTGCTGCTGCGGTGCCAGAGCACATCATACACGCACCGCGCATTGCGAACCTGAGCCCAGCCTTTGGAACCACCACTGGAATCCCCTGATGGAAAATGATGAAGGAAGAGCGGAAGGCGTTCAAAAGCCCTTAGAGATTAGGTAAAGGAAACAAAGGATTAAAGGAAGGTAAAGGATTGGATGAAGGTAGGCAGATTTGATGGAAATGAATAAACTGGTTGGAAAAAGGGAAAGCAAAAAGCCAAAGAAAGCAGTTTAACCTCAGACACAGACCCAGGCAGCCAGCCAGCCAGAGCCCTGTGCCCGTTTGGTGACTGACAGCAAAGACGTGAACCAGACACCCAAGGACGAGAAGGTGCAACAGATTTACTGAGTTACTTTGATAAATGACTGTAGCTCTCCATATATTGTTCCATGGTGCTGCTGAGGAAGGACTCCTGGATTACAGAGGAAAACCGGTGCGCTCGTCCTAGCATTTACTATTTAGTTCCTACCGTGAGCTTGCAAACAGGCTTGTTTAGTGCGAACACAAGAAAAGGAAGCACACTTTGCCACCAATGTACATTTTTATGATGTTAGAAGCTTTTCTAGCGTCACATTCTGCAACAGAGTCGTCTTTTATACTTGAAACTTGTGGTAGACTGTTCTGTTTTTCATGATGAAAAAACCCTAAACCCTAACAGAGACCCAACAGAAGACTGAAAAACAACTTTAAAATTTTTGTACAAATTCAAAGCAAAATATGAGATGAACGCCAGCACTTACCAAGCTACGCTACCCTTTACACATCAAACATAAATCCATCAGTAAATATACACACACACCTCCCAAATAATTAAGAAAAAAATGTATCTACTGTGCATACTCTACTGTCTTTTCCAGCTTCAGGTGAACACAGTCCTATTGCAGTTCAAGAAATCTTGTTGCTTTCCAAGAATTTAGCTGGGTATTGCCTTATTTTAGAATTACTGCTGAATTTCACTATATGACTTTAATCACTCATCAGTTGGAACCCTTTTAGTCTGATTTTGATAAAAGCTACCTATGATCTGCATAATATAGCTAGCCAGGCTACTAAAGCTATCCAACACATAGCTCAAATCAAATGAGTTATCAAATAGTTAATTGCAAAAATATTCTCAAAAATGTGTGTATTTATTAATGTCTTCCATTGACCTCGTAACAGTTTTATTTGTGCATATCAATAGTTAACAACCATTAATAATAATGGCATTTGCTGAAGTCATTAGATCAATCTGAAAGGAAACGTCTTCCTAAAGAATCATGCATTTCCACTAGACATTGTAGTATAATGGAGTTAAATTATTTAAATGTAATTACAAATACAAGCAAGGCACTGAAGCCATGTACCAATATTACAAGCTGACGTGGTAACAATATATAATGCATTTCTATGAAGCATGCTATGAATGATAAGAATTTTTTTTCTTGTATACAGAGGAGCTTTTAAACTATTTGGCTCCAGAGAACTTTCATCTTTTTCATTCCCTTTTGTGATACTCCCAAATTGCTTCTTGTACAAACCCAGGTATAGTGTGCCAACTAGATGACCGGGCTTGATTTAAAGCAAAAAACCAAACACAAACAACAACAGAACCCCCAGAAAAAGCAAAAACAACAACAAAACCTACTGCAAAGGAAGGTGAATGACAGCTGACAGAGAATCGCAGAAATACTTCTATGGTCCCCCACTCGGAAGTAAGTAAATTATATTTCACATACAAAACACCATGATGACACAGTGCAGTTGCTTGCAAAGTGAAACCATAATCTTAATATATCCATTTGACTTCAAAACTATGCTATTACACCCTGTTGAGAAAAGATGCATTTTTCCTTTTAGTACACAGTTTAGTACAGGAAAAGCAGGTTGACAGAAACATTTGAAGTATGGTTAGGAAAAAGCAAACAAAAAAACAGCAGGCTGACTTTCAGTAGTTATCAGCTAGTAAGTCAAACTCTGGAGCTTGAGGGTAAGTGGCAGAAGGCGAGGAAGAGGCTATAATAAAGATGAACAGAAAATGGACAACACAGACTAAGTAATAAGCACTTTGTGTCTCCTGCCTGTATTGTAATCACCTTTTCCCTTTGTACTGAGTCTGAGTGATCAAATCAAAAGCCACACAGATGTTCGGACATTATTTTACGGAAGCCAAATCGTTTTAACATCTCTCTCGCTCAAGCTCCCTATTCAAGAGAAGCATTAAGACCCACTGCAGTCACAGACCAGCTGGAAGCCCAGGCTTTACTTTTGGCACTTCTGTTTGGCTTTTGGGCCCCAGAAGAAATCTTTGAAAGAAAGAGTGCCTCCACTTCCTCCAGGTGCCTACTGTGCTACAGAGGCTTCCAGATGCTGAAAATCTCCATTTTTAATTCCAAACAACGCCTATTTAATGTTTTCCTTAGATCTCTGCTTCTAGAGGGCTGTGATTACATGACACTCAGAGATTGAAGAGATTGCAGAAGGATTTAGTATATGAATCTTACTCAAAGCTGTAAAGCAAATGCAGAAAAAGCTTCCTAAAATATTCAATGCAAATGTTATGATCTTCAAGCCAGTCTTCCAATCCCCAAACAAATGAGACTGGAAATGTTGGGTAAAAGTTCTGAAATTTTGGAAAAAAAAGGATAGGTACAATTTATTCCCTTATTTTTTAAATATTTCTGACATTGTCAGATGGAAAAGGCTATATACTTCATATAACACAGTGCTAATTAAGAGTTCCAAAATAAACGCCTGAAGGGATATCACCCCCAAGCAGGAATAAACCCAAAATTTCTGTAATATTTTTTAAAAATGCTGGTTTTCTATGACAATCTCTTCCTTGAAGGATAATTAGCTGTGATTGTTCTTTTCCAAATCAAGCAGTAAGTGCACCAGAAGTGTCTCAGGATATCTTCTGAGGTGCCTGCAGAGAAGTGGCTCCTGCCACAGAGCTGCCGCTCGGGACCTTCCTTCTCTCAGAAGCGCCCTCCTGCATGGGCTGAGTTTGGACCCAGCAGAAGGCAGAAGCCACTCTTCCCTGAGGTGCCCAGTGTTCCTGATGGCAAAGGCTCTGTCCCCATACTCTTTTTCACCTTGCTTTACAGGTTCACAGCTTCACTGAAAAGTCAAAACAAAGGACTGCTATAAAGCAAAGTCCTCGCCTAGCCAAGGTATGCTGGTTTGATGTCTTCTCTTTCCAAAGCCAGCAGATGTCATTGTCTCCTAATCTTTTTCTTATCAGGACCGATACATTTAACTCAAAAGCTCTCATTCATAAGCAGAGAGAGTTACATGTCATCCAGACAAATTTATCATTGCTAGAAACAAGGGAAAGCGGCTGATTTGCCACTTCAGCTCTTTCTAGAGGATTCCAGCATATCTAGGAAGTCTCAGTTCACGCAGACAGCTAGGCAGGGTCTCTGCCTGCACGCACCGCGCTGTTATAGCTCTCCTTACTCAATTCGCATTCCTTACCTTCTGGCTTCAGGTCCTCACTCCCGTGGGTAACGCAGGCACGTGTTCCCCGGGGGGAGCAGTCTGCGACCCTGCAGCAGCAGCAATGCACGAGCATTTCAAATGACCAGCAGCCCATAGGCTTTGGAAGTATCGCAGGTCCCTTTTGAAATCAAATCAGTACAAAACAAATGGTCTGCGTGTGGCAGCTCTTAGCACAGTCTTCCTCGACCAATAATAAAGACATCAAAGCAATTAAAGTCGAGTTTCTTCTTTTAAAATCTTTCCTGGTAAGGTAAGAACCCTCCATCCCCTTCACAGATTCAGTGAATAAGAGTATAGGGTTGCATAGTCTCTTGTTAGAAGATGAAAAATTACATGGAAATGAAAATAGTGGTTCCAAACACAGAAAAGCCTTTTTTAAAAGTACTAAGTTTTACTTGTCAAGCAGGGTGAAAAACATCAGTTTTACACCCACCGAGTCTGACTTTGTCCTGTTCAGAGCATGGATCTTTGCATGCCAATGTTTTAAACTATTTATGCTTTCCCACAGAACTCAGCTCACATAAGCAGCACCTTTGCTTTTCTTTTCATCATTAATATGTTCGTATTTACTGCAAGAACATCAATGCTGGTTTTATTTCCTGATTTAAAATAGACTCATATTTGCACTCAACAGCAAGCACAAGAACACAATGCCACATTGCTAAGGGTGCTACAACAGAAGTCAGTCACAATCATTTACCAGTAACAATACAGTTTTGATTGGAAGTCAAGAAGCTATAAAACCCTCACTGGTGAGTCATATACCTGCTTTATACATGATTTTGTCATATTTAATACAAATGAACCTTCTTCAATCACACTATGAGCTGCTCCTACAGAGATCAGTTCCATAATACAAATATACCCTTCTGCAACTAATGAACGTAGAAGAGGTTTGCTCATTATCACTCTATTCATTGCCATCATTTTAAAGACTTCATTAATGTTGTTACATTCTGCTGCTTTTCTAGTTCACAATCCAGCAGTTGTTGTTAACATTGCTGCTGCAGGTAGAAATAATGTTTTGGAATTGGTGTCATTGTTAAAAAAGTACTCCAGAAAACACCTTCACGGAACATGGAGAGGAAAACGTAATGCTACCAGTCTATGTATTGTATAGGATCTGGAAAGTCTCTTGTTAAATTAATATTAGTATGATTTTACTATGAATAAAAGCAAACTCCAAAAGCCTAGGTTTGGTTTTATGATTGAGGTCCAACAGTGAGATTAAGGATTTCTAGATTTTAATTCCAAGATAGTTTTGGATATAATCAATCACACTTTAAATCAGAAAAGACTGAGACTTCATGTGGATTTATATTTCACACTTACAGAATATTTACAATACTTCCATGTGAAATTCAGCTCTGTACAGGGAAGCCACAGAAGTCACTGAGCACGGCACTTTTTCATAATGCATCTCTTAAAGTGGACTGTACCTGTTCTTCATTACTTTGGAGAAGAGTGAATTGCCATATGCCGAAGCTGATACTATAAAACTGTCTTCCAAGATTCCTATTTCACTGTCCTTGTATGTTTCCATACAGAATGTGTATGTCTTAGGTAGACTTTGCTGCAATTTTGAGAAGAGTCTACCAAAAAGCCTGACACAAAAGAACATAAAAAATAAGTTCAGAATTGATAATTCCAGTAGATATCCAAATGCCAAATATGGACAAGAATTCATGAGGTTAAATGATTACAATTTCCTGCCATTATTTGGGATAGCACTTCTTGGTTCTTAACCTATTGCAATTACAGTGTGCGCAAGTAATTTTTTTCTAATAAGTCATTCCCTTAATTTGTCTTCAGTAAAGCAGTAGTACTAATATAAATGCTACATGATGAAATGAATATGATTTTTCTCAGAGACAGTTATTAATTTTGAAATTTCTGCTATAGTATCTCTTTCAGCAAGTGTGAATGTGTGCTGTTCTGTCCTACATACAATAGCAATATTGCAGTAAGAATAGACATAGGATTTGCCTTGCAAAATTTATTGCACCACTGAATTATGTTTTGATTTTGATTAAATCACAGGTTTAGTTTTGTTTTAACACTAGCTATTATTTCAATTGCAGATTTACCTGGTCAACACAACACCTAAAATTGGCTAACTCATTGGACCGTCTGGTTGACCCATGTTCAGCCTTAGATAGCCTTCTAGGTAAGTAACCACTTAGGTTGCCACATTTCATTCACTGATATCAGCTATTCTATGATAAATGATAAAATATTATATTTAATTCCTATATATCTTTCAGCCCCTGTGTTTCCATTATCTGAATCTCATCGTCATGTCTTAACACTACGTGTTCATGTGTTCCCATTTATCATTGAATGAGATAAAAGAAGGAAGCTCTAAAACGCTGAAATAAAAAAAAGTTTAAAGTTACATTAGACTGAGAATGGCTATAGTTCAAACATTTTAAATACGCACTTGGAAGAAAGGTCCTTATTTAAAGACAAAGCCTGGCAGAAAAGCTGAAAGAATTTACATTTCTGAAAGGGTATCAGGTACAAAAAAGGATTCCAATGGGTTACTTCAAAACTTATCTAGCTAAGGGATAATCCAACTACATATCTTAGAAAATATTTTTCACCATGGACCAAAAACAATATATTTACCCTCTCACTGTGAAGAACCAGAAAGCCTACATATCCTATGATTGTTCAGGAATAATTTAGTACTTTTGACTTTGAGCCTCCCTCCGCTGATCAGAGTACAATAAAATGCATTGTGAACTCGTCCACAAAAGGTACAAACACATTTATATCAGAAACCAATCAATGAGCATTTGTATGATTATTCTTCCCATCTACACAAATATTTACTTATGGATGTTTACAGAGATGTCGACTAAAATCTCAAGTTTAAGTTAATTAAGAGAATTAAAACACTTCTGACCCAGTTAAATAGGAGGAATCTTAGCTCTGACACTGTATTTTTGAAAGACCTAAGGAAAAAAAAAAACCCAACCAAAAAACACCCTAAAAATAAAAATTTCTTACACTCTCTATGGGCCTTGATATTAAGCTTCACCACCTACCCAAACTGTTTTCAGCAGTTCAGTATATCTCATAGGGATTTCAAATTAAATGTGAAATACCAGTACCTGGTGTGGAAGGTTAGTATTTTATACACAAACCCACCAAGTAATAGGTTATTTCTTGCACAGCATTTTGGAGAAATTACAATGCATTAGTAACATGCAATCCAAAAGGAAAGTATAAAATTGATAGTATAGAAAATATCCCATCTAAAATATCAAACTATATTTGTAAAAAGAAAAGTTTCCACCTAAAACTATGTCCTATAAACTTCTAGATGAAAGTGAGCCTTCACCTGAAGAAAAACTGTTCTGTCAATAACATGCTAGTGTTTGCTGCAGTCAAACAAGCCCTTCGAAAGTAACCCTAGTTTACTGTCAGCATAGCCCTGGGGTTTTTTATGCTAACATTTCATAAGGATGAAAACAGCATTTGAATGTCAAAGCTTTTGATTTGGGCAAAGACTATCAAAGACTCAGGAAGCTAATACTTATATGTTTATTTTAAAATTTGCTTATGAATGTTAGTGTCTTTGTGTGTGTGTTTCCTTATTAATAAAATGTAGAATTTTGTCTCGGTCCATGATATGTCTCACTCGTGTCTCAGGGTTTTTTTTCTCTCCACGATGATTTAAATTCTGCATAATATTGCAATGTGTCTCAATAACTTCATCAACAAATGGAGACTATAATGTTCTGTTAGTGACGGAAAGATAAAATAATTCATATTTTACGATATACTTGAAGGTATTCAGCTGAAAGGCCTTACAGAAAGTCAAGAGTGTACTTATTTCTGTAATCTTTAAATAGGTAAAGAAAACAATATGGATAGTTTAATTTTTCTGTCACTGGACAGCCAGAATATTCACATCATCAAAGTTGCCAGAAGCCAGCTTGCCCTCTTGCTCCAAACACTAGCTGCTCCACACAGGGAAATTCGTCTCCCAGGAGCAATTAATTTCAGAGCCCATGACGTACACCGACGTGGGTTTACCTCAAAGGAAAACAATTTCCTCTACTGCTCTCTACCTACCTGAAGGGTGGACAAGTGGGCAGATTTTATTCGAAATACAGTATAAACCTTGCTGCTGTGGAGCATTTATTTTGTTACCTCTGCAAAACCCTCTGTCAGCAGGACAGGTGCTAACCCCATTGTGTTAGAAAATAATTTGATTCACGGCACTTGATATGGAATCGTTTGGAAGTGACAGGCCAAGCTTGAGGCACTGCATCAAAAGCTGTAAATGGTGAAAAATGTACTTGGAAGCACGGCTTCCATCTTGCTGGGCAGTCACATGAAACAAGTCCCATACTAAGGAGATGGTATTTTAGCTGAAGGGAAGCGTGTTAAATGAGTGACTCCCTGCTTTTGACACCAGTCTTTCAACTTAGACATCTTTATTTCAGGAAAGGCGGCTAAAAATTATCTCAGGCTATGGTAATTGGGAGTCACAGGACACCACCACCTGCTCTCTGTGGCCGAGATACACCATTAGCACCTTCTCCCCTCTCCTTCAGACAACTCTCTCCACGTGCCACCACTGACATTCAATCCAAAATCGATGAACTAGTTCCCTTATCCCCGTCATTTTAAGCTACTAATGCAACTATGGAAATCTTACTTCTTAGTTCAGATCACAACTCAACATACAAACACAAACTTTCTCTTGGGTTCTTCCACATCACTACTTGTTCCTTTCCAGAAGCCTCACAAGACTCTTCTAAAGGGATCAGCTCTTCACAGACCTTCTTTGACCACATAGCACGTTTCACCCCATAGCCGGAATCACTAGGCATGTTTTTCTTTGTCAGCAAGGTTCTTATGAGGGAGTATAAAAATATTTCTCTAAATTCATGAGGGACAGGGTAACATTTTTCTTCTCACAGTTGCATCAGTTCTATTAAGTTATGGCTAAAAGAGATGTCTTATGATTTTAGTGGCTACACACTACACAGCTTGCTCCTCCATACAGAGGGGAGATCTCAGTGTTTGCTTTGCAGATATTTGGAACTTGTAATGAACATGATGATTAATTTTAAACAGTTACTGAGGTGGTTATTCTACAAGAGAATTTATACAAGCATGTTCAGAAGCCATGTGTATTTTCAAGTATGTATATTTCATACAGTCATGGATCTCTTTGAAATCTGTTACTATGGCCATGCAAAGCTCAACTGATCCTGGAAAATGCTACTGAATATTCCTGTCAACAGGAACCTTTTCATGGACCCACAATGTTCAAAAATACATTTGTTGCTGAGTTAACTTACAATCAGCAACCAGGTAAAGAGAAAGAAATGGGCCCACTAATACCTCTGTGGACTATCCAGTTCCTCTGGAGAAAAGAAAAATACAAAGATAGTAAAAAGCAGCTGCACATTTGAAGTAAAATATAAAACCAAACATCCTTTGCAACAGAAGAATTTCCTATCATTTTGTTCTTTTCCTTAAATTTTGAATACTAAAGCACTGCTTCAACTTGCTGGAAATTAATTTTGCCTTAAAACACCTGATCTAACCTTACAGAGCAAGTTACAACAGACAGGGGTTCTTGAGATTTAATTGCTCTTGAAGACAAAACTCAGTTGACTCCATGCATCACTTTCTTGATGATGAGGGTACACATGAGGCCTTGTCCTCAAGAACAGGACCATTTTCTGGATGACCAAAACACTACAACAGATTTAGTGCAAAACAGATTCATTGATCTGGATTCTGGTAATAAACCCATTTCAACATCTAAATTAAGCACTTGGTTTACACTCTAATAGACTCTTTCATACTTTGCTGACTTTGATCCCAGGTATCCTCTAGCTACTAACCTTGAAGGTAGCACATAGATTAAATTCAGAATGATATACTTAAATAAGTTGCTGTTAGCAATGTGTTATCGTGTGACACTTGAGTCTATGAATTCTTTCAGTTGTCAATGACAGCTCAGTGATAAACTTCCCTCTCAGCCATAACATCCCCCTGATGCACCTTATTTTTCCATTTGCTTTTATGTTTAACAAAATGTCATACAGATACAAACAAATAGGAATATATCACATGAAATATTATGCACACTAGCATTTTCTTAACAGACAATGACACAGACAAGAGATATATCTGTTTCTTTGCAAAATATAAGAATATCTCAATGAACCGTCTTGTTTCTCTTCAAGCTTAGACCCCTAGAACAGACTGCGTACTAAGATTCCTTCTCTCCCTGTGCTTCCAGCTCTACAATAATGTATACGTTCATATTCTAAAAGTTTGTTCAAACCAGTTTTGACTGTCTTTAATTTTGGGCAGTTGTTTTCCTCCAGTAACACCCTTCTGATTTGGAAGGTTAAAGAATCAAAAGGCTTTTTTAAAGTTGGTATGGAGGACCTCTCAGAAAGCATGCAAGAGCCCTATTAATTAAGGTAACTGCTGCAGAAAAGCGTGATATGCTGCCTCAGCACTATCTAGCTGACCCAAAAAAAGTTGTTTTTTAAGCCATCTAAGCTCCATGTAAATTACAACAATAAAAGACTAAGCTGAATCGCATTTAAGACACAAGTTTAAAGATATTTTTCTTCCCTCTGAAAATGAAGTGGAAGAAAAAAAGGATATACAATCTTGGCAGTAAAGACAAGGCTATCAATATTCAGTAGCTCATGACAGAGACACACATAACACATATAGTCAGTACTGTGTGAAGCGCTGCAATGAAGGTGTGGAACTCCTGGTTCTTTACTGTTAAGAATAACGTCAGGGTTTCTTAAAAAAAAAAAAAGAAAAGAAAAAGAAAATAAAAAGAAAAGAAAAAGAAAAGAAAAAGAAAAGCAGTAATATCATTCTCTGCCAGCAAAACCAAGAAACATCAATAATCAAGACATGTTACATAGTTCAGGGTACAATAAATATTTTCTTTGAACAAAGCTGTCAGGCCCACATCAGAGGTTGCTATGTAGCATAGAAGAAATACTTTATGCACATAAATGATTTCATTCAAGAGGCCATTTATTAAAGTGGGTCAATAATCCCATTTATTGCTTACTGTTCCTCAACCTCTCTAAAGAATTAGAAGTGGTTGTCTTCATGTTTGACACACACACACACTCATGCATGCCAGATACCTACAAGCACACCAGAGATCAGATCCCCTGATAACTTAATTGCCTTAAGCAGGAGTTTGCTTTCTCTGTGCTATGTTTGCATGCATGCATCCAGAAAAGGCTATCTTTTGCTAACAACACAAGGATATACATGCCCTATTTCCAGATGAACTTTAAGACTATTTAAGGAAGTCTGCTATGCTTCATTTGCCATGCTGTCCAGCCTATGAGATCAAAGTAATATCATACCTTCTCAAAGGTTTTAAGATTATGAGCGTATTACACCATGGAAAAAATTAGGTGTTATAGAGGAAAGTACAACAGTGAAACTCCTAACAAAATAAAGCAACTTATAAATGAATCATTCAGCAGTATTCATGCTCTGATACTTTCTCCTGCAGACAGCCTTCCCTCTGGAATACTGACAGACACACAATTGCATGAAAAGATAGAGCTGTATAATTTCAAACAGCTCTTATTAAAAGCACGAATAAAAGTAATAAACCTACGTAATTTGTAATTTTAATGTTTCCAAAACACATCTATATTTTAATCCTGCTGTACTATTATTACTGCTATGAGGTGGATAAGCTATGAAAGGATATGAGCAGGAGGGATGTTGTTCAGTCGGTACTCCAATTCATCCATAGGTATTGCAATATTGCCTGTAGGAGCTCTAACGCTCATCACAGAAACACAGAGTCAAACAGCGAGTTGAGTGTGCAGACCTAGAGAAGCCCTGTCCGCCTTAGTGCTGCTCCTGGAGATCCCCCTTTAGCTCCTGCATCTGAGGAGTGCTGCCTGTCTCCTAGTTCTGCTAGTTCCGAATGTCTGAACCTTTCCTAAGCCTTTTCAACACACTGGGCTGGTAGAAAGTCTACTTTCTTGGTCCTGAATGTTTTTTTTTCACTAGCTTTAACTCAGTCATTACTTCAGCACGTAGAACAGCATTGTAATGAACCCCATTACCTATGTTCTTCTCTCCCTGGAAAAAAGATAGAAGTAGTAAATCTAAGTACTAGAATTAAAAAAGTGAAGCTAAAGAAGTTTTACTCTTCAAGAAGCAGCACAGACAGGGTCAAAACTAGGTATTGGTTACTAGAAGCTCTCAGAATTGTATGGAATCCTATACTCCAAAAAACCCCCCAAAAAATTACTATTCTACTTTTATGTAAGCATACACACACAGAGAATTCAATTTAAAAGGAAAAAAGGCTTTGCTTAACACACAGGAAATAAGTGTATGAACCTGAAAATCAAACTCCTAAAAAAAAAAAAAAGTTGATAGCCTTGGAATAATAAAAGTTATTTAACAAAAAGAAATGAAGTTAATGAATGGCCTGAAAGCACTGACAAGTTTTATTCATTTATTTGGCATCAGTACCCAAAGAGCAGCCAAAAGAGGTGGCTGGAAGAAGAGATACATATGTTCTCTTTGACACTGGTTCCAGCCTATTAAGGGTACTGAAAACATACGCTGCTGCTCACTCATGCTTATCAAAACACTCTCCTTACACACTTGCATTCCTTCAAAAGAAAGAAATCTACAAAGATCTGACTTTACATTAAAAACCTAATTATGTGGACAAAACTACTTTTGGCAAGTACTGCGGGCTGCCAGCACTTAACACTGGAACAAAGTGATAGCTTTGGTGGAATTTGTTATTCCACTCAGAAATATATTACATCTTTCCTCACTGATAAGTAATTTGGTTTTGGTTGTTGAGGGTGAGGTCAGTCTTGGGCTTGTGTGTCTTTTGGAGGAGAGGGAGAGGATTTTTCTGTATTACTCTGTCCACCACAGTTCATATTACATTTTTCTTTGTTCCCCTCTCCAAGTTAAACTTGGTGACGCGATATCACACTTCCAATTTTTCTACTATGAAATCTATAACTTACGTACAGGTAAGATGGGAGGACCCTGATTATTGGCTCCTCTCCACCACAACCTTTCTAGCAACTGTGTTACTAACCCAAGACCCTATAGTAAACCCCAAGGCTCTTCAGGCTCTTCATAGTGATTTGTTCCCTTTACTATATAGATCTGTGTGTACATGTATTTACATGTGTGTCGTAACCATGCATCTATATGGCGATTCAACTTGGAATAATCTCACAGAGACCGGAGTAAGCTCTTCTTCACACATTCATGTGCAATAGTGGTTGTCCCGAGGGATGAAACCCCATACTTCCTGAGACTAATAGTTTCTAAAACTTCAGCTGCCGAGAGATTTGCGTATTCAACGGAAATTACAGAAAGGATATTTTGGCTGGAAGCAGAGTGAAACATACCAAGCCCTATCTAAGCTATGCAGATACAAGTCATACCGAGGAGCAAAGTTTTAGTGCCTAGCCAAGATCTGTAGTTTTCCAAATACATCAGAAAATGTTTAAACATTAACAGCCAGACATCTGAAACAAATGGTGCTGGATAAAACCTCCCTTGACTGTAAATATTTGAACTATTTCCAGACAGGGAATTTACTCATCTAATCAGTTTAGAAGTGCAGATTCCGGTTGCTGCAGAATACGTAGGTCCTTCAGCAATCTGTGGTTTTCATCTTTTGAGTCAGACTGTGCCTCGACATGTGCTGCAACATGACTGGAAGGAGAGTGGTGCTCAGCCTGAGTAAAGGTAATAGTTCAGAAAACACCTTCACTTCACTACTTAAGATGGAAAAGTTACATTAAATGCACCAAAACCTGTGGATAGCTGAATTATCACCCTATCTTCAAAACTGGAAAACTGTAATATACACAGCACACTTTTATCAGTACTTTATTATTTATATGACATAATAAAATTAAGCTAATGATTCTGGTTTTTTCCTAAGACAGCACAAAATAATAAGTCAGAATTAAACCAAAGCAGTAGCCTAAATATTGTGTAAATGAAATATTTTAAGAGGATCTTGAACAAGATGCTTCTTGAGAAGTTGATGTGTCCTAGCTGAAACTTAGGGACATAACTACAGTCTCTGTATCCTCTTTCAGCAGGTAGACAGAGATCTACAGTACTTCCTCTTTCTTTGACCTGCTAATTTGCACAAAGATTTAACATTTAAATGACTGCTCATAGCGAGATTTCAGTAAAGCATTAGGGCTGCTACTGTCAATGCAGTCAACATCATATCAAATGTATTACAGCATTATACACCTAACAAGTTGTGCTGCAGCACACTTTCATCCATTGAAACTGGAATTTTGGCTATTTGACATTTCAGTAGAAACCAATATATAAATGTCTAATTCCACCAAAAAAAAACCACAAACCAACCCAATAAAACTCCACAACCAACTTAAAAGGATTTCAATTACTTGCCATTAAAAACTGTGCTAGCAAGTGTCCCAACTACAAAGAGAAATATTACTATAAGATTAATATTTGACACCCAAATCCATAATATACACCTATATGAGACAGTCTAACAGCACTTCATCAGCTGAAGAATTTGCATGTTCAGAATTGCTATGGCAGGCAGAATGTAATGCCTGATGAGAGCTGACAGGCAAGGGATTAACAAGAATAAGAGACAAGTAATTCCACCATAGGTTTTACCTGCAACAGACACAGGTAGAAGTATTTAATGAATTATTTCAAAGAGATGAGAAGAGTGACAGAGTCTTCCACCTGTCTCACATCAGCTCAAGCACTGTTTGATAGCTCTTGGCACCTGGTAGCATCCTGGATAAATCCTAGGTGGGATTGCTGTATTACTCCCATAGAAGCAGGAATTAGTTTTAAGCAGGTGAAATGCAAACTGACTTTACAGTCCCTCACAGCGGGATCTTGATATTGAATATGGATATAAACCCACATACTAACAATGCTTTCTATTACATCATTACACTTCTTTCTCAGGACAATGGAGAAACAATTAAGCAACTTGTTCAAGAATACATAACAATCCCCTTACAAGGAGTGCAAGCGCTCCGACTTGCTGGTATTATGCTTTCCTCAGAGGATCACCCTCTCATTCCCTTGGTTATCTGTGTGCGTTACTGAATATTCATTTTGTGATTCATGGGACTACAGCAGTTTTTAGTTTGCCTCTGGATCAGAGATAAAATTTCTGAGCAGAGCTTTGTAGCTTGGAGTGTTTAGTTTTCCTGTAACATCATTACTGAGCTAGCTACACACATCCTAGGACATCAATTCCAGATACCCTGCCAAAGATCAGATGAGATCCAAAGGACTGCATTCATTAGCTGCCAAAAAAATGCTGGGGGGAAGGGACAGAAAATTGCCTACATCTGTGACAGTGGAGAAAAGAAATACCACGGAGTTCCATATGAAAATACAAGCAAATATTTACACAAGTTAAAAATGAGCATAGCAAACCAAGTTTTATTTTCAAAACACAAATAAGCTTACTGAATATTGGAGAGAATGGATTTTTGAATGAAGTCTAACAAAAGCACTGAAGGAATATTGTCACTTGATATTTAGGTACCATTTTCCTTTGGTTACTTTTGCACTGTGTTCGCGCAGTACTCTCTCAGGAAGAATGTGAGCCATTTTTCTTGATTGCTCCATTATAGTACCTGAATATTCTGTATTCTTTACAGATGGAGCTGTGTATTAACAGAGTTGGTTTTGTACAAACAGTTCAGTCCATGTAACACAAGGATTAATCAGCATATGCCTGATTTCCTATAAATTCGGGGGAGGAAAACAGGGGCTTGCAAGAAGAGCCCTTTCAGCCCTCACAGGAGCTGTGTGTTTTTCAACCTCTTAAGATACTTGGTTCTTCAATGGAGTAGAAAACATTTCATTTTTTTACTGGTCGGCATCTACCTAAGTGTCCTGAAAGCAATATAAAAGGAGATGGGACATTAACCTGCTTCCTGGCATTGATTTTACTTACGTTCGTTGTGCGCGTTATAAACACACACCCTTTTCAAAGCACTCTTATTCTAAAGATGCTTTATTTTACAGCTTCCCGCTCAAAGGAAGCATTTGACTACTGCGTGCGTGGCTGTACTGCTCCTGCAGCAGCTGTTCAACCCATACACCAACTGAACAGCAACACAGATGATGTTGGTGCTTCAGCAGGAATTGTGCTGGCACAAACGGCTGTACATTAATGCAATATACATTAAGATCTTTACCCATCTGAAGTGTGAATTATTAAAAATACACAAATATAACGGTTTTCCTCTCTGTTCCGTGTGCCTTTGTAAGGTTAATCTGAAGTGTGTATCCTCATCAATAATACAGTTCCTGGAACTGGAAACAGAAGAAGAACAATGCCGATAAATGCAAAGCAAAGAAGTCAATTCCATTTTCCATGCTTTGTTGCTAGCACATTGTTAACTAATACAATATTACCTTGTTAAAATGATGTTTCTGATTTTAAATACACATATAAAGCTTGAGGGTAAGGTTTTTCAGTCAGAAGAGGCCAGTCTTATTCATTGCTCTTTAGACCATACTTACAAGCTGAATTGTTCTCCTAAGTTATTTTAACTTTATACAAACTCTTTAAAATTAAGCCACATGTAACAGTGAAAGGGGCAGAATACAGAAGTTTTAAGTTGTTCCTTAATAAAAGTTTAATTCATAGAATGCATCCATAAGTACTTTAGACAGTAAATAACAAAACTAGTTTAAAAGAGAACATAAAAGAGAACACACAGCATTCCTGTTACTTCATTTGCCTAATGGATTTCGTCTAAGTTACATAATTGCTTAACATCATGTTTGAAAACTACCAGGTAATTTATTTGATTACAAAATAATTTATTAAATTTGTTTACATATGAAAGCATTTATAAAACACATGCATTATTTTAGAAGCAAGAGGGGACCTTCTCTATTAAAAGAAACTGAAGGATTTTAAAAGATGATGTGAAATTATTTCACTGCAACCAAGTCACAGGAGCCTGCCTGCCCTTGGAATAGAAACCGGTGTAGTTTCATGGCTCCTTGTTACTCCCTGCCAGCCCTTGCCAGCCCTGTGTTGACAGCAGTTTACTTCCCCTCCTACAGACCATCAGCTCAGACCAGACAAGCGAGCAAGTACAAAGCGACAGTGATTTCTTTCCATATTCATCATATTCCTACACGTCAGTAAGGGTAACTCTGCTGTACAACTGCATCCTGATACAGGAGTGCCATAAAGCATCACAGCCTGACTTCAAAGCTCATTCCAAGGAACTGGAAGACAATTTGATGAAAATAAAAATGAGAGGCATCTTTCAGCTGCTGCATCCGTGGGCTAAAATAAAAAGGGACCCTTGAAGCTACATACGGCTCTCAAAAGGCAGCCAGTGCCACCCAAACACAGGGTGGCTTGGACTAGATTTCCAAAGAAACTCTGCGGAACAGAACATCCATCTGACCGACCCTTTACAACGGCTGTATGTCCTCCTCCTGCTCCCCCTCACACCCGCTTGCTTCATTTTGGTGAATGAGCTCAATGAATGTTGCGCTTCAGAATAACGATGAGGTAACGGGGAGCCCTGCTAGCCACCGTTAACATCTACATAATTAAGCTCTAGCTTCCTATTTTACAAATCATCTTTGACAATCCTTAATAGCTACTTAGCAGAATAACAGCATAAATATTACTTTTATAAATAGGAATGATCTATTTAATACCTTTTTCTTTATTAAGGCTTTTAATATAATTATAGAGGAAATAAAATTTCCCTGGTTTGAAGCCGTACGTGCAGCTCGCACTCGGGAAAAGTTTGCTCTACAGACTCTGAAATTCAGAAGAGACCTGAAGGATCTGCCCTCTGCTAAGCACAAGCTGGACTCCAGCCACCTGAGCTGAGCTTTAGTACTTCACAAGGAAGTTTGGACTCCAAAAAGCAAACACATGAAACACCGTCCAAAGCACATACAGAAAGGTGGAATGGAGGAAGTCGGAAGAAAACTGGCGAAGGAATTGCCTAGCACGTTGTAAAGCCGTGAAATGGTGAGTGGGGCACGCGGGGAGGCACAGGTGCAGTATGACCCTGGCAGGCGAAGGGGGAAGTTTCCACTTGAACATATGTCTGCCGCAGGCCTGGCAGGGCCGCGCACGCCTTCCCGCGGCCTGAGCTGTGCCCAGGACTGGCGGCCAGGGGCAGGAGCGACTGCACGGCCCCGGCTGCCCAGCTCCTGCCGCAGGCACCTGCTCGCCTGGGCGGACGGGAACCGCTCGGTAACTTCACCTCCAGCAAACACAGCGTGCTACGTGCCTGCTCCTCCGAGAATCCCCCTCCGCTCCGTTCCTGCCACCTCTCGTTTAGCACTTTGGTGAACACACTCTTTTACAAGGCTGGCCATTTGCTCAAAGCCTGAGGGCGATTCCGTTTTAGACATTAGTGAGGGGAAAAAAGCCTCCGCGCTGAGCAGGAACCTTTCCACCTCAGGATCTATAGGCCAATTTAAATAAGAGAATGATGATTTTTTTTCCCTTGTAGGAATCTCACCCCTGTGAAATTGCTGCACAAAGAAAAAAAGAGCCTCAGAGAGACAAACGACCCTCACCTCTACCTAAAACATACTCTGGAGAGAGCCTCGAGATTTCTATATATATTTACATACACATGTACAGATTCACTCAAGTCTCTTGCATAAAAGCAGCAAAGGAACTCAATCCTCTATGTACTTTGAGTTGACAAAAACGTGGTGAATATGTGCTTATTTGTGTGATATTTATTGCACTCTTCTCTAATGCCTTTGCTCTGAGAAAATTGAAACTTGTATTAATTAAGAAAAGTTCATTAGTTCAACACATTAATTAACCTTTTTTGGGAAATGTACGCTGAGCACCAAATTAATCAGCATTCTGAAATCAAGTCTCAATTTATCTCCCCATGTATTATTTTTTAAAAAATATTTTTCAATATAGATGTGCATAAACCCAGCATACATCATTTTGGGAATACTTATCTCCTGCTATAATTCCCTAACGGTCAGATCTCACGTGAAAACACAGTTTTTAACTTATTTAAACAAAAGACCAATTTAAGAAGCCACCTGGGATTTCACAACTGTGTTTTCAGACGTTATTAATTTAGAAGTATTAGGCTGTGCCCTCCTCTGACTCCAGCAGTACCCGCTGAAGAAGCTGTCTTTCCACCAAATTAGACCAGTCCCCACTGACAAACCCCCTCCAGATCTCTCTGTTTCTTAATCACTGTCAGCCAAATGAGCTCATTTATTTTATGATCGGGTTTTACCTATCAGGTCTTTACCAAACAACTTCATTTGCCTCGATAGGGCACGCCTGAAGCTGTGACAGTGTCAGGCCCTTTTCCGTCTGGTTCTTTTTGGCTGTGGGTAGCTCCTAAGGAAGACACAGAGTGTCAAGACGGTCAGGCCAGTGATTACTAAGGTTGCCCACCACAGAAGTCCCTCGGGTATTTTACTTACATTTGTTTATAAAGACTCCACCAGATGTTAATAGTTCTGACTGGCTTTTTTAATGGCCATTTCAATCTAGTTCATGACTCAAAAAAAAAAAAAAAAAGTGAAAAGTAGACTATTTTGACTGTATTAAAACCTTGTAGCAATATTTCATTTGAAATTTTCTCCCAGTTCCATAGTTAAGGACACAGGGCTTAACTATGCCAGTGATCTGCTATTTGTCATGCACGTGAAAAGCTGACTATACTGTAAAACCTTTGTTCTTCATAAAAAATAAGGGCAACAGCCTGTGGACCCAGGCAAGAGAAGCCTAATTTAGGATCGATCAAGTCCTTTCAGTGGCAACATCGACGCAGATCTGCCAGGTGCCCTTGCAGCAAAGGCCAAGCACATCATCATTTTATCACCACACTCATTTCAGAGCCCCTCTCATTACTTTACAACTCCTAGTCACTAATTTTTGGCATGGTTAAACTGAGAATTAACATCAGTGTAGTTCCCTTTTTCACTGTGTGTTACATTTTAATGTAAGAATATTTCAAAGTGGTGTTGCCAGCTGCATGTAGTTTCCAAACAGCAGGAAATATATTATTGGTGGGAAAATAAAGTCAGATTGAAAACCGTGCACAAGATGAGTATCAAAGAGTTAGCACTTTAAAATGCTTGTTTCACAGAAATCAGCGCATTTATATCACACAAAAGGATCTCAGGAAAAAAGTCTCATCATCAATCACATGTAACTAACATTTAATTTTCTGTTTCAAATGAGTTTCATTCTGAAGAGCTTCTATAATCTTTAGCAAGACCCCAATTTCAGAAGAAACACTAACTCATTTTCAAACAAAGGTGTAATCGCAACTGCCCAACCAGCAGAAGAAATAACTGACAGATAATTGTATTACTTCTTTTAATGTTGATAGGTAGACACATAAGTAACTGATACTATTATGTTACGATGTTTTCTTTGTTTCTGTTTACAAGTAGTTTATATATATTCTTAAACTGGTGCTATCATGTCTTACCCTGTTAGGACTAGACTGTGATGGTCAAAGGTGAACATCTGTGTTTGCCTTTTTCATCCCAGAGGACACAAAAAAACAGTGGTCCCCATGATATGGCAAAACTCAGAAAAATTCTAAAAACAGACATCTTGACTTTTTGCTTATTATCATTGCTAGCCATTACCTTATTCAGACCTGATTAAAAAGCATTGCACATGCCTTAAAGCTTACATACAATGTGTGTAAAGTAATAGGGATGAATATTCTTAAATTGGTTAATTTTCTCTGTAATTTTACAAGGAAACTCATTATGAGCTGTTTAATCACAATTAAGATCTTCTCAGATACAGTCACATCTCAGGCAAGAACACAACTCAAACCCAGTCCACATCATTCTCAGTTACCACTGACGTGAAACTGGCAAGAAGTAGATTTTGCCCAAGTTTACACTTATCTGCTGACAGATGCGGTGGCTTCATTAGCACACGAGACATCACTCTATAATTGACCTATTACATACACCTCCTTAGCACAAGTCACATTCACACTACTTTCCACTTCCTTATTTCCGCACAGTTTTTACAAAGCGTTAGGCACATTACATTTTCCAGTGCCATTTGTGTTCCATTATCCCCCAGACTCAAAACACTAAGATGATAATGATAATATGGGTGGTGGTGGGGTGGGGTGGTGGTGGTATTGTTTAAAAAAAAACTAATATATATCTATAATCTTGCCTTTTAAATATTTCTACAGCCCGATTTAACTTGCTTTTCAGAATTCAGAGTCTAAGAAATATCCGCTTAATATTCAGAAACTATCATACCTGCAAGAAAGAGCATTCCACTCTGAAATTAATCCAAGCTGTCATTTATTCATTACTGTTTACTAACTTTTTTCAGCATATTGCTAAATTCCAACTGTCTGGCAAAACACTGCTAGCTGCATTGGTTTAATTCCATAAGCTCATCTATTCCGTTAACTACTAGAAACTAATTAGCAACAGCAAAGCTAGTGAAGACTGCTATAAGTAATTTTCTTTCTCCTTCTGTTAGTGAAGAAGGAATTTGGTGTGCAAATTTCATATAAATACATGTTGCTTATTCCAATCTAAAAGCTGGAAACTTAGTTAATGGAGACACTTTCTAAAAGCTTAGAGACCAAAAATAACATCCTAACTACGCACACAAATGCAGGTGTGGTTAAGAGAAACTAGATGCTTTGCCAAGAGCATGAAGAACACCACTAGTGAAAGTGTCATCATAAAATTCCCACTCTGCAGGCTGGAAATCCAAGGACCTACATGACTTTTCATTATTATGAATTATGAAATCATTCACCTATACAGATGACCTTCCAAAGAATAGTGACCCTGTGTTGAAGGTTGCCAGCGTGACCAAGTCTTGCTAACTGAACATAAATCTCACATCTCCCTCCTCCTGCCCCCTTTGCTTACAAATCTATAGAGTAATCTGTGCGAACCTCATTCTGTTTTCCTTAGGGAAGTCAAACTGTATTGCGTGTGCTCTCTTTTAATAGAAATATTGGATACCACATCCCCAGAGAATCTTGAAAACTTGCAGTTAAATGGAAAGAATACACTTGACCATAAATCTCAGACTGATGGATATACACTTCATGCAAGTAATATAAATAAAATATTAATTCTAATGTAATGGGAAAAGTGCTTTCCTAACTTTTCCTTCAATTTTAAAAGACTTGAGACTTTCTTAGCTCAAGAGAAAAATTCCAGCAAGTTTTGAATTTTCATATAAGTGGGGAAAAAAAAAAAAAAGAAGTTATTCTTGCATCCTCAAAGGTATTTAGACATTTAGGTCTCTGCTGAAATCTTGCAATATTAGTAGTCACACAATTCTGAAAATGTACCTGAAATATGGATTCCTACCAATCTGAATGAAGACTGTACAACAGCCTTACAAAACTAGATGAAGAGTTTAAAGTTTAACTAATGCAAATATACTAAACATATAAAACTATAAAACAGTTCATATGGATAGCTAGATACACCTATCTCCATGCAAATTTTAATTACTAGTCAACATTGAGGAGTGGTTTGGTGAGACACATGATTTATATTAGTGCTGTTATAGACCTAAAGCTGATTTCATTGAGGTCATGTTCCCAGGCAAAATTGCACCACATAGCAGTAAACTGGTATAACAGAGAGTATTAAATGAATACGGTGTCACACATTAGCTAATAAATTATAAGTGTACTATCAGACCATCTGCTAGGAGCATAGCGTGATGAGTTGCAGTGATCACGCTGATTGACATTCTGGTTGAACATCTAGTCAGAATTAGTTCACCTTCTTGGCTTCAATAACGACTTCACTCATAATACATATTTTACAAAACTGTTCACAGGGCTAGTGGGTAAGAGAAAAGTTCATCCTCATCCTCCCTAATCCTTCACACTTTGCCTAATAGAGTCTCCACTGAATGGAAAAAGTAAGCACAGCTTCATTTGCGACTGATTACATTAAGCTAATAATTTTATAAAATTGAGTTAATGGTTTGATATTCTTCACAGTTTCTACAGTAAAGAATTGAACTGTCACATCAATGGCAAGCACTTTTTAAATCACAGAAGTACAGGTTTTAATATGTTTTGGAAAAGGATAGAACTGAAACCTCAAGGAGATGAGCTACATCCCAGATGCTGTGCAAGAAAAAACACAATCCTTGAGACTTTCCAAAAGTCCCACCCATTCGTACCAAAACTGTTTGTCAACCATTTGCCTTTGTGCATGGATGAATCACACAGTCCTCTGCACGTGGCACAGAGGATTATAGATTGCTTTGGGCCACGCTTTGGGACCTTTGGCGCTGCATATTGTGCACTTATGCTCCTGACATGCTATTTATCGTTCTCATCGTAACACTTTGCATGTAACTTTTCAATGAAGGATGGCAGAGGATTTAAAATTACCAGCTGGTTCATCCTCACATCAACTAATTATCAACTGATTTTTAATATATAGTCTATATATATACACTATATATATTGTATATATATATAAAAGATAATACTTATTTAAAAATATATATGTGTGTGTCACGTAAAAGTTTATTCTCTCATTCATTGAACTGCAGCCATTCCCAAAGATAATGAAGATTGAAGCATGGATGATACTTCCTAAGTAAACAAATTATCATTTTCTGGTAGAACAGAAGAACATAGACTATGACATTGTACGGCATGTTGTCAGGATAGTTTCTTTGGTGTCGTAGCACAGTGACCTTCGTCATGATCGCTAGTGGTTTAAAAAAACAAACTGTAGGGCAAAAATGTTTGGTTATGGTTAGTCCGATTCATCAAAAATAAACAGGTGATTTTGACATCTTCTTGCACAGACACTGTTGGAACAGTTTGCTTGCCCAGCAGCCTGACCTCAGTTACAACAGGAAGGCTGACCAGCAGAAAAACCTGAAAGTCCTGCCTCTCACTATTAGTTAAATCTACAGTATGAGGTCACTTGAAGCATAAGCATTACAAAGATAAATGTCACGATAATAGTTTTACAGAGTTCATATTTTATATTATAATCTTACTATATGAAGTCTGCAATTCTGTTCATTGAGCTAATTTGACAAATGAAGGCTGAAACAAGTAATTCTCCAAAAACTCGCAGGCAATGTGTTAACAATTCAGAGATTAAATATTTCTATTTACTATACCATTAGTGAGTAAAATAGATACCCACAATGCATATGGAATATCATCTGAGCACTGTAACTGAAAGTACATTTCTAAAATCTTTGCTTCTATATTTACAATGTTGATCAACAGCCAGGAGATGAAAATACTTCACCATCCATAGAGAAGCGCTGCAAATGACATTGCTACCCTGATGCAAGGAACTCAAGGCATCAAGTTTGTCATTCACATTTGCTGTCACTCAGCAGAAGATTAAATGGGGCAAAACCCAGCAGAACCATCTTTTTATGCTTTTTATATAAAGCTACTTGAACATAGTGGCAGAAATTAGAAAACAGATTTCTATCACCTGGATAAGTCTGAGCAGACTCCAGGCAGCTGAAGCATTCCCTGCGCTGTGGAGGTCACCTAACCATCATTTCACAGCCTAATGCTGATGAAGTGCTGCACTACACCAATAAAGCATTACCATCTGGCCACATCTCTTCCATCGCCTCTAGGACTGAATGGAGGATGCAGGAGCATCTAAGGAAATAATATACTAAAGGTGGCTGATATACCCTTGAACCCCAGGTGCTTCAAGTGTGGCTGTAGCCCTCCCCTGTGCTCAAACTGTGCTGCTGTAATCCAAATCTGTGTATAAATGCAGGAAAATGTGAGTGAAAAGAGCCTGCCCTTGCTGGGTGACTGCTGGACAGAAGATGCAAATCCAGGCCCAGTCCACCTCTGTGGGAACGAAGGCAATCAGAACTCCTGTCCGTGAATTAATATCCCTCATCACCCTCAGCTTCACAGGTCCAGGACATACACTTTTGCCCATGGAAACATTTGGGCTTGAGACATTCAGATATATGATTGTGCTGATCTGTAAAGACCTTCCATTTCACAAAAAGTTAGAGGTCCTCTATGACAGAGTCCTGTCCAGTTTCATGCAAAAGACACCAGTCTCTTCCATAGCATGAGCCTCACTGGTGAGATCAGAGCCATGCCACACAGCCTCCCTCATACCTCGAGATGTGTCTCTGCCAGGCGCGAATGGCAAAAATCAGTCTCAGTGGTAAAGCTGTTGCCCAGCGTTACAACTCCATCACCTTTACGGTACGGGAACACCTGCACTTGAGGGGGGAAAGTTGAGATCAACTAAAATTGTCATGGAAACTTCAGTAATGGAAAGATTCTCATACCTAGCGAAGAGCTGGGGCTCCTGGCTGCCGCTGCATTTATGAAAAAATGAATAGAAACACTCTATATCAAAACAGTCCTCAGGTAACTGATGACAGTAATTGGGCAAGGGAGCTCCCCTCTGATACTTGAATTGCAGTACATATTAAAAAAGAATGCTAATGAGATTATTAATAAGATACTACATTTACAAGGCAATGCCACCTCTGTTACACAGTGAGTAAAAAACACAGCAGAGTCAAACAAGCAAAAAACTGTAAGGAGGAAAAGATCCTGAGAAATTTATTCCCTTCTAATACTGAAATGATATCCTTACCTGTTTAAAGAATAACAATGACAATATTTTGCTCAACAGAGGATTGCAGAGCGGCAAGTAAAATCTGGCAGACCTTGTCAGTAAAGTCAAAACTGACAATCCATAAGATACCCATGTCTTGACATAAGAATTAGATTTATTGAAAATGTTGTATATTCTCCAATATAGTTTGAAGCCAAGTTGTTCCACAGATGGCATCCACAATGAAAACAAACTCTAGCAAACATAAGACAGCTTACACATTAGAGCAAAGCACCAGCAGAAAAAAAAAATATGAAAAAGCAAACATTTCTTGCTAAAAAGCATTATAAAAAACTGCTGCATGCACAATGCTGTACAGCTGACATTATATACAAGGACACTACACCTACTTGAAAATACATCTTCTGCCAAAAAATAAAACAAAGAAATGAAAAGATTTCCTCAGTTGGTATTGCAGCTCTAATTCAAGATGATCTTGAAATCCTACATTACAGGAAGGAAAAAGTGTCAACAAAACTTACTGAGAGAGCAAATTAAATATGCTGAAACAATGAGAAAGCTCTAGAATCTAAAAGTTAATTTAAGTGTAAGATGTGGGATACAAAAACATATACTCCCATCTGTCTAAACAAAATCTCTATGTAACTGGTAATTGGTATCCTTCTGCCCTTTGTTAAGAGAAATTTTAGGGATCTATAGGATTGCTGTAAACGAGAAGCTTCTTCGCATAGGGTAATAAAAACTCTATATCCTAATTGTGCCACAAAACTTACAGGACTGTCTTTATGGAATCAAGCTAAAGCATCCAAAATTCCTTTCAGGGCCACAGGTTGTAAAGTAAAATATTACCACGGAAAGAAACAAATAAAAAAACCCATATAAAACTCTTGATTACCATATATCTGTCACATAAATTGTATGACATGTCTTTTTTCTAAGCTGAGGTTCCCATGACTGGAAGATGCAGTGAAAGAACCATAAAGAAGGACATAAAAGGGTCTTATGCAAAGGTTTACGAATATTGGCTGTTCCTAATCTTCAACTGTACAGTGATTTTACATAACTTCTCTTTATTACAAATTCATTTTTATCGCATATTCATTTTATCAATGTCACGTGAAAACTAGTATCTTCAACTGATAGACTCATAGAATAGAATCATAGAATTGCTTAAGTTGGAAAAGACCTTTAACATCATAGAGGCCAACCATTAACCCAGCACTGCCAAGCCCATCACTAACCCGTGTCCCTAAGCACCACCTCTATGTGCTTTGCAAAAGTTTGCAGGGAAGGTGATTCCACCCCCTCCCTGGGCAGCCTGTCCCAGCGCCTGACCACCCTTTCGGTGAGGACTTGTCCCTAATCCCCGATCCAACCCTCCCCTGGGCACCTCGAGGCCGTTTCCCCTTGTCCTGTCGCTTGTTCCCTGGGAGCAGAGACCGACCCCCCCTGCCCACAGCCCCTGTCAGGGAGCTGCAGAGAGCGATCGGGCCCCCCTGAGCCCCCTCGTCTCCAGGCTGAACCCCCCAGCTCCCCCAGCCGCCCCCCCCCAGCCTTGTGCCGCAGCCCCTTCCCCAGCTCCGTGCCCGTCCCTGGACACGCTCCAGCCCCTCAGGGTCTGTCTGGGAGTGAGGGGCCCAGAGCTGAGCCCAGCGTTCCAGGGGCGGCCGCACCAGTGCCAGGCATGGGGGGACGGGCGCTGCCCTGAAAGTAGAGGGACTTCCTTTTTCTCTGTAATTCTTCTAAAAAAAATATCCATTTTATTCTTGCCTCTACAAATTTCAGGCTGCAGTAGTTGTCCTGTTCTGTAGCATATATTTGGTACTAATGAATCACAGCCTTTCACAGCCTTAGCAAAATGAGTCATTGTAATGACACCTTTTTACTACACTATATTTATTTGCCAGCAGGATCCCAAATGGCGATACTTGCCATAATACAGCTGCTACTGCTACTATTCTCAGAACTTACAAGAAAGAGAGAAATAAGGAAATTTTATTATTTGCAGTACTCATGGAAGAAAGTGCAAAAAAGTCTTTTTCATGACCCAAGGAGTACTAGAAATCAGCTGCCCTGAGAAGACCAATCTCAAATGCACACTGCTAAAAACACACATGCATCCACTAAAATAGAGAACTGCTCATAGAGAAACTTCATCCCGGTGTAATTCTGAAGTATGTTGATCCACAGTATCCTTATTTGAAGGTGTAATATCGTACTGCTTTATTTTTTTTATACAGCATATAAAAAAATATCTCTAAATAAGAAAGAAAGTATGAAGAAAGGGGTATTAGGAGAGAGAAGGAAGCATGTATTATAAGAACAAATAAACAGGTATTTTCATTTCTTTCTTTCCATGCTCTGGTGTTCAATGTGATTAGCAAAGCAAGATGACAGCTTTAAGATTCATGTCCAGTTTCTGTAACTACCGAAATACATTAAAACAGAGCATATGTCAGAAGCATAAGTATATGAGGAGAAATATAAAAATAAAATAAATATAGAAATATAAAAAATACTCATGGTCATGAGTATTGACTATGATATGTAAAGCACACACCTTCAGCTACTACTTAGTATAAGCCCTTAGTAACAGAAAACAGTATGTGCCTGTTCACTCCTAACAAACTGGGACTGCATCAAAACACAGACAAAAATTGTTTCTACACCATACTTAGTAGTGGTGAACTTTAGACGGAAGATGAAAAAGAGACTGCCTAAGTGAACGCAAAAGGTGGTAATTCAGTAGCAAGTATGAAGATGGTGATTATTTTCATTCTCAAAATGAGTTGCTGCGGTTAGTTCCTCCTATGTGAAAAAGTGCTATCAACACTATCAACAAGAATACAAAAAAATAACCATATCTGTAATAAAAGTATTAGATGAGCCTTTTAAGAACTTGCAGCACTTGCCAAAAATCTAAACAGTAATAGTAAGCAAAGAGTTTAAAAAATAATTTGTTTTCTAGAAACTTTTATTTTCAGTATTCCTGTTCTTCATGTTCTGTTTCCATGCTGCTATGTAATATCAACTTTCTTGATTAACTTGGTCTATGCTGAGACTTTTGTTGTTTGTAATATCATTTAAAATGAACAGACCATCCCAGTGATCACTTCTTCAACTAGTAACTTTGAACTCCACTTAAAATTCTCAAAATTCTGTATGTAAACATTTTGCAGTGCATGCCAATGAATTAACAAGAATGCAAAAAACCTTTTTTCATTTATTGAAGCCCCCCAAAAAAAATTTCAGCCAACATTTCTTCACAGATTATAAATTTTCCTTGTATTACTGCCTGTAAAGCATAATATAAGACAGCAGAAAGATCTGAAACGTCTGTTCGTAAAGCAAGGAGGAAGGGGGTGGGTGGGTGGGTGTAATAACAGCAACTGAGTTTTAAACTTAAGATCTTAAAATTATTTCTGTTCTTACATATCATATCATGCCTGTATTAAAGAGGATGGCAGTCACATAACATTAATCCATGAATGTTAAACCAAGCACACCTTGCCTGTGTGCTCTAAAAACAACCTGGCACTATTTTGCCTCTAATCTCAACAGTTTGTAGGGAAAAAATGAGTGTTGCTCAAAAACATGAAAAAAATACCATAAAAGTTGGGTGAATGTTCCATAAAATCCAGCTCACTTGGATTCAGAAGACCACTACTCCAATCTTCACACCAGATCCCCTCGACACACTGTCAAACAACAACTTTTCTGTGTACAAATTCTCATGGGCAACAGTCTCCAAATTCTCCCATCAGCACAAGCATCACTTACAAAGAGCCACCTGCTTATACGCAGGAAAAGGGCAAAAATCTTAAAAGCCACCCAAGAGAACCAGGATTTGTCTGAGCCTCGCAAGACACATAGTTCCTCGTAGCTCCACTGAACCTAGTTACTAAAGAAACAGTTTCTGTTCCTTTATCCTAAGCACCTAAAGCTTCAGAAGCTGCATCAAGCCCTCCCTTTAAGATGCACACTTAGCCAAGCAATACAACCAGCTGAGCTGAACGGCTCACATTTGATTGTGATGAAGCAAATTACCAAAGCAAACAGTTCAGCAACTCTCAGAGATAAATGAAAAACAATAGGAACAGCAAATACCACGGAAGAAACCCAAACCCACTTTCAAACAGCCTCTGAATTGAAAAGGAAGCAAAATTCACTAACTTAATTATTTACAATTAAATTATTTGCAAAGCTGAACTTCAATAACAAAGAATTTGATCGTGCTGGCTTTGCCTCAGATGATTACTTTAAACTACTCAGACTCCCCTCAATCAGATGTGATACACCTAATCGCTGGATCAAGATTTTAATACCACTTTTCCAAACCATGTATTTAGTTCAGGGACACCTTGCGAAGCAGCTTTTCCATTTACTTCTACTATTCATTAGGAACTGCCTGACACTGTACGACGGGACACTATGCCCGTGTTTAGGAACAGCAAGACACGCGGTCTTCTGAATAAAGGCATGATACAGAAAAAGCACAGCTCTAGTAGTATTCCTTCAAATTAACAATTCTGAAATGATGATCCAGGTGGTACTTTATCTGTATATGTATATAAAATAATTATGTGGTTCTACAAGATAAATTATCCCGTGAATGATTAGCCTGCTTCAAACATCAAATCAATATGCAGAATTTGTTTGCTTGTAGTTGTCTCTCCAGCTTTAGCACATTCAGTTCAATGTCTCCGAAGAGGCTTTAGCTGAGTTTTTCGGCATGTGGGGAAGACTGCTTTATTCCCTGGCACCTCCAAGGCCTGAGTGATATCCTATGAGTACTGCAATGCAGAACCACTTATAAAATCACACACAATTTGTGGCTTAGGAGACTTGATATGGAAACCTTTAAAATGTTCTGTTTGTTTTTAGGTTACTTATAATCTTCTATTCAAAACTAAAAATCTTTGCAGAGATTATACCATAAACATTAACTGTTGGTAACTTCAACAGATTTTAATGTTTCTGACAAGTTTCACTTTTGCTGAAAAGAGTTTAAATAAACCTCTGGAAAATGTATACAAATCCTTGAAATGCCATTTATCCCATCTTCCTTCTGATGTCAAGTTATTATTCCAGTTGCCTTAGCTACATCATTTCAGTATCTCAGACATGGATACCTGTACCTTATCTGCACATATAGATTTTAGAAACTTCATTATTTCTTTATGCATGGAGTCCTTATTTTCAGAGTGTTGCTCGCACATTGGTGGCTTCACTTACTTCCGTGCTTAGGGCAGATAAGGGAGAGCCAGTGAACTCAGTGAATTTCTCTGGAAGATTTATACAAAAAAATGCTCCTACCAGCTGCAGGTCTGAAACAGCAGCTTAAGATACATTTCCCTATTTTTTGGCATAGCCGGACATACTGGCTGCTACTGGTGGTACGGAGCTGCTCTTTGGTCACACAAAATCAGGCACAGCACTCTTTTCTAATTTACCATTTAACCACACATCTGCTCAACCCTTATCAATAAGCTGAAGCACAACGAGGGAACTGCAACCAGATGTTTTTCCACGCACAAATTAATAAACATACTATATCCTTAATGTCAACAACATTTTCTCCAGCTGGGAGTACACACCACCCAGCAACTGCAAAGCCAAGTCATCACAGAGGGATCCAGCTCTCACATACCATCCAGCTTTGAATAGAATCTGTAAGTCAGGTTAAGGTTATTAAAAGGTTTAAACATTTATAAATCTCCAGGGAAGCATGCTTTAATGCGTAGCATTTAGAGGCAAATCACTGGCGTAATAGAGAGGCTCCTTCCTGCAACCTCCCGGGACCAAAAGGCTGGCTCAGGCGATGAACTCCTTTATCATCCTCACGCTAATTGTAGTGAATCTTGAAATGATTAGTTCTATTGTTAGAACAGGCCTTGTCAGCAGCTGGGACATGGTGATTAATAGAAATTTCTCTTTAATTCCTTAGGATGTAGAAGCCTAAAGTCACAGTTGAGCCCTGGACCCCAATTATTAGGTGATTAATGAAATTATAATTGCTACCCTTTTGTTCACATTCATCACTAGGTTTACTATTAATCATTAGAGGTAAAGCACAGGAAAAAGAAAACTTTTTATAAGTCTTATGCTATGGAAGCAGGGGAGAAGCATAAATAGGTCAGGAAAACACTGTCCAATGCACCAGGCTGGAGCAAATGTGTGTCAGTACCAACAACTTAACAGTACTGACTGTTCACGTGAAGGTGAAACTTGCTAGTAGCAATCATTTTCTGCCTGGTAACAACAGCTTCCACCTTATCTAGCACTTGACAGGCTGGCCAACAAGGCAGAAGAAAGAGTTTTTAGCACCCCTGTCAGTTCATGCAACAATTAACCCCAATAACAGGATTTCTTTCTGAGTTTTCAGAATGTTTCTTTGAAAGTCATCCAATATAGAGATTATATATACACACACACTGCGTGTGCCTGTCTGCGTGCATAGGCAGTCTTGCACCACTGGACCTGTTGTCCAGGTGTCACGTGCCTACACCCTCCTGGCAATCCCTTGATGGAGCAGTGTGTTGCTGCTAACACTTCTGTCTGCTCCCATTCCCCAGCACTTCTACTCACTGGTGCCTCTGGAATTTTATAGGTCATGTTTTCCAAGACTGATTATTTCCCAAAGACAACTCAAAGTGGTCAACAGTGTTCCAACAATGAGGAATTAAGTTAATAATTCTTTTGTCTAGAAAATATACATTTGAAAGAAACATATAGAACTGATTTAGCCCTGTAGCATTAACATCAGGAAAGGTCAGATCCAAGGTATTTTTTTTCCCCTTCTAGATTGACCAGGTTTTACAGAAAGAATAATTAGTTTTTCCCAGATCAAAAAACTATGCAAAGGGAAGGAAATGAAATACAACTGAAGAGACAGACGGAGGCCACTTTATCTCCTTTGGCGTGAAGGGCTCTTTTAAAGATTGAAGGGCCCAAGAGCCACCTCCTCCCAAGAGCGACTGCAAGGGGACGAAGGAAGGTTTCTGTGGCTGCCACAGACCTTTTTGCACCCTCAAGCAGAAAATAGGCAAAGAAAGGGACAGGACTTCATCCGATGCCATCAAGCAGCCTCTGCTCTTAGATGCTGCCATATGTTTGCATACACTTGCAGCTACACGGTGTAATGTAAATGACTATTTACTTTGCACTGATCTGTATCAGGTGAAAAATCACTGTAATTTAGATCTCATTTGTTTATATAATAAATGATTTGTTTATACGTAACTTGATGCTTTACCCCAGCTACTTGGAATTTCATTAAATAAGAAATCATTTGTAAGACCATGCCCAGGTAAGTCAGAAATAGCAAGTCTGCCACACATGCCCCCTCCGTATTAACATCCAAAGCACACAACCACTTTACTGTGTTTAGCAGCAGAAAAATTATTTCTGTGATCAGCCATTTTTGAATATGTCTGAAATTCTGATTACAGGTGTTTTTTTTCAGTGCCGATTTAAGTAAACATTGCTTAACTTACACCCTGTGAGTTTTAAAACAGGAGGTGGGTGGGGACAGCAGGGATGGTTAATTGTCATAATGCTAAATTTCGGTCTCTTGGGGAAGATAACAGACCTCACTAATCTTTGATGTAAATCATCAGAGCATATGCCAAAGCATACTAAATTGTGTAAGAGAAAATAATAAATAACTACAGTGCATGACAGAGTAGGAATAAAGTGCCGTGGAGTTATATTGCACTGTTGAATCAGGCGGTTGGGTCAGTTAATGTACGAGCTCAAGGCTGACCATCAATCTTGGTAGCTGGTGTGACAGCAGCAACGTGGACACCAAGCAGCTCTGAGTTCCTCAGTTGGATGGGCATGCAAACAAGATCATTGCAGAAATTTACAGAAATAAGAAATATTATCAACCACTTTTCCCTATTTGTTTCCTATAAAAAAGTAAATATTATTATGAAATCTGATAATGAAATTGGATACTGATATGTCTAGTTTCTATCTGGAAGCTGACAGATAGATCTGTAATTGGGTTACAAATCTGGCAGAGGGCTATGGCTATTCCAGATTTCTCCAACTGCAAATTACAACAAAACTGCCTTTCCGTCATTTCTTTATCTGAG
This sequence comes from Falco naumanni, assembly GCF_017639655.2. Lineage (NCBI taxonomy): Eukaryota > Metazoa > Chordata > Aves > Falconiformes > Falconidae > Falco > Falco naumanni. Next base: position 18,678,174 of record NC_054067.1, read on the forward strand.
AACTATATAGTGGATAACAGAAAACTTTTGACTTTCTAATCCTGGAATACTGCTAAAAACGAAGGAGGGTTTTGGGTTATTTTTTCATTCTGATTTCCACAGCAGATTATTTTATTCTGCTCTTTTTTTCTGCCAGTTGTGGTTTAATAATAATTTCACAATAAAGTAATACAGCATCTCCTAAATGCTAGGGAAGATTTTAAAGTCATATTAAGAGTCTGATAAATCACTTCTAGCGGTAAGATGACATTTACTCTGCTAATATTTAGTCCAATGCTGCAGCATTTTAATGAATTTCTTTTCTAGTAAAGCTCACAAATACTTTGGGAAAAGATACTTTAGTATCTCATACTTTGGGAAAAGATAATTAGTCTTTAATGTGCTAGTGAACATATTACCCAAGAATCTCTCCAAGACGGGTCAAACTTTTCACAAACATACACAGCACTCCGTATTTCTCTTCTGTACATGTGCACACTACAATTTTACTTAATTTGTATTGTGAGGGAAATCACAGCAATCGCATTCACAAGAACAGCTAAGCTATTTTACAGATACGATCATAAAATGTAATTTACTCTTTAGAAGTAGAAATTACTCTGCATGGGTTAATCACATACATAAAAACATGATCTTCCATATATTTCTCTCTGGATTCCTTAGCAAATTGATAATTGCATGAATCATTAACCATTTGAGGGCTCTATAGATTAAATGAGAAATCACTAGTTGGGTAAATTATTTGTGGTGGCTGGCCCATAGTCCAAATGTAACAGTGTGGTAGGTGCAGTTAGGTAACTAGGTGGTGACACAAAACAAGCTAGCCAGCTAACTAGGTAAGTATATGAACATACCATAGAAAGATGTACTTAAAAAGAAGCCAAAATTCATTATCTTCTTGAATAGATTAACTCCAGGGAAACAGCGGCTTTCTAAATAATACAGCAGATACTATAAAGGGTCACATTTATACCGGCTTTAACAGACCCAGGAGGGAAACTACAGTAGTTGCCTTTGATCTATTGGCCTATATTAAACAGTGATGTGCTGGAGCATTGGGAAATGTCCTATTTATTCCTGGAAAATATGTATGCATATTGTCAGATGGAACATTTTTTATACTGCAGTGGTCTATTATATGGGGAGATTTTACAAAGTAAAAGAAAGTATGTCATTTGCCCAAAATTGAACAGAAGGGTTGGCTAAATTGCTGAGAAGCAATTTTGATTGAACTTTGGATCAAGATATTAATTTTGTTTAGTCCAACAAAGTGTTTCTTTTTAAGCTCAGGAGCAAAGTAAAAAAAAAAAAAAAAGTGCATAACAAATAGCTAACTTCAGATCATAGATATTACAAGACAAAGTAAGATATTGCAACAGATATTAAAATCAATGTGGGTACAAACAAAGAACATGAGTTGCCACTCTTGAATCAACACTCAGGCTCACAGGGCTCCTCCAATGAACTCTCGGGTCTAAAGGTGCAACAGAAAGAGCATCACAACACAACACAAACATCATACGAGCTTCCAACACAAACATCATATGAGCTTCATGAAGATCTGAGCACACCTGTAGAAACATCACAGCCTCGTACCTAGTGGTAATGTTCACAAACGTCTTCTGTTTCAGAGTGCTGCACCTACACCAGAACTATTCAACCGACAACACCAGCTCCATACTCATGCCAACATATTTAAGAATTTTGTAAACAAGTGCCAATTAAAAAGAACAAAACTAAAACCTGCTTTAAGACTGGCAAAGAGATGTAGCTCTGATCTCAATCTTTTCAATGTCTTTAGACCACAAAGAGCAAATAGAAGAAAAAAAAAATCCTTTTCCTTTGGATTTTCTAAAATTGAATTTTTCCTCTTTCCCTCATATGCTCGCATTGCACTGCAGCAGTACAATCTGACAATACCTTCTGTAACAGGAATCATTGCACATCTGTTTCTAATCAGAAAAATTTAATAATATTCCATCAATGGAGGCAGTTTGCATTTATACCATCACATTATTATTTTTTTTATAAGAAAGGAGTGTGACTATTTGTTGCTGGCCAGAGCAGCTGCGGACATGAATAGCAGTCTAACAGCCTCCCTCTGCATACAAAAAGCATACCCCTTGGTACCAGCTGCAATTCTAATCAGAGTTCCCTCACAACACAGATATTGTAGGTGTGCTGTGCTAGTCATTTCTGCCATTATAAACGACATTTCAGGAATTGAAAAAATTGTAGCCTGTCAGTTGAGACTTGTAATCGTTATCCATTCAGCTAAAGGATTTTACAGGCCTGTTTGTAGAGCAAGAGAAAAAAAAAAGATTCCCTTGCTAATCTCAGAAAGACACAAGTGGTCTAAATTAACAATTACCTTAGACATTGAGGGAGATTTCTAATAACACTGGATTAGAGTGAAAGTTAGTGTATTCTGAAGGGAATTTAATAACCACAATTAGCCGCAGCCTGACCAGAACACGTGCAGCAGTTCAGTCACCACAACAGCAGCTGTGACTCCTGTGCCCTGCCCCCCCCCCCCCCCCCCAAGCACTGCCCTAACCGTCCCCAGTGAACCCCTCTTTTGGGTCCCACCTGCATTGCTTACGCATTCGGCGAAGGCCATTCGACCCTGCCGAGGGTTTAAGGGGCACGTGAAATCACAGAAAGGTACATACCCTAGAGCAAATAGAGGCCACGTGATAAATTTACTATAGAAACATAAGCTGTTTAATGTCCTGCGTAACCCCAGCAGAGTTGCAGTGCCTGGTGGCGTTATTACAGGCTTCAATGGAAAGTTGTTTTTTTAACATCCCTTATAACTTCAAATCGCTTCTTAAAATGTAATGAGAAAGATGGCTTAAACTTGTGCATCTTTAACTACACATTTATACATGTAATCTGTACAACATGCCTGTTACTGTCTTCACGTGAAAAGGGAACTTATATTCATAATCTAAAGTACAAGTTACATTATTAACACTTCAAAATATTTAATAGCCTTTCTAGATGATAGCCTATGTTAGAAATAAACATTCAGGAATAATTCATAATACAAGCAGATAACTGTGAGATAAGCAGCAAAAAAATGATAATAAGGAACATGATTAATATTAAAGCTGCTGTACTGGCCTATTGGAGAGGGGAGAAAATAAAAAAGGAGAAAGAAAAAAAAAAGGTAACCATTGTTAGCCATAGACTTGAAACATTAAACCGTCTTCATAACAAAGCAGAGACACCTAAACAGTTTGCAAGTACTCTGTTCCTAAGAGTACTACTGAATTACCGAATCTTATCATTCTCCAAGGAGGGTCTCAGCCATTAAAGTTAAGCAAAGCGTTCTTTTTCCCTACGCTCTCCTGTGTTACTCCTGCTGCTACAAGCCCAGCGCTGCTGTCAAAGCAGGTTGAAATCACACTGTCCACTCTAGTTGTAAAATTCGAGCTACCTTTCCTTCACACGAAGCACTTCATACTCTAGTAAGCATTACAAAAAGTATGAAGCGCTGTAGGAAGAATGGCTGTGTAATAAAAGTATAATTGAAATGGCTATACTGCTGCCTCATTTCATCACTCACACTGGCCTCTGCTCGTTAAATTTTAAGATCTCTTGGGAAACCAGTGCATAACATAACTACACTCCAGAGCATCAAAACAACCACTGCTATGATTTGCCTCATGCATGACATCAAGGATCTATTTTCAAGTAAACATTTTACCAGTAAAACGACCCCTTAAACTTTCACACTTCCCTTAATTTAAAGAATGCAGGCTAAAAATTTTGGAGGAGCTTAAGGAATTATTAGACTTCCAGTTGTCTTTGTCTTTCAGGGATGTTTGAGTCTCCTTACCCTTTTGCATATTCAAAATCTTTATAAGAGGAAAAGCTAACATGGGGTTCCTGAACAGATTAGAGTAATAAAATAAAATTTATCAAGACAACTAACAGATGAAAAATAATCCAAAGAAATACAAAACCCAAGAAAAAGTTTTAAACCAAAGAATTTCTAAGTAATCTTGTAAATTGTCTTTGGTTTCAGTCAGCACACATGGACTGCAAGTATTTCTGGGTAACATACACTGACGTCTTCAGGAAAAGCTACCTGGATACCCAACAGGGAGACTCCTCCCGTCACCAGTGCTGTCCCGGGCCACCTCCCAGCTGGCCACTCTTCCTGCCCCGTGCTTTCAAGTTGCCTTTCTGCCTACAGCTTAACTAACATGTGGAAGATAACAAGATTTTAACAGCGTCTGTTACTCAATTTTGTTACCTTTTCATGTCAAAACCAACTTGTTATTGTCATGACTTGATCTTACTACACTGAGGAATCTGTCACCCACCTCCAAAAGGGGTAGGGACCCACACAGCTGCCGTGGGAGCATTTAAAGCTCTCTTCAAGCCAAACCATTTTGGATCTATACACACATTATTGCCTTCTCATATGTTTTCTGTAGGGCTAACATGACATAAAGCAGGCTGTTACCACTCTCGTGGGTGCCAAAGGCAAAAGATACCTGCGTTTCTGCACCTCCTTGCTAACTTCACCAGCATCTTTCAATCTCCCAGCAAGCACTGATCATTAGTCCTCAGCCCTCAGAGACTGGTGGAACCACCAAATAACACAGCCAGATCAATGCAAGGAAACATGCAATTAAAGCCCTGTGTCTCCACACTGTTAACACACCCTGTCTATTCTTCCTGTTTTCTATATAAATTTAAACAATTTAAACCTTATAGTCTAAAACATAATGGGGAAGTAGAAATCAATGGAAGCTTTGTTATTTTAAGAAAGCAATTCCAAAGAGTCTGAAATATGGTCTCCTTAAGACTTCAGTTTGCATTTTTATGCAAATGTGTGGTGAATTCTTTGGCTGTAGAAGAAGAACAGATGAAGGCGTTGTGTGGACTTTTTGGTGCAATTTTCCCTGTAGAACGAAAGGAATCGCATTTACCCGACTTCCACTTTGCATAAACAGTGTCGCTCATTATTTAGCTTAAAAAATTGAGATTTTTATTGTTACAGAATCTAGACTCTTTCTGAACTCTGCAGTTGTGTCAGGTAGATAGACTGTAATGATCATGATCTCAAGGTCAGAAATATAAAGAACAGAGTAAAACAGTAATTTCACACTGTGTAACAGTCTCCGAGAAAACTGGCCCCTGACATATAATGCCATGAAAGAAAACAACGAACTTTCATTTTTGATTTAAAGAGTGTAAGTTTACTCAAAGGTGCTTTGCTATCCCCCAAAGTTTTAGAGCAGTATAACCAGCCTTTACCACTTGTCAACATTTAATAGCCTACACCCCAATGATTGATTTTGTTCAATTGGATTTTTTTTTTCTCACCAACTCATGTATTTAGCTTTTGGCTGCAGCAGGTTGACAACGCATCTATCATAGCTAAACAGTCTTATTCAGAAGCATTTATTTTCTGCAGCTATGTTTGTTTGGTCTTCTGCTATATATATTGTTTTGTATGTTCCCACATACCAATACAGGTTTACATTTTCTCCTGCAGTATCATATAAGCTGTTTTGTACCTCCTCTTCATTCTGTGTCTCTTCTTATCATCATGACTGTCACCCTTGCCTTCCTAGGGAGCTTAGTTTATTTGGAGAATGAAGATTACTGAATAAGGACCAGTATAAGTGTATGGGTAGTTATTGAAAAACATTTCAAATACTCCTACACTCACCTTATTTAAAAATATGGTCTCTCAAGACACTACTTAAGTAGAATGGGAATTCACCTATCCAAATTAGGTGGTAGTTATATTTTGCTCCCACAATTCAAAAAATGTCTTCCAATGAATCTGGTACCTGAGTGCAATTGATACACTATTCTACATGTGCAGTGTCAGTCACATTCCTAGGTTTCTAAAGCAAAGCAGGATCATCAAAAAAGGTAATGAGAGCAATTTCTGCTAAGTTCTATCAGTGAAGCACAGCTATAGGTAAAACTTATCCCTGAAGACCTAAAGTACGCTGCCATGAGGACTGAAGTAATTCAGCAAAATACATAGGATGAGTTACCTGCAATTCCTTAAACTAATACAGAAGACACAGGGCTTCACAAAGCTATGGGACTGAATTTTAAAACAAACAAACAAACAAAAAACCCAACAACAAACACCAAAACCAAAAAAAAAACCTACCCACCATAAAAAATAATAATTCTGGAGTCTGTTCTGAACTTCATCTGTCTCTGAGTGTGGAGATACGGAAGAGGGAGTTAAAGACTGCATGGGAACAGTGCAGAAGACAGGCGGGGGAAATCTAACAGCAATTTTTCTGCTTCAGGAAAGTGTACTAGGCAATGTTTTTAAGATGTTTCTTAAAAGCAAAGCCCCACCTCCTCTTTAGGAAGATAACTAGGAACTGTCTTTCATCTCACTGTTCAGTAGTTTGGTAAGGGCAGGAACAATACACAAATCACTTAAGAAGCAGCTGAGTTAAATCACGTTTGTTTGCAAAACTGAAAATCTGTCAAGGTCTGAGTACTGTTTTGTAAGATATCATTAATGGATTTGTAGCCCACGGAATAAATATCACTAGGAAGTAAAGTAATATTTGAGGAATATGTGAGAAGCAACTACTTCATATGTAGGAAAAGAATTCTTCAGTAAGTGCCCATCTCACAGCTCTTGCAAGCATTTCCCAGCTCCTTCTATTAGCTCTCTCTAGGTAGTTCCAGCATGTGGATTTATTCCTTATAAAGATTGGTTTATGTTCTGAGGGTCAAAAATCAGTTTTTCTCATTCAGGGAAAGTGCTATAAAAAAACTTGATAGAGAAGTTGCCCGAACAGAGTGCAGTTGTCAGGCACGACTGGCTTACTTTACAATGGCTAGCAAGAGAGATTCATTCCTTCTAAGGAGAAAACAGCATTTTTCCATTAAGTGAACTCTTGTATAATACAGCAGCATATCTCTGCTGCTCAGAGTCTACACAATACTTGCTATCCCTGTTTCCAACCGAGTTGTTTACTTTCGCTCAAACCCTCAACTTGGCAGAGCTTGTGAACAGACTGCCACTCTGCCGAGCACAGTTGCACAAATATGAAAGAAAGAAGCAATTCAGAAGGAAGTACATCTGAAAGGAGATAAAATAGTGATGGCATGATTATTTTTATTTTATCAAGTTGCTGTAAAACTGCCAAGCCCAGAAGCCTACCATTTTAGCTGTGTTCTGAAAAAGAAATGAATAAAGCAACTTAGTCCCTTTCAATGCTCCTGCTTAAAAAAAAAGTTCAGATGCTTCTGAGTCACAACACTTGTAAATCCTGAAATAGAAGGAATGAAACAGATCATAAAGCATCATTACTTTAACTTAAACAAAGACCTGTGTGTTAGACATATATATGAAAGCAGTTACAAGAAAAAACAATCAGAATTTAAAAGCACCAAGAACCTTGTTCTCGCTGAGACCTGCCTGCCTTGTCCCATCACCTCACAGGCAGGTTGCTGAACAGGAAAATAAAATCGGTGGATACAAATCATAAGGATCCACTGTGGATAGCAAAGGTTTTATGGATCGTGAGAAGTGATCCTTAAAGTTCAAAATCAAAATCTGGAAGAAGAAAATTGTAACATGCACATGACAGAGAATCACTTTAAAGACCATGTTTTCCTATAGGGAAAAGTGGAAGAAAAGAACGGAAAGCCAGCGAAACACATGAGAATGGACAAACAACTTTAGCATTCATCTTTGATTAAAGAGAGTGCACTTCTTTTCAGAAAAGGAAAAGAAACCTACCCAATTTTCTAGAGGTCTTAAGTAATGGCATTCTCAAAACAAAAGAAGTCACCAGTTTTATACTGCAGGGTTTTTTCCACAAAACAATGAGACACAATTTGCATAAAGTTAGCAAACAGAAAAATGAGGTTTACTCCGTGTGTTTCTGTCACTTTGCTTACACCGGTTACGGGCAAGGCCCACCACTGACACACCTGTTAAAACAACCCTACAGTCTGTGGAAGGCTGCCTAGGCAGCTACAAATGTGTGAAGTGAGAGAGAGCAAAATACATAAAAAGGCTGAATCCATGTTAGAAGCATTCCGTACTGCATGTTGATCCATCAGTTCTGGCCATTATCCTGATGAAAAGCCATCACAAACCACCGTAAGTGTAAGATGTACATCCAAGCTGTGGGCCAGACAACGTGCTCCCTACACTTCCCACTCTCTAACTGGTCAGTGCTGCTACGGGTTCAGCCTGTGTTTCTTTCCCAGTAAAACCAGGGACTGGATGCTCCCAGTCCACAGTTGAATTGCACGGGAATACCTGGAAAGCTGTTCAAGATCCTCCAGCAAACATGCATATTGCATTAAACATACAGAATAAAGAAGATAGTATTTTATCATGTTATCTGAACGACAAACCCAAGAACTGCAGCAATTTGTAGAGTGAGAATGTAAGTGTAGAGTAGAACCAGATAAACAACCCAGTACTAAAAATGTCCCTCTATAGTAAATCCTCAGGAAATTGTTAGTGCTTCAGATTAGGACGATACTGCGCTGAACATCCTGAACTGCAAAAATGAGCAACTGGAACTAACCTTGGCCATTGCAATAACTCATTACGGGCACCTCAGGAGAAGAAGTTTCCACAAGTCGTGGCAACCTGACTATTTAACGTGAATCTTTGCCCAAGAGTGAAGAGGAATTTAGAATAAAATCCTGAGGGAGAATGGCAGCACAAAGAGAGGGCATGACAAATAAAACAAAGTGCAATTTCTCTTGGTTCACAGTTTACACCATCCATATCACAGCCCTATAGTGAAATTCATCACATTACAAAGTACTGTGTTGCTGGTGAAAATTTATGGATTTAAACCCAAAGCAGTAGAATACGCATCTTTTCAGAGATGATGAATTCTACTACAAACACCAACCACTGTCATAGTGTTTGCAACATTAATTAATTCCTTTCTGGGTCTGAGCTACTTGTAATATCTGTTAAGAGTTAGAAAAAACAGCATAATGCACAACAATTCTTTTTTGCTATCATGTGGTATTTGAGAAAGCATAGAGGTATTTCAAAACAAAGTAAAAATGTAAAGTTTTGTTCATAATTTTCCAAACAACAGTCCTGGTCTGCAGCACCATCTACTATCTGGAACCTGGCATTCTTTTCTAATGGTATTTTCCCTAATATAATTTCATGAATGAATACAAATTTTACAAATTTGTTTATAAAACCATGGAAAAATGTTGTAGGAGCCTTCCAAATGAAGTTTATACATAGGAAGAATTATACATACCAAAAAACTATCTGCCTTCATCAGAGTTAGCTGCTAAACAAAGGTATTTTCATTTTTAAGAGAGGAGAAATACTGTATTATACAAATCTATTTTAGGTATCTTCAGACTTAGCACACGCACCCTGTTTGTCATCTGTGTCTTTTCCAGCAGGCAGACTGCAGGCTGGATACACCATTTCAGTGGCCATTGATTCAAGGCCACCACCACGTTTTTGAGACCCCCTGTAATTTGCCTCCAACCGTTACAAAAGCTTGTTCTGCTGGAAGATGACAGAGCAGGCTCAGTCAGATGGACAAAATGGCTTGGAATCATATGGCTTGAAAATCAGTAAGTTCACCTGCTTTGCAGGGATACAAGATGGGAGAACATGTGACATGAGATCTGGAAAGTCTTATTTGTTGAACTAATAATGACAGGACACAATGGCTTCCCTGCACATTGCACAGACACTTCAATGTAGCTGATGGGGCACATGCAAGGTGGTTGGGTGGCCAGGTTGGGCTCCAACATTCCCAACTCAGCAGCAGAATTTGTAATCAAAAGCTATCAGAATAGGCAAAACCTCCACAATTCCTTCCCCCTTCCTATCCCTTTTTTGCAATCCCTTTTAGATGAAGGTAAGCAAAAACCTTAACAAGAAGCACTGCACAATGTTGCTTGCCAGCAAGCCCATGAGGCACTGCTTGAGGAGCAAGAAGTGTTGGTCTCCAAGGCCAGTGCTGCTCTGGGTTAAAAAACCTCAACACGGGCACTGTCAGCGGCACAGCACCCAGCCACTCTGAGTGGGCACCTGTCTCCTCACACTAATTAATACACATGCTGTAAATGCTGAATATAATGTGATAATTTTCCCTTATGTGCCTTGTTATTTATTGGATTCTTTCTCAAAGGCAGATGGAGAGAACAGTGGTGTTAATCTCATCTGGGATTCAAATGGATACATAATATCCATTACCTTCGAGCCACTGGGGCACCAAGTTTGAGTATACTTGTTTCATATGCAATGATTTGTAGCCAAAAAATTAATTATCCCATAAAATATCCTTCAAGAAGAACAACTGATTTCACAGCTCAGAAACCAATTGAGAGGGTAAGTGACTTGGCAACAGCAACCCAGAGCCACCGCCTCCACTACGGACACGCAACAATAATCCTATAACTCAATGGACTGGTGCAATACCTCATTTCAGTTACCTACATTCAGTCCAAAACTATTTTCAACATTCAGAGACATCAACTGTAGTTTGGTCAGTGTGTACTAGGGGCCCTAACAGCATTTGTAAATAATCTGTCCCTCTTACCTGAAAGCTAACACTGGGTTTCGGTCTTCTTCCATTATGATCAATAGTAAAGCAAGCGTTCAGCGTTAGAGAATCATGACCCCAGGATGGACGCCTCCAGGTGAGCAGCTCACCTGATGCATCTGGTGTCTACTTCTGCTATTCCCTGTGACAAGACTTGCTGGCAGTGACTGTGTTTAATATCCAGCAACATAAAATTTGCACGGCTCATTCATCAGGACGGAAGATATTATTAAACACTGTGAAAGTTTACAGTAATAAAAATCCAATCAACCAACAACAAAAGACACTACCACCAAATAAAACCCACCACCACCAAGAAAAAACATTAAAATTTTCCTAAAAGTATAGTGTGGAGAAGAAAAATCTCAGAAAATTAAGAGACAGTTGAAAGCCCACCACTTCCAAAAGCTTTCCCTCACTCACTCTTCAAAGGTCCACGCTGATGCCAATGTGATTTTTAAGGTTTAAAACAGAAGACCAGAAAGGTTTTATTATGTTCATGCTTTCTGAAAGCCTTTCAGACCACTTCTCTTACTCTGGGATGCATAAATACATCCGCCAGCTGCAGCGGCGCAGAGGATGGGTCTGTTCCCACTTTACATCACAGCTAACTGTGCTGCGAGTGAGGGCCAGCTGGACACTGGAAAAATGGACACCTCAATGAATCATGTCTCATTTATGTTTTCTGCTTTAAGATTTATGCATGTTGAGCACCGCTCAGAGCAAGTAAGTTACAGTCCAATGCAACTTAATGATTTTGCTACTTGGTGTTTTCTCCTAAATAATGGGGACATCTCCGCTTTCTCGCCAAATGGGGGTGATGGCAGAAGAAATACTGTGAGGAGGAAAGCCATTCTGAGCCTCCCCATAGATAACTAAAGGCACCTCAAAGACCTCATCTACATTTTCTGAAAGCGGGTCTGTGGTGATTTACTTAGACGCTGACAGGGCTTTCCGCATCTCACGAGATGAAGGAATAGCTGTCTACCTGCCCTTTTTAAATATTGTCATTGGATATTTCACTACTGAGTACCCCATCTCCTCCAACTCAGCATATGGTAATGGAGAATAAATCAACTGCCTGCATCGAGCAGTACAGCTCCCTCCTGTAGCTCCAGCGTGACGCACACTGAGAGCAGGCTTTCTGGGGTTACCTGTTTTCATGCACACTGGGCTAAATTTGCAGGTGATGCTCTACAGCTGAGCTTCCCACTCCTCTTACCAATTATTTTCTCATTTACACTGCTGCTCAAGTCTGTAATAACAACACTGACATGTCAGAAGCAAGAGGAAGGAAAAGATTTAACAGCATGAGCCAAAGAAATTAGGTAGACAACATCGCTGGCATGGTGGACAAAAAAACAAACAAACAAACAAACCAAAACCAAAAACCAACCACGAAAAGATGTTCTTCAAAGTCTCAGTGAATGACTTAGAAAAGATTTAAATATTTGATGGTAGCAAGGACCTGAAACCTTTACTGTCCCCCAGCTTTGCACTCAGCACCTTTGACATTTGGGTTCTGAAAATACATGTAACAATCTGACAAACACACAACTGCTTGTCCTCAGAGGTACAACCACCAAAGTGACTGCCCTTCTGCTTCTGCACAGCTGAATGCCTGGAAATGGACCTTGCAAACTGTATGGGAACTGTCTGTAGAGTTCTCTTTCAATTAACAGAACTGTAGCTTAGGTCAAATTGAGAGTTTTTGATCCTAGAGTCATGAACTGGTCTGGAAAACAGACAAACTTAAATGAAATGGGAATTTTTCCTGCCTTTGTAATTGTTTCCCCTGATGAAATCAATAGCAAATTCAGTGCTCACAACTCTGGTATCCTGCTTTTTATTTTTCCTTATTTTCTCCAAGTGACTTTTCAGCTACATTAGCTACTAACTCCCAATGCTCATATGCTATAAAAACACTAGATCTTGGGGGAAAAAAATGTATTTATATATGTATTTATATAAAGCCTGTTAAATACACCAAAATCTTACTAGAGCAATAAAAAGAGAGGTCTTCCTTTTGGCTAGGTTATCTTAGCAACCTACTTTACTACAAAGTCTTTATTTAATTATAATTTAGTTTTTATTTGTTAAGATCTTGTAATTAAACTCCACTTCTTTTTAATTTAGAGTTTAATAGTCCCAGTGGCCCAATACACGCTGATACACTGTTTTATATATGGCATGTTGGTATTCTTCTATTCCATATTAACCGGAAAAATCAGGGAAAACAATCACTAGACAGGAAATGGTTAATGCCCATTTCCACTTAATAAATTGCCTTTCCATTAAGTGCCTTTCCAGAGCCGTACCCTGACTTCTGGATGCATTAGTTGTTAGAATGTCAGGAATACCTTACAGATTATAACCCTGAAACACAGCAAAACTGAAATACTGCTGCTATCTGTGAGAAGCCAGGTTTGTACCTTTTGGCTGCCAGGTCCTGCACTAGCTGCTGCTGGAAAGATTAAGTGTTTATAAAGGTATCCACTGTAATTATTTTCAAAGCGCAATAATGAGTGTGTTTTTTTCCTTAAGTTTCTTAATCAAATACTATTTTGTTCCCGCTGGTAATCAAATTAGACCAAAGCAACTCTCTGCTTCCAGTTGCCTTCTAGCTTGTCAGACCTCCATTTTAAGAAACACACACACCCCCACCCCAAGTTTTAAGGTTGCAGTGTTCAAAAAGAGTTGAGATATTTATGCAGGCAATTCTAATTGTATTTAGAATCCCTGCACCTTCTACTCAGTTGTGGATTTTTATTTTTAAAATTTATCAAGTTTTTTGTGTTAGAATTTGGGATTTAAAACTAAAGTTCCATTAAATAAGAAATATACCTGAGGTATATGTAAATTTCAGGCAACAAATAAAATGGGAATATTTTGAGCACAGAGATTCTAAACATTAAATATAAGCAGGGTGTAACTGGACTGCATAGATCTATTTAGGTGACTGGTTTGTATCTAAGCTGAAGACACCAAATCAGAAATAAAGTTTCAGTTCCATTCTGACTTTCAGTGATAGGAATCCTGAAGGCTGAAGCTGTGAGCTAAGTAAACAGAGCACACCAGGACTTCATGAAAAATAACTCGGCTCCCACCAACTGTGGGAACATAATACGCACAGAATTCTTAATAGTTGCTTCTCTTCAAATATTTAACCATGGTTGTTAATATTTCTTCCTAATGTAAGATACCCTGTTTATGATTTTTTAAAAAAGAAAACTATTTTATTTTTGACACTTTTTATAACAAGATAAAAACACAAGCAATATTGCAATATATCTCACTGGTCAGTAAAATCGGGGTCTATACTAAGGAGCTTAATAATACACATTAGAAGCATAGCAGAGAACATGTTGGATGATATTTATTATCAGCAGCTCCTTGCCTGCATGCAGGAGGTGGACTCACTGCGCCCCTTCCCAGGGTGGCAGGCGAGGGGAAGGAGGAGAGTGGCCGGCTCACCTAATGAGACGTCTCTGTCGGAGGGGGCTTGGAGACTTCTCTCTCCAAAAGTCTCTTTCTTGCATACTGAGGAGGAAAGTGTGGCTGCAGATTAGAGTACAAAACTGATGAAAAGAACAAGAAGTACTGCACATGGCTCTTGCCGGGTGTTTAGGGGGAACCAGAATTACATGACTTGATTTACTTTACAAAAACTGATTAGTAAACCCCCCCGTGGATTTCTTAACTATACTGTGGAGGGATATAAGATTAGTGTAGCAATTCCCATTGTCAAACGTATTTACTGTTAAAATATTGGATTAGTGATGTTGTTATCCACTGTTCCAAGATTATAAAGTGATTCTTTAAAATTCAGCAGAAAAATACTATACTCTATCATTTGCAATTAAATTTCGGTCTGAGTGTTTTTCCCTTTCCACAAAAAGTAATTCTGCTTAAAAGGAAAAAAAAAAAAAAAACAAAAAACAAACCCAAAACCAATACCCAAAACGTGCAAATCACACAAACAAAGAGAAAATAAAACTACAGATGCAAAAGAGGCAACAAATTATTTTCCACTTCTGCTTTTGAAGAGATAAAAATGGTTGCACTTGGTCCGTATCTCTACCGCTCCTGCTTGACATGCTCCTTGCTGTGGCAATGCACCACTATCACACCAGGTGCCAATAAAGCCATGTTGGTGGGAGATGTTGCTTATTTGTAGGTCATATGTGAATAGGCACTACCTGAGTGTTGAAAAATCTGAGTCCTTGGATATTCAACCCTCACAGAGAACTTTGAGAAGAGCTGTAAACCTTGAGGGTCATCATTGTCTGGGTTTCTAGTTACAACGTGGACTGTGAAAGAGGAAGAGCATGAGGAAAGCGGATAAATAAACGTATTCATTAAAGTAATTATGCTACATTTGGGCCAGGAAAATTAATGCAAGTGTACTCTGGCTTTTTAATCTTTGTCTTAAGTGAATGAGAGCATTTGGGAGTTCTTACAATTAATAAACAAATAAAAAGCTACAGCACTAATCGAACACTTCTAGGAATCACTTCTATGCAGTATTTCAGGCAGACAGATAATAGATAGTAATGTAACAGTCACCAAAAAAAAAAAAAAAAAAAAAAAAAAGACAAAAGTTTTAAGTTTTAAATAAGAAACAGTCTGCAACTGAAGAGTGGGAGTTTTGCTGTATCTGCCATAGTGGCAAACCTCACTATTTGCCACTATTTCAGTTTTATGAGTTTGCCTCCTCATAATTTAGAATAACAAAGCCATTAGTTTCTGCATCAGAATCATCATGATCAATATTATTTCATGCTATTAACACACAAAATTCAGATTTCAAAACACTGTCAACAAGTTCAAAAATTTAAACAATTACAGATTACTTTGATTTTAAATTGTCTTGTTTCTAACTGACTATAAAAATAGAGGCTATAAATATGTAATCTTAACTGCACTAGCTCTGAACAGCCTTGACAGGGTTTATCAGCTAAATGTTTAATCAGGAAAAGCAGCAAAAAAAGCATAACCACAGGAATACATGGTATTTAGCATTTAAATAAAGCTTGTAAACCGATGACAAGTCTATTTGGGCAACTACTACCACACATGTTCCTTATCTGCAAAGGTCTTGTCCCGAATTTATCGGAACGAGTCTCTCATATTTTATTTTCCAGGCAGTAACATCAGTTTCCACTCATTGAGTCCACAGAAAAAGATACAGAAAACTGCAAGTTAAAAGGCATGGCCATGAAAAAGAACTCCCATGTTGTCAGTGTCATATTGCTCTAGGAACTTATTAAACCACAGTCAAAAAAAAATGAAAAAAACAAAGCAGTAAAGACAGGAACAAACCCTACCAGCATCAAATAAGAAACGAGCCTGACAAAGCATCACAGTTCTTCATTTTTGTTTGATTGAACAGTTCCGTTTCAAAATTTTTAGCTACCTGGCTGCTTCCAAGATGAAACCTTGAACAAAGGCGTCAAATGAGAGCCACGACAGTCAGTACGACATAAAGCCTTCCCTCCCTCTGCACAAAAAGCACCATTTCATGTTTCCCCCAGACTATAACATCTGTGTGAAATCGCCCGACCGCTAACAGGTACCAGGTTCTGACCTGGTGATACCAGGGGCCAGATGTGGTACTTTCTGCTTCACTGACCGTTTGGCCCTGGACACTGAAACTGTGCTTTCAGCTATTTCGTCCACTTTCTCTCTTGATAAAACACATCCCACAGCAGCTCTCAACACTGAACAGCAGTAAGTGGCCCAAGAAAATGTAATGATTTTTTTACTGCTATTATTAAGTAGATAAAAGTAGAGAGTCTCTCCCTTTGAGGTGCAGGGGAGGGGGAATCAGAACACCTTCATGTAAATACCACCTTTTTGTAAATAGGAGTTGGTTTTACTTATGGTTCATTGTAGCAGCTTTTAGATGTATTTCTCCTCCTTTTAGAGTTGGGAACCATTTGCTTTATGAGCACCATTTGGATCATTTGCTTGTTGCTCATAAAATAGACAAAGCTTTTATCCATGCCATGAATTTTTACTCACTTTATACAAAATATCTAAGGAGGGATTTACAGGGGCCAGAATTACATCCATGAAAGAATTAACATCTAATTTAATTTTCTGCTACAGTAATGGTTCCAGCAGTTTTTTATTTTGTTGATTACATTTATTCTCTCCACGAAATAAAAAAAACATATTGGTGTTAGTTTCTTTGTACGTTATTTAAAAAAAAAAAAAAAAAGGATTTTTTTTCTGCAAAAATGAATAGGAATGACAAAAGCATTTCATACATTCTAATCTGCGTAGTTACTAAGTAAAGCAGTGGCAAACACAGCTTTCAGAAGTGCTCCAACAGCACAGCAATGGGCTGTGTATGGGGGAAGAACAACGATTCTCACCAGCACTGGGACAGTGCAACCGAGTATTTCTTTGACAGCGCTGCTGGCAACAGTCACACAAGCCACCAAAGTGGTTGCAAAAGCTCACCTCTGTCACCCACGTTCGTGAACCAGAGCCTCCCTAAACAACCACCACAGCACTGAGCTGCTTCAACTCCTCCTCTCACAACTCAGCAGCCAAAATTCTGTTGTGTGCCAACCAACTACAGCCCAGCCCCAACGCCAAGCTCTCTGCCTGCTCTGCAGCACATGCTGTAGGCAAGGAAACAGGAGGAGCCTGTTAGCCCTCCCTTAACGATTCATCAGCTGCTTTGCAGTAACTGCTGGAACGAAGCACTTCCCTCAACAGTTTTGTTCTCGCACATAAAGAGTTACTGTCTATTAGTAGCTATGGACCACAGGCCGTAGCAAGCTCCTGTGGTGCTGCACATAAACATTACTGATTGCAGACAGAGATCAATGCAGTCTTAACTATTGTGATTAGCAGCTGCCTGGGTAGAGGTGTTTGGAGGTTTGGCCATGCAGTAGCTGGAGACAGGCATGGCACAAGCACACCTGGGAGCCTTTTATATAAGAAAGAGGGAAGATCCTGTGTTTTGGAGAGTAAGAGCTGAGAGATACCCCTACGATACAAGACTTACATGTTTACAGGTAACTATCTTCTTTCTCTATGTAGAGATGCACAGACACAGATACCCTGTATTTGTGATTACAGTGAGGAATTTACCATTTGTGAGTTACTATAATCACTCGTATAGATTTTACCATGAAAGCCGGCACAGGTAGCATTGCAACTAATACAAAGAATGCACTCAAGCATGAACAAAGGTAGCAGTAACAGACAGGTGGATTTTTATTTTACTATATTTTTTTATTTTTACTTCTGAATTCCTATGCTGTGTCTGCCACATGCTTCTGAAGCAAACACGCCTCTAGAACAAGCCGAACTTCCAAGATTCATATATGTAGTTTGTAAAAACTAGAGACTAAATTGGAGACTATTTGTTTGGGCAGAGTGCTTACAGTCTGAAAATATGAGGCAGAGCCTACACAGGCTGCAGTCACACTGTAATTACTGATCAGAGGTTGCTGCCTCTGCCTCGTTCTCTCCGTCTTTGCCAGGAAACTCTCAGCTTGGCCATTACAGCTATAGATTCACTGCTGCCTTTAGCAACAGGTGAACCCTGCAAAGCAGAGGTAGGTGTTTCTGTCAGGAGGAGGCACCATGCCATATGAATCACAGATGTGATAGCTGCTGAAGGAAAAATGCCCCTCCGACCCCAACCCAAAAAAA
Source organism: Falco naumanni (assembly GCF_017639655.2). Taxonomy (NCBI): domain Eukaryota; kingdom Metazoa; phylum Chordata; class Aves; order Falconiformes; family Falconidae; genus Falco; species Falco naumanni. Next base: position 18,696,410 of record NC_054067.1, read on the forward strand.
GCAGCGATCTTCCCCTAGGAATCTGCAGAAGCAGCTTGACTCTCCCCATTGGCCTTCCCGGCACCCTACTTCATCCCAGCCCCACTCCAGCGCCTTCTCTTGTACAGACCCAATCCTTGTCCTTGGAACAGCAACAGCCAGTTTCACCTACACTAGAAACTGGTTTTTTCCTTCCCTCCAGTCACCTCTGAAGCTGCACATTTCAGTGTGCAGTACAGTACACTGAAACACGGGCAATAAACAGCAAAAATGGCTTTGAACTCCTGCACGTAAGAAATTTACAATAACTGAATTGCTCAAGTAAGTACAAAAGTGCAAGGCAAAAACTTCCAAACCCACTTTGCATTAAGGAAGACTGCATATTAATAACCCCATTTCTGTAGCTCTTTTTGCATGATTAAGCATTGCTTATTTTTTCGTTAAATCCTTATGATGAAAGGGTTGATCCTTCAAACCTTCCTCCCAAAATTACAAACTTCCACAAAGTTATTTTCTACACCAGGAGACACAGTTTATTGACACTCCATTCAAAAAGTGGTTTCTTTTTATAAAGTTCTGCACTGTTTTTTAATAACATAAAGAATAAAAACTGACAGCAAGATAATCCTGGCATTTCTCCCTTAGAAAAAAGTCGAGACTTCAACTAAAAAGACACTACCAATAGTCTGGGCAGCCAAACACCAAAACAAATAATTTTGATGTGCAATGCCAAGAACTGCAGAGCTACCTGTTGCAGCATTTCCTTAGAACCTCAGATTAATTCTATTAAGAAATACAGAAAACATGACCAGAAAAGTTGTTCCAGCCTACCTGTGGCTGAGTCCAAGGCTCCAAGGCTGTTTCTTTCAAAGGAGTCTGTGGCCTTCCCATTTCTTTTGTGTGCTTTTAGGAGAGAAAAAGTATGCATCAGTTATATGTTCAACCACTCTATCAGCATTCAGCATTAATTTATCTTGAGGGAATAAAACAGTAAAGTATAAAATTAATACAAAAAAATAGTGACATCATGACTGCATACATTTGGAGTAAACTGTAGGTTTGGTATTTTTGCAGCTAAGTAACTTAATTTTTATAGAGTTGTTGTAACTTGCAAGGTGTGGGGGTTCGGAATTTCATCTGTGTGTGCTGATAAGAAAACTCAGACAAAAAATGAAACTATTTGCCAGAAGAGTAAGGTTCAGCAGCAGAATTTCAGAGGGAACTCAACCCAGTTTCTCTGCTGTTTCCTCCCAGGCTATGAAAGAAGGACATAGACTGCAGTGGAACTAACAAATAGGTGAATTAAATGAAGTATTATATGAATTTTTTTTTAAAGTATGCATTATTTGGCCGGGGAGCCATGTTTTTAGATGAGAGCCCTTGCCTTCCATTAATGCTTATCAGAGCTGGAGCCAGAAGACTGAGTAATTAACCGCTTCTTGTCTCCTCGACTTTACACTACCTTGAAATATTTCAAGATCGACCAAAGAGCAAATCAAAACTCCGTCTCATCAAATAGATTAAAGTAGTCTTCAAAGAAGCAGACTGGGTGACCCTTCACACTTGCCTTGTTTAATATTACCAAAACATCCTGCAATTACTCGTTAATGTCTGTAATTGCTCTGTTTCAATAATAAATACGTAAGATTTTTGAGCACTGGGACTGAGCATTGAATAGCATATTGGCGCCTTTTAATTTTCTCCATATGATTTTCCCAGGGAAGGAACTATACAGATTGCTGCAAAAAATACCGACAAGTCACTCAACTTTTCTTTCTCCCTGCATTATTCTGGTCGTAAACTGGAAACACTTACAATCACAAAAAAAGGTCCTCTGTGGAAATAAGCTATGTAAGTAGTGCCAGGAATTTCCTTCTCCTGAAATACATCATCTCTAATGTACTACCCTTTGGATACGGCCTTTGACAATATGTTATATAAATATTGTCTTATCCAGTTCTCCCATCAGAGTGATCTAAAAGCCCATGGAGACTGCAAGGACTGACTGAGAGACGGAGGGATATGCCATTGGATTTTCTGTCATATATAGTAAAATATCGCCACGTAAAAGGAAATATTTTTTTAAATACAGAATTTGTGGGCAACTTCAGTTAGCATGGAGCATCCACAGGGCTCAGTTCAAAAAACCACCTTATTAAATGGCAATTTTGTTTTGGCAGGTTGGATTGCCTGTAATAATAGATTACAGGCAATCATTTTTACCATTTTTGTTATGTTATAGTTTGGGGTAGCAACAGAACATGACTCACTCTTGAAATAGAACAATAAGTGCATTTCAAAGGAAAAGAGAAATAACCACAGATTTAGTGAACGCTAAACAGAGTTAAAATGAATGCATCTGGAAAGGGAAGGTTGTGTTTTCCATAAATTCAAAAGTACATGTATTCTACCTTATAATCTTTCTTTACATGTAATAATCAAGCATCAAAGGGACCCAAACACATAATGAAAATTATTAAACATATCAGTTGTGGTGCCAAGATAACATAATAATTCTGTATGGGATAACCTGCTAGGAAGTGACATTAAAATCACACTATTTCTTGAGAAATAGCTTTCCTTGGAATTTTACATTAGTTTTTTACACAACACTTGTCCAGCGAGTTCTACTTTAGAGCAAAGAGAAAAAGGAAAAAGCAAGCGTATAAGTACACGAAGAAAAGGGATACCAACGTAAATTTAGGTGAGATGATACTTAAAATGTTTGAGTAACACTTGAAAACCATGCTCTAAATCATAGATAGGACATAATGAAGACTCAAACACCTCTTAACGCTCTTTTTTATAGACTAGCACCTTGTGTTCTTCATTTACTTCCTACTGTTTCCACTACCCAGCACACAAAGAGACCCTTTCACCCCTCCAAAGTGTCAGAAAGACATGACAAAACAGAGCAAGTTAGAAAACAGAGCAGATTCAGGGGCAACTACTAGTCAGTGAGCAGCCTGCATCCCAGAGCACACGGAAGAAAGAAAAAACCAGCAGTAACTGCTTTCAGCCCCAACAGGCTTTCCACACACAGTACGCATCATCTTTCCAGCTCTCATACCATTTTTAAATTGCCATTTCAGAACTAAAGGGATTGAAGTCTAGAAATTAAAGGCCCTAACACGCAGCACAGATCTGATTTGCCATGGAGAACCTGCAAGTGTATTTGCGTTGCCACTTTTCAGTGGAGAAAAACATCTTATGCGTGAGCTGTGACTGCACACAAGATAGCTTACAATGAACCAGCACCTGTCCCACTAACTAGCAGCACATCTGCTGCAGCTTCCACCTCAGCATGCTGCAAAACTCAAATTGTGCAAATACCTGTTCTGAGCTACCTGCTGCTATAGCAATTCTACTTCTAGTATACAAGTTCCCTACTTACCGCTTGCTGAGATAGACATACTTTCTTAATGGATCACCTCACATAAGCAGCACTTATTCACAAGTTCTCCTTTTTCTTTCTTAAAGAAGAACGTGGTAATGACAGACAATCCTCCCGGGAGCTTCTTTTTTCCAGTGCAGATAAAGAAGCTCTTACTAAAAGTGGGGACTTTTTGGAAGCCTTTATCCTTCCATTTTCCTTGAAGCGTCTTCCCACAGCTTTCTACAGCTTCTACAATTCCTCTAAAGAAACAACAGAATATGCCCACAGTCTTTTATTTACGTTTCCTCCACTTCCTCAATTTGATGTTTAAGTTTCACACATAGAAGAAAATTGTACTCATAATGAGATAAAGATGGAATGATTTCAACCTGGATATTACATTATGGTTTCAGCAGTGCCATTAAAGCTCCCTTAGCTCTTGTACATGCACTGATTACAATTTCTCTAGCAGGCAGGCTTGACTTCTGGAATAAATTAGGTTCTTTTCATGTTTGATGAACCACCTGTCACTTCTGTTACAGCCAACTACTGTTTCACAAGCACAGGGTGTATCCAGACAACTGATTCAGTAGCTACCACTCATTCAACAACTTCAGAGATCTTCCCCCCTCTGTCGGAGTTGAGGGACACTCGTTTTGCTCGAAATTATTACCTGACATCCCATATCGTGGCGCCGGTACAAGCACTAGGGAAGGCAAAAGGAGACAGGAAAATCACATAAGGTCTTGCTGTCTGTAAAATTTTCCTTTATCGCAGTAATCCCTTTTGCCCAGAGGCAAATGCAATACGGTCAACTGCTCCCCAGGGCCAGGCAATCCTGTCTATCCAGAGAAAGTCCATTTTCAGGCATTTTCACTATGAAAGAAGTTTTAGTATGCTGAGTCATCACACAGCCAGTCACATCAGTCTTCCACGTGATCACCTAGAAATTACCCTGATCAATTATGTTAGCAATCAATAAAGTCCAGCATAATGGCCAGGTAGTAAAAAGGTTGTGCACAAAATATTTTGCTGGTATTTGGAATTTTCTGTCTAGCTGTAACAGCAAAAGAAAGCTTTAATAGTTAACTAAAGTAGTTATTAAATCTTCTTATAGGGAAAAATGAAATTCATTGTTTATTAGGAACAACAAGTTAACAAACATATAATTACACATGACAGCTTGACAGGTAATATCCAGCCTTCCAAAATCTATCAGAGAAAATAAACTGTAAAATAGATTTTAAGGGTGATGAAAGTTATCATTTTAAGTCAGACTTCATTTTTATCTTTTAAGATACCACAGTGGTGGTCCCCTCCCTGAAATATAAGGAGAAAATCTCTTGTGAACCTGAGACAGTCGAAATTAATCTCCCAACTGCTTGTCCACGGATGATCTCCCTTCTGACGGCAGCCTCCCGCTATGCTGCTCGGCTCCTGGTGTCTGTGCAGGTTAGGCTGATCCATAACAAGACACCGCTAATTTGCTCAACCTGTTTTCTCTACCAGACTCAACTCCATTCTCTCTCTGCCCTAAGGTACTAGCCCAGCTCTCCCTGTCTAGGATCCTGCCCTGCCAGTCCACTGCGTAGGTCAGGAAGGTGGGATGCAGGTGACTGAGAAAAGGAGATGCCCATTCCCTGCGACCCTGCCTGCCAGCCCCCCGCAGAGCGCTCCCTTTGGCCTCTCTCCCTCCACAGGGCATGATGCTCGCAGGGGCCACATCCAGCTGCACCCGCAGGGCAGCACCCTGGTCCCCAGGAGCCAGCAGAGCCCTGCCTCTGCCAAACCTGCTGGGGCTGCATTCCTGGCCACAGGGCCTGCAGCCACCTCCAACACAAACTACACCCTCTAAAATTGTGGGAAAGTTCTTCCTGTTTTGCTGGAGAGAAGTTAAGTTATGTTCAGTTGGTTGGCCTCAGCTCTGTGAGCTTGGGTTTTAAAACAATCATAAAAATTTCCAGTAACTTGACCCATGGATATAATTTTTCACTAGCACTTTTCCAGGCCGCAAAGGAAATTAGTCCAGGCCCTCAAGCTTTTAATTCTAATACTAACTACGGGATCTGTTCAGCTAGGTATCGTCTCCTTTTTGTCCCACTTCCCTATTGACAGATTATCTGCTGTTCTTGAAAGCAAATCTGGATTTATTAGAGTTAAAAATAAAAGAAAAAGTTACAATATGACAATTTTGAATTTATATACTTTAATTTCTGGAAAAGGCCTAAAATTATCTAGACTGACACTACCACCAATAATTCTAATGGTTATTGATTGCCGTGAGAAGGAAAAGCGGACTGAAATTCAAAGATAATATGATGCATTTTTCTATGGTGCCTTACAAAATTGCTATAGCAGCATTAAGATTGTCTGACTCAAAGTGTTCCACTCCTGCACTTTACAGGAAAGAGAAAAAAAAAAAAAAAAAAAGTGCTTTATGAAATTGTCTTTCAAGCTGAAATCCTGTATGGCTTGAAGTGAAATTCAGGAAACAAACAGCAAAACACATTTTGTAAGTAGGATATTAGCTATGTTGCATTATCAAAGTCTGGATGGGATTATGCATGTTTATTTGGGGCAGCTTTTGTCTTTTTTAGTTGTGTTTAAAGCTACATTTTTAGACAGGTACTGTAAATTTTACTATTTTTCTAGCCCACATTATAATCAGGAAATCATGTATACTAATTTCACTGTCCAGGTGGAACATCTTTATTGTCACACTGAGACAGAGAAATGCTGTAAACCTGAGAAAATTATCTCCACCAGCAATGCCTCCTTCTTGCCTGTAAATTGATTCCAGGATTTCAGGTAACTGGATTCCTGCTGTCCTCCCCTTCAGCCTCCTAAGATCCTTCATGTGAAAGGTGAACAGAAGGGTTAATTTAAGTAAAGAAAGTATAATTTTAGGTAACAAGTCACTAGAAAAAAAAAAAAAAAAATTGTTCCACAATTCCAAGCTTTATATAAAGATGAAAATAAATCTGTATGACATCAGTCTACAGGAAAGCCATAGGACAGCTAAAATCAAGAGGTTTGTAAGGATTCATATGTGCGCGGTTTTGCTTTGTGTTGGAGAAACACATCTGGTCTGCTCTTTGCCAAAGAACAAAAATAAGAGTTGAAACTCACAGATTTGTGCAGGTACTGGTGAGGAACCCACAGTCTAGAGCCCTGAAATGTGATTTAGGAAGGACGGAAACAATTGGCTTTCCACATCAAACAGCAACCTGAAATCACCACTGCCGCGACTTCTACACTGTTTTGGCTGTAACAACTGTGGCTCCATTACTGAAAGTATCAAAGCACCCTGTGATGATGCTATACCATGCTCCCAGTGATTCCCTGGCCTAAAAAGCCACAATTTAACCCAGCAAGTCTCTAACGATTCTGCCAACAGGTAGCTTTTATCTTGCAAGTACCTCTTCAAAGATGCAATGTATCACCTAGTCCATATCCAGCCAGCCAGCAATTATACGGCCATTATTTCCAGAGGTGTAGCACACCCACAGCCTCCATCATTTACAGCTCTTATATTATTCCTATAGAAAAATCAGCCCTTCTCCTACTTATTTCCTCCTTTTGTTCCAGTGTATCTATGAGTAAAGGGGGTGCCTGGCAGACAGGGGAAGGGAAGATAAAGGCAGGGTGGGGGGTGGGGGGTGAATAACTACAGCATACTCGGAAAGCTCAGAGTTTTAACAAAGCCTGACATGAGATTTGCCAGATGGTTCTGTACCGGATTGTAAAACTTTAAACTAATCTTCATTTAAGAGTTTTAAGGGCTGTATCCCTCTTATAAAGCCTCTTGCTCTTTTGCCTGGTTGATTCTGGTAAATTATAGATCAGACTTTAGGAAACTGCTTCCATGAACAGCGGCTCCTTAAATCTCAGCTAAACTGAGCAAGAAGATTACATGTTATTATGATGTAGCACAGCAGGATTTTTGTACAGCAAACATAATGATGTAGAGGAGGATAAAACTATCATTCCGTGCAAGGAGGTCATCCATAGAAGAACAATGCTTTTTATATAGCTAGCAAATCCATACATACGTGGTGAATCTTCATGTGGCAGATTTTTTTCCTTAATGGTACTGTAAAGAAACCCAACCATAAGCAAAACCCAAGTCTGTATTTCAAGATTCAATGATCAAACATCTTGCAGGAAAGGAGATGTCATTTTTGAGACATAATTCCAAATATTACTAGAAAAAGTACCTATTTCAAGGGCAATTTTAGGGTAAATGCATCCTATTGGTTTTATGCAAGGAGAAAGGATTTCCTCCGAATCCCCAGTGAAATGTCAGATACCGCAGAGGTATTAAAAATTAAAATGCTCACTAATCTTACAAGTACATATATATATATATATATATATATATACACATTTAATTGTAAATCAAACCCTGTTCACATGGAGAAGCACAAAGCAAAGTCAGTATACCAAGGTGTAGAAATTCTTTCCAGGTGCTGTACGTATTTGTAATCCTGCACAGTATCTCCACATTTGAAATTATAGTAGAAGAAATTTATAGATTTCAGACACTAAATTATGACAAAGTGGGAACAATGGAGACTAAAACCAAGCTCCTGGTAACTAGCGAAAGCAAAATTTCAAAAATCAAGAGACTCAGATCACCACGTTCTGAGATACACAAATCTGACAATAAAATAGTGGCCTATCAATCTTTTGAACAGGTGATACAAACATTTAAGCCTCATCAGCTTTGATTCAGCAACCTATTGAATTTTCTCTCATTTTCTTTTTCTGTACATGATTTTGAATGAAATGTAATGTCAAATGACACCCCCACTCACCCATCCCCTTTCTCTCTCTTTTTAATTGAAATATTATTTCCTGCACATGAAAACTTTGACTTAAAAGCAATCAGGGGTGATATTCACAGGGGTGGTCTTTTCAAAATGTCACACACAGGAATTAGGTTTGTCCTAAAGCTCTCTGTAAGAATATCAGCATTTTGGAATGCCTAAGAAAATGACTATGTATGGGAACATGCCATTGAAGACTGTTGTTCAACTGATTTTATTACATTTATTTGACAATCAGATAACATGTTACACTTCTGTTTTATCTTGCACATCATTACTAACACATTTAAACAAGTTTCCCAAACTTTAGAAATGATAAAAATTTCTTAGCTCAATGAACAGATAATTTTTTTCTGATATAAGAACAGAGACATTCTGACAAATTCAGATTGTCCTAAAGGAGCAAAATTACTTTTAAATTTGATAAACACAGAATTTTTTTCTTAGTTCATACAGGTAAAAATCTTAGCGGTAATAGCTGATAAAAATATGCTCACGCTACATGTTCTGACTTGAAAGTATTTACATATATAAAACTAATGTGACAGTATATGCCAAGGTATTCTTACATCAAGTGAAAAGGGGAATAAAAAAAGAACACTACCAAACAGATTGTTTTAGTTGCCTGAGCTCTACTTAGCTTTTAAAGCACGAATATAAATGTACACAAATCCATTTTGTGACTCCAATATAAAGCATCATGTTAAAAATGTAGTACATGGTAGCAAAACTACAATTTTTTATATTCCTGCATATTTTCTTCAGAGCTGTTAAAATTCACATTTCTTGTTATATCCCTTCATAAAAATAGTTTCTTTTTGTCTATTCAGGAAAAATAGCATAGCCTCTGCCAGTATCCACCTTGTCCAAATGGGGTTTTTTCTAGGGCTTGTCATCTTCTTTCTCTATAGTGTGACTAAGTTATACTTTATAGAAATCCAGCTTCTTATAAGAAATATTTGCAATGTAAATTGCTTTTTCTCTCTAAACATTAAGTCTGAATTGGAGAAAGTTGTTAAAAGCTAAGGCTTCCTAGGTTTTTTGTAGTTTACTAATCAAGCAAACTAAAATTACATTATCGGAGTCGGCCAGGAGCAGGCCAGACCTGGCTGGTGGAGAAAGGCCTGAACAGGAATCTCACACGCCGATTACAGCCAGGAAAGAATGGCTGACAAACCGCTATACTTTAAGCTTTGAAGTGTGGCAGAACTAAGGAAAATGTGCCACCTTAAATTAGATTTTTCCAGAAAGTTGATAAATAGGCTTACTTATAAAGAGCAGCAAGACTAATCTGCAATTCTCCTGACATTAGAGACAACATGATCTATAGAAGCCTTGTTGGATCATCAGCTCTTTTCATTTGATGTCATCCTATTTATATTCCTTACCCCCAGCTGTGACTATTTGTCTTATAAAGTGTTTGATTTTTCTAGTGCATATTGTAGGTTTTAGTATATGAAGCAAAATAAAGTGTCAGATTGTTCTTTGGGTGGCAAGAGTATGTCCAGTACAGGCGCCTGGACCATAAATAATCCCTCAAGAGATAACGATGCATGCTTGGAAATAACTTCTTTTTCTTATCAAGTCTCTGAACAAGTTATTCAGCATGTATCCTAACCTATGGCACAGAATTCAGAGCAAATGCAAACAGTGTAACTTGTAAAACAGGGAGGAACAGGGAAACAGGTGTAGGAGTCACCAAGGGTAAGCAGAAGTAAGAGCAGCTCCACCTACTCTAGGGCAGGTCAGTGCAAGGGAGCCCCAGCGCCCCGCTGGAAGCGAAGGATGTCTGTGGGCCACACAGCACAACTTGTGCAAAATATATAAAAGTCTTTGTATAAGCACAGACATATGTAATTACATACTCCTGTCATTTTTTGTTTTATTTGTGGTCAGGATAGAGTTTGAAATGTCGATATCATTGTAGCAAAACTCAAAGTTTTATTGCCGCCTTGTTAACCAAAAGAAAACGGGGCCTGTCTGCCTCTGCAGCTTCTTCCCTTCTTGGACAACCACACGTCAGCTTCCCATTAAGAAAACCAACACAAAAACACATATTTACTCATTCCAATGGGAAACTGCTAACCACAGATGTCCACAGAGTTCCACCATGTGTTACACCAACCCCATCTTCACTCTACGTTAAGAATCCCTTCTGAGGTGACAGGGAAATCCCACCTTGATATCACGCACTTAGTTGTTTCAAGGGAGGTTGCTGTCAAGAGAACAGTAATACTATTTCAGGAAGAATTATAAAATTCTGCCCTTTATTTTTTTCAGGTAAGCGTAATAATAACATTATGAAATTGTTTCTCTTGCTGACCTACACAAACCTGTCTGCCGATACCGTTGGCAGGAGGAAGCCCACCCCTCCTCTGAGGCCGGGCAGGCCGGGGCCCTGGCGGCGGCGGCATGGGGGGAGGGTGCGGGGACCCCTGCGGCCAGGGCACCCAGGGCCCTGGTGCTCGCTGCCTCCCCAGCTGTGGGAGAGCTCTATGGCAGAAGCGCCAGCCAGGCAGGCTCAGAAGCACTCTCAGTGGGTTTGGAAGGGGTTTGGAGCCGGTTGGTTTGGTTGTTTGGGGTTTTTTTACACTCATAGGTACAAGTAATGGGCCCACCCAGTAGATCCAGAGAAATTATCACAACACAGATGTGCTCTCATTATTGTCTAGACATCATTACAAGATTCCCTGGCCTAGATACTAGGATGGCTTTAAAATTTAAGTACTTAATGCAACTATAACCTTTGGTGCATCTACTACCTTGGCTCTACTCTGACCAGAAAGGTGCTCAGGAGACGGGCAGGCAGCAGCGGCGGAGCTGCCCTGCCCCTGTGGTACCCGTGAGGCAGCAAGACTGGCACGATCGGCAGCCCACGGGGGGTTACACTGTCTCTGCTGAAGCCCACCTCACTGCAAAATGTTATTGCTATTAGTGAGATAAAGTTTAGAGGGTAAAATAATGATCAGAAGTTTTATGAACAAGCTGAGAATTCAGAACGCATGGGCATCGGGGAGACAGAGTGAATCTTAAATAATGGGTGAGGCAGGAGGAGAATTCCAAAAGTACTGAAGAACGCTGGCAAGCGGGTGCTACAGTGGTGTTAAGGATGTCTAAACTTAATCCGGCAAGGTGTCTTCACTTAAGATAAATCAGTTTCTGACTGTCTTCTACTCACTGTATTGTGCCCAAGTCCATGTGCATACCCACCTTCCATTTTAAAGTTTACTTTAATCCAGACACATACTGTTTCTCAAATAACTTTTCTGACACTTTCCATGTTTTCTATTTTATTTCATGTTATTCATGAATTATGAAATAAGAGATATTTATTCCCCTTGGGAAAGGGTGGGGAAAAGATAAAAACGTAACCGAGAACACAGTACCTGAAATCTAGTCTCCCATAAATATATGATTAGATTACTTTAAGCTAGTACTTCCTGCAGTGGAAAACTTTTTAAGCACAGTCCTTCTGTTTTAGAAAAAAACAATAATGAACCGATATTAGGACCAGTCCTCTGGAAGCAGTATTTTCCTCATTTAAAAAAAAAACAGCAAACTAAAGAGCAGAGTCATATACTCAGTCATTTTTAAGGCAAAAGACGACGTTTGTTCCTAATGCCAAGATGACAGACAAGATGCCCTCTCTTTGATAAGATTGGGAAGGAAACTATTGTCATAAATACTCCAGAACACTGAAAGTAGATTTCATGATGGGTAAGGTTAGAATTTGGAAGATACCGTTCAAGAGAGATGCACACTCACACACACTCCCTCTCGCTCTCTGGTTTCCAGAGCCTATCCAGATTTCAAATAGTTCAGATGTCTACGGAAAACTGTATTTCATTTCTGTTATGCCTTTTTATAAAACACACCGCTACATTGTAAAGGATACTCTTCTTAAGCAACACACTGCATAAGTCAAGCTATTTTCCAAATTACTTCAAATAATTCTTTTTCTGCATCTGACTTCCCAGCAGCACGGTACACACATGGGGCGTGTGGAACCTGAGGGAGTGAGGTGATCTGATACCTCAGGTACAAGCTTTGTTCCTAAGCAGATGAATCTGAAACTCCTGGCATTTCAGCAAAAACATTCACAAAGGACTTTTAACGCCGAATCCAAAACATGGTAACGTGTACACATACCTGGTCTGGTTTAAATCTACCTAGTTTGAACACCAAAAATAGTGAAGACGTGATAGCACACACTTCAAATTGAGACAGCTTACAAAGAAATACGGGAAGTTTGGCAAGATTTAAAATTCTGGTGTTTCCACCAAAAGCCTACATGTTGTTAGGAAAAATTGCCAAAATTGGAGTTTCTATTTTCAGGTAGATAAAGGCACAGATACAAACTTAGAAAAAACAAAGATCACTTTAAACCATTCTCTTTTTATCTATTTTATAGAAAAATATACGTTCCAGTGCATTAATGAAAACAGCATCAAAGGAGATACTATTTTTTACACAGACACTTACATGTTTTAAAGATAATGGCCGTTTGCATATTAGGGGGTATCGCTTTAATTCTTCCGGACTATGTATTCCAGGAGTAATTTGAGCTTTTAGAAATAGTTAATGAGATTTAAAAAAATGCTGATGCATGATTCTGATGAAAGCTGAGGGGTTTGCATATCTCACTTAACGTAAGGGATTTGCAAATAAACACATGGAGCACATGAAATGCAATGGCAAAACAACAGAAAATGGCCATCACTGGATTTCTAAATTATTTACACATAATTGCTACTTGTCTTAGATAAAGCACACTTTCGGTGAAATAATATAGGGCAGTGAAATCATACACAGTAGCCACTTTATTAATTTATTATGAAGTACATTATTCTGTCCATACGCAACAGACTGGGAATAATTTCATTTATAAAGACTGCAATAATTTTGGAAGGGTTATGCAAGTCTTGTATGATCTTCTCTACTATTTATGATTTGTGTATTCCATAAAAAAACCCCATTCTGTTATCTCAGCATTATTTCACTAAACCTCTTGGTGTAAATTCAAAATCTTAAGGAATATGAAACACTCCCATAACTTACATGACAGTGGCCCTTAGACCTCTGCAGATTATATTCTCTATATTCTTTATTTTCCACTCCCTACACCTTATGAAGCACTATTAAAATGAAAGATCTGAACTCACTCCAAATGACTTTTAGAGGGGCAAGACTGGTCCAAGGATCACAGCAAAAAATCACCCCACAAATTAATAAAAATTAGTCTGGATCAGTATTCTTTATTTTTACAGATTAATTGTGGGGGTTTTTAAATGCAATTATAGCTTAATATTATGTGTGACTTCAAGCATTATCAACAAGAGAAATCAAAGGAAAAAGTTATTAAATGATTTCTTTCTGAAGTAGGGAAATGGAAAACACTTTGTCCCACAATCCTTTAAACATTCTTGTCAGTCCCATTGTAACATAAATAAACTTTAAAAACGATTATTATAAGAATGTAAAGCTGCTATGATCTATCTATACATATACAAAGCCTCAGCATTCAAAGGTAAGCATAATATTTTTCATTTCTTTACTATTCCAGACTTATCTCAAAGGGAGCAGTTGGAAAGAAAGAAGAGGCTGCGTAGAACTTGTTGACTGAACCAAATGGAATTTTCTAGCAATCTCAAGCAGTACAGATAGGCTGGCTATACAAACACACCAGCTCCTCTTCCCTTTCCTCCTCTGCACTATTGAGCACATACACTGCTGCTCAGTATTAGTGAAGTGGAACTCAAAAAGTTAACATCATAGAAATTTTCATGTCCTTCAGAATGTCTGTGTTCAATTCTGATGCAGCAGTGAACCTAGCACAAGTACACTCGGTAAGATGTGTATCGCCCAGCCCAAGGAACCTGGGCTGACAACATGCTAAAACAGTCATTCCATTCTGTTTCTTTAGCAAACAAAGAGCTGGAATAAAAATGAAAATGAGAACAAAAATGTCACTGCTGCTCCACCACTGGGTGCCGAGAGACTACTGATTAAGATATTAACTGAAAAGCCCCAAAAGACAAACCTTTTCAAACCGAGAATGAAAAGATATTTGTTCTCCTTTGTAGACATACACCGATTATGCCAAGAATATGTAACCACTGCAAATATAAAAATCACAGCTAAAATAATTAATAAAAATGGTAAATGACAAATGAAGAAAATGACATAAAAGAGCTCCCCCCAAACCAGCTGCTTTTGATACACAGCAAAATGAGCATGTGTCACAGGACTGATGTTACACAAAAGATGTATCAACAGGGATGCAGGAAAACTTCTGGAAAGCTAGAAAGATGATCAAATAAAAAATGCATATTTTTTTTCTGTGTTAAATACATACGGTAAATATAAACTTCAAGACAACAGACCTAATCCCGAATTATCATGTGTACTGTAAGTGAGGAATTTCACATAACTCTGCATCTCTGTTTCATTGAAATTTTGTAAAGAACTATGTTACATCAGTGACTTTTTTAGACTCTTTAAAAATCTTAGAAAGGCCAACAGCAGTAAATAGAAGATAGCAAAGTATAATGACATATTATACTTCTATTCTTAACACATCAATGAACCACAGTAAAGATTTAAATTACATGTCCCTCCCCCAACTCATCAGTCAATCTAGAATCAATCTACACTAGGTGAAATACCAGTAATACAGAATTTATATTTAAACTTCCCTTCAGATTATACTTGTAAACGCACGACCTATTACAAAATTACAAGACTTATAGAAAAAAATCCACTATGAAAATAATATTCTTACTTCCCTATTTACAAATTTTTCATATGTTTACCTTTCACTAGCAAAATACTCTACTGTAGCACAGGAGACCACTGACTCACTTTGGGGAAACCAGTTTGTTTCAGCAGAAATGACCGTGGAAGAGTCTTACCATAAAAGGCTAAAACAGTGCTAAAGTAAATCACACAGCTCAAGTAAAGTCTTAAATAGTTATTTCCTTACAAAAGTTTTAATATTAATATCAACCAGAAATTAGATTAACTTTAAAAAATTGTAACGTTTCTTTTCCAGAATCATATTGGGATTTGACTTTTTTATCCTCTCTCTCAGACCTCATGAAGCTCTCAGTAGTTTATAAAATTTCTTCAAGCCATTTTCTGCCAACAATTGGCTTCTTTAATTTACCTTTATCATAAATTCCCAAGCATAACTGTAGGTTCTTTGCTGCTTTGAGATCTGCATTTAATTCTACATTCCTTCCTTTCATTTCAGAAATGTCTTCCTTGATCTACATCATTTTACTTTGAGGCATCATATAACTTAGTCCTCCCTAGCCACAAGTCCTAGCAGACCCTCCCACAAACTTCTCACTTCAGTAAATTGATTTGCTGTCCTCTCTAACTATCCTTCACAACAGATCAATCCTTTGACTCCTCCAACTTTTCTGAAGGCTTTCCTGTTGCCTGCAAGAGGGAAGTTGTAATGATCCCACTTCATTTTTTGTATTTCTCTGAAGCGCTGGAGAAAGATTCATTTTACATTAAGCATTTGCTGTCACAGATGGGTTCAGACAGAGCCAATGGACCAGTCAGAACTCCCAGTCTCACGGCCATCACTGTCCATTGGAACTGGAAGGTGGCAGGAACACTGAATACACTGCCCCACACAAGGAGTTACTTAAACCAGTAGAGGTTTCCATCCACTCGCACACTCCAACGTGCACCAGAACTAGAACTTCTCTTAGGACATGCCTTTCCATCTTATTGCTCTGGAATACTTCTTTCCATTTGCCTCACTGTTACAGAGCGTAGCAGAAAAAAGTAACAAGGAGGGGGGAGGATCAGGATCTAGGATTTCATCTTAACTGAATACTGACTAGAAACAGCCATGCAAAGAAATACTGTTAAGAAGCTCTACTGAGAGTTACTGCTGCACCTCAACAACCCGGAGCATAATTAAAGACCGAGCTGTCCAGTCATTCTGGAGCAAGTCAATAACTTCACATGAGACTGTTTTGTATCTTTGAAAGACCACCACATCATTAGATATGTCAGAAAGGCAGGAAGAAAATGGATACAGATAAGGTTAACATATCTCTCCTACATAAACATTAGAATGAATGGCATTGTTGTTCTTAGAAGAAAATGAAAAACATGATGTAAGAGGATATACGTACTGACACAGAGGTGTATTTGTAGGTCAGTAAATTATATGCTGACTGCTCACAAAATTCTAGTTCAAGAAGTGGAGGGAATCAAATCAATATATTGGGTTTTAAGGGAATAACAAAAATATCTTGTGTGGTCTATGGTTGGAGTGCTGAGCACATCATGGATTTCACAACATGGCATTAAAGAGTAACAATATTCAGAACTATAATAATTAAGACAAAATAGACACGATCTCTTGAGAGCAGTGCAGAGCCTTATTTTCCAGCAATTCTAAGCTGTGGGAGTGAGATCTTTACAAGTGATAATTCCACCCTATGGCACTTCTAACACATTTTTCATAAACAACTCACATTTGCCCGTGTTAGTTCTGGTGTACTTTACAGTTTTAGCAACACAGTGTTTCTTGTTTCTGCAGATTTGCATTTGTCCACACACGTTTGATGTAAGCTGGCAAACCATACCTCATCTCCAGAGTGAAACAACCCCCTGAACAACACAAGACCTCCTGCTGGCAAGCAGGGTATGCCAAGATGTCACTACATGTGTGCTCCAGTGACTTAATTTCAGTAACTGAAAGTCAGAGCTCCGAGGACGTGACTCTCCCAGTGTAGGCAGGGGACAGCACACCATTTCATGGTTCTCATCACTACCCACGTTCAAACTGCTATAGATCGCATGACCACAGCACCAGCAAAACCTGCAGAATCACTGAATCATTCAACAGTTACCATATCAGTAAGTTACACAGTGTGGTAAACTGTGTTTCAGCAATAATAAAACCAGTTCATGGAAGAAACCATCAGTAATAACAAGAGATCTGTTGTCCTGAATTTGCTAGACCATGTTGTAATAGTCTGCTTCCAACCCCGCGCATTTATATAGGAATATTAGTTTCTGACTCTCTGACTCTCAAAGAAATCAATGAACTACAAGTTTTATGAGAGAAAGCTGTAGGTTGTGATACTTTTAACATGGAGAAGTAAAAAATAATAAAATAAAAATAAATATTTCAGGGAATTTAAAAGGGGGGGGGGGGAGGGGGAGGAAGTGCTGGGGCATTAAGGTCAGCTCCCTAATGCACTGTACGCATTCACTATCGTAAAAAGCTTTAATGGTTTCCTGAGGCTCAATGTGCTCTTTTCTGCTTTTAGATGTCAACAGGTTCATCCCAACCATGCCCTTAGCATTCGTAAATCATCCACTTCATTATCAGCCAGTGTCGACTGGCTGTATGAGTAAATCTAGAGAAGTTAACTACCAAGCACAACATCCCTGGCACAGCACTCTGTACTGAATTTGAAACTTCTAGTTCTGAGATTGCCCTGTGTGCCAAACATGCAGAGATCACCTTGCTGAGAGGTGCAGCAAATACAAGCTGTTATGAATGCAGCACTGACAAAAAAAAAAAAATAAAAATGCAGGCACCTTGGCCTTGTCAACCCAATGTTAAAAGTTATAGACAAGTTCTTCATCAGAATCATTAACTGCTACACAGCACAGAGGAAACAAAGCCAATGCAGCAAAAAGCTCGCTGTGGAGCGTTACCTGCTAGCTGCCCTCCACAGCTGCCCGCACACAGCACGGGAAAACTACAATTCAAATATTTATGTACTACAACTAATACCCCAACCCCCACTACTGGGGATAAACCCAAGCTGATTACATGTTTTCAAGGGTCTTCCGATGCTGAAAGCTTTTCTCTTTCCTACTGTATATGACTTTGTGAAAGTGAGAGAACAGATTCAACTGTAGTTCATAGTCATTCTCATTTCCAGAAGAGGTTTCTCCAGTGCCACAAATTGATGACTGCATCCATTCCTCCTTTGCATCTTTGGTCCTCGTTTCCCAGTCTGGAGGTTTACTGGAGTCTATAGCTTAGATACACACATACAGAGACATATGTGTCTGGGTTTCTTTCATGTAAAAGTGACTAGTCATTTAAAGTTACCAGCCCATGATAAAAAAAAACACATACAAGGA
This sequence comes from Falco naumanni, assembly GCF_017639655.2. Classification (NCBI taxonomy): domain Eukaryota; kingdom Metazoa; phylum Chordata; class Aves; order Falconiformes; family Falconidae; genus Falco; species Falco naumanni. Next base: position 18,714,725 of record NC_054067.1, read on the forward strand.
GAAGAGTTTTCTGGTATTTAATCTGATTTTTAAACCCTTCTTATTAAGGCTGTATAAAGCTTTTTTTGTTTGTTTGCTGTAAGATTCCTACCAATATAAAACAATACTATGAAATCCCGTACTCGTAAATGTCCTGGGTTCAGAGAAAACCCACTTGCCTATTTGTATGGAAGTTGCACTGTGGTATCTGGCAACGTGACAACCATATTTTATAGATGTTGTCACCAAGAGACTTGTTCTGGCCAGAATAAATGTGCTTACCACAAACTGGTACGTGCAGCTATGTCCCACCAGGATGAAATGGTATGCTTTGTCCATACTCCATAACAATTTTGGTCAGAAAGTAAGAATACTTTCGACATAACTGAAATCCTTCGAAATTCCCTAGTCCACTGTTTTGTTTATGTTGGAATAAACCCAAAACTCTCAGCTCAGTTCTACTTTCCCAAGGAACTCACAAAGCTCATCTTCTGTGCCCAGTATCTTTGAGAAGAACAAAACAACTAGAGATGTCTGTGCTACTATTTATTTATATTACGTTAGTTGTTACTGGAGTTTGGCATACCATAAAATATTCATAACGATTAAAAGACTATGCTTCTTTCCCCTACAGGGCGTAATACAGACTGCATATTAATTTACAAGTATTTTATCATTTTTTATAGTAAGTTTTAGTATATGAATAAAAATGCTACTTATAATTAACATTTATTCCTCTTTTGTACTCTTTAGATACATACATGTGTACCAACTTAAGATAAGTAATAAACAGTGTAGTATCTTTTAAAGGTAAATAAGCCAATTGAAAGAATTTACTGAAGTTCTTAGGTGTACAATAATAATTTCATTTCTTTCAATTATGCAACTACTGTGAATTTTAACATCTCAAGATGTCTAGCTTTGATAGCTTTTTTTCCCCTTTTCAATCATGTAACCTTCTCCAGTCTCTCAAAAATATTTTAAACATCATAGGTACAACATAATTGCAGAACTACAAAGATCCACTGTGGCTGACATGGCACTAATACTCCTTGTGGGTGTACCTTTATTTTAAGAAAGGATGGAAACTATTTGTTTTCTGTCTTTTTGTTGGAAATTGCATTGTTGTTGGTTTCTTTTTTAAAAACACGTTCAAGTACTTTCCTCACAGCTTTTCTTCCTCTTTTCTGAGCTGAAGAACTTCTACACTATTTCAGGTACAATAGAGCACGTAGGCCTTCTACTGAACTGCCAATGTTTAAATTACTGAACTAACCCTTCTTGCAGTAAGAGTTGAACTTCAAATGTTTATTTAATTTCACTTATTCTTCTACTCTCTTAGTTATCTATTGCTAGCCATCTGGATTACCAACATCAACAAAAACTGTTTTGTGCTGTTAGACAGGGGTCAGCATCTTGAAAAGACTCTCCATCTAATTATATAGATTTACAATTACAACAGTGTAAAACACTTAACATTCACACGTTAAAGCTATAACTTATAGCCTATACTGAAATAATTACAACAGTGAATACTGTTATGTACTCTGTTCCTTTGAGATAAGCAGCGCAGGATCCACTCACAATTATTGTCATGACACCTAAGGAGATGCATGCCCTAAATCTCAGCAACCCAGAAAATGGCAGCCCTCAACAGGATGCTAATGTGTGGAAGATAAAGCAGAGTCACAGGCACAGCTCCTCACTGCCTCACACAGGGGCTCCCACCTGGGCTGGCCCCCAGGCACCCGCTCCGAGCACCCCTGAGCACCCTCACTGCCTCATCCTCTCTACAGTCACTTTCGGTCCGCGTGGCAATAGATTTAATGCCAGATTTCACCCCCCGATTTCACCCCCCAGAGAGGCAGGGCTGTATTTCAGCCACCCCACTAATCAGATGCTGAAAAGGAGAATTCTCAACAGAATTGAATTATAAAGCAACAATCCCTTGGATTTTCAGATAAAGGAACCAGTGAGAAACTTCTGAAACCCTGCCGGTAAGAAGAACACAACACGATTACTAAGCTAATATGACATTTCTACCCCGAAGTATTTCAGGGCAACTGGAAATCCTCAGAAAGCACCTTTAGTGACTACCAGGATGAATGGCTCCAGTAAATACATTTTAGAAGCTGGAAGATAAAGATCTGGTTTTCTCTTTTGTCTGCAAAGCTTTGTCTTATATCCTCTTCCCCCTCCTCCTGCTGATGCCTCCAAAACACAAAGACTCCACAGACTTGAAAGCACAGAACTGTGGAAGTCACAGACTTAGTTTGGTTTCCTTACAGGTCTGCTTTTATGTGAAATCTCTTTTTTCATCTTTGCTTTCTCTTTACACACTTCAGCCAGAGAGCTAATTCATTCTCACAGACAAATATGTAATGCCTGCTTTTCTTTTAAACTCAAAATGCTTTGGGAAAAACGCAGAGAGATCAAATTAGGACAATATATGCATGTGCATATTACCATTTTAATTTAAATAGGCTGTTAGGTAGAATAAGGCAGCAATCTTTTCACTTCATTTCTCCCAACAGATGCTAATAAGAGAGAGATATGAGTATTTTAAACTAGAGATGTCAACAGACATTCTGTAGGTGAAGTAGTGATATTTCTCTTAATGTTCTTATGCAAGTATCAGCAAGGGAAAAGGTGAGCGCTACCTTACACATGCTGTATACTACATATGTTAACATGCACAGCCACAGAAGCTAGCCCCATCCTGAGTCTCGTTATTTCTTTAAACAAAACAGTCATCTCAGATATCTCAGTAAACGCTGTGAACAGTATTTAAATTTGAGCTTTACTTAGAGATACACTATCCTGAACTGTATGCTCAATCAGGGGGAAAAGATGGGATCTGCAATACTAACTGGCCAGCCTGAGAATAGATAACTTCTATTTATATTTATCCATCTACTGATTCTTTTTTTTTTTTTTTTTCCCCTTTCTGGGTTGGATAATTTAAAAAAAAAGATTAAATATGCTTGGTAACATTTTATTCAAATGCAGTTCAAATGCAACTAAGTAATTAATCCTTCAAAGCACAAAGAACACAGAGATCAATGAGTCAAGTAATTCTCACCCTACAGAAGCACTATTATCCTGTGTGGTTTTTTAAGTAACCGAAGGAAAAATTGAGAAATTAAGTTATTTGTGCAAGGTGGTACATTCAGAAATTCATAGAAACAGACTCAATGGAAGTAGCATCTCCTAAAACTGAAACATTTAAGCATAGTAGACTACTAATGTTCTAGATGAAAGATATGGTGTCCCTCCTGCATGGTATCATGAGCAGGATTTTATTTCAGACATCAAGAAATATTGTAACAGGTGCTAATGACCCCCGTTAAGTGGGCAAACCCAGAAATTGCACAATGGAGCGGTAGGATGAAACCATGCAGTTTGCTGCCATGAATTATCTAACTCAGACAGGAATATGTATTTCCAGAGCAGACGCTTTAGCATTTGGGTCTAAGATTAAATTCTTGAAGAGACACATCTGAAAGTACTCGCAGTAACAAGGCAAATTCAGTCTATATAAAAATTACAGTCACAACTGTTACATGAATTTTTTATGCCACTTCTAGAGACAACACAGACTACAGCAAAAGTTAAACACTTATGCTATATCTCAGTTTCTGTATCCCTGATTTGTGTCACAGATCTTGCAAATTAGCTCATTCAATAGCAAACACACAATTTTAACAATAGCAGTTCTATTCATTTGACACAGAGAATTATCCAACCTGTGAAAGATTACCGATTTCACCAAAGTAGTAAGAAGTCAGACAAAAACTCCCTTTCACTCGAAGTACAAAACACAGACCAAAACAGGAAGAGAGAAGAAATATGATGGAGCCTAGGAAATGTACAGAGGTACTCATCTTGGAAGTATCAATCCAATCATTAAAAAAGTTAAAATATCCTAAGTAAAAAGTTCACTCTAATTTAAAAATTTATAAACTCTCTGACATATTTATGAAGAGACATGTAAACTCAGAAGAATATCTTCCACGCTGTTGAAGATCTCTTGCATGGCATATTCAGTTTCAGAATGGTCATCTTCTGTTTTGAAGACTGTTATAAACAGTAGATTACCAAAGTTTCCAAGACTTCCGAGGTTTTTGTAGGTTTGCTTTATTTTTTTTCTGTTTTGATTCTTCTACATGAAACCTCCCAAATTGCCAACCTCATACAATAGTCTGTCATGACAGCACAGAAAACATTTTGCAAATGTCTATAGCAAGACACCTGCTTTTTTTGTTTAGAATCAAGAAAAGTTGTAAGAGTAATACTTCATTAATGCCTCCTTTCCTGATGCTGAAGTTATTTTTGAAAGTGTACCTCCTGTAATGGAATAGATGACTTCTTTGTCTCTGTGACTTTCTTTCCAAACTGCACATACTTTATATGAAACATAGCTCCGAGGCTGTCAATTGAGCTTGAAAGTTAATGTTCCTGTAAATCACCAACTGCCAAAACGAGTTACACCATTTACCTTGTGACTGTTTTTTGAAAGTTATCATCAAAGTATTTAGCTAATCACACTTCAGACCCTGTTTGTCTCTCAAGCCTGCATGGCCAGAAGCCATTCATGTAGACAAGACTGAACAACAGAACTGCATGCTTGCTGGAGAAGTGATGTTATGGTAAGTCATTAGTGTGCTATACCAGTGATGGATTTCAGAATAGAAATTGCCATGAATCATGTCATTAGCTTAAGATTCTCTCTCCATACTAACGTATCTTGTGGCAGAAGAGCCAGAGCAACAGCACAGTATTTCAGAGAAGTGCTTCCCACAGAACTCAAGAGGTAAAAGGAAGTATTTTCTTTCTTTAAAAACAGTTTAGATGAACAGGTTTGCAACCAGCAATATTTATTTCTTTTTCTTTATAGGATTTTCCTAGATTATTTGTTGGCTAATTTTTACACTCTTTCCTAAACCTACTTAAAAAACCACCAACAACTACGGCACAGCCTTGACATCATACAGTGGGAGTAATCACCTAGTTGATTTAGTTACAACAATCTGAAATTATTTATCTTAATAAGCAGTAGAGAAGGACATCACTGGACTGACCCAACTCAACGGCCGAAGACAGAGGTTGTGCAGCATCCATAGGGAAAGACCAACCAGCTCACTCTCATCACTTACATTGCCAAGTTTCCACTGAGCACAGTATTGCAAATTAACGACTGGAAGAGACAAAGTTTATACCACGTATCAACATGGAGGAAAAAAGCTCATTCACAGACGAGAGTGGAGTCTGAAATGGTCTGTGACTGAAGTACAGTGAAGTGGCTGGTGACCAATGTGGGTGGTTTGCCCTATGTGTCTTTCTGGAGTTTCAGCCTAGCTTCAGTTTGGCCCCATTGTTAACAACCAGTCTCCCCTGAAGCACAGAAGGTGTCTATCCTCCTGTAACTTAGCCTTACTTTACCTAAAACCGGATCAGGTTGCATACTCCCAAACCATTTCACAAAAGTGAGGGAGGTACACAAAGTGTAGAACACTTTATCCGAATTAAAAATGCAGACATACCTTCTGCATCCAGCTGGCAAATTCAGGATCATTTCCCAAGTGTTCAGTAAGGCTACACAAAATTTTGAGAGACAGCTTATTTTATCCAATACCTCTTATAGTATTTTTTTTTAATTAAGATCAGTTAAAATCAACTGATTGCTATTTTGTAATTACTGGGTTTAGTTACACAGTCCCAGAGAGAAGAAAGTAGAACAAGGAGCAAAACCGGTCTCATGCTGGATACTCAGTTACTGTATTTACTACTGGTAAACAGCATGTTGCCAGCACAATATTTATGAAAGGACTGTGCCAGGATGCTAAGGAGGATCTGAACTGTTGTAGACAGTAAAAGGAAAAAAAAAAACCCCAAAAAAACACACCCTAATGCTTCATTCCCACTTCAGTAAAAAATAAATTTTTACTAAAATTATCGTTTTGAATTATATCCTCTTTGCTTTCTTCTCTAAATCATTGGAGGACCTCTGTGTCATTACAATAGCTATAAACAGCACTTCAGCAATGATTACATGCTAGCATTGTCATTTCTTCCTCATGCTTATTATGGGTCATATTTCTACCCAGATTGCAAGATTATTGTAATGTTTCAGACCAGCAAGGATTAGTAAAAACAATACATACATAATACAGTGTGCAACCGAAATCAGGGTATTTGAGGGAAGGAGGAGGTAGGTGTGGATTTTAAGTGACAGGGAACTGATTACTTTAATGTTCATAATAATAAGACCTGCCAACAGAATAAGGAATAGAGCCATCAGTTTACTACCAGTGGTGACATTTCCTGTTGTCGTTCAGCAAACTAATTGCCTCTTTTGTCAGGTATGAATTCCTTTTAACAGAGATGTTAAAGGTAATGGTGCCTGGCCAGGAAGATACTCTTGATTCTTAAAGGCTTCTCTGGTATACTAAAGTTCCTTTTCAAGTTTGATTATCATTTATGCTGATGTCTGAGGAGCTACTGGGTTCTCGCTTTTCAGAGTAAGGGATAGAAACAAGACAGAAAGCATTGTGAAGCAATTTGCCAGCCTGTATATAATAACTTAAAGCATGTATCTATTTCTTCTTTAGAGAACAGGATGCGTTTAATCATTTCTGAAAGACCTACTTATCAAACTGAATTACTTTAAGCATCTTCCTATAAATTACAAAGAAAAAGTATTTTTTGTTTCCAGAAATGAAGCTTCTATTGCAATGAGTGGAAACGTTAGCAAACAAACACATCCTTTTATTATGCTAAATTCTGCAAACTCCTCTAACTTTGCAGCGTAAGATTTTTCCTGAGCAATACTGCTCAGTCCAAAAGAAGTAATACATAATTAACATATCACCTTAACTCTAGCAGCCCACCTTTAGAAGAAACATACATTTCTGGGGAAGCCTGTTTCTATCCTCCTGAATTTTTGCTCTCCTCTTTGTAGGCGCACACTGAAGCACTTTCTGCTGTCAATCCTGGATGATCAGCTCAATAGAATTATACATATTGACCAGGATTGAATTCTTTTTCATTATCAGGCTATGCATCAAATTACCAGCTTGTAAACAAGTGCTGTAACAGACCAAAGATGTTTTACTTAAAACAGCTGATGAACTCATCTCCAGCAGAGTTCCTGACATTAATTTGTGACTTCCATTTGCAAAAAAAAACCCTTTTTCTCAATAAGTTAACATTTGCCTCAGTAAAGCACTTCCTGTCGCCATTGCCACCAAGCAGGCAGACATTTTCCTTTTCTCATTTGCTTTAAAATCAATAATATATCATCCTTACAAAACACCTGCAGAGATACAGGATTTTACATAGCTACAGCATACACATTTTTTGGAAGAAATGTATTAACAAAATCTGTCTTATGCACAAAATATCTATTACTTCGAACACGTGTAATGCCACATACATAATGGTTCCAGTCCCAAGAGAAAGCTTTAAACACAATTTCCATGTCATGTACTTTTCAGAAGAGAGGCCAGAAGGCAAAGCAGCTGAACACATTAGTGGTTATCCCTTCTATTCACAAGGCTTACGTGCCATTGCCGTTAGTTAACTGGGAGATCAAACCTGTGATCTGAGCCTTTGTGCAAGTCTCTCAAAAGCAATGATGCTACCTATAGACACATCCTACCAAATAGTACTCTGATGTTACAACACTACAGCAGCCCACCCGAACACATCATGGTACACAGGATATGCTGCCAATCAATGTGCCAAAAAAGCACAAGTGCCTTAAAACATCTCTCCTGTGGTCCAAGCGCAGAACTGGACACCAAAATTGAGTGAACAACATGAAGTGGGGATAACAATAACACTGTCGTTTCTCTTTAGTTACCACCAATTGGCTTAAACTTAATTTTAGTTAAAAACTATCCTCACTTCCTTGAAAAGAACTCTGGTGCTAGGATGACCACAAGCTATGATTTAGTAACAACAATCTGAAATAAATGTTAGATGTCTAATGTCAGATGCATTGAGAGAACATTTCCAAGCTGGTATGGAGGGGGAGGATGTCAGCACTCAATTCAGCCTTAAAGATGGATAAAATTAATCCAGTGATTTTTACAAATTGAAATGCTGATACTTAAAACTTCATGGTCATGAATGTAAACTACAGAAAGGGTAAACACTCACTGAGCTCCACACTTAATACTGCAAACTTTTCAGATTCAAGCGGCTGTTAATCAAACACAGATTTAGCCTTACTAATTCACTGCCATTGCCCTTATCTTTCCTTCTGTAACAATTGGCAATCTAACAATTTAATTTGCATTTTTGAAGCTATATAAATCTATCAGAGGAAACTAAATAAAAAAAGTATCTTTCATGCTTTTGTTTCCCCATGAAAAGGGATTTATTTAAAAAATACAAGTTTTAGGGTCTCCTCTATGTTAGCTTATGTCCATAGGTATTTTGGGAGAATTAAACTGAGGTCGGGTGATCTGAGAAATAGGTATTCAGTTTCTTTCCAATTAAGTATTCCCTACAGAATTTTATTGTAAGAGCTTACCACTTACCACTTAAGTTACTTACCACTTGTAAGTACTTTCAAAATAAACTTTTTATGTCTTGATGCTGATAAGGTGTATCCTAAACAAGACCGACATGATAACTCTTACAGGGTCCCTTAGGGATATCACTGCCTTACTGGTAAAAACACCCTCAATTTTTAATAAATCACGAGCTTCATGAGAACATTACAGAAGTCACCAGGACTTTCCCAACAAACTTTCACACTAAACCACCTGTGGCAGCTACAAGTGCAAGGCAGTTTAGCTGTATTTCCACAGCACGTAACAGAACACAGCACACAAATAGTTACCTTCATTCAAAGTCACCTAAAACAATGGCCAAACTATGTAACTATTCATAAGATTTTTTGTTTTCCAGATATACACTGATTGCTCTACTGTGACATTTCACTGCGCTTCTTTACTGAACTTGCTTTGTGTTTTAACCCATTTACAAATGCAATTTTATCAGATGGCTTCAAATTGAGAAGAAAACAGAATTTGACAGTGGACACACCGTGCCCTATTTAGATACACAGTTAAAGATGGAAGAGACTTATCCTACTTACTTTCTCATTCCTAAGTTTGGATGGCATGATGACTGTGAAATGTTTTCAATAGGAGGGTATTTAGAAATAATTTTCCCTAGAGAGGGATATTTTTCATGCCTTCAAAAGAGACAATTTCTCTCCATTTTCACACATATATTATGACTACATGATTTAATTCTAATGCTATGAAACCAAGTAAATCTTTTTTCTGGTTTCAGTATTGCCAACTAAGCTTTTGTCCTGTATTGGGTGGGCTGAGCCCCACAGCACCCCCACAGCGCTGTGCTTGTACCGGTGGCTGCAGAGGTGGTGATACACACCAGGGGTTTGGCTGCTGCTGAGCCCTGCTCGCACAGCACCAAGGCTGCCCCTCCAACCTGCCCCCTCCCCCACTGGTAGGCTGGTGGGGGGCAGGATCTTGGGAGGGGACACAGCCAGGCCGGCTGACCCAAAGTGACCGGTGGGATATTCCATAGTGTGTGATGTCTGCTCAGATATAAAAGAGGAAGGAGGAGGAAGGGGGGGCATTTGTTATTTATATGACATTTGTCTTCTGGAGCAACCAGTACGCGTACCAAAGCCTGCTTCCCGGGAAGTGGCCGAACATCACCTGCTGATGGGAAGTAGAGAACAACAACTTTTGTTTTCCTTTGCTTCTTTGCAAGCGATTTTTGCTACTGCTGCATTAAACTGCCTTCATCTTGACTCACAAGTTTGGTGGGGTTTTTTTGTTTGGTTGTTTTTTTTTTTTTTTTCCCCTCTTATTTTCTCCCCCCATGTTCTGCTGAGGAAGGGAGTGATAGAGCAGCTTGGTGGGCATCTAACGTCCAGCCAGGGTCAACCCACCACATCCCCAGTGTCCATAACAGGATCCAGCCCTTGGTGGAGTACCCATTTGCATGCTGTGCTGCTAATTCCATACTGTGAGATGTGCAGTTGGAAAGACAGGCAGGCATTTTATTTGTCAGTCGTTCACCAGTGAGATAAGCAAAGACACCAAATTGAGGGGTATACGTGTGTAATTTTAATTACATCAGATCCTGCTAAAGCATAAGGAGTTACTTATGGTTTCAACATATAAACAGATTTTTGCCTTCCTGCTCACGTACCTTAAAGTACTGAACAATCAGCCCTGTGATTTCAGATGGATTGCTTGTATAGTCCGTGTGAGAAACATAGCCCAGCCACAGCCTGATGCAAAGCCACTGAACGTAGTGTGAACCAATGTACTGATGTCTAGTTATGCTGCATGTGCATAAGGCTTTGCATATATTTTTTACACCCTTGAAATCAAGGAGTAGGCTGCATAAGGAAGGCATGTATCTGGCACTTCATTATATTCTTCTTAGTACATTATATTTCAACAGGGGACTGCTTTAATATTCTGATAATATGTATAAAACATGTGTAAATGTCTTTATAACATTTCCACTCACCAATGTGCAAAAAGTATTTTCTTTCCTTAGCCACAATTAATCATCATTATCAGTATCCCAACAGGACACATTTTTATCATGAAAAATTTGGACTTCTGAGACATGGCAAAAAGAGGCATAAACTGGTTGTGATGAAAACACAGGAACTGGTGTGACTGAAGCGGCTTATAGGAGGAACACCAGTATGAGCTCCTGCAAAGATACAGATGATGATCAAAAAAAGTGCTACAACCAGTTTCTCAGCAGATATGCCAGGTGTTACAAAACCCCCTACTTAACTAATGGAGCTACCTTTAAATGTTTTATATTACTTACAGGAGTCAAATATTTATTAACTCTGGTCAATAAGGTATTTGTTACTGATATCAAAGCAACCATAAATAATTGTCATGAGGATAGACAAACAGAAAGGAGTTTGAGAGCCCAACAAGAAAGTATCATGTCTAGTATGAGAAAGAATACTTGTATAGCATAAATATCATATATAAGCATACAACTGAATGTAACAGTAAAATAATAAAAGCAATTTATCCTGTATCACATTAGCACACAACTGAAGTAAATAACATGCTCTGTCTATTTTGAAATTAACATTTTAGCCTTTAGCCTGCATTTTCCAAGACAAAATGAATTTAGCAATATTGTGACATAGGTGACACTGCAATACAAGAGTGATTTAATTGCAAATAATAAATCATAGGGTAAAATATTAAAAACCTTGTGAAAGACCTTAAAAATTGATATCGCTTACGAAAAGCTGTAAACTGGATAGCTCAGAAGATAAACTGTCAATTGTTTTGTTCACATACTCAGGTGGTGTACAAGTATGACAACATTCTTAAGGTTTAGTGTTGTCAAACAACTTATTAACATTAATGTTAAATATAAACATCACTATTAGTATAGCACAAGTATACATAAATGATATCAAGCATTGTACATTTTAGTGTCGCATGATTTAAATGAAGACCTAATTAAAGAACGTGCATTTAATAGACCTATTTTTATCTGTGTCTAAATCAAGATTTAATTAATACCCTTTTTGAGCCAGCACTTAAATTCTGCTACTGTTCTTCAAGGTGTAAGGAAGTCCACACTTTAACAGTTTCCATACTCTGCACCTCCTCAAAGATAATTACATTTGCATTGTACAGCCATAACAAGAGAAAAATCTGTACTTATTTACATAATATGGATACTGTAATAAATATCCCATTGATCAAAGTCTCCAAAGAAATAGATATAATCTGGCTCAAACAAAACCACTAAAGGCATACTTCATCAGCTCTTAAAACTAGTCACTTCTACTTGGGAAGTCTTTAGTTCTTCCAGCAAAGTCTGTGGGAGTGAAGATGTAAGTGACCTGTATGTACCAGCATCCAGTCTGTCCTTGACTTACAAGCCTGTGTAGCTGAACATCAGGGCTGCGCCTCTAAGCACGCACCGAGCAGTCAGCTCATGGATACCCCGGGTGGCCCAAGGTCTCCCAAGGCCCTTCTCTAGACAGATGACTCCCACTAGCAACTCTGAAACGTCATCTCATAGTGTTATCAAATGAGTAGCTAGTTCTGATTGCACATATATTTTCATTTATTTGTCCACATGGAAAACTGCTGCTGAAAAGACAACCATGCCTTAGAAATCTACTCTGTAGGCTCTAATTAGAACAAATTCTAACAACAGCAGCAGAAAAAAAATATCAAAACATCCCTAAAGCGTTTTGGTCCTCTATTTAGGCAGTGCACATTTAAATTGATAAATAACAATTTCAAGACTGAGAAGTGTGACAATTTTATTTTAGGGAAGTAAACAATCTGAAACAAAAACTTATGGGGGGGAGGAGAGAAAAGAAGGGAAAAAACAACAAAGGCAAAACACTAGTGATTGTGTTTCAGCTTTCTCAAAGTTAACCAAGGCATTTCAGCATTCAAAGCATTCACAAAGTGTTCATGAAGCATAACAGAAGCTGCATATGCAAACATAAATCTGCTATATCGTTCAACAACCTTACAGAAAAATCAGTTCTTCTGCTTGAAACTCTTCAGGTACAGTATTTGAAAGAACCAAAGAGCAGTTCACGTGAAACTAAATAGCATTAGCTCCTATCGTTGTACTCTTAATAAAAATTTATATATATATATATATATACACACTCTCCATTCAGTTTGTTAAGATATGTTCTTGGGGGACAAGAGTCTTGTTCACCTTACCAGTGACCTGGATGAGGGACAGAGAGCCCCGGGCAGGTTTGCTGATGGTACAGAGCTGGGAGCGGCTGATACCCCAGAGGCTGCGCTGCCATTCAGCGAGACCTGGGCAGGCTGGAGGGTTGGGCAGGGAGGAACCCAATGGAGTTGGGGCTGCGCTGCTGGGGGGCACCTCTGTGGAGAGGGGCCTGGGAGCTCTGGTGGGCAGCAAGTTGCCCATGGGCCAGCAGTGTGACCAGGTGGCCAGTGGGACCCTGGGTGCATTGGGAGGAGCGTGGCCAGCAGGTCAAGGGAGGGATCCTGCCCTCTGCTCTGCCCTGGTGAGGCACATCTGGGGTGCTGGGCCCAGTGCTGGGCTCCCCAGTTCAAGAGAGACAGGGAGCTGCTGGGGCGGGCCAGCGTGGGGCTATGAAGATGATGGGGGGGGGGGGGAAATGGAGCATCTCCCTGGTGGGGGAGGGCTGGGAGAGCTGGGTCTGTCCAGCCTGGAGAGGAGGCGGCTGAGGGGGGATCCCATCGTGTCTGCAAGTATCTTCAGGGCCAGTGCCAGGAGGACGGGGCCAGGCTCCTGTCAGTGGTGCCCAGCGACAGGACAAGGGGCAAAGGGCACAAACTGCAGCACGAGAAGTTCCTTTTGAAGATGAGGAAGAACTTCTTTACCACGAGGGTGGCAGATCCCGGGACAGGCTGCCCAGAGAGGCTGTGCAGTCTCCTTCTCTGGGGACATTCACACCCGCCTGGACGTGCCTCTGTGCAGCCTGCCCCAGGTGACCCTGCTTTAGCAGGGGGGGGACTAGATGATCTCCAGGGATCCCTCCCAACCCAGCCATTCTGTGATTGTGTGATTTGCTGGTTGTGGTGGTGGGTACCTATTTATCCCTCTTCCCTCACCACAGGCCTCATGGTCAATGAATACCTTCCCCAATATCCTTCATAGCAACCTCACTGCTAGCTTCTTCTAATGCTGGAGGTTCCTGACTTTTCCTGGTTGCAAACACCCTACAAGTACATCCACCAAACTATCTGTAAAACAAACACGCACTGGGCTTGCTAAAGTTTTCAGAAATCAATTATATCAACAGTCAAGTTTTCAGCAAAAAAACCCCTCCCAAATCTGAGTTTGTTCTCACCAAACACATTAGTAATTTTAAAACAACAAAAATTGGAAAACAAAGAAAGAAGAACAAAGTGAAATAAAACATCTATAGATAACATCTAACAATCACATGTTTAAAAATCCACAGCCCACCCACTCCCAACCCCCCGCCCTTCCGCCAAACTTCTTCCCTGGAAAGTTCTTTCTGATTCTGCGTCTATTTTCTTTAGGTTTACAAACTTGGTGCACCCTCTCTAGCTTAAACAGCCTCCGTCCTACTCACAAAATCATAAGAATCACTCAGTGTACCGACAGATAATGAAATACAATCTCTGTATTTCAACCACTACTGTAATACAACCACTACTTCTTCACTGAGAACACTCACTTCACCTTAATAATGCAGGTAACTTATGGTGCTCACCTCTGCCTTCTCTCGCCAGGCTTTTTCCCCTCAATTGCCCACCCTGCGGCAGTCTGTCACACCGGGTAAGATAGGGTACCGTCTGGTAAGTGATAAATGAAGCACTGAGAAAAACTAGAGTTTGCCCCGTCTTCCAAGATGATTAAGTTGGCAATTTAGTAGATGTCTTTAGCACTCAAGCTCAATATCAATTGAGAGTTCTGCAGATGAGACAAAGTAGAAGACGGCACTATCTCTTAAAAAGGGGGAATTGAGAAGGCATTTACAATCTGCTTTGAAGCGTTTGTATTTCTGACACAAAAGTGAAGTTTTCAAAATAACATATCTGATGAGTGAGAAGTATCTGGTGCTTGGAGCCTGAGAGAAGATAAATGCTGAAGTTCACCACGCAGCACAGGGAACAGTAACAGGTGCCACGAAACTAACGATTTGCTTATTTATGCTGGGTGCAAAAGCACAGAAATCAGAGAAATACCCCATCACAAGATACACCCCATGAAATAACGCCTTGACATTCTCTTCTAAAAGTTGTTCAGTGAAACATCTCAGGACACCTGAGACCTCTGGAATACTCAACATGCTACTTACACCTTGTGAAGTGGACATGACATTTTACACCTGCCAAGGTATACCTGCCCAGATGCAGACAGCATAGTCACCCGTGCTGCTTTCCAGAATGAGTCTGGATGTGAAGGTCTGGGAGACAGCATCACCACAGTAAATCAGATGCAATATTCAGATGTAGACAGCTGGCAACTGCATTTGTCTGAGCTAATGTTATACTTACATTGGGGTCCCTGTGATAGACTGGCTGTGGATACCATGTCTAGGAACAGAGCACAATATAGAAGGACAGGAAGCCCAACTACATTGCGGCATTATGTCTATTGAGGGAGTAAGTGTCATTTTGTATTAAACATGAATGACTGTGGCAAGGGCAAATAAAAATACATTTGCTCAAGAAAGTAGGATTTGTCATAACAAAGAGATTTTCAATTCATTAAAACCAGAAACCTTCTGACCTTCCAGTCAACTACAGACGGGGGACGTTCTGTTTCTGAACTATGCAAATGGTAATACAAAAATCAAGAATTTTTATTACCCTTTTCCATATGCATAAACCACACATCCCCATTTTAAAATTACATTATACTGTGGCCTTCTAACTCTGAGTGACTGTTGCTAGCTAAGTTTCATCATTTAATATGTAGCACCTGCATTTGGCATAATAAAATTAAGCATTCCCTTGGAAATCAGATAGCTAGAATGCTTGTTTCTTTTTCAGACAAGGAGAAGACCTGCCTCCAAATTAGTATCTTTGATGTTGACTTTTCATCAGTAACAGAGAACCTGGTTTAAAAATTAAAAACCCAAACATCAAAATGCATGAAAAAAGCTGTTATAACTATGCAGTGAAGTAACACTGCAAAGTCACTGGATTTGAAGCCTGTTTCTGTTCTTTAGGATCTAATGAAACAAAAACCCCAAACTTGTTTGAAAATGAAAGCAGAATAATCTCCATGAACTTCCTGCCGATATAGTTAAAACTGGCTACTATCAAAGAAAACAAGTGCCTGGATTCAGATGCAGGCTTAGCTCCTTTAGCTCTAATTAAGGCTTCCTTCAAAAGACTCTCTTTCGCTAGCTGCAGAGTAGATGGGAGAGCCCCCTGGTTTTGATAAGTTTCCCAAACATTTTGAAGTACCTGCAACCCGAGGGGAGGGCTGCCTGGTACTGCACTGCGGCACAGGAAAGGAGAAGGGTTGCTGTGGAATGTCTAGTGAAATAGTAAGGGCTCTGCCTCCTGCTGACAAGATGAACACAGCATCAGGAAGCCTGCCCTGAAATGGAATACTATCAGAAACTAATTTTGAACTAGTGTGCCTATACTGGAAAAGGATTTACATTAAGCAGGTTGGGTTCTGCTCACAAATATTTTTGCAGCTCCCCTTAGGCCAACGCCTCTGATCAGTTGTTCTGAATGCTGTCAAGTACAGCGTACAGGTATGGGCAACAAATTCCTTATTCACCATCTTTTGCTTTGGCAGAATAAATGAACGCAAGCTGTGATCATAACATGACTGGTACATTTAAAACAGTCTCACGAGAGATGGAAGCTGCATCAAAGAAAAAGGACTGGGCAAAAGAGACTAGAGAGATTTGAGTCACCACTTGACCAGGCTCAGCATCAATGTAAGTCTTTAGAGATGCACAGAAATCGGCTATTGTATTAAAATCACAAGGTTCTCTCTTATTGCATACTACTGGTAACTGACTGCTGAAAGGAAGGAGCTAAAAAAACCAAAAAACCAACAAAAACACCCCAAAACTACAAAAAACCAAACCCACAGTGGTTAAGAAAGTGAAGCACACAAAGCAGCCATAAATCCAGTGGGGAAAATGCAGAGTGACACTTGAGATAGGCGAGATGCACAGAAAATGCTCAGAAAGAATGGGGGCAAAAAACCCCAAAGGCTTTGCTAACCCAGTGAGCATTTCAACAGCAGTTGCAGAGTGCCCTGTTTAAAGTACTGAGAGCATTTAACAAGCTAATTTTAAGCTCCCTGTAGCGAAGAAATGAATGAGAGTAAAGACAGCAGCTATAGCAGGCCAAGGCACCAGAAGAGTGGCACAATGCACTGTGCTTGTCCTGCAAGACATCAACAGAACCTCCAGACATTTAGGATACCACATTTATCTACACATATCTATAACACTGAAGAAAAAAAAAAAAAAAAAAAAAAAAAGACTTTTCTTCCTCTTCACACTGATAACCACTAACTCCAAACAACATTATTTGAAACCAAATGATAGTCTGCAATTACCAGAGAAGCTCCTCTCACCACCGTGATGGGTGGGGGACAGAGACATTTACAACAGATGAATCCTCTCTGCTTTCCTCTGCCCCACACTGCCCCAAGCCTCCCTCCCTCCCTCTCCTGGCAGTACCTATCTCCTCTACCATACCACATCATGAAGTTTCTGTGTTGCTTCTCATCAGCTGCAATTTTATACCAACAAACTGATTTTACAATCCTATCATATTCAGGAATCACTTCACACACTTCTGGGGTGAAACACAAACTATTTAACATTGCATAGCAAGCTACATAATTGCTCACAAAATGAAATCAAGGAGTCTCTGTATCTAATTAAAAGTACATGGGGAATCTACTGTAAGCAGAAGGTATTGTAATTACCTTGTTTCGATGCAAATGTACCCAGTAATGAGAACAGTGTAAGCAAAGTATCTAGCCTTTAACTTCAGGGACACACAGGTGAAGCTAGAAACACTTCCGATGATACTACACATGTAAACACAAGAACTCCCCATCAAATGAAATTCATACTATAAAACTCTCAGATGTTTGACTTTTAAATGGGAAAACTCAGTCCAAACTCCACCCTTTAACATGTTAACACATTAAATATATGTCTGTGGGGCTTTTCCAGGTATTGCAAACTAAAAAACAGTTGCAAAATGCCAAACTAAGAAATCATCACCAAACCCATCAATAAAAACTCTACTTATATTATCAAATTTTACTTTATGTCCTTGAGAAAGTGTGCATGTGATTAAATGGGCAGAAACCTCTGAAGTACAGAACTGCAAAGTATGTTTTATTTTTTCACTTTACCCAGACATAATCGCTCTTAATTTAACACTGTTTACGTGAAGAAATGCTCATGTATAATAACTTATTAGCTCCACAAACGCAACGGGATGTTTAACAAGATCCCAACTTTCCTTCCTCAGTCAGTGCATGGTTAGCATTTGGCCTGTTTTCTTGCACACTGGCATCTTCTCCATTTGACATGGGAGACCCGGCAGGACTTTGCCAGGTCCCCTGAGCACAGGCTCGCTGATGGAGCACTGCTTCCTGACTTTTAGCTCCTGGCCCAAACAACATGGAAACTCAGATAAATATATTAAGATCTAAAAATTCCAAACAACTAAACATAGTTGTAGATAAATAGGGCTCAAGAGCATCTGCCGAGTGATTCCCCACCAAGTTTAAACACACTGTTCCACAGAAATCCATCCTTGCTTGAAGCTGCGTGTTCCTTTACTCACAACTTACCTGACATATCAGGACTTACATTCATTAAGCCACGGCATAACCTTATCAATGTTTAATTTCTATTAGATTTGAGCAGGATTTATGTACATGTCAACTCCTGCGATATGACTGAAGTACACAGAGAAAAATAGGAGGAAATGAAGAAATAAGATTTATTCAAAAGTTCAAATCAAGCTGACTTGCCAAGCCATAAAGATTGGGGGACAAGGAAGTAAAAAACCCAAAGAAATAAATAAATAGATTTTTGTAAAAAATCAACACATTACCTATACTTGCTATAATTAAAAAGTAAATTTCTCTCCCATACACCTCCACACTAGTATGAACACAGTTTTATTACAAGGAAAACTGGAATGAGGCATAAGAAATAGTGCTATCTCCAACATGACAAATGTGCTCTTCAGATTTCTCAAGATGTCTGCGTACATAAATCTGTAACTAAGGGGTGATTTGGTGAGCATGTAGCTCCACTGAGGCTTCTTTCTTGTTATACATGTAGCTGTGGTGAATCCTATATGGAACTGATGGAAAAGGCTACAGACTAAGCTGGGATGTGTTCTTTAAGATGAGAAAAAATACCTTAACTGCACTTTGCTATTTAAGAAAACATTTTATCAACAGAATAGAGAAAATTAACTTTGAAGAACATTAAAACACTTCCCTACAAAGGAGAACAACAACAAAAAAATTAAACAGAGGATAAGCCATTAAATTTATGGAGTTGGTGCAGATCTAGTGCTAAATGTTTGTTTCACACTTTGGTTCTCATTTCTGCACCGAGACCTCAAAAGCAAGTGCCTGCAAGCACTTCTTTTTCAATGTATGTAATCTATCTCACTGTCACTGGGTATCGCAAGATTTGGACTGTCCATAGATGCACCACAGCTCAGAGAATGCCTATTAAATGGTGGTTTGCAGTAGCTGTACACAAGAGCTGAGTTAGCCAGGAAGGAGGAAAAAAGGCTGCCGAGCATTAGCCTGCATACATTAGAAGCAAGGAGATACTACTTCTGCACCCAGCAACTAGAATTTATGAGATGTGAAAGGATAAAGTAGATAAAACGAATATCCAGAGGATAATGAGCATAGAATGAAAATACAAGTTTTCACTGAAATATTAGCATTTTTCAATTTGCAATATTTAAGTAAAGCATGATAAATAAATTCAACGTTGTGTTGTTATCAGGCCCGCTGACGGCTGGCCACAGCAGCTGTATGAACTGTTCTAGAGCATTTGACTGTAAAGGCAAATTTCACTTCTGAAGTTATAGGGCAAAAGTAATAATAAATCCAGACAATTTAATTAGCTCACAGTAAAGTAAATATGTGCCTTTGAATATGGCTGATGGACTCATTTTTACTCAATTAAAACACCATCCTCCAGCTCAAATGAGGTCTTGACAGCATCTTACCTTATAGACAGAGGGGAAGAAAAGTTCAGTGAGGAAAAACTAAAGTACCTTGTCTACTTTTTCTGTACACATGATGACCAAGCATTCTGTCAAGCCAGAGTGCATCTAAAAACAAGGTATGCTCTTGTTTATTCAGTGTCACTGCTTTATAAACGCAATACAGTTCATTTAAAAAAATACATTTTGTATTGTTGCTGTTGCATCCGACAGTGCCATGAACACCACCAAAGGACGTGCTAGGGCTCCCATCAGCATGGTCCCAAACAACCGCATGACCAGATGTGAGAACAAGAACCACTGCCTTTTTTACCAGTCCATGAGGGCTGACACTGATTTCAATCTGCCTGGTTGTTTCACGCTTGTATAACCACCCGCCTGGCCTTAAGCCAACAGCCTCAATTAAGCAAACCACTCCCTTCAAATTAATAGTGGTGTTTCGTCCATTTGAATTTAATTGTGGCTTTTAATTTTGTGCAGGGTTTCTTTGTTTATTAGGGATAAAATTAATCCTAGGCTTAATGTGCATGTAGATAAAGCAGAAAAATGAAGAAGCACCGCGTTGCAATAGTAATTTTCATGTCAACTAATTCCACCAATAACGTAGTAGGTTTACCAATAAAAAGAAAATACGGATGTAAACACATATACAATTTCATCTTGGCAATGTACAGGTTAATGAATAAAATTCATTACCATAGTATAAATCAATCTCAGCATTTTGTTCACTGACCTACCTGCATATTCACTGTTAAAAATTAAAGTCTGGCCTACACAGGCATACCAAAATGCTTTAAGTTTGCTTCCCACTTCAGTCACGCAAGGCAGCTTTCCTTGCATTGAGCACAACCAAGAAACTCTCAGTGCTGCATCATGACTGGAAAACCCACATAATCTTTTGTGAAAGACAATGGAAAAAAAGTTCTGTGCATCTAATGTATTCCAGCAGCTTTCTTGAATAACTGAGAGAATTTTCTAGTAAATTAAAATTCTTCTTTTTCTGCTCCCTTGTGCTGACTATTTAATAATGGATTCTCTGATTATTTTATTGATGATGTACAGATGCATGCTTATTCCAGTAGATAATCTGGAAAATATAAAAGCCATCAATCTCCAGCTCTCTCAGCTCACACTGGTGAACTATCAGTGGAATAAGAATGAACAACGAGCTGTTTGTCCTAAGGAACGATGAGCTGTTTGACCTCCTCTTCTTTCATCCAAGAAGAGAAGTGGCTAACCTTTGCATTCTTAAGTTTACTTCTGATAGGTAGAAAACAGCAAACATTTAAAAAATAAATAATAATGTAGAAAACCAAGATCTGCTTCAGAAACACAGGTAGAAGTAGAAGCTGGGAATTTGGGCAATTTTAAAATACAAGCAAAGAAAGTAAAAGGGAAAAACATGGTGATACACTTCATTTACTTAGCTTTTAAAATTAATATTCATGTGATACATTTATCTGACTGTCTTAGGATTTTAATCCTAGTCATATTTCTCTAGCATGCTGGAAAGACCAAGTTTTATCACTGGCCCAGTGTTTCTATAGCATGAGTCCAGCCCTTGGACGTTTTGTTTGAAGGTCAGGTAAAAGTTTAGAAGGTAATTCTGCATGCAAATGCACAACCAAAAGATGAGATATGAGTACATAATGGACAATACAACAGGACTACAGAACTGTGAAAACTGGTCTAACTTAATTAGTTATCATCTACTTGGCAAAATGACACACAAAGTTAAAGAAAAGAAAGAAGGCAGATTTACATGTCTATTGTGATTATATCAAACACTGTAAAGATGACATCATACTGAGGTTAATTGGGAAAAAGGAATTTATTAGAAAAAATTCAAATCAAAGGAAAAATAACTTCTATCTGTTTAAATTAAGTGTTCCAGACCAGATGAAAGCAACAGATGAAAAGCACATTGATAAGGTCACTTATTTGTGAGCCAGGTGATCAGTATTCATTAAAAAGAAAAGGAAAAGCAAGAGAAAGAGGGGAAAAGTACAAATCATGTTATCCACTAGCTCAGAAATACAGTAACAGTTTCAACCATCTTTTATTGAAATGTTTCCTTTGCATTTCCCTCTGCAAAAAAACCCAAACAAACTTTAATGAACTTTCTAGCAAACAAACTAAACCCTTGACAACCTCTGCCAGACCCTGACCTGCTGCAGGTCGAGGAAATCCCACTGTTTTCTTCTCTACATGCTCTACTTCTAAATGAACAGCTATCTTTGAAAAGTCCACCAGTTTACCAAGAATTCCCATGCCTTGGATTCTGAAATGCGCCAGCATAACCTTAAAATCTTAAAATATTTTTATATAAATTCAGCAGTACCACTAGTCTTTCTAAGTCTGTTCATCACTCTCTTGTAGCCCAGCAATGCTGTATGCATTCATGCTCTCACTGCAGTTTTGGCCCACTTCTTATCAATTTGCCTTTAATTGACCAGAGACTTTAGAACAAATAACCCTGTTCACCATATCTCCTCTTTAGACCAACCTCCCAGATTTTTCAGGGAGGATAAGAAGTCCACTTTGCCAGTGGGAAAGGTCAGTGCAGGACAGACCCAGGAAAAGGACTGCCCAGTAATAAACAGAGAAAATTAAAGTGCTGTTGAGGTAAAACTAAAAAGCAGAACTCACTCTAAAGAAGGAATGTAAAGTCTCTCACCAGCTCAGGGTTTCATCCATCCTTCCAGGAGCGAGAAAGACATTTAAAGCACAGGATTACAATGGAGCTGAGTAAGACCAACAGCCTCCCTCGGATCTAACTTGCATACAAGGCCAGCAAAGTATGAAAAAACCCAAACCCTTTTCTTTGACATTTTCTCCTTATCTTCCTTTCCTTCCAGCACATATTCAGGATGTATCCAGGATTGTAATTTTCTTCCTGGATAATGCAAATCCCACCACCTCAGAGAGAAAAGATGCATATACTTGCCTCCAGATAGCTAATTAAGAAATAGAAGAAAAAAGCTGAACGAACAGCTCAGATCTGACAAGGTTTGCCCAGTATTTGTAACTCATTTAAGAAATGTTTAATATAGGTACCCAGCACCTACTTTTATGTTTCAGTATTGAGAAACTTAGTTTGTAAGCAGAACTGGTCAGGAAATCTCCATCAAGTAGAATATTGACAAAAAGAGATTCTGAAAACAGGAAACACTAATAAAAACATCTTTCTCAAGATCAATAGCAAAAACCCAACAGAGATCAGAAAAAAAAAATAAATTAAAAATCTATCTGTTGTATTCCTAAAGCACAATATTGGCTCTAACATAATAGATGCCTAGTCAATAGATTAAAACAAAGCCAAGCAAACTAACTCCACACCTTACTGGGAATTTCTATAGGTACTTCTTAAAGGCCAACCTCTGACTTTCTACTTCAAAATTCCCAATGTATAATTTTGGCAGTAGTGCTTTGTCACATTTGTAACGTTGTAACAGTTGAACACAGCTAATGCTTCTATAACAATAGCCCCATTTTTCTGCAGAATCCATCAACCACACACAAAACAAAGTACTTTAAACCACAGTCTTACAACAGCTCTTAAGCACTGTAGAGGTAGCAATTCTAACAAACTAATGTCATATACAATACTTGTTTGTACATTAGGTTTATACAAGGAGCTCTTAAAAAGATAACTGTGCAGGTGTTGCATCATGGCAGTGCTTTAAACTATCAGAAAAGCTCTTCTGAAGTGTCTCTCCTGGCTGCAGGGAAGTGGCTTACTGCTGAATTTCTATGGGCTCCCCGGACTGATTTTATAAAAAGCAAACCGAGAATGAATGATTGACATTTTCATCACAGCCAAGCACAGCCGAGCTAATCAGTAAGTTTTTGGGTCATCAATAATTTGATTTTCAGAGGTTCTTCCTGGCAGAAGAGTATCTACAGCATGTACTTCAACCATGCATGAGAAACTAGCCATTTGCAGTAGTAAATGTGCATGTTAGAGAACAATACCACTTTAAAAATTCTGTCACTTGTGAAAACCCATGGAAGTTGATGCAAAACACTTAAATCAGCAACACAGAATATTTTTCATTAGAGCTGTTGTGCCACTTGTGACATAAAGTGTTAAGGACTGCAGAGGAAATAAGCCCAGTTTCCCTACTGTTGCCAGATGGCGGTAAAGTGTTGCACGACCCTTGGCAGAAAGGATCAGGGGTAGGTATAAGATGGAAAATCAATGAACTTATCAGTGATGAGCTGCAGGCTATGGATAGAGGAATTTTGTGAAGTGCTCACAATTTTAAAGACAATTTTTCATTATTTTTTTAAGTGACCTCAAAAGTCCTAGTAATGTTGCAAACTGAAACATTCTTACTGAATTACTCCAAGGCCCTATTGCATTAAATCCCAATTGTAAATCATTGGTCAGATTCAGGAAATACCTCTGGGAGCAATTCTCAGGTAGAAGACTAGACTTTGCCCTTAGTCCATGGGTATCGCACTCTATCCACGTACTAAAATAATTTCTTCTTTGCACATAGGAACATACATATGGGTCTTGTCTATTCTTTTATTAGTAGGGGATGATACTTCCCTCTTGATACAAAAGCCCATGCATACTACTTTCTATAAAAAGAGGATTTCCTGCAGTATTTAGTTTTAAATGTGCAAAAATCAGCCCTACCAGAAATAATTGACTGAAATTCACTGTGCACCCGACAAGCAACCTGAAAGACTGAACTTCTAAATCTGTAGAACAAAGAGAAAAATCTTAGCAGCTTACACTTTAACACAGCAACCTATACCATAATTTGTTTGCTATTGTGACACCCAGTGTGTTCATTTCCAGTGTCATGCTTAAGAGAGTCCTCAAAAATTCCACTCAAAAAGACAAAGATTAGTTCCATATGCAATTTCAATTATTCAGTTAAAATTGAAAAAAATAGACAAGACATCATGAAACTGCTTTAAATATTTAGGATCACAGTTCTGCACATCTATCTTTATTGTCTTCTCTTAAGGCAAGTACTGCAGTTTACTGGGGAAAAAAAAAACAACAAACAAACAAACAAGGAAATCTCAAACTGTGTCACACAAAGAACTGTGCAGAAACTCTAAAAAAAATCCCAAAAATAAACGAGCAGTCTTCTGCTGCACAGTCACTCACATCTGCAGCAGGACATCATGGCCAGGGATTTAGGGGTATTCATAGCATCTACCAGCAAATAGGGGTAACCCCAAGGGAAACATCACAATTCACTTCATACATACTGGAAACTAAAACACATCATCTGCTGTGCTGTTGTGGTGAGATGGGTAAGGAGCCATCTCACCTGAAGGGTGTCAAGCAGACTATGTCATGAGCTCAGCTATAAGCCAGCACAACCAGAAATAGCACTGACCCTTTACTAGGGAACAGGAAAAGAAGGGAAGAACAAGGGCAGTTCTCAGTGAATGCAACACAAACGTCACATTTGTGGTCTATAGAAGAAAGGGAGAAGAGCTCTTGTTCACAACCACCAAAGTCTATTTTGGTTCACCTCTTGGAGCAAGTCCCAAAGGCATATTCTCTTTGGGTTTTTAGGGTGGATTTTTTTGTTGCTTCTGGGTTTTTTTTCAGCTTTTGCAACACTCTATCAGGTTTCCCCACATGCTACATGGATTACATTATTGCTAGAATGGCTCTCATTTCTCTACTCTTTTATGGTAATGTTCCTTCTGCAAAGACATTCTTTTGACAGGTATCCACTCAACAATATATATATATATATATTTTTTTTTTTTTCCTGTAAGTTACAGATCAGGGTCTACGTAAACATTTGTTTTCCCAGTGTTTCCTTTAAAACATGCTTCATAGCCTTCTGTTAAAATTTGCATTTGCTTCTCCTGCTTGGACATAGCAGGAAGCTAGAGATCTGGGAAAAGGGGATGGACAGAGGGAAAAAGAGACACCTTTTTTAGATAGTGATTCTATCCCCTAGAAAACCTGAAGTGTCCCTTCAGACATCACTAGGTTAATATCAAGATACACCACAGTACAAAAATTGTTGCCAAAGTTCAGTCATTTAAATAGGATCATAGTAATCAGATCTCACTAAATAGATACTTACATATTCTGGAATATCAATTAAACCTTTGACTCTAGCAAATGAGATCAGTTTGTGAGTGTACAAAATCCCAACATGTATTGGGGGAAACAATACATCTCGAGAAACGATGCAGTAAAATTCCTTTTAACTTATTACATATAAAGACATCATGATTTCTGAAACTACTATTGGAAAATGGAATTTTCTTAGCTTAAAGTTATCTCATAGGCACATATGCTTCATTTGATGCTAGAGGTAATGATAGCATTGTGTAAGGCAGCCAGCAGGGCTATTCAAGCCCCTGAATCTGATCTCTGGGAGAACACAGACATCCTTCAATCTAAATAACAAGGTGTTTCAAGCTGATTATTTTCACACAAACACACTCGCTCTCTTTTTATTCTACCAGATGCTATATTTAACAAATACAGGTTAAAGCAAGATGACAGCATTTCTCTGTCAGGTACAGCCCAGGCAAGGTTAATTTGTGATCCTGCAAGTACATGGCAGCTCCCATTGCTTATCTGTCCCCGCAGCTCACTGGAAGGGCCAACAGCGTGGAAGAGCCTCCACATTTGCAACTTAATACAGAAACAAATCACGTGATATTTAAGTGGCTATATAAAGATCAGCTCAGATAAACATTGTTGTCTTCACCATGTCCTGAGGTCTATTTCAATTACAGTAAAAATAAATAAATATATTCCTTCTGTGATATCAACTGTCTAGATATGTAACGATTTTCCCAGTAAGTCCATTGCTTTAAGCCTTTATTCAACAGGGACTACTCAACTGATTAACTGTTCACCAATATAAACCTCAGTTTTGTAAGACTAATTTTTAACTAGTTGGGATAAGAGAATTAAATCAATATATATTCACCTTGTAAAGATGTGACAGTCCTCGCAGATTCTTTGTTACAATGCTGTTGAATGTAAACCTGCAGGAAGATGGGGAACAGCTCTTTCTAGAAACATAATCTCACCGATTTCTGTAGGTACAGCTGCCACTTCAGTATGTAATAGTAGGAAATAATTACCACACATCCAACGGTCCCCCATGACCTTTAATACTTTCTGCACTCTGGTTGTCAGTTTAATAGAGTTCAGCTACTTACAAGAGGTAATTAACATTCCAGCAGAGTACACTCATCTTCACGTGCCCCAGCTGTACCATACAGGTGCTCGCAATAAATAAATGAAAGGCCCCCACCGGCTGGATGCCATTGCGGCCACCTTGAATAGTAAGTTCAGGCACTGCTTTCAGAGGGAAGTGCCCAGCTTTCTAAGCAGCTAGCAATAAGTTATTTCCCCACCCCTAGTCTCTTTCTAGTATTTTTTTCACTTTGGATCAACAGCCTAATTTAGGTTAGCACTCATTAATCAATGCCGTCTTTCACACGCTTCTACTGTTTCAATCTCCTAGTTGATGTTACGCAGCTGTCTGCACAGAGACTCTTGCTACAGGCAGATGGAACACAGGACAGTAAGGAACTGACACTTTTTTTAATTTTTTTTAAAAACTACGTAAATTCAATGAAAAAAGAATTAGGCGGCCATATTAATCTTTAAGTTATGACTATCTGCAACACAGAGACTAAAACTACCAATTCTTTTTGGAAATACTAACAAAGCTGTGTGTGAAAGGCAGAAGCCTGTGACTTCACTCAGCTCCAGTGAGGCCTCAGGAGGAGCAGAAGACTGAGACAGACCAGAGAATTACAAAATGGTCAAAAGTTTAGGAAGCAAGATATTTACGGGGTGGGGCATTAAGAGTGCAGCTATCCTTCAGAAAAGGCCAAGATGGAGCATTACAAATGATAAAATACTTTGTGGAAATAGTGATTGTGTCAGGAGTAGGTATGTGTTTCACCAAAGGCTGATGACCTTTGTTCTTCTGCCTTTTAAGATGAACTGGATCAATCCAGCACCATCTACAGTAGCCCTACCAGTAGACTTTACTTCCACTGAATTTCACAAGTTCCTAAAGGAGCGCTCCTGTCAGGTTAGAGCAAGCATACAAAGTTTTCTCCAAGTACAGCAAAATAATACTTTATTTCCCTTTATGCCGAGCCCTGTAGCAAAAAACACGATTATAAAGGTTAGTGAAGATTTTGCTAATAGTTACATTGCTCATTTTTTGGAGGTGATGCAGTGCAAGGCACACTGAAATAAACAGGCATGGCAAACACTGAGAAAGAAATGGTCCTGATGGATTTCTTCAGTGAGGACTCTTGATTTTGCAGAACAAAAGTAGTAACACCTGCATTCAGTGGCTGGGAAGGTCTCTCAGTTGCAAAACATGTGCCACTGCTCTGTGATTCCTTCCAGCCCACTCAAGGTGACCCTTCAGTCGGCAGGTAACTTTCAGGACCAGCTTCCTCAGGTTCGTAACACTGTCCTTACTGTACGGGAGAGTTAAGCTGCATGTTCAGGGTTTTGCTATGGGGCAGAGGACCGACACTGGCAAGTTGAGTTCTGCAGTGCTTAACGCATTAATGGGATTTAGTCCTTCCAAATTGTTATGTCCTCAAAACCATTTCTCATTTAAAAAAATATATATAAGGCAATTGAAGTAACCAATAATTTCTAATAAGAAGAATTTCTTGTTTTCCCATGGCTCCAAAAAGATTAGTTAGCTACCTCCTGCCAACACAGGAGAGCCTTTAAACTACAAGAAAGATTAACATCACTCTCCTGAGATAGACGGCCTCTTCACAACCAATTTGTCGCAATGATAGTCTAATTAAATGCATTATTCTTCAGCAAAGAAGTGAACACTTGACATGTTTGAGTTAGACATACAAGTCTTCCCCTCTTCTTCAATCTCTACCTTCCTTTGTAACGGCAGGCCCACAGGGAAGGCTCTGGGCCTTCATTTACAATGAAATCAGTGATTGTAAGAGTAATTTTTTTAAAAACAGTTTTCTGTAATGGTTGGATGAATAAACCCCATGTGTTCACAGGGATCATGCTTCAGGGTAAACGCTGAAGTTAGCTTTGGCTGGTCCTTTTAATCAAAACATTTCTGTTATTCTAAATCAAGCAAAATGAAAGCACCAGTGCCTCAAGGAAAATGTATAATAAAGCCCCGAGATGTCAACTTGGCTTGAAAGGTAGAAGCAGCTAGCTGGCTATTGTCTTCAGTAAATACAAGGTCAAATGTCCAATTTTTCCCTCAGAATTATGAAAGGGACGGTACTTCTGTCTAATACCATTTTAATTACAAATTAGGCGGCAATTCAGAGACATTTCAGCCCTTTTGCAGTCGTCTAGGAGAATTCAATTGCAGGCTTGTGAAAGCTATTTGTGTGCTTTTCAAACTAACAGCAAATCAAGATGGTATAAAGGAAGAGTCCAAGCTTATGGACTAACTCTCCCTTTGGCAAAGTTAGAAATGGATTGTCTTTCCGAGCATTTCACTAATTTAACCTCACATTAAGATAGAGGGGAACTTTAATTGCTTTATGTTTGGTTAGAGTACTTTTTTTAGGGTACTGAGAGTAGCTGTACTACATAGGATTTTTTGATACCTTCAGAAATTCCTTGTATTTTCCAACAGTAGTTAAATAAAAAAACTTGGACCCATTTATGCTGCTTTGGAATTAGCACTGACACAATTCTTAACAATTCATAAATGTTATCTTCACTGCCAATCTCAATGCTATTCCCCCTGTTAGGTTTCACACAATTTTGCTTTTCCTTGGACAAAACATCCCACAGATGTCACTGTCACAGTGAACTTTCACAGTTCTAGGTAATCCATTTACAACACACCAATCAAGCCTGCTTTCTCAAGTGTTTACAGCACGCAAGTTATGACATCTTACTGGTGACTGTGATTATGTGCCCTGCTAAGATTATCTACTAGGCACTGGGGACTAAGTCTATCTCCATTTCCTCAATGGGGAAACAGGGAAATGTTCCTTCTTCTACAGGGGCCCACTGGGAATCCTGAATCCAAAAGACTATAAAGAGCTGCTCTCCCAGAATTAGTCATTATTTTTTTAAAGCTGCCACTACACATTTGGATACTGCTTATGCAATGATCACACGCACAACAGAGTACGAGAAATAGCAACCTGATTTAATTGAACCTCTACTTACACCACCAAATCTTTCAATTCATATGCACATTTGACCAAATTTCTTCAATTTTATGTAACAAAGGATTACCAGATCATCATGCATCCTATCAGACTACTGAAACCCTGTGCCAATTTAGAGAAAATTAAACAAAAACTAAAGGTGGCTAAGAAGAAATGGGTTAACCTGGCATTAAAGTATTTCAGATATTCATTAGATGAGTCATGATCACTCAACATCAAACAGCTATGTCTTCTGCAGATAGAACCCCAAAACTACATCAACAGTACCAATTTAATAAATGCATTCTTAATAATAGCTTATCCTTAGAAGGTGCTACATTGCTTTTTCCCCTCAAACTCAGAAAGATATCAAGCATGCACTTAAATGGAATCCCCACTGCAACCAATCACATTCATAATTTTAAGTATGCACTTACGTGCTTTATTGCACTGGGATGGGAGTGCTCAGCATTTTGCTGGATTGAGCCCTATGGTCTTATTACCACAGAGCAGCTGAGGACCTTCAATGTTATAGGTTTAATCAATTTGAAGGAAAATGAAAAATGCAAAGATGAATACGAACAAAAAGGAAGGGGAAAAAAAAAAAAAAAAAGAAACACATTTTTTGTTTTGTACCTGTCTTCTAATCTGTATATATAGGCCCAAATCTGCTCAAGCTACATACTTATTTCCCGACACACAGAATGTGGCTCCTGGGCTATGGAGAACCCCCCCAGCCAACCACGTATTTTCTTCACAGAACAGTCTACAGTTCATATCCAAGGCGGTAAGTGAATTATTCTTCAGCATACTATATTTGTACCATCTGCCTGCCAAGTCAGTGCACTATCAGCATTTAGCTCATTATTTTGTCTGTTCCAGGAGAAATAAAGAGCCCTTTTTACTCGGTCTAAAGCAGATCCCATTCTCTAGCCATTAAAGACTCAGGCTTTTACTCAAAATGTGAGTATGGACTTTTACTACAGATACAACATAAAAAAGGAGCATGCAACTCCGTGTCTCTTGTTGGCACATCTTCCTTGCATGTACCATAACAATTACATCTTAACTTCTCCAGAAAAGGTCTTCACACAGTGTTCAATTATTATTAAAAAATAGTTTGTAATCAAACTGGATGCACTGTAGCATTTATTTAGAAGGGCAAACCCCTCCATAAGCCTCATGCGTGAGGAGCTTAACCTCAGTTAATAGCTAAAGAAAAATAATCAGCATGAATTCCTGGCTAAAACTCAGAGCTGGAAGGTATAATAATCATGCTCACATCAGAAGGGGGGTGGGAGAACAGTAGGAATCTTCATAAACCAATCACCAAAATTTATAAAACATCTCCATTTTACTTGATGGGATTACATACTTTTCATTGCATTACATTGTTCACTGATTTATAAATGTAGGATTTGGAGTGGCTTTACAAGGGGGGTGGGAGGAGAAAATGAAGCCAGATAGATGTTTTATTTCCTGATTTCCTGAGCATCACTTCAGCAAAACCAGAAGTCAGGCACATTTTTCTGTGTTAGTTCATCACAGAGATCTGCACCTTTGTGCAAATTCAGATGGAAGCACTGAACTGTAAGCGATAATCTAAAAGAGACAAGTCACAGTACTGTGTATTTCTGAGCCTCCACAAACATTATTATAGTCAGCATATATTAGCATACCGCAGAGTACTGCAATACTTAAAGAATGATTAAATGTTGCTGATATTCACTATTAATTAAAACTAAAAGCACTGGCGTACCTTTAAATTTTTTCTTCTTCACTGATTCTTTCTTTAGATTACAAAGAAAAAGGCTGTTTTAAGGTACATTCTTCTCTGTCACACTATATTTCACTCAATTTATCACTGTAGCCCTTCATTAACAGAAATACTGAAGAATTTGAGTTTGGTGTTTTAATTAATTTCATTTATTTTAATTTAGCTTGTTACATTGTGTATTTATTTAAAAGATTATTAAGCTTTTCTTGAGCCAATGTAGCCTGCAGGGAAGCCTAGTTAAAAATACAAATGAACAGAAAACCCCAAATTTGACCTATATCAGGACAGAAGCATGAAAATTGTTCCTCCTTGTAAATTCCGATTAATGCCTCACCACATCAGGTAACTTTAATGTAGATTCATGAATTCCATGCTGACTTGTTTCAGTCATTAATTCTCTCTGCTTTCAAGTAATTACTGCATTCTTTTAGAAACACATGAAAAAGGGAAATGGCACAGTATTTTCCTATCCCTTAATTATGGATTTCCAATGGTTACCTGAGCACATACATATAACATCTACATTGTGAAGGATCTCAGCACTTTGAGAAATGGTATTAAGTCATTAAGGTTGCTTCAGGTATCACACACCCGGACTGCTGCAGTAACTTTTTAGCAATTTAGTCCATCATACGGCACATGACAACATGACGAAGTGCCATACAACACAGCATTGGCATCCAACGTAAATAGGCGTGTCTTCCCTGCTGTTGGTGGTGCAGAGACAGATTGCACAAAATGAAGCTCAAGATTAAGGTGTAAGAAAATTTTAGCTTGGTAGGACATAACCGAATTGGACTGGAGCATTCACTGTTCTTGCAGATTTACTGTGGGTCTTTAAATGCCCAAAAGCAGCAGAATTGAAGTCCTGCAGCTCTTCCAACATGCTATCAGTGATAAATAAGTTATCGGTTAATGATGTTACCTAAACTGACTCCAGAACACACCGAGGGATATTTTATGGGGTTAGTTCGCTCTAACTCTACTAAAACCCACAACATTCTTTGGTGTGCACAGCATTATTTCCTCAATTAAAAACATTCTTGTCTGCAACAGACATGCCACATTAAGAAAGGTTAAAGTCAAAAGGACCCCATTTTGTTATATTACAGCAGAATTAATTGATGTGTTTAATCAAAGAGATGCTACTTGGCAATGGCATAAAGCTTCTTTTCTCCGAGGATGATACCAACCTCACTGGCAGACTGGCAGCTTTTAAATAAATACAAAACAATTACAGTAAGTGTATGCTTCTGTCAGAGTCCATGGTTTATGACTTCTTTTGAGAGTTGAACTTCATACAGTACTTCTCTTTTTTTCTTACATATATCATTAATCTTCTCTTAGCATGAGAGAGAAAGCAGTAAGAATTACATTGATGGTAACTGTAAAATAAAGAGTATGTTAAAAGCACACAAATAGAAGAAAAACATACACACAGTCTATTTACTTGGTCATAAGAAATTCAGAATGTAAAATATTGTACACAATCTCATCCTGCCCCAGAAAAAAAAAAAAAAAAATAGAACAAGAGAAGAAAAGATGCATATGAGGACAATTTCTGGCCAAATCTCATCCTTTGATTTCATTTCCTCTTACAGAAAGCTTATGTCTTGAGTTATTTCTGCCAAGCACTTTTTTTTTTTTTTTCAATTGTAGTTTGTGTACTTGCAATGTCTATTTCTAAACTAATCCATCATCCACGAGCAAATAAAAAGTGATAACTAAAGATATTTTTTTTATGCAATATGTGCATGCATCACCATTTTTTTAGTATCTTCTGTTAAAAAAGATCATGCAGTGACCACAAAAAAAAAACCACCAACAAACACCCAAACCCAAGAAAAAAATAAACTCTTCCTGTTCTTTGGCAGTACCTCATCAAGCAGAATTACTTGCTTAAAACTAAACTTCATGCTTTTTTCCTCTACATTTACATAAGAGTTTAAATGGGCTAAAGTATTTGAGGAGCTGGGTATAAAATCCAGAATCTAAAAGAGTGTTTTTTAAGAGAGCGGGAGAACATAGCACAAAGCATTTCATTACAAATGGACTATTTGCCAAATAAGCACTCAAGTTCATCGAGCAACAATTCCCATAATTATCTTGCTAATTTCCCATGATGCTTATTGTAGTTACACTGGAAAAGCAGCTACTGATATTCTAATTAGACTAATTTTTTGAGACCAAAAGTTTCTCTGATCTTTATGTTTTTCTAGAATGGACTGAAATTTTCAGACCACACAATTGTTAAGAATGAAATTCTGTTCCTGAACCATAAGTAAAATGCTCATATTGATAAAATAGCTAACACCACCACCTGCACAGCAGCCTAAACCAGCAAGCTTTATTTAGAAGTCGCCTTTGGATGCCACCCCAGTGTACCAACCATCTAACCCCAAACTACTCCCTCAGTTGTTGGGAACCCATGTTGCCTTTTTTTTTTTTTTTTTTTCTTTTTTTCAACAAGCTTTCTGCTCTTTCAGTTTCCTCTTAAGCTGAAGGAAACAAATCTCCCTCCTCTCTTCCTCATGCTTCCATGAGCATGTGAATTCCTATTTGGAAGTTGCACGTTACTGATGCCAGGGCCCACCTAGAAAATACTCCCACACGTTCTCCTTCATCTTTCCCAACATTCGTTCTGTAAGGCCAGACGGACTCACAGGTATCCTGTCCCTGAGTGGGCTCTATAGCAGGAGGTAGAAATGAGGTTTCTTCTTAGAAATATCCACATGATCATTCTAGATCTAATTCCAAAAGCTGCCTTCAGACAGCATATATATATATTTATAAATTTAGACTCCCGTGTTCTCAGAAGGCCTTGATACAGAACAGTATAGATGCAGCCACAAAGTAGTAATACTCTTTCAGAATGTCTCTTCTGTTAGGCTAATTTCTGCAAAAGAGTTTAACTGGAAATGTGGAAAAAGCATATCTGATCTTTTCTCCTTTACAGCAATGTGTTTCTTTAATTAGGGAGCAGGTAGCATTGTTTTTTTTTAAGAAAAGAGACACAATATTGTTTTCAACAATGTAAAACACAAGCAGCAGAAACAAAAAGCAGCGTATTTGTTCATTACCAGCAGTCTATCTAAGTCAGCATACAATCCCTTTATTTGACATACTTTGCAAAATTACGTTCCAAGACAAACGCTTTTTCATTTTCTCATACTGTTACTGTGTAACTTCAGACTAGCAATTATATGCCTTATCATATAAATAAACAATAATTTAAATATATATATACACAAAACCCTTTTTCCTCGCACCTCCCTCCCAGCACACACACCAGCTCAATGAGCTAGATGTTGCACGCCAGTATCTTCCAATTTTTTTGATAAAATCTCTCACGGCACCCATTGCATAATTGACGTAAGAATGATAATTGCAGTTTGTATGACAAAACATCAATATCCCAGAAGGAACAGAATGATGTATTGAAATATTAAGAGGTAGAGGAACGCATGACTGCACTGTTTGGCTGTTACCCTATTCCGGAATTTGTCAAACTGAGAATGTAACTCCAGCCCCTTCAAAAGCACTGATCTCCAGAGAACCATTACAACAACTTGTAGTAGAAGAGCTCATAAGATACAGCGATGCCCCAGGTAGCATTTTTTTGCCTCGGCACAGCTTTGCTAGATACCAAAATTAGCATGCCAGTTCTGCTGGAGCTTGGCTTCTTCCTATTCCATATGGATCGAGAAGGACGGGGAGAGAGGGGTAGGGCTGCCACTGCTGCTGGTTCCATATGGCCCAGCTGGACCAAGCTGGCTCTGAAGTTGGCTGTTTTATGGAAACCACTTGCCAGAGTTTCCCTTTTCAGAAGCATAATGTGTATCAGAACTGGCATACAGCTGCCAACGTGGTTTCCAAGCGAAACTCAACCAAATTCTTCAGCTGCTAATGGGGACTCATTCTTTCTAGCTAATTATCTGTTGGTTTCCAGTCCTGCTCTTCTCTGAAACTAATTATAAAACTTCCATGGTTTGTATGAACTACAAAATTACTTTCAGAACTTCAGTGACTCATAACAGAGCCATAGTTTAAGATGGATATAGAAACATAGCAAGCCACCACAACAGTCTCAGATTCTGAAGAACTTTACAGCACCATGGGAGAGAGTCCTTGGGATTCAGCATAAATTCCTCCTACATCATTCAGGTAAGTTTGACACTAGCATATCCTACGCAGCTGTGGATTTAATTCCTTTTTTTCCCCCCCCTCTTTTTTTTTTTCCTCTTAAGGTTTGCAGAAGTGCAAAGAAAAAACTACCTTTGCTAATGCTGTTTATGAAGTCACCAGCAACTAAGATGAACCTACAGTCAGGGTATTAGCTTTTGGAGTAATTTCAAGTTCAACTGGACTTAAGTTTCAGGTGGCATTACAACAAACCCCACCAACTATGAATGCTTAGTCTGATTAATTCTTCATACTGTTAGACAAACTGAATAATTTCTTAAAGTCAAATTAGCTATTTAAACAATTTACTCCTAACGGCAGCACAACAGATTGGAACCTTATAATGCGAGCCACTGGCCTACCTACAATGTAGCATTTAGCTACATGAAAACACTTGCAGGGCATCACTGACAAATTCTAAAAATCTTGACAGTTACAGCAAAAACTAACTGCTTTCACTGTTACAACAACGAGACTGTTAAGAACAGATGTACACTCGAATAAACTCACACAGGGACCGAAGGAGCCTACAAGCTGCCACTTCCTAGCAAATTTTCTCCAGCTTCTTTGGCATATACGTTCCTTTTTAAAACAGCTTAATCTTGAACTCAGAATAAGAACAAAGCATTCTTCTTCCTACTGGAGCCTCTCTCATAAGTGCTGCTCCTGCAGCAGTACTCACTCTGGTTAAAGTGACTTTGGTTGTGTCACAAACAAGGTACTACCAGTGTAGAAATTATCTTTGTAAAAGCAGCTAATCTTACTACTGGGGGGGAAGAATACAAAGGTGTGCTTTTCCATTATGTGATTGTTACCTACTGTGCTGCGAAATCCTAATGGAGTTAAGTATCTCTACTGCAGGATGAGACAAATGAGGTAGGGTCAGTCTTCAGGTCAGGAAGAACTGCCAATTTAGCTTTCAGTACAAGTCTTGCTCTTTGTTTCTCTTAGGGTTTAAAGTGAGATTAAAATCGTGGGTCAATGGTCTCACTGTAACAGCTCCAAGACTTATGAGAGACATTCACACTGTAGGAGCAGAGGAATAAGGAACTAACTGATGAAGACAGACAATTTAGTTTCATCAGTTACCTGAATTTTACTCTTTCAACAGTAGGCAAATACATGTTTTCTTCAAGTATTTCATTCAGCCTCTAGGCTGAGTCAGACAGAAACATTACTATTGTGAAAAAGAGACACTGATGAAGACATTTTTTCTGTTCTTGCAGTATTTGTTAACGTATGTTCATTTCCTTCATTTTTTTTCCCTTTCCATTATTAATCATCCCTCTTCTGATTGCTGGTTTCATAAGGACCAATCTTTCAGGCAGAGCAAGTTATTAAAAAACATCCCAACATTTTGGTATGCTTTTTGATATCAATTCCAGCATTTTAGGACTATGTTTCTGAGATGATTATTTAAATTTCTGCCAGCAATGTACGAACTACAGTTCCTTAACTTTGTTATTTTACTACAAGCTTTGTCTTGTCACACTACCAAACAATAAAATTGTATGCTGCAATTAATTTCCTTGAAAGTACATTTAATAAATGTACAGAAGTCACATTTTCTGATTAATTTATAAATTAAAGAGCTGAAAGAGTCTTCTGCCTGGCAATCAAAATCTCTATGTGAACAGAGTGGCTTGGACATATATTATAACAAACACCTATTAAGCATCTTCTCTTGACAGACATTCATTCTGACTTATAGCTCTTACTATAGGCACCTCCATCCCATATAAGCAGCGAGCCTGAGAAAATATTTATTTAAAAAAAAAAAAAAGTAATGAAAAGCTGTTTCCAAAAAGTTACAGTGTTTGATTTATTGAATGCAGTACCGAATCGATCAGACATGTTACGTTCTGTGTAGCTGTGTACTTTTTCAGAAGTAAAACACTAAGTGGATTTTCTTCATTAACACTATAATTGAACCAATTTTATTCTTCAGGTAGAAGAGAGGAGCAAAACTACCACCCTGCCTTAGAAAGCTCTCTCCTCAGCAGCCAGAGGACAGCTCTGATCTAAAGGCAGTCTTTCAAAGGTGTCAGGTTTTTTAGCAGGAGTCTGGGAACATTATCACTGTTCCTTGTGCAGTGTAAGTTTCAGATGTACATCTGGGTGGAACTCACGAACTGGAAACAAAAGGGACACACAAAATAGCTATACAGAAAATCTGATAACGAAAATGATCAGCAAGCTTAGAGTAAGAAGTTTAAAGAAATAAAAAATTAGCCTAAAGGCAACAAACTACACAAGGAAAATTCAGGCTTACTTTGTTATCAGAAATCACTGTTATTTTTCAGTGAGACACCATCCATGTTCACAATGCAAGCCTCAAACAATTTTCATCGGTAAGTTATGGGGTACCACATGAATCATAGCCACACTTATTTATTAAGGAACACAAAACCAACAGGAATTATTTCAGATCATCGCACTGGCTGAACACATAAAGACATAGGCTCATTTATACCCACACAATTATACAGAAACATTTCCATACACAGAGCAGAGTTCAGTAAACTAAACAGATGTCTGGTGGTTTACATTTGAACATATGTTTCCCTGCAGACAAAGAATGACCTCTGGTAATTACTCGGTAGCTAAAGGAACATGCTACTTCAGCCAATAAATAAATTCAGCTTCTCCGTCAGGGGTACTACCAGTGAAGTTATCGTTAGAATTACTCTGAATTTATATCAGAAACAAGTAATTATCCATGTTACAGTACCTCATTTTGATTTTTTTTTCAACTGGAATATAAATGACTTGCTCAAGAGGACTCTTCTTATCCATTGGTGAAATTCAGAACTTCCCAAATTTAATTGGTTTGTTGTTAAATTAATAAACACATTCCACACTGCATGAATCCATCTCCAATAAATATTACAGAAACCTTACAAAATATTTTCCTTGATATGCAGCAATTCATGTGAAATTTATTAGAAGAACTATGAGACCTTTTAGTAATGCTCTTTACAAAGATTTTAATGACTGAGTGGAGAATTGAATTTTAATAGTTTTGGCCAAAAATTTACTTTCCCAACACTCTGAGGTCATTACAATTAAATAGAATTTTGCCAAGTTTTAAAATCTTTGGGTTTAACCTAGAAAAAACCGGAGGACTAGATCCTTTACATTTACCAGAAGTTTAACCTATGTTCCACTTAATGTATTTAATAAATCAATAAAATCATCCAATTCAGAGTTAGAAAAAAACCTGAAATTCAGCTATTAAATAGAGTGAGGTTACAGAGCACAAAATATCAAAATCCTGTTTAGAACCACATTTAATCTTTCACAGCCTATAAATTCTCCTTCAGTCTTCCCTTGTAGTAAACACCAAATAATTGTCTATGAAATGCATGATTGGTATCTAGAGTTTTTTACTGTAAATATAAGTACATGATCTGTACAACTACAGTGCCAACATGTGCCCTGAGTATTTGATCTATTAAAACTTTCAGAAAAATGGAAAGTATTAATATACCCATTAATAAAATAGAAATCTGACACAGAGACATTCAATTATTTTTTTATGCTCCCAAACATACATAGTTGGCAGAGCCAGAAGTTTAGGCCAGCTCTTTTAAGTTCCAGTCCAGAAGTAACTGTTCTTGTCTCAAAAGTGCAGCAAAAGAAGGGTTTGCTTTTTTACTGAGGCCATAGTAAATTCTCATTCTGCTTAAAATACGTAAGTTCTGACAATGCTGAACCAATCAATTATCTTTTTAAAAAGATATAATGATGTGGTAGGCATATTCAGGAAAGAAAAAATTCCATCTTCTTAAGAGGGAAGAAGGGAGACAAAGATAGGAGACACTTTGATGAAAGCTCAGCCATTGAAAAAGCAGTACTAATCAGGCCTAAGAATATAGAAATACTGAAAATGTTCTTTTGCAGAAGTTAGGTGAGAACTATAAATAAATATGGTCCAAGTAATGAAGAGTAAAAGCTTTGGAAGAGACACTTGAATTTAATTTGTGTGGCTTTGATGAGAAATTTATCGGCAGAGAAGGTAATAATTCTACTTCATTCTAAAGGTATCTGTTTGCAAGCTGCCAGATGAAGGTGGACTTCAGATATGGATATGGTTTTGATGGTTGATTTTTTATTTGTATTTTCCTCTGAAAAATATTCCTATGTGCTGAGGAAAGAATGCAGATTTCAGCAGTTAGTGCAAAAATATAGTTAAAATTAATCTATGAAGTGTTTCAAAACCAACTCAGATTGTTTGCATGTTTGTACAGTAAAGTATCAAACAGACTAAATCTGTGAAGACTCATCTGTATGCAAACTAGACTTGAAGAGGGAGAAGGAAGGTATCAGGCTTGCCTGTGACAAGCTGCATGATGACATACCGAAGTTAGAGGAATGGGAATGGGTGTAGCGAGGGCCCTCAGCCTCCTGCTCTGAGCCATGCTGGGTGCACCGCGGCGCACTTGAACTCGTACGGAGATGAGCCAGCGCCTCCTGAGGCAACAGGAGCCAACAGGGAACCACCAGTGAAATACCTCAAAGGAACGAAGAGGTGTTCCTCTAAGAAGGTGACATGGCTACAGCCCAGCTGAAGTGCCTCTACAGCAATGCACACCGCATGGGCAACAAACAGGAGGAGTTGGAAGCCACCGTGCTGCTAGAGAGCTACGACGTATTTGCCATTACTGCAACTTGGTGGGACAAGTCCCATGACTGGAGTTTGGCTATCGATGGCTACAGGCTACTCAGAAGGCAGGAAGGAGGGCGGAGGCACTCTGCACGTCCCCTACATCAAGAAATGGATGGAGTGTGAAGAGCTGTCTCTGAAGAAAAGCCATGAGCGAGTTGAAAGCTTACAGGTAAGAATCAGAGACCAAGGCAACAAAGAGAACCTTGAGGTTGGGTTCTGCTACAGGACACCTGATCAAGGGGAACCTGCTGACGAAGGCTTCTCACCACAGCTACAGGAGGCATTGTGCTCGCAGGCTCTTGTCCAGTTGGGGGCCTTCAGCCACCCCAGCATCTGCTGGACAAGTAGCACAGTGAGCTATAGGCAATCCAGGAGACTCCTGCAATGCACTGAGGATAACTTCTTAAGCCAGGTAATAGACAGCCCTGCAAGACGGGATGCAATACCAGACCCGTGGGTCACCAACACAAGTGAGCTAATCAATGACACCGAGACCGGAGTAAGACCCCACCTGGAGTCCTGTATCCAGCTCTGCAGCCCTCAGCACAGGGAAGACATGGACCTGCTGGAGCGAGTCCAGAGGAGGGCCACAAAAATGTTCAGAGGGATGGAACACCTCTCCTACGAGGACAGGCTGAGTGAGTTGTTCAGCCGGGAGGAGAGAAGACTCCAGGGACACCTCAGGGCAGCCTTTCAGTACCTAAAAGGAGCTTGTAAGGAAGATGGGGACAACCTTTTCAGCAGGGCCTGTTGCAGTGGGACAAAGGGTAATTGTTTTAAACTAATAGAGGGTAGATATAGACTAGATATAAGGAAAACATTTTTTTTTTTATTATTATTTTTTACATTGAGGGTGGTGGAACAGTGGCACAGGCTGCCGGGAGAGGTGGCAGATGCCCAATCCCTGGAAAGCTTCAAGGCCACATTGAACAGGACTCTGAGCAACCTCCTCTTGTTGAAGATGTCCTGCTCACTGCAGCGGGGTTGGACTAGATGACCTTTAAGGGTCACTTCCAACCCAAACTCTTCCATGTTTCTATAATGAAATATTGCAGATACAAATTAAACAAAGAGAAGCCTGAAAACACTCCTTTCAGTGAAAGAAAGCTAAAATTTGTAATACTTGAGATTTGTAGATATTGAATAAAATGCCACATTAAAGAACTATTAAGACTATTATTATTTTTTTTTTAATCTCAATGGCAGCAAGAAAAAAATCAGTAAGTAAACAGGGCAAATACAAGAGGAAAACATAAATCCACCTTGAATATTTTGAATTGTCTAAGGGTATTAGTAATTCTTGTTTCAGGATAGCTACCAATTAGCTAGGGACCAGCTTTCCTTCAATATCGGGATGTAAGAAATAACAAATTACTAGTCATTTACATGACCTCTACAGAGTCGCTGTTATCTGGTCATATGCAACAGACAGATAGCTTTTTGACAATATTAGCAATAGCTTCTTGAGACAGGTGGTATTTCAGAGACTTGTAACTGTCCTTTAGATAATAATCATGAAGGTAAAATGAGTTAAGTTGTATGCCATGGAAGCTGCCATAAAAATACAAGTATCTCAGAACCAGATTTTGATTGTGTTTCCATAAACTTCTACATGCTGTACACATATATTTCAATCTAACAATAATAAACTCTTCTGAAAATTAAGTTATTCTCATTTTAAAAGAATTAAGCTATTACCCTTTTGCTGGCAAGAACTCTCACAGTCCCT
The DNA here is from genome assembly GCF_017639655.2 of Falco naumanni. Classification (NCBI taxonomy): domain Eukaryota; kingdom Metazoa; phylum Chordata; class Aves; order Falconiformes; family Falconidae; genus Falco; species Falco naumanni. The sequence continues at coordinate 18,756,946 of NC_054067.1, forward strand.
GCAACAAAGGCTAAGAAGGCAAGCCTTTCTCTAGCATGTATTTTCTTCTTTAGTATGAGCAACTTTATCCTAACATCTGTCTTCAAATCAATTCTCTGCTCACGTTACTGCTAATTAGGCTTCAAATGTCTATATTTCTCTTTGAGGATTATTAGAGCTAGTGTTCCTATCAGTTGTGATTGTATATCTAGACATATACATTTGACATACAGAGACACATGCAGATGTATATCCGTATGGCCATAATGAGAATACTTTGATTGGATTCCTTTTTAAAATGCACGATTTTGATTTCATTTGATTATTTAAAATCTTCAATCAAATTAGATGAATGCTTGAGCTTATTAGATTTCAGTAGACTATTGCAAAGATGAATTCTGTGATCTATTAATTCTTTCCATCTCTTACTTTTATAAGGTGATATAAATGTGGCCAGTACAAGCTCTTACGCCCCAGCACTCCTGCACTTTGGGTTCACTGTATACCAGCGAATGCTACTCTTTTATTAAAAAAAAATAATGGCAGTAGTTATGCAGTAAATCAGGCAATTTGCCGCTTAGGCTTTACATACACATGCCAAAGGGCAAGTGGCTTGCTGCCTCCATGCAGCTATCCGATGTGGGTGCTTTGATTACATTACCCCTCAGCACTGATTAAGGAGCAACTTCCTCGTCAAGCATAAATGGGAACTTGTTTAGATTTTAGTCCCTTATTACCACACTGCTGCAGAATTCATCTGAATGTCATAGAAACGGTTCAAGAACCTATGATGGACCTACCTACCGAGCTCTGCCCAGACACCAGAGTCTGGGATAAATGCCCCGCTGGTTCTCTTTAAAGCATAATGGCAGTATGACCATACTTCACAGAAAGTGATCGGTGATTTCTTGAGAATCTACTTTTGACAGTTTAAAGAACATATGTTTCAAGATAGTAAAATCTTGATGGTTACCAAGCACAAGGCCCTATAAAGCTACTTCCACTTACACAGTCACACAAGCACCCTATCAAAAAAAACCCAAAAAACAACACACACATAAAACCCCCAAAACTCTCGAAAACCCCCAAATTAGTAACCAGCTTTTAAAAAATCTTCCCTACAGCAGTTTTAAAAGTTAAAAAAACATTATATGAATTGGAGAAAAAGGATGGATTCCAAGATCAAGTACTTTTGCCGAATTATTTTAAAGTGAAGACAGAAATATTTCTTATGGCTGCTTTTTAAGTTATTTTCATGTTCAGGCCTTGTAATCTACTAAAGGGAGGACAGAAACACAGTCAAGGAACATTTCCAATAGGAAGGAGCTTGTGCACAATGTGAATTGTACACATTTTTATTTTGGTTTCTTAAAAGCATATGTTCTTAATTTAGTTTAATATTTACAAAAACTACAACCTTAACTGATGGATAAAAAAAAAAGTCTTCAGAAGTGAAGAGTTTCAATCTGCTTTCACAAAATGGAATTGGACCTGAAATTAGTTTAATGATCAGTTCTTTAAAATCATATTTTAAAACACTTGCAGTATTAGAATTCTTTTCAAATGCAACTACTAAGAATAACTTGGGTTTGATATAATTTGACAGACAATTCGTATAATTTACTCTTTCAAAGTACTTAGGTAAAGTAAAAATCTTTGATAAGACATTAACCTTCCTAAAAAGAGTTTTATAGAAAAGGTTAACCAAGATCAAGTAAACAAATAACAAAAATATGACTCTTCAGCAAGTTCTTCTGAGCCTCCTAATCAATCAATATCTGGCAGCATTTCTTAGCTTTTCCTACATAAAGTCACATGTGGATTGCAAAAGTGTCTGTTGCTTTGATAAATCTTACTATGTTAATGAGTTTGATTATTTCCTCTCTACAGATTAGAAGAATATTGGCATATAGGCAGTAATTTGTTATCAGAACATTCCCAATAACTGTTTTTATTTTCTGACTCATCTGACAGAACTCATCTATAAATCTCATAAGATCTACACAGACATAATGAAATCAATAACTTCCTCTTGCTGTCTGCCACTCTGAAGTATATTCGTACTAAGTCTGTTGAAATTAACCTGTTGTGAAGAAGCTGCTTACTCTACAGGGTAAAAATTCCATAAACATTTGCTTCTTATTCATTCTCACTCTGTATTTGCATTTCCCTATAGAATACAGTCTTGCAATTAATCTATTTAAAAGGAAATGCAATGTATTTCTATTACAGACATCTAATTACATGCCACTTATTAGACTAAAATCTAAATAAATGGTATGCAAACACATGTATAAACACATAATCTAACTGGGAACACTGAATTTTATACATAACACAGTTTTGGTTTATTAAAAAAAAAATGCATGGAAAAGGTTTTGGAAATTATTTTCTAATTATACCATATCTAGATCTCTAATTTACATAATCAACAGATATACCCATGCTCAATTCAGTAGTGTGTTAAGTATGCAGCGCAGAAAAATAGGTGACCAATAGCCTAAGCTAAGCAACATCTGCTATAACGAAATTGCTTAGTTTCTTTACAAATCAATGAAGAAAAATACCTAAATAATTGTATTTGCAGAGTTGAAATGTTTCAGAAGGCCTAAAAAGAATAAAAGCAGTAATTTAACCTTTCACCCCAAGTTAAAATAACCGCACTTCATAAATCAGTGCTATGATCCTGTGTCATAATACACTCCGGTATATTCAGAACAATAAATATTAGGCAGAAGGATGAACTACATCATAGTATAATACGTGATGCCAGAGAGCAAAAAACCAGAGGTCCTAGGCTCAAACAAAATGAATAGAACTTGTGGATAGAATATTTAGATGCCAGACAGATAAGTAAGAGATTGCATCTTAGAGGAAAATAACATTATAGAGAAGTACAACTCCTATTTCATCATTTGGCAAAGAAAATTAGAAGTTCTATGGGCTAGAAAACAAATTCAACCCCTGTAACTCTGGTCCAACAAGGATCATTACCTATGCAAACACTAATTACAGAAGTGTTCACACATGTTATGTTTCAGTTCCTTACTATAGCGAAACAACTAGCAACGTTTCTCCTGAGGAGGACTTCACATTCACACAACCACCTCCTGTAGCAATGCCTCTGCCTGACTTGAGACTGAACTCACTGCTGCACACACAGTTTGCACAGACACATAACCTTGGTATATAAAAGGTGTGGAAAACCTTCAGCATGTATATCCAGCTGTTAAGGAGCTCCAAATTTACCCATAGTATAGTTATAGCATACAATAATTACTGTAGAGCAACCTGTAGTAAAAAACAGCCTTATCTGACCATCTCCCTGAGTTTACCAGAGTCTCCTGCTACCATGCACAGCAGACAACCCTTCTCTTAGAGCAGCACCTCCACCTGCCCAACGGTCTCCTCAGCCCTCCTACAATCAATCGGCTTCCACCCGGCTGAAGTCTATAAGCAATCAGCTCCTGACCAGCAACTTTGTTTTGTGCCCTGAGAAACAAAGTGTCAATAGTTGGGGGTCAACCACCTATAACAGCTTCTCAAATGGTTGTAGGTTCCTCTGGGTGATCCAGGAGTAGTGGAACAGTAAGATCATGTTTTGAAAGGGAGAGCAAGGAAGATCCATAAGAAGCTCAGGGACCTTAAGAACCCTTTTTTAGTACCCAGATAAACAGCCAAGCTGAAGCTGAAGCTGTAGACTAAAGATAGTGAAAGACGAATAGCTCTGTTTACATGGCTTTGGACAAATCTTAAGTCCTGAAGGAGCATTATTTGTTTCTCTATTTGCTCTCGAGTACAGACTAAAAGAAGTAGTTTCAAGACTTACATTTTTTCTCAAGGTTGGGTACTTTGCTGTTGGCCAAGATGACAGCTTGGATTCACACATACTCTAAATGGACATTAACTACAGAAAGCCCAAGAAAGAACCACAGATACCAGCTCATCTCACAGAACTATGACGGAGGTTTTGTGTGTTCAGAAATCAGTATCTCACTGCTGTTTATCCCACTTCTGGAGTGTCTGTGCAAGAACAGAATGAAAGATACTTAACAACCAAAAGATATTTAGGAACTGAATGAGAAAAGGAAAAAAAGGATAAGCAGACAATGATTAAGACACCAAACTCCTTGATCTGATACCACGTTAACATCTTCCTCAAATATGTACACACTTCATGTCTTTTAAATTCTGGCAACATATTTTAATGCAAAAGTTTAAATCCAAATTATGCGTAAATGATAGAATATACCTAATCCATAGTTCCACTTATCTATGAGATATTTTATCTTGCTAATTTTATACAAAATTTGCTTCAGCTTCATCAGTGTGCAGAGAAAGGAGCAGACACAAAAGCTGGGGGTTTGCTGCCTGGCACGCCCCCGTGATTCCTCTGGCCCTGCAACTGTAGGTACCCAAGCATCACCTGAAACAGCTGAGGCTGTGCTTGACAAGGAAGTGGAATGCAAAACTGTCAGAGAAGTTGAACAATTAAGGCTCTAGGAGTTACGTCTTGGAAAAGGTTCTTTTTGATGTTTTCTGCCCATCTTATTGGGAAACTACCTTTGATAATCTGGACGACTGGCTCAGAACATTACAAAATCAAAGTTAGTTCCCACAACATCAAACTTTAATTTAGACAGAAATGCCTCCCTCAGAGTTGAAATGCTCTTAATACATGGTTAGCCTTAATCTTGCATGTTCCCCTGATTCAACATAATATTTCATCCTGACCTTTTGCTGAGAGTTAAAAATAAATGCTGACAATTATAATTATGTACAACTGGAGATAAAAGTAGACTCCATCAGTCTACTTTATACCAGAAACACTCCAATCATTTTGGTCAGATTGCTTTCTGCAACTGGAAAGCTGAAAGGAAGGAAAATGCAAAGTTAACATGGCAAACAGAAAACATCTCCAACAGCAAACTGTTAGCTTTTTTAAGGTATCATCTGTGTGTGCACATGTTTTTAAAAGAAAAAATACTTCTAAAAAATGCTTTCATTACTTCTTCTCTGGGGAGGGAATATGTATTTAATGTTCTGCATTGCCAGGTCCTAAAGGGGAGTTAATTATTAACTTTGCCATTGAAACACAGCCTAACTATGTTACAACTGAAATCTACAATGTATATTATATATATACAATTACATGCAATATATATATGTATATACACACACAGTTAGGGAGAGAGAGAAAAATGTAATGACAGATAGAGCTGACAACAGAAGACAAGAAGTCTGAGAGTAAGTCTATACTGAAACCTGAATATTGCAATTAAAATGGATGCATCTGCAATCAGAAGGATGCCACTTCAAAAAATACTGTTCTGCCTTTGTTAAAGAGCTTTCTAGCTAGGCGATTTTTGTTTTGCCTCTTTTTTTTTTTTTTTTTTAATTTTAAATTGACTTTCAGTTTTAAAGAAGCAGAAATCCCCAAGCCACTTGATATACCATGGGAGGGTGAAGAGGTGAAGAGGATCACTAAAGCCTTGCTGTTTATGCTAATAAGATAGTAACTCAATTTACTTGAGTACTGATCAATGCTAAACAATCAGAGAAGTTCATGTATTATGTATTTCAGAAGAACCTGTGCTTTTTAGTGGAATGTCACAAGGTTAAACTACTGGTAGACACTGTTTCCCTTGAGTCCAATTTCTGCTACAGCGCTTCCTATGCACATAATGAAGAAACAATAGCAAAATAAAGCATTGTTTGGAACACACAATGAACTACTCTCGTAAACTTCAACCTTCAAAAGTCATTATATTTTACAGATTGATGCAGCGGACAATTACTGGGCCTCCATTTGGCTGGCTACATCAAGCCATGTGCACTATTTTTTTACCATGTCTCAGTAATTATTGATAGAACAATTGTCATGGCTGGCACTGTTAATATCAGTGCATTAGCAATTGAAACAGTTTGTTACAAACTTCCTGGCAGGCATACTGCAGTGCTATAAAATCTTCCTCTACTTATCATAGTTAGCAATTACTTTAGGAAATATCCAAACTACAAAACTTTCAAGTTGTCTCTTCTTCCTGCCACTGACAGTTTTCTGTGGTTTATTTAGTCCTTTTACAAAAAAATGTACTACAAATGCCACTTTTTTTTTTTTATTTACTTCACAGCAATTCACAAGAAATTTTGTCTGATTCTCAAATCAAATGAGACCTGTAACTACAAGACAAAATACTTTTGTGTTCCTATGCAGCATTTTGCTGATGAGTCTCTGTGAGGGCTGTTACTCTTAAATGGTAACTTAAGTATGACTACAAAGTAACAGTAATTAATACTAAAATCCCATTGGTAAAAACAGACAAGATATATTTATTTCATGTTATGTTACATGGAGGATCTCATTCTGATGCTAACTAACAGCTCCACTTCAAGTTACAGGACAACTATGATGTGTTCAGTGTAATACTTCAAAATAATTTTTATTTGTTTTTGACTCTGTAACATTCAAAAACACAGTTTGGAGTAAGTTGCCCAGAGTTTGTGGAATCACTGTTCTGGAAAGTGCTAAAATATAACTTGAGAAGGCCCTGAGTAACCTAATGTAACACCAAAGTTTTCCCAGCTTTGATTGAGATTTGGACAAGAAGGCATCCAGACCTAGATCATTCCATGACTCTTTGACGATAATTGGCAAAACTAGGTTCCTAAACTCTCCACACAGAATCCTGCATTTCATGTGAGGAAAATGAAAGGAAAAAAGTTTAAGTTGTAGAGCAACTCTATATGGGATCAGGCTCCAAGAATTCACTAAGAAAATTATATATGCTAACAATGGCTTTTAAAACTGAGAGAGATGGAGGATGTATGATACCATGAAACACTTATTGAAATGTTCAGAGGCATTAATGCCACTATTTATATATCAACATATACTGCAAAGGTTACTTAACATCTCCTTAGATTAGTATGTTGTTCAGAATCAAATTAAAATTTATGAATGGAACTTTGAATAATTTATAGATATCACATGCTAGGGTACTTCAGAGTTTCAATTCAGTGGAATGAATATGTACATCTAGATCAAATACATAATATATAGATATGAAATTAATTGCATACAGAAGGAAAGGCAAGGAAGAGAGCCAGATGAAAAGGAAAAGCAGGTGCATGTTCTGTTGAACATAGGCACTTTGTGACATAAGGAGAAAGCAGTGCAAGAAATGGGTCACAAAGAAAGAATAATAAAATTATCACAAAATACATCATCCTTCTATCCTGAAGTCTGAAAGAGTGGAAAACTTGGTAAGTCCAAGGGGCAGGAGAATGGTCGTGGCCTGGCAGAGAACAACCCGAATGCTGCAAGGCAGTTAAGAGCTCTCCGTCTCCAACCAACGCCTTAGTGCAGCCAGACCCTTCCCACCAGTCTCTGCCTTAGTCCCTTACGCTGTAGTTTCAAGTTCCTTTTTAAACCAATCTGGTAAAATGCGAGCTGACTCATTATCTTTATTAGAGATCATTAATTAAAAGCATTATGAGGTTGGTATCCCAGAATAATTTTTCAAGGTAAGTCAGATCTAACACAATGGAAAGAGAGCCCTTTTAACAGTCAATTTTCAAGATAAAACTGCGAGCCCTTAGGAAAGCCAGTATCATCTGCGATGCACTTTAACGTTACAAACAGTACAACTTCCCACAGCCTTAAGGTCTTTTAGGTCTGTAATTACACATTTTTACTAATAAGCATTAACATATATTTACTGTAACTGTATTCTTGATTTTGTTTATCAGTAGTGATCTGTGTCAGGAACAGACAAACTCAGCATAATTACAAATGTTCCTGCAAAGATGGTATGTGTGTTCACACAAACAAGACCCAGGGAAAAATTATTGATTTATAGAATGGCATTCTCAATAATCTTCATAGTACTTAAAATCACCTTATACCAGTGGGTAATCGGATGAGTTGGATCTCCCTTCAGGACTTCCCCGAATAATGCTTGAAATTGTTTTTAAAGGAATCAGAACCCCCGATCTTTCTGGTTTTAACAATTCACATGCTGAAACACCATCCTTGAACTTCAAGGTTCAGGGGTGCTATTTAAATCAAAGCTCAAACACACAGACACTATGTCTTCTCTTCTTTCTGACTCTTTCTGAGAAAAATAAACACTCTTTCACACCCATTAGATGAGGTTAACATTTTTCCAAGGAGATAATTACTTTTGCAGATGGCTTGAATTAGAGAACTGCTAGAGTTACCATTATATAGCTATTCAAATACGAAATTTTTCAGAAATTGTTAAAAAGGAGAAAAATAATCTGTCTCATAGACACTGCCCAGACTGAATGCAGGTAGGCAGGAAAACAACATGTAAAAAACAAAATACTAAGTATAACCAACCAGAAGAATGCTTTAAAAATTGAAAATTATAATTATGTCTGACATTAAGATATGAAATGAATATATCCTAGGTAGAGAAGAAAAACACAGTGGTAGGGTTATTTCCACAGAAAAAAGAATGTGAAGTCTGAACACCACACACAAAAGAAGTAATGCTGTGTAGAATTTAAGCTCTAGAGGTGCCAAAACAACTGTTGTTTTTTTGGTTTTTTTTTTCCTTTGAATTATTTTCTGCAGTTTTTTACACTGTGCTAAGGATGGATCCATATGTGCAATTAGATATACACATCAAAGTATAAGTGTGAGGATTCGATTTTCAAGTGTTTATTTTATGGATGCAACCACAGTTCATAACAAAAACTGGAAGAAAAAATGCCACTGAAACAGCCAAGGACTCCAAAAATTTGTTTTATCTCCTGTTACATTTTATTGTGAGAAACACCATTACTTCATGAACCAATACACTAACTTGTGTGCTCAGGGGACCCTGACTCATCATTCTTTGGGAGTTAACTAATAGTGAAAAGGTGTTTATAAGTCTTCATCTAGCCCAAACAAATAACGGATGTCACAAAAGCAGTCGGTAATCAGAACTGGAAAAAAAGGTGTCAGACGGGTCAGAAATGTGATTAATTTACAGATATGCAAAAAGAGACTTTTGCAAGTCTTCCAAAGATTTAATCTCTATGTTTTATCAGCATCATTTACTTTAATGCATTATTTTTTTTCTTTAGGCTCCAGGCAAACAGGAAAACAAAATAAAAAGCAATTTAAGTATAAACCATAGAATCATAGAGCCATTGTGAATGGCCAGATCTGACAGGAGCAGAGTTAAGTCAAACCTCATCTCCTTTAAAAATGTGCAAATGACTCAAGCAGAATGGTCTATTTTTAATATAACGATGTCCTGTCTGCAGAATACAATAATACCGGAAGGACCTGAAACTAATCTTAAAATACTTCACTTCCTGATTCTTCCATAAAAAGTAGCTGCAACAATTAGCAACTGAACACATTTTCATTCATGAGAAATGAAGAAAGGTCTTGTTCATATTTGATAAGAACATAAAGCAGATCTGAGGCAATGTACTTAACCAGTTATACTTCTTATTAAAGTTGTCTTTTCAGGATATCTATAACTTGCCATCTGAAATAACATTTATCTGTTTTTATGACATTGCTGCAGTACAGAATTCTGAGTTTATTGTGTGTTTTTGTTAGAAAAATATCAAAACAAATAAATAATCATACAAAGGCACCGCGGACTTCTATAAACATATGTGGATATATGAACATACATGCTGAAGTCTGGACACAAACATGATGTATATTGGTTAACAGTATTTTTGAGAATTCTTTCTGGGACTATTTGTAAATAATTGCTGAAAAAATAACAAAACCCAAAATATGAAGTTGCACTAAGTTCTTAATAAAGAACTTTTATTTGAAAAGAGAAAAACATTCACAAATAGCTTAATTACCATTTTGGACCCTTTTTCATATTTTTTTTATTAGACAGGTATGGCAAGATAATAATTTAAAATGCAGCCTTGAAGACAGCAAAAGTAAAGGAAAGACTGCCAAAGCACACAGATCGATGCCTCCTCCCTCTGAGAATATGCAGAATGGTTTTCTATTTACTTTTATTTCAGTTTTGAAAGCCACAATAGAATATTCCTCCTGTGAGTTCTAAGAATTAGTGTCTGCACAGACATAAGGTGATAAGACAAAAAGTGATTTGCCTTGACCTTTCTAAATGATTTTCTGGAGGTTTTGTTTTGTTTTGACTTGAGTGCTTGTTTGGGCTTTTTTCTTAAGTTTCAAAGGCATTAGAACTAAAAATAGAACAGGAATGATATTCAAAATACTAAGAACTGGTAACTTTCTCCCTGAATTGTTTTTGCTAAACAGGTATTTTTAAAAACCAAAAATTGTTGCCTTTTTCATTTTGAAGCTGAGCTATACAAGATTTGTTAGATTAGTTGCTTTGTTTGTTATAAAGTATTGATTTCAGGCTTCAAACGCCAATACAAACAAATTTGCACCCCAATTAGCTTTCATGAATCAGTTTGATTCCTGGGGCTATATGCTACCACATGGCAGACACTGGCTAAACTGCTAACCGAAAGAAACAATATGCAATTGTAAGCCATTAACTTGGGGTGGGTGGGGGGTAGGGCAAAAAAAAGCGCAACATAATAACCTTAGCCTTCCACTGATTTCTCTCCCTTGCCAAACAGAATCTGGTTCTGATTTTTAAGCTGTCAATTTTCCTATTAAAGCGATCAATACGGAGAACAACAAACAGAAACATTAAAATACGCACAACTGCCACAGACTCTGCAGGGAAACTGAGAGATTTACCCGTTAAGCGAGCAATTTGTTTAGAGTGGAATACAACACAACGTATTTTTCAATGGATGAAAATTCTCGATCATTTTGATCGCTAGTTAAAAGGAGAAAGGGCAGACAGGACTGCAACTGTAATTGTGAGAAGCCACAGCAAAGGCCACATGGCAACTGAGATCTCAGACGGCCAAAGACCCCTGATGTAGCTTTGGAAGTAGGACAAGGCAGTGCCAGCTGCGCTTAAATCTCAGGTAATTATCTTAGGACCTTCTTCTTCCTCTCTCTTCCCTTCCCTTCCCTTGAGCTACAACAATAAAAATTTTTAAATGCATATGCAAATAAATAATTTAACTAAATCACTTTGATCACTAGAAACTGTTAGTTAACATTAGAATGTTTCAGCTGAGAGAGATTCACAGAGATTAATTTGTCTTCCACTGTGCACAACAGCTATTCAAAATCCTCTAAAGACCAGGCTGTGTTGTAATGAAGCATATTTACAGCTTTCTTTATATTTTATTTAGCAAGTAAATACTCTGGCATTTTCAAACCGAAGGAATCTTATTTGTTTTCACGGAGCACATCTTTCCAAACACCAGCATGTGCAGAGAACACTATTTAAAATGTATTCTGTTCACAAACCAAAAACCACTCGGGAAATCCCTGCCATGGGTCTCAAGATTTTTGTATCATATTTTAGTGTTCATGGATATTAAATTTTCTAGCCAACCATACCCTTAGATTTGGAAGAACATCACGATACCTTGCTGACTGCAGCTATTAGTACCTTTTTGCTTTCCAGAGACCCATCCTAGTTAAAACTGCTCGCTAGACGACGTTTCCTCCACACCTCAAAACCACACCATAATGGGCTATAAAATTTCTTGGGGGCTACACACCATTACCTTTTAAATAGCGCCGGGTAAAGCATTACTGAGAGCTGAATATTTACTGAGATTTCAGTCTCCTGATTCACAGATGACACCCTTCAGCGGAAAGTTTGATGTTGACCAGGACAACCTTATACTTAACTTTAACACGACCTTGCTTAAAAGTACATTGAAAATGTAAGTACTTTATGCACCACCCACAACAGACATTGCTGCTTCACATAGCTACAAGACAAAATGACAGAGAAGCCACACTGAACCTATCAAAGCAGGATTACATCTTAAAGGCCTCTCTCTTCCTGTATCCAGCCGATCTGCTTTAGATGCTTTCCTGACAAAACCTCCTCAGGGACTCTGTCTTCCTCAGGTTTCTTTAGTCAGAGAAGCCCATCTGAGAACGGAGCCTGTTAGCTCTTAGAGTTAATCTCTGTTTTGAATTTTTCAAGAAGCCAAGCAGACTTAACACCTTCCTCCCTTCCCTCTATGTTCTCCCATCCCAATGTATATTTTTAATTGCTGTAAAAAAAAAGCTATGAAATGTATCCAAATAAATGGAATATGTTGATTATTTTATTCCTTCTTTGAGATGCAAATGTTGGTCAGGCATGCTCTCTTTTATCTGCCTGAGCAGTGACTTAGTGATCTACTGGCCCTGTAAGAATTGCTGGTTTTAAGCTCTTGTCCCTTACTCAGCTGATAATCAAAGACCTGCATGTAGACACGTTCTGTAATAAATTGATAGCAAAACCTGTTTGTATTCATTGAACTTTTTAGTTTTCACAATCTGTGCATATTGCCCTTTAGATAACCTCCAAATAAGATTAAGTATGTGTTATACCATGTGTCTTTTCATTGAAACTAGATATAAAGATAATAAGTCACTTTCAAGTGACAGCCGTTTTGGAATTTCAGTCTCTTCAAGGAACATCGTACAATCATCAAAAAGTCTTCTGTGGAGATGCACATTTTCATGTCCTTAAAGACATCAAATATCATCAACTCAGAGACGCAACTCCCTGCATCCCTTCAAGATTCTAAACCCCCCATAACACATGGCAAGAAGGTATCAATGGGTTCAAGCTAACTCTGTGAATTTGTGCTGCAGATTCTTCTAATTAATCAGTGGGATTAATTGTGTGACATTTAGACTATCAGTAGGTGAGTGCAGAATTACACATTTTATACATGTTCACCAGAAGCAAGTTTTTAAAATTCCTTGTGAAGATCACTGTATGCAGCTGAATACCTGGATTAATGTATAGAGGGATGAAGTATTTTAGCATAATTCTAATAGAGCATTTCAGTCACAAAAGCTTAAAAATTATGACATGTTTCATGACAATGACTAGCAGACTCATGGACCAAATGGAAGGTGGTACACTCAGGTATTATCCAAGAAAGAACAGAGTATTTTACAAACTCCCAGCTTTCTATTTCAGTCTTAAAGAAACTAGCAAGTTTTTATTCCCCCAGGCTGTAATTACTAGTAAGTGGAAGAAACTCATGAACTGAAGACATAACAATTGTGATTTTCATAATTAAGGATAAAATTTTAAACATGGCTTGGATTTAAAGGAAGAATAAAATTAAGGTTAGCCTAAAAAGATTTCAGAGCTAAGACTTTCATAATCCTTATACTAATGTTGTATTGAAGCTTTGCCATTCACTTCGGGGATAAAAAAAACATGGTTTAAGAGGTATAATATTTAAAAATAAAAGAGGTAAGAAAAGCCAAGTTGAAAAGATACTTTTTCGCACATTTCTAGTCAGTAGACCTAGCAAGTACGCTTTTGTATACAGGATGTCACCAGAAGAGGTGCCATGATTTGGAAGATTATCAAAAATTATTTAAAAGGCTGCCATTTCAAAACTGAGGCATATAAACAGTGTTTATAATATGATCTGAAGGAAAGAAAATCCCCAATATGCCCATCTTTTTTCTCAGGAGAACAACAAAATTGCAACTCTGCTTTTCCTCAGCTTGTCAGAGAACAGCAAGATGAAGTGTGTTTGCAAACGGCGGTGATGGCAGCAGGTACTAGCAAGGCTGTAGGAAGGTTTTTATGTGTCAAAATTCCAGACTCAAGAGAGCCAAATTCTTACCTGGTTCAAACTGGAGATAAGTTTTGTTGAGATCAACACCATTAATGCTTCATGCAACCTAAACGCTTGGCCAGAAAAGTGGGGGCAATGGCCTTGCTGTATGGACCACTTGGTCAGTGTGTGGGATACAAAACTGTGAACACTGCAGGCTGGTGGGCCCAGTTCAGACCCTTGTCCTTCACATTGGGAGAGACCCCCAGGGGACAGCAGGTACAGGGTGACCACTCAGGTTGATCACTGTCTCCAGCAAACCACTGTCAAAGGAGCCTTCTTGCATCTCCCTTGCATTGCAGCTATGATGGTTACATTGCAGAGTTGCTTCAGCAACCTGAGCTGAAGGGAGCTGCCGTTCTCCTTTGGCTGGTTGCGTCCTCCTTTCTGCTCATACACGGCATCACCCTGATCACTAAGAGATCACTGCATCCCACTCAAGTGTGCAGATAGATTCAGAGAAAAAAAGGGAGGTCCCTGCTTTCACCAGCACTTCACAGTGCCACCAACCAGGTGAAATCTCATCATGAGAGTCTGAGCCTAAAACCATGCCACCAAGTACATAAAATGTTTATAATAATGAACAAAAGCTATCCTTACTTTAAACTCTCTTCTGGTTTTCATATTCATACAGGTATACAAAGGAATGTAGCATACCCCACGGTCCTTGACTTCTGCCAAGTGGGGGGATACTTGACTACCAGCAAGAAAACCTACTAGGGCTGTCTGGGGTGAACATTTTTTCTAAATACTATTTGTTGTTAAAATTGTAACATACATGTTTAATTATCAGAACATATTTTTAAGGTAAGCAAAATTAATGCATGATACCTCTTGAAACATAATTTCTAAGAGACTTTTTATTCCCATGTAATACCCGATTAATCTTTTCTTTATTATTTTGTTACACAGTTATTAAATTTATTACTTAGAACTGGAAAATTTGTAATATATTTGATGTAAAATGCCATTCAGCTATATGCTAGTATTATATACTAATATTGCCACAGCTGTAAAAAACTAACATAAAATAAAAAAGTTAACATTTTTGGAGGCTTTTGACGCTTGTGGAAAAAGTAGAGGAGTCATTGAACAGCATTCTCTGATGGGATACCTTCACAGGCGACAGTTAGGTAAGAAAGTAGAATTTTAAATGTTTTTTGCCATCATGTTAAAATCCTTTATTTGCCAAATACTGCATTCATGTTTCATTACAGATTTACCAGTGAAGCACGGTAACTGAATACAGTACAGCAGCCATAATTAATTACGAAGAACATACTAGTGTTGAAGGTGTATTATTAGCTATTAAGTTTCAAATAGGGAATCATTCATTTATTCAAGTGACACATATTCTTCACATAGATTATCCAATTAGTAGCAGACAAATTGTTTAAGACCTGTTGTTACCATTACTACACAAACATTTTTAAATAATACAGTAAACACAATGGCAATGTTCACTTATTGAAGCATTAAAAGCCAAACAGAAAGAAAACAAAAACTTGGCAACATGTTTTGCTAAATAGCACTTCCATGGAATTACCTAGGAATACAATATTAAAAATTTTGGTTATGCTGCATACTCAAAGCATCAAATAGGTTTATGCTTCTATAAGTAAGAAATATGCTGAAACATGTTGTGCACTGCATATTCTGAGCTCAGATACAGCTGCGACACTGAACTACAACCAGTGCTGCAGCGGATGACTTCATTTCTTTAACTTGCATTTTGAGAAACTATGCACAGTAAAAAAAGTACTTCAAAATACAATTTATAGAATGTAATTTTATTCATAAAAGAATTTCAATTTCATAAACAAGGGCTGCCTACAAGGGCGCAGCTAAACCATGAGCACCCACATTTGACCAAACCCAAGACAGCTTTGCAGAGGCACCATTTCTCCTCCCCAGCAGCCCTGACCTGTGCTGCTGTGTCCTGCTGCAGGGAGGGACCAGAGCCAGTTCACAGGGCTCCACACCCAGGGGCAGCCACAGAGAAATCCTGCTTCAATAAACAAAAGCTGATGAGTTTCAGCAGATGGCGGTCAAAGGGTTCCTGTCCCTTCAAAAAAAGTAAGAAGCTAGTAAAATATATCAAGATTAATTTATGCTGGAAAAATATAAGTAGAGGAAATTGGATGAATCCTCTTCCTCAAAAGACCCAACTTTGATCCTTAAAATCTTTCAGTAAGTTTAAATTAACTACAAGTAATCGCTATTCACCACTGCAGCCTTTTCTTTACCCTTGGAACCTCACTTAAGGCTTTGATCTCGTTCTTACCCAGCTAATTTCATTCTGCTTAAATATTACAGATTGCTTTGATAAAGTCTTCCTGTGCTTCTCTGTTTTACAGGTTTTACTTCAATAGCACCACTCAATACAGCTGCTAACTTAAAGCCACATTTGCAAAGTAGAATCTATAGGTCACTTTATGTGAAGATATTATATTGCTAAAAAATATGAAGGTTTCCTGATCAGTTTATTACATCTGCAATTATCCAATGCCAAGCCAATTATGTCAGAAAAAGGACAAATTGCCTAGACTGACATTAAAGAGCTCCAACCAGAAATTCTTAATTTACATGCTGACTGGACTGCAAAAATTTACCTTTATATTTTTATGATCCTATATTTAACAAAGTATGAAAGGACCTTTAGGAAAGAAGCCGTTAAAATGCAATTATATATTTGTTCATTCATTCTATGTTCCAGCCTCTCTCCAAACCAACTACAAAGCTTTAACACACAGACAGAAAGAACCAAGAGCTGACAGAGACAGTCAGGTACTCTCCAGGCTGAAAGCTTGCTGCTGCTCCATGGACTAGAGACAATGTCGCATCAGGAAAACAGACTTACACATCGAGGTGATTATGTCAGTGCTCATTTTGCTATTGTTACCGTGCCAGTGTGAAGTCAAACACAGTGATTATAGACTGGAGGCAGGATAAAATTATGATAGAATTCTGCTACTCTTCAGAAGCCAAAACTTGATTACAGCAGAGGTATTCACAGAACAAAGACTGTGAAAATATGCAAACCACATAAAATAAAATGCTAAAAAATAATAATACAAAAGGCTTACTTTATTCAAAGTCTGTATATGCACCTTTCATCAGCCAATTTAAGTACCTTTTTGATTTCAGATACAACTGACAATACTAGTAATAAATCAAATACACTGGAATCCATTCCATCAGCCAGTGGATGTGACAGTAATTGTCTTTCTCGAGAGGGACTTCCAGGACAAACAGAACTCCTAACTTCTAAAGCAAATGAAGAACAAGATTACATTTTATTGAATCCAATGACAAAATACCAGCTGACTTCAGTAAGCATAAGCAAGCCTCCTAAAAGAAAAAAGACCAAGGCTACAAGTTTGAGAATAGAACCTGTGTTTGTTTTTCATTTTTCAATCCCTTATAAAAGTAACTGAGAAAGGGAGACCTTCTTCTGGATAACTTATGTAATTTCTATGACATCACTTAGGAATGATGAAGTATAATCAGGGATATCAAGGGGATGGTAGTTTAAGCAAGCTAAAAAATCTGCTCCCATCTCTTTGCAATAAAGTGATTCCTCCAAAATGAAGACAAAGTTCAAAATGCAATACACCTAAATCACAACACCACAAATGCAAAAATAAACAAATATACACTTACAGCGTAGCAGCTGTGCTAACATATTTAACATTAAAACAGTAATGTTACTAAAAAAACCCCTAGATTTATTTGGAGGATCTTAATAAACATCTAGTATACAGAAGTGTATCTGAACTGTGTGCTGCATCTCACTTCTTTCTGGGGGTGTAAAGTCTGCCATGAACTATTAATAGTATTTTATTTTCTGCAAATCTCAATCTTACGAAACTGAGAGCATGCAGAAATAGCCTATGAAAATGTCATTCCCCTACAGAGAAAGAAGTCTGAATATAATTGAAGAGCACCTTGATTATTTCACAAATTGCTACTGTACCTAGAAATTCTACTTTGCTGAACGCCATACAAGAGTTGATGACAGAGATTTTGAAAAGAGAATGTTCAGCAAACAACTTCTGACTTTTCACCTTGAATTTAATCACGTATTTTTCCAGAAAAATCTTTTTAAACATCATAAAGGAGAAGGATAGTGTTTCTAGCACCTCTTCAAAAAGTAATTTAAAGATGGAATATGTCTTGAAAACAGCATCTGAAGGTATTCTTGGAAATACCTACCATGTGCTTTACTTTCTTCTGTTTCATTTCTTGAGTGTGGCAATAGACACTGAAACTATAAAAATAATTAATTCTTGAGCACTGAGAAGTGTTTTTCCTCTGTGTATAATGCATTCAGTTGATGTGCTTATGTCATAGAGATGTCAGTGTGAACAAGGAATGAAGCACTCAACAAATTTGTTGGCCTGAGTATTTCAACAGAAA
Organism: Falco naumanni; assembly: GCF_017639655.2. NCBI lineage: Eukaryota > Metazoa > Chordata > Aves > Falconiformes > Falconidae > Falco > Falco naumanni. The sequence goes on from NC_054067.1 coordinate 18,775,042, forward strand.
GAGTTGTAAAAATCTCAATATCGCCATCATTACAGGACCTAATAAAGGTATTATTTCCTTCCTCAAACATGTGATCCAAACACAAAAAAAGAAAAAAACCTCCTTTTAATTGCACAAACACATATCTATATCAGATTCTTCTAAGTTGTATTTGGATTCAGTTTTTTCTTTAATCACAGTGCCCCATATTGTAAATCAAAGTTCTAGGCAAGACTGCAAGATTATTTCTATATAACATATAGAATTCATGTATTCCCACTGCTGAAAGAATCAGCTTTTTTTTTTTTTTTCTTGCTTTTTTTTCAGTAAGCTTGTGAAGTGTCATCAACTAAACCTATTTGTCAATCCTCTAGTGAAGAGGAAAAGGCAAAATAGTAATCAGAGAGATATGGTATTATAATCTCATACTGGATGTTTGACTACTATGAAAAGAAACATGTTCCAACTACTTATGGAAGTTGTAATGTTGAAAATATGAAAAATCATGAAAAACATTCAGAATGAAAAAAAAATTTGCATTGCATAAACTGCCTTGTGCTGCTACTTTGCTAAGTACAAACAGTGACGTTCAGCCTCTTTGTGTTTCTAGTATATTCAAGCTCAATTCAATAGTAAAGTTAAATCTTGGTGTTATAATAAATTATATCCTTCCAATTGTCACAGTAAATTTGGATTAAATGCTATCTGTCCAGCAAGCAGATTTTGGAATACTAGAATGTGTTAAAGGCCCTTAATGTTTAACTACTCAGAAAGTCAATTGAAGGAGATATAGGGGATAAAGACCATAATGGAATAAATGTTCCAAGCTCTTGGAAATGCTGGATGTGTAAAGCAGCTTCATACTGTAGCAGGCCATCACTTTCATGCAGAATACAGGTAACAGGTAGATCTGCAGCTAATTAGGCTTATTACATGCATCAGCTTGACGCATGAACAAATCGCCTGCACTCTGCATGTGCAGTGGGCACCGGCTCTCTCTGACCAGTCAATGGGAGCCGAGAAGACAGGGCAACTATAAGACACCACTGCTGGGCCAAGTCATCTATAGCCTGCTGCTGGCTGCCTGAGGCACTGACTGTGAGGTGGATTAATAGGTCTGGAATCACATTTTTCCAAGGTCATCACTGGTCTGGTGACCACAGGCAACCCATCAGATTATGAGGGAAGGATAAAAAGCAGGGATAACCAGATGGCATTTTAAAATTAGATGTTTGAATAATACTCAAGCATGTTAGGAAAGGAGAAGGTTACAGGTGAGATTGGATTCATGGCCCTGATACAGGCTATGTATCACAAGGTGGGAGAACCCCCTCATAGATCGGACCTGCCTTCAGGGCTTTCTTTTAACCCGGAGAGGTGCACACACCCATGCACTACCTCAAATCCAGACTTTATATTCCTTCACATCTCCATGTCTCACATCCTGTGATTGACATTTTCATAACTGTTTTTACTGAGTGAAGGATCTCAGCCTCCCCAACTTTATACCTTCACATGCAAGTAACAAGTAAATACGCCTCTGCTTGCATGTAAGAACAGTGGGGAAATCTTATTTCAGTGACACTTTCAGAAGACATGTAACTGAAGCCAAATCGGCATAAGGCAAATGGATTTTTTTTAGTACTCTGAAGCGGCTCCTTTGTTTACTCACCCCACATACATTTACCCACCCGCTGCTCTCACTAGTATCTCACTGGTATCTGCTTCAGTCTCAATATTGAGCTCCTTTAAAATAAGCTAAATTGGGAACTATTTGATGTCTCCTGAATTAGCTGTTTCTAACAGGAACATCATCCTGAAAGAAGCCTAGCCACCCGGGAAACTCTGTCAAATGCAGCAGACATCAAAGCGAAAACACTGCCTGCCAGCCTCTGCTCAGCTCAGCAAGAAGTATTCACCCACCCAGGCTTCGCTTTTCTAAAGCTCTGGCTATTCTAGCATCAGCAATCTACAAGAAAAGGAAATGCAGAAGGTTTTCCCACATTCTGCACATCTCTTTGGAAAGGCAACAGCCCCTGGGCTACTAGGTAGGCTCTGCTGGAGACAACAAACCCTGCTTCTGACATGCAGCAGCTACGGCTACTCCAGCCGTGGCTGTGATTTCACCAGAGAGATTCTTTATGCACAATTTTCTCTTCTGCATTACTTTAGCACACGTGTGAGTATCTACCCACAAGTTATTATCCAATACATTGAGAAGTAAGCATGCTGTGGGCACCAAGGACTTTTTAACTTGTCTTCATACTGCAAATGTATATTGAGGTGAACACATGTGGCCAAGGTAGCTGAAATAAATCCAGGTATCATGGTTCCCTCCCACCTTTCAAGAAGTGCACTGAACACATTTTCAGGTACGCTTTTTTACCGTTCCTGTGCTCTACTTTCAGACAATAAATAGGGTCTCTTGACATCTTTCTGATTAGTACTTACACCTCCATAGCGCCTGCAGTTTCACCAGTCTAGGCTATCTTCATTATGTGAAGTAGCAATGGCTTCTACTAATCCTGTCAAGAAGTTTGTACAGCCTCGTGGTAATCTTGGAGGAATAATCTTGCCGTAGTTTGTGGCTGACAAACCCATGACTTTAACAAAGAAGAACATTGAACAAACTGAAGTGTTTCTAAGAAGCTGCAGGAAGAACATGAGATAAGAAGGCCAGACATCAGTGTACAGGAAAGATAAAGTGATTAAAGGAAGGGTACTCAGGAGTAATGAAACATATTTCTTTTTTTCATTCAGTAGTAATTCCAGGTGGTCTCTGAGATTTCTTGGCATGACAAGCCTTACACTGTTACTTACAATTCCCATTTGGTTATTTATCAGTTCAACTGTCAAAAGACATACAAAAATTTCTTTAGCAAAAACAGATGGTATCAGCCCCAATGCATGAAATAACAGGTCTTTCTTCTATTGTAGTATCTGAAATATCACATCTTGTAAAGTTGCTCCAAAGAGGATCTGAATGCTTAAAAAGTAGAATTATCCAACTATTCCTGCTTCTGTACTAATCTCAATGTGTATGGGTATGTAAAACAAAGGAATGGCATTCTTTTGAGTAAACTGACCTAAAAATCCTTCATTATTTAATTGTCATAGTGTCTGCATATGCAAGAAAAAACATAAAACCGAGTTTTCTTTCTGGAAGAAATATTCGACCTGTCAAGAATAGCACTTGGTGTCAGGATTTTGAAGTGTGGACGAAATGACAGACCAGCGGAGGGAAACTGGTAACAGATTAATGAGATGTGCTCCATGCAGTCATAAAACTACTTGAAATACAAAACAAAGAAATGGGGAAAAGAGAGAGAAACAACAATGGAGAGGAAGGAGCTGCTTTCTAAACCTTCTGTTGTGATCTTGTGAAAAATGAGTGACACTGAATTTTACAGAGAAATTTCACAAACTCTGTGCATCAAGACCCAATGAAGTAAACTGGAATACACTTTGAATACACATATTTGCCTTCGTATAGTCATGAGCTACAGGATTTGATCCGTGACATTCGAGGCACTCACTATATTTGTTTGGACTGACACTAATTAAAGGCAGCTATATATCCACCATTTAGAAAACGATCAGTGTGCACACTTCTACAGAAATCAACAGCCCAAATACGCAGTCAATTGTGCATTTTCATACATCTGCCAGCCAGCTGAGTTGGAATCCCCATCTGGCAGGTAACACAACTATAGATTAGATTTGATGATTTCATACAATCCCATTCTGACTCAGAACAATAATGATGACTCTGTGACTATGTTCTTCTCTTGGTATTTGCCTTTGACTTCTCTTTAATGACCACTTATATGGTGTGCCACAGCCATGTGTTATAATGCACTGAGTAGCACCCGAGACCAATGCCAACTCCTAGTTGGACAGTGTACATTTAAACTGCCTGTTCACCTTCTGGCACACAACTCTCAGCTTGAGGATTACTCAGAAAGGGAAAAGAGCGAATGCTGGCCATTCCAGGGGGCTGAATACCTCTTTACATCTTTTCTGTTGTGGTGAACATCAATGAACAGGTCCATGGGACATCTTTGTATCTTGTCTCATTTCAGTCTTCCTACTGTATATACACCAACAAATATGCTTCAATTCTGCAGATTTGACTCTAAATATATATATAATAGGAAAATTATTTCTTCCTAAACTTATTTTCTTGAAATAGTATGTATATAATATTTATATATATATGCCTGAACAGTTTGCAAACTTTATCTACTCCATCCCTGCAATAATTATAGGAATGTTTTCATTGTGGAAAACTCGGGAGACAACACAGCATTAATTGCCTCATAAACCTCACTGACTTACAAAGTGCAGACTATCCTGCATTTAATGCTTCACAAAAGCTGGGGTTTCATTTTTCAAAGATTACCCTATTCCTCTGATGGTAACAAACTGGACTAGCGCAGACACTCGGGCAAATACAGCCCGCTGGATCGACAGTGGAGCACTAGTAATACAAGTCACAGGAGGCAGGGTGAGGGCAGCAGTGTGGAACAATCAAGGATTACTGTCCACGTGACAGTACTGGAGTGTAGATAAAGCATAATGCAATGTATAACATGCTCTTCAACCCCTCAGAAAATCAGCAGCTCTTCAGGCACATCTCACTGATAAGAAACAGGCATGTGGATCATCATCATCTGTATTTCTCTTCATAAAAATGCAGCCTCAGGTGAAAGAGATAGTTATTAGCTTTAAGATATTTCAGGAGATGCTTTAGCTGTCAGTTAACACGTATCTCACGCGTACACCACTACATCACCTTTAGCCCCGCAATACAACCAAACTCTAGCTTAACTAATTAGCAAATATGCCCTATCATATTTGGCTGTTACAATAAAACCCCAAATGTTAATTTTGTTTCTTAAATATTATTCCTTGTGTCTATGAAGATGCTAAGATAAAATCAAATAGTGCATGTCCTGAACTTAGGGAGATATATATATTTTAAAAAAGGAAAGAAAAATGAAGACAAAAAAAAGGAAAAAAATCCCAAATCTGTAAATTCTAACAGTACTCCCCTACTTCAACAAAATAATCCATCTGAATTTACATTTACGTTAAGTTTTATTTTTCTGTGAAGAAAATGGCAAGAATTATGACAAAATTGTGGAAGTTAGAGAAATTCATTTGACTTTCGAACACTTTTAGTTTAAGAACATTAGGTCTTTCCTTTCTGAGATAAAAAACACAACATTTTTGTCACTTCCAAAGAATTACTTCAGTATTTATCAGCTCAGACTAAATGTGGAAATTAAAAGGGGTAATTCACAAGACAAAATACACAGCAACAGGAAATCATACAGAAAAAAGAGCACGGTGTGAGGTTCAGCAAAGCTGCTGGTTAGACAGTCTAGATGGTACTAGCCTGTGGAAATGCAAGGATTAAAGGATGAGAGGCAAGAGGGATCATATCTGGAAGACCTTGCCACCTGTAGCTATTTTTAGGTATTTTTAACAGTAATCTTCCTGGTCAACAGTCTTAATTTAAAAACAAAGAATAGCAGTTCTGATCAAAGAAGTAAGAAAAATCAGCTTTATAGAGGCACAGTGAAGGAAACTGATTGTTGCATTTCAAGTATACCAAAAAAAAATACACCTACATAGTGAGACTTCTTATTTGTTGCCACTTCACAGAAAAATGGTCTTGGCTGTAAACTTAAACTAAAATTTAAAAAAGAAAAAGAAATAGCACATTTGCTGCTATCTTGCATTTCATACTGTTTTATTTATGGGTATGTTTTTTACCTCACAAGTTTAATGGAATTTTTACTGTGACTTTATAGCTGTGTGATTTATAATACATCAAACAAGTCAAATCAATCAGCAAAGGCTTAAAAATCAGCACAGGTTGATACGGCTCCTTTAAAACAAATCATTACAGCTGTTAGAACTCAAACATACACAACAAGGATTGACCGCTAATGTGAGTTATTTTAAAATCTCATTTTCTTGGTAAGAAATGCTGCTCTTTGTATATAACTTTTAAACGATTTAATAAAACAATCTGCAGAAATACAACAGAAAACATAGTTATTCCTTTTAAAGCTCTTTTAAATACACTAAGCCAATATTTTAAAGGAAAGCTATCCAAATTCTCATTGATATGGGAAGTTAAATCTCTTTAAATACTCTATACTATTCCTTAAAAATGCTGTTCTTTTAAAGGAAAGCTATCCATAATCTCATTGTTATGGAAAGTTAAATAATATTTTTAATTGGTACACCCTGTCACTAAGCTTCAGAAGTAGCTATTTCTATTATGCTATAAAAATAATCACATATATTTAAAACATTCTTTTTAAGTTGGAAAATGTCTTCTCCATTATTTAAGTATCTAAATTATAGACTGCACAAGCCAATTTAATGTGACCAAAAAACAGTCTGAGCTCAGACTTATTAAGTTAATGCTCAAAGTCGTCACATAACTTATGAAGACTTTTAGAGAAGTTATTTGAAACCCCCAGATGATATCTGCAAGAAAAACAACTCCTTCCTATATTTTGCAACTCCTTTCTGCCAGCGGTTTCCATGCCACATGAAACTAGGAACGTTACTAGCCACAAGGGATCGTTCAAGCTGTTACAAGAACTGGGAGACGTGCATTTTGCCTGTTGGAGATGGATTGGCTGAGACGTTCCGCCCAGCATCTAGCAAAGCTGGGAAGTCTGCGCTCTGGAAGCAGAGAGTGTTCGGTGCAGTTTGGCCGACAGAGCTTGCAAAGCCAGTAGGACGATTCAGGAAAATAGGGCAAGCCAGTTTACACAGGGAGGTTATTTTATCTTACACATAAGTAAATCTTGGCAAAAGAGAGGTATATATACACTTTATATGGGAGAACATTAGCCAGTTTTAACAGGAAGAATAATCAGCAGATAATTTCATACCTGAAGGGTATGCATATAGGAGTTATATTAATATGTTATACACAAGCACTGAGATGCATTACACTCACTTGTTACAAGAATCGATAGACCTATGAATGTTAATTGTAATTTGCTACATTAAAATAAACTTTTTCTTAAGCTAGAACTACATTTTAATTGTTATCAATTTAATAGAGTCACCCAATAAAAACTGACAGTTTGAATACCCTACATGATATGAATATTTTAGGTAAGTCCTTGAAAAAGTCCCAACCACCAGCTAAGGTCACCTTGAGAACTCATGGAACTATACAATAAATAGTAAAAAGAACAATTCACAGGCCATTCAGTACAGCAAATCCACTTTACAATGCATTACAAAGAAGAAAACCAATGACATTTCTACCAAAAATTTCCTCCTTCCACTCCAAGCAGCACATGAATTTCTAGCACCCAAACTCCATTAAGCTTGATACAAAATTGCAATATAACCCTGCATTATTCTTTCTGGAATCAATCCAAGGGATTTTGAAATTGGTGGTTAATGTTGTTCCCCAATTATCTGAATAGTTTTGAGAATTACACCATTGCCTAGATGTAACAGTAATAGTAACCTATCCTAAAGGTAGCACAGAGGTACGTTTTGTTGTACCTGTGTTTGAGCAGCATTCACTGGTACTCCCTACAGCTGCAGCAGAACCATTTCAAGATGCTGGATCTGCAGGCAGGACAGGGATTTTCTTTTTAGCATGGCTTTGCATAATTACAGATAGTCTGAGTTTCTTCTGTTTTTCCCTCACCGAATGTCCTGAAGCTGATGTGGGTTTTGTTCATTACCTTTTGCCTCAGATACAATGTTTTGGCAGCATTTATGTTGATTCTTTAGTCTGGTTCTTACTCTCTATCTTCCATATGTGCAGCTGCACTACATGTATGTTTACTCAAGGGTGTTTATTTGTTTCTGGAAGCAGGAACTGCTAATGAATAACAGAATGCATGTGGAAAGAGAACAGTAACTTTTGAAATCAGTACACTTTTGAAATCAGTACCAGAATGTGTGGTGGTGCCACTAAGTAATTACAAAGAGCACCACTTGAATTTCCTCCGAAAATTAGAACCACCCTTGTTACTAGATTGTCAGCCACATGCAGTGCATTGCTGCCTGACCATTCCCCTAAAATTCACATTAACACCATTATTTTCTCTCCAGCAGAAGTCCAAAGCCATATATATATCTATACACACACACAGAGAAAAGGATCCTCCTATTCTCACAGTGTCACTAGAAATTACAAAGTACTGTAATTCCTCAGCTCAAAAAAATGAGCATGAGATGAGACACGATGCAATTATGAAACAGCCACCACTTCAACATCCAGTTCTAGTCATTTTCCAACACATAATTATTTCAGTCTACTTTGATTTATCTAATTGATTTTTCCAAGGTGTTATTCAACTTTGTTATTAATTTTTAAAACTTTACTGGAGAATGTATAAGGTGGTTTGGTTGGTTTGTTCGTTTGTAAGGAAGCTCCATTCGGAAGTACTTTCAGTCCAGGTAGATGCAAAAAACCCACACAACATGCACATTGCCTCCATTTTTAGGTTTCAGCCCTCACACTCTCCCTACGGTTTTAGAAAGGATTTTCTTATAGCTTTGCATGGGATTCCCAAAGCTGTTCCAACCCCAATCTCACTGAAATTTATACATGGAATTATTTTATAGGAATAAAATTCAATGAGTATAAAACATAGCTTAATCAATGATTTCCTAGAAATATAATACAGGAAGATAAAGGAATAAAGTATTGATTACTATAAAAAGAGAAAATGAAACAGTACTCATATGCTGGCATTATATCTTGCCACACAGAATTTAATCTTTTACCTAACACATTTTTGGCATCTGGTCACATCTGAAGGAGCTCATGTAAAGGAGTGCACACTTATGTGACTATCAATGCTGAGCTGCTAGAGATATTATTTTCTTATTATAAAGATATTCTGCTTATCACGGACAGTGAGACAGTGCCAAAATAATAACCTGTTCTTGTATTCAATTTTTAAAGTTTTTTAACTCGTTTCAAAACATGAATATACCTCTGTAACACAGTGGACTCAGAGGTAACAGAAATTTTGTAGGAAAGAAGGGGAGCATGCATACATCAATGATTTCTGGAAGCAATAACACTGATAAAAAATTAGGCACCTAAGATTCCAGTACTTGTAGGTGTTACTGGTGAAAACGGTCATCAGCTCGTGTGATCAGGATCTCACTGCATGTCTGCATATGAAACAAAACTGATTTGACTCTTCTAACATTCTAAACTCATTTTTAAAAGAGGAAGTGGATAAAATCCTCTTTCATTATTCCTTTCTAGGAAGCTTTCACTGCATAATTACATTCTAAGTGCCAGTGAATGAGCCAAACCATGATGGAAGCAAAGTGAATCATCTGAAGGAAGGATTAGCAGCTAGTTATATGAATGCAAATGAAAATAAAGAACTACTACACTGTTAAAACCAAAAATATCAAGCAAAAAACCCCTCTGTAATTTGAACTATATTGTGTATCTTTTTCCTTTGCCTTTTTTCTCCCTTTTCTGCTGAAATAATTTACCTTTTTAGTGAAGGTATGAAGATTAATTTACTAATTTTTAAGACCTTTGCAAAAAAAAGGTTATCTATCACATTGTTTACTAGAGTCTGCTAAAATAGTATTATTGAAAATGTCACATTTCTTTATAAATATCCAATCTCTTCTAACTATGGCTGCTGCACACGCAGTCAGTGGTGTAGAATACACACCCTCCAATACGCCTCCATTTTCAGAGACACTTCTGGCTACTTCTGAATCCATTAATATTCTTGATGTCTCTTCTCATCCCTGATAACCATGATAAGGCACTGTCATGTTCACTGTTGCTCTTAGCTTTTCATTTTTAGATCATGCATCATGTCTGAATCCCTTTGTTAAGGCATCTATGCTTTTAATGCTTTGAGTCTATTATCTCAGCGAGAATACACACAAATTGAAAAAAAAATGTATATGAACATAAGGGAAGATTTAATAGTTTGCTTTAGCACATTCCTCCCAAATATTGTTCTTTTCTATGGATTTTAAGATTGGATAATAAAAGAAAAGAAAAAAAAAAGAATAAATGTGACAAACTCTATAATCTATTTAGCTCATTTTCTAAGACGAAGGGTTTTTTTTCACTTAGAGGGCTGAAGTCATACATGGAGTTAAATGATAACTAGTAATGAAGAGGCTACTTACTCAATTAAACAAGACACAAAGTATTCAGAATGTACAGAATTCTTCTCAAGAAATGTTGGCTAGTGTTTTCTGCTGTATACTTACGTTTTTTTCTTGAGACACTTGTTACTAAAAGACAAGCATATGGAATCTTTTGTCATGCTGAGGATCCTATGGGCAGGTGTGTAATTGGGCAGAGTGAATTCTACAGTGAGTGAGGCTTTGGTCATGGAATGCTAATTAGCTCAGAACTCAAGACATTCTTCCTGAGCTGGCTGTGACAGTGTAGCAGGGGAACCAAATAGAAACAAACATGGAAAGTATTATGTGGCATCAGAACCAAGGTATTCTGCTGGAAAGAGGCAAAGTGAGGTCTAACAGAGAAAACCTGGAAAGCCTTTCTGAAACTATTTTAAATTACTTCAGACACATGCACCATGTAAGTGAATACATGAACAGACACACACACATGCTCGGATTTCCTTAAGAACATGTGTTAAGCTTAGCAGATTTAATTCTGAAAAAAATCTTCAAATATAAGCAAGTATGTTTTGCTCCCACAGAAAAATCCTAACATTCCGTTAGGAAGATGATGCTTGTGAAGTCACCAGAGACAGTTTTACATATGGCTTCTTCCCATTCAGTCTCTGAAGTCCATTTCTTTCCTTGTGGCTTTATTCCTTTAGTTCATTCTCATCCCTTTTCCTCATGGCAATCTACAACGCAGATTGTGAGTATTGTCTGGCTTGTCAGGCAAAGTCTACTTAGCAAGAGGTAAAGCTTGGACTTCATCAACTTGCCGTTTTATTTTGTAATTCTCGTGTTTATTTTTACATTTGGTCTTTTGAAAGGGTCTCAGGAATATATCCTCCCTTCTTCATAAATGCAGTCCTACTTTCTTGGTTCCTGTTTAGGATGCTATCACAAAGCCTTTTCAAAATCCTTACTGAACGCATCAAAAACCTTAGGAAGAAGAGCTTCTGTCCTTAAAATCTTCCCTGCTATGAGCTTTGTCTTTGTTACATCCTTAAAACATAAAAGCCACAAGACCAGAAGTGTGCATCTTCTCTGTGCGCTTCTGAAGCCAAGCGCTCAGGAAGCGCAGGACGTGCTGCTGCCGTGCTGCTACAGCAGACACCGGCCGGACCTGCCTGGGTCTCCGGAGAGGCTCCTGCGAGAGAACCGGCATTTAGATACAAGCAGACCCTGACATGTTACCTCAGCTGCAGGCTGCACCCTGCCCACGTCTGAGATGCCTTCAAAACCAAGGATGGGTAGAAAAAAAATAAGATTAATTGTCTTGAAGTTGCATACAGCTTAGATCCCATAGGCTTGACTGGTGTTTAGACAAATATTCCATATTGTCATACTGGGGAGGCAACGAAATTTATTTCCTTTTTCACCAGTTATGTCTTGTTTTATACTAAGTCTGTGGGCTCCTGGCTCTGCCTGGCTTTGTTTTATCATAAAGGACATAGAGCTCTGGTGCCCTGACATAAAAAGATGGTTTACAGGGAGTGAGGATAATGTTGTAACACCCCCACGACTCTCAGAGCGCCATGTCTCCTTCTTTCAGGTCCTAACGCATAACAGAACAGACTTTATGGCTCTGATCCAAAGCTCATAGAGTTCCATGCTAAAATCCAGTGATGGCAGGTGAGCTTGACTTTTCAAGAATGTCATGTTATATTTGTCTTTTTTTGTTTAGATTAAAGAAGGCGCAACTCTCCAACCAGAAATACATGCCTTACTAAAATTGGGCCAAAACTGATAATTAAAATAATATCTATTTGTCATTGTAACATTTTAAATTCAAGCAATTAAATTATTCATGCCCATCAGAAAACTAACGCAATTCAACACCTGCAGTGTCTCCTTTTTCTTTAACACTCAATTTACTAGTGAGAGGGAAAGAAAATACCCCTTCTTGTGAAATATTCAGATAATTTAGATGCCTAATAAAAATGCAGGTATATTATCTCCGTGTTACTTATCTTGAAAGGGGGATGATGTTAAGACAATAAACTGTTTAAAATTAAATCCCTTTCTGACAATCCATGAAGCAGTGGGGAATATAATCATCTCCATTTGCCTTACTTACTGGCAGTAAATACTAATAGACAACGTAGTCATCAGAATTACTTTGTCAGAATTCCACAGAGGTTTAGGTAATTCCTTTCAAGTCCATTTTATTAGTCAGGAAAAAAAAATTAAGTCAAATCCTGATTTAATAAGTGGTGGATTTGAATAAATTACTCCAGTTCCGTGTTCATTGAACTTCAAATGAATTGTTCCACAATCCATTGCCAAGCAACTAGAATATATCCTTAGGAAGTTCAACAACGTACTTCTATTAAATTGGTAAGGTGAACAAACAGTTTACTGGGAACTTCTGGCTTACAAAATGAAGATTTACAAAAGCAGAGTTTTCCTCATTAATTCTATCAATCACCTACAAATAGAAGCTTTTGCTTAACAAATTGATAGAAACACATTAGGTCTGAAAAAATTTGTATTTCTGATAATGTGTTTGCCCACGATGCTGACGACATTTTAAAACTGTCGAAATATTACAACGCAGTCTTTGACCTGAGACAACTGCAAGAACTAGTCAACCTTTCTTATAAATGCATACATCCTGAAATACTATTAATATTATAGATAATAGAGACGTGTATCTAAAAAGTTCCATTTAAGAACAGGAAAAAAGTCACCATTTCTTTTCAGAAATGTATTAGCATGTCTCAAGTTTATTATCTTGGATCTTTGACCCACTGTAGCAGGAGCAAGAGAAATCGCTGCCCAACAATTTTAAGTCTTGAAAAAAAAAGAGTTCTGCTGAAATAATGGTTTTGGATTTATCTTTTATTATTATTATTATTATTTTTTAAGAGAAAATTTGGGAACATTCTCATTTTATTATGTAATTGGGAACAATCTTCCTAACTCTGTAGAGAGAAATGCGATTTAGGAGCCTTCCAGCTCTACATGCATTAAATGATTACAGGCTGATTTACTGAAAGTTTTTGTATTTTGGCTATTTTGGCTCAAAGTTTAGATAACATAAAAATTTTATCCTAGCATAGAAGTCTAAAATCCCCATTTCCTACTGTTTCGCGTTATGATCTTTACTATTCGTAAAACAGTTTCTGGTTTTGACTGCCAGGCTTGCAAACGGAGTATATCAGGAAATAACAGTTCTTCAGCTCTTTATAGTAACAAATCCCTACATACAGGACTAATGTGAAAATTCAAGTTGAATCAGTTCTCTTAACTCGGGATTTTAAAGCTAAACAGTTGAAGTCATTCCACATTACTTTTGGTAACTACAGGATTACAGAGGGGTAAAAAGTTCAAGCTCAATCCACTGGACCCACTCCACTCTGCGAAAATAGCCAATTTAGAGCTATTATGAGAAAATAACTTTCATTACGCTTTCATCATTTGTAGCCTACTGCACACCATCTCAGCTTTCTAAAATGTCAACATCTAAAAGTATCATCATTCTTCATTATGCTGGAGGGGAAAAAATAGATCAAATGGAAATGAAGAACTATCACTTTCCTTTTGGATAAGCAGAGAACACCAAGTATAATTCCAGAGCAAAAATGAGGATCTAATGCTTCAGCACTTACACTTATTCTAGCTATTTATAATAATAGAAGCAAGAACATACTTGAATGTAAAAATTCTATATATTTGATTGCATCTCTCCTGTTATTTTTCACGTGAACCTTATTAGGCTGTCATTTTGTTCTGGTCAAGGAAAATATCATCATGTATCACCTGGAACTAGGTGGACAATCTTTACAAAAGAGCTTTGAATATCACTGTATGACAAACATACTCAATTTGTAGCATTATTTGGACCCTGATTTGCAAATGCAGTTGCGTAAAACTAGGACTTCCATAAAAGCTCCATGTTGTGAGCTCCAAGGCTCATGTAATATTCACTGAATCACTGAAAACTACAAGCAAATGTATTAATGAAAGCCAAAACCCAATGACTTTAACATAATATGGGATATATCATAGCGGTTAAGCTGCAGATTCACAAAGATGTGAGTGCCAAACGAAATGAGGAGAGAAGCACACTACTTTGAACAGAAACAACAGTAGTCAAGTTAAGTTACTCCTGCTTGTGAGTCAGTCCTTACCGCAAACTTTCTGCATAGTCACCAACTTCAGTGAGATCACTCCTGGGGCAGGGATTCACTAAATAAGACTAAGAAAACCCTAATCCCTTAAAAATTTTCCAGCAACTTTCAAAATTAACTCTGACAATTTTGTACAATGCACAGGCATGTAGAGAGAAGTCAATTCCCACTGGTTTACCCGATTTATTTTTTTTTAAATACCTCCAAATAGTCAATAAGTAACATTTTCCTGATTAGGGAAAATGAAAAAAAAAAAAAAAAAAAGACAAGAACGGAGTTTTTATTTTCATTAGCCACTGAAATAATCAACATCTCTCCAAAGATCTTACAGGAGCTAATATTTGAGTTTAAATGAAATTTTATGTAAGTACATCCATTGAGAATTATACAAATGCAGGATATTTGGTTGCTTTAGAAGTATCTATATTACTGTAATATAGCTTCCTGAAAAATACAGCCTTTTGGAATATTTTCAACAAAAATCCTCTACTAAGCTTTAATGCTGTTTGATGCAAGAAGGCTTATTTAGGGTATTAAAGATCTGTCTGTTGGAAAGATAATTTCAAATTTCAAACTTTAAATATTCCTCAAACTCTATACCTAATACCTCTATTGAGAAAAACCTCAAGATTATGCCAATTCAATGTCTATTTTGCAAAGCCAAAGGAAATATTTAAACATTCACTTAAGTGTCAATTATAAATCCAGGCTGATCTGTCCAGGAAATGTATTTCCTAAACCTGTTGCACTTCAGTTATCCTGGAGATGTAACTCTCAACCCAGGGGTTCAGCTGTCTGTGATCCAAGGCTTAGCTTTGATGCAGCATAGCTGGGTGACCTTGGCTGAGGTTACTGAGAAAATTGGTAAGTTGTTAGAAAGAAAGGGTGAGAAAATAAGTTAAATCCAAGAAAAAAAAAAAAGTGTGAGATCAATAGCTACTGGCTCAAGGATATACAAGAAAAAACAGTAGCATGGAAAAGTATAAAATCTAAAGGGCCAGGGGGTGGGACAAGGGTGACAAAGGGGTACCAGACTTGAAAGAATGGAGCTCAGTACCACTTCACTTCAGCTTGTCCCAAGGAGCAAAGGTGGCCAGCCTTCCACTATCCAACTGATGGCTGTCTGGCCAGTAAAGCCTCACTGCATGAGGGTTTGGGACCAGTGAGCACATTAGCACTTAACCTAGTGAACCTAGTGGCGTGTGACCTTTGCCATTGGTGTGTGTGCATTAACCAATAAGCATGCACTTATATGTTGAAAATATTCTGCTTGTAGAGTCTTTTTTATTAAAGTTACCTAAACAAAACTAACCCAAAGCAAGATGTTTGCAGATAATCAGGATACATTTTTTCAGCCCTTCCTTTTAAAACATTTCTTACAGATGTCCTTTGGTTCTGTATTAGATTATTCTTATTCTATCAATATGGTGGATCATATTAGGGTCATACAAAAGGACACGTGAACAGGAAAATGCAAATCATGCTAATAGACCAGTTCCCTCTATGTGAACCACATACAACATATACTAGAAGATCTTGTCGTTCAGCTCAAGCTCAGTAGTCTGTTCCTTCCTTCAAGAAGCTCAACATGTTATACCATCAGTTTGGTGTCTATACTTGCTAATATGACTTTAATTTTCCTGACATTAAATAGTAAATAACTGAGTATTTACAGCTCCTGAGAGGCTGAATATCTACAAGGTTATCCAAGACAATTCACCGATTGTTTATTAGATTTTCTTTCTCTCTTTGGTGTTCAAAAATGTGAGAAAATTTTACATGTGTTAGTTGTAGCTGAACTAGATTCCTGCAAAGATGAGAAGGTGCAAACGAAATCTGCAAATGCAGTAACTACTTAGCCTATACAAGAAGCACATATTCATAGAAGCAGATATTAGAGATAGATGCTTCGGTTCAGAGAAAAAGAAGAAAAAAATCAGAAGAGTTCTTCAGGCAGAAGAGCCACCACAACTTTTGGTTCTGTTTAAATCATTTATTATTGTTGATTATCAAGGACTCTGTAAAACTGCAAACTGAAATGTCTGGAATGGTTCAAATAATTTCTTTCACTTAATGATCTGAAAAGGTCATTATTTTTCTACTAAGCTTTCGTATTACTTCCATCACATCTCTTCCATGTGGCTAAAAAATACCACTCCTGGGAAATTTGAAAGCACAGCACACCTATAAGGGTGTACCTAGAAGAGTGTCAAAAACCAGTACCTTGGCCCTTCCATCTCCTTCACATCATATGCAAAAGTACTATTGCCTAACTTCTTCAAAAGGCAGCCAAAACTAGCAATTGAATGACTTAGTAAAGCCTGCAAGTTTTGCCAAAATGTTTACCTATTTCTTTCCCAAAATCAACTATCAGATCTGGATTTATTATTTTTGTTTTGTTCTTTGTTTTATTCTCCTTTCTTGCTGCAGAACATCTTCATTTAAATGTTCTTTCAAAGGACATAACTCTAGGTTAAGGATTTATAGATATAACACACAAAACAAAAATGAATAAGCACGATGTTTTCTAACATTACCACCGGCATATATCAGATGTTTTGCAGCAGGGCCTATTAGGAATGCAGCAGTACATAGTAGGACAGATTGACATTAGACCTATCCTTCAAATGCTTAAAAAACCTCCATTTTCTTCTACATAATTAATTGTAAAGAAGTTGTCACAGGAAAGTATCAAAGCCTCTAGCACTGAACTGTGCTGGGCCCCAGGAAAGGGTTTGATCACAGAGTGCATACCAAAAAAAAAAAAAAAAAAAAAAAAAATAAATATCAGAAACGACAGTTAAGAGGACAAACTCTTTCAGCAAGCGTGGGACAGGGACAGTGATCATCCTATGCTAAAGACTATGCTATTGAAGAAGAGACTGGAGAACAGATATACTGTATACTGTGACTGAAATGCCGAGAAAGGTGACTTCACAGAGGAACTGAAATTACAACTAAGGATGACAGAAGATGACCCACTTACTGTATAAATAATTCCTGGTTTACCTGGTTTATTGCATTTTACTGATATCATTAACAAAGATCTACAAGTAGTCTGAAGAACAAGAATTCAAGCTGACAAGGAATTTTTTTTAAACATGTACTACCTACCAGCCGAACATTTATTTATAGGAGATCACATATATTTATGAGACATCATCGGTGAGATGCTAAGAGAGAGAACTGTGAGCATAAGGTGGCTACACCAAAGTGTTGCATCCCAAGAAGAGGTGCACAGTCCAGGAACGCTGCTAAAGGACAGTGATCAAAGTTCTCTCAAAAGCGTCTTGCCATGGAGTGCAAATAATCCAGCACAGGGACAGGATTTTATAAATGGTGCTTAAGACTTAGGTTGCAATACATAATTCTGGTGACAGCAGATAATAGATTAATAGATAGAAATAGATATTGATAATGAAAACATCCAAATGCATAGATTACATATATATAACACATATTTCTATTTAAAAATTACCTGGACTTCAGGGTGCTGAATCTTACCTGTCCAAGTTTCGAAATAATTTATCAGTCCCTGTGTATCAGTGTAATTTCTCTGTTCCCTGTTCCCTTAGAGGTTTTTGCGTCAATGAGACATGTTTTCATCACTACTTACAGAAATAGCTACTATGTATACCCAGGCACCAAACCTGCTACATCACAATTCCCTCTTTACTCAGTGTTTCCCAGCATAACTGACCTCGCTGTGAGCAGCCCGCGTGCAGCATTAGGGACAATTGTTACAATCTTTAAAGGTACTTTGAAGTCTGGTGCACTCCATGAACTGTGTGGCTAGAACTACTGCAAAGTGTCCAAATGTAGCACTAACATTTAGAGCAAGAACATTTTTGAGATTCACAAATGTCTTCCTGAAACTGCTACTTACAGACAAAAACATGTGAAAAAAAGACAACCCTTAGCAGTTTGTCCTGTAAAATTCAGGGTAAGTAGCTTTCTGAGAGTACTTCATATTTCAGCTTTAATAGGCTAAAGACAGTGTCCTCAAAAGCTTTTCCAATAGGGAATGACAAAAGCGAATACCTGTTAAGTGAATTCAAAGAACTCCTCTGCTTCTGGTAAATAGGAGAACTCATTTTCTTTCAAGCAAGAAATACAAAATGAGAAACAGAATTGGATAAACAAAAGATCTGTACTGAATTTGCTGTTACACTAATCCTTTATGATAATTTCAGGGACAGTAAACAGAATGAAAACAATGTTAAAAAATTACAGACGTGAAGTATGGTAATCATTCATCTATTTTATATTGATATGGATTACACTTACATACTGTTGGGAGCTCTAAAAGTACCACAGTGTTAAACTGGTATTACATACACATATGCCAGGGAGAAGAAAGTGTTTGTAGCAGGAAAGGAAAAACTCTTGCATTGCTTACTCCAGTTTATAGCAAACCGTAATTTCTCTTGTGAACCTGCATTCAATTGATAACCTGTGCAATGACTTTCCAAGGAAAATTTAAAAAAAATTATATTTAAAGTTGCACTTTTCTTTTTTTTCTTTTTTTTTTTTTTTTTTTTTTTTTTTAAGGACTGCACAAATTAAACTTTCTCTTTCCTTGCTTTTGTAACCTTCCCCAGCTTCAGTGGTTGAGGAAGAAGGTAAAAATTAGAAGGAAACTAAAAACATTGCAAATAGAACTGCACACAGGAAAGCAAGGACAGCAGCAGCCAACCTGGGAGTAACTGCGTCTTTGATCAAATACAGAAGTAGCCTTTGAGGGATGGTGCAGCTACAGTGCTGGAACCAGCTGTCCTCTGTGTCACCCCGTGACCAAGGATGCCATATTCCTTTCATGAAAAACAAGCTGAGTCTCATCATGTCTATGTAAGATCTCTCTATGCTCATTTGGTGAAAACTTAAAACTTACAGAGTTGTATATTAGATTCCCTGACCTATCCTTTCTCAAAGATGCTGTGTGACCACCAAAAATATCTTCATCTGTTTAAAAAACCAAGTCCCAAAGGGGTTAAATCCCATCCCCGAAAGAAGGGCAGCCTCTTTAGTAGCACCACTTGTCACCTGCTGACACAATCTGTTTGTATAAAAGTTAAGGCCCTAGAAAGACTTCCATTAATGTTCTTAAAGGTCTTCATCTTATTTTTATTTATTTTTTATTTCCCTTCAGCATTCCCACCACATGCCAAAAAAAGGTAAAGAAGTTCTCCTGCAATATACTGCAATGTAATTTTTGTAATACAGTCCAGCTTACTGAAGTATTATAGGTAATGTGGTATGTCCTTCAAAAACCTTTATGGAATATTATTTGTGAGATACATCACAGAAAAAAATTATACATGTATTTACATAATATTTTCTTTGCTATACAATCTGTTTTAGAAACTTCCTGCCCTGTGATTCTGCTCCCAGCTCCTGAATTTTACCAGCACCTAGCTCAGATGCAGCCCCAAAAGCTGCCGTGGTTCAGTGATCTAGTGGCTGTGCGCTAGACTTGTGAAAAGGCACTTCATTCAACTACCAATCCCTAAACCTTGCAATCTAAAATCCAGTTTTCTTTACTACTTCAAAATATACTTAATCTTTTAAAAACTACATGTTAAAGAACAGCTCTGTCTTCCTTACTTTTGTATCATGTCCCTAAAAGAGACCAGCAGGGGACAGACCCCACAACACATGCCCTAGATTTTTGCCTCAGCTTCTGGCTCAACTGCCTCCTGAACAAGTGACACTATTTTGTATTAAAGTTCCCAGTGGATTTTTTATCACTTCAATTCATATAAAACATGTTGTCAACACTGCTGGGTGGTAAAGGAATTCCAGAACCTAACAATAACTGGAAATTTTTATTTACTGTGATCTTTCCAGATGCTAGCTTAACTTGATGCCTTCCAGTTCTTGTTTTGGAAAGCAGTCATTAGTTGCTCTCTGGCCCCTTTTTCCATTGCAGACAGGGGTTTAGAGAGCTCTGTCACACCACATCTCTATCCAGGTGCCCTTCCTTCAGTTGGAAGAGTTCTGCTTCATGCAGTTGCCCCTCAAACACAAACAGCTCCATGCCTCTGGTCATTCTTTCTACTTGCCTGCAACTTCTTGTTCTGCTACCCTTTTTGAGTCTACCGTAAAAGCAGTAACAAGCACCTCAGGCAGCACCATTTCTTAAGTTAGTGCTGTCGTAGAATGATTTGTAATGTGTAGAGCAGCATTTCATGTAGTCTATCCTTGCTGAGGGGAGTAAGTGTAAATTTCTGCAATGTTACTTCTGCAGAAATAATGCACCTTGATGCACAGAACAGACTGCCAATCATTTTCTCTTTCATTCTAACCCTGTATTTTGGGATGCTTTTTCACTCTACAGCTGGATCTGATTCTCTTTGGCCATGGACATAATTTGAGTGTTTGAAGACCCATACAAGGTGTCTCCACTGACCACAGCAGCTTTGTTTCAGGGATGCAGAGCTAGACCCTGAGCAATGCTCTGCTATATCTGCTCCTGCTTTTATTACAGTGATGACAGAACTATATGTTTTGTTGGGTTTTTTGCTCACACTTCTCTGAACTGTCTAGCACATATACAGCTGACAATTCAAAGATGTATTATTTAATGTGTGCTATAATTAATGCTGGTGTTCACTTTTTTCCCTGCTTCTGTTCTTGTGTCATCAGGGCAAGTCCTGTTTTCTTTACTTCCCTACTTTCTCCAAGACAGAGCTGAGATGAACCTTGCATAGGCTGTTATTTTCCCATACAATGTGGGCAAAGAGAAACAGAATACCACTGACAGAATGTCCTTCTTTCACCATTTGTTTATTAATGTTTATTAAGTGTTTATTAATCGCATTTGCAATTTTAGTAAATATTTTCTGGACACATTTTGAGATAAACTGACACAACACAATACTTTCAGGATGCTTTAACTCTTTAGGCTTCAGGACAGTCTAACGTATCAGTTAGATCTGATTTATGTATATTGTAAAGCCAGGAATTGTAAACAAGTTTATCCTGAGATGATGACCCTTTTTGCTGTGTCCAGTGACAAGGGGGAGCAAAGCCAGGAATCACTGCTGCTTAGCCAGCTCACATTTGCAACCATAATTTCATTTAAAAATAACCTACTTTATAGTACTTTAAGATATTATTCCATCACTATATAGAACAACCCATTTTACCTACAGTAAATGGATATGGAAAAGGGATTTAGTCATGTCCCATCTCATACCTTCTGCTGAGGTACTGCACAAAAACCCACAGTACTTCACTGTAGTCCTGCACTGTAGCTCGTTAAGCCTTTGGTTATAGTTTTGTACAGCACTGAGATTTCTTTCAGTATGTACTAAAATTCTATATATCACAAATAACAAAATGCTAACACGTATTAAATTATGTGCTAAGGCTACCTAAAATATTTCAAATATCAAGGTTAATTTTAATACTGTCGGATACTACATATATTTATCAAGTTGATAGTGCCAATCACCAGCTTTGCTAAACGACCTCAAAACAAGAAATTACACCCATACACCCAGCATGGTGTATGGTGATTTACAACTGACAAAGATCCAAATTCATCTAAGTAATGCCATGTTAAAAGACAAAGCCTGAAGAATCCAAATACCAGGTGTGCCACACCAGAAAAATGTTTTCCTACAGCCCAGTAGTTTGCAGATATCAGAAATCCAGGAAAATAAAACTATTAACTGAACTTTAAATTTAGTGAAGTCTTGGTTTTATGTATCACAAGATCAAATAAAACCCACTGTGGGAATACTCTATGATATGGTCTGCAGAATTTTTTGTTGCTGTTGAAAAACTTCAGTGGTTAAGTAAGACAAGCCTGAAAACTGTTGCACAAAACTATATAATCCCATTCAAGATTATTGTTCTGAGTAAAATTTAAGTTTTCTTTACCTATAAGTGCTAGCAATTATTTTACTATGTATTGTATGTACAATAACACTTAATCTCTTGTCTACTAGTATGATTAGTCATTAATCATGAAATGTTTTATCCTGAAGTATTAAACATAAAGGAGACTGCGAGATTGTAATTTTTACTTCAGCTGTGTATTACTCTGCTGAACAGATGAGTAATCAGCAGTGTTGCAAAAAAAAAAATCCTGTTCTAATATTCTGGGGGGAAAAAATCATACAAGACTGCTTATCTGACAGAGAAGACAATACCAAAAACAAGACTTAATGACTTTTTTGTGAATTTATATTTTCAGGAAAGAATAGGTGAGCAACAGAAAGATGGAAATATTTTTTTTCTAAACTTGCATCCTCATGTTTCGAACCTGGGTGTCACTGCTGTCACTCTCTTTTTCCATTTCAAATCATGGCATTCAGGGTGCATGACCATTTATCAGCAAGGGTATAGCAAATGCACTTGTTTAGTTCTTTGTATTTTAATGAAGAACATTAATTACTAAAATCTCTAACCAATTCATTCAATAAAATGCAATCTGATCTCTGATCACTTCAACACATAATCAGCCTCACACTTCTGCCTACTTGAGAATTATTGATTTTGTCTATCAACCCAAATAGAGGTCCAGGTGATGCATATAATAATTACCACAGCTAATGCGATTACTGCATGTGAACTGATTACTATAATTAGGAAGCGTGTGTTTGTATTAAAAAGAAAAGTAAAGTAAATTGCCTTGTAGGTTTTAAGGAAAAACAACACTAAAAAAGACAATGAAAAAATATCTGTAGTCATAATTATATAGTCCTGTATTAAAATACGTCAAAAAATCTACCATCTGTACAGAGTTAACATACTCTCTTCTAAAGAAATAATACTCAGTAACATATTGTTAGGAATAAAATATCAAAGATATAGAAGAAAATTCTCTCTATATAGCTTTCCCATAAATGATACTGAGTAAGGTATATGTCTAATATACTGACATGAATAACTTTCTTTTTCTATTCCAATAGATTTTATTGCCTAAATTACTCCTCCTGTATACTCTGTTTTGATGTCTTGGATAAAGCCCAAACATTTTCAATTATGCCAAATCTCACTTTTCATAAAGTACTGTTCAACATTTTTCAGATTGCTACTAAAAAATCAGCACCAAGATTCTGACTTAACAAAAGTTTTAGGCACCATATTTCACAAAGAATGGAACTGGACATGTTTCCTTGGGACATACTCCCACCTATGCCCAGAAGATAAACCAGTGTCCCATAACCATTTTATATGTACTATTTTATAATTCCATGCAATTTATCAAGCAAAAAACTTAGCAAAGAATAGCAAAAAATGGCCATAGTACTAGAGATCTTATTACACTATACATTGCTCATTCTATAGGCAGGAACACTCCCACAATCAGGGTGTGAACACTGCCCTCAGTCACTAACAACTTGACTTGGTAAAATGATGGATAGCTCCGTTGGGCTGAAAAATTTGGTCATTACTCATATGCATTCTGTAACACACCTTAGGTTAATAGTAATCAATCCGATTTTGGCACCCAGGAAGAAATTCTACTGTTACATGAAGCTGGTTGTGTATGTGTTCAAGTTTTTTTTAAATGAGAGAGACAATGAGGGAGAGAGGGGGACAGAAAATGAGAACAGACTCAGTCTGTGTTAGAGCCTGCTCTGTGGACTGATGACAAAGCAGCTGCCTTTTTCCCACCATATCTTTATCTTGTAAGATTACAGTTAGCTTAACTTGTAAGATTATAAGTTAGCTGGAGAATAGCCTTTCCTCTGCTTGCTTTGCATGTCTATAGTGTCTGATATAATTAAACACTTATTCAGAGCTTCTGAATGCTTCCGTATTACTGATAATATGCAATCATAAATAAATTACATGAATAAAGAAAAAAAAATAAAAAAGGAATTGAAAACTAGTCCATGGGTTTTTTCCAACTATGCCGATGTGTTTTCATTTTCAGCAACAAGAACTAAAAGATACAACTGCAGACTTCCAAAACAATTGGAGCTGATCCAGTCCCTGAATTTTTAATGGTCAATTCTAGAAATGATTAGCAGGAAACCTTAGTAAAAAAACAATGAAATATTAACATACTTCTAATATTATTAGAGAATCACTAAATGTTTCCAAACCACTGCAACTTCTGTGAAGAGTGTAGTGGTAATTCTTAAAGAAGAATGATTGCTAGTCTGCTCACTTATAGCACTGACATTTCAATACTGCTTTGCATGAAGTTTTATTATTGTTTCCATTATGAACTTTCATTTCTAAATTCAATACATGATAAAGGAAAAGCATTTACTTCTCTTCTCCATTTGTAGGTATTCCTCTGTACAAAAGGCAAGACACGTGATCTTACAGGAAAACCTGTTTTATTTAAATTGATTAATCTAAAGAAGGAAGGGAAACATGTAAAGGATAAAGAATGTAGGGAAATGTCCAGATACTAAAGACAAGTTTTCTGGGGAAAATAATACAGTTTTCTAAGAAATTGTATTTCCTCTGTGCCTTTTTAATACAGTTGATACAAGCAGCAGAGAAAGAATGGACTCAAGCAGAAAGCTCATTCTTACTGTATAATTTACATGCTGGAAAATAAAGTGTACATATTAAAACCTAACGCTGCACTCCAAGGGGAATTACAAACACATGCCATAGCCCTCTTGTCAAAGGGATATAAACAAAACTAATTAGCTGAACTATGTTTTCATTGTAAATTTTGTCAGGAAGTCATTAAAGCTGTTTTCACAGTAATACATTCAGATCTATGGAAAACTCAGCTCTCCTGATTCATTATCATTGCAATTGACAGGGCTGCATGGTTGGGATACTCATTACCTTCAATGAATGTGCAGAACGCAAACAGTGAATTACATATCCTATACTGCAAGGTATCCCTTCCCTTTCCAGCGGCAACATCAGTTTACATTCATCAGCTTGACAGCATAAAAGCAACAGCAACTGTAATTTCAAATACATGTCCAGATAATTCAAAGAAAAATTATTTCTAAACTTAGCTCCACTTTATAATATTTTTATTTGCAGAGGCATATAAAGCATGTACCTGACTGTAGGCTAATTCAAAACTTTAGTAAATCACAGAAAGGATAAATCTTATGAGAGACAAGATAATACTTGCATTAAAAGTTCAGTTGTATTTTCAGAGAAATAAGCAGCAGCTACTGAATGAGGCTTTAGTACATAAATCTTAACTGTTAACAGTGTTCTGATTCAACAAGGTATTTATTCCCACACCTAATTAAAGTGGATGTAGGATCTCAGTGGGTTCAGTGCTATTACAGTTCAGCAGGACGGTACAAGCCACTATGGCATGTGTTTGCTTTTTAAAACTTTTGCTGAAAACCAGAAGTGTTCTTGTTTTATCATATCTTCTATTAACCTTTTTTACTCATCTCAGTTTCCATCTTCTTAAAATCGTTAGTAGTATTTTAACTGTATTACTGCATTGGGGTACTCTTACTGGTACTCTCACCTGAGACGTTTGGTGCTCTTTGCCTCAGTCATCACCAGTAAAGTCTTCTCTCAGTCATTGTACAGACCTGTGTCTAGTACTAAAGTTTATGTAGGCAAGAAAACTTACTCACAATAGAGGAGAATCAAGTTATGGACTCCTTGGACAAGTACACATACAAATCCAGGTACATGATCAGATGGGCAGCATCTAAGGGTGTGCAAGCAGCTGAAAAATGTCATCATGAAGACACTTTCTGTCACTTCAAAGGCTGTGAGGACTGAAGGAGGCCCAATGAATCACTAGGTGTCACTAGGAACAGGCAAATACTATGCTCTTCAAAACGGTAAGAAAGAATTCAGGATAGTTAGCCTCACTTCAACCTCAGTGGCAATTATGGAGCAAGTCTAGAGAGAAGTCACATCTAAACACAGAAAGCACAAGAAGAGCCACCATGGAACTAACACTGGGCACACCATACTTGACCAACCCGATCAAGCCTTTTACGCTGAAATGGATGGCTTTGTAGATACTGATGAACAGTGCATACCATGTATCTTTTAGGAAAGTCTTTGAGAGTCTGCCATATTGTACTTGTAAACTGAGCTGATATGGATTGAACAAGCAGAGTACAAAGTGAAGAAAAAAATGCCTGTACTAACGGGCTCAAAAGCTTGGCCAATGATTTAAACTATAACTGGCAGCCAGTTACATGTGGTGTTACTCAGTGGTTAATTCTGGGGCTAACAAGATTTGACATCTTCATCAACAGCCCCAATGAAGGGATGGAATGCACCTTCAGCAAGTTTGCAGATGACACAGAACTGAGGGTAACAGCTAACGTGCTGGAGTGCACAGCTGGCTACCCACCTTTGTTCAGGACTTGCTGCCTTCTAAGGGAACCACAGCATCAGAAGATATGTGAGTAAGAATTTTCTAGATGGCATGATTGTTCACTGAAAACTAAAAACCACCTTGAGTAATTTCTAGTTGTTCACATTACATTTCAGGTTGCAGTGCTACAGCTACTTATAGATGTAGGATAGCTGCAGACTTTCAGAGAAGGAAACTAGACTCCATGACAAAGGTCATTTTGGAACAACTGGGATGCTGTGAGGACAGAAGAAACATGTAACTCATAGTGGCAATCCTCCCATGAAAAGATTCCTGTATAATTTTTTTTCTTCTTAGTAGCTTATAAAAGAAGCCTATAAATTAACATGAACTCAAAACCAAACATAAGGCCATTTTTCTCTCAATTTTCTCTTTAAACAAAATACTTCCTTTAAGAAACAAGTAAGTGATACACATAGCATTGCAATCCTTTAACCGTGGTCCATATCCCTCCCTCTGGTTGGGTCTTTAAATAAAATGTGAAAAAGATGCATTTTTCCAGCTGCCACATACCTACAAAGTTGCTTTTGTAGATGTAATGAACGATCTCCTTAAGGCTATCCATTTATTTACATAATATATTCATGTCTCACAGCCTTTTTAAAGGAGGTCTCCTAAAATTTTCTTTCCAAAAATAATATCCAGCAATTGTTAAGATTTTACAGACAAGCATATATTTCTCTCTCTCCAAAATTTCTTCCACTAAGGTGGGACAAAATTAAATTCCTTTTTTTATTGCCATAAAACCAGCACTGTGCCTACTCTCTGTTTTAGCACTTGCAGCTGTTCAGTCATGCCTCCGGTTCTTCCGTTTGCCAACAAAGGGATAGGTGTTATTTGTAACAGCCCTTCAACCGAAGGAAATCTGGCAGAGGCATTTTCCACTATGTACTTCTTTCATCTACCTGTTTGAAATGTTTCAATTCACATTTTTGCAACCTTTCCTTTATTGAAGTTTAACATATTAAAAATATTAAACCTCTAATAAAAATGAAAATACACATTTTGGACCTCAAGAAAGGTGTTCAAAAGTAGAAAGGAACAACAATCTTTAATCTTTGGATTAAGAAATGTTTAATCCACCATTAATGGATTCTCATGTTAGAAACAACTACCTGCAAATGCATGTGGTCCCTGCTAGCACAGAATATGATGTCGATACAGGAACTTCTGAGATTTTGTGCCTGCAACTCTGTACAGAAGAAAAAGACAATACAAACAAGCACTAACATACTACATATAATGGGTTTGAGCTGTCTTTTGAATTTCCTGAGTCACTTTAAGATTCCTTTTTCCTCTGTTTTTCCCATCAAAGTTTTAAATCCTCTTCAGTTTATTTCCAGATTAAGTACTTTTACAAAAATCTCACCATGTGCAATTCTCATCTCCAAAAAGGAAGCTAAATATGTTTGTAAAAGCAGGATTACTTATGAGGATTTGGAAGGGAATTGAATCAACAGAAAATTAGGGAGAGATGTACTCACCTGTCCCAGAAGCAAATAATTTGATTTCATCTTGTTCACTGAACTCAAATCTGTTTTTAACTGGGGAGATTAAATACTGATTTTCAGCACCATGGGAACTGCTGGATACAAAGAAGGGGAAACCAGGAGTACTTATATCTGGTTTTGCTTTGAAAAGAATAAGTTGTATTACCAGGGTGACTGAGTATGAAAGACCAAATGAAATACTATGGTGAAAAGTGGAATTATTTTTTTTTTCCCATTAGCATTTGGTTTTATGTAAGCATTAAGGAATGCCTTATCTTAAACCTGCTCAAATTGTTAGCCTGAAAAGTAGGGAAGACAGGAAGGTGAGTCAAAGATCAGTTGACATTCCTTCTCCTTTGAAGTCAAAGCAGCAGAGCATAGCATCTGGAGGGAGCTAGAGCTTAAAACCTCACCTTTCAAAGGATAAGTAAGCTTACTTCTACAAAGGTGACACTTGCAAGTAGTGTAGCAGTGCAGAACTCCAGTGAGATCAGGAGGGTTGGTCAAAGAAGGCAGAAGGAATTGTTCACTTGCACAAGCATTGTAAGGAGCACACTATACACACAGAAATCCTAGCTTCAGTGTTCACACTTAAGCCCAGGCCTACATAAGCTTTCCTCCCTTTTCAGTGAGGCAACTCCCACGAGGGGTGGGTGGCACACCGTGCAGAGGGCTGCCAACACACTTTCCCTATGACTGCAAAACCCATGAGGACAAATACAAGTAACTTGTAATATATTTGCATAGACCTGTGATGTATATTGCCTATTTAGGGTTCAGGTTTCCATTTATTGACTTTTTTAAATTTACAATGGCAGATCATAAAACCTAAGTCAGGTTGATCAGACTGGGCTTCCAAGAAGATAATTTTTGTATTTTTGTAAATTTTTTCTTTACTTTTGTATATTGAATGATTTCTATTTTAAAACATTTTACAGTGGGATGCTGACTAGAAGCAGATGGCAGAAATAGCTGCAGTTAATTTTGGCTAGAGAGGCCTTGGCAGTGAAGTATAGTGCAGGTCACAGAGATACGGGAGAGAGCAGAAGACAAGATGTCTCTGATGCAAAGTAACTCTGAAAGGACAAGCTGTTGTACAAACTGCACTGACTGACTAGTAGAGCACAAATTCATCCAGCCTACAAAAAGAGTCCCCATTAGGCCTTGACTTGTGATACGAAAATCACATTCTTTATGCAGCTCAACTTAGACTACGTATGATTACCTATAGTAATTGGTTTGACACACTCCCTAGTAACAGGCAGACTGCTTTACAGGTTAAAGGTACATCAATGAGATTTAACCCAGAGCAGTACAAACCTGGGTTACTACTTAATCCACTAGCAGTTTTTGTTTTTCATAAAGATCTACCAGATTTCTATATATTAAAAAAAAATATCTCCCAAAATAGTTTACAAGCTCATGATATTGTGTAGGTCAAAAAGCTTGAGACACCATGTTCAGGAATATGATGGGACTTAAATCAACACATTCAACACTATTAAGTTCTTAAGTATCTCCACTACAACGAGCCAGAATATCCCAGAAATAATAAAAACTTGTCTAACATCTGTTCACTTCCAAAATTCAGCAAATGAAATCTCAGAACAGCAGAAAATCTCACTTAAAAGGATAATGCATCAAGTCTTGAAGAGAAATTACTCACTTCAGGATAGGTAACTTGCTTTAGAGAAGAAACAGCTGTGTTAACATTAGGACAAAGTCCTCATGATCACATGGCCACCCTGTATAAAATATTCAGCTACCTCATTTTTAACGAAAGCTTTGTCTTCTAGACTACATTCATTATCCTTAGAACTAACAAGTCCTCCTGGTCTGACTCCGTCTTCCATGTTAAAACACTCTTCACCTGGGGAAGAAGTAAAAGCTAAGTGACCTTTTTCAGTCCAAGTGCTCCCCTTCAGCCTTCCTCCTTTACTTTTCCCTGACTTTTCTTTGCAGTTTACAGACTACTTCCTTTAAATACAGAAGTTATGTGTCCTTCCCAACTTCACAAGTGTCCAAGAACAACCAAGTGAGTTAGTATAATTGAATTATTTTGTTTTTTCTGAAGAATGTTAAGTTGCAAGCCTTTGTTTTGCTATCATAACCTCAGGCTACAGTAAATGAATTCTCTGCTACCTTTGAAGGAAGAGATGAAGTAAAAGTCCCCAAGTGCAAAATCAAACAGAAAAGCAAGCCTCTTCTGGTTTGCTTGAAATATACATCTTGTCCTGCTGTTCCTTTAATGTTTTCTTTTATGATAAGATTCAGTGAAGGGCAGGTAGAGGGTTTTTTTCTCCCCTTCCTACGAGTACCAGTTTATTACAAAAGCATATTGATGACTGCAAACCATTATAACTCAGATTAATCCATTTGTTTACATCAGATTAATCCACTTATTTATGTGTCAGATCAGACAAGAGTAGGTTTCTTCTTTAACTTCCCACACTCTCCTAACATTTTAACACATTTTTGAGCATCACTATGAAGCAAGAGCCTCCTGTGGTTAGTTTGTTGATACTGGTTTCTTTCTTTCTTTTTTTTTTTTTTTTTTTAAACTTCTTTTTTTCTTAAGCTATGCAGTCTGGCTGGCATTCAGTTGAAACTAATGAAGAATGATTTTTAAATTGCCAATGCGTCATTATCTAAGATGAACACAAACCAGGTCTCTGCACTTAGTCACTCATTTCACAGCTTAAAACTGCTCTACCACTTAAACTGCCTTGACATGTGGAAACATTTGCAAATGCCCATAGGCTTCCAAAGAGTTCCTCCCCAGATCAAACTAAATCTCGGGCAATGAAACAGCTTTTTCTAATAGTATCCACTTTCTAATCAACACTAAACACCCCCAGCCCTCCAAAGCCCCCCACAACCCATCTGGAAAGAAACCCGCAATATATTCCTTTAGGTTATAATGAGAGAGCTGATAATTTAGAAGCTAAGAGGTGAAGTTCACTCATTAAGAAACACATACTTGAAAACTCAGAACCAGATTATATTTTTTTTAATTATTTTTTTTTTTAAATAAGAAGAATCCTTTTGTGCTTCTGTTCAGAAAACAAATATTAAGAGTTTATGCTTGAAAATTTCCATGTGGAAATACAATGCACCTGAAGTTGGCAGCAATGTTAACTACAGCATAGGGCCTGTAAGTCCAAGTCAGTGAGAAAATTTGCCAGTACACAAAGTGGAAACGGTTGCCTAAACATCGGTCTGTAACACCGTTACAGATGCCCCAAGTCATCCTAGCTGGACACCAAATACCAACCAAGATAGGTACAGATCTGCTGTAGATCCAGTGTGAGACCTGTTATTCCAATGTTAATGTTTTGTGTTTCCTCAGGCAGCATAGCACTATGAAGTACTTAACAAAAATTTAAGTAAAACAGTAATTCTAAAGAAATACACAACCTCCTCCCCATCCCCACACCTGCCTTCCTCTCTCCTCAGTCCCACTCCACTCTTCATTGAAACGGTGCATGTATTTCTATGTCACAATGAGGACAGAAGTTCTCAGCTGAAAACTTCTTGAAGAAAACATTGGGGACAAAAAAACCTCCTCCCTAGAAAAGGCTAGAAAATTAGAGACTACCATGTTGATGTTCTACACCTCCCAGTAGCCTGAAAATTGGGCAAGGCAAGGAATGCTTTCTGTGGTATAAAGACAACAGCAGATATTTAAACTTGAACATCAACGCTGATTTATGTATCAAATATTTTTGAGTTTCAGTTATTGTTGGGAGAGGGTAGGAGAAGAAGGGGAAACAGGGAAAAAAAAACAAAACAAAGGCCTTTAAAACTATATGATATTAGAAGAAAGAGCTGTGGGCTGTTGTGAGATGTATCTGAACGATTTTAAAACAACTGAGAGTCTGAATGGGCAATGGGCAACCACCTGGTAAATGGTGTAACTTTTTAAAACATGAAGTTTTCCACTCCCAGGAGAATGACACAAAGGTGCTGTGCTAATGAACACAAGTAGAAGGCATAAAAAACACCCAGTGACCATTAATTAGGGGAAAAATAACAATTCCACCTCTATATACCCAAGTGGAGCCTCATACAACATTACAAAAGCTCACACAGGGTTAAACTGAATGTCTATGGTATCTCAGCCAGATCCCGCAGATGCTAGGGAAGGCCTAACAAAACACAGCAAGGATTGCAGAGGTACTTCCTTACCTTACATAATGGGAAAGAGGGTCAAGGTACCCACCCCAGAGATGTGCAGCTCAGACTTCGAGAAACAGGTAATTGCAGAAATCAGTAAAAATTGTGAACAGCACTTTTACTTCTTATCTCATTACATACCAAAAGTGCTAAAAAAAAAATCTTTATCCATCACAAGGAATAACTTCTGTTGTTACACTCTTCCCAATATTCAAAACCTTGCTATATTGTTTTTGAATAAGATGCAACAGATTTGAGCTACTATACCAAGACGTAAATTCAGTTAAATGCTCTTTTTTGCATATTTTAAAGCAAAGCTTAGAAAACTCCTGTTCTATTTTGAGCTCGGTATCTGACATTACATTCAAAAACCTGCAGGAAACAATGAAGTTTGCTGTAAGAGTCTATTTAATGAGCCATAAAATATAGCAATATTCAGCTCTATTTAAACTTAATTTTATTGGCTTTTTTAAAAATTCTGGGGTGTAGCTATTTGCATGGTTGACATCTGCAGAACAAGAAAGGCAACACTGGTAACAGAAAAGGATTTCTATACACTTCTTTTACATTTAAAGCTTTCTACACAAAAATGAATCATGCTGGTTAATATAGCTTGATATACTTTAATTAATATAATTTGAAATACTAGTTTTGCTTGACTAAAGGTTTTAGCAAGATCTTGACATTTCTATAAATAAATAGGCCATTTGCAGGAATTTTGATGACTTTATGTCAATTCACAAATAACGGAGCCAATCTGCCAACTACTTCTTGTGATTACACTTATTCGACATTATGTTTTTGGACACTGAAGAATGCAAACGTTCACTTAGGAATATCTGCTTTGTGGCAGAAATTATCAATAATCAATAAATATGTATTAAGTTTATGGCTTTAGACCAGTGTATTATGAGTACGGTTATATTTTAGAGCTTATACTAGTCTGCACTATAATAAATATATTCACGTTTAAATCAGTAGTAAAACTACCATTCACAGTTGGTTGGATTTTTTTAATTAACAATTCTCAGTCAAAACTCTTCCCCTCCCTACCTACAAACAGCAACATCTCACTTTTACCAGCAGCCAGGTTGATGGGAAACTCACATTACAGCACACACTGCAACATGTGAAATGCCAACTTTCAGGCTTTCAGCTCAATGAGAAAATTTTCCTACTGTTTCCAAAAAAAAAAAAGTAAAATAATAGGAAGTATGTTTCTGATATACTTGTATATAAATATATTAACTACCATAAAAACCGAGACTAGCCTCTCATGCTGAACATACACAAAATTTTAAAATGTCTTTTACCTTGTTTGCAAAGTAGCGCGTTTGCTAGAGGTACATAGCTATTTGGAGAGGCCTCTTGCTGGAGATAAAGCAGAGTTTAAAGTAGCTCTGCAGTCTCACATACAGCAATGCCCTGCTAATCCTGCCTCACAAACATCACTTCTCTTTTCCTCAGTTCAGGCTGCTCAACCAACACCCGCTCTTGTTTCATCCTTATTGCTAGCAACAAATCAGGAGGAGAGAAGTTGCACTGGAGACTAGAGTAGTGGTTAGCTGTTCCCATCCTTTGGATAGTTAAGCAAGAGAATTATTTGTTCTGGGAAAGAAGGGAGAAGATAGATATGATTTTTATAGGAAGCAGCACCCAAGTATTCATAGGAGTTGAAATATTAAGATAGAAGTAATTTGCAGTGCACAAACTGGATGGCAAAAATCCATCTTTGGTTGCCTATTTCCAAATTTCTTGCTCTTTCAGACAAGTACAAATTTCAGCTGTTTATGTTTGCAGAAATCTTTTTTTCCCAGTCCCCATATGTAGGCTTATTTGGGGAAGTGTCTAGTGTTGACACAAAGCAACATTCTTGCATGTTTCATAAACTTTAGGATAAAAAGCAAGTATCATATGTTTTTCAGCTTTTTTCATTAGTGTTGAGCATAACCACACACACACAAAATCACAGAAGTACAAAGATTTGTGTACTGTCAGTTTCCATCCCATCTCAATAGCGCCTAGTGTGATTTGATTCTCTATATATTGATTATAAGAGAAGAATTTACTTGGATTTTATGTTCATTCAATTTTTCAGATCTATATCAGGACTGTGACAGAATATCCCAAAAGCATGGTTCTTCAGAAGACAAACACAACTTGTACTTATCTTTATGGTGATGTAAAAACACTTCAAGGTGGATGAATGCTAACACGCCTTCTGGCAAAATCAGCAGCCTTCAAACTGAAGGAAGAAAATTGTGCCTGTGTGTTTGAACAGTTTGTGAGAAGGAAGAGTGATTAAAAATAAATACAGAAGAAAGATATCCCCCCACCTCTGATTATTGTGAGACTTCTGCAGACGACCAATGTGATGTACTTTCAATTGATCACTCTCTGTACATTCAGATCTCAGTATAGTAAGCCTGTTTATAGTGTACATGAAAATTTGATCATAGGTAACTGGGATTTTCCCCTCCAGCATAAATAAGGAAAGATATATTTGCATGAAAGCATCATTGAGAAGAAAAAAGTTCAAAAACAGATAGCTAAACACATCAAACTAAAAACAAACTTTATCAGATGTTGACTTGCAAAAAATATAAAAAATCCCTCACAACCTTAGTCACTATCAGCTAGGTAACTGTAAGAATGGTAGGGCTGGATTACAAACTGCAAAACTCAAGCTTCACTATTTCGAAGTGTTCAGCCTATCCTGTTTTAAGCAGTCTTGATTTGTTTCCTGCTTAGTCTTGCTGACCTCTGAACAAAGATGGAATTGTGCATATTTCCTTGTTTGGATAGCGCAGAGATGTGAATCTCCACCTTTTTCTCTGAAATACACAAGTTGTTTAAAGTAATGGCTTGTCACCAGCCATTACTTTTTGGTCCCAAAAGAATGAAGAGATGGAAAAAATAGAAAATCCATTTGACCGTCCATCCATGAAGGGAGAGGTTAATACTGGTCTGTTCAAGGTAAGTTAGTTATGGATATCTAACCACAGATTACAAAAAAAAAAAAAAAAAATCTTTATAAACTTGAGGTAATTTCTTCAGAACAATTACTGGTTTTCATTACCCTCGATTGATCAACTATATTTAGTAGTAAACTAGGACCTCTATCTGTAACCCTTGCAAAGCTTAATATGTGTCAATTCCATGCAGGAAGATTTCAGATTAGAAGCCACAACATCGATAGAAGCCTTCTAAATATATTAGGAATAATACAAATATTGGCAATCAGGTATTTGGATTATTATTATTTAAAAAATAATTTCTTAATATTCACCCTGTCTAAGATATCAAAAATGTTTTGATCTTGGAGATGTGTAGATAGTGAAGATGAAACTGCACAAACCTTTCCTATCCACGCCTGGGGAAAAATAATACCAACAGATATTGGTACTGTCAGTACAATTGCTGCCCTGCTGTTTTAATCTGTTTGCAGCAGGATTGTTGCACAGTAGTCCATGGAAAATAGCTGCTGCAGTTTGCCGACTTTCAAATGCTTTTTGTTCTAGGTGGTTTTGCTGTTAGTTTTCTGTTCCCCTGTTTTAAAGCTAGAGGGTCAGTTACAGTAAATTCAGCAGACGCACAGAAAGAACATGAACCATAGATGACTAGTCATTATTCCTGCTTGGACCATAAGAAAGATGCATTCTGACTACAGAAATGGGCTGCATTGAAACAAACATCTCCAAATGTTATAGAAACTCTCTTAAAGAGTGTCATTATTTATCTACTGCTATACCTATGGAAGTCACTGTATGACTGTTTAAAAAAGGCACATATGTAATTTACTCTTATTGAATTCTCATGAGTCTTACATCCTCTTCTGTATTACGGAGCTCTTGATAGTACTATAATATGCCACACTAAAGACATTGATGTAATGCATGTAAGAGATATTATGATCCTTAATTGTTCTATTGACATTCTGATTCCAAATCTCAGATGTAAATAGCTTGGAGCAAGAAGAAATCCAACTATTTCTCATTTCAAGTCAGATACTTGAAAAACATGTGAAATGACAACCAAACATTCACCTCAGATTCATGTAGTTGTCAGGTATTATCCATCTAAATATTAATGATACCTTTACTCCTCAACCACAGTCTACAGCTATAATTTTCTGGCAGTTAAGCATGAAACACCATCCAAAGCACTAACAGATAGTTCAATACTGTGTGCAAGCTTGGTTCCACTCATCAAAAAATGTGTAAGGTGCTTCAAAAAACCCAGAGACAGAATAATCAAAGACATAGGGCACCTTCTGTACCAGGAACAGCTAACAAGTAACTCTTCTTCTGTCAGAAGAGTTGACTTTGGGGTGTGTTACATAAAACCTTTGAACTGACTGGCATAGAGAAAGCAAAGATTGCCTGTTTACTACACTTTCTTTGTACTGGAATAAGAGTAGAGAAGAACTGGGGGGGATTGGGGGGGGTATCAAGGGAAGCTACTAAGTAATGAGTAAAAAAACAAGTTACTTGTATCTACACCATGTAGTTAAATTTGGGAATTCATTGATGCAGAATGTTATGAATGTTGTGGGTTCATAAAAAGCTGTACTAATTTGTGAAAGATACATTAAATGCTATAAGTATCAAAGAAATAACTAAGACACATACTGTCATAAGCTGAGTAGAATTACTTCTACCTTTCCCACTTTTTTGTCTTCTCTAGAAAGAAGATGCTGATCTAGACAAACATGAGAAAAGCCACACTAGGTCAGACCAGAAGTTTTTAACTTCTATCCTGCAACACCTGAAAGGCAACAGCTATAGCTTTCTTTTATATTTTCCTTTTACTAGGATTCATCAGTCTAGTTTTCAGACCCAAACAGCTGGTGACAAATGTGTGTTGGGGGTGGGTGGGGTGGGGGCTGAGAAACAGAGTTATTAAAAGAGCCATTAATTCATACAAAGCGTAAATAATGCTGGCTAACAAAATCACTTCAATGAATAGAAAGTTCATTACCAAGGTTCTGAGGTTTTGGGCCTAATTGTGTATCATGCTACCATGGAATAAATATAAATATTATTGTACAGTAGACGTCTAAGAATGTCTTTCTCCTCCACTGCCTACTGCTCTACAAGGGCATTGGGGTTTCTTTGTCCTCTGCCTACAGCAGTTCCTCGTCTAGCTACATTCCAGAGAAAATGAAGCCTCATTACATAGTTTCTAGCTACAAGAAAATAACTTTAGAGGTGCTAAATTTACATTACCATATACTCCAAAATGCTGCTATGTAAGTGAGGACAAACTTTTACTCTTCATTCAAGGATGTCTCCCTGATTTAAAGCTCTGAGTATAATGTGTATTCTCTTGTTCAGACACAGGTAAAACAACCATGCCACAGGCAATCAGTTTTGGAAAACAAATGGTTGAAGGAATTTCTTTTCATCAAAGGGCATCTTCAGTTATCAAACATTTCAGGGACAATCACATATTGAAAATATCTACCGTTCTGAAAGCTTGGAATGACATGCCTTTCTATATAGAAGAACAAAGCAATTCCTTGCGACACTAGCAGCATACTCGCATACAGAGTTGAAAGGGGCAAGGAGATTTGGATGGGTAAAAGCATATAATAGCCCTGAATTATAACGTACAATGAAAATGCATTTGGGGTTTGTCTTCACTACCTGCCAATTTTCCCCTGCAGCCTTTAATATGTATGTGTCAGTTGTCTCAACCTAAAAATGCAGTACAGTTGAAACCCAGCTGGAGTTTAGAGCTGATCTACCAACAATTTGTCTGCTTTCCTCAGTGTGTTTTGTGGTTTGTTGGGTTTTTTTTTGTTGGTTTTTTGTTTTTTTTTTTTTTTTAAATACTAGATTGCTAATGTGTTAGATACCTTTTGGCAAAAACTTTTTCTCTCCCCCCAGTAAATACAAACCCTTGGAAGTAAAGTAATGAAGAACCAAATGGCAAAGCAGATTGGATTGTTACTACCAAATGGTGCTTCAAACACAATCTAATTAGGTGATAAAATGGACCAACATACACTGAGATTAAGTAAGCAATTAAGTGCTGTGTATCATAGAGTGGGAGAGGCATCCGTTATAGAGGACTATAGTGCAAGACATTTGGTATTTAGCTCTCTAGCAACTTATCTATCTCAAGGGAAGAATAAAATGAATCAGAGTAGAGGATGGCAACTTCAAATT
Source organism: Falco naumanni (assembly GCF_017639655.2). Classification (NCBI taxonomy): domain Eukaryota; kingdom Metazoa; phylum Chordata; class Aves; order Falconiformes; family Falconidae; genus Falco; species Falco naumanni. Next base: position 18,813,473 of record NC_054067.1, read on the forward strand.
GAAGCATCTTCGTTTTCATTCTGATTTTACGACGAGTCAACTCTAACATATTAATGCTGGCTCTCAGGAAAATAGCTATTCTCTTGTCCTGGTTTTGGCCAAGATAGAGTTAATTTTCTTCTTTGTGGCTGGTGCGGTGCTGTGTTTTGGTGCTGTGGTTTGGATTTGGTGTGAGAACAGTGCTGATAACACACTGATGGTTTTGGTTGTTGCTAAGCAATGTTTATACTAAGTCAAGGGCTTTCCAGTTTCTCAGGCCCTGCCAGCAAGAGGGCTGGAGGGGCACAAGAAATTGGGAGGGGACTCACCTGGGACAGCTGACCCCAACTGGCCAAGGGCATCCATACCATATGATGCCATGCTGAGTAAATAAGCTGAGGGAAGAAGAAGGAAGGACTGAACATTCAGAGCGATGGCATTTGTCTTCTCAAGTAACTGTTATGCATGATGCAGCCCTGCTTTCCTGGAGGTGTCTGAACTCCTGCCTGTCCATGGGACATGGTGAATGAATTCCTCTATTTGCTTCGCTTGCGTGCGTGACTTTTGCTGTACCTATTAATCTGTCTTTATCCCAACCCACGAGTTTCCTCACTTAGCAAGCAGCTGCGTGGGACTGACTTGCCAGCTGGGGTTAAATAACAACATCTCTGTACAACAGATGATGGGGCTGATCTTTGACATTATCAGCACTTACTCATTTACCACAAAATTTGGGTTTGATGCTCAAATATTTCCTACATCAATCTGAAACTATATGTTAAGGGAAAAAAAAAATCAATTTGTACAACAAATTTAACTCCAGATATCAAGACTGAAGTAGAATAATGTGTTTGATTTAGTAGGAAGCTACTCTAAAGCATAAGTTTATCAGCATTTACTCTTTTTCAACTTCCTCAAAATTGAAAACAAGTCACATCTGAGAATTATTCACACACAGAAACACATGCACATGCATGCTCACAAAAGAAAGGCAAGGAAAGCCATCCCTGCACAAAGATGCTATTAAATCTTGTGAGTACTTTCTCAATACTACTTTCATATTAGCTGCTCTCTTAATTGTGCCTATATAATTCCAAATGGATACTCTCTAAACAAAGCAACTGACTATATTTACTGTTGATCATTTTTAACACCTATAATCCAGATCTAGATATTGAAGTAAGTCTGTTCTAGAGCAGTACTCTTCGAAAAGGGAAATCTCACAGTTGTATAGTCACATGCATTCGTAATTCAGGTTACATTTTAAGTGGTATCAAAGATTTAGGGAAACCGAAAACTCGTAGCGCTCTTGAAAAGAGTTTAGTTTCCTTGATTGATAGTTCTCATCCTGCATTCTCAGGGGCAAATTACTATTACTACATTACGATCTATTAATCCAGACATTGAACAATAATATGCCAACACACATATCACATTACCTCTCTTTATGCATTTTCAATATGAGAAACAGGTTTTACAATTGGGGTTCTGTGTTTATAACTTGATGACTGCATATACTGACAGTAAGTTTTACTTAATAATACTAATTATTAAGTAATATAAGGGTGAACATTTGCATACACATAAGCTTTTACACAGCACAAATGTTAGCAAATAACATGCTACTTAAATTTGTGTAGTTCAGCTTGTCAAAATGGCAAGTGTTGAGAGTAATCCACACTGTATCACTATAATTCAGATAGATGAGCTAGACGTGTATCCACATGCTATTCTTTCAGATACTTTAAAAACTGTTTTCAGATGTCATATGAATATTCTATGAGATTCTCTGAATAAATATTATTTAAAAGCTCTGCTAACTTTGCAAAGTATTTGATTGCTACTAAAGTCTGCTAAATACTTACCCCAGTGAATAAGACTGATAATTGTTTAAGAGATTTATGTGATTAACATGGTAAAGTTAACTTTGAAGACATTTCCTAATAAAACCAAGTGCCCTCATGACAGTTTCTTCAGCATTATCCATTTCATTTAAATTACTTCAATTTAATATACTTCACCAGGATTCTACACAATGTATTTTAAGAAAGATGCAGGATTTCTACCTTTATTGATATAGAAAATACATATGAAAGCATTTTCAAATTATTTAGTAATTGACAATTCTGTACTGTATTCATCACCCATAGACACTAATAAATTTTTATTTGATGTATGAATGTATTATTTCTTTTTTAAAAAGTCACATGTTTCTCATCTATTGCAGTACTAGGCATATTGCATAATTATATAACAATCTCCAATGTATCTGTTACACATTTAGGAGGAAAAAAATGGAAACTATACATAGACTTCCAGCAAGGAAACAGATTTGAATACTACAGGAGAAATAGTGCACTTGGAAAAATGTTTCATTTCTTATGAAGTAAGTACGTGGCAGACATGACAACTGACATACATCCTTTGATAAACCTTTCATCATTGTAGAGTTAAGATATTTATTTTTTTTCCACAGTATTGCAACACAGGTGTAAGAAAAGGAGATTCTTTTGCTTTTTAAAAGCCTCCAGTTTTTGCATCACAGCTTTGGGAAAGAACTATTGAATTCACAGGAAGTTTTGTGAAAAACTGTAACAACACAGGGAAGATACACGATTGCTTCTCTGAAAGCTGCCTAACTGATCGCAGGCAGGTAGCACTTTGACTTCCACAAACATAAACAACCTATTTACTAGATATTTATGAAAATCAGAAGTTTCTCTTATACACAATTTTTAATATTCAACTTCATTGCAATTTAGTATTTTGACAACTTTTCACTGAAGTAGAATAGTGACAAAACATTTTAAAAATTTTCATTGAACCACAGAATTTCGTATTTTGTCCCACAAGAAATAAATCATTTAGGGAGATCCAAACCTTGCTCAAAACGATTTCAATTTCCAAACTTCTAATTTTATTTACTGACGTGGCTACAAAGTATGTATGCACTTCTGTTCCTATTCACAGTTGAACATTCAATGAGAAATTATATTCAGCAATCATTAACTAAGCTACATAAATGAACAGAGTGCCAAATGTAAAGTAATATATAAACATTTGAGGTTTTACTATCACTTGATATCATTGAAGATTTTGGGGAGTTTTTTTTTTTTTATTTTTATTTGTTGGTTGGTTTTGTTTTGTTGAGGTTTTTTAAGATATAACTTTCTTCAGGCTTAGGTTTCTGTCTCATGTGATAAGCATGTACAACAGACTTTGCTCCAAACCTGACTACCAGTTGCAAAAAGAAAAATAAAACCCCAAACAACAAACCCCAAACAAACCTCAGTCAAATAACATGGGTCCTTAAAGGCTTACACTCTATTGAAAAGACTAGTCAGGCCAGTATGCTCAAGCCCTTCATTTGATCCACATCAGAGACAAGCCTCCTAGTTAGATGATGGCTGTGGCCAGGGATAAAATTACTGGTTTCTCACTCCCATAAATTGCCTACAGTAACACCAACTACCTCAGAACAGCACACTGATCTAACTCTTGCAAAGAAACTGTGCCTTTGTCTCTGATAAATTCCAAGTGGCACTTGATTAGCCTGTTACTTCGCAGTGTCCTTCACTGGGAACAAACCACACTCACACCCCATGAACTATTACAGGGTGCTAAAGTTCCTGTAAGTGATTCAGAGGAGGCATAGGCTAAGAAGTTGAAAGACACTCATCTAATATAATTACAGTTTCTTTGGGGTTTGACTTTTTCTCTAAGACTGGCCTCCTGGATCACTATACAATATTCAATATAACAATTATTCATTCATTCTGTCTTTCTTTATTTCTGGCATCTTTTAATGTCCTTTCCTGTGTTTCTATCTAAAACAATTAAGAAAAAAAATACAGCAGACTTAGTAGTAGATGACTAACCACTGAAAGAGCACCAGGATTTTTATCCTAACTGAAAATAAAAGACTACAAATATAACATTATTATTAAAAATGTTAGTTGATTGAGTATGTACTTTATTAGGTATATATGAAACAGGAGGATCAGCAGCATTCAAAAGACACACCTTAATATTTTGAACACTACCTACAATTTCAATATATTCTAAAGTTTCAACTATTAAGTATCTGTCTACTATAAGTTTATGAACACACTCCTCAAAAGGAAGAACTCGTGTTTTCTTAGTGGTGTGCCAGGGCTTGATGAAGTTCACCCCTGGGACTCCATGGTAATTCAAGCTGCAATCCGTGGGAGATGCCAATACTAAAAACAGTGAAAATGATCACAGCAAAGGAGCCTTACAAATTTATAAATTATTTTTTTAAGATTTCCAAATGAAGTTCATAAATCAATTAAACCTTTTCATTTAGAACTAATTGTGGCTGATGCAAACCCACCTTTTTCTTCTATAAAAATAAGATTTCTCTGCAAACGTGCTTGCTTTCAGGTTTCATTTCCAAAGGATGCTAGATGAACAGAGATACCTGCTAGTAGCTCAGAAATGAAGTGAAATCTTCAAGGTCAAAAGAAAAACCTTCTTAGCAAGTAATAAACTAAGTGAGCTACTTACAGAAGTTGTACAAATGTTCTACACAAAAGGAAAACCAAGACTTACAGGAAAGTGCAATGAAAGAAACCATTTATCAAAGTTCTTAAGTTTTGTGATCCAAGGAAATCTAATTTTCCTTTGACTAACTAGTTGGAATTTCATGGAGGGTAAAAAATAAAGTAAGAAGCGCTAAGCACAGCTATCATGACAGTTTGTAAGAAAATTAGGCAAACCATAAAAAGGATTAAAAATAATTATTATTTTTATAAAATCCAGCATTTACCACAGCACCAATATCCATTATATAAAATAGGGCCTTAGAAGAAATGGTAAACCAGGTTCCTGCCAGACTGTCTCAGAAAAATGTATTCATTTAGCTCAATTCATATAACAGTTCTTTTTCTAGCAGACACTTTAGCATGCATTATTTTTATCATGTACATATTATTGTATGGCCAAATGGCAGATCTCATTTGTAATTTCTTGTATTTATTATCATACCCTACCAGTCCCATCTTCTACATTTTATTTCTCATTTATAAGGGGAAAACATTGTAAAAATGACATCAAGCCTTAACTAGTAATGGTTATCTTTAGGAATCCATAATAACAGTGTCTCACAGTTTTAAAGGATAAATAAAAACCCTGTTACTACCCAGTCTGCAGAACAAATACAGTGTTTCTGTTAGAGTTGTCCTTCCTAGGGGAAACTATGTATTTCAGATTTTGTATATTTACTTAAAAATCAAATGACCCAGTCTAGGCAGAGGTTCCAAACTGGCAAATTTCCGGGTTTTGCAGTATCTCTAATCTCCTGCTGTGAAGAATTTTTTTTTGTTGTGGAAGAGAAAGAACCAAGAGAAAGAACCTAGAAGTTAGCTAATATTTGCTAGTATTATCATTTGCAGGAGAAATGGAACTAGTTTTTCAAAACTATGAACTAATGCTGGCTTGCAGCTGCATCCTCAAGATCTAAATCCAGACTGAAAGTTTGAAAACAATAGCCTAATTTCCACTAAATAATAATGTTCCTCTTTTTTTCCATTAAATAATAAAGTTCCTCTTTTATGTTATTTTCATCCTCTGTGCTAATTAGTCTTCCAAATTAATTCTAAATGCATGTACATGGCAAAGTAAATCAACTGATGCTATACTTCAGTTTAGAATTTTAAGTGTCTCCATACTAATTCAAATGAGTTTTGGGACTTTAAAAGCTCTCCTCCTCTGGGATTATAAAATCAAATGGAAATTAATCACAATTTATAAAATAAAACCTCATATATTATTTTCCTTCACCAGCTGCCTAGGTTTTATTTCTTCAACCAACCTGTCAAAGATTAATTTTCTTCAGGCCAGTATCCCTTGAAAACCATTACTCTAGCAGTAGAGCAGTACACTCAGAACCACACAACATGCACACTACAGCCTTATGTCAGAACGCTGATACGTAGCATACTTGCAATGTGAAGAATGGAAAGCAAAAAACCACTTCTCTAACAAATACCATTTCAATAGCTTTAATAGCATGAGCGAAACAAAAGCTTGGCAAAAGACAGGTGTAGTTTCTGGTACGCTACAATGCTGAGATTTTAGGCTCACCGCTGTGCTACATAAATTTCTGAAGTGATTTTTTTTACAGCTTCTAAATACTGATCCTCACATTAGTAGAGCACATTTTTTTTCTTCTGCAGCCATTTTAAAAGGTCTCAATGCAAAAAATGGAGGACTGCTTGTGTAATAAGCACTACTGAAAATGTGCCACATGAACTGCCAGTACATACAGGCAAAATAAAATATATGCAGAGTAGACGAGAAAACTAAGATTAGAATGTGCTAACTTGATTTGATTAAACGAGTCTGGATAGCTGTTCCTACTGCTGGAAGAGACTGCAGCAACGGCATACCAAGAGGTGGAGCTCTCACTGAGCATCGGGGGTTTGTAACTATGGTTGTGTTTGAGCAAGGGCTTGAGAGTAACTTTTCGCAATATTCTGTACACTAAAAATACATATGCTTTAGAAAAGGACGACAAACTCACCCTTCCTTTCTACCAATAACCAGACAACATGAACAGCTTTAAGGAATTTAGCAAAGAATCAGCTTTGAATAGATTCCACACATTACATATTGGAAATTAAGAATAGACTTATTAATTGCTACTTGTTATTTTCACTGATAGCCTCATTGTGAATAAAATGAATCTGAACGCAAAAAGCAAAGGAACAACATTTAACATTCTCTTTCTTCTCACAGTTTTAAGCAGTTCATTGTCTGGCTGTAACCCACTGTACTGCCACGCAGGGTACCAACTGGGATGCTGTGTGAGCCAGAACTTTCTGAACAGCAACAGAGGGAAAATACCACTTGTGGACTTCAGAGAGCAGAGATGTCTAACTATGCTCAGGTGAATAAAACAGTCTAGTCAGAAATACTACTGTCAGGGATACCTTATATAATTGAATTTAACATCTTCTGAATAGACAGCACAAAAAAATCATTTAGCATGTTATCTCAGAGGCGTATGCTCTGAATGTATTTCCACAGAGATAGTTCTCTCCTACTTATGTCTTCCTATGCAAAAGCCACGATCATAGATGTAAGCTACGGTTCTTTTTAGATTTGTTTCTAGGCAATTTAATTCTAGGCAATTCTACATTTAAAAAAAAATAATTAAAAATTACTACCTGTTAATCTGCAAAAGAGACTACACAAGTTCTTTAAGCACATGCTATACAGGTAATACAGAACTGGACAATCATTATCATCATAAAAAGCAAAAAGACCTACTAGAAGGATCAGTGCCAAATTCCAAACTGCACACGCAAAATACATAAGCAATCTGGATACCTGCAGTGATACACAAACTCTTACAGAATTTTGTTGAACCTAAACTGTCTACTTGTAAAATAAGGAGAAAAATACAAAAAAAAAAAACCAAAAAAAAACAAAAAAACCAAAAGAACATCGACACTAGAAAACATCAGACAAAGCTTTGTGCCCTCACATATTAAATCATATTAGTAAAATGTCAATATTAAATTAAGATAAATGATGAAACAGCAACATATTACTAGAGGTACTTTTTAAATCTTTCTAAAGTGTGTATCAACATGAACAGCTATTCACTAAAGCGAATCAAGCATGGAAAATAGCACCCAGTAGAAACAGACCTGCCTTTCCGTCCACTGCACCTCATTAGGGGAATTGATAAGTGATCTTGTAAAGCACGACAAAGGCACGTTTTAGGTAGGTATGATAGTGGACAACAGTCACTCAGAGCTCCAAACAGTGAGTTAGATACAAAACTACTTCAAGGACAAAAGCAGACTTTTTCCCCACCTCTACAGCTGTGAGTGTACCACAGAGCGTTTCACTACAAATCAAGAGTTTCTGAGATGAGATGTATTTAGCAACAACAATGGACACAGGCCAAAAACCCCCTTCTACTTTCAAATCCTCTACAATCTATTAAAGAATCCAATATTTAAACTTTGCAATTCTTAGTTTTTAAAAATTACAAAACCTATCTTAATGTTCAATCCAACCATGAATAGACTTATATTAAGTTGTTTTGAGTGACTTGAACTTCTCTGATTTATCAGGCTTGGGAAAAATAAAAAGTGATGGATAAAGCCAAAAGCTTTGATCTTTATTTTACAAGTAAGGAGCTTAAAAAAATAAATCATAATAATATAATCCAAAATGATGGCATCAAATAAAATCAAAATCATATATAGTCTAATGCTTCATCGTATCAGGCATCATCACATAGATAAAAATATAATTTTGCATTAAAAAAAAAAAAAAGAAAAGAAAAATACCCAAAACTATGGGCACTGCAACTACAAGGACTTATTCAATAGCCCTTCCTTTAATAATAGCACTCACTAGCATAATTGTTATTGTAATGATACTTTCTGTTTGTCTTCTCTGGTACCTGAAGAATAAAATATCATGGAAAATATCACTTACTGTGTAAAACATAGTAAAATACTGCTTGCTCCCTTTCTGCTCCTGTCTGCTTCAGTTGCACACTTAGTCTTTATTTTCATCTTATTTCGATTTATTTAGTACTACCAATACTGGTCATGCCAGATGACAAAACATGTTGCCAGGATGGTAAAGGTCTTTTGTGATAAGGAAGAGGACTGCATGAATTCAGTAAAAAGTGATAGTGTTGAAGGTGGAAAAGTGGCATAGTTGTCATTCTATTATTAAAAGACTATAGTTCATTAATCCCAGAGTGTCTATTAAGTCTTTCCTGAAAAATTATTGAATTGTAACAAAAAGATCAAGGAAGCAAGGCTACTCTGCAATTTTATTCAGAAACATAAGACACTGCAAATTGACTGCAAGCCCTACAATCGCTTAAAGTACCTTTACAATATACTTTTGGACATTAGAAGTGTACTGTCATTCAAAATGAAGAGACAAGAAACTGATAAGAAAAAAACCCCTATTTTCCCCCCCCCAAATGGCACACAAAAGGCAGGAGAAGAGTCCACAGGTCCACTTCCCCTCAGATAACCTTTCCACCTTTCCTGAAGTATTTACAAAGCCAGACAAGACCATAATTTAATTGAATTCAATTAAATGAAAGGTCATCTTTCCATGAGAAAATAGAGTTAGGTGAGATGAGATGTCAGATGAAATAAACCACTACATTTGCACCCAAACCCTACAGGTAGGACAGTAAATGGAGTTCTCTCTTTTCAAAAAATTGCCACAAATAGCAGCTGAAGATACTTCAAATACTACTACTTTTTCAAAGTACACTCTGTACAGAGTAACTGTGTCAAATGTTGTCTGTCAAAGTTCACATTAGAAACTAGATCATGTTTTCCTGCATACATCATTATCACTTCTAAACAAGGTTTATTTTCCCATTTTCCTTTTAGAAGTCCTTGGAATACAGATGCAAAACAGAATTAGTAAAAATTCCATAAGCACTCTGTTTGCCAACCTCTCAAACTGAACTACATTAATCAAAAGTAACTTTTTCATATTTAGTTTATAACAAAGTCACTTTGCACATTTAACAAATCCCTCCATGATCATATTAACATTTGTACTTATGCACTGATCCAGTGGACAAATTATGCTTTACCCTGGACACATTCATATCCCAAATTGCACAAGGAAATTAGGCTACAAGTGATCAAACACTGCCAATTATTTATTTACTTGTTAACAATGAGAAAACGCTCTCATACTAATGAGAAAAATTCTAAGACAGAAATATACCTCTCCTCATTCGAAGGAATAAGGAAAAAAAAATAAACCCCATATTGTTTCACAGATACTAGAGTTATTTCTGTGACACTCTTATCTCTTAGCCTGCAGATGGATGGACCATTTAGTGAAAAACAAGTCCCCCTCATAATAAAGCCACAAAGAGTGACCAATAACAAGATAACAGCAAAAATACCCCAGAAGTACTCTGATCATTGTTTGTGTTATTTCCAACTGCAGCCTTACAAAATGCCTCAATTTTATCAAAATAGGCTCTCCATTTCTTAAATGTAGTTCTTCTTTAATTAATTTGTTGAAATTTGGTTACTAGTTAGCATTCATAAAATCATAATTAATTCACAGCTGTAACTCTGAAAGATATCATGCTATTCATCGTTCTTAGGCACACAAGTGCTGAATACCAGCACAAGATCACAAAGACAGCTCGGTGGCTGCTTCTCCTTTCCTTGTATTCCCAAAAGCTTCAAACTATGCCTGACAAAATGTAGAGAAGATCACCTGCTTTGGATCTATTGTCATTTGGATATTTTTCAGAGTGCCAAACTCTGAACCGATTCCTACTATTAGGAGAGAACTTTTGCAAAGTAAGACACAGAATTGGAATTGTTTTACAGAGTGTAGCACACAGGTCTCAGGTTCCACGGAGATAGTACTGATGATGTTTCTGACGGCTGCTTAGACTTTAACTGTCTCTCTTTGTGTGTGTGTGTGTGTTTTTTTGGTTTTCACGTTGGCACCAACTCTTTGCATGAACTGAAATGCTCATTTGCTTCAATAAATTCACAATGACTAGTGCTCACATCATTCTGTGTAGCTAATTCTTGTTCTGCCTGCAGCTACACCATCTAATCTGCCCATTGCTTCCGTACCTCATCTTCTAACTCAACAGTAAGCATGACTCCCTATATCTCCTTCTCCTCTACAGATGCTCCTGTTGATTCAGCTCGTTGTATTTTACAGTGTTTCAGTCTTCTGCTTTTGTGTTTTGCTCTCACTCTTACTAAGACTCAAACCGGTCATTCAGTATTTCTCCCCTCCATGCACAATAATCTATTTCCATGCACACTTCAATGCCATCAGTTCTGAGTGCTTCTGATGTTAAGAATCACATTCATTTCGGATGACACACACAAATTCCTATTTGTTTTTGGCTCTTGGAAGTTTTTTCATCTCTCTCCCAGAGCTAAAATGAAAATAGTCAAGACCCAAGAAATGTAACTGCTTTTATTTGACTGTTTTCTTCACATTTGGAGTTTTGGACATAATATGCATCACACAAATACTTTCTCCTGCAACTGACATATACTCCAAAATATCACTTCCCTCTGTCTCTTGCATTCCATTAAATAATGACTTGCTGAGCTGCATCTATTAGCAATGTTTCAAATACTGATATTTATTTTTTTTAAAAAATCACTGACTAATACAGGAACAATATGCATTATTTCAGCTGTAACAATTTAATGCATTTTACTAGTCCAACAGACACATTTGTTTGTCCAGTCTCTACGATATCTTTGGTTGTTGAATAATTTTTACTAAGAAATAGAGAAATACAATACTTCTATGATCTACACAATGAGAGGCAGAATGAGACCTTCACAGTCATAACTAAGCTCAAAAAGGAGATGAATTAGACTGACTGGTACTGTGGTCACTGCTTGTTGCTCTTGGAATCCCAAACAGCAGAAACACTATTGAGGACATGAATTCACACTTTCTGGAGAAGTAATGCAGCTGGTCAAGTATCACCCTAAAAATTGCAACTACTTCCAGCAACATTACACTGACAATATAATAATAATAATGTGCTAGACTAATGATACTAGGAGTGAGTTACATTAGCATTATAGGAAAGATCCACACAGTATTATATTTAGCTCCAAGAAAATGACGCAACTTTAAAAGAGAGGAAAGAGTGTCACATTACTGCAAGCTAAATATATCCACGATGCCATAACAAAGAATTAGTCTCACTGTGAAAACACACTATAGAGTTGCAGTGTTCAAAAAACGCACTGACAGTGAAGAATTTCAGTCTTCATTCCGCATGACTTTCTATTAATGTTCAAGATTATTCAAAAGAGAAATTTCATGCTGATAACAATTCTTTTCACATCTTAAGAGGAAGATAAATGTGTGCCCAGCACTAGGCCACTGGGTCACTATGACTCAAAAAAGGGGACCAAAATAAAGCCTTATCAAAACCAGATCAAGAAATTAAGTAACAGGAAAAGTGCAGGGGAAACTCATCAAAACATTTCAAATTCTCTATGCTGGAAAACCACTACTTGGCACATTTAAAGATACCTGTTTCTTCATAATTTGGAGTCAGAATTTTATTTTCTTACTGCATAACTGAATTCATGATACCTAATGGGTTTCTGTGTCATGGAGACAGAGAACATAGAGGCCTTGTTCTTGTGGGGGACTTCAACCTACCGATGCCCACTGGAAATACAACACAGCAGAGACAAAACAGCCCAGGAGGCTCCTGGAGTGTGTGCAAGACCTTCCTGACACAGCTGGTCAGTGAGCCAGCCAGGGGAGATGCCCTGCTGGGCCTGCTGCTTACGAACAGGGAAGGGCTGGTGGGTGACCTGGTGGTCAGATGTTGTGACTGAGTTACAGCAGTCATGAAGCCGGCTGGGGGCCGAGCCCAGAGCGGTGGGGAACGGAGCTGCATCCCACTGGCGCCGGGCACGAGTGGAGCTCCCCAGGGCTCCGTGCTGGGGCCAGCCCCGGTCAGTGTCTTTATTGACCATCTGGGCGAGGGGATCGAGTCGGCCCTGCTGGGGGGCTGGAGGACTCTGCAGGGGGGGCTGGGCAGGCCGGGCCGAGGGGCCGAGGCCACTTGTATGAGGCTCAACCCGGCCCCGCGCCGGGCCCTGCCTGTGGGGCACAACAGCCCCCCCAGCGCCGCGGGTTGGGGCTGGGGCTGGGAACCGCCTGGCGGGAAAGGGGCTGGGGGCTGGGCAAGGGCCGGCTGGGCAGGAGCCAGCAGGGTGCCCAGGTGGCCACGGGGGCCAGCAGCGCCCTGGCTCGTGTCTGAAGCAGCGTGGGCAGCAGGGCCAGGGCAGCGCCCGTCCCCCCGTGCCCGGCACTGGTGCGGCCGCCCCTGGAACGCTGGGCTCAGCTCTGGGCCCCTCACTCCCAGACAGACCCTGAGGGGCTGGAGCGTGTCCAGGGACGGGCACGGAGCTGGGGAAGGGGCTGCGGCACAAGGCTGGGGGGGGCGGCTGGGGGAGCTGGGGGGTTCAGCCTGGAGAAGAGGGGGCTCAGGGGGGCCCGATCGCTCTCTGCAGCTCCCTGACAGGGGCTGTGGGCAGGGGGGGGTCGGTCTCTGCTCCCAGGGAACAAGCGACAGGACAAGGGGAAACGGCCTCGAGGTGCCCAGGGGAGGGTTGGATTGGGGATTAGGAAAAATTTCTCCACTGAAAAGGTGGTCAAGCATTGGAACTGAACAGAAACAGGTGGTGGAATCACCCTGGGGGTGTTTAAAAAACACATAGATGTGGTGCTTAGGGACACGGGTTTAGTGATGGGCTTGGCAGTGCTGCGTTAATGGTTGGACTTGATGATCTCAGAGGTCTTTTCCAACCTAAATGATTCTATGAATCTACAATTACATGTCAAGATAGTTAAAGTATTCCTGGGTGCTAAAGGAGCAATGGTGGATCACAGCATTTCAGATTAACTGACATTATTCAATCATACTTAATACAGCAACCACGAACTGTGTGACATATTAGAAACTAATTCTTGTAAAACCTCTAGGCTTCCTAACTAGGAGTTCCTTCATTCATACACATAGTGAGCAGGTGCAATGAGACTTCACAAAACAAGCCAACGAACAAAACCACTCAAACCATACATAGCACTTTACCAGATGTTAACAAAGCTTCCTAAAACACTATGCATTCTTAGCTATGTTGCTAAATCTTTTTTTACAGTTCAGAGATAAAAATATTGTATTTTTTAACACCTCTAAGGATCTAATGAATTATTTTTTCCAGACATGACTGTTACACCAAGGAACCTAGCATTAACAGCTCATCTAGAACAAGTATGGCTATGAAATTCAGCCTGGTAGGAACCTGCTTGGCATGTGGAAGCATAAACACAGAAAATTTAAAGGGAAAAATAATCTAAGGATTTAGTATCTCCTGCACTTTATGAGCAGGACTCAGTCCTTTCAGAAAGGTAGAGAAAAACAGCTAAGTTTTTTGTTCTAAGGACACCTCTAGGTAGTCACTCTTCTCCTTTGAGAGTACACAGTGCGAAGAAGCAGAGAGCATTCACATTTTTAAGCATTTAGGTGTTAATCTGAGATGCAAGGGTAACCAAGACAAGCACTTAAACTTATGCTTAAGGTTAAGAATCGTAAGTGCTCTTCAAAGTGAGAACTGACCATTCTGGTGTTGTGACAGCTCATTCCATTATATGTTATTACATAAGTAGCATAAAAAAGCCTTATTATTATTATATACAAGTTGCTTCAACTATTTTCTAGTTGTATTACTCCACTATACAGTTAAAATTCTTGTCTTCTGTGAGTATTGCAACAAGGTCTCCACTGTCAGGCTAATAATCAAAGTGTAGCCATCAAACATTCCCAGTCTTTGTCACTCTCTGCTTTCTGATTACTGTCTGGTCAGTTAATTTCCCCAGCTTTTCAACTGGCACTAATCAGGAATTAAAAGCTGCCATCAGTTTTGCTAGATACAGATTCCTACCCCCAGTTAGAAAGGATTTTCAAAATAGGCAATTCTTGGCCTTTTCTGATTATCCACAGAAAAGCTCATAATCCAGTCACTAGTATTTAGGAAGTCAAGCAGTGAAATAAACAATGTTGATTATAATCTATTGCTCTTTTTTTTTTTTTTTTTTTTTTAATAAAGAAATAAAGCCAAAAAAAAAAAACAACAACCCTTCAGCATTCTAATCCTGAGACATCTGTTTTGGGTTTTTTTATTATTTTTAATTCAACAGGAAAACGGATTTGGGTGAAGATGAAAAGGAAGGGCAGGAATCCAACAAAAAATAGCCCTTTTTAGATGATACCTTTACAGTGGCTCGTGCATTTTACGTCTAACAGTTTATTCTGTGTCAAGTAAACAAAAATATTTCAATCAAGTTTACTAGGATTAAGATAGTGATTAGAAAGATTTTGTGGTTTTAAATGGGTAGATTTCAGGGGAACGGAGGGGGAGAGACCTACTAGACAGACTGCATGGGGAAAACCTCCTTTTTAGTTGTTTTTCCAGGTAAGAAAGCTCAGAATAAGTTAGAAGACTAACCTATAACCATCAAAAGAAAGATCACAGAGTAACAGGAATACTGTTACAACAGCAATGATAGAGTAGCTGCAAGTTTGGATATGTTACCATCTTAAAGATGCAGCCACAGGATGAAACCAGAAGCCACAGAAATAGAAATGTAGATGACCACTTGTGGATAAACATGGAAGGCAACCTGGAAAGCAACTCTCTTCAGGGCATAACAAAATCCCAAAACCAAGGTTGCATGTATGGCTTAATTGTGTTAATGAAACTATTAGTTATGCTATCAGAAAGCTGTATCCTAAAGAGTATTGGTAAAAACAAAATTCTCCTGTTGGAGAAATTTCTCATCTTGAAGAAGAGCAATAAAAAAAGGAACCTGTTGTGAAACATTGACTAGTTGTCATATAGGGCTTACACACTCAAGTCATCGTGTAACAACCAGGTAACATAGGTAGCCTTGTCTTTAAACTTTGGATGCAAGCCCGAAACAAAACAAACCACTAGTTCTGCTGCTCCCTTATTTCACATTAAGATACAAAGAACCAATCTCCCCAGCAGCTTGTATTGCTACATATGCAAGTATTTTGTTTACTTTAAAGGGAAAGCATTAGCTTGTGTTTGGGTTAGTACTCCACTGTTTGTGCTTAGTCTTGGTATCCCATCCTCAAAGTCTGTGGTTTTGGATTCAATGCAGCGAAAACCAGAAGCAGTCAAGGCTAGAAAAAATCATCAGAGGTGTAATTCTGGCAGTTCAGTGTCTACAGGAGATATCTGATGTAGACTAAGGGTGTATAATTGTGGATCATCAGTACCGTGATGGCCTTTAAACTCATCATATTCAGATATATTATCTAGAGGGAGACAAGAGAATGAAATAAGGACAGGACAATGATGAAAATGGACTGAGAGAGTAGCAGAGGATAGAAGAGGAGATGATATTCTGTTGGGATAACACAATAAAGAAATCATCAGAGAACCAGGAAGAGGATGAGTGGGTGACCTAGTGAGGAAAGTCATGACACTACTGCAAAGGTCTGAATCTGTATTTTCCAAACTGTAAAATAGCACTTGTACAACTGAAGATACTCACTGTAGAGAAGTAACTCAGTACTGGCAGTATTTCAGCCAATTTTAGGTTTTATCAATTAATTTTTATTAACATTTTAAACAGAACATTTATTTAGCAGAATAGTTCCCTGCTGTTTAAAAAGAATCTGCATTATTGTTAGTTCGTATTTGTGTAATGAGAATTTTGTGAATTGCACTAGACAGAACATACATTAAGATCAATAATTGTCAACGGCTTTTTGTATTTGTTCATTTCATCAGACCTGGCACACACACACAAGAAAAGTACTAATAATATGACATATCTATGAATTCCTATCAATGTTAGCAAATTGCCTGCATATAGCGAGTAGATATACAACACCAAGTTTGTGCAAGATCTGTCCTAAAATGAGAGTGAGTGCAATGTAATTCAGAACATTAATTCAAAACTTCACACAACACAGCAAAGCCATGCAACTTGACTGGCTGATGAAAAAGGAAAATGCTTCTAGTAGCCTGAAAGAGAATAAGGCTGGCTTATATTAAATAAAATGATAGCCTGAAAAGTTTTACTGACAATCATAAATGCTTCAACAAAAGAGTACGAACTGTTCCCAGAACTACAAGTGGTTTTAAAATGATGATCACTGATAACTGACAGAAAGGAATAGAAAGCAGTAAAGAAATAAAAGGATAACAAGAAATATTTGAAATCACTGCTCGTATTTCCTTTTGTTCCCATGTGCTCTCAGACCACAAAAGGTGAATGTGATGTTGAACCCAAATGTATTGCTTTCTGTTTGGCCTCTGCTATGCACTCATTATTGCAGGAAGCTTAGCTTCACAGCAGAATACCAATGCTTTTCTGCTGTCACCCCTCGCCTCTTAGCGGTTTGTGAGGGCATGATTCTCCTCTTCCTTAACCTAATTTTACACCAGTAAAACCCTCTTGATTTCACTAGAACTTCCTTTGATTTTCAGTAGCATAAACACAAGAATCAAACCATCTCTTCTAGGTTTACATAAAAAAAAAATAATTGACTTTTATGTTGACGTTCTTCTGTTATCGATACAGCACATAAAGTATACTAGGTAAATGAGAAAATGTAAGTCTGAATTATTTAGTGTTTCAGACTTGGCTGGAGTTCTAAAGAAAGTGCCTCAAGTACAATGCAGTGCATCCCTATTTTATACACCATTGAACAGAACATCTACAAATTGCCCTGGAACTTGCATACTGCCATAGGGGTAACTGACATTATTCCTGGGCTGTGGTTACTTCTAATGCTCTGTTAATCGTTCTGTGCTCTAACATGCTCTGGAGGAAAATCTGTATGTTCCCACAAAGTCAGAGAAGTTCCACTAATGAAATTAAGTGAAAGGAGCATAATGTATTTTTGTCAATGTGAGTCCCTTAAGCTAAACTTTGGAGGGTGAAGCACATGTATTATTCAATAGAAAAGCTTTAATTAGTGTTTCTTTAAAATTACTCTGAGAAAGGACTAAAAGAAACAAAATAGTCCATCAAGATTGTTGAAATTGTGGCTAAGTCAATCTACAATAAGCTAGCATCACTGTACTGACGCACTTGAAATCTACCTGAAAGCTAAGTAAAGACAAGTGACAGTAAGTCAAGCATTTCACAGAATATTTAAGTTCTTTCCCATGGTGTACATGACAGTAATTTCAATCAATGTCTGGCATTCATTTTTTCCTAGGCTATTTTTCATATTACCTGATTCTGAATGTAGACTATAAAGTGCATTTTAAACAGCAGTAACTCAAAGCCTGGAGTGGAAAATTATTAGTTTATTTCAAATAGACCTGTGCAGAAAAAAAAAATGCAAATATCTTACATTTGCAGATATCGATTTCCAACCAGCCTGATGTGTGACTATAATTGCTTTAACAGACCATTGTCTACAGCTTGTAAACTTGAATCAACGTACATCCCTCTTTTACTAGAAGATCCAAAAGCGTATTGATTCAAATGTCGTCTCTCAAATTGAGATAATCTTTTTGAGATTTCAAACTTAATTTGTTGATTGCCTCTAAGTGACATGGGTTCAACACTGTCATCAGATGAGTCAAACTGTCCTTGACAGTTCTGACACTTTAAGTAGTTGGTTTTGCACTGACTGATTCACTGGCAATGGACTCGTTATCGTGGAACTTGGGACGAGTCGATTCTGACCTAGGTAGTTTTCATCTGCTTCTGAACAGTGGATTGCTGTGCACCCCTACTGAGTTTCAAAGTAATTTTTGCTTTTGTATTTCCTAATTGTATGCTTTTTATTTCCTATCAGTCTCCTTGTGGGGCTCCTTTGTGCTGCAGCCAGCAGGTGACACCCTGCACGTAATTCCTTAGAGAGAATCACTGTCACTCCCAACCACTTATCCAGTGGCTGCCTAGTGCTAAGTTTCACTCCCAACTGCTATTTAATGTCCTCCATCTCATGCTTCACAGAGAAAACCAATTTTCATACAAACAAAGTAAAAAAACAGTATTAAGTGTCTGATTTAGGTTTATAAACCCACCCGTGCACTCTGGTGTAGGATGTACAGCTAAGGCTGGACTGCCGAGTGGTGCACAAAACCACGTATTTCATTCTTCCTTCTACCAGCTTCATAAAGTCATAAGCACTGAGCTGGTTTACTTGGTGCTAGTTAATTAACACCATGGTAATATTACTCTTTCATAATCCATACCATTACCATGGTTCAGCAAGACATGATTCTGCACCTTTTCAACTCCTGAAGCTCCGCAGGTGACACACACAGCAAACCCCTGAATTATTCAATGTCTGTGTCCGTGGTGGCCCTGTTTGACCTTTTACTTGTTTGTAACATTGCTAGCTTTTTAATCTTTAACCCACTATATTTCCTGTGAATTCTCAGAAGACCTCATCCTACATTAACAAAAAAGGTTCTCCCTGTAGAAGTTTTCATTTGGTTTCTATCTATGTATTTTACATTTTTGGGGCATGACAGAAGTAGACAAGAATGTGCTTTCAGGAAAACTCCAAGAGAATATACTTCTAATTATCTGTTTTGCTCTTTTAGAAGACCCCAAATCACATTGGTCTTTCTTAAATATAAAATAGCAATACTGTGACTGTACAGTTTATCATTCCTAGAAGTCTTTCAAAACATGTGTCTAATCACAATGGGTCCTGTTCAGCACTCTTTACTCATTATTTCCATCAAAGTCACACTTCCATGGGAACTTAGCCTGAGGAAGGAATGCAGGGTAAGCCAAGGTGATTACTGCAACCCGTTACTGGGAAATACAAGAAAACCTCAAATTTTTGTCTTCACATTTAGAAAAAGTTCCAAATGTAAATTGTGCTGAGGCACTAAGAAGATTCTTCTGACAAATCAGCAACGAAACACTGGAAAATAGTCTGAGCATGATTTTTAACTGAATCACAATGTTAAAGTTGTACTGAAAGAGAAATATTTCAGCTAAAGTAAATCAAGAGCGTAGTCCACTGTTCTAAAGGGTGGTAGAAATACATATCATTACGCCATACTAGAGTTTATAACTCAGTACTGTTATGGCCGATGCTTACAGATAAGTAAACTTATTCACTTAATCTTTATAAGCAACATATTATGCTACATGCTTTACAAAAATGTGCTTCATCTCTATAAACAAAAGCTTCATTCTGTAATTCACCTTCACTATCACCCTTGCAGACAGTCATGTCATTTCCATTTCTTATGCATCTAATTTGAATTAGGTCATAGCAATGTGTGTTTGCCACATCTAAAATGTGAAACCACACTGCACACAAGTTTCATTTCTGACCATGAAGACAACCTGTGGGGGGATTCCGATTCCTGCTTTTAGAATAAACTGCCAGACGAGCATTTTGAATATTCTTCCTGCTGTGAATTGCACTCGATCCATTGCCTAAGCTGTGGCAATAGCCAGTGGTAACAGGAAAGCAGAAGGACAATTTACGATAGAATATACAGTAGGTTAGTAACTTTGAGCATGTATTGATTTATGGTGCCAAAAGGTTTTCCTGACTCCCTTTATTTCTTGACTGCTGTATAACACACACGTTACACTTACATGCTTAATTAAGGATGCCTCAACAAGTATTAAGGGAAAAAGTGTTCACAAAAATCAGACAGCTAAAAATCCCACAAAATAAAACTGATACATACACTAGTTTCAAAGTCAGAAAATATATGGTTAATTCCTTTGCCCAATCAAGCGTTGGTTAAATGACCCAGCCTGACAGAAAAACTAGCAGTTGCTTTCTGGTTTTAGGAAGATCATTAGAACCCCCTTATGTTATTTTTAACCTTGGTACAGAATACAATCACTTCATTTATTATTTTTTCTGCTACGAGGGGCCAAATTCCCAAATATATTTTCTAGACCATAGATAATAGCATGATCAAGTATGTTACTCGTTTCTGATTGTAGCTAAATCACATTGTTACATTGCTGATTTTTTTATGTTGTATAAGTTTATGTGAGTTACATGTACATTAGCATTTTGCATCTTCTCAGATTATTTCTATGGAAGTAAATATATAAAGCCAAATATATTTATGCACATTAGCTATCATGCTTTATCTCTAAGATGTTGTATGAAAATTAGCAAAGCCTCAAAACTTCACAGGAATTTGGGCAAGGACTGCTGGTCCAGTCATGGACACGCACATTGCATCACATGCCCCTAGAGAGCATCCTTATAAACAATGCTATCAGATATCAAATATAGCTCCGATTTGCAACAGACAGCGGTAAAGAATTCACCAGGTTTCCTGATGCAGCAACCCTCCTGCAAGTGCCATAAGGCCTCAAGTACACAGTTCACTAAAAAGACAGACATCGATACCCACAAAAACTCCAGTGGCTGTCTGCCTAATCTGAATGTGAGTCCTAGAAGGGGGAAGAGGGGAATTTGCTCATTGTGTATGGCTGAACTGTTCTTTTCTTTGTAGCTGAAATAAAAACTGATCTAGAGATTTTTCACTTGAGTGGTTGAGACATATTTTCCTGGGTTGGCAGAATACAACGCCAGTTTAAGAGATGTTCCCACTTTTGTAATCACCATGTAATGTCACTACACTGCTACTCACTTTGAATTAAAATAACTGTTCAGCTGTGTTAATTTATGCTGGTGGATCATTGCAGTCTATCATTCCAACCATGCGTTTCCTGTGTTCCACTGAACGCAGAGAAAGAAACCACTGTACAATAGATTAGACATAGATTTGATTCTTTCATCTGTCTTTAGGAATGGCTACAATTACATTGCCTATTCTGAATGCTATGAAGAAATGGTTGTGCATTTACATTTATGTTTTTACTACCTTGTGTGTTTTAAAATATGGAGTAACAGCAAAACTCCTTACCTGTGAATGTAGAGAATACGTAAGTTAGGACCCTCAAGCATCTTGATGCATCTGCTAGAATGTCAAACCATCCATCACTTCACCCAAAGCATAACAGTAGGCCTCTGCTTCAGTTATCAAGATAGGTGAAAAACTGCAGAGTATGTCTTCTGGTGAAACTCAGTATTTTCTGGGGCATAGTAAACTTCTGCAGTTCACAACCCAAGCAAGGGTCACAAACAGCTTTCTGTCATGCTTTAACATTCACAGCATGCTCTCAGTAATTAGTTTATCTGACATCACTAAGATGTGATCATAAAAGATCTGATAAGTCTTGACTTTTGTGACTATTTTTACAGAAATGCACAAAGAAAAGGCTTCTTTTCCTACTTTATATTAGGGGTTTTAATCCTGCCTATAGCTGCAAATTTCCTAGATTATGAAGCCTCAAACCAAACTGCACAGGTACTATTCATGCTATCAGAACAAGAGTGGATGATCTTCATGAAATAAAACCAAAGACACAGATAAATCTCTCCATCTGCCATGGTGTAGATCTTATAGATATGTGAATGGTATCTATTTATCATCTTTATTTTATAAGCAGGCAGAGAAAACCACAACTCAGAGAACATCACTTAGCTGAGATTGAACCCTTTAAATTTATCTTAATTATGAAAAATTTACAGATACTATCTGACAACAAGTGCAAGTAAGACTAGAAATGCAAGTGATGGACTTTTCTGAATGTCGACTCAAGACTTCTATCTGGCATCCTTCAGAATCAAATGGTCAAATCTTGCATTACTGCTTCACACATTTCTATCATTTGTAGGAATATGAAATATTTAGAAAGAGGAAAGGCGAACAGATTAACATTCAGTTATTTTTTGTTGCTATTTAATTCTGAATTATTGCATATTTCAATAAATACCAAGTCTAAACATCTGTGGGGGAAAAGTCAATTTTAGTTAATATATTCAGCAGTATTTGAGTGTGATTTATGGTTACCACATCTCAAAATTCTGTCCCCTCTCTTTGCAATGGAGATTATCATTGGTTCTTCAAGCCATAAAACTAAAACTCGTCCTTACTTTGTCAGATGATTTGTTTTTTCCCCTGCTCTTCACCAAAGAAGTCCCAGCTGCCTTTGCCTAATGCTAATGTCTGTTATCTAGCAAATGCCTTTCACAGTTCCTTAGTCTTTGTTCTCCAATTAGATATAATATTCAAATTTTTTGTACTTCATTTATACTTTATATATTAAACAACACGCTACATTTGTATTTTTACACCATTATCTACAGTTTAAAGACAGAAAAAGGTCTTTAATGTCCATAAGTTGTCAAATCAGCATTCCTTTTGTTAGAGCAGAAGGAATGAAGAACCCTGGCACACAAACACATAAACTAGTATGTAAGCTTGGAGTACTTTAGAAGAGTATCAAAACTATTTGCAGAACCTGCATTTGCATTTTACTAAACTTAGGCTACTCAATTGCCTAGATAATCTATAAAATATTGAATTGGATTTATTTCTTATGGCTCTCTTTCGACCAATGTAAAGGAAAACTATACAACATAAATTCCTTATCAGGAATATGAATGACAGTTAAAAGAAGAGGTAAGAAGCTTCTTGCCAGATAGCAAGAAGTTGGTACATTTGATCCTGTTAGGAAAGTGAGAGAAATCCATAGTTTACCATGAACTAATTCACGATACAAACTTTCAAAGCTTAAAAATTTCAGAAAATGTTTTGATTGGAATCTTACACTGACCAAAGAAGCCAAGCAAAGCACTTAGCAAAAGTCTCTTCCAGATGACAAATGACTAATCATGAAACGAAGGTACACTTTTAAAGTAATTTCATTGCTAAAAAAAGTTACGACTGCCAAGCAGTTAAATAGCATGATAAATTCCAGCTCTAAGGAACAAGAAGACATAACAACAAATTAACAATACTGTTCCATGTTATTGTGAGATACATTAGGCCTAGTCAGCAACATGCCTCAGCATATGGCTAGCCTCACCTAGCTTTCATTGTGGTAAAACTAATAATGCCTTTTTACTGCTTTTAGCTCAGGACAGCTTCTGTATGTAAGTTAATTCAAGCAAGAAACATTTAGGAACAAAGAGCAGGCCTTTGGCTCAGTTTCTAGATGGTTGTGTCAAAGGCCTTGTACTCAGAAACAGTTTCACATTCTCTACCTCATCCTTTACCAGGATTCATTTGTATGGCATTTAAGGATAGCACAATTTTAAACAGGCTCTTTCTCATCAAGCCAAGTTAGCCTAATTATTATTCAAACAAAACTTTAAAGAATACAGAACTGCAGGATTCTCCAAGTTCTTGCTATGTAGGCATTTAAATGCAGAGACTTATAATATGGAAATGAGGGTTTACAGATCTATCAGAAGCAGAATGTAAGTGAAGCAGCTTCCACTATAAGAGACACCTGCAAACTTCATAAACTTCATTGTTTATCTGGGAGGAACTTCAGGAATTACATAACAACAGGTAATAATAAGGTGGTTAGTACTATACGTTAACTCCTAGTCCAAAACTCCTAATTTGGATTTCACTACTGTTCTTCATCCTATTTCCTTCCTGACAGGGGTAAAGCTAAATATAATAAATTATTAGTATAGGTGTATGAACAAGAACTAAATTCAGTCATTTTTCCAAAGCTTATGACCTGTTCTTTCCAGAGAAATAAAGACTATTTTGAATGTCTGTAATGGAGAACACCGTGCACAAATATACCTTGTCCATTCCCCAGTTACTATTGTCTTCCAAGTCAAACCAAAACAGAAATCCTCAGCAAAATCCATCATCTAATGAAACATCATTTACACTACACAGTTAATTGAGAAGACTCTCTTTAGGCATACTGAATTGGTATGTATCTAATCCATTCTCAGATCCTTTCTAGGCTTTGCTCTTGGTTTCCTTCTAATTAATGGGCCCCATCTGCTGGAAAAACTCTCCTACTACCTAATACCAACACCCATCAATCAACGCTTCGCTCTTCCAGAGGTTCCATCACATGCTGCAAGGCTAGGTTTACAGGGTTTTATTAACTGTTACACAACATAAAAATCCTTAGAAGTTTTAAGGATGTTCTATCTGGGGAGTTGTTTTTTTTTTAAAAAGGGATTCCTATACAGGATATAGTCTGTATGAGTTCTCTGGCATGGTACATTATATTCATTTTGCTAAAATGGCAGTTTTTCTTGACCTGTGAATTTCTGAAGGATAATTAAAGAAATTTGTTTCAACTTAATAAAATATTTTTGGTGGTCACCTACAAATTCTCGGTTTTCTGAAGTGATATAGTTTGTTTAAATAATGGATAACAAGTAAGGTTAGTCCCTACTATGTGGAAGAAGTGGTCAGTAATTCGCAACAGTAATTATTCTGAAGTATTTTTCATAAGGCTTGTGGTGTCCTTGAAGTGGAAATACAGCTAATGGAGACTGAAGACTACTTACTACTACTAAGCCACAACATCTGTTCTAAACATAGTCAAAATAATACCAATGGTTTCCAAATGGTGAGTTCCTACACCATCCAAACATTTATGAATGTATTTATCAGACTGAAGGATTCACACAGTTCCAGATAAACTGTCACTAGGTTCTAATGTGAATAGCTTGGTTAATGTTCATGATAAAAAAGGTATCATTTTTTCAACAAATTTTGGGATGAGATTAAACAGATAGTGCTACAAATAATTGTTTATCTCCAACATTGCAGATAAACAGATTAGCTGGCCAGTACAAGAATCTTGGTGCATCCCACTGATTCAAGTCTGTCCTTACATTTAGGCCTCCAAAGTGAAAAGGGATGCAGAACAATGTACAGAAACTTACTTCTTCAGCAATGCAACACAGAACTACTCTCCAAAAACAGGTCAATAAATCTCATATTTACAACTTGTTCATCATCCATAGTATCTAAATCATGCTCTTACATTTTTCCAGTATATATAATAGACCAAGTCTTGAGTGAATCCTTGCTTGGGCAACATTTTATTTTCATTAAATTTAAGATTTCCCACAAAATTCATCCATTACACCTCATTTGGATCAATGTACTGTCCTAGCCCTATCAAACCACAAAGGGCTTGTGTAAGCTTAGATTCATCCAGTCCAAATTTAACCTGTCAGTAAGAAGGAAGCCCCATTAAATAGATGTAAGTAGCAGTGGATTAATAAAGTGAAGCCTTGATTTTAATGGCTCTAAGCATAGGCCTTCTTTACACTTGAATGTTTTAATTCTTTTAATTACTAGAACATTTTATTTTCCCTGTAGACATTTGTAAATGGCCAGAGAAATATATGTGTACACACACCCCTCTCCGATTACTCAAAACCAAAGTAATCTCTGCTCAAATTTGAGAATGAAGCTAGAGTTTAATTTAACATAATACTAAATTTAGGTTAACGTAATGCTTCTTTATACAGACACACACAGAATTATCTGATTTGATATAATGTTATAAATGGTATAATGCTCATTGTACTCCACACCAGTGTGGCATGTAGCTAAAATGATGGAACTCTAAACTGTACAAAACACTGAAAATGTAAGTACTTCAAAATAGATCAATATGATATTAGATAAAAGAGTGACAGTAATGGAGTCATCTATAACTCCAGCCACTTCAATGACACTTGGATTCACAGTTAACCTCCCCATCTCATACCAGCTACCTTCTTGATGATAACCTGGAATGAAAACCTGATAAATGGAGTTCCGTAAAGCTTTGTGTGCTGACCTTACTTACCTTCCCCAGAAGTCAATGGTTACACTTCTGCACTGAAAGCATAGTTTTGAAGAGCCCATCTTAAGCATATACAGAAGTAATAATTTCTGAGGAACAGAGGGACCTCATCATCTACTAATGACACTGAGCAAATGCAGTCTCCTCTGAATTCACTGTAAAATAAGAGCACTTGTTCACTATGACAATCAAGTTCCAGAGTCATTAATAGTAGGTAATAGAGTGGGTTAAAAGTAGATAATGACCCTTGATCCAGAACATCAACAATTTACTAAAATAGATCCATTACAGTATCTTCTCTTTGTTTTTGCTGTTCAGTACTTGAGAACATGCAAAGATGTTTGGATTTATATGAAACCTCCCAACAAATAATTTCCTCTAAAGTAATAGCAACCTTTTACCACCGAACAAAGAAATAAAGTACAAGATGTCAAAGCACAGTGAAGGACACAGATGATTCTAGAACTTTAACCTATAAAATTTTGTAGCTAAATTTAATAGAGCAGGACAGGATGGAAGAAGTTAGTAACAAGAGTACCACACTGATTTCAAGGTATATGAAGAAAAAAAAAAAATCTACAGAAGGGCACTGGGGGAAAAAGACATATCCCTGCAACGCTCCGATAATGAAAGAAAAGTGGAGATAATAAAAATGAACCTTCATTAATACCATTTTCTAAAAGATCTTTCCTATTTTTATATTAAATTTCAACTTGTACATCAAAGTGAGTGAGAACTCAACTCATTGGTTTGCTGTTAAAGAGCTGCAGATTGCTTCTGAATGAAGAAAGTTGTGTGGGACTGCATTGCATTTTTAAAGGTTAGCAAGACACCTTATGCCCTGATACTGTTTCTTCTCATTTCATAGGCCTTTTTCTCTTGAAGTTTCATCTCCTTGTAGTATTCCTACAGCACAAAGCTGTGAACAAATATGCAATATGATGCATAGTATCACAAAAATGTCTTTGTAGAATATCATTCTACTTCATTATTATTTAAGCATACAACAAAAGCCCATTATTTCTCCAAACTAGAAGAAAACAAATGAGATGAAGCATCAAATAACTGTAGCTTTGATTTTCCATTAAAATAAATTCAAGATGTGGTCTTGAAGAAATAAAAATTAGCCAAATAATGAACAGCAACAACAGAAGTCCTTTTTTAAGGTTTACCAAAAGGTAGACATCAGAAGTAATTTTTTTTTGTCAAATTACCTTAATAGAAACTAGTTTAAAATAAAGTTTGCATTTTGCTTCATTTTTCTACTCCTTAAATCTCATATGTGAGTATCTGGACTACTTGGAAAGGTTCAGGTTTGAAACCTCTCCAGTCTGAAAACATTTATAGTGTAAGAGTAGCTTTACAGTATCACTCTAACACATGTAAATCCTGACATGACAGGAGCTGCACTTACGCTGAAAATACAGTTCAGTTGTCAAATTCTAATTAGAATCGGAAATCCTTCTGGACATCATGATAAATGTGTTAATTAATATCAGATGGGATGGAAGTTTATGAGATTTGGGATATCTATCTTCAGCAACAGTAAAAGAGCAATAGACTATTTTGATAAAAGGCAGAATTGTATTACAGTGGAGTTTAATTTCAGTTTTCCCACATCATAAGGTTCTTTCCACCCTACAAGGTACTCCTTCCAAAGGAAGGATAAAGTAAAACCTGTTAAAGACATATCAAAATTCCTGGATTTTACCAAAAGGTATGCAATGCAACAAGTTTCTTCTGCTTCAAAAAATTTCTTGTGACATTTTAGGGGATTCTAGATTTAATTTGGATAAAATTCTCCCCCTCAAAGTGTCCACTTCCCATCTTCCTATCAGCCTACTTCCAGCTTCTGCTCCTACACTTTCACATAAAGATGTAACTGTGCTGCTCAGTGTTTCAAAGGTTTCTGGGAAGAGGAAATAGGCAACTGAATAATACAGCGTTCTCAATTTACATCCCATCCCTAAATTATTATAGTGATAAATTATCATTCTTAATCTAGTTTTTTCAAAAGCAGTTCTGGTGGCATAATCCAAAAAGAGCATGAAGCCTTTAAAAACCATTAACTCAATGTAGGCTTTGACAGTAATGCTTACATGGCATAATTATCTAGTGCTTTCTGAAAACAAATTCTCTAAGGCACTGCTTCTCCCAAAATGTTTTGCTGCAAGTTACAAAGTAGCAGTATAGGAACAGGGCTCAAGACAATACTGACTTCTCTCACAACATGGCATGAACTTTATCTTGTAATGATGTGCTGCCAAAGAGACTTACAAAACTGACCAATGCTTCATTGACCAAGCTCAATACCAACTACTGTCACAATGCAAAGTGAGTGCTGTTTTCTCCAAAGGTTACACACTATCAAAGGAAACAAAAACATGCATGTTGACACCCGTGAACTTTGCAAACAAGAAAGTGATTACACTATCCACACTGCCTGAAGACAACATTTCTCGTTTTCTCCTCGGGCATGGTTTGTGGATTACTGGAATGCACCAGGATCCACTGCAGATTGTCTGCTGGCAATATTAAGGCATGTGCCGATATACTACATGTTCTCCAAAACCCTTGTTCTTTTTTTTCTCTGTAAGTATATTGGTAATAAATTGTACGCCCGGATAAACAAGCAGAATGAATGCACTTGAACCTTTATCAGCTTATGGCAAAGAGTAAAGGAGGTGAATCAGAAGGGTGGAAACACACAAAAATGATGTCATGAGAGAAATTACTTCAAAGGTAAGAAATATCATCATAACATTGCATATAAAGTTTTATTCTATAAAAATAGGGAAAATATCTGTGTTTACTCTTTATACAGTAAAATTTACTAATATTTCAAGTAACTTCTAACTAGGTGGAATAAGCACCCTAACATTAGTCAAAGGAGGTGAAAACGTTTGATTGGAGTACAATACTTCTACTCATTTTGAAAACTCCTCTCTGCATTATCTATCATGTAATTACCTCAGCTCTTTCCAACTGAAAGTATATAGGCCTATAATACTAAAGATCACAGCTTCAAAATGTTCTCAGCTTTGTGAGCCCTATTTTTAAAATTATTTTTGTATTAGTTTTCTAAAATATCTTACTCAGCTTTAGCTATCTAAAAGCTTACTGTTCATATAGATTCCTCCTACAATACATCAAGGCAAGATAGTTACAGCATGACTCATTGCAGCTTATGCTAGGTATTTCAGACGGTTATAGCAGATGATTTCTGTGTGTCTCTCTCTTTCTTCACCTCCTACAGAATAAAATAATTCCAACTTAAATCCTTCATCATCAACATCATCATCATCATCATCATCATAAATCCTTTACAGTCGCCCAAAACAGAAACTGTTATCACTTGGAAGAAATCACTATCAGATTCTGGTGTCTGTCTTCAACATCAAGCTCCACACAATGCAAATTGAGTAACGATGCTGTATGTGCTCTGCTTCTGCTCCCTCCCCAAGCTTGTGCTTCAGCCCACTGAGAGGCAAGTACCTAGGCCTGATACAACAAATTTACTAATCCAGTATGTCAGCCAATCTGTTCTAAATTTGCAAAAGAGATTTAGGTAACTCCAAGATAGTAAAAAGAAAAGTAAAACATTACCTCTCCACTTTTCAACATTTCTCCTACCAAAATAGGTACTAAATGTTCACTTGTAACAGCGTAAGGGATTCAGTATGATCATTGCCACAGTGAAATCATACCTACACCTGGATATGGTCCATGTACTTTACATAAACACCATGGTGTACAACCAATGCAGTCATGAATTAACACTCTCTCATTAAAGAAAACTCCTTTCATCCTCAATGACATTCCAAATGGCAGGAATATGGAATTAAATTTTCTTTCATCTTCTCTGTCACTTAGTAAAGAAGGGGTGTTCCATTTCTACCCACCTGTTTTTGGATATCCTCTCAAATAGCTATTACAGTATGTCCTATTGATTCACCTTTCCTTCTCACTATCTTCTGGTTACAGCTAGTGCAGGGCTTACTTGTAAGGTTTTGCAGTTTCCATTTGTCTCTGTAATTTAACGTTATTGGTTGATCCAATTCTAAACATTTAAGATGGATCTCCCAAGAACAAAATTGCTATTAGGCTTTTCTGACCTTTTATCTTTTTCTGCCAATCTCCAGCCATGGTATGGCTAAGGTAAAAAACATTACCAAGAAAATTATACTAAGCCTAGAACCACACACAAGTCATGGAATGGAAACAGTGTAAGACAACCTTCCACAATCCCTGTGGAAGATTACAACACATTCGCTTGTGAATTCCAATCACATCACATTTTTTGACCAGTAGTGGAACATCCTGTTCCAGCTCCTCACTGCCTGTCCTAAATAATACACTTGAAGTCAGATGAGATGTGTTGTACTGCCAAATAAAACCAGAAATAAAACAGAAATCAATTAAACAATTAACAACAGAGTAATAACCCTCTTCTATCTTAAAAAAAATAATGTCATGAATATGATACAAAATTACCATATTGGAACTTCTGGTTCATTGTACCACATCTGATTTCTTCACTCACAGAACCTAGTACTTCTGAGGTGTATACATTAAAAGTGACTAGTCAGATACTTTTTCCTCTGGAAATAATTCACAGAATAGTTACATTGAAACCACTCCAAAGACTACAGGACTCCTTTGGAGTAACAGGTTATACAGATTTACCCATAAGGTTGTGACATACATTGATAAATTCTGATTTATTAATAGAATATTCTGTATTTGAGTATGAAAGAAGAATGAAATTCTGTTTTTTGGATCAGATCAGAACCAACGGAATTAAAGGTTCTCATTTCAGCACACAGAGTACTAAACTAAATACTTCCATTAAATATAGATCTACATTCTTGACTTGCAGTCTTTAAACCTGCCTGATGGAAAATAAAGAATAAGTGGCATTTTTCATCGGGATTTTATCTTCATAAAAAGTCCTTTTTGCAGATATATTTGATATTCATTATGTTCCTGTGACAGCCTCTGCATCTCAAATGTTATCAAATCTTGGCAGAATCTTTTTATCTTAATTATAAAAAAGCAGACTGTATTCTCAACCCTATTTTTTTCAGATTATCAATAGAAAAGGTTTGATTGACATTGAGAAAGGAAAACCATTTCTGATTAAATCTGAGATTCTATTTGGGCTGGTTTCACAAGGAAAAAAGGTCATCTATCTGTTATGACATATGTCAGACTTTTCAGGCCATCATATTTTATACAGACCACTGGACTACTATTTTTAGGAACAAGTGTTGGTAGCCTTCAAGTAAGTTCTTCATTTCTGGCTCTGATGTTTATCAAGCACCCAGATTCTGTCTTTCACTTCATTTTCAAAGGGGACTTCAGCGAACAAGTTATTCAGCCCACTAAAGCTAAACCGACATGTTTGAGATTACCCAAACCAACTACAAGGAATTTTATCAAAACACTAAATCAGCAGTTGTCTTCTACTGTTCTTTATTTTATTTTGATGTGACGTCCAGTCTAATGTTACCTAATGTTTGGAAAGTAATGATTCATCAGTTCCTATAAAAGTTACCCATGCTCTTTCAACACTTTTTTTGCCTGTTACAGAAGGGATAAATGTCAATCAGTTGCACTTACTGAAAAATATATAATTAATTTACTACAATATTTACCTGTATTATTGCAAACTATGCTTTCAGTTTTCATATTGCTCAAAAATAACTTATGTATAAACACATATGATGTATAATAAAGACATAAAAAAACATGCATAGTGTCCAGTAAAAAGAAAAAAAAAATACATTGTAGGCTACTGTATAACATATTCTGTACTTGGGAAAACCCTCAAAGTAGTACAAAAAAAACCCAAAGAAAAGCCGGGGGGGAGAAGTTTACATTTGCAACTTTTCAAGTTACATCAGAGCTACCTTTTAGGCTATCTCAATGCTTACAAATATTTACATATCAACCTTATATAAGACATATTGCAATCAAGAACTATATCCTTTCCTATGGTTCTGAAGTTTTCCTTAAATGGAATGTCATTTCACCTCTTCTCCTGACCCATGTAGTAACTCCATTGAGAGGGAGTAAATTACTTTACAGGAGCAATCACTTATGTTTAAATACCAGAACCCACACGACATGAAAAATTATGTCATCTGTTACTTAATTTCTCTACCTATGACTATGAAATTTAGTAAACCCTGTAAAGTTCCATAATCATAGTAGACTGTCGCTATCCAGTGGACAGCATACCTAGGAGCAATTTTGCCTCCACATTTTCCTTGTGCATGTTTCACCTATAGAGTTTTCATTTCATTTATGAGAAAGCCTTGCAGTTAACTGAGTCACACTGATAGTATATTTCTTACAAGGTGAACAGCTGACTCATTTTCTCTTTTTTATGGATTTTGCACTTTTGCATTTCGAATCTTCTACTGAAAAGGCTAAATTCTGGTTGTGACAATTCTCTCTTCATGGGATATAGTTTCAGAGATCCACACTGTTGCTTATTTACTTCACTTTTCTACACAGGTAAGTGGGAAAAACAGTAAGCCATTACAGAGTGTAAATATCTTACAAATATACAGCTAGAAACTAAGTCAATATTGAACTAGGCTACACATTCTATTGATAAAAAGCCCCCTACATAATCTTAGCTGTCCGCTGAAGAAAACCTCTTCTGAGAACCTCCAGATACTACAAAGTGCTGTGCAGATTTCTCCACTCATGCATCTCCACCCATGTAACAACCTTCTTTTTATCTGGTATAGAAGGTGTCACACAGGGACCACGCTGGACTAATATAGCCAAGAAAATATAAACAGAATATAAAACCAGCTTTGGATTTATTCCTTCCCTTGCTTTTCTCTGACCAACTCCCCAATATATTTGGGTGCTCACAATCATTTAGCCCTGAGTTTTAGCATTTTCTCTTTCCTTCATTTCAGATACAGGGATGTAGTTTATGAATGCAGTTTTTATGAATCAAGTTTAATTACATTTAAATGGAAAATTTAACAACATAGATCCTTTAAGTATTGGCAGGAAATATATTTCAAGGTTTTTGAGGAAAACATCTTACTCTTTCCTCAGAAATTCTGAACAGTAGTTTTGGAGTTTCAATAAGAAGTAAGAGAAAAATAGCATATTAAAAAGAAACAAATTTTGCTTACAGTTAATTTCACTAAGTGACGAAAGGGATGCCTGAAAATCAGAGTTAGAGACAGCCATTCAACTGTAGAAGCATAAAAAATGATCTACAGTCACAAAAAAGGCATCACCAATGTGAATTATATCCTGCAAAAAACCATAAAAAATATTTGGTTTAGACAGATTCATATTTTTTTCCTATCTAATATACTTTTAAAATGTAATACTTCCCCCTCCCCTTTTAAAATATAAATATACTTATTACTAAAGGGACTTTATATGACACACTGAAGAGTTTTAACATAGAACATACTAAATTTCTTTGAAGTATTCTCTACTTTGCGGCTGAGAAAGAACAAACACTTAAAACTTTTGATGTGTAAAAATGGATTGTGCATATTGATTTTTCTTTGTGGTACAGGTACAGATTTCAGTCAAGTAGTGAATGTTCTGAATGCCCTCTGAAAATAAAGCTCCAAAGGGGCTTTGTTTTTTTCCATGATAAAATTTTAGATTCTCCTATCTCAAGAAGAATGATGTTCTTCACGAGTAAGATTATTGCAGTTCATTCTGTGAAATTCCACAGTTATCATATCCTCATGTGAATTTAATAAAGCTTAGCCTTAGCTGCTCTTGAACTGCAGCCAAGCATTTGATTTGTTCTATTTCATTTTATTCATTTATATGCATCTTGCTACCATCTGGAATCATAAAAACAAACAGTTCAAGCAGTTAATGTGTTAAAAAGGAGCAATGAAATAATGAAATATTCTCTTCCAATCCCCCTACCCCCACACACCCCATTTACTCTGTTTCTTTCATATCCATTTCAGAATTCATGTTGCCATTTCTTAATTCCAAAAAAGACTCTGTAAGAGGATTGTCAGGACAGATGTTGGAACCCTTACACAACTGAGCACGCGCTGTCTTATCCATGTTCAGTGTTTCAAAGCCAAAATACTGTAACTAATAAATGATGCTTGGTAGCTAGAAGTGAACTCATAATCGCACCATTGTATATCTGGTACACAAAACCATCAAAAGAATATTTTTTCCCTCCAATTACATCATCTTTTTATAATTGCTATTGACGGAACTATTCTGTTGTTTCTATCTGCTTTTAATATCCAACCTCCACGGCAAGTTTCTGAAAAGGTTTAATTCCCTTATTACTATGTGAGTGAAACAATCACAACTATGTCAACTTACCAGTGTTTTTACTAGTACAACCAGATGGAACCCACATGAAAACTCTCAACATATATATAAAACAAAGACAAATACAAAAATTGATAAGCCATACAAGTACACAGAAAATGGTGTTCATTTGGGCTTTACCCTGAAAACACATACAAATATATATATTTTAAATATTTACACCTGTAAGTAAATTCAATTCATTTGGATATTTATGCATATAAACAGTGGCTCTATATAAACAATTAAGATTCTGATTTCCACTGAGACAGCAACATATACTTGAGGATCCAGAAATATTAAACATTTCTACTGACACAGGAATGGATTAATCTCAGAGATTTCTGAGAGGATCCCAGAAATAGGCTGAATAGAAAAAAAAAGTACTTTCTTGAAAGTATTGACATGGCAAAGACATGGCAGAGTTAAATTCTCACAAATACGCTTGGTTTTAAGCATTACTTTGAATTTCATTGGTGTGAATATTCATAGATTCTATATTTGCGTAATATGAAAAAACACAGAAGAAACAGTGTGATGATGCAACTACTTATGCATTAAAACAGAAAGAATGCCAAAGATACAAAGACTGAAAAATACAAGGACATGTTTGGTGAAGCATGATGAGACAGCTGAAGACTGTTCAATATCTAGAAGTGAAGAGGAAGACAGACAAGTAAGATTGAGCAAGAAAAGAATTTATCCTGCAGCTTCATCATGTGAAGCAGTTTTCTCATTCAAAAATAAAGCGATTTTCAAGATAGGAAAGCATGAATGAATAAAAACAGGCCACCCATGCAAGGGGCTCACGAAAGCTGACTGAAAATTTTCACTTTATCTCATCATGACCTTTTCAACTGCAAAGCCAGGGAACCAGCTTCTTGTTTGGGAGCTCACAACACAATCACTCCAAGTACGACTGAGCATACATGCTGTCTAGGACACAATGCACACATTTTCAAAGAAGCAAAGAGATATGACCAAAAGAAACTGAATGACTCTGATCTGCTTTAATGACTTCTGTTCAAAACAGACTTTGCTGGATTTTGTCTAAGACTGCAGAAAAAAGTTTTGCTGGTACTCAAGTTCTTCGTATCAGTCTGTAAAGTACATTCATGCTCTTTCAATAGAGACTGAACACAACTGAAATTCCAATTAAGGCATGGAAAAACTTCACAATATGGGGTAGTCAAATAGAAACTAGTGATTCAGAAAGGTTTTGGAATCTCCACCCTTAAAGATACTTACAAGTAGACTGAAAAAAGGTCCAGAGCAAACTGATATAAATTAACTTAATTTTAAGCACTGTGACTGGACTAGGTAACTTCCACAGGTCCCTCTGAACCTGATCTGTTCAATGATTCCATGATCTTCAATCTTCAGGAACTCTGATATAACGAATAGATGTATATTCCATAACCCACCAACATATCCTAAATGGTTATAACATACTGTCAAAGGAGACATATCTGATATTAATTCCTTTGGTTATTATTACAGTGCTTTTGTCAAATATCAAGCTGACACAACACCAAGTGCAAGAACTTACATATGTCTGGACTGTTACACAAAAAAACCCCACCATAGTTTCAAAATATTAATATAAAAATAGGAAAACATACACAAGACAATCCTAAACTGTATATTAGAGACAAGAAAGCAAGAATCTCATGGTGTTACACCACACAAGTATTTTTTTAAGCCATGAGAGAACAAAAATAGTATTTGATGAACAGGATATGACATAAGTTAGGAACCTGGCCAAAGGAATAATACACAGACATGGTCCTACAATAATTCTGATGAAGAAAGGGAATCAAATCAACAAAGATCACTTATCAGGTATTACTTCACAACTTTGTCCATGTAACAGCCAAAGAACATTACTACATTCTTAAAATGTATTCATTACATACTTAGAAGTTATTAACTTTCAGTTAGTAAGTTTGAAGGAATCATCAAAGCCCAATGTTTTCAGAATGAGTAGGTTTGATGATTGGTGTTTACTTATACATGGAACAATCTGTTTATCCATGTTTTTTAATTAGTCACAATGTCATTTTTCTAGATTAAAGTAAGAATCTAATTCAGGCCATTCAAGAATGCATTCAGGCATGCTACTGAACAGCAAGAAATATCTTACAATACTCCCTTTACAGAGAAAATAAGAATTTAAAAAAGTATTAGGAAATTATATTATTTTTGCATTTATATCTATTTATAAGCTTCTACAGCCCTATAATGTATAAAATAAGAGTTTAAAAGGTAAATACTTAGAGTGAAGAATAAAGAATCAAACATAAGCTATTATATTACATCGATGTGTCTAATGGGACGTACTTCTGAAAAGTACTAGATATCTGTATCTGGAAGAGCAGCTTACCGCTATTTTAAGGGAGGAAAAAAGGATTTTCTTGTAGGTTTTCAGTAAATCCATTGTTCCCATTCAGTTAAAAAAATATATTATAGACCAAGCTGACTCAGCATGCACTGCAGAACAGCAAATACAACAATGCTGATCACTGCTGCTAATAATAGTAATACCAGGCATACCTTTACAAGTGGCAGCAGCTCTTAGTTGCAGCTCTTACTGAGTTCTGAGGTTAACAGGATTTGGGAGAAATATTTCTTCTATAAATCGTAGTGGTTTTGGCTTCTAACTTTGAAATCAATAGCAATCAACATCTCAGCAGGCTGTAGAAGTTACTGCCTCCTTTCTGTTAAGCTTGAGAACATAATCCAATGTTTTCCTCCCTTCTTGAAGTTTTGTTTACAAATACACTTAGTCAAAATAGAAAAGCACTTTCCCAGCTTTGCTGTGATTCAGTGGTAGGCTTGCATCAGATAGTGTCTTGGTAAACCCCCCACCTAAACCTCATGCTTTTGAAAACAGAAGGTAGAAGGTGAAAATGCTTCTGTTTTCATAGTGTATAATTCTAAATATCTGTACCTATATGTTTACATAATTGTAATAACTGGATACTTGCAAGCAAAAGTACCTGCTTGTTTTATTTTTTAAATATATTTCAAGGAAAAAAATGCAACAAAGCTAGAAGACAGTTTATATTTATACAAAACCGATAATTTTACCTCAGGTAAGTTTAAAAATGGAAAAAAAGGTGTATCATACAGTAAACTTGCTGTACCATCCTTAAGAATTTAAATAGTCTCCTCCAGTTAAAAGAGCAAAGAAAATTCTACCATATGCTTTTCAAGTCTAAGTTGCATTTCCTTTTCACTTCCAGTTGAAAATCTATTAGTTTTCAAAGGGAGGAAAAGAAAATTTCTAACACTCAATAAAAGTCAGTCAACAATACAAATAAGATACCTTACAATTACGATAAAGCCAATATGAATCAGACTTTTCAGCTCAGATATGAACACACATCCATGTGTTCCCATACATTCAAAGTTAGTAGGCAACATTCTGCTACTTTTACTCATAATAATAAATCCACAGCAGTCCTTTTAAGAAAGCTTGTCAGAATGTGACTCAGAACTACATCCACAAAGATTTCTAATGTGGCACTTCAGATTTTTTCATAGAGCTATCTCACTACATTAAAAATTATACATTAACAAAACCTTCTTTTTTCTCATCCCTTTCTATCCTAAAACCACCTAGTTTCTGCACATGATTATGACCTTGTCTATGCAGACCCTGGTAACTCCGGTCGATAGATAATGACATAAGATAAACATCACTGAGTAGCTGAAGCACACGTATTTTCCATTTAACTGGGGGGCAAGAATGAGTACTACTGTTGTACTCCTTTCTTTCAAATACTTCAAGGAGCTTTCCTGTATCTTAGCAATTGAGATCATACAAATCACCCTATCCACCAACAGATTTGAAAATAATAATTTGAGTGTTCATACCTCAAAAAAGAAAACCACTATACCATACGTATATAAGCCAAAATGTCCTCTTAACATCAGATCTTTTAGTAGAACTCCATCAATGGTGCACCCCCAAATAGATGGAAACTTTGGAACACCACATAATGACATAATTGTCTAAAACCAACAAATTATTCAGATTTAAACTTGTTTTATAGGAAGCTATTTTATGAGTCTCACTTCTATCAGAAAGTATTGAGCTGTTATTTTGTATTTAATTTTAATTAATTTATATTTTGAAATTTAAAATACTCATACTGACATTTAATACAAAATAACCATTAGAGAGTTTGTGAAACTATTTGGTTAGAATAAGGATTTTTTTTCTTTCCTGAATTGCTTATCCAAATAAAATATGTCTAAGTCATGGGAGGCATGTGTTTTCCTGAGTATTTCCAATTATCCAAATAGTCTAGAACTTCAAAGGAAAGGAGGTTCCGAATTCCATTCACCTCTTTGAAATACTTGTGTCTGTGGGTCATTTGCTTATCTGAAACACATGTGCACTATTGTCTGGCTAAGACCAGAATTTGTCCCATTGTTTTTATTTTTCATAGAAGAGAGGAAAAAGGAAAGACATTATCTGCCCGTAGATGGTTTAGATATGGATCTAGAAAAAGTATTTTTGTTTGGGAAAGTCTATGACTGGAGTCTTTTAGATCTGTATTAGTGTCAGTGTGTCTATATGGCTGCAACTTGTTTGCGATTGATGCACACAGATAAAAGGGAAGGTTTTTGTACTGCCTAGACAATAAAAAGGAGGAAATTCTTTTGAGGAAATGTCTCAGATTCAAATTTCATGTCATACTGCAGTGATCACATCAAGAACAAAGTCAAACAACATCACAGCCCAGAAGAAAGCAGAGAACATAAGCAGAGGGCAGTTCTTCCATCTGACAGTCATAACCATCATCTCTTAGCAGAGAAAGGATGAAAATTAGGCTGACAGAACAGACTGAAATTCAGCTCATAATTTTTAGCTGTAATTTAGTGATGGGAAATCAAACCTTGTATCTTTGATATCACCATTCAGTTTTTATTGGAAATAAGTGATTTAATTTAATGAACACCTTCCATAGAGACGAGAAACAGAATAAATACAAAGGAATATAACCTATTTAAAAGATTGCAGAATGTCAGTAGCACCCCTGAAATATTCCAGATAATACACTTAATATCCATCTGTATGAATGTAAAACACTGAATTTTATTTACATGTGTCTATTTATGAA
Source organism: Falco naumanni (assembly GCF_017639655.2). Taxonomy (NCBI): domain Eukaryota; kingdom Metazoa; phylum Chordata; class Aves; order Falconiformes; family Falconidae; genus Falco; species Falco naumanni. The sequence goes on from NC_054067.1 coordinate 18,853,159, forward strand.
ATAAGCAGAGGCTCATAATTTGGAGGAAATACAGAAATGTCATTTTGATGACATTTTCAGTAGCAACATTTAAGAGAATGAGTCTATGCAATAGAAACAAATTAGTACTTTAGAACAGTGGGAGACAGTATGGGCATGAGGAAAAGTGAAATAGTGAAAGAAAAAGAACTGAAATTCAAAACTGTACTTAAAATATTGTATCCTAACCTTCGTGTATCAAGAGTCACTTTCTAATATAGTGAGAAGCCAGTACATTCTCAAAAGGGAAGATCGACCTTTCCAAATCTCAAAATAATGTGATAAAGTGAAAACTTAGAGTTTGACTATCTTTCATAGCAAGACACACTGGGTACCGAGACAGGCACATACCTACAGCTGTGTTCTATGTAATATACTGCCTATAAACTTTGCTAATTGAGTATGTGATAATATACTCATGTTTTTTCTTTACAAACACAGATATCTCTCTATGTATATCTAAGAGTACTATCTATCTCTCTCTCTGGCTTTAAATACTGTATAAACTCACACATATATGTAAACATTGTTAGATGTGCAGCTCAGAATTCCTGCTTAGACCAGATTTCTTCGAAGAAAATGTAGACAAAAGAAAAGTACTGCTAAGGAGTATAAGGTTTTGAAAGAAACATATTTCTTCAGATAGATTACTCATAAGCTTTATGGTATTTTATTTGTAGTAAAGTTACTTTAATAATTATAGCTCCTAATCACTCTAAGAAGTATCAGCATAGGTATAGATTTGATGGTGTGCATGCATTAAGCAGACCAGAGGTATACTTAAAAACAGTGCTTCTCCAGAATGTATACAAATATAATCTCCAAACAAAATTTATTTTAGAAATAGATACATAAGACATAAAAGAAACAGTGCTCAGTAATTCAATATGAAAGCAAAAATATATATTAAAAATATTTGTTTAAAAGATTTTACAAATAATACCTAAGACCAGGATATACCATAAATATCTGTGTTATGGTAAAATGAGAAATCACTGAAAATGTGTAACAAAAAAACCCCTGCAGCATTACAGTTTATGTTAAAAAAATAATTCCATTGACATCACAAACCAGCTTTGTTCCTGACAGTACCCTACTGCCCCTCAGCAGGCCTCCACTCAAATTCAGAAGTATTTAAGTCGTCCAAAGTCCAATACATTTTCTGATATGATAGGCAGCTTTGACGCAAACTGCAGATTGTGTGCCATAGCTCTTCCCTGGAGTGACTCACTCGATATCAGGGCACGTTTAAGATCGAGTGCCATTGAGCTTTGGTAGACCCATATCCATATGAAATCCAGGCCTTGACAACATGACACAGGATGCAGAAAAGCAAATCTGAGAGCCATCTTTGGCTGCTGGCATTGTAAAGCTAAAAGCAGCAATGCCATTAATTTACTCTGTAAAACTGGCAACAAATAAAGAACTATTCTTTTTGCTGAGCTACATGCAGCAATGTAACTAACCAAAACTGAACTCTAGGACTTTATCTACAGACACAGACCTGCCTGCGCTGGTGACAGGGGTGGCAATGTGCACCAGATAAAAGGAAGAATCTCTTGAGAAATTTACTGACATGATAGTGAGCAATAATAATTACAGTCTAAAGTACAATAAAGTAACTTATGAAGTTTGACTGATATTTCCAAAGAAAATGCCATGAGTTTTCAACTTCAAAAGCAGCATTTGGTCAACTCAGTGATTTTTACTTTTAGTGAACTCTGACTTCAATGTAGTCAGAAAACAGTACTTCTGTACATGAAAACATTTGAGAGTTGGTGTTGACACATGAACTCCTAGCTTTGACTCAGGATATTAATACTGATTTTATATTTAAAAAAAATCAAACCAAAACTAAATACAGATTTTTTTGACTGGCCTTCATTTAGCATTCATATCACTGAAAAGTGTAGAAAATTATATTCAGCACACATACCTATTTGGTCAGCACATATTAAGCTTTCATGAACCCATTTAACCATCAGAAGGAAATGAGCTCTCTGAACAATCTTATGCCAGTCTATGAAAGAATTACAACTAAGTATCATTTTTTAAAAAGAAAACAAAAATCAAAACAGAAAACACATAAAACTGAACCACTTCAGAATTTTCTGGCTTCTCCCTTAGTGCATTTGGAGAGTTATCTTATTTGGCTGTGCTGACTCATGAGAGAACTATAAGAGAGAGATTACTGATTTGGACCAATAATCAAACCATTTGATGCACCTTTTATTTTGTGCATGTAACTTCTTTAAAGTTTAAAATCATCCTAGATTATTTTAGATTTATTTATTGATAGACTAGAATTACATTATCAGTGAAATACTAGGAAAAAGGCAGACCTTCAGCTAGGTTAAAAGCAAAAGAACTAGGAGTCTCATGAAAAATACTTTTCTCTGCAACCACATAAGCGGCACATCTGAACTAGAAAGGTACTCATCAAAGGTTCTCTTCATACTCAAGTGTAAGAAAGTAGGCACCTCTAGAGGACATGGAGTCCTAAAACCAAAATAACCTGCTGTAGTATATCTATGCCTTTTCACTACCACAAGAAAAACTGAGGGCAACTCTATGTTTATTTGAGGTAAGGAAGTTACATGCTTGAGTTTAGATTAACCCTGTCCAGTATCTCAACTCAGTACGCCTTGATTAAGAAAAAAAAAAAAAGATAAAGTTTCCATGTAAACATTGAAATTATTTGGTGTTTTTCTTAATGAAGCATTAATATTATGCATAGGAGTTTTCTCATCAAGGAAATCCAACCTAATTATGTAAGAACAGAAATCCGAGGAATCATTAAAAAAAAAAAGAAAAAGAAAAAACAGAAATCCTGTGAAATCCTACTATCTTCCTGACAAACAACTGCCAGACCAAAGGGTGATTACTCTTAACAAGTACCTTTGAATGTTTGCCATTACCCACCTACAAAGCACCTAAGCGAACAATTGTAACAGCAACTGGCAGGGCCAATCTTTGCTACACTAAACAATAGTACTTGAATAAATTCCTCACTATGTTCGGAATGAACTGTCAACCCAAAGCAACTAGTTGAATTGGTGCACTGAGTGAATCAATATCATTACTGTATGTCTAATCACTGACAGTGTTAGGGTTGTAGTTTGAAGCATAAATGCTGCAAGGGTATGATAAACAGGAATAGCAAAACTGTCTTACAGATACATAAACTTCCTCCCAAGAAAATTATTTCATTATCAGAAATTAAAAATCTTCTGTAACAGTCATAGCTATAATTATGCAATACAATATGCTAAATTACAATACGTACTTCATTATTAATAGAATTTATTTTACAGATCAAATAGCCAAATACACATTTTTAAAAGAGCCAGATAGCAAATGTGGAGCAAACTATAGGCAACAGTTATGGTAGACATTCTGCAGTCCAAGAACTGAGGCAACTTGATTATTAAGTACAGGTCTATAAATATCTTTACATCAAACATACAGTAATGTGTAAGAATTCCATGTTGAAGTCTAATTCATGAATCATTAATAACTTTTTCTTTAAAAGAAAGTTATATATACTGTATACATCCCAGTTAAAAGCAGTGTCTGTATTTCATTTTATTCTAGCAAACTAATATACATGTCTTCATATAAGTGCAGAAAACAGGTTCTTTATACTCCTTTGCTTCCTAAGAGATTTTACATTGCATATGAAATTCTAATATTGTAGATGATACATATTAAGCACTACTCCCTAAAATGTGAGGCAATATACAAGAACTTGTAACCAACCTGCAAACAAAGCGATGATACTAAAATTTTATCTTTTTAAATCAGCCATGCTAAATAATGAATTATAATGTAAAAAACCAATAGTTTTTAAAAAAGTTAACCACAGAGAAATAATCGGGGGAAAAAAAAAAAAAAAAAAAAACAAAACCAACAGTTGGCCATTTTTTTCCCTATGCGTTGGCTAACAGTGAAAAATTAGGTAAGTAATTTCCTAGTCTATCACACTGAAAACAAAGCTACTGGATTTATGACTCTTATTTTTAAAAAAATTACAATAAGTACCTCAAAAGGTGAAATGTATGGCACCTGTAATACAGACATTACCTAGACTTCAGCAAGCAAAATGCAAATTAAATTTTATTTTATTTTTAAAAGTGAATACTTTTCAGTTACTTTAAAAGGTGATCACTTATTACAAAGTGTTGTGGATAAGAAAGCAGGAAGTACTCATTTTTCACTACTACTATCGTGTCTATAAAATAAGAAAGCAACGATTTGATCAATTCTATTTATGATCCGTAGCAGCAACATCATAATTAAAAATATTACGGAATAGATATAAATAACACTTATTTCTTAACATGTATAATGGTGCTATAAGTGACAATTTATTTGTTTTTCTTTTAAATGCAGGGAGTATAAAGAACTTTACATTCTCTTTTTAATGTATGAATAAAATTTATTGCTCCCTTTTAATATATTTATAGAAAAAAAATCCTAATTCTTTCAACTAAAATAAATAAGAAAAAAAATCTGGGACAAGAAGATGATTACAAGCAAAATAGATTTACCATGATCACCAACTGTGAAGAAGGATGGGTCACATTACTTTTTTCTTAGCAAAACTACGTTATAGAACACTATAGCACAATGTACTAAAATTTCTTTGTCTTTTCTTTTTAAAAAATTCTTGCCCTTGATACCTTTCAGTAGGGCAGCTTGAACAGTTCATCGTCACTTCCAAACCCCTCTGGAGATCAGACGATAAATTTCTTCGGCAATCAGAGACAGGACAAAGGGCTTTCTCGTGCTATTTCCTTGTTTTCATGTTTGCTGGCTTAACATCATTGTGTACACGTACGACTTCAGTATATAACATCAGATGCGATGACGTTCAGAGCTGGCAAACAGAGAAACAGCATGAGAAAAGCCCTTTCCTGCATATTTTCCCCATATACTGTAAAGTTTGTTTCCAAATTTCTACCACGTCAATTACTGTATGGTTTGAGACATACTGAACTACAGCAGTTCTAGAGTAATCAACCGTTTCTGATGTGTGTGTGTTTTCAGGTTTCTATACACATGCAAAGATCTGCACACACCTATATACACATAGCAAAAGTACTGAAACAGGAGCCAAATAAATGGTTTCTATGTATGTTATTCTAGGTTTCTTACTTTTTTTTTCTTTATCAGCTTGAAACCCCAAGAGCTATTGCAAGATTATACCTATCAGAAGGCTACCGTACTACCTAGAACATGTTCTAAATGGTTTTAACAGACTTCATTCAAGAGCATCATTCCTAACAGCATAAAATATTTTATTTGAAGATGTGTTTTGCATCTTTAATCTATATTTATCAGAATTAAGAGTCCTAAAAATTCACAGAAATTCCAATCAATTATTTAAAAGGAAGGAAAGCACTATCAGTACCACAGTCACCAAGACACTAGCCACTCACTGGTTAGGAAATTGCTATCAACTGCAGCTTATTGAGTGCAATACCTTCTGGGAGAAAATAGGAAAAGATAGATGTGTGAAAATTAAACCGCGGTGAAATCAGACTTCATTGTTGGCAATGCTAATTTAAAAAAAAACAAAGGTGGGTCACAAGGAGAAGACCGTAAACTTTTCAGTTATCCCCCTGTAAAATTTAAAGTGAAATGCACTTAATGATCAGGGAAAGTTTTGCTGCTATGACCCCAAGATAAACTGCTATTGGAGAGAGAGTTGGGCATCATTCTAGCTTGCATAAAAATCACCTAGTTATTAATGCCAGAACTTCATCTACCAACTTCGGTACAAACCCAGTCAACTACTTTTTAAGAGGGGCGGGCACTGTTTTATTGTTTTTGTTTTTTTTTTTTCTCTGAATTGGTTTTTAATCTAAATGTGGTATTAAAAATCTTTCAAATTTTTCCTCACATAAAACATTACTCTCTTCTTTCTTTTCTTCCCATTTGCTCCGTTTTTGTCTTCTACAATGAGGCAAGGGGAGCACTTTCCTAATAACTTCCCCCATGCTTTCCCTGTGAATACATAAAAAGAACAATTCTGAAGTTTTTCTTCAAAGTGTTCCACAGAGAAAAAGCATTTTCTTGACCACCATTACTGCACATTTAAGTAACTGCTCACTAACTTCCAAGTCACAGATGTACACTTGGCCTTCAGTTAGAAATGTTTTCTCCAGATGCAATTTCAGGTTTTTTTCTTAACTGTATATACATGGCAGCATATCAGAACTACCAGCAAAATTACCAGCCAGAAAATTAAGAGAAAATAACAAGAATATTTAGAATCCCACTAACCAATTTTACAATGGATTTTAGAAAGGGCTTACACCAATAGCTGTTTAGCTGATATTTAGAAAAAAATGTTCTTTAAGTGTAAACAACCCTGTATCTGTCAATGCAAAGTACCAATGTCACCTCTATACCCTTTTACATACCAGAAGCATCAACAGTGCCTACTGATGATTACAACATACTAGATTAAACACGCTAGTCTCACTATTATTAAACAAAACAATAAATCCTGCAGCTAAAGATTTACTTAACAGGTGAGTTTTCAGAGCTATTAGTTTCAGTAACAGTAAAATATTCTTTCAATTCATACTAAGCACATTGTTCTCACTGAGTAGGAAGTTGTAATAACATTTCACCACATTTTTAATCAGAAACAGAAAACCAAACATACCGTAACTGTAAGCAGGTCTAAGCAGTCACTAACAGAATCATAGAATCGAGACCATAGAGCCTCAAAACGTAATGTATTTTAAATGAGGTCTACTTCCCATTCACATTTTGGTAAGGAATGTAATGTCTACCTCTAATCAGTTTCTAAAAAACAAGTTCAGCAGAGATCACCGTGTCATCTGAAATTTCTGTTTATATGTACAGGTATGTTCACAGATGATAGAATCCATGCAACTGAAATCAACTAATGAACAATTGTGTTAGTAAATATGAGAAAAATCCATCTGCATGCCTGTTCACTCACTCAACTTCCCAAACATGGTATAGTGTACTAGCAGTGGAGCTAAACTAACATATAGACCACAGCCCACTGTGAAGCAGGGAGAACCACCAAACAGCGTGCAATCATAGATGCAGACCGTGATTGCACCTTCCAGTTCTATCAGTGGAAGAAGTGCTGCTTTCATGAACACTCACACTTCTTCAATAACTCAAAGTCAGAAAAGCCTTGTTCTTAAGTTAAAGTTTAAAATGACAATACAAAAGGTCACAGGACCCTTCTGAGTGCCCGGGTATTTATTTTCAATGATTTCTACTATTCCTATAGTATGCTTTATACTGTTTTCAGATTAAAAGAAGGTCTGAATTAGCATTAATTAAAATAAAAGGACAAGAAGGAGAAGAAACCACAGGAAGTTCTAATGAACCATTGTGGCAGTATCTTCTTTGAACCAAGCTGCCACATGGTACTTCATAATGATGCATGTTTTGCACAGACAGGTTGCTAACTAAACAAGCATTTGAATTGTTTGAATGTCGTTTAAAGTACTTAAGCAAAGATTTTAGATTTTGAAGATATGTACTACATGAAAACTGGACTGGAAAATCTCTCATTTCTTTTCATTATTCCAATGCAAACACAAAAAGAATTAGAAAATTTGTGTCAGTATGGAACACTTCACATAGTCTGCTCCTCGCTAAGGTAAATGTCAAAAGACCTTGAGCTTTTACAAAGCTTGCAGACAAATAAAGTTACAATGTGCTGTATGTTTTTCTACCAAACAAATGCATCTTCCTAGGAGGCCAACAACTACCAGAACAGTGACAATCTGATGACAGTGTAAGTCAGTTTGATTTTATGAGCCTCCAAATACCCTAGTTTGAAAAACATTATGAATAAGAAGTCCCTTCACAATTTATAACTTGGTAGAACTTCTTTAAAAGAATTCTCCCCAGTAAATCCCAACAGAAAGCAGGCTATTTTGAAGGTCTACTGTCACTAGGTATTTATTCATTTCTACTGTGTAACTTCAAAATAATATTAATATCTCTCTCCTTTGCCCTTTCTCACATACAACAGAAGCTTGACCTCTCTCTTAGGGGACGTTACATTAGGACCACACTTTTCCCTTGGCAACATCCTGTAGCTCATGACTCAATGTGTCCTCAGTTGCTTCAGGACTCTCCAGTTCCTTCTTTACAAAAATTTCAGCTGTTGCATTGATGTATTTATTTGCCCACATGACCACTAAAGAGATATTTTAGGTTTTTAGTAGAAAAACCTTCCATCTTCTATTGCATGCTTTCTGAGTACAACTGTTACGACTTTCTGTCATTCTATAGGTCACTTAGACAAATTTAGCAGTAAAGACATAATTTCCTTTCTTTAAAGACCTGAATCAATACCATTCAGACACACATAAAATTTAGAACTTCAAAAGAAAACATATATTTTTAGCTTTAACTCAATATTATTATAAATATCAGCACAGAAAGTCTTCATGGACAAAACTAAAAACTAAGTTGAGATGTGTGGCCTATTAATATCAGCATCCATTAGAAACTGAAGAGATAACTTCACAGTGAATGTAATCTTCTTTAGTTTCCTTCAGAGAGCTTTTGGCTTCTAAAAGGGACACATTACAGTAATTGTTACTAATAAAGTGAAATATCTGTTCTCAAATTAAACAACTTATTTTCATTTTTCAATCTAACATATCTCCCTTTTTAACTAACTTCTTATCCTTCAATTCTTCAGGCTGTCCTACAGTGTTCCAAAAATTCAGGAAGCACACAACACAAAATCATCACTAACCACAAACATCCTGTTGGTCTCCAGGGCTGGAGGATGGTGGGACAGCACAACATCTGATGCACTGTGGCAGAAGCTTGTTTTCACTTGTTACATTTCTTTACCAGCTAACAGTGACAACTCTAAATTAGTCTGTCCTGAGTCACCTTCTAAATTCCCACAGGAGATAAAAATATACAGACTACAACATACAAAGCCACATTTGGAGTAAGACTGACATTTTAAAAGATCCATTGAGGTTTAGGAAATATTTTGCTTGGTTTTACTTATCATGAAATACAATTCTGCCTTTGTGATCATAGTCAACACAAAGGATTTAACTATTAACAGTGTTTCTTGCCCAATTTATGTAAATAAAAGCATTAAGTTAATTATATTTTATTTAAGTAATAAAAATGTGAATTAATATGTTTAAAGGTAAATGTTGTTTCCAAATTAGTGTAAAGGGCCACTGGTAGTAGTTACACTTACTCCAACAATGTGGTCACTTTATATATATACCTAATATATATTTACAATATACCTAAAAGAAGGACAGCTGTAGATTTAACAAAATCAATACAAATAGCAATATTAATCTCATTCTGATGTATTCAGTGCATCACACAAATATAATTTCAAGTACAGCTATACGACGATAAGCTAATATTAGGTAATGAGTATTAAGATAAACCCAGTTCTATTCTGCTCTTCCGGATAGGAAGCCCCTGTCATTGACCTTTAAGGTACAGATAAAAGAAAATGTTCTTTTCCCCAACCAGCTTCTGCAGAAGAAAACTGCTTTCCATTCGACTTTAAAAGCCCCTCTGGATGGAAGAACTATGTTAGTAAAAACCTAAAGAGTCATGAGCTTGCTTTCTTTGTTAGCAGCATTACTGCATGAAAACGTGTATTTGAGCAGACAATGGAAAAACATTTTTGGCTCAGATGAATTATACCAGAATTCAATTGAAAAATCACTTAGATCAGGCCTACAGAAATGCCGAAAACAGCACCATCTTCCTCAGAGTTATGCAAGTTCAAACAGATGAATAAATTCACAAGAAGCTTTTCTAATACATGATTTAAATTAACACATTTAAATACCCTTAATAAAAAACCACAGATCTCAAAAATCTATATATTTTTCAGTGCTGTTAGGTCTTAAAATAAGAAATTATTTTCCTTTTTTTGCCTTCAAGTTTTCTGTTCGGGCATTTCAGAAAAAGATGGAAGTTTTATAAAGCCCAGTGATATAGGCTACTACATAGTTTTATGTTGGTAAGGGGAATAAAACAGAATAAAATAAACAACCCACTCTGCAATTTTCAAAACTATGGTGACTACTTTGAATGAGCAGATTTCTTTAGGCACATTTTGTATCACTGTAGTGGTAATAAAACAAAGCCCTCCCTCCCCTCCCCCCCCCCCCCCAAAAAAAAAAAAAAAAAAAAAAAAGAAAAAAAAAGAAAAAAAAAAAGTAAAACCTCAGCTGGAGCAAAAAGTCTAACAGACTTAGTCATACTGAGGATTTGTTCCCAAGTAATAGTATTAGAATATATTATCAATAATATAAAAACTCTCCTGCTATATTTATTACTTTAATTATTAATTCCTTGAGCTATGCTATTAAAACTTAACTAGAAAATGATTTTCACAGAAAACTGTGATATTTGTGAAGTAAACAGACAAACAGCAAAGCTCTATTAATAATGAAACTGTCCAGAACATGTACAGACATTAGATTCAATTTGCAGTGACTTAAAGCCTTTCTGTAGTGTCCTGAAGAACAAAAGGTACTTTTTTTCTCAATTTATTTTTAATTTTAAGCTGAGGATTCTTTAGACATTTCCTTTGCTGTACTGAATTTGTAAGAAGCTAATAGATACCTGGTTTATCAGGCAGAGCAGCAAATAAGCAAGAGCAATTATACCGATGCTTCTACCTTTCCCCTAACTTTGCCTGTCGACTATGTCATTCCACCAGATTTAAGTAGTCCAATATGCTTCTAGTCTGGAAATGGCACTGAAACTCTCTGAGGAAAATCCTTGCCTGCTTTTGAGAGACCTTGAAGTAAAGCTATGCCCAAATGAAGGCTGCAATTCCAGACTCCATTAATATTAAGAACCACTTATCAGATCCTGCAAAGCTTTATTGCTTTCCACCTGGCCTAGATTACTTCAATTCTTGAGCATACAATACTACAGAGGACAGTACCATAACCCCCTTCTGCCTTTCAGAGCTGCAGCAGGTACTGCAGTAATGCAGGAAGTGCCACACTGCCACCTGCAGTCAGCAATACCCATCGATGCAATAACTCACTGCTCAATTTCCTTACAGTCATGAGTAATTTTCTTTTATTTTTCTCCCTTAACGCTGACACATCTCAAATTGTTTACGTTTCAATGCCTCCACCAAACATGAACTTTCAAACTTTTAAACCTTGCAAAAAAAGCCATTTTGCAGTGCTTAGAGCTAGAGTTATAGGAATGGCAAAGGAAGAAGGGAAGGAAAAAGAGAGCACATTAAAATGTCCATTACCTGTCTGGTGTGTATGGGGCCTGGGGTCTTGAAGCCTCCTTGACAGCTGCATTCAGAAACACTGTAAGGGTCCGAGCTGCTCGATGAGCACTTGGAAAGTGAGTCACAGCCCACCACAAACGTGTTATCTAGAGGCAGCTCCTGAATGACATGGTGCTTCTTGGGGGGTACAGGAGTCTCAGGTTTAATTTGAAAGGTAGGCTGTGGAGAAGCTGACTTGTAGTGCTTTGCTAAATCTGGGCTATCAGGCTTAAATGTGGTTGGTGTGGTGGCCCAGTTATATTTTCCCATAGTCTGTTCTTCCAGCTCTACAGGAATGTCTAAAGTGCCATTTATGTGCTCGTGGCTGGGATCATCAGGCTTAGATTCTTCAATGGTCACAAAGTTGAGAAGGAGACTTTTTGGAGAACGTTTCTTCTTCTTCTTCTTCTTCTTGATCTGCCTATTCTCTTGGTTTGGAGAAACCCATTCACCACTCTGCTTGTTTTTTTGGACAACCTTGTGCCTAGGTGTCTGGCGGCACCGTACTAAAGCAGTAACAAAAATTACAAGAATAACTGTCATAGTGCCTGCAATAATGGCAATGATGATCTTAACATAATCATTGGTTTGCGGGGTTATCTCACCATCCCCAATATTCTGGCCAACTGGAGTTTCCATATTCCTGCGCACTAGCTCTTGTATATAGGAACCGTTGGTAACAGTCTCATTCACAAACAAATGCACAAGAGCTATAGTATAAAGAGACTCCGGCTGTCCAAGGTCATTGACTTTTATCACCAGTCTGTGCAAGCCATGATCTGATGTAATTACCTTCTCTTTCAAAGTAATATTGCCTGTTAATTGGTCAATTGTAAATAAGCCCCTTGAGTTCCCACCTATGATGCTATAGCGGAGCTCTGCATTCATTCCTGTGTCATTGTCAACTGCAAAGACTTTAGTAACTACAGATCCTGGACTGGCTGATGTTGGAACCAACTCATATGAATAATTAGATGAAGGAATAACAAAAACAGGCCTGTTGTCATTTACATCAACAACATTGATGGTCACTTTGGCAGTTGAGGAACGCTGCAGTCTTCCTCCATCCACAGCTTTCACCTGGAAAGTGTATGACCCCTGCTGTTCCCTATCGAAGGTAATATTGGGTCTTATTACACCAGTAAGTGGATCTATAATGAAATTATCTCTACCATTTAATATAGAGAGAGTGACTGCAGCATTCTCTCCTGAGTCAGCATCTGTAACTGTGATCAGCCCCACTGTGCCATACATAGGTAAGTTCTCTGGCACATAGAAATTATATTCATTATGTGTGAAAGCAGGGCTGTTATCATTCTGATCCAGGACTGACACTGTGACAGTAGCATTGGTCTGTAAGGGTGGCATCCCATTATCCTTAGCCAGCACAGTGAAGGAGTACCTGTCTTGCTTTTCTCGGTCCAGCTTTCTCACTGCTGTCAGAATGCCTGTACGGCGGTCCAGGTTAAAAATAGGGGGCGCATCAGAACCCAGGATATAGCTGATCTCAGCATTGCGCCCGCTGTCAGCATCTGTTGCACTTATCTTGGTCAGCTGAGTACCAGGAGCATTGTTTTCAGGGATGGAAAGACCTATGATGGGCTGTGTAAAAACTGGGGCATTGTCATTTTCATCTTTAATTTTGATCAGGAGCATTGCAGACTGGTTTAAGGGAGGTTTCCCTGAATCTGAAGCCACTATTTTAATGGCATATTCTCGTGTGGCTTCATAATCAAGAAAGGTGGCTGTCTCCAGAAGAAACTGATTATCAAACACTGGCTTTAGCCTAAAAGGAACATCATGATCTGTAAAACATGTAACTTTCCCATTCAGATCAGCATCCTTGTCCATTACAGTTATCAACGCAATTTTGGTATTAAGGGGAGCCTTCTCAGACAAAAGCACTGTCCCATTAACCGGATTGATGATGTATCTCGTGTCTATTGATGGGACGTTGTCATTAATATCTGTGACATTAACAGTCACTGTTGCTCTTGATGGAGTTGAACTGCCATCACTGGCCAAAACAGTTAGCTTGTGTACAGGAGATTCCTCCCTGTCTAGAGGTTCTCTTATAGTGATGAGGCCAGTAGTGTTATCAATGGCAAAAAGCCTTTTGGCCAAACTGGAGATCTGATTGCTGAAATAGAAGTGGATTTGTGCATTTGAGCCCAGGTCCGCATCAGTGGCATGGAGCTGGGAAACAGAGGTGCCCACTGGAGCATTTTCTGGAACACTGACTTCAATGTCATTCTCTTTGAAGACTGGGCGATTATCATTCACGTCAGTCACTGTGACTTGCAGGATGGCAGTGCTAGATCTTGGAGGGCTTCCACCATCTTCAACTTTAATTTTCATCACATAGGTATCCTTCTGCTCCCTATCCAGAATCTGTTGGACAATCAGTTGAGGCCACTTATCTCCCTCAGGTGTCTCAGTTATATCAAGACCAAATACATTTTGACCCTGGAAGACACAAGAAGAGCATACTTTAGGAAGACAGTGTATTTAAATAAAAAAACTCTCATTAAATATTCTGAAATTATCATGGAATATATATTTTATATATATACTGTAAACAGGAATATACACTTATATATTTACCTATATTTTGCAATACCCAATTTTGCTTTAAGCTCCAAGGCTTAAAGAAAGCTTCAGAACAAACACAGGAGGAAATGGATACTTAAGAAAAATGGAGAGCAGGGAGGGGACAGCAGAGTGTTTTGTTAAACACTTTATTTTTACTGCAAAGTTATTAAATTCCTGGACAGATGTAATTTGCCTTCTCTATTCTATGAGCATGGAAAAGAGGAATGAAGCCGAAGTTCAGCCAAATCCAAAGGCAAGACAGTATGCATACACTGGAAGACCTAAACCAATATTCAATTTCATAGAAAACAAGATAAAAGGACTTTCTCTTTTCTTGGAGCAACTCTGGACATATCTGAATTCATTAGCATAAAAAAACAATACCATGATTGAAGAGGGGCTTATTATAAAAGTCAGGTGTTAGATGGTACAGACAAAATTAAATCATAATAATTTATTAGAAATATATTTTAAAACTCATTGAAACTACTCCTTTCTTCATCAAGACATTTTATATTTCTAGTGAAAATCCCAGTGAGAAAAGATATACTTCCATTAACAACAACAAAAAATAAACCACAGAACTATGAGATCAATTTAAAAATAGTGATTATTTTTTCTTCCATGGGGTTTGTTGAATAACTGATGTCCTTACAATTGTGAAGAAATGTTGTAGCTATTGCACAAACACAGCTTCTTTTGAAACAATAGTGCTGAAAAAGTAGTCTCCTAAAATAAAAAACTGGAATCTAGAACTAGGTTCCTATTCTGCTGTCTCTTCAGCCAAGCAGGAGTTAAGAATATCACTGTTACTCTCTTATCTCACCACATCTCTCACCCTTCAGAGGAAGAAAGGCTATAAAGACAATTTTCCAGCCATAAATTCCAGAAGGGCAGAGCTAGAATGCAGATCACTAAAGCCAAATGTGTAGGATGACCAGAAAAAGGCGGCATCGATAAAGATGCTGACTAGGATTTTCTTTTTATGTATGATACTTGTAATAATAAACAACTGCCTCCAGCCCGGCTCTTTCTGTTTATTGCTCTTGTCTTTCACCTTTACTCATGTAATTGTATATGTGTTCTAAACTGATTTGAGACTCTTCAGACCAAAGGGAAAGAAAATTTTCCCGGAGTACAAGGTTCCTTATTTCTCATTACTTGTAAAAGATCTGTATTCACTGTATCCTACTACCCCCCATTAAGTGAATGCATTTATGTGTCTACTTCTGTGTAAGGCTGTACCCTTTTATTGATTTGTTTTCTCAAAGCCAGAATCTGACCCTTCATAAGTAATCATTTATTTCATGGAAAAGAACTATTTATCCACATGTCAAAAATTACTGTGCCACATGCACAGTATTTCTAACATAAAGTTGCAACTAGGTACAGTCTAAAGTGAACTGAAACACACTATGAAACAATAAAACAAATCCCGCTTTGGATTCTTTAGCAGAAGGCATATAAAAATATAAGTCTTGCAAATTGTTTATAAATCAAGACATAAATTTTGAACCAATTAGGTTACATTTTAGAATGGTAATCCTATGCTGATCTCTTCATGATGGCGGAGTGCGAGTTTCCCCTTCATCTTCAATCTGGCTAGAAGTTATTTGCAATAAATTTCATAATTACTGAGAAATGATTAATTATATATTTTATGCTTTAATACACATTTCCAGGAAAAAAAGTAACAGAAGCTAGAGAAAAAAAAAAAAAACCACAACCACTGTCAGCTATCTTTTACTTCTTATTTGTACACAAGCTGACAGATGGGCACTGATTATTCTGTCATTAGATCCCACAACTACAACAAACACTTCATATAGACTTTGAATACATGCAGTTATACATATGCATATCCATTTCTGCTTTTCTTTAACTACAAGTACGAGAAAGGTATTTTTCATTATAGCATACAAGTTTGCTATAAAATACAAGAGCTTCAGTTCCCCATCACTTGCACCAAACTACTAGAGAAACAGAAAAGAAAGCAAAGATCTCTTCCAATTTAATTACTATCCCTTGAGTAATTTTCTATTTTACTCAATATTTACAAAAAAAATATTTTACAATATTTTACTTGGAAAATATTATCCAAGAGTATTTCTTGGTGTTCATTACAGGTTTATACATCTTTTGAAACCACACCCCAAAAAAAATTACAAAAAGTTATACTTTCTCCTAATTCAAACAAGCCCATTTCATGTTGTTTAAGGGTATGTTTAGGTATGACATTATGCTGCATTTTACCAAATGCATTTTTTAAGAATGGACAGTTCTCCTATTCTAAACACTCAAAACAAATAATGATGAAACATTCAAGAAACATATTTTTAAGAATATAAATATCTAACACACTCCCCCATAAGCAAAGAAATTGAGAGCTAAAAATCCTCAGAGAAAGATGAAGAAAAATCATCAGGATTAAATTCTTCATGTTGAAGTAAATGGCTCTATCATCATTAAAACCTCAGTGAAGTGAAAATTTCCATTAGGGTCAGCCTGTTCATCGGACTGAACTGTACTTCAGTCACCACATTATCCCAGTGATATGAAGGTTTTGTTTACAGTAGGAAAGGTATGAGTCTATAGGAAAAGCATAATACATAGTTAATATTTATATAGTATATGTTTACCAGTCAGTCATTTTAATGGTGAAACGATCTGCTGTGCTACTATCTACACCACTACAGAAGGAAAGGAGTGCAAAATTAAAAAGGTTGACTTTTTTTAATGTAAAAAGACAGTGTAAGAAATGTAACCTATTTGAGGCAAAACAAGGTTATGCTACCTGAGAAGCCAGGATTAGCTTTAAGAGGCTCTGGCCCAACCAGAGAATTCTTTATCAGGGCAATAAGCAACTCTGTTACCTTATTCAATTTTCAAAACATTCTTTTCAGCGGATTCATGCACACAGTAGTCTCTGAAATAATTAAACTAGAATTCTTGCTTAACACTCCCTACTACATATTTACCTGATCGTTTGTAATGGATCCAAATGTCCTTTTCGAAGATGTTTTAGGCTGTCATGTAAATAAAAAAATTAGAAAGTTTTTTAAAAAATGTAACATTTAAGTAAATTAAAGAATACATAACCAATGACACATGGACACTTAATGTGACAAGCTAGAAGAGCTTCTAGTATTATGGACAGGACTGCATGTAACAAAGTGCACCTGAAGTCTACACATAACTTGCCTCTAGACATATATATTGCAGTATCACAGTATTTACTTAAATCCATAGGGTAATGACTACCTGAACATTGTCAAAAGGAATAGGAAAAAAGTCCAGCTTCTGGTTCATGCTCATAACAGTGGCATGGTCTGTTGTCATGATGTCTCGCAACATCTTATGAATTGTGGTGGGTTGACCTTGGCTAGATGCCGGGTGCCCACCAAGCTGCTCCATCACTCCCCTCCTTGGCAAAACAGGGAGGGAGAAAATAAGAGAAGGAAAAAAATCCCAAACTTGTGGGTCAAGGTGAAGCAGCAACAGCAAGAAGTCATGCATGGACAGAAGCAAAGGAAAACAAAAGATGTTGTTCTCTACTTCCCATCAGCAGGTGATGTTCGGCCACTTCCCGGGAAGCAGGCTTTGGTACGCGTACTGGTTGCTCCAGAAGACAAATGTCATATAAATAACAAATGTCCCCCCTTCCTCCTCCTTCCTCTTTTATATCTGAGCAGACATCACACACTATGGAATATCCCACCAGTCACTTTGGGTCAGCCGACCTGGCTGTGTCCCCTCCCAAGATCCTGCCCCCCACCAGCCTACCAGTGGGGGAGGGGGCAGGTTGGAGGGGCAGCCTTGGTGCTGTGCGAGCAGGGCTCAGCAGCAGCCAAACCCCTGGTGTGTATCACCACCTCTGCAGCCACCGGTACAAGCACAGCGCTGTGGGGGTGCTGTGGGGCTCAGCCCACCCAATACATGAAATTAGACTTGCAGATCGATCAGTTGACAGAATAAAGTGAATTCTCAAAGAATTAGGGAAGGGAAAGAATACTGTGCTAAATAACATTACAGAAACATTGCTTGTGATACAAAGTACTATGAAATTAAGACAGTCTATTAGTAATTACTTCTTAAACCATTAGAAGTTATACAATTGTATATAATAACTATATATTGTTAACTGTCAAAAACTAGATCAACACTGTCCTCAATCTTCATTCAAGACGACTATTCTGAACTTTTAGAGAAAGACAGAAGGCCAAAGGCAGCTCAGTGTTTTCTGTCTACAACTTCGCCCTAGACTTATTATCAATACTTATCTTCAGTGTAAATGATGAACATGTTACACAATGTATGTCTTCAGTTTCACTGCATCTTAAACAAAAGTCAAGGGCTAGAGAACATGCATATAATAAACTTTTACTAATGTTATACAGTAACTTATTTCAATTAATATTGCAACAAGCTAGAAGTGCACGTATCTATGACATGTCAACAACCCTCTTAAAATCAGTTTCATAATTTCTAAAAATCTTACTCTGCCTTAAATCTAAAATGAGCAGATTTAGAGTGACTAAATTCTAGCAGGCCAAATACAGCAATATTGAGAAATAACACGAACAAAATGGTAAAAAGAAAATAAAAAGAATAAAAAAGACAAAGACCAGCTTCCTATTACAAAGTCATTCAACAATTCATTTAAAGAAACTGCATTTCCGACAGAGGTTTTGTTATTAAGTAACCTTGTATCCAAAGGACCCTAAAATCTTTTCAGGACGTCCAGAAAAAAACGCATGTTTGCTAACTCCTAGTTATTTCAGATGTACCAATACAGAAAGCCTTTGCAAGTCTCTTGCACAATTACAAGACAGATCCCAGCCACTGTTCCTTGTCTTTTTGCGTCAGGACATATGTAACTGCTCTGTAACTGCAAAGTTATGAGAAACGAGTATAGTAGCACAATTTCAATTCCTAATGCAGGAAACCTGACAACAGTTATACAGGGGACAGCATTTTTATTAAAAGCTGAAAATTAAACTTGCATTTTTCTTTTAAAAAAATGATACTTTCGATGTGAAAGCATCAACTCCCAAAGCCAAGCTAAAGCCTTAAATACTAAATAAAGCCTAAAATATTCTACCTGATAGGTAATAATGGATGTAACTTACTATACTACATGCGTATTAGTACACTCAGATCTATATGTCCTAAGTGTTGTAGCTCCAATAAAGGTACCTGGTCTGCTATTACTTACAGTGTGCAATTCACATGTTCAAGCATTCTAGATTAACATCTGCTGGACAGGTGTCCTGTTTAAAGACTGCACAGTCACTATCCTACAACCCAAATTTACTTGAAATGTGTTATTAATAGCAATGGTTACCTTCAAAACTGAGTGACAGTATCTCAAAATAAGAAAAGAACATTACAAAGGTAAGAAGTTTATAATGCAAAACTCAGCAGATGCAAAGTTGCTTACATATTTGAAACATTAGCTGTTTGTCAAAACAACTACAGACTTTTCAATTTGCAGGCCAAGATTGCTACGAGTTTTGTTCATTTTATGTTGTTTTTTTTCAGTATCACACACTGTTTCACATGGTTTCCTTTGAAGCAAGCCAAAGCTTAGCTCTGAATAAACTGAACTTACACATTCAAATCCACAGTAAAAATAGGCCTTGGAAGCTTCCAATCATGCATGAACCTAAAGTGAATTTTGTGTATTCATAATCCTAATCAGCTCCATTCCTACATAAAAATTAGGGACGATGTTTCTTAGCAATGTCTACATCATAACTTGCTATTTTGCCACCTCCAATTATAAAAGAGCTTCTATAAATGTAAAACACTGCTAAATATTTCCTCCCCATGTATACAACTGCATGCAAAACCTTATTCATCCTATGAAGCAGAAAGAAAGCAAAATGCTGTAGATGGGATCAGTGGAACATAAGGAGGCTAATGAACCATTCCACATTGGAAAGGAACACTAAAAAATATAAAATGGAATGAAGAAGCAGACAACCAAAGCATTTAATACTCATGTGCTGAAAACGAAGGTGGCTAGGAAGTATACCTAAACCAAAATTACTTCCTTGGAAATCTGAATTTAATGTTACTACAAAAAGACTGAAACAGTTCTAGCAATTACATCACTTGAGCCTCCTTAATCCTGGATGATTTGTTCCTTTCTGTAAGGAGTACCTTTCAATCTTGTCATATTCTGTACACTGTCAACTTTATTATCTAAGATGGGTAGATTTAACATAGATCGATAATTTAGGTAATATTTTTCTAAGATGGATTTTTTTCTAAGATGGAATATTTTTGTGTCCTCAATTCTTGGCATTCAATTCTTAGAACATATTTATTATAACACGTCCACCTCCTTTAAGAAGAAACAATTTAAAGACAGTGAATACTACATTTTTTATATATTTACTTTTTGCTGCCCTGATTTCTCCAATCTACACTTAAAACACACCTGAAACTCCATATCTAAAATGTATCAAACACTTTAATCTACAGGGTTTACAAGGGACAGAACATGGAGAGCTGGAAAGTAGTTTGAAGAGTTACTCTCTTCCCCTATTACAATGTCAGCCTCTGAAATGCTTGAAATACAGCTTCAACTTCTCTCTCTCTTTTTTTTTTTTGGAAATTAACTGATCTTTTGAACCACAGATTAAAAACAACAAACCCCAAAACTTTTAATAAAAAATCATTTCATATACCACTGCAAACTAGGGTAGGAGGAATGGTGTATCCACATTACTGCATTAACATGATGTAAAAATTTACCAAGATAATTGCTTACAAAAAAATAGCAACAGAAACTGGGCTGTCACCTGATCAGTCTTGCACAATGTACCGTAGACATACAATTATATATTTCAGCAAAATATGCAGCTGCACCACAGAAATGTAAGGAACTTATCTTCACAATACTCCTGCTATATAAATAGTTGTACCACTATCTAAAAATGGGAAATTGAAGTACAGAGACATTTTATCAGTTGTCCGAGGTTTGTAGCTGGACTGAAAGAGCAGACACTTCTGAGTTACCAACCATGTTTAAAATAAACTTTAGAACTTTAGAAACTAAGCTTTAGAATTTAAAACTTTGAACAGAAGTTCTTTCATCTAGAGACACTCTCCCCAAAACAAGAAGAGGGCAATAGCTGCAGGCAAGGCAATTAGGGTAGTAACTCCCCTCTCAATTTCCTCTCTTACACTTATTCAGAAATATTCATAAACATCCTATTGAACAGGAAACATTTTCAACACACCTGAAGGTGTGCAAATCAACGTATTAAATATGTTTGAGCTTTGCTCTGAATTCTCATGTTTCCACAACTAAAGGTCCTGGTACCTGACTTGTCCCTCAGTATGTTCTGTCTTTGGAGTCACACTATAAACATATAATGAAGAAACAAATTAGGATTTATATTAGGCAACAATATGTTCAACAACTAAATTTTGGTATTTGCATTATATGTGTGACAATTTCACATTTGCTCAACTTCCTAGCTGGGAACAGCAACAGGAATAGAACACAGTATCTCTAAACACAAGAAATAAATCAGTACATGCTTTATGTAATTCTCTAATGCATCACTCTGTTTTTGGAGGTAACAGCTAAGAGTTCCGTATTGTTGTCCAGAACAGCTCCTAAATTACAACCTCATTTTGCTTTGACAGCCAAACAAGGTATCTTAGGCTCCTAATCACACATTTTAGAGCTCTCAGATGAATGCTGACTGGGTGTTGGAGCAGGTTGAACCTGTAATGCCCTCCTATTCACTACTTGCTCTATAACCACATCAGTACTTTCAAGCAGAAGGAGATTAAAACTGACAGCCACTTGTACACAGGAAAACAAACAACAGAGACATTTCTGAAAATGCCTTTACTCTACAGCAGACTGTCCCGCATCCTCAGCTTCCAGCAATTTCAGTGGCAACTGGGGCTGATGGATACATATGGGTTTGGCTTGTAACAAACAGAAAAACAAAAGAATAAAATAGATAGAAAACCTGTCTGTTGTTAAAAAAAAAAAAAGAGTACAGTATTTGCAAACCAGTGTTCATTAATGTAATCATCTTCATTCCCTCTTTTATACACATACCCAAAATTTCAGCTAACATGCATGACTTCTTTAAATATATGGTACCTTCATTAAGACAAATCCATGTCCTAACCTCTGATGCTGTAGTTTTTAGAAGAAGTTACTTAGCAAGATATCTTATTTGATCTGAAGCCCTTTGAAACTAGTTCAGCTGTGAGCAAAACCACCGTATCTTCCCTTTATGATTACACTTCCAGGAAAAAAACATTGACATTTTCATCTGAATGGCATGAGTATCTCACACACACTCTCACCCCACCCCACCTCCATCTCTTGTAAATAAAAATATTTTTAAAACAAAACATGTTTTGTAAAACTCAGAAGGAGAAAAAGTTTGTGTGGGACATTTAACTACCACAGGATCATTTTTGCTTTTGAAAGAAATGGAGCTTTTTTTTGTTTTTTTTTTTCAAAGACTGAAAACTTATCCTTTTTTTATTATTCTGAGAAAATAACAGTGGAACTACCATATTAAACTGTGGAAGTCCATGACATAAGTGCAAGACACCACTTCACTACACATTGGAAGATAATAAATAATACTGCAATTTCAAAGTAACAAATTAGAGAAAGTTGCTGGGAAGATGTACAGAGTGACAGTATGTACTAAAAATCATTCCAGAGAGACTGAATTCTAAAATTCATTAAATAAGTCTTTTCACCACATTGATCAGGGAATGGAGGGGATAAACCAAAAATGTATCTTTGGTGCAGGATTTATCAGGAAAACAACTTGTCTTCCTCCTCCTGTGTTACTGACTCTTATTTATCTGAATCAGTAGAACAAAAGTAAGATAAAAACAAAGAAACATTTTCTTACTGTAAGGCAGTAACTTGACTCTGGAAATTAGTTTGGAAAAGAAACCTCATGCTACCTGTATGTATTAGAAGTTCTAGTATATAAACTGTCATGACTTTATCTAGAGTAAGTTATATTCCTAAAAACAGCTTCCCTGTGAGTTTTTTGGGATCAAAAATCTTAAAAGCATATTTGATACATACTTTCATAGTTAGTTATACGCAAGAATAAATTAATTCCTAAAAACAAAAATAAAATTCCACTTTCACGCTAATACACTTGTGCTATTTCTCAGACTTGGAATCAATGATGAAATTGATAAATTGATCCACAAGAAAGAAAATAAAATTAAGACTAACAGAATGGCACATTTACAGGGGAAACACCAAACATACATCATTCCACTCCAGCTTTTCTGCTCAAATTTGTTCACTGTTTATGTTCTCTAGAAGCAATTCAGTTTTGTATATACATTACAAATTTTGGCTAATGAGCAGGGATTTTTCCTTCAATAGGAAGTAACATTAAAAAAAAAAAAAACAAAACCGCACCCCAGAACACAATAAGCCAACATTTAAGCATGAAGAATACCAGCTTCAGAAGGTAAATATCATATCCATCTCCCGTTGCAAAGATCTAAATTAGTCCCATCAGGTGACATGTATCCTCCAATAAATTGTGAGCTAACTATCCTCCGAGTCTGAGACAGGCTCTCCCACAATTCAAGGGAAAAACTGCAGAGCGGTTAATCTTAGCAATAAAAGTAAGATGATGGGAAACAGGAAAGCTAACACCAGAATAAACAAAATAGCTGAAGTGTTATTTAGCGATGGGACTGACATCACACAGGCTGTACTATTCCAGAAAAAACAAATTAAGGAAAGATAGTTGAAGCCATTTCTGCCCAGTAACAACTCACGTAATCCAAGTCAGAGGAAGAAGCAAGCTTTCCCAGGTCTGGATCCACTCAAAGTTCTGTCCTGAGGTTAATTTACTGTCTTAAAACAGACGTTTCCAAACAACAGTGCACATACTGTTTGTGGTACAGTAAAACTTCATAACATGCACACAGAAAATGGACCGGTAGACTCCTCCTTAGTGGAAAACACCAACAGTTTTTGGGGCAATCAACATGATTTCAATTACCAAGGTGTTAGTGTGGCAAACAAGAACTACAGAAATTTCCTAGACTCTTCGTAACTACCCCACTATAATAATAACCTGAGGTTAAAGAACCATTGCAATACCCATTGACTTAATCTTGTTTTGAGACACCTGCTGACAAAAACAGCATCTCTCAGCCAAATACAGGTTAGAACTAGGAAAGCGGTTTTAAGGAAGCACCCTCTGGGGAAGGTAACATGCCACAAATAATTTAATGCCAAGTTTAGCCTTCACATTCTAAAAATGTGATGTAAACAACTGAATCTACCAAACCAAAACTACTAAAATAAATCAACCTAAATTCCAGCAAAACCATGTTAACTTATCTCCACCAACTGGGAAACTATCTATCAGCATGGAAAATGAAACACACCTCCAACAATTTAACCTAAACACTCTTTAAATGATTTTTAACTCAGACACAAAGACTTAACCCTATACCTTGATTTTTACACTTACTTCATTTTTATTTCTTTATTTTAAAGGGTTTCATGTATTGTTAGGATTCTTGCATGTATTTGTTATTAAGCTACAAGATTGACTTTCTTCTATTTATGAGGCAATGAGTTAAACTAATACTTGATTTTAAATTAAAAGTTAAGCACAATACTACTATTTTTAAAACATGCCTAGACATTCTACCCATTACTACATCTGCCTTTACACACTTGAAATAAGATAAAACAAGTACTCTCCATGTAAGGATTGAGTCAATTTGTTCACAGAAATCTGCAGGACTGCTCACCACAACAAAATAGCTTTCAGTTGTTACATAGAATCACAATTTAAAGCGCTATCTCAAAATCCTAAGGCGACACCATAAAACTAGTTGCTAAATGTTGTGCATTCTACCTACGAGTTAAAAATCCACTTCCACCCTCAATTAATTTTACTGTTACCATAAGAATAGACCTACTGTGGGTATATGATGAACACATTGTAAAACGTAAAATCAAATGAGATCTGTTTCAAAAATTCAGCATTATGGCTTTTAACAAAACTGCAAACCTAGACTAAATTAGTGAAAGGAGTATGACAGCTGAAATGACAGAGCCTCCAAGAGGCCTAAGCATTATTAAAGTTTTTCCTTATTATGCTCTTAGGCACAATCTGATTAGTTCCAACAGCTGCCTAGCAGGAGAAGCCAACCAATAATTCCACAGTTATATGTATATTAATGTATCTCTTTAGTTTTCAGTGATTTCAGAGCCAGGTAGCACAGAGCACTATAGCATGACCTTGTATCTTTTGATTTATTGTGATACTGAATATTTCAAATGCAAACCATGTCAGAAATTCCTGATCCTCACAGCGTAAGTTACTGTATTAAAACCTTTTCTGATAGACAAATTTGTTTCACCCACTTGTACAGAATGAAAAAAAACCACACAAAAAAAAAAAGGGAAAAAAACCCAACTGCACATAACTTAAAACTAGTCAGTTTTCTGTTAGATGCATTGAGCAACAAAAACCAATTTTGTTACCTTGCTCATGAAACCCAGTACCCTGTAGCATATGCTGTGCTGTGACAAGTATGTAGTTGAACTTCAAACCAATATTCAAAAAGACTTCACTCCTGTTTATAAGAACTCTTCAGGCATTATCTGAACATTACAACAGCAATGAGGAGACCGCTAGTTTCACCATTTCCCTATGAATAGGAAACACACTGCACACACATTCACCACCCACCACCCACCCCTGACACATTAATTATTGTGAAAGGTTTCAAGCCTAGGAGTGAGACTTTCAACCAAATGGAATATTGAATTATACAACTGTAAATCAAATATTTTTGAAGTTATTATCAAAACTAATCATGGATATGGAAGCATCTAAAACCCTCAGGCTTTACTTCCACAAAGGTAAATTAGCTTCTTAAAGAGCCTTGACTCTTCTTCCAGTTCCTTAACATAGGAAAAACTTAGGAGAAAACCTTATTCCTTGAGTAGTACAAAGTTTTCTGCCACGGGGTAGCAGAAAAAATTCTGCTTATATCTCTGGCCTTTACTTCTCACCTTAGCTCAAGCACACATACATTTCAAATATGAACCACAGTAATTTTATTTCTACTTAATGTAATAGAATGAGCATGCTTCTTTTTGAAAAATGTATTTGCACACCTTCAGATCTCCTTCATGAGCTTATGAAAAAAACTATAAACATTTTTAAGTAAAATAAAGTTTAATTCCTTCATCACTGTATCCAAAACTTATTTCAAAGACAGTGCTGTTTTCACAGTACAAGAATGTCACCAGTGGAATGATGGAAACAGAAGCTAAAGTAAGTGCTTGTCACTTGATGGTAGGTTCTAAAACTTTGCTAAAATTCCAAATGCTCACATTATACCATTTATAATTTTTACAGAATATGTTTAAAACCTAACTGGAGAAACCACACATAAGAAAAAAAATCCAGATAAGAATATCAGAACCACCACTTCTGCACAAGAAATCTGTTAACCTCAAATTGGTGAAAGCTCAGGAATAGCTTTGGAAAATACGCTTGTGCTCTTTTTACAATCTCTCCTAAGTATTTGATACCAAGTGTTAGAGACAGGATACAAGATCAGACGAAACAAATTTTCATTCAGCAAGCCCGTTCTCAGGTCAAGTCAGTATCATTCACATCACTTACCTATAAGGAAACTGAGGCAGAAGTGACTCACTCACAACTACAGACCAGTAACAAAACCACAAGGACTCAAATCTCACAAGTTCAGTGACCCTCAAAGATCACATCACCAGGGTACAGAGCACACATGTTACAGAAAACACCACCAAAGCACAAATAATACTGGTTTAGATACCATTTAAAAAATGAGAACAGGATTTTCAAGTCAATTGCACCCTTTTAGAAAATGCCACTATTTCTCACATAGCATTGCTCTACATAAAAAGTAAAAAAATATTCAGATTGCTCATTTATTCTCTCCCAAAGTTAGTAGAAAGAATGGTGATAAACTTGACCTTTTATAGAAGTCATAAACATTGTAAATTGTCATAATAATCATCCTGCCATTCATAAACCACAGTACTAAAAGACAGACCATTGGAATGGTCTTTCTGTTTATGTATTCACTCTTTGATCATTTGCATTTTTTTAAAACAATGTTTATGTTTCCCTTACTTATGATTGAAATTCACACACTTTTACCTTCTTGGAACCCACCTTCACAAGCAAACTTGAAAGAAAAAACCACCACAGAAACAAGAGATTATATCACTGTCCTTGCTGTCTATTCCTGTCACTGGTTAGCACAGACCCAAAACAACCAGGCTGGCCAAGGTAACTATTTGAGACTGAAAACAGAGACAAGGCAAGACTGAGAAGACAACAGCCCAACTAAGTTCCATATGTGAAAATGTACAGCAAAGGTCATAAAGTCTTAACACAATGCACATCAAAATCTGATTAATAAAAAAAACCAAACATCAGAAGCAGATATTAAATACACACTAACGATTTCCCTCCCCCCCTTTAACTTTGTCCAAGGTCCAATTAGGCATTTAACTTAATTGTCATGAACTCCAAATGACGCTGGCAATTAAAGGCTTAATTTTTTCAAGTGACAACTTCTTATAGGTATCAGACAACTACAGAACTACTTCAGAAGTTAAAAAAAGTCGTTAATGTAAAGTCTTACAGAGAACTAGGTGATCTGTAAACTTCAAGGCACTGATTCATGTTCTGGTATTTTACAAGCATAGCAAGTACCTTGGATATTCATTGCATGGATATTTCAAACAATAAATGGTGTGCAACACTGATGGAAAGCAGGAAAGTTCTAACAATCTTTTACGGTCTATTTGAAAGACTGGCTTTCAAATTATGGTATTCATACATTGTGCTGGCTTTCCATACAAAGGTCAATTCACCAATGGAAAATACCAATATTGAAGTTACATGGAAAACTGGATAGGAAAAAAACCTAGAAGCTACTACTTTGTTTATACCTTTAAACGTGCTACAACAAATAGGTTTGAAAATTCAGTAATGGAAATGATGAAAAGTATATGGTTGCAGTTAAAATGAAGAGGAAAAAGTAATCTCAAAGTGAAAAGCCATAAAGTATCCCATTCTGAAAAGCACAGACAGGAACATTCTGACTGAAAAGAAAAAGAAAAGGTGGGGGGAGAATGATAAAGCAAAGAGAAAAAACTACAATTATCTGACTTTGGAACATCAGCAATAACCAAAGCAGTAATACACATCACATTAATAGAGTGAGCAATTATAACACAATGTGAGAAAAATGTATTTCTATACTGACAGCTGATGACTCAGAATTCATTCCTTTTACCAATGTTGCTTTTTGTTTCTTTAAAATTGTCTGAAATGCTCTTTACTACATGTCCAAGCTTCAAAAGCTCTACAGGACTTCAATGTTCAGACCAATTATATTGCCGGGCTGCAGAATATAAATTACTTTGTAATAAACCTTTCTTTCAGGAATAAAAATAACCACACTAATGCAGTCAAGTGCCACCGATCCATGGTGACACTTGATTTAAATGTATTATTTGATAGCTGAAAAAATGTAATTTTGGACTTACCTTTCTCTCCTCCCTGTACTTCCTCTTAAAAAGAGGAAATGCATTACATACGGTGTATTTGGGGGAAAACCAGCTAGGAATGTTTAAAACTCTATCACTAACATTCAATATTAGAAAGATAAAAGCAAAATTAAAATCAAGAACACATTAGTATTGTAAAAGCTTCTTTTATTTCTACACTTTAGAATATTAAGGCAGGAAAAACTGTTACTGTCTCTCCTATTTTCAAACATATCTTTGAAATTGGAAATCTTCATCCCTCCCAAAAACAGAGGTCATGGAAAAGTAAGTTGGATGACACAAAAATCTGAAAATTTATTGAACATTATCATTGCCTTTATTTTTTCTTTTCTTTACTAAACATTTAAAAAATACTACTTTTTTATTGCGTCATACGTATATGTGAAAGAGACAACTATTAATGACTAACTTGGAACTGTTAATAATAATTAGAATAAGTTTATCTGCATGCAGTCTCCTGTAAACCTAGCTCAAGGTCTCTCACAACAGTCATCCCTAATACAAGTAAAATATGTATTGCTGCATCTATTAAAATGACTAAAAGCAGCAAGGAAAAAAAAGATCAAACTCACAAGATTATTCTGAAACTAGAATTACTACGGACCCAAAGAACTTTTACATTCCATGCAACAATACTGAGTACAATTAGTTAATTTTCTTCTAGAACTTATGATAATTATCTTTAATTTGGTCAAAAAAAAAAAAAACAAATGGTCTTTAGAACTAGTATATTTCACACATGGATGGTGACAGCTCTTGCAATCTTCAGTAATAAGGTTCTTATTTAGTAATAAACAAGTTTACTAACAAAATTATTAACTAAGAAAATTACCAAACACTTTAAAAATTCTGTTGGACACATTGGTGATGGCTACTATATCAAGCAGAAAAACAAAGTCAGTATCAGTAACATAATTAATAAATAAATTGTCTGAAGTTCAAAAATTAAAAGAAAAAAAATTACCTATGTTAGGTCATTCCTTAAAGATAGAAATAGGGGCCAGAAAGAAACATCATTATTCACAGATACTGACAGTGAACACACACACAAAAAAAATAAAATTATATATATATATATGCACACACCAGCACAATGGTGGTAAACTCGCAGGGTATTTTGAAAAGGCTCCTACCCATTTCCTTTGTGACATAAAAAATATAAAGTCTTTAAAATACTGTAGATTTCAAGACAGTAGTAAAGATTATGGGTGCAGTATAATTTGTCCTAAGTGCACTGTTAGCAACCTGTCAGAACAAAAAGATGGCATATATATAAAATTGCTAAATACACATATATGCTAAGCCACAATTATTTCTTCTACTGCACCTGAGAAAAAGTTCCCAGAAGAGGTAATTCATTAGCGCCTTTCTCACCTATCACATCTGGGGAAAGGTAACAGCCAGAAACCTGAAGGCCATATTTGATCCTTGAATATTTTGGAGGGCCCTGATCTATGCAAAGCAAGTAGGACAGACAAATTTTCAAAAGCACAAGAAAGAGACACTCAAAGGAGTCAGGTGACTTATCACAGATTCAAGAACAGGCTTATACACTTCTTGGATGGCTGCAAGATCTCTGTGGATCCTGCCAGCTGTATCTGGTAGCAAATAACTGCTACCTTGTTGGAATGACACACAGGTTAGGGCAGTATAAAAACAATGGCAAATGGAAACAGGTGATGACATCTGAGGGCCTGAAATTCTTGCAAGTTGTCTGAGAATCATCATCAAGTCATGAAAACTTAGCAGAGGTCTGCTGAATTCCTCACCCTTCTCTATATTTGCACTTTTCTTGCCACTGTAAGGCAGTTAGAATGTCTTAATACATTAGGAAAGCATGTAGCAATGTTGTCCTCTTCACCAGCGTACTTCTGTGGCTAATTTGGTGTTCATCTCTAGATACAGGTTTCAAAACTGTTCTGATTTTAAAAACCTGCATATATGGGTTAAGCAATGATCAAGAGCTGCTTCTATAATTGATAAAAGCATTTAGTCCTCAAAGGCACTGAGAAGTTTATTTCATTTTAGACTGTGAAGGTACCGATTTTTCAAAGACTGCACTTCAATGTTAGATTGTGATGAGGAAAGCTAATGATAGCTGCAAAAATTAAAATTTCAATTTACATTTTTTTACTTACATATATATTTTTAATATAGCCCCAAGGAAGAGCATGAAATATATTGAGAGACAGCGTGCATTTCTACTACCCTAACACAAATTATTTTTTCCAAGTAGTGATATACTTATAGACAAGAAATCTATGTGCAACTGTAACAAACATCATACTCTGTAGTGATATCCAATTAAAACTGTTATCTTCTTGCTTGCGTCTTGTAGAAAGGAGAAAATAGAGAAGTCAAGTCAAATAAAAATAATAGTTTCCTACCGTCTGAAACTGAGGAGGATTTTATGGCAAGCCTAACACAAGGAAAAGTTCAAGGCATCTTCTACTGAAATTGAAGTCTTGATCAAGTAAAAACTCAATCGTTACTCCAGTTTTAACTTTCAGAGATCTTCCTAGATAATTTGATTGTTTGTCTGCACTTATGAAATATTTAGCCAATAATTTTTGGAATTAACCAGTATAGAGATGTAACACTTGATTTCTTTCTTTCCTCCAAGTAGCTCATAAGATACAGCTATCTGAAGCTAAGTAAGCACATTTAACAACAACAAAAAAACAACCACACACACACAAAAAAAAAAAAAAAAGCAAAAAAACAAAAAACACACCAACAACAAACCCCAACCCTGTCCTCCAGATAACCATCACCAGCATCTAAACCTACAGAAAAGGGCAACAAGTTTTCAGTACACTGCTGCTTATGTGGAACATTCAAAGAATTTCAGAAAGTTCAGTGAATGAGACTATTTATAAGCTGTAACACACAAACGACACTGAAAACAGTTTCTGTCATGTGTTTTACACCTGTAGTCAATTCAAATATTACCAACATTAGAATTTTTGGCAACGTGTAAAGGTTTTAAAAGAACAAAATTAAGCATTGAAAATTAAGGTGACCATGAAATATGAGTGAACTGAATTTGAACATGACCTTTAACATTTTTCTATAAATTTGTCTCAGAGGTGCACTGCATTGCCATTGTAAACCTAAAAATTAGCCATTCATGTGAGGAAACTTCAGTGTAACTGCTTAATACAACACACTTTTTTAAACTTTGTTTGATGTTGTATACTTGCAGTTTCAATACCATGCATATATGTAATCCAAACTATAATATTGAGACACATGGGGGTTTTGTTACTGCTTTTATTGTGGTTTACTGTTGAGAGCATTATAGATAGCGTAATTGGCAATTTCTTTCCATATAAATAAAACTGAAGTTTTTACTCAGTCTGTTTTGGGAAAGTATTAATTTTTAAGTGTTGTCTATATACTTGGTTTCAAGAGGACCATGTAAACAAATCCTTAGTCTATTATGCTCAGAAAACATCAGCACATCTGTGTTAACTAGCATACTGATCTGTCTGGACATAAGCAAAAGATAATATTCATATAAGATAGATGAAGTGAAGGTCTCCATTTGACAGATTTGTGCCTTCCAGCTCGAGTCTATCATCCTTCCCACACAGAGACATGCTAAGTTATATATTATTGTTCCATGACAGCTAGTGTGAAATTCAGAGCCTTGAATGCAAAAAGATACACCAACTTGTCCCTCACCCTAACTCACTGAACTTACTATGCCTGGAAGCAAGACTTTCTCCTCCAGTCTTCAGTCAATCCCCCAAAGGGATGTCAGGATAATGGAACCTGACAGTTCTACAGTAATAATGCCATAAACCACCCTAAAGGAGCCTTGTATCAACCAACAAGCAGCAATTACCTTGACTCAGTACCACCCGTAAGTAGTACAGTTTTATTTACTTAGAGGCACTAATTCACAGCTCTAAAAATGCAAATCAAGTATTTTCCGTTTTAAAAATCAGTAATTTCAAGATTTAACAGAAATATGGAATGGCACTTCAACCTCTACAAATTTATATTAGAAGGAAGTAAGGTAAGTTTTACAAACATCAACTATTTGTGCAGTCGGCCATCTCAGTAAGCAGTATTTGTAAATCTTCAAGGGACTGCTAAAATTCTTGTCGCTTCAGATAGTAATTGTCCACATCTCAGTGGAGAAGACAAGGAAAGAGAACCACCCGTGAGAAAAAAATGAAGCTATGCTATAACATTAAACAAATACACTGATCTTCTAGCAGTAATGCAGAAAGGGAAAGTCATTTTGATTCTGACCTACCCCAAAGCCACGGTGGACTTAGGGGAAAAAAGACATTCAAAAGACACCTTGTCTGTCCTAGAAACCCCCTCTCTTCTAAAGGGCAGCTAAAAGTTACTTTAAAAAGACAATGTGTCCAACTCTCCATATTTATTAAATTACAGGCACTAGAGGGTGACCTTAGAGCTTGACTGGAGTGCAACTCCAGAGCAAAAAAATTCCTCAATCTATTTTTGAGCTCCCTAAATTCATTACCTTCCCCATCTCTGCTGGCACATGAAATGGGAAAGAAGACATACTACTGTTCCACAAATACATGAAGTATAATTCATATGAGCCATTACAATGGAGATGGAAGCTAACTTGTCCTGCAAAGTTATGCTGAATGATACCCCTATGCTAATTCAATTAAGGCATTGCAAGGTAAGAAAAATAGACCATCCCCACTTCCAAGCAGAAATACAGAATCTTAGTTTAAGCTACATGTCAGGGGGAGGGGTGAGGAAACACCAACCCTCAAATGCTTTTTTAACATGCATCTTATTTTCACCTGCTATATAAGCACTGCCAAATTTAGGATTTAACAAAACCATTATTTCTCAGTTTTAGGTTCAAATACCTAAGTACTATTGTTACCTGGGACACCAATACATGTGTAATGGACTTTTATTTTAGCATCAGTGAATCTGGAAATATCACTGACCAGCTAACCTTTCTTCAATGACAAGAAAGAAATACCAAAAAGTTATTGTCATTGTCTTATCAGGAAGTCAAGAAATTTCCTATCTGAATCATGTATTTTCCTGAGTATATGTAAGTCTGAAAATGAAAAGTCTTGGAATCTGGGATAGCCATCTCCTATAATTCAGCCATATGTCGCTTGCACAATTACTAGAAAGGGTTGCTAATAAAAAAAAAGTGCAAAAATACTTTGCCACTAGTGTGCTACCAAAAAATTACAAAGAATTTTGGATAACAGGCCAATAATGATGTTGGAATTTACCTAATCTTGTTATGCAATATTCAGTAAGACCTGAAAATATTAATAAATGCCTGTTTACATGTAGAAAAATCTCTGCCTTGGCAGTTTTTTCACAGAAGGCAGATATCGATTAACAACCACACCAGGCTTTCTGTGACCTACTTAAAGGGCCAATATACCGCTTCATTTTCCTTTCATACTGCTGAAGCCTACACAGAAGAATCATCCACATTAATTTCAGTATGATTACCTGTTTAATTCTCCCTCATTCAAACATGGTCTGAGACTAAAAGTGGGGGTTGCTGCTTCAGCTTCCACTTAAAGGAATGAAAGCATAAAAAAAGGGCAGAAATGAAAGGTTCAAACAACTGATGCTTGGGACAATGAAGATGATCTGGTGAACTCATGTTAAGGAAATTTAAGCCTGTGTCACTACACACTGAGTTTGAGTGACATTAGCCATGCTTTCTTCCTCTCTATATATACTGAACCACTCAAATACTGGTGCAGCATTAAAACACAAACAGGTTATAGAAAAGTTTTGTTTCTCCGCTGTTAGTGTTTTTGACTATCAAATTTGTATTACTGCTTATGATATGATTATTAACAATGATTTCATTCATCTTTCTGGTTCCAATTTAACTACAAATCTAGTCTTACGCTACAATTTTGATGTAACTATCTTTAATTTTACATAAAACACATGCCCTTTCATTCTTGATTTTCTGAACAGTGATACTAGTTACTTGATCCAGAACTACTGTAAGGCTCAGAAATAACCTAGTTTCAAGTGCAAGACTCAAATATGATGAATATTTGTGATCTTCATTTTCCATGGGTCATGTAATTGGTAAACTGTATAAAAAAGGAGAAAGTTTCTATTGAAAGACATAAGAAGAGATCATCTACAGTAGCAAGAGGTAACTCTCCTCCTCAGAGACAAGACTGATATGTTGTGAGAATGAGTAAGAATCTATTTTGTCAGATTACAGAGGTATGAACTGACAGCTACAAAAAGATTATTATATTATTCTAGAAGGAATGCACCAGCTGCTTCTGATAAGTAAATACAGGAAAATTACTGTAACAGGTAAGAGTAATGCTGTAACAGTAACGCCAATCTAATTTCCTCCTAAACTGTAACAGATTAAAGCAACAACCGATTAGCACACAGGATTAGCTCACAGAAGAAAATGCTCTCCTCCTTTAAGAGTAGTTACGCAGTCCACTGCTGAGTATGGTTGCCCCTATACAATATCTAATGCATGTGGTATACCTAGTTGACAAGAAATGATAACTAATCAATAAAAATAATTTACTTTAAAACATGCATTTATATGAATCCTTTTGGAAGTACACGTGATGCTCCATTACAGTGCTTCAACACGGAATTCTATTAAAAACCTGCTCTGAAACAGCTCTCCATTTTAATATGTAAGAGAAGACAGAAATACTTCACACTAAAATCTCCATAGTCAAAGGCAGAGGCCTGTGACACCTCCATATTCTAAGTGTATTAATCAGGCTATACTAAATATTAGCTTGCCTTGAACTCAAATATAAATGTACCAAGATGTACAGACACAATGTACATTTCACATCAGTGTGTAAGCAATGTGAACGCCCTGAAGAAGTGCAGAAAGACTTGTAGGCTTAGCTGCCTACCAGGGTTAAATAAGAATATTTGTAGATTCATCCTTAATTAGCTATCTCAGTTTATTACCATTTGAATTTAGAATTTCCTTTTACATTCTGATACGTTAACATACTACTTCTTTTTAGAAATGCCTCTTTTTCCCTGTCATTCCCAGTTTAAGTAGTTATCTCAACTGAGACCAAGTAACAAGTTTTTCCATCTGGCCATTTCTTTCTCTGAAATACTTCACTATCTGTCTTAGCTGCCCCTTCTACTATCCTACTATCGGTTATGCCATCTTTCTGTCCAATTTAGACTTGGAGTTATGAGAAATTTCTCATTAGAAATGCTTTTTCTTTTATTTTTAAATCTTATCTAATTAAGTCTTCCCTCCTTAGCCCTATTCATAGTAAACACTGTTTGCTATTTGAACCCTTAATGTCACCCTATCCACAGTCAGCTTTGAGCATCCCAGCAGCGAAGCATTATTTTTTATAATGCTATACACAACAATTCCTATTGGTAACAGCAGAGGTTACACAAAACTTGTCTTTTTATAGAGTTCGTCCATTTCAGACACTGTATAGTTGAATCACAGACACGGGAAAGTTTTGAGGTTGCAGTACCATACATCAGTTACATATAAAGAAGTTATTTTCTATTGAGGTACATTTTGAGAAGATGCAGACAGGCAAAAAATACCTGTTTACTAATCAGTGTGGTAAATAAACCATTCTGGTATTAAATAAATCAAATCCTGTGTTAGGAAACTTCCAAGTAATGCTGAACCCAAAGTACAACAATACCTTTCTTACAATGTTGTTTTTCTTCTATTTTAGAAGGATTTTTAGAAAAAGGCAGGAGATTAAAATAACAGGAAAGTCTGTTACAAAGTTAAAAGACTGTATGATTAACTACCTACTTTACAAAGGAAACTGAATACCACAACTATGTGCAACCTCCTTCCCCATACTTTGAGAGGGACAATAAGTATAACAGAGAGAGGAAAGGTTGTTTACTTTCCCAACAAGGTAGAGAGCTGCTAAAAATCTGTTAAAAACCTATAAACTATTAAGCTTTGTATTGAGTTTGTTCTTTGGTAGGCATTGTTATGGCAAAAATCTCTTTGTCTTCTAGCAAAATCAGCCTGGCTTCACACAGACAATAAGCATATTCAAAAAGTTTAGCTAAAGTGAGTGAAATTAACTGAAGAACTTTTTCTTCATTGCACAGCTTGTCAATTCGCTATTACTTTTTCTAAAATACAGAGCAACACATTTCACTCCACGGCTTCACGTATGCTAAAGCATCAGCCTTTGTGCTTCTACAGTGACTTGCATATCTTATCATCTCCCACTCCTCTGCCATCCTCTAAACAAGCTGCCCCACTCATCATCTTCATATCCGATGCATCCCAAAATTTCCCACCACACTGTCATATCAGCCCTGCTAGACTCATACTGTTCAGAAGGCATGACAGTTACATGTGCTGCAGTTCCCCTACTTTTCTGTATGCTGGTTATAAAAGGAAGGAAAAGGTGAACACATATCAGAAGTCAGAAGACATTAGTATCTTCAGACTACACCCCAAAAAACAGCATAGGGTAATGCCTATGAGAAAAGCATTTTGAAAGAAAAGCCAAGCAGTGTCATCCATGTGCACCCACCACCCTCCCTCCTGGTATTTCAGAGTTACACAGGGAAGCGTTCTCAGTCACCACCTCTCTTCCCTTCCATCTCCATA
Organism: Falco naumanni; assembly: GCF_017639655.2. Classification (NCBI taxonomy): domain Eukaryota; kingdom Metazoa; phylum Chordata; class Aves; order Falconiformes; family Falconidae; genus Falco; species Falco naumanni. The sequence continues at coordinate 18,890,314 of NC_054067.1, forward strand.
TTCTGCCCCAGTGATGGGCAGATCTTTGTACATACTACATTCCCTGCTTGCTCATCAGAATCCTTCACTTCTACTACATTATTCTCCTTCTTATATGATCACTTTAGGTATTAACATTGTAAAAACTACCAATGGAATAACATCCAGACATCACTATTCCAAATGGCGTCTGGCTGTCCTAAAGTGCTTCTTGGTTTTACATATATTTTTCAAAGTATGTGAAATTGCTGGCTTATTTAAAGGCAGCGGATCCATAGCTCAAAAAGTACTTGACCAACAGGCATGCAAGAAAAAAAAACCAATTAATAAATTTAAGAGATCTGTCTGCAGGGCTGTGATTTTACCAATTATTTTGGCTGTGACACGTCTTGCACAAAATTTCAGAACTTTCAGTCCATGCCAGTGTGTGTTTTCATCCTCATCATCTTTCTTTCCCTTATGTGGCAAAAGCAGTTTTCCAAAAGACACTTGAAGAAACATGTAACTGATTTTATTTATGTTTTCCCCCCTAACTCAAACACCATGTTACTGTTGTTGTTTTGAAAGTTACTTGCACATCTCTGTGAAATCTCATCTCACATCAGACAAGGCCTTATGCCCTGCACTACTTTTGGTACAGAACGGTAGCTGGTATTTTAGATGAGCTCCCACCTGCATGATACAAATATGCTATCATTCTGCTGATCTGTTAACATTCCATTTCTGAACACACAGTCCAAAAAACTCAAAAAACAAGACCGCTATTGTGATGATCTGAACTGTTGCTCACTCAATCTCAGGGACTCCCGATTTTGTTGTTTTCTGTTTTTTTCCTCTTCCTTGAAAAACAGCAAGTTTCTCTCAGCTATATTAGCTCTCTATTCAGACCATGTATTCTTCTGCCATGTTTTGTCTGTATCTCTGGCTTTTTTATTAGTTTCTACCCCTACTGCTATTTATTTAGTATGCTGTTACTCATTCCCCACATTTTCATTTAAGACACCAAATGAAGACAACTGCATCCTGCTGGACAACTCTGGTTAGCTATCTAAAAAAACCCAAACGTAAAGCAACCACGTTATGCAGATCTGTCTGCATTCAGTATAACCTAGGGATCTAGAAGTTTTAATGAGCTTACTACAAAGACCTCAAACTTTGTAGTAAGTTCTTGAAAAGTTCTAAATTCCCAGGCTATACTGACAGCATACAGACGTATGTGGGTGGTTTGGGATTGGTTGGTTGTTTGGGTTTTTTTGATAGGTAACCTGCAGTGTCCAGTGGCATGCAGTTTTCTGAAAGAGATTTTTCTATCTTTGTCACTAGTTAGTACCCACAGTGCTAAAACTGCCTCCGGTTCTAAGTAATTTAAAAGAGCTAAAATAAGGCAGCACTTTATTTTTATTAAATTGCTAGTAAGTACTGATATCAGCGAATATCAGCTATCAAGTCAATCAGGCAATATAGTGGCCTATATAGTCTATATTCTTCCAGTCAGTAATGAAGGTGTCAGATTGGTTGCTGAGCTGTCAAACTACCCAACAGTTCCCTATTCCAAATCAAGGGAAGTGAAGACATTCTCAGCTTCCCACATAATAACCCAACAGTTTTAGGGTAAGTTCCTTTCCTGTTCTGAACTCTCCAGCTATGTAAATTCAACTGAAATTAATCCTTTATTTAGCAATCACAGTCTTACATACCACATGTTTACATGTTATTCTTTTGTTCCCTAAATTGCAGTTCTCCTGTTTGCTAGAAAGAGTAAAGGAAGAAAAGTATAAAATACCTGCTCTTACACAGCCACTAGCACTGCTATCCTGGCATTCATGCATACCTTGGACTTCCTCCTGCCCAGACGTTATGCCCACCCAAACATTATCGAGCTGCTTTAACAAATGGACTCTTTTTCATTCTGGAATAGCTCATCAGTATACAGATGAGCATCACAACACATTAAGCTTCTGGGTTATGTTCTACTGCTCAAATCTAACAGCCATGCAAGAGAAAGACAAAGCCAATGCAAAGTATCATTGCACTTGGCACAGTCATGCTGGTGGCAATAAGAACACATATTTAATGGTCTAAGACAACTGTCAGCCAAAGTACAAACACTTTGAATGCTGGCGGAGAGTTCATGAAGACATGAATGTTTCATCATACTGTTACATACACATAGATAAACAGCTTTCCACAAAGTTAAGATATGATGCACCAGAATGCACGCAGGGGTATAGATTAACACGCACGTCAAGACAGGTATCTGCAGAGCACCATTGCTGTGGTACACAGCTTCATGTATCAAATGGGTTGATAAGGACTAGCAACATTTGTGGGAAGACAGTAACACAGACAGTAACATAGAAGAATGGAAGAAACCCACCTTAAGGAGTTCATAGTGTTGAATACCATTCGCACCAATGTCCGGATCGATGGCAGACGGGACAGAATAGCGAGAATTAATTGCGGTGTTTTCAGGGATAGAGATGTTAATAACTGTTGAGGGAAAGAGGGGGGGCATTGTCATTTATATCCTCTATTAGGAATCTTATCTTGACCAGTCTGAAAACTTCATCAGGCAAAACAGCAACCTCCACCTCATAAAAGCAGCGATTCTCACTAAAGATGCCAGAGCACAGCTTCTCTCTGTCTATGCGGTTTGCAGCTGTGAATATCTCACCAGTGTTCTCCTCCACCCGTACTAATGGTACATCCCCAGTCTTATACACAAGCTTGAACTGTAGCGGTGAGGAAAGGGGCACATCTGGGTCCAGCGTTAGGTTAAGATCCTTGAGCAAATTGCCAATGAGGACATTTTCAGGCAGTTCTTCCCGCACGGTATAATTCTTCTCCTGTGCGCCAGATTGAAATACAATACAGGCTAATAAGACTGCCAAGAGGTAGGTTCCAGAAAGTAAGTCCATCTCCAGAATGACTAATGAGTATTCGTGTAGAACACCAAGAGTAGCTAGAAAAAGGAAAAGAAAGAAAGAAAAATTCTTTTAAAATTTACATAATATTGTGTTCTTGAAGTGATGGAGACATGAAAGGAGTGCCTTTCCTATGGCAAATAATGTGAACTGTTTCAAAACACTACTAGCAAAGTGATATTTGACATTACAATCCTTAATAAAACATATAAAATTTCTTGCACTTTTTTTTTTTTTTCCTTAAAACTCTTTACTAAACACTGAGGTAAGAACCTTAGAACTGGATCACAGTGAATGAACAAATAAATACAAAACTATTTCCAGCATGAGATTTTCCTTTGTTCCTTAAGAAAACGTTCTTCCTTTGAACCCTCGGCCACATTGTCCTCAATTTTTTTTATTTTTTTTTTTTTGTTTCTGAAGAAAAAAGTAGGTAAGAACTTTGCAAGCAACCATCTGCTGAGCACCAGATCTTTTTATACCTCTTGCTCAGAGATAGGAAGCCAAAAAAACTCTTCTTAATTTTCCCCCAAGTTTTACACTGACAGAATTATGTAATATTTGTTAACAGCATGAAATCTGGCTATTTTTAATAGAGGAACTTAAACTGGCAATAAAACGTTATCTAGATGGGAAACTGGTCAGCTTCAGTCCACAATGGGTAGAAATCTGTCTAACACAAGGACATTAATACAGCAGTCCCTTTCTTTAAGATGACAAGATCTCATTTGACCTTTGGAAGTAAACATAAATACTAGTGCTCGATTCACTGAAATCTAGATTGTGTGTCTAAAGAGCAGTGCACAAATTCCAACACAGGAGAACAATAAAACATCAGAAGTTTTCAATGTAGTGCAATACAGATTTGCTCTGGGCTGACAAAAAGAAAATTCTTTACTTCCCAACCTAGTTTCAGAATACCAATATAGTCTCCTCTCAAGATTGTTAACCACCTCAAAAAGATGGGATTAGAATGGGATGATTTATAGGTACATACAGATCTGTGTACCTACAGCTTTCAGCTGAGAGTTTTTAAAGGAAAAATTGAATTCCATGTATAAAATAAGCTGCTTTACCTAATCTTTGCATAATTCTGCCCTTCCAGAATTTAGGATAATCTAGGATAGTACTTCCGTAAGGTAGATGTTCAAGAGTCCCATCTAAAACGATTTTTTTAGTTAATAACATTTTAGCCCCTACCAGCTTAGCATCTGTTCAAATATACCCAACTCATCCACATTCATTTCATTGTGCAGGTAAAAATGTAATTTTTTTCCTCCCTTTTCTGATTTCATTCTCCCTGTCATAGCCTAGATTGATTTACTCCTGCAGATCAAGTTGCAGTGGTTGAAGAAATTACTGAAGCCAATAATTGTCTTCACCTGTTAGTTACTGCCTTTCAGCAGTACCACTTTCAGGGTAATTTAAACTAAAACACTTGACTTTGCAGTGGAACAGATTAGGAATAACTAATATTGCTGTTCCATTTAAACTCTGCAACCTGCTTTTGATTGGGAGTAAGTAACATATAAAGAACATTCCAACTAGATCTGCAGGGTCTATCTTTCCATGTCAGCATGATTTAACTGTAAAGCATTTTCTGGGTTTATGATTATACAAAAGGAGTAACATGAAATAAAAATCCAATCCTGCAAGCCTTCACTTATCAAAAAAGGCATTGCTCACTGGAGTAATTTAATTAACCTGAATGAGATTGCTGATGTGGGTGAGAACGGGATATGCAGTTCATGGGGCACAGTTAACACATTACCTGCAGTATTTTAGTAACTCACTAACTTATTTGCAGTATGTCACTAATTCAGTGCAAGTCACAACACAACACTAAACAGGCATTCAGGAGTGAAGAAACAGTGTACTATAAACAGCCATTTTATAAATCCCTTGTAATATCAAATTCTAAATATGTGAATAAGGAAGTCATCAGCAGACACTGATGATCATTAATGGTAACTCTATGGTAGCAGCATGAGTTTAATGAATGAGCTGTGGTGATATTGTACAAATGTACTGGTTTGACTATTATAATTAATTAACTGTCTTGTATTTCTGTAAATACATCTCCAGCAATTGTCACCCCACTAAAGTAATTCCCTATGTACATTCAACCTGCAGAAAGCTCTTATTTCAGGAAAGTAAATTTTGTATCTGCTATTAAATATATTTACATCGTTGCCATGCAAAACACTAATAAAAAATTTATCTGTTACAATGAAGGGCTGATGTTTTGCTTTGAGGGGAGTATTTACATTTCAGAATGGCAGCAGGTTCTGTGCATACTGAGAAGCACTAGTCTGCCACTTCTCTACTAGAAGTCAAACTGAAAAATCAACAAAACACAGGGGAAAAAACCTCAAGAACTTCACATCCTGATGTTTACAGAGTAGTATTTAAAACTTACCGTTCATTTCTGAGGAAGCGAAAAAAACTCAAACACAACCAATAAATATAAACCAAATTCCAGTCACTATCCCAAATTCTTCTGTGACAATATTAATGTAAGCTTTGCCTATAAAGTACAATGGTATAAAAAAAAAAAAAAAAAAACCGTCATGTATATACATCTTCCAAATAGATAATCTTACACTACTAAAAAAAATCCTTTGATTATTAACAAAGTTATTATGCTGCACTGCCTCCCTCTCTAGTTTTGAGGATACAGGGAATTTTAGTCACACTCAAAACAAAAGTCTGTTTGTGTTTACATAAGGATGAGTACACAAATTGAACAGTCTAACAAGTTCATGAAAAACTTTCCTAAATCAATTCTGAAAGTTGTGATAGTACCCGTGTGTGTGTGTATATATATACATATATATGTAAAATACCTCATAAAAATTCCTATCACCCCAGTTATACCTGCAGTGGTTCTAGGGATTATGAAACAACCACAGCACAAGGCAAAGACTTTTTTCAGGAAAACTGTGAGGTGGCATGTCTTAGCATTACATTACTATGCGTATTTTTATAGATTTATTTTAAATGAAAAAGTTTGAACCATTTTGTTTAAACCATTTCTGTCGTATTAAATAAATTAAAACAGGGAAATAATAGAACAGCATTGTTATAAACTATGTTAAATAAAAGCTAACATGAATTTTTGTAATGTCATCTATTTTATATAATAATAATATTATTATTAATTATATTAATAATAAATCTACTGCCGTTGATTTTGCTGAACTATTAAAGGGTACAGCCAGGTAACAGGCAGTGTTACGAGTTTTAACAGAAAACTCATCTTGAAGTAGAAAAAAAACAACCAACAATTACTTACAATTCTTGAACTTCTATGGAATACATTATATTAAAATGGTCTTTACTTGTCTTTCTAAATAGTTTTAGGAGCAGTTTTTAACCTTTAAGAACTGCTCTAGAGCTAAAGACCTTTAAGGAGAAAAACCTCAATAGGACTCAAGTTTTCTGCTTAGATGTACAGTGGAACATCTTATGCCATGAGAAAGTGTTGTTCTTAAAGCAACCTATTTATATAGTCATAACTGTATATTGCCTGTCATTTGTGCCATAACATTGATAGAAGTACTGTGGCAACAGCAATGCAAAGAAAAAAAGCAGGAGGTACTTTCTAGCAACAAAGCTATGAAATCAGAGTATTTCTAGTGACGTACACTGTTTAGTACATCTCTCATACCTGTCTACATATCAACATCCCACAAAATGGCAAAACAATAGAAATACCAATCCCAAAGTAAAAAGAAAGGCTAAAGAAACTGCACATGGAAATTACAGGCAGACAAAACAGGACATTAACAGAAATTGTCAAAAGAGAGCGTGTGAATGGTAACAGATGGTAGAAAAAGTCAGAGATGAACGAAGACAGACAGACAAGATGTAAAGACAGAAAGGAAAAAAGAAAGGAAGTGGGTAGAAAGGCAATCACAGTACAGCATGTGGAAACAGACTTTCTTGATGACTGGAGTATAGAGGCAAAAAAAAGGGGGTAAAGAAGCTAAATAGTCCAAGTCTAAAGGACCTTTCATAAGCTCCAACACTCAGTAACACTTCTACGGTAGTAAAAAAAAAAATTAAGAACAAATAAAATTGTTTAACAGAAGGTAACATTAAGCTTGCCAAGCCATTTTCCCAGCTTTCAAAGAAATGCACTGACGTCTGCTGATACTGTTGACTTCTCTAACTAGTAAGGCAAATGGCCCAGATGGACAGGATGGAGAATAGGAGAGGAAAAAACAATTTCAGATTTGCTCTCTTTCATCTATGTATGCACTTAAGTATACCTGCTCTTTTTTTCCCAATATACAAAATATTAATGGCATAGTTTAAATATTATAAATTTTCATTATTATCTTCATTTAGCAGGTGTCAAATCATACCTTGAAAAGTAGACAGAATATATAAAGACTTTTAACTACCGAATAGAGTATGACATGAAGGTAGAATCTAAATCTGTTCTTTATATACACAGCTCTATCTGGTCGCACCCAATTCAGAATTCCTGTAGCTTATCACAGGACTCAACTGCCATTTCTTTCTTAAGAGGATCGCAGAGCAGTAGTAAATGCAGTAAAGTGTTCAGGTGCCCACTTCAGATGAAAAAGCAACACTATTTCTTGATACTTGGGTTCAGATTTGACCTACAGTAGAATAAGCAAGCTGTGGTAATATTTTGTAACTGTTACATCAAGTTTTCAGGAAAAATATCACAGAATCTTTCAAAAAATTTAGAGTATTACACTGAAGTCCAAAACTGCATCAATACCCAAACACTGAAATCACAATAGAGAAGAAATCTTAAAAACATCACTCCAATTCTTATCTTCATATTCTTGAACCTATTTACATTACATAGAAAAGTTTAGCTAGTATGCCACACTTTTTCAAAATAATATCCCTTTCATTTGCTGCTAATGCACCATGAAATTATTAAACAGGAGTATTGAAATCCCTGTGTTAAAACAGTGTTTCTCAGAGCAAAAGACCCCCAATGACATGGACTCTATTTCTACAGTCAATAATGACCATAATGTTATTGAACTGGAGTGAGCTATTCACAACTATTCCAGTTCACTCACAAAGGCTCCCTCAGAAGTGTCCATTGATAATTAAGCCATTCTATGCTATATGATAGAGGTTTACAATTTCTGAATCATGTTGATAGGGATTTCAACTTCATCCTGTAGACCTCAGCTGCTAGATTGTTATGTCTGGTACTGCAGATTTTTAGTGTTTTGTGTTTTGGTTGTTGGGTTGTTTTCTTTTTCTGCAAGTCAGTAATGTACCTGAACACAACAAAGTCTATCCTTTGTCACCACACACAATGTTTCATTGAAGGAACTGTCTGATTTTGATGGTTGTTAACTTTTTGAAAAAGGCAGAGACTTTACTGGTATTGCTTACAATTTTTTATGACAACAGGAAACACTACAAAGCTGTTGCCAGACAGGAATCCCCCACCATTAAGTCCAGGCACAAATGGTAACAAACAACCTGAACTAATTTTCACACTCTACAATGTTACAAACAGATTATTTTGTAGCTATCAACATTTATTCACAGTATCCACTCCCTACATAGTGTATTTCTCGATCATAGTCAAAGAAAAAGACCTACCTCAAAGAGAAAAAGACAATTTGTTATATTATCAAGGCTTTCAAATTAATTCCCTCGTATGATTTTACTCTAAATCCACTAAGGGACTGATTTACTCTTTGATCTATTTTTTATTACCGTGATGGTACTGACTTCAATGAGGTTTCTTTAATTTGATTCTTTTTCCAGTGATGAACAAAATGAAACTGGAAATTCCTATCACCAGGAGAAAGAATCACCCCACAACCATTTAAGTCAACAAAAGAACTAAGTGTGAGCCACAACTTGCTTACAGCTGCACGTTCTCCTTATTCAGTCTCTTCACTGAATAGAAATAAGAGTATTTTTAGGCTGCTTTGTTGTGGGTTTTTTGTGGTGTTTTGTTGGGGTTTTTTTTGTTTTTTTGTTTTTTGTTTTTTTTTTTTTACTTTTCCATCACAGTGTAAAAAATACCCTTCACTTGAAGAAATTAAGAGTTAATGCCCAAAAGGCAGATTCTTGCAGCCACATGAAGCAGCAGGCAAGGTGTGGAAAACAAATAATTGATAAATTCTTACTGAAACAGAAATCTATAGTCTTGATATTAATCTGCAACTAATAGGAAGAGTGGTCATTAGAACTTGTATAAAGATGCTGGAAACAGTGAACAGAACTATAAATACACAGCAACAGAACTATAAACACAAAAAAGGCAGTGAGCACAGGCATGAAGCATGTTGAACGGACAATTTGAACTCAACCACACTGACATATGGCACAAAGAGTAATTTCTTTCATTTCAAATGAAACCCTGTAAATCTGAAGTCTCTTACTTACCAAAAGAGTAAGTACAGTTCATGTTTGAGAAAATGTATCTAGCAACTACCCAGCAAATAAGTTACAGGATATTTTTAAAGTCAGTCAGAAAACTGAGAATATGCAGTATCAAATTAATTTATATACCAGTAATACTATGAAATAGACAGTCCTGCTATTAGCAGTGACACAGTTTTGTACCAGAGCTGCATAGAAATCTCAAGACTGAGAACAGACATCTTGGAAAAAAGGTGATGATCTCCCTGGTAAGCAAGACTATTTCAATTTTCTTAGAAACAAACACTGGGATACATGAACAAAGACAGAAAAAAACAAACAGACCCAACACACAAACCCTCGATAAAGCTGCTGAATGTTACAACTCCAAAGCTAACACAATACTGCTCTACAAATTCAAATACATATTCACTAAAATTCAAACAACCAACTTTCAAAAACAATACCAAAAAATCAAGTTATTAATGGTATGATTCATAATGTCATTTTCTTAGTGTTTTATTTGTCTGTTTGTACACATGAATACATTTCACTAATCAACTGAAAACTGTTCTAGTTTTGGTCCCTGAAAATCTGTTCATGCCTCAAATTTGAAAACTAAATCTCTGCCAAAGCAAACAAAAGAAAAGTCATCCATGAACCACTGGCAAGAAAACATGGTATCACAATAAGAAATTATGTGAAACCAGATTACGTGATCAGTGGATTTATTTCAACTTAAAACACATTTTTGTTTATTTAAGAACAGAAGTAAATCTGATTTTTAGTCACTTGTGTCAAATCCTTTGACATGGCAATTGTCAAGATCGCCTGTTTCATACACAATGCATCTTGATTTAGTTAGTAACTTCTGTTACTGAATAGCAGAAAAATACATTTCAGAGTGTCTAGTGAACAATTCGAGTATTTGTGACTATGGATAGGAACACTGCTCACAGCTGAATACCATATAGTCTATCACTTCCTTAAACTAAATACAATTCTGTCTACAGTCCAGTCCTATACATAACAGCATTTAGAGTAGCAGAAATCAGCTGCCACCTTCTACCCCACCTTTAAATTTAAAACAGAAATGATGTAATTACACTAATGTACACTTCTCATTTCATATATTAGACTTTAAATGATACCAGAACATTACTTTTTCTATACATTTTTCAATCACTTAAACTTTATTTCCATCAGTTTCTCTTTGCCTCAGCATAACATACCCAGAAGTCTAAATGTGAAATTACTCACAGATTTCTGTAAAAAGTTCTTACAGCTCTCCAAGCCTAAAAAGTAAAGAGTACCGAACTTTCACCATATTTCCTACTCAGCAAATTATTGGTGTGCCTACATAAAACAGGACCAGGAGATTACAGCAACAAAGCATGTATAAAACATATTTTTGCATTTGTTTAGTCTAACTTCCCATCATGTCTGGAAAGTGGCAGAGTGTTCCATTCCTGATGCTGTAAGGCTCCTGAAGGATTGCTGAAACATACAAAATTCATACACTTATGTAGTCCTTAACTAATTTATTTCATTACTACTGTAATTAATAACTAGTTAAGCATCAAATAATTTATTTTCTTCTTCCTCGGTAAAATGTGAAGAAAATAGTTCAGATAACTTTACTCTCATCCTTGCGAACACTTCATAGAAGCAAGATTGTTCCTATTCAATCTACTTCCTTCAAGTCAAAGTTTACACAGTACAGCAAAACAGAAAATGTTAACAGTAGCATGGTCTCCATGTAAATCTTCAGATTAGAAAGTTTTGCATCCAGTGGCAGCATAGCTACTCATTTTCATTGGGATTTTCTGTTCTTCTTAAAGATAGCTTAAACGTAAATGAGATTCAAACTAGAAGGTACTGTTTAAGAGTTTAAAATACTGAATACATCATGAAAGAGATTTTCTCTAGTTTAGCATATATCTCACCAACTAACAGCCTAATCACCATGTTCGTCAAAAGTTCTCACAAGTAACATATAGATACAATACATACGAATACATATTTATAAATCACAAACTCCAGAATCTCTAAGAGTACCAGGAACACAAGAACTAATTGCACGTGTTGGAAGAAATTTTTACATAACGTATGTATGGGTCCATAAGCAGGGAAGCAATCACCATGTTTTTTTAGCTAACTGACCCTACTTAAATACACGATATGAATAAAACGTTGCAATATGTAATGTAAGACTCTCCTAAGAGAACACGATTTGAGAGGAAGGGTTTCCCAAGAGCAGAACAAAGCCACCTCAAGATAAGTTAAGTTGTAAGTTACATTAGAAGTTACATGAAACCAAAGCCACAGTCCTTTTATGGGGAAAACAAGCAACCCCAAAAAAACCACAAAACAAAAGACTGAAACAAAACAAAAGATTAGCAGCAAAAGCCTCTCAGGGTGCCGGTGGACCAGCTCGCCCCGGGCTGGCTCTCCCTCGCCCCGGCCCGCCGAAGGCACATCCCGCCTGCCACGTGCCCTCGGGCAGTTTCTAGAAAACCCTTTCTTTTTCCTTTCCTGAAGACAAAGCCAAGGCCTAAGCCACCACCTTTACCTTTGCAGGTCTTGCGACAGACACAGCAGTTAGACGGGGAACATACAGCTCCGCTGTGGCGCCCTGGTCACTGCAGGCAGGCTGAGGATCGGCACCGCTCCCGCCCCAGCCCCCTCCCCGCCGCCTCCTTCTCGAAGCCTCCCGGGGGCGGGCGCGCGCTCCCTCAGGCGGTTTCCCGCCTCCCTCACCGGCCTGACGTTTCCCACGCCGCCTGCTGAAAGGGCGGGATATGGCAAGGTAACCCCATCAAGCACCGTTGCCTGACAAACATAAATAAATGGTAAATAGCAAAACCTGTTCGGTAGAAATTGTGGTACAGGCGTATATTGTCTTTTGCATTTGATACTCAGATGAAGAAAACTGGGGCAAAGAAAAACTATATATTTTTTTTAAGCTTTAAATAAATAAGCACTTAGCAAGATTCTCTGCAAATTGTGGCCCGAGTTACCACAGGCGGGCCTACACAAATACCAGCTTTTCATGGCTCAGGAGGAGAGGCTTCTTCGTGCCTCTTTCCCCAAAGCCACTGCAGAGCAACACTGTTAGTGCAGAGTCTGTGTGAGGGGAAAAAAATCCCTGTATTTAGAGTCTATAAAGCACTTTGGGGATCGTTCAGAGTGAAAGGTGCTGTATACATGAAAGGTGTTAGCAATAGCAACAACAACAAAAAAAAAAAGTGTAGTGTGGCTTTAGAAAAATTTTCTCTGAGGAAGAAGTGAACCACTTCCCCCCCATCTCCTTTACTAACTATAGGAAATAAATGTATATAAAAGAAAATGAAAAGCATTTTGATAAAAGACTTCTTGTGATTTATTAAGTGGAAGACCAAAAAGCATCTGAGTTTGATCCCAGCTGGTTATAGTTAAAAGGATTAAGATCAAGCCTTACTAATTCATATCTTACATTATTAAGGGCATGAATTTATCTCTTATGTTATATTAATATAGATAGGGTAAATATAACTTTAAAATTCAATCAAATCCAGTAATATCGTTTGATTATTTCCTTGTGATACAATTCTGTCTTTAATTGCCTGTTGTTCTTCCAGTCCTCCCAAGGAAGCATTCTCTCCTTACCACACTTGTAGCTTGAAATGATCTTTGCTTCAAGATGGTGATACAGTTCAAGTAATTAAAGATAGCAATAACAATAACAATTATTTTATACTATGCTTTCCTCAGGTTTTTTTCACATTATTTAGTGTAACTTTCAAAAAAAAAGATACATAGCAAATTATGCACGGATTACAACAAAATTTAACTTAATCCTTATCTACTAATGGAGTAGAACTGAACCTTTAATAACTTCATATTAGCATATGTGTGACTACTAAAGATATACCAACTTTTGAAGGGTGAAATCATGTATATTTTTAAGAAATTTCTCTTGCTAGTAAAAGTATCATGCCTTATTGATATATATGAAAAATACTTGTTTAATTCTGTAGTTTATATAGACAAAAATGTAAAGGTTTTTTCTCTGTTATTTTGAAAAACAAAATGACGCTGGAATCATCTAGGTTTTCTGGTAAAATACTTTTTAGTGCATAGCACCTCCCATCCTGACAGATCCCCAAACTGCTGCAGAGATTGCAAACACATGGATTGCCTTTCAAAGCACTGAAATTCTATGCCAGGAGCACTACACTAAAGTGATGCTGGAAAGGGGACTGAAAACTAAATTATCCAGTAGAAATGATGGAGCATAGCTGTTTAGTCTTGGGAGAAAGCAGCTACCAAAGTCAGACTGCTTGTACAAAAAAGTACTCAGGAAGAAGCATCACAGAATTGGATGAAACAGAATTATAAGAGTATTTTAAAATGTGTTACAGCAGTTTGATGGGCTGGGCCTGATTCTGTACTTAAAAATTTGTTTTACCTGTTCAGTAAATATAGTTTAAAAAGTGGAGGATCTGGTCAACAATTTTCTACTAAATTGATTCAAAGTCCACTGAAATGAGTGGCATCTGCTGTTCTGCTGTAAGGTTTACAAAATTTGCTGCAACTATAGCTTTGGAAGTCAAATGCCTTAACTATAAAGTGAGAAAGCCTACATATCTCAACAACAGAACTGAGTTAAATATTTACACAGACTGTTATGTGTCAGCCTTGAATACTTATTTTTAGATTTTTTTACAAATGTCAGGCCAGATCAAAACAAGCTATGATCTTGACTGAAGCCTGCCATGGTAAAGCTGATGCTTAACAGAATCTCAGAAACTTGATTTTGAAAGTTTTGCCTAGATCCATGAACTTTGTAAAGATACTATAGCTCCTTCAAAGACTGTACTCATATAATGGAAAATGTGGTGTTTGCATCTCTTCACTGCCTCCTCAATGAAATCTATCAACAATTAGGATGAAATAAAAAGGGGCTTTGTAATGTGGACAGAATATTTCTAGATAAAAATCTGCATGTCCACGAACTCGATGTGGCTAGCCTTCCATCAGTGATGTCCAGACACAAGCAATGTGGCATAGGCTCAGGCTTGTAATGAAAAACAAGTTTCAAATATTACTGACCATCCATTCTCCTTCTTCTGATATAAACCTTCAAAAGGTTTTTAATTGGGGTGTGGGTGGGTGTGTTAGTCATATCTACATCAATAAAAGAACAGTGTACATCTGTGCATCAGGGTCCTGTAGGTCGTGACATGAAAAAGCCTTTAAAAATCATACTGAAGCACATTTTCTTGTACAGTATCATGGGCCCATGACACATTTTATCATTACTAGTACACTTCACAGAATATTTCTGAAGAAAATAGAGTATTAGTTCTTGAAAGTAGGAATTAAATGAGCAAAAATCTTAAAGGGATAATGGGAATAACGATTAAAGTCTCAAACACATGTCTATTCTTCCTCTGTTTTGTATAAAAGTCATGTCCTTACTCCACAAATGCAAATGAAAAAACCCTAATTTTGCATATAAATGGAGTGACTTCACCACTTGATAACAGCTTATTATTGAAATGTAAGAAAGACAGAAAAGAGCACAAAAAATACCACAAAACACATACCACCCTATTAGCTGAAGTAATCGCAACACAAGAGAATCTTTGAATAACATGGGATCGTATTAAATACTGTATCATTTGTAAGCTTTATCATGCTTCATGTTTTGGTGACTTTGCCTGTCTCAGTCAACTAGAAATGACAAAGATTTTTTAGCTATTTTTGTAAATTATATGTTTGTATTAGAATTGTAATACAAATGTCATGAAAACACATCCAACAGACTGTACCTTTACATGAGCTAATTATGCCTCCCAGTCTAAGACCTACCAAAAAAATGGATGTTTTCCTTTATATGCAGAAGTTGCTTTGAATGACTTAAGCAAGATCAACGCAAGTGACACAAGGACATAATTACGTGTTGCTTCACAAGATAGAAAAAAAACAGTGATAAGATTAACTACTCCATCCATTACTGGTATAAGAAGTAGAAATATTGATTTGTGATTAAATGAAGAGAGAAAATAATATTTCAAATCTTCAACCTCTGACAGTGTAACTGTCAGTGAGAACTCCTAATGATTTCCACTAAAATAGATGCTCAGAACTTAAAAAACTCAAACCCTGAGTGTTTAGTACAGAAAACTTGCATTAGTAAATCTGGCAGAATTCCAGTGTTGTGTTATATGTAATATGTATGAAGTGCACTAGAGCAGATTTCCCAAAGAAAATGTTCTGTTTTGGACTACGAACTGGAAATATTAAAGTTTCGTCGTATTGAAAGGTAGCCACAATTTATGTTGCAATATAATCATTAGGAACAAAATACCAGAAGGTTTAACAGGATAACTGGAATACTTTCCTGGAACTTAATGATGATAGTCCCATGTATACTGTAAAGTAATATGAGAAATTTTGAACTTTTTCAAACATGCCAGTATATAAACAGAGTGTGATATGGTGCCTTACGTTTGCAAGTTTATTTGCCTAATAAAATTCCACGATATTTTATGTGACACAGTACATTACACCTATTCGCTGAAATCCAGAGATGATGAATTCCTAGAGGCAGTCTAATCTCACAGTGATGTTTCTCTGTATGTCAGTAAAGTGTGTATATTATTAATAGTTCATTCACTACTGCTACTACCAGCATTAGTGATGGGATTATTTTTTTTATATATATTGTGTACCATGTATCACGGATTTTTTTCTTTTTTTTGACGGAGTTTGAGGAGTTTGATGGATGCTGCATTCTTTTAAATAGGGAATCATTGTCTGTAACCTGAGGGATACTGCCATGTCTGATTTCTTTAAAATCAATTCAAGAGATTCATGCTTAGATTTGGCTGGAATATGGAAGCATACACTTTTTGATCAAATCACAAAAATACAAGTTTTTGTAGTTCCTTTTCTATTGTGATGCAATGTTTTCTTGTAGCAGAAAAATAAATAATTAGGCATTTTCATGGAATACACTATATTCTGCCATGTATTTGCTGGTGTGTTCTACTCTTACTCAGATTAAAGCACACAAATATCAGGTTGAAATATCTTTCCTGTCCTAGAAAAATATGATCAGTCATCTAAATCCATTGTTTAAATTCATATGATTTCAGGAGAAAACAAAACAAGTAATTACACTAGCCACACAATGCCCTTTCTTATATAATTAGAAGTCAGTGCAATGGGGCTTTCTGTTGTTTGTTCATTTATTTGTTTTATAACAGAAACATTAGGGGAATTCAGTTGAAAAATAACTGCAAGATGAATTTCCAAGCTGACAACCAAAACGGTGTTGCCTGGAATGCAGATTACGTTCCATTTCTTGGTTCAGATATATACTTCTCATGTTGTCTCTACAGAACAGTAAAAGTTTTGCACTTTCTTTGACTGCTAATATTTTAGAATTCTATCAATGATAGATAAAATAATCATTAGAATTTAAGTCATCTCATTAGTCCTACATTTGACCTGAAACTAAGAAGGTGAATAATCACACTGAAATAAATCTGTGGTTAATTATTTAGCCATTCCATTGAACAGTAAAACGATTTTAATGAAGGCTTATTATTGAAATTATTATTTCATTACATTTTAAATAAATTTGATACGTTTTTGAAAAATCAATGTCCAAAAGCTCAAACTTAACACCACCTCAAGCCACCACATATCTCCTCCTACTAACGCTAACAAGAGTCACAAACCAAGAAATTAAAACATCAGAATTGTTGAAAAATGTAGTTTATCATGGTTTGTTCTACCACAGGACTCAGGTTGCAATAGTCAAAGACCACAGGTCATGTCTAGCTTTCAGTTACTAAAAAGCAAACCAAACAAACAAACAAAAAAAAAAAAAACAGCAAGGTGTTGCTTTGCTTACTATTCTTAATTATCATTTTCTACAGATAGCTATCTGAGATCAGATTGAGTTCAACTAATTTTTAAAACATTAGCTGTTACAATTTTTCCTTAGAAACTATAAATAACATGGACCTTTTCATGTTTCTAAGCATAATACAATAACCCATTAGGTTTCTAAAACAAATGCTGCTACTACTTCGTACTTGCCAGTTTTTAACTTCCCTCAAGAGAATGATGATCTTACAGTTTACAGAATATACAGGTTGGTATCCTGTCTTGGTGGGAAACTTTGATCTTAGTGGTACTGGGAAGGAAAAAAGACATACGTATAGCTAGATAGTTTTCGAGCCAGCCCTGTTAAGACATTGCTGGGTAAGGGAAGAATGTTTTCACTGTAAGTATGGATGAGTTACTGGTCTTCCTTAAGTATGGATGAGTTACTGGTCTTCCTTAAGCAAACATACTGAGAGGAACTAAATATTGTCTGCAAGTCAAGAACAAAATAATTGTGTCCCAAGTTGGTTTTAGGTAGGTTATACTATCTGCAGATTTCCATGCGTACGTTACTTTGCATCAGATAGTTTAAATGCATCATCCTGTATTAGAAATTAAAGATGCATTTTTATTTACTTATCTTTCACTCCGCGCTTTTGCAAATTGTCTTTGTGTAAGTCTTCACTACTATGTTTTAGCAAGCAGGCCACCTAGTGCCTGACAATAACAAGTACTCTGTAATGACCTTAAGTGTTCTGCAAGAAGTAAGGGTACACTTAGTTGACTGGATATCAAAATCATGTTGCATTGTTACAACTCTGCAAAAATAGTAGATAATTAAGTTTCCCCCAGCCACCCTAGTTTAGGATTGTGACAGTTTCTTATAAAAAAATATAGAGAGAATAGATATGTAACTTTTTCTTGTTAAGAAAGGTAAAATTATTTTCTTTAAAAGCTAATTTTGTAAGTAACCAAACTACTGGTAAGATTTCAGTTATTTTCATCTGTTGCTGAAAAAATAAATGCCAGTCTTTTTCTACAAGTAAAACTTCCAATTATACTTGGAGACATGTAATTTCTAATTTGATCTAATAAAATGAAGAATAGTGTAGTATTTTAATAGTAAGAATGACACATCTGGTTATACCGTTGCAAGGGGATTTCCTCCTAATTTCATTTGTGTCGGTATTTTAGAGTCCAGTTCAGCTTCTTTTAAGATTGTTGGCAAAGTTTCCATAAACATCAAGAGACACAGTGCCTGTTAAACTTTCTATTTCATCCTGGCAATATACAGCTTTCCTGTATACTGGAATGAAAATTCAATAATCTCAAGAAACAGCCAATAGTCCCTCAGAGTAAAAAAGACTACTTCTTTCTTTACTCAGTTTTAAATTACCCTTAGTGCTTTCCTTGGAGTAGTAAGATTTTAAGCCTGTGGAAAGGCTATGTTCAAAGGCATCAGAATATACTGAAAATGTTTTCTTATTCAGATTCTACAGACTAATTTTCAAATATCCTAATCTGATATGTCTCCATGAAAGTCAGATCACAAATGGTTTAATCAGAATCAATGCTTTAGTCCTCATGAACTTCAGTCAAACTCAGGTTCCCACAGCACTGGGAAATGTATATCTGGTGCTGAATATCTCATCCAGTACTCTTGAAGTCCAAGTTAAATATTTTTTTCAAAAACCTATTTATTCTGGAAAGCATAATACTCTGAATCTTCTGGTTCAATTTATAAACTTATTTAGGGCTTATGTGTGTATATATAAACTGCTTATGTGGAAAAAGAAATAATGAAAAGCTTTCAGTGAAATAAACTTCTTTTGAGCATTAAAGCAAAATTTAAGAGAACATGCCCACTACTTACCAATTACCTCAAGGGAACAGTTAAGAGATTTTCTTTTCCCAAGATACCGAACATTCTGTAGGTGACTGTGACCATGTAACTGTCCAACACCATTTCCATGTATTTACTACTAATGAGATTTACTTTGATGGGCATTCATATTTACAGGAAAAAAAAGAAAAGAGAAAAAAAAAAAAAAAAAACCAACAACACTCCAAGGTGTTAGACCTGCCTAGAAGAGGAAGTAAATTCTGATTGTGTTTGAAAGAAAATAATCTTTCGTTCTGTGGTAGATGAAAGCTCCCATTTGCCAAATCTGAAATCTAAAATCTAGATTTACAACAATATAACTCTCTTGTAGCATTTTGTCAGCTTTTTGGAGTTTCACAGGGAGGAGGAATTATCCTTTCTGTAACATTATTGTCTTATTACCCATCTCTTGATATAGACTAGTCATGTATTGAAAGGATAAAGGATGCCCGTGCATGCCTGCTTGATTGATTACTTCTGCTTTTGCAATTTGAAAGGCATCATCCCTACTCAAACATTAATAACAGCAAAAAACCCCAAACAAATAGAATCATTATTTAGCCCCTGCCCCAAAGAATCTGGGGACTGTATGATAGAGCCAATAATGTCTGTGATCATTAAAAACAGAGTACATGAACCAGATCATGACATGACCATGACTCTGCTATGATGGATTGATTTTTTTGTTGGATATGAATGTTACAATATATGAAGTTAAAATTTATCAAAACAACACGATCTAATACCAACATGCTGGGTGAGATAGCATGCCCAGAACTAAGAACATGGGCTAAATTTGTCTCTAATGGGGATACAGTGAACAGTATCATAATATAAGGATTAATTTTCAGGTTTGCTAGGTCTCTTGAATCTGACAGAATTTTCAACTTTTTCCAGTCTTGAGAAGTCAATTATGAAGCAGCATCCAAAATTAAAACATTAATACTGGCTGCAAGAATGGCTACACTACCAATGCTGCTTGTCCTTTGCTGCCTAGCAGTTTTCAGAGTGACAACTGTAAAAGAACTTAATCTAACTACATGTTAGAGTAGAGGACCTGTGACTGGTTGTTGTCATCAATGTGTAACATCCCTTGGGTGACAGGTTCTCTCATTCATCTGAGTGCTCATGCATATTGACAAGGATGCTGCCTGCCAAAAATGACAATACTGTACAGTATTTCTTTAGCTGTTTCTCACCTTCTAGACTTCTGCATGCCACAGGATAGTCTGCTAACCCAGACTCTTTTTCACAAGTAGATGCTACACCAACTGCATTCATTCAGGTCCTTAAGAACCAGGGTCCTGTCCTTCGCTAGAAAACTGATTTATTTTTTTTTTTCTGGTTCGAGTGAAGAGAATTCAAGGGACTATAGTCATGCATAGCAAGGCTTGTCCTATTATAAGGCTAATCTATAAGGGTCTTTCTTATTCTTTCTATCCTCAGCATAAGACCAGATTAGAAATAGCAACAAAAGGTTTTGGTTTCCTGACAGACTAAAGTACGCTGGACGGGCAATGGAATTGGCCGTTGCAATTTCAACACTGGCATCTATTCTAAGCTGAAGTACCATACACTGCTGCAAGCAGAGTGCGGAAATGACAGCCTATCTATGTATCAAATCTGGTCCTGCAGTAGAAACACTGGTATTATTTGCAAAGTGGTTAATCATTTATAATTCTTCTATTTGAGGAAATGGCCAATAGTATTAGCCATGCAAGTCTCTGTGGGCTAATGTAATTAGTCTTACGCATTTTAAGACCAGATAGAACCGTATTAGAGAGAACGGAGGACTATTTTAATTGGATGATGGCAAAATCCCTCTAAGCACTATGGCTGTCTCCTGTGTTCAAAATCCTTTAAAAAGTTCACAGATTCCAATTGTTTTCTGCAGTAACAGTATTTCTATCTGAATTATATTAAATGTGTCAGCTCATTTCCAGAGTAAAAATGATAAAAGCACATTCAATTTCTGCGAAGCTGATCACTTTAAAGAAAAATATAAGATAATTAAAAGCTGTTACAACTGACAGTACAACACTGCAGCTTCAAAATTCTCCTCTAATTACAGCTGCTAACTTTTAATAGCAACTCTAACAGTGAGTCAGATTTGACATTACAATAGCATCCCAATCTCTTATTTGGGAGAAAGGCTCTTGGGAAAAAACAATTGCAAGGTAAGCATATCCAACGAAGACCACTGCAAGTTCTAAAAAGCCAGTGATTGCTTTTATTTGTATTCTTTTTGAGAAATCTAGATTATTTCCCTTTTGTTTGAATACAGTCTTTTTAACAAGGTCAAATGTAACCAGGTAGAGCTGGTTCCCTGAAAACATTAGGGGTCCTTAAAGGGAATGGGCACTGCTCCTTGAAAAGACCTTCTTCTATAGGTGATTTCTGAGCCAAGCGTAGGGCTGATATAAATAGCATTATACCATTCCTGTTCTTGTAAAGTATTTGCATAACAGGATAGAGGAAGGACATTCTGAAGCATACTGTACTTCTTGGTTTGGTATTAATTAACCTTTTCTTAGTTTGATATTAATATGTTATAGAAGGCACAGAAATTCTGAAACTGCTGTAGCTTAAAAGCAGTAGATGTTTTTGCCTTCCAAGAATATAGAGTCTCTGTTGGCTTTAACAGGGATTAAAGGAGGGGTGAAAATGAAAATTGGAGCCAGTTAGGCTTTTTCTCAGCAGTAGAACAGAAGCTGTTGAATCCTGGTCTCCCAGTCAGCCTGACTGAAGATCAGGCTAGTATGTGCCTCCTTCTAGCTTGTCCAATTGGCCTGTCTTTCTACAAAAGGAGGACACAAAAGTGGAAGGGTCTGAATTCCTTATCAGTGCAAAATGAGAAAATTCCCATGATGGAAACTTCGTCCAGAAGCTGGGAAGAATTTATAGGTCCTGTACTGTATATGTTACCCGCACGTTTGAAGTCTCAAGCCTATACATCTCTCTTCCTCTAAGGATGTTTACTAACCCTCCTGTGAATTTAGGGTTATGTGCTGAACCTGACAACCCTTACACCAAAGTGCTATTTAAACCAAATCACTTTCAGTGATTTTTATCCATCACTGAGAGCTTGCTTACATGAATAAGTAGTTCTAACAGATTATATTGGTGATTCAGTACATAGAGAAATTGTGAAATATCTTACGAAAACACACAAAATTTAATCACTGGTCTACTATACTGAAGTGTATGTTACAATCATTCTAAGATCAATACATTATTACAGTAAAAACTGAATCAAATTCTTTTCTCAAATAATTAGTGGTTTAGGTTTGTCAAATTAATGGCCAATTCTTTGTAAACTTCATGGCTTATCCCGTCAGTTTCTTGCATTAAGCAAAATTACTATTAAATAATTCTTTCTGAAGAAATCTGTCGGCTTAAAGCTAATGCCAACATTCAGGTATGGAAAACTAATTTCTGTAGTTTGACCTGCAACACATCCAAGCAGAAGGAGGAGTAAAGGAACATAATGCTGAGGTTTTCAGTCTCTAAAGCTTCTGGGTTTTGGTACTATGTAATTCCCAAAGCATGCAACATAGTCTATTTTGAGAAAGGGTGGAACAGAACAGTGAGGAAGTATGAAGCAATGACTTAACAAAAATCTTACCTAAGATCCAGCTAGTTCGAAAATCTATACCCGTGTCATTGAATTGGTACTAAGAGTTGTCCCCAGGACAGTTTCAAAAGGAAGTACCATCCTGTTCCCATAGCAGGACATCTTCTATGTAGTTTCTATGCAGGCATCTTGCGACAATGGTGGTTACATTATAACCATTTCAAAATACGTGGCCATCATGGAGTGTACTGTGTAGAGCAATTAATATGGACCCATACATTGTTGTCATCTGCTACAAAATTTTCAGAGGACTTAAATGTGAGCCATGTGAAACTTCCAAGACTACCCTTGGTCTGACTATACCTTACATCAACCTTACTTACCTCCCTGTCTCATCAGCTAGTAATCAGCTATCCCAAACCCATCACATTCACTCCAAAGTGATCATGTGGAGGAAAAACATTGTCAATGTTTTCAGGTCTCACCTGGTTTTAAAAGTAATTGAAGAGGAACATTTCATTCCATTTAAAGTATCCCAAGAGTACAAGTTAGTGGAAAAAAACTTCTAAGAGCAAATGAGAAAGATTCTAAAAGCAAAACACCCGAGGGATCACATCTCAGACACAAATATTTTTTTAAATTACAGGTGCTCATAATTACTTGTAAGGGAGAAAACTAATTATGGCAGTCTTCAGGGAGCTTAAACTTGGTAAATACTGAGAGAAATCAGCCTGGGTTTTTGCAAGTTATCTGTATAGGTTGCTTACACTTTTGGTCCTTGCTGGTATATAAGCATCTCTTTTTTTCTTCCTTTTTTTGTTTGTCTGTTTTTCCCCATTCTGTTTTTATACATAAGTATTTTCATTTATGTTAAATAGTGAGAAATAAACCTCAGTTCTTTCTGAATTTTGTGCTTTTAAAAGTTTTAAAAGGTTTTCTTCAAAAGAGAGAACATTCCCATGCTCACTAAATGAACACATTAAATCCTGTGTTCATCAACAAAAAACGCTGTCTCAATGTATTCTGTATTGCCAGTATATATTTAAGCCATGGTGGGAAAATGTAATTAAAAAAAAAATGAACAAATGAGTTCTTGTACTGAGACAGATAATAAACATGGTAATATTTTTATATATTACAATGTAAAATTGCCATTGTGCTAGAGCACACCATATAACAGACACAGATGTGGCTTAAAAAGATCAAATGAAAACATTTAGAACAGCTAAATGTGTTTTGAATAAGGCCTTTGCATATGTCCTAGGTAGTGGTATCTTCTATATACTGTGTATTTAATCATTGTTCAGACTCAAATACCACAACCCCAAGGAAAATCTGTACAAGTTACAAGCCATGTGTCCCTTTCTACATGTCAACTGTGTTGGCAAAATAAGGAGCAGAGAAGAAGAAACTCAGTTTTGTTGTATATTACTTAGCAAGTACATTACTACAGCATATCTGGATTCATCAGTAAGCTCCAGAATTAATCACAATAAATTAGAAGTATGCTTTTTACAGAATAAGGTATGACTACTCAGCACTGTGGTTTAACATATATGGTTTCTGGTTGCATGTCAGAAAGGACTCTTATGAGCTTTAAAAACCTCCTCTTCTACTGACTAGTAAAACAGAGGGGATGGAAAAACTGAATAAAAGAAAATAAACATTTTTTTCCATTAGAGAAAAATAGGACCCCTATTTCTTCCAATATTATTCCTGGCTTTATACAAAAATATTTTAGATAAACCAAACCAAAGCCTACCTCAGTATAATCCAAATAAAACCAATGGCATAGAGATACAATTTTTAAAGAACAATACAGCTGTGTACTATATTATTTTGATTAATATTGACCTTCCATTGACTTGGACAAGACTTCAATTGCCCTAGTTCAATTGGAGTCAATGTTAATTTTGACATTGTGAGAGATTCACTGTTACGGTATTTCTGAACTGGTATCAGTCCAAAATATTTGCATAGCAAAAAATTCTGTTGTATAAAAGGCATAAATTGTCTCTAATATTATGGCATTACAAATTTTGTCCCACAAATGCTAAATGTGATGACAGTGAGTAACTCTACACGCTGTAATGACTAGTCGTGGACTCAGAATATGTGTTATGTAGCTTTAAAATACAGCACCTCGGAAGTGAAATCCTGTGAGTGAACAGTTAAAAGATCTTGTTCGTTATCAGCTTTTTATTAGGTACAGCTAATTATGTGATCAATTAGGTCTAATTCTAGTATTCTTTTTTGTATACTTTCCACTTAGATCTAGAATTATTTGAATTTGTAATGAGCTGTCTCATCCATTCCATCTAGGTCCCAGTGATAAATTCTTAAATGAGCAATTGGAAATTAATTACCAGAAGATAGCTACACCTCACTGAATTTGGTAAAATGTGTCTAGTTATACTTGTATGTTAATTAAGAGATTCCCATATATTATTTGATGAGTTATAGTAGTCTAGAAGTCTAGTTATAGATGAAAACACAATGATAAACATTCAGCTATTAAAAATATTTTCAGGATATTTATTTTCATGATGACACTCTTGGTTTCTATAACTTGCCTTTTCCTAAAGTAAAGCCACTCTGATTTTTTTAAATACAACATCTTATCAATTACTTTAGTAATGGTGATGAAACAAAGTCCTTGCAGAAAGGCAATTTTGAGGTGTTTCTACAGTGTGGATGAATGATCTTCTTACAACTAGATTCATTAGATATGTAGGTTGCTCTTCGAAAAGCAGCATGGATAGTCAAGCTCTGTGATTAGCCCTGAAAGAAATAATTTAAGAATAGTATCCTTCTGGCTCCCGAGCTGCCAGAACCAAACAGTGATTGTCGTACAAAATTACCACACAACCTACCGGATATGCTGGTCACAAAGCAAGGCAGGCAGGTGGGTGATAATCAGTGACAGTCCTTTCTGTAATAAGCATGAACTAGGGACACTCAATCAAGATCCCAAGGGGACAAAGGAAGACAAGTAGCAAAGTACAGACCCTGGACTTTCAGAGGACAGACTTCAGCTTAGGCAGGGATTTCTTTTGGGGGTGTGAGGTCTTCTGTGAGGCAGCTCTGAAAGGAAAAAGAGCTAAAGAGAGCGGGCAGACCTTTAAGGGCAACCTTCTGCAAGCAGAACACTCCATTCCAATATCCCAGGAAAATAAGTAGACATAAGCAGACCTGCTTGGTTTCACAGGGAACTCATGACTGAGCTCCAGTCAAAAAAAGGACATACACAGGACATGAAAGTGAAGACAGACAATAGAAAATCTGGCTCTCTGCCTCTGTCTTTATGGAAAAGGTCTTTGTGCCTAAAGACACAAGGTTCGAGGAGGAAAGGAACTACCAGCATGGAAAAAATCCCAGGAGGACAAAGCTAGGCCCTTTAATGAGGTGCACAGCGAGAGAACAAGAAACAGGCTCATGAACTGAAATGAGGAAGGTTCTGACTGGATATGGGGGGGTGGGGTGGGGGGTATGTGTGTGAAATAATCACTTGGGATAATTAAGCATTGGAGCAGGTTGCCCAGAGAGGCTGTGCAATCTCTGTCTGTGTTGCTTAAGACCTGACTGGACAAAGCCTAAAGCAACCACATCTGAATTCAGTGCTGATACTGCTCTGAGCAGGAAGAGATTGGACTAGAAACCCCCAGGGTTCTTTCCTATGTGAATTATTCTATGATTCTTTAAAAATTTAATAGCAAGGATATGATAAAGGTATAAGTATGAGCTTGATTTGTGGAATGCAGTGGTTTTATTTCTTTAATCTTATGCCAGGGTAAAGGTGTAAAAAACCCCTTCACAGCTATTACATTTGTGTCAGGTCAAGAAGTCTGTGTCAGTTTTTTAATATCAGCCAAAGACTACCAAAGACAAAGACTTGATGAACATTTGCATAATTGAAAAGGCAAAAATTGCTCCTCAGAACTATTTTAAATAATTCTTTGCAGTACCAGGCTTATTGGGCATGTTTTTCCTTTCTGCTAATGAAAATGATTTGAGCCATGAAAAGAGGTTCACCTTTAATCCCAAATACTGATCCAAGGGAAAGAAATAAAATATGTTCTATGTATTACAGATTCATTAAACTAGTCAGCACCCCTTAAAAACTGGAAAATTTCCTAGCAAATGGATAAAATAATGTTTCTCACATGATGTAAATAACACCTTTATACCATAATGAAGCGCACCGTTCAGGACCAATGCTTCAGTATTTCTTACAAGGGATGTGTTTTCAGTGAGAGGAAGTATTCATCCTCACCATCAAGTAAGTTAAATAATGTCTGTGTAGAACAAATATTTTCCACTTCTTCCAGATTTAAAAATGACTGATTCAAAGCCAGAATCTATGGAATTGTTTTATATTAATTTCTGCATTCTGTGATCCAAATATGTCTCAATCCCCTAACATTGTTACTAGTGCTTTGAGGAATATTTATATGAACCCACAAACACAATGAAAATTTACAGCTGTTACGGCTGTGCAGCTTACATGCTGCAGTATTTGTAGACCCACAGCTACAGGACTGTTATGTCCACCTGATTACTGTCACTATTGTTCCATAATGATCATCGTAGGAAATTATATTTATGTTCTGTGTATACGTAAATCTTGAAGTTTTTTCCATTGAGGAATGAGAAAACCATTGTAGAAAGAAACTGTAATAAAGTGGAATAAGACATTGCCTTTAAAGATGGAATTAAATATGGACCAGGCACATCTAGTTTCCAAAAAGAACCTCTCAAATGATGAGCAATGTTCTAAGCAGTGATAAATTCAGATTTTATTTTAAAGTTGTATTTCTGTAGAAGCATAAACATTTTATGTAGTTTCCCTTGTTAAATGGATTGCCATCCCACAATTTCTTACAAACAAGTGTATTATTTAATTTAGCTTTTTAATAGATTAACTGTGGTAGGTGAATGAAATTGATACACATTTTGTCTAAACACAATTCCAAAGGAGACAAACAAAAAATGTTTTTCTGCATTTCAATTGTATGGCTACAAACTTTTTAAATGGATGGAATATATGTAGGATGCCATATCTCTGGTTAGAATTTAGAAGTACCTCAGAAGATTTCCTTATGCTACAGAATGAAAAAAGTAGAGAGAAAATACATTTTGCCCCCAAACTTATCAGAAATTATAGCCAGGAGGCGGTCGTGCTTTAACTTTAAAAAACATGCCTGAACTTTACGACTTTCTGCCTTTACCTTCCAGCAAGGTTTATTTTTGGTTCTTTTCCAACTGAAAAATGGACTTTGAGATTCTCTTCAGGTTTAAAATAATTAGTAAACCCTTAGAATACTCATTATAAATAGATCAAAGCTTCAACCCAACTTCAATACAAAGGCAAGCCTTTTAGATCAAACTTGAACTACCACCCATCCCACATACATCCTGCTGATATCTTACTTTGGGTTCTGTTAAATTATTAACACCAAAATACTGAATAATTCATTATTTAAAGAAAAATAATAAGAAACTTCATTTATACAACTTTTTTACCAATTACATTCTCTTGTTTCTTTTTTTAATCTGGAATGTGTTTTTGCTGTCAATTTAATGGCTCCATCCCCCATTTATAGGTGAAGCACAACAAGAGATAATTAGGAAGTCAAGAAAATGTAAGCAGGAGGCATTAGGCATTAATTGAAAAGGTAAAAATAAAGATGTTTGTAATGATCAAACTTTTACTCTGCCAAAAAGTACCTAGCATTCTTGATGACACTCCTAGATGTCCGCTTACCAGAGCAATTCAGAATTAATGTAATCAGGCAAACTACTGTGTCACATAAGCGTAACAGACAAAAGTACCCCTGGATGTTACTGTCATCTACAACGTCCAGCTGGATCTGAAAAATAATATAAAATAAGCCACGCCAGGAATCTGAATTCTGGAAATAACTATATAGCTTTTTATATATCCGAAAGTTCTCTTCTGTACAGCATCTGTAGTCTGAATGGAAAACAGTCAAATACAAGTGTATGTAAAATACTTCAAACAATTTCAGAATTACATCAAGGCTGAATACAGCACAAAGAATGCAAAAGCAGCAAAATATTTGAATCTCTGTGCCTTTAAAATTTATAAAAAACTATGATATCAGAAGCATGAAATTTAATGAAAACTAGCTTCAATTTATAAAAATAATAACAAAAAGATAGTTTATCAGTCAGCTGACAACTGAAATTGATGGCACATTCCTTCATGATCTCTTTACTATAAACATTTCAGTATTCACACAGGTACAGTCACCCTGTCTTATGTCTGGCTTGTGTGCTTAGCACTTACAAATCATAGCAACCCCTTTGATAGCAAAGTAACAAATGCATTCAACAGCTTATAAAAGAAAATGCCCTTTCACAAGGCATAGTTCAAATTATCAGTATATGTCAAAAAATAGTATCAGTCTGCATAGAAATGAATGCACTGCAAGTGCCTCATCCTTTAGCGACAAAAATACTATGCTGGAACACTGACACTACAAGGTGGAACTTAAACTCACACATTTTCTATGAATTTCTGTGATTTTACTAGGCAGCTTTCAGGCAACTTCTGACTTCTGTATTGCCATTGTGGAATCACAAGAAAATCAAAATCCTGTTTTGCCACTAATTCCTTTGGACTTGGTGATACCTATAGGTAAAACTTTGCAGTAAAATGTAGTATCACCTTTTAGATTATTTTTTTTTCTTTTAGTTTTTCTCCTTTCCAAATTGCTAGGTATGTAACAATACAAAATTAGGAAACCCATAGTCATTCTTTTCTTGTCAGGACCTGAAACAAGCACAGAAAGCACTATTTTTATTTCATACCTGTTATCCAGGAATAAAGTTAATCACTTTATATTCCTAGATTCTTCAGACCAGAATTGTGTATTTCTGTTTGTACATCACCTTCAGCAGTCAAACCTTATGAGAACTTTTCAATTATCTATAATATAAATCCTACACATCAAGTAACATCATTTCCAAACATCTTATTTTACTTCAATATTATTTATGTCAGATAGACTATCTGCTATGCTGACAGTCATTACTATCAGAAATAAATAAGTAGTTATTTAAAAATAAAAGAGATTATAGGATTTGTCCATACTAAAAAAAATGAAAATTTTAGAAATATTTCTTTCCTTCTCACTTACTGTTTTTTGTTGTTCCTAAAGAAATGCTTACAGTGACTCTGCAGGATTGAAAACTTAGGAATAATATAAAGAGCAGAACATGCAGCAAACAACAAAGGTTCTTCTAATTCTCCCAGATAAAAAATACAGCCATTCATGCTCCAGTCGTGCAATCTCAATAACTGTTTCTCAGTATTCTTCTAGTTTTATTCCTTCTACACTTGCTTGAATTCACCATATAGATTTAAACAGCTGCACAGTGTATAGTGCACAGTATATTACTGTATAGCAGCTCAGACTAAATAAGCAGGTCTTTCTTTGGGCTTTTCATCACCACCAGACTAAGATGCCTCTATTAATTCAAGTCCCCTGGTATAATGTATCTGGCAAAATGATGCACCAAATGTTTGCCACAAGTTAGAGTGCAGTGATGAAACTTGAAATAAATTATACTGTGCTGCTACCCTAGAAACAGAAAATGATGCAAAGTTCTGGGACATTTTGCAGTTGGGTAGGTTGAAGTTGCAATATATTTTAATTTAAATAGGAATGGGAATTTTTGCTACATCACACTTACACATTTGAGAGCATTAAGTGATCAAGTGATAAGATTAAGTGATAGTTCTAACAGAAAGTATAACTCCTTAAATGGAAGAGTACCCTTAAAAAACAAAGTCTTGTTATCTAAATTATTTCATTTTATTTAGGAAACATGATACTAATTTTAGTTGATAACCATGCAATTAATCTGCTTTACACACATTCGGTGTATTCACATTCTTATTAAAAGTGTTTTTTCCTGCAGAAAAATAAAATGTAAATAATATTCAGCAGCTGCAGCAGAAGTCAAACCAAAAAGTGTTTCCTCTGAGAAATGAATAACTCATGGATTCTTACCCAACTCTAGCTTTCAAACCAGCTTCATACAAACCGTTCGGTCAACTTAAACATACAAGAGCGTAGTTGCACATGCTTCTCATTAGCATTAACTGACAATTGAAAAGCAAGATACAGTTTTCTTATTTCTCATAAAACTTTGGGAATTTAATCACTCTTCCAGGATGGAAGATGTTAGGTAAATCTTCCAGTAATCTTAATGGGAATTCTGTGCATGAATATAAAATTCTAAGAATATAGATTTTTGGTTTAAAAGTTTCTCATTTCCTTTTCTATGTGCATGCAAATCAGCATGGTTAAGCATAAATTGAAAAGGAATTTATAGAGATTACTTTGTTAGTGGCATATAAAAGGTTATCCACATGATAACACAGAATCAGACAGCACTATACAGTAAGAGCTTTCCAAGGTCTGTTAAACTAACAAATGTGATTTCTCTTCTCTTTGAATTGCTTTGTAAAGAATACAAGATCATAACTTAGCTTATTGGCTTCCGTGCTTACTGAAACTGGATTGAACACTGGTTGCCAATTCGACTGCTTAGAAATGGTCTGTCTCATACTCCCCTTCCGGGATCTCAGTGCTCAGTGCTGAGTACTCACTGTTCGGTGTTTTTCTTTACATAATTTTCACAATAAAGTATTACAATTTACTGCAGACTTGCATTCAAGGAATGGGTTTTTCTAAACTTTGTGTCAATGGGCTTCTGAAAATTAATGTTACACAAAGTAGCATTAAAAACAGTTTAATTTCATATTTTATCAGGATGTAATTTCATTTAAGTCAGTGTAAGTGCACTAGTATAAAAAGAGCATAAAATGGAAGGACAAGCAGACTATGTATGTTCATATCAAACTTCATTTTCAGAGTACCGAAATTATGTAAAATGGTGTTACTTCTCCAGAAAAGCTCTCTTCAGGGTTCCAGGCAAGTTGAGATACAAATATTTTTATGAAGCTTTATTTTTGTATTTGCTGTCCTTTGTTTGGTATTACCATTGCTGAAATCTTGTTGGGTTTATGCTGGTTTTGGCAGTTCAATTACTGATGCCTGTTAACTGGCATGTTTTTTCTAGGCAGCAGAAAAAGCAGTACTTTATACATGCCCCTGTAGATCATTCTGGAAAATTTCCTTCCTCCTTGCTTTTCCTGGAAATGTATTTAGGTGATAGGAACAAACATTGAAAAAATGGATAAATGGCAAACGCATGTTTGTTATGCAAAAAGAATCTATACCATCTTCTCCATCAATTTCAAGTTACAATGGCAATGAAGACCTCATTGCAGGTATTCCTGGTGATTAATAGCCAGATGAGTTCTCTTGATTCCTGCAAGCTAGCAGTTTCTTTCAGTCTGTCATCAGTCCCTGAAAAACTTTACACTTAATCACAGTTGCTTAAACAATATTCATTTTGATTATTATATAATATATATTATTATATATATTATATATTATCATTATATAATGTCATACTGTGCCACGTTGTTGAAGGCCCACAGGTACTGATACATAACTTAAGATTCTGGCTTTTCACAGTTTACCTTATCTTCATTTAATTGCTGACTTTTGTTGTTGTCTTTCTTTCTTCAGTTTGAAGTATTTAGAGAGGGAAATTCCATTCTCAGAGTTGGAAATAAAATTTGTTTTAGAAAGAAATCTGTCATATATGTGTAGGTATGTGTCTATAGATCAGACAAAGACAACTGGAATCCATGAATATAGACATTTACAACAAACTGTAGACTCAGTTTTAACTAAAATGGCAACAATACAGATATTAAAAAGAGTGACGGTAACGCAGGTGCACGTGCACATAGTATCACAAGCAATACCAAATCTCTGTGAATAATTCACATTTTTACTGTCTGTGAGAGTCTGTTCACCTTACAATAAATGGATAGTTAGCTAACCTCAAATACCTCAGCACTAAATATTAGCATCAAAGAGTTTAAAGTTGAAAGAACAAAACAATGTATCACTATGGGAATCCGCTGGAGTTTTGAAGTCTTCAGTAGTTTATCAGTTCTTTGCTGGGAAGAGGAATTTTTGTATTTATCTACTTGGGAAGGGGAAAATAATGGAAGTTCTGAGGTGTGCGAGAAAACTGCTGTTTGCAACAAAATCTTATCCCTTTCCCACACTATAAAATTTAAATAATCTGTAAGTACATATATGAAAAGGACTATATATTGAGGTGTGTGCAGTAGCAAGGTTCAAGATTGTTAAGACCTATAAGGTCTCTTGCAGTCTTCACATATTCATTTAAGGAGTAAAACTAGATGTGAGAAATAATTCCATTAGTAAGAATTTTAACAGTCAGTAGGAATTTCAACAGTCATATTCAATCTGCACATGATTTAGCGCACATCTTGGTTTATGCAGCAGGCAGGGAAGCATGTGACCAGTCACAGAAGAGAATTATCTAAACCTAATCAGCTGAATTTTAGTAAGATGGCTGTATGTATGGCACATGCATACATTTTTTGTATGTATGGCACAGTTTTACATTTATTGTTTGTATTAGCTTTTTGCATTATGCTGTAGAGGTATTTAGAGCTCAAGCTACGATCTTTGCAATTTGTGCAAGATAAACACTACTATTTCCAAAACAGTAAATATTTATCAGAAATAGAGAATAGTCATGTTCTAGGATTTGTTAGCCTAAAACCTTGGATATTTTTAACTTTGCCGGCAAATTCTTGATTAAGGTTCTCAAAGCTTTAATCATCACATAAGATGATTCAGACACATATGCAAGATACGTAGCAAACAGTACACTGCTAATGAGAGTAGCATCCTATGGTACCCTACACCTACGGTACAGTAAGACCCAGCAAAGCAGCTCATTATCACAACAGGGAAGCTGAAACTCACGTGTCATTCATACAAAAAAAACCAAAGCACTGCAGCAGTGCAGTAAAAATACCAATGATTAAGATACATCCAATGTAGAACAACAGACTATCGCACAATTTGCTTCCTTTGGATTTGTTTCCTTTTTCATCACAGTCCACCATTGTATGCTACAATAAAATTAAGTTTTACGACTTTGCAAACCTAACATAATGAATAGCATCCTGCTTGGTTCCCCGCTGTGACTTCATAGGAAGTCACTAAATAGTCCACATTGGAAGGGTCCTTGAAAGGGCTGTAGTCCAATCTCCTGCGCAGATATGTGTCAGTGCTGAATTCAGACCAGATTTCTTCAGGCTTTGGCCACTTCGATCTTGAAAACCTCTAAGGGCAGAGATTTTACAGTGCTTCTGGGCATCCTGCTTCACTGTCATTATTATGACAGTGGTAAATACATATTCCAGAAGTGAATAGAAATGAGTAATGAATGACTTACATTAAAATGTGAGTATAGTTTTGAGCAATCTGTTGAGGATTTTTCCCCTCTCAGGGGATGAAAGACTCATTTACACTATTACACATCCATGTTTCAGAACCATACAGTCATGCTAGTCATGCTGGTAACTAGTAGTTGAGAACAATGATCACCAAGAAAAATCATTAGTGATTACACATGGGTGACACTTATGCAATTAATATACTGGTCGCCAGGTTAAGCAACAATCTAATGTGCAGACACCTTATAAACAGCTAATAAATGATTAAATGAAATTGCTGTTTTCATAATGAATTAGTACAAGATCTGTTGTACATAATGTTTGGAATATTTAAATGGTTTAACATACTCCAGTTATAAGTGCTCTGCAGCTGGCTGTTACAACACAGATTCATCACTTAAGTATTTTTAAATTGTTTGTATGTGTCATTACAATACACCAGAACTTGTATAATTATTTTTTTAAAATCATTTGTAATTACTGGGGTCAAACCACAGGCCAGTTCCCTGAAAAAAACAACCAACAACAGTTCCCTCTTTGGGCAGAATGGAACAGAGCAGAAGTGGGGGCTTGATTTGCATCCCACTTGAATATAAACTGCAACAGCTGCTGCATTTGATCAAGACAAAATTTCTTTACCCAGATCTCATTCTGGGAAGCAAAATGTCATTTTTTCTAAATCAGCTGCGAAGCTGAGCCTGGTTACATAACGTACACTCTTCCCAAGTTTCCAGCATGCTGTATTTGCCCAAGAGAGACTTGGATCATGTACAGATTTTGTTCTGAATCTCTAGTAATTCTCCCACAAATTTCCAGTGCCTATGGACATACAGTGTGTTCAGTGCTACAGACCAACACTGCAAAACACCTGAAGGGCAAAGGGAAAATTCTGGCTGCTCCAAGATCATTCTTTTCCAAGCTGAGGGATCCTTCCACACGTATCTGTGTGATTTAACCTCTGAACATTTTAAAACCTTGCACTAGACATCGCTCCTCTTAGTCCATGAAGAGTACATTATGGAAGATGATAATCAAAACGTATTTCCCATGTTCCATATTGAATCTTTGAGCAAAATGCATGCATCTCTGTCCTGTTGCAACCAAGCTGTCAGAATCTGCACAGAACACAAGACACTGTATACTCTGGAAGTGTAGGTCATTTGCTATCTGAACAAACAGATAAGGAAAAGTGAAACACTAGTCTTACCAGGTGAGGTAGTGTTTATGTCATACTGATAATTGACACACTAATCAGGACTGTAAAAACCCTTCAACTAAAGTAAAAAAATAAACTCTACATGTCATACTAAAAATCTCATCTTTATAGAGAAGCTTTGCAACTACTGAAGAAGTGTCGCTGGCGGTCCAAGTCAGTCCCTACATAAAGCAATAGTTTGTACAACTGCAAACAAAGCAATTTCTAATGAAATAAATTCATAGAGTTAAATGGCATCTTACCAACTGTATGGACAACAACATGCATATAGTATATACAGTATTTTCTTTCAAGGTGGACTGAACCATGACAAACATGCACTGTTTTATACAATCTCACACACAATTTGTCATCACTCTGGTTCTTCAACCATTATCAGAGTGAGCCAAGTTTACTTAGAGTTGAGTCTCTGTGAATTTTACACCCATGTCCCCCTTTCTACAGATTCATCACATTTTGCCTGAAAATAAGCTAGAAAGGCAGTGTCTTCTGCTCTGCTAAAACTTGCATCTCGTTTCCCTTCAGCAAATTTCCACACCAGTTACAGGACACCATTTATCTTATAGTTCCCTTGCTACTTTTACAATAAAGATACACTGACAACAAAAAAAAAAAAAAAAAAAAAATTAAGTGTGCTGAATATTAAAGAAACTGTACACTTTACTAAATTTAAAATGTCCCTTTTACTGAATTACCGTGCATTCCCTTTACAGCAGTGACACTGAATGGGTGGAAGTTAGGGCAACCTTCCCTGAAGTTCAGTAGGATTCCTATCCTGTATAACTGCAGTCACGTCATCTAGCTATTAAACAAGCCTTTGATCTTGTAGGTTGTGCAGACTGCAAGTCTCCGAAGGAGAATTTTTACCAAAATAATTTCCCCTTTTGAATTTTTTACAGAGCAAATACTGTGAGGGGTACACTTCTGCACCCCTCACATAACTTTTCTCTATAGTAAAAACCCAGTAATCCTCTGTTAGAATAACTACCACTATCTTATGCTTTTGTAAAAGTATCCCATTTCTTTCAAAACACCAGTAAATCCTGCGATGTTGCCATAAGCAGACTACCAATCAAAACCAGACAGAATTGTAACATCAGCTTCCTCCAAAATTTAGTTTCAAAGAAGAGAACTAATGTGACTACTTCCATGGTTCCTCTGTTCATTCAGTTTGAAGCTACTAAACTCTGCACTTTCACTTTTGCCTGTTAAGCACTCTGCATTAGAACCATCAGGTTTAGCATTTGAAGGTTTTAGCATTTTCCTTCAGCACTTGGGTGCTTCTCTGAGAATGTGATGGTTTGCCTTGGTTCTTGTTCTCTGCTAGCTTGGCAAAATGTCTCAGGCTCTTTGATATTTTTCTCAGTACTTCAGCATCTTGCCTCAAAGCTTCTCTATTGCAAAGCAGCAATACCACAGTTTCTTCAAACACTTTCCCTTCACTGGGGCACTTTGCCTTGGTATTGTAGTATATTTATCTCAGTACTTTTCCAACCCTGTACCTCTACAACCATGTCTTCCCAACTATGAAATTTTCCTCTAGGACTTTGTTCTAATTCTTTCCTACACAGGTGATTCCTTTCACCTCCATCACAAATTTGCCAGGCTTAAGACAGGGCCTGATACATCTTAGCAGCATAACACAGTGCTCCTAGGTAACATACTCTCCTCCATCCCTCCTCCCTAAAAAAAAAAAAAAAAAAAAAAAAAGAGCAACAATTAGTTAATGAATGATCCTCAGCTCCTGACACAGAAAGTTATTGCAGTGAAATTTGCCTGAGTTGTGTTGTTTTTTCTGATACATCACAAACTCCTGGGAAGAAATTCTCATGAGAATTTTGTTGCTCCCAGTTGGGTACTCTGTTCGAGTGGTACTGTCACCAATACTACTGGTGTAATGTTGTTAGTTCTGTTATTATTTTATGCCTACTTGGAACATTGTCACTCTTCTTCATATCAAATCTTAAGATGCTTTTCTGTATTTACAGTCAGAAAATACTAATAGGAGAATGACATTAAGCTTCAGTTCTTTCACAGTATACCTGAGTCTAATGTTCCTTTTTGTCAGTGTTGGTGCTTTCTTTTAGCAAGAAATGATCGTGTAGAATTCCAAATTTCAATATACTAACCCTTCATGGATCAGTGTCAAGTTCATACTGACAGTGTCACAACAAAAATATACCAATAAGGATGCATTTACAAACCTTTCTCCAAAGTTGGCCACTTCACTGAGCAATAGCATCACAGATACATGCACAAGTTAATACATTAGACATTCTCAAAGCAAAGCAAGCAGCTCTTAAACACTGAAAATATTTTGTTTCATTAAATACACCAACCTGAATTTTTATGTATGTCTGAAAAACAGAGATACTGTAACTTTGAGTGACATATGATAGATACAATCCATGTTTTTTGTAAGTCAGCACAGCTCAACAGACATCAATCAAGATGCGCACATTTATATAGCTGTAAAAAAGTCTTATACATATATGAATGTTGACACTAGATGCTGTAAATGTATTCAGCTCTTTTAACACTGACTTTATTTTTGTAGGACAAAAAACCAAAAATTACAGATTCTTTTCTATAAATAGTTCTAAAAAAAAAAAAAAAAAAAAAAAAAAAAAAAAAAAAAAAAAAAAAAAAAAAAAAAACAAACAACCAAAAAAACCAGTGGCAGGCTTGGGTTTGGTTCTTTCCCCCCCCGTGTCAGTGATCTGTTTGTTGGAGCTCTATCATTAACATGCTGGTCAGTAAGATAAAAGAATTACACCAAGATCCCATCACAAGCCATCCAACTTTTAAATCTCACTCCTCAGTAACTGCTGTGCAAGAGAAGGGAAAAACCAAACAAGCAATGAACAACATTCTTATTATAGTCCTCATCATGTCCTAAAAGCAGCAGGGTTTTAAGATAATGGCAACATGCAGCTATTTACAACTTGTTAACCTTAACACTGGGCTCTGAGAAGCAAACTGTCTGTGCACTAGCTCACATTTTTCCTAAAATCTTGCAAGCCTTTGTGAAGGAAATAGTCACAGGATTTCAAATCATCTTTTGGAACCGGTTGCTTTCATACCACGAAATGTTCTTTTCAGGGCCCGTATCTATGGAAAACTAGGAGTCAGCGGGAGACAAACAGGCACAGGAAGGTAATAGTGGGTAGTGTATCTGTGAAAATTGGCAAAACGCTTTCCAGTCACCTAGAGCAATGACAGTCCTAATGTAAAGTGATGTAAAAAGGAAATGTAAAGAATCTAAGTTCTAACATGTTGCAACACTGATATTTAAGACATACCCAAACACAATGTCACTAGAAAACATGTCACACGAGCCTTCCGTTACTTTTCCACCAATACACTACATGACAAAAATTATTCTACATGAATGAGTACATTCCTTTATGTTTTGTGATATTTCAGTCTTAAGCTAGAGCAGACAATGTCCTAATTCTCATCTTGATTTACCTTCATTGTCCGTCGCTCTGTTACAAATGCCATGACTGAAGTCTGCTCAAGAGGATTCTGCACATGGGTATTTCAGGTCAGAGGTGAATTTTACTGGTCTGATTCATGAGGGAGCGTGCTCAAAACCTGTAAGCCCAATGTTTAGCTCAGACTATGGACATGTTACAACTTTTGTGTCCCCAGCATGTCCATGCATATACATATGAAACACACACATGTGCTTTTAATACCAAAAAAAACCCCAAAACTGCACACACACATCTTGAAAAAAAATACTCAGTGGCAGGTAATCTTTACAAAATATTAGGAAAATTCAGCAGAAGTATCAATCCTTGTGGCATCACAATAATTTTATTTTGGAGTCCTGAATATTCCCAGTGGGACAGTAAGACCAGATTCACAGCTATGTACTGAACTGGTAAAATCATGTTGTGAATGGCAGTGTCAGCTGAAACACATACTATTCATAATGATGAGGCACTGTGAATACAGCAGTTTGTTATGCATATTATTTGCAAAGGGTGCGACCTCTTGGAAAGCTGAATGAATGCAGAACTACTGTTGTTATGCTCAACAGATGCGGTTAGGACACAGTTCACGTTTCGTTGTTATTCAGATTTTCAGTACATTTGTGCTTCATTGAAGAGTTACACCAACAAAACAAAACTAATGCCAAAATTCACCCGAACTACAAACAAACTGTCATCTTCATGGCAGATCTAGAGCTTTCTGAAGAAGCAGGAGATATTAACTCCAACAAAATGTTCAGAGGAATCTTAAATGACCAATTTGAAAGTTTGAAGCAACAATTTTTGATAAATTAGTTCATAAATATTTATCTGCATTTTATCTTTGAGCAGTATATTCAAAACTGTTCCCTTCACTGCATCTGTAATACTTCAGATGAAAAAAACTCAAGGATTAAACAAACTGTTTCATCACAAATTATGAGTTTTTACTAGCATGTTGCTGGTTCAGTCGAGCTTGAGTGAGTAATCAAGGGTACGAAGTGCCTCATGGAAAGGCAAGCCTTTTAGCAGTCCTGTGCTGTCACTTTTTGAATTACCAAAAAAGTAACTTGCCAGAGGATTGAGCTGGGTTTTTTGTAATTTATTTATTTAATCTACAGACCTTTTATTAATTCATTTTTATTTAATTTAGAAAATCTGATTTTCAACATAAGGCCCTCTAAGTTGATTAACTATGCAGTAAGGATTTTTTCTTCCACTCTAATGCTTTCTCTAATCGTGAAATGAAGGAAATATTAGTCTCAGGCTTCTTCCCTGCAAATTCAGATCAATGCCGTCTTACCTATGAAATTCTCCAAACAAAATAGTGAAACTGCTGCTCATCTTGCAAACAAGACTTACTTTTAATCGTACTTTTTATTTCATTACCTAATGCAGCAGTACAGACCATTTAAAGAGAAACAGCTTTTTGGTTTGTAAATCATCTTCAAGGTTTCTGTTTCATAAGAAATGTACAGATAACTCACATTCATCTTCTCTTTAATGACTACTCCCAGTAGAATGTTTACAGCTTTTTTAACCTGTAAATCTGATGAATCTCTCAAGAGATTCATTAAAAACTTGAACAGGATTTTCTTCTCTTACAACAAACAATACTCTGGTAATACTTTCTAATAATGAACACATTCCAAGGGAAATTGAAAACCTGTGATTTCCCTATGGTTATACAGCCCATATATATTACCCATGATGGCAGCTATACATTTACATTACACTGTCTTGCCTAGCTATGATTGCATGAAGTATCTTTTGAGACTTTTTTAACGGTGATTCAATCAAGAGCAGGATCAGAACAACAGTCTGAGTTTGTGGGTATCTTCTGATATTTGCATTACGCTAGTTTCTTGTAGTTGCACCAATGCAGAACCAAAGAGAATCTGTTAATATATGTGTGCCTTATTCAGAACATTTAATACAAAGTTTCTACAATTAACCCTTGTAATATCTTAGTAGAGACAGCCTGGATTATCACAGGAACAGTGTTAAGTAGCTCACTTTATATCCAAAGCTGACCGTGTGTGGTTCTGTGTCCTATTCCCGATTATCAGTCAAGGAATAGCTTTTACTAAATTATCACGAGTTCACGCTGGTTCATCAGGGCATTTCTTTTATTAATATTTGTCTCGTAAAATAGCCCATCCCTGAAAACAAGATGGAAAAAGTCATTGGTAAATGTTCCCAGTTGATGGCAAAAATAGAAAACCTCAATGATAAAGAGTACCTGAAAACCAGTTCACGCTCTCCTCCACACAGTGAAAAAAAATGGCAAAAATTATTTTCTGCCCAAGATGACTAACTCTACTGACATTTTTATGTTCAGCACCATCAGGATTGATCACCTCAAAGCACGCCTAAGCCTCATGTCTGAAATAGGAACTAACAAGCATGGAGTGCATGTTGCAGATCTCTTTCTATGGCATACATTTTTTCTGTAGAATATTCTGCATATTTAGGAAATTCTACAAATAGATCAGCACTTTATTATTAAATTTCCTAGTGGTGGAAGAACAGTCCCTATGTAGGGTCCCTCCCAGAACTCAGGGAAACTTCAGTTTAGCTTCTTGGCCTGCCGAAGGTTTCCTTGTATACCATCTGCTCTTCTCATTTACTTAAAATCCACATCTGCAGGGTTCTGAAAATATCAGACTGAGGGTGTCTAATGGTGCAAATGCAGTACAGCCTTTTACATGCATTCATGAAGATAAATAATTAGGATAAGAAACTTTCTTTCCTCAATGTAATCTGAAGGAAACAATCCATCATTGCAGAACAACTACGTTTAATGACCAAGCAACTACAAATGAACTGCAAGCAGTGGAGTTCTATTGAAATAATTCAGTGACACCTAAGTATTTTTCAAGGGAAATAACGTGGTCTTGTTCAGACAGCAGAAACAAAACTGATAGTGAAATGGTACAGCAAGAGTCAGGGATGGAAAATACTGAATGAGTAGGTGCAGTATTCTGCTGAGCTTTCAGTGTAAAGTTGGCCCAAATAAACTAACACACCCCCATGGAAGTAATTTTTGACCTAAATTTCAATTAAATTTTGCATATGCAGCATTATAATTCTTCTAGACATTTAAAATGTACCAATGACAACATGTTATACAGACACTATGGAAAATAAATGAAAATACCTGAAATTAAGAAATAATTTAATCTAGTTTTAACAAAAAAAAAAACAACAACAAAATACTAGTTCAGACTCAGGCACTTATATCAGTACTTTCCAGTGTCCAATTTTTGTTTTGACTGCATGCTTTGACAAATAATTATGTGATGAAACAAGGGATAAATTAGAGCTTCTGTAATAGTATAGATCCTTTTTAGAGAATTTTAGGAACTTTGGTGTTATTTACAGTGGCCTTATATCTAGTGAAAGTACTTAAATTTCTTTCCATAAAAATATTGTCTTTTCTCAACCTTAACTTATCCTCTTATTCGCACAGTCCATACATTGTTAAGTCCCTCTCTGGAAACTGCATTTCTTGGATTTTTGTAGGGAACCCCTCAGTCAACCTCCAGACACTCTTGTGGTAAAAAGCACTAAACCATCAACATGAAGCATCAGCGAACACTTCACAAATAGAAACAAAATTACATTCCACCTGATGTGTCCACTCCAGAAAACCCTCAGGAAAAAATGAATGAACAACTTTGTCTTACCGCTCTGAATGCCAACTAACTTAGGTCTTGCAGGACTAAGGGAAAGGAATCGGTCTCAGGTTTTATTGTCCTCAGCTCAGTTGCTAAAGCTGAGGCTCCCTGCTTTCCAGTTGTTTTTTACAGAAGGATAAAAACATACAGCAGGTCTTCCTCAGAAAGAGAAAGGAAACTAGAAAGTGTTTCAGGGATCAAAAGCAGTACTTTACATTCAGAACAGCGCTGTAGAAAAGACAGTTGAAAGACTTGTTGAAGCGGCAGCCTGTCTGTATAACCTCGGTTCAAGGAGGCTTCCGAAATGACACCAAATAGCAAATGCTGAGACAGGAATAGCAACGTTGAGATCCACATCCAAGAACAAAAGCAACAGCTCTCTTCTGCTCACTAAGCAGGTTCCTCTTTCTGTCCTGTTCCTCACTTCTTCACTACTCCTTGTACAACCAGAATGCTATACCCTTACTAGCTCCTTAATTTGAGCAAG
Organism: Falco naumanni; assembly: GCF_017639655.2. Lineage (NCBI taxonomy): Eukaryota > Metazoa > Chordata > Aves > Falconiformes > Falconidae > Falco > Falco naumanni. The sequence goes on from NC_054067.1 coordinate 18,933,186, forward strand.
AAATCACAATCAGGACAAAGCACAAAGGTATCACCTATATAAAGGAGTCTCTTTCACAGAACCACAGAGAAGTTCAGCCTGGAAGACACCTCTGGAGATGCTGTCCAGCCAAACCTGCTTACAGCGTCTAAATTACATCAGGTTACTCAGGGCCTTAGGTCAAGCTTTGAAAATCTCCAAGGATTCTTCTAAATATTAAGTAAATGTTTTTGTAGTATGCAAAAAGGAGAAACCGCTTCAAGTATTTCTTTTGATTTACTACAAGATTATCTCATGTGCTTGCAGCTTCAAATCATTCATACTTTTTATCACTAGGAAACTCAGATGAATACACAGTTAAGGTTCAGGAAAATAGAAAATGGCAAAGGATCTTGTGCAAACCAGCTTGCATAACCCAGCCTAAAGTCACACTGCTGTCAAGGACATCAGGCAGCTCTACATATAGGCAGAAATATGTAACTACAACTAGGGCAGCCATTTACAAGGTCCTCCATAAAACTGAGTAGGATCTCCAAAATCTGAGAAAGAAATTAGCTGTTGACAGCCCACAAAGGGTTTGACACGTTTCTCCCTCCAAAACAGTTACGGCTGAGGCTGTAAGAACTGCATCACTCAAAGCTGTATGTATTAAAACAAAAGAAAAGGAGGAAAATCTGCCATAACTGTGGATCACAAAATGATGGAAGGCTTCCTTAATTTGTTCTTATGGATCACAAAAAAGTTTATTGAACATTATAATTCCCTCAGCGATCAGACTAAGAAACGTCTGAGCATATCTAACGTTTGTGAGAATCATCAACACGTATTTTACTACCATAGAAGTGTACTGAAGCCGTTTCCAAGAGTATTTTGAAATTTCACCATTTCAACTTCACCGTCCCTTTAGGGATTCCCTACACTTTATCTGTCTTCCCAATCAGACAAATTAGTAACAGTGTTACATATTTTTTATACATACATATAATCACATATACAGCAGTTAAAAAGATATCCTGACCAAGTTATCACTCTAATCACTGAAACACCCCAAATTTTTCAGAAGGTAGTTTCTGTTGGTTGATTAATACCTCACAGTTCATCAGATGAGCAAAGCGATACTTTTGCTTTAGCAATGACTAAATCAAGACATAGATCCAATACTCTGAAGTGACTGAATTTTCAGAATTTAGTTGATCTCGCAATAGCCATACCACACCACCTGCCAGCCTCATCTAAATCACTTACTCTAAACCTTTTTCCAATGATTTCTTTCAAGCTTTTTTAGCGCTTATAATACAATAAAACCTAAAAGTACTGTACCTGCCAAAATGAATTACATATAAGGAGCTGAGACTGTGCACAGTTTTTGAAGACTGATGTTGCACTATTTTTTATTTCAGTTATTATTTTTAAATACTCATTTTTGATAAGTGCAGTACAACAAAAATACAAACATTAAGGGGACTTATAACAAGTGGCACATGTATGAAGCCAGGCTAAGCTTTCATCAGACTTAACAGGAAAATATTCTGGGGGTTTATGTTTTCCCACTCATGTTAAACAATAAACAAAACCTGAAACCTGCATTAACTTCACAAAATAATATATACATATATATCTCTCTCCAAAGAAAGCAGCTACTGAACAAACTGTGTAACACAGTATACAAAGCTAAGCAGTCCCAAACAACAATAATGTTTTGTTAATTAAGGTTTTTTTGGTACTTTAAAAATACCCTACACAGTGATTCCAAAGAGCACTACTCCAGCTCAGAACTGGAGCCAAATTCCATTCATATCGTTAGAAACTTCTCACTGAATTTGAGCTGTGTAATGCAATACAATCACAAAAAGGACTGCCCTATCACAACAAATTTACCAGTGGATTTACCTCTTTCTCCAACTCAATGGATACTATGGTGGGTTTCAGGTTTAGTCCACCATCCTATAATGAATAAAAATAAACAATTTTTATCATAAATTCAGGCAAAATTCAGTCAGTTCTGTTCCATTTTATAAACTCTTCCTTCAGCATTTTAACTTCTGTTTATTGTCTCAGTTTGTCTGACTGGGTTTTAAAGTTTAGATGCAAAGAAAGTAAAAAGGATCTCTTTTTCTGACTGGAATTCATGCTTAGCATGATTGTCTCAAAATATAACCAGGGTTTTTTTCCAGTACTGAAGGTTCAGCTCCATAACAGTTCGTTAACTGCACGGGCTGGGTGATGTCTAACTGTGTGTGTTTGATGAGCCACAAAATACACACTGTAAGTAAGAAGTTAGAGGCCCCAAACTCTCCCAACATCACGATACTCTACAGCTTTACTATAATCGATTCAATGCTGTGGCAGCTTTTCTAAATCTGCTTCTCCTCCTCTCTATTTAAGTATTTAAAATCTGCTTGAATAAAATAAATTGATAAAAAGAATATAGACATTCCTTTTAAAGTTTATTTTGTGCAACTCTGGTACAGACTGCAAGTTTTTAGCTGAAGTCCATAGTTTGCTTTTGATAGGGTTGAGTTCCACCACATTTTGAATATTGGATGCAACTAGTTTTAAAGTCCCTAATATTCAAGGAAATATAAGATTTCTTTGTACAGTTGTACAGATTTTGTAACTTTGTACAGCTTGTACAGATGAAGTACAAACTGATACTATAACCAGTCTTTAACAAAAATGGTAAACTTTTCAAAAACACTTAAAAGATTCCTGAAAGCAGACGAGCTTCAGGCTCTTTTAGAGTCCAACTCACTTTGAAAATCAGACTTGTATACCCAGACTGTGGAGGTGCTTTTGAAAATATTAGTCCGTCTCAGTTCCACGGTAAAAATTCTTAGCATACTGCTTTTGAACTTCATTTAACAAAGTTAATGCAAAGACACATTGTTTTGAAAGACCTGAAAGAAAATTAGTTTCTGTATCATTGAAAATAAAGAATAATCCGTTACTATTTTATACTTTTTTACTCATCGTAAAAAGGAGGCAAGTGTTACTAGTAAGTTCACACCTACGTGTTAAAATGACACTGCTAGTTCTTTTAGAAAGTATCATTCCATTCTATAATATTATGCTCTAATAAACGATTTAGTCAAATTTCAAAAATGAGAAAGAGTGGGCACCATGTAAATTCAATTTTCTTTGTTTTCAGGGAAAGGAGAAGCAAGCAGGATTTTTTAAGTGCTTTTATTAAAACATTCAAAAGTGACACAGGCAACACCCAAACTCTTTAGAGAATCATTGGTATTTAGTCACCAAGAATCTCTCTTCCTTTAGCACACAGCTTTGGGTGGTTCACCGATGCTCCTGGCTCCATGCTGGCACAGCACTACAGCCAGAAGATATTACTGGTTTGTTTCTCACCACAAGGTTACCAACGCTCCACACATCCTAACCTTATTCCTCATTTCAAAGAACAATGGTTCCTGACCACACGCTAGTGATACATTTCCTTGGCACAGACTGTTCATGTCTTTGCTTTCTGACTTACATTCACTTTTTTTAAAGTGGTCAGCTTTTTTTCTCTCTGATATGCTAAATGTCTTTACTCCCCTTTGTAGCTTGAAACACCTTGAGTGCATGTTCTGTGAACTCACCTCAGACATACTTTGTGTTATGCTTTAGGGTACTTTCAGAGCAGTTATTGAAAATAGTTTTCTTTGTGGATGTAGCTAAAGCTAAACTGTGAAAGATACAAACTGCTATTTGACTGAACATATTGTCAAAAAATAAAGAAATATAACTGACGGCCCACAATTCTGTAGTCTTTTGAAGAAGTATTTTAAAGCATTTTTTTGTTAAGAAAGTGTGGCTTACAGTGTTTCCCTAGATATGTTTTCTTTTTAAAAATGAGAGGGTGGGGGAAGAATATGTTAATACCAAAAATGTTAACAACAGTTCCATTTGGTAGTCATCATTATTCCAAATTTATTATAAAAATTAAAATACATTTATTTTCCACTATGAACCCTTCTAAATTCCTTCAGATTTAACTAATGCCATAAACAATTAAACACGTACACATATGTGATTCTTTTCCCTCAAGTTTATGGTGGAGTCATGGAAGACAAAGTAGTAACAACTGCTATTTCAGCTGCTGTTTGGCCAGAGGAAAAGACCATTCTCAATTATCTTAGAAATCTATAACAAACGAACTAGGACTACAATCCCCTTGATTTACTTTATATCTAGTTTTCTTTAATAAGTCATCAAATTTCAGATCTCCTGAACATGAATTTTAAAAAGAATTCTCTGATAATTAGACATGAACATACACTTGTCTGACAAGCACTTAACTGATCTCCTGTAGTAGAGTCTCAATTACAGGAAACTATTATGAAACCCATAGTAGCTGGAATCCATTCATTCTGGTAAAGTCTCACAGGTGGACAAGGCAGAGAGATGAAGAGAAGATGAATTTTATGCATTTGATTCCCAATTTTCATCCCCAAAATTATTACTGTGTTGCCTTGTATTTTAGGTCTTAATTTCCAACACATTGCCACAAACATTTTCCAGGGGTCAATTAAATGACTGACAAAGTAAAGCCATTACTCCATGTAATGATAGCTTTCGTTTCATGCCTTGTATCTTGCATATATTTACAAATTACTGGCAGCAGCTGTAATCTGAACAAACTACTACAGTGAGGGCCCAAAGTGTTTGAGCCCAGAGTTCCATACGCAAATTATAGTTCCTGTTAAGTCACCATTTAATGAAGTTTCAAAACACTGCAATTCCTCTGCACTTCTCCTTAGGGACTGCTACAGCACACTCTTTGGCTATTTAACATTGACAAGTCAAGTCTAGGTCTTTCGTCATAAACATCCTACAAGTCCTAAGAAAATCCCTTTCTGATTTGTGAATCCAACCTGCACCCTGACATACTGCTTAGGTCCATTTCAGGGAAAAAGCCACAAGCATCCCTGAGTAAAACCAACGATCCAGTAACCGTGTGCCTGTCAGGACACACAGTTTCATACTTGTTTGTCGAAAGACAGGAGGATACATCTTTTTATAATTACAAAAGCAATCACAAAACCTGCATCAATGACTAAACATCATGGGTTTAAGCTCTGACTTCCATTAGCAGAGATAAACACCATTTTCCTCTCCAAAGTCATGCAACTTGCTTTCTCAGGAGGATCCCCAATACGCGACCTCCTAATGAAATCTGAGGGGCAGGGAGTTGAATTCTTTTATACCTGTTCCCTGTGCTACATGTTAAAAGAACCCGCAGCTCTGTCATCCCCCAAATATTTTTTGCTTCCCTTTTGGCGGGCCGGTATGCATCATGTGTGCCAGGGACTAAACTTGGAATTGAAGACAGTATGTAGCTTTAGTGTGACCACATATGTGACCATAGATCCAGTAGATCATAGATTTCCATACATATACATTTATTTATTTAACAAGATAGCACAGAGCAATAACAGTGATAAGTACTTGGTTAAATGAAATATGCTGTGCCTGAAGCATTCCGAACTTTTACTTGATTTTTTTCTTCCCTTTAGCCTGTATTTCCTGCTACTTCAGTAGACAGCATAAAGCACACATAATTGCTAATTAAAATCTTACAAAAATAATAAAACTATGTCCTTAAGGATGTAACAGATAAACACTGCTATACAAACAGACTACATCACCAGTGACATCTTCTTTCCGGACCAGCTTGGAGGCAGAAAACCATCCCCAAAACACCCATACCAAATCAAAGTAATAGGCAACACAAGATGTTCCTCTGGCAGGAAGATGAAGCAGAGAAAGGTCCTTAGCACAGTCAACTGCCACAGTAAACCCCACAGTGACAGGTTTCAAATACAGTGGGCCATGTCTGTGTATAATTTCACTACTGAATTTGCAAGTCTCCAATAATTTCCAGGTTCATCTGTCTTTCAGAGAACATACTTGGCTCTCTGCTGATGTGGTTATGCAGGTTTTCTTGAAATTATATAATCCTTGCAGAGTCTATCACAACTCAAATGAAGGAAAAAGACAGTCATTTAAAAAGAACTTAACTGTAAAAGTTAGTAAAGCACTTGCTGTTAAACAGGGTAAGTCCTGCCATCCTTGCAAGCAAAACTCCTCCACAGCAATGCCCTCTATACCACACTAACATGCTGAACTCCTAAACAAGTGGCAGAAGTTAAAAGTATGTACGCCAGGTAATGCAAGGAGCAATTATTGAAGGCCCTGTTGCGACAGGATTTTTTTCACAGACTGCAGGGAGCTTTGGCTTAGGCATAATCTTAGAGAATTTATGGGAAAGCATTTATTTTCTAAATGTATCTGAAATAATTTTCAACAGGATATTTATTAAAAGCAATGACAAAAGACTTCAAATGAAAAGAATTCTTAACTATGACACTACTACAGAAAACATTTTGCAATTTCAAATTTACTGTCAAAAACGACCATGATTTCATTGTACCTACAGACTAAATTCCAGTCATTTTTATCTGTACTGTAGCTTTTACATTAACTTTCCCTGGACCTTCACGAAACCTGCCATGCAAGTGAGGTCGGTTTGGTGGGAGTCTCTTCATTCAAATATGAAACCTTACTGCATGACTGTGAAAACATCAGCCACTTCCCTTACCTAGAAACACAGTATTTTTTTTCTAAAAAGAATTTGAAAATATGTATGTGTGTATATATATATGTATGTATATACATGTGTAAAACCTATCTTTCATTCACATGTGCCAGAGGTGGTAAATATGGTTATCACTCAAAATGTGTTTTCCACTAATCCCACTCTTTTTCACAACATAACACCTTAAAGGCAAATTTAAGGACCGTTTTAAACTCTTCTTTCAGTGGAGTGTTTAAATGTGCAAAAGCTATAGAAGGTTTTATGTTTCCTGGTAAGGCACTCTACTAATTTTCAGACAGTAATTGAAAAAGACTGTTTTAAACCTATTTTCCTTACTTTACCATTGGAAAATGAGAATGGGAGTCTCCTCACAGATCTTAAGGGACACTCAGATTCCCATTTCCACCCTAAATTTCCTGCTTCATATTATTTTCCTGTATATTTGCAGGAAGCATGAATTTTCAGAGGATCCAATAAAGGTATAGTCAGCACTACCTCACCACACTGAAGACAGACAACGGTTACATAGTTCCTCTCAGTGATCTCATTGCAGAATAAGGTACCTGGGACATAAAACTATTAATCTGCCTTACGAATTTTGTAGTTAAATGAAAAAAATTTCATTCAAACAATACTCATATATTTCATCTAATCTAAAACCCTTGGGATACAGCAAGCTGTACCTTGAACCTACTACTTGAACACAGGTACTACACAGCATGTGCAACTGTAACATCGAATCCACCTGTATTTTTAATTGTAGTCTTTTCACTTCTAACCTGAAATATACAGAAAGTTACTATAAGCATTCACACACTTCACTGTTGGAAGATGGCTATCTAAGCGAGACAGGCAATTGTAAAAGGTTTTTGGACGCTTTAGAAGAAAGGGTTCTGTTTAGGTGTAACGTGACATTAGTCGGGCTGGCTGCCCCTGGGATGGGAAGTGTGGTTACTGCCATGGCTGCTCTCAGGTGGGCTACCTGGCAAGTGTGCTTTGGCAGCAGCATCTCCCAGATGCTTCCAACACCTGTATCAGACAATCAACATGATCCAAAAAAAGTATAGTTCTTTTTACAATATTGGAAGGATAATTTCACTGGTTAAGATACAGGGTTTGGGGTTTTGATTATTCTTGTAACTTAACCCTCAAAAGAACTAACTGGAAGAATGCCAATGGCATTAGTTCCAATGCAACCTAAACCTGAACCACCAAACCAAGATCTGACTAATTCCTGTTTGGGGCCAGTGCTGTTCTCCTTTAAGAAAAGCCCTACTTGTCTGCTTAGCAGTCACAGGCCCCTTTAAAATCCAGGTATGAACACTCACCTGGATCCATAAGCAGTTTTCCAAATCTGAAAGGACTTTTCTTCCCTTTTCATCTCAATTTTTCAGGCAGGCATTACTTTCTCCTAAGCTTTCTATAAATTCAACTTAACAGTGCTCTATTAGCAAATGCCAAATGTTACTGTACTTCATTGCTTAGGGTATCTTTTTTTTTTTTTTTTTGTTACTATATGAATGTGTTTAAGTTAAGCTTAGAGGCCGTCTTTAAAACTAGCTGTTAAATTACTAAGCAAATGGGTGTTTTAATGGAAAGACTGACATATCCTTAACTATGGGAGTGTGAATGGCTCCAGTATAAGGTTACTCAAGTCCACCTAGAATACAAATGCAATACAGGACCACAGGTTCAGATCTTTGATCTCCTTTTTTGCAGAGGCTGTAATGTATAAAGCCAATTCCACTGAGCAGACAGTACTACACTGAATATAAATTATCCTTTAACCATAGCAAGGCTCACATTTAAAGAAATGCTGCAAGGATGAACAATGCAGTCATGAAGCTGAGTTCTTCTGTAGCAAAAATACAGAGCAAGATCTGCATGAATAACCGTGGTTTCGGAAGACAATTTTTTCCTCAGCTGTTATTTGATGAAAAATAGAGTCAAATCTGGAACATTTGTAGATACAGAAGTACAATTAAAGCACACTGCTTGCTTTTTCTAGTAAAAAAAAAAAGTGAGCTAGGAACACTTGCTTTATTTTCCAGATTAGGCATCATTCCCCCAAGAAGCATAACAAATGATTTTAAAATGTGGAAACCAACAGTCTCAGCTGAATATGGCTTGAAATTTAAACACATCTTTTCCAGATATCTCTTTAGAGGAAGAACCTTCTGCCTACTGAGCTAACACTAAGCTCCCTGGAGTTTAGCCATGAATATTCTAAACCCATCTCTTACAATTCACTAGAAATCATCTTTTGCCAAAATAAAATGCTTAAGAGGAATTCAACACTTACGCTGGGTTTTTTCATTTTATTTAAAATAAGTGTATCCATCTCAACTTTGCGCCAAATACACAGCAAAAGAGGCTGAACTGTGGAGCTATCACCTCAGATTTTGTACACAACTCAAATGGGGAAAGAAATTACTTCTGAGAACACTGGATATTTGGTTTTGGTTTAATCTATGTAATTTTGTATTTAACCAGCTCTCTTGCAGTTACAAATACTGCCAAGTATTCTTACAGGAATTTCTCCGCTGCTTCCCTCAGTCATAACTTAGGTGGTTACAAGAAACGGAGCTTTCCCACTCTGTGATGATTCTTTGTATGCCAACTTTGTGCATGTGGAAATATTAGTAAATAAACAATTTTAATTTGTTTCCTATCTTACCTCTTTCGACCTGTGTAATCTAGCAGATCAATGCTACTTCCACCACTGCTGAGAAGCAAAAAGTTAAAATTTAGCTTTGGCTTAATCTTTTTGTTCTCTTTAGGTTTCCTTTCAGTAAGGCTGGAAGAAGGTGCTCTTTTGTGGCTCAGTTCTCTACGCCAGGATAAAATTTAGCACAAAAAGAATGCGGGAGTGAGTGGATAATATCTACTGTCCTCAGCTCTGCTTTGGTTCAGTAAACTTGAACATATTCTCCCCTCCTTTGCCAACTGAGATAAGGAGCAACGATTACTCAAAATGTATTTTCAACTCAAGCTTGAAAAGAGGGGATCAGACAGTCGGCTCCATCTCTCTCTGAAGCTCACAGTTTTTTTCAGTGTCCGAGAGGGGCAAGGAAGTCCCTCCTTGCCTCTTGACACACACCTCCCGGCTACTTCTTGCAGGCAACTACGCCAAGGTTGCAAAAGGAAAATGAGATAAATCCTCTGCTTTCCGGATCGCCCATAAGGTTCCTGCAGGCTGGAAGCTTTGTGCCATCATGGTAAAAGTCACAAAGGAGCCATCCTCCTCTTCCCCAAATGTTAAAATTCTCTCCTTGCCTTTCTGTGGTCTCCACAGCTGAAACCAAGAATTCACTGGACACCACTGCAATGCCTCTAACCTATTCTAACTGTAACCAGAGCTTGGGTAAATTAAAATCTATTTCAGCTTGATCTGGGGTTTATCCCATTCCAGTGCTCCACATATACAGCAACTTTAAGCTTACAGACATCCATCCCTTCATGGTTCAAGAAAATCCTTCAATCAAAGAACTTCATTTACAATCCAGCATAGTTTTTGCTTTCTCGTCTCTCCACAGCAGCTAGGCATTTTGATGCAATCCTCATTTAATGCAATCTCCATTACAGGATTATGATCACATCAATAAAATGTTCCATATGGTTTTTTCACCACCACCCCCATCCCTCTCCCTCTCTCATTAATACTAGGCACTATATCTGAAAAAAAAAAACACAAATCCAGCAGGATGATGGGATGCTCTGGGGAGGTAGCGGGGGTACACATTCAACACAACGCAGCAGCCAATGCAAACTGCCCATCGGAGACGGAGACTGTGGATCTCCTCATTCCAGAGCTGCGCGAGTTGGCTCGCTGTCCGCACAGATCACGACCGTGCGATGCTACCAGACTAAAAATAAATACATCTTTTGCCACCACTTGTAAGCTCCGTGGACTTTCCACAGGAGCAGCCTCTCATTTCACTTGAGTGGTTCCAGCCTCTCGATACTGTTCTGGATGAACTGCTGCTGCTCTGCTGAGATAGCGTAGCAAAGGACAGAAAAATCCCTCTTTTCCCCAAGCCCCCTTCTTACCTTCCGTGCCTCCTCTGCACAAGATGCCAGTCCGCAGGAGCTCCTCAGCGCATCACCCGGGCGGTTGGAGCCGCGGAGGCTGTCCCGCCGCATGCAAGTTACACCGCTTCGCCACAGCGAATCCTCGATGCAAACCGCACCGCTGCTTCCCATGCAGGGTGCCGGGCGCCTCCCGGGGCGGCTTCCGCACGGGGAATGGAACCGTAAAGGGGGGAACGGGGGGGGGGGGGAGGAACGGGGGGGGGGGAGGGACGGGGGGGGGGAGGGGCGAGGGGAAAAATAATAGTATCCTAACTTTTAGGCAAGCCTGAGTTTGTTTTATTTCTGTTGGGTTTAGTTAATGATCAGCTTTTGCAGCTGCAGCGGGAGGGGAAGCAGTGGCGCGCCGGCAGCCCCGCTCCGCAGAGGTCCTGCCGCGTAACCGAAGTTGCGCGGAGAGACCCCGAACTCCGCGGCCCTCCGCCGAGCAGCGCGGCGCCGGCACCGGCAGCCCCAGCCCTGCCCAGCCGGGCGCGGGGGGAGCGGTGCGCGGGTCCCGCCGCGGGGAAGCCGCCGCCGCTGGGCGCTCGGCCGCCTCCCGGCGGGGCTGCTGCTGGCCCGGGCGGCGGCGGCGGCCCTGGGGGCGCGGGGCTGCGCTGCCGGCGGCGCCCCGGACCCCGCGCTGTCCCGGCGGCGGCAGCTCCGGCTCCGGCTCAGCTCTGCCGCGGCTGCCCGCGCCCCGCTCTGCCGCTGCCAGCCGGCCCTCCCCGCGGCTGACATCACCGCCAGGAGGAGGGGCGACGCCGGGGATGCGAATCGCCGAGCCGAGGGGGGTTCCCCCTCCCGGAGCCGCCCTGCCTTTGCCTCTCGGAGAATCCCCCGAAAGCGGCGCGGTGGCCGCTCCGCCGCCTCGCCGGGGGGCGGCCCCAGGCCCCGCCGGCGCCCCCCGCGCCGCGGCACAGGCCCGGGGGGCCGGCGGCGCTCCCCGCTCGGGGCCGGGGCGCAGCGCTCGCAGCCCGGGCAGCCCCGCGCCGGCGGCTCGCCCCTGCGCCCGGCTGCGCCCGGCTGCCCGCGGCACCGGCCTGGCGCGGGGGAGGACGGGGCACCTCGTCCCAGCCCCCGCGGGGAGCGCGCCCGTGCCCGTACCCGCGGAGCGGCTGCCGTCCCCGACTCCCCGCGCTGCCCCCCCGCCCCCGGCAGCCGTTCCCCCCGCCCCGGCGGAGCCCAGGCGGGAGCGCAGCCGCCGGCCGAGCCCCGGTGCCCCCGGCGGGGGGCGGGGGGGGGACCCCGCGGGAGGGGGCGCGGGGCCGAGGGGCGCCCTCCCCGGCGGCGGCTGGGCTGTACGGGCGGGCGGGGGTCCCGCAGGGCCCGCCGGGGGGGCGCCCAGGGAGGCGCGGGGCCGTGCGGCAGCCTCGGGCGGGGCTCGGGGGCGGCCCGGGGTGTCGCGGCCGGGCCCGCAGGGCAGGCGCTGTCCCGGCCACAGAGCCCGGCCCGGCGGGGCGCTGCCGGCGAGCGCGGCGCCGGTGGCTGCAGCAGGGAGGGGGTGCCGGGGAGTTCGGCTGGCCAGGGGTGCCTGCGTGAAAATGCAGTTTTAATTAATAGTTAATTTGTGGTGTTGATTTTAATAATTTTAGTATCTTGAATTATTTGCAGTATTTTGCTAGATGCCTGCAGTAGGCACTTCTCGTTGAACACAATAATTATTAGGAAATAATTTAGCAATTTTTCTGCGCTCTGCTGTTGGGGGAGGAGAGGCCTTTAAACTCTTTCCCGAAGAACAAGAAAAGAAATTGCACTTGCCCTGACAGCACAGAGTTTTGCTTATGTCCTTCTTTAAAAGTAATATGAAAATGTATGTGAATGCCTTGTTTTACCTTCCTCACTGCAGCAAGATGTAGGTGATGTCTCACTTTTATTGCTAAATATAGTTTAAATGCCAGGATTTCTCTGAAATAAAGGTATCTAAGAGGGAGGATGAGAGAGTTCTAAAAACAGCTTCTAAAAACCCCCAGTCATTCAGTGAATAGTATCCATCTTACCTGTTAACTCATGTATTCAGTGAGGTTCTTTGACTATGGACTCACAGGAACAATTGCATGGCCATTAACCACACTCAAGTCCTACAGAACAGATGCAATTCCTTTTCTTCTAGGTTGTATTACTACATCGTACCTCAGTCCCTCAGTCGCCTGCTTTGACCAAATGCCCCACTGTATTTTACTGTAGTGGGTGCTAAATCCTACAAATCTAGTGAAGTTGTGACTTCATTATTTTTGTCCCATATACACCCTGACAGTAAAGGTACCTCATTATGTACAAACAGAACATTTCCCCCATATTAAAGTTCACGTCCCAGCTGCAGCGCAGCACGATGCTGAGAGTAATGCCCACCACTCAGTTATATTCACCAACATTTCTGAGCATTTTCTAATAAAATGTCAAGTAAAGCATATATAAACAACAAAAGGACAAAACCTAAAATCGGCTTGCGGCTATGGGTGTTTGGTGTACATCACGCTGATGGCGCACAGGTGAGGACCGGCTTTCAGTCCTCTCAATACATATTCCATTGAGCTCTCGTCACAGTGGTTTTCTAAAATAGCCAAGTCCATAAAAGGCACATCCTAATAGACAACAGTATTTTACACTTCAGAAGAGGCAATTGATGAAGGAATCTCTGCGTATCGTTTGGACACTGTCATGTTCTCGTCCTCCTTGCTTCAGATTAAATACAAATAGATCAATACTTGGGAAAAAAAAATACTGAAGTTTGAATATTACTGGGAAACGAAATGACCTACATGATAGTTTGTCCTGTGCAGGAGCGATCAACTGCGATAGCATCAGCCATTCCAGAAAGGAAAGCAAACAGCATGTCTGGGGGGGATGACCTGTCCTGCTTTTCAAAGTGGTGTCTAAGGATAAGCTACAATGGATTGAGCAGTTCAGCCTCAACTGTGTTTGAAATACACAGCCAGAAGTCCAATCTAGTGAAAACTATTTCATTAAAACAAAAACAAACAAAAAAAAAAACACCAAAACAAGAAACAAACCACAAGCAAACAAAACCTCCAAAACAAACAAAACCAACAAAAAACCCCAAACAAGATGGAAGGAGTAGATGGCTTATTGAACTGATGTTGGAGGTGAACTGCTACCCTTGAAAAGGGCAAAACCCCTTTACAAACCAAAGCAGGCGGTTACATCTTGAAAATTGGGAGTCAAAGACAGATTAACTCTGTCCATGTAGCAAATCCATTACTTTGCTATGAACAAAAATCTTTCTGTGTATCGGGAGGTGTTGCTGCTACCCTTGATTCAGATCAAGGTCTAAGTCCTGAAGTTGTTTGTTACTCTGAGCACATGAAGAGGCCCCACAGGAACTATTCACATGTGAAAAGAGCTAGGACCAGAGCCAAAGTTTTGCACACTGTGAAGGTCAAGCTTGCTTCCTTGCTAAAACTTGCACTTAACAGAAAAACTCAGAAATATGGTTTCCATACAGCGCCTTCAGCCAGTTCTTCAGGATGCTGCATGTGCGGTGGCCGATTTAGAGCAATTTGTGTGCTAGCAGGGCCCTGTGACTGTGCTGGCTGCCCTGCAGGCAGGCTGCCACCTTGCAGAACGGGGGCTGTCCCTGCCTTTCCCTCATAGCAATTACTGTGGTTCCTCTTCCCACAGACGCTGATTTTTTTATAAACTTTTCAAAATGTAAGGAGAAAAGCCTCATAGACATTGTACAGCTATTGGCTTTATAGTTGTCGTGGAATAACCTGTTAATAAAAATGCACTGCCTGTAGGATGAATTCTCAGCATTTTTGCAAAGGTCACATAAAATATATTGCTTGAGTAGCCTTACGTTGGCCACCCAGATAAGTCATGGAGAGGCCACCGTAGATGACAGTCTCGAAGAAAGACCATAATTCACTTTTATGTCTCTATGCAAGAAAATAAGAGACACAAGCCTTCCCTTCACTACTGGGAATGGCATATATGCAGAGGCTGGTGCAGGGAACAGCAAGGAGCTACCTTCTCCAGACTGACAGATAAGGTTGGAGGTCTTTCTCTGCTGAAGGCCTCACACAGTTCTGCTTTGTTTCTTTTTTTCCTGTCAGAGCAACAGAAAAACTCAGAAAATAAACTGCAACTGCACTGTACCACATCTGTTACTAGGCTTTTGCCTCAGTCCCAAGTAAGACTTTTATTCTCCATGCACTTAACATGAACAATAGTTTCTTTCTTTCCCTTTTCCCCTGTCCCCATTTACTGGAAATGTAAAATAAATCCCACTTGGGATTTTTGAGCACTAGCACTGTTTTTACTTCTGCTTCTTGATAATGGAAATTCCCAAGTTTTACCTTTTCCAGGAGCGATGTTTATCTACATTGCACCATGCTTCATAAATGTGAATTGATACTGTATCTGGACTTCATAATGAATACAAACAGTGGGCCTCTTGCAGTCCCACCTCTTGCACTAGTCTATAATTTACAATGGCTAATCAGTTTTTCTAAATTATTTGTAGACCTTTTTTTTTTTTTTTTTGCCAAGAAGCTGGCATAACGTCAGGTCAAATCACTTTATATCACATTCAGTAGTAAACAGGAATGGCAAACACATTAAAAAAAAAACCTACAACCACAAATCTCACTGAACAATTGTCACATGACTGTATGGTACCTATTCCTCTGATTTCAAGATTGGAGACATTATACATCTATCGATAATATGTAGGAAGTTTAGGCTGAATTATATTTAGAAGGGTCACAAGTTCTAAATACATATGTTTCTGAGGGAGAGCCGGGCACCAGCAGTGTTTATTGTCTTGCAGGGCTATTGCCAGAACAATATTACAAGATGGAGCTTTGGAAGCCTGGTAAGTAGCAGCGGGAGGTAGAATGCGCTAATTTTGTTATCACCTCGGCTGTCAAGTGACAATGTTTTTTAAATGTCATGAATTATGTATAAAATACATTAATTTTTACACTGCACATTTGGAGAGTTTGCACGTGCGTACCAAAAGGGCACGGCTTTGGCACAGGTGCACAAGGCAGGACGTTAGAAAGACTCAGAATGGAACTTGGCGCAGAAACAGGGGTTTGTGGACCAAGTTCCCTGCTTGACTGCAGGAGATAGGAGCTACGATATCGGTGATAATACAGGTGATATCTTAAGTTGACTTAAATAAGACTAAAATCATACCGAGCCTGTAACCTAGGAATTAATGAAATACCTTTTGTATAATAACTATTTATCAACTGCCCTTGATAACAGGAAATTGCTCAAGTAATAAAAATCTGCAGAAAGTCTTCATTTAAATTAATTTTGTAAACTTAACAAGTGTTACCCTGTGCTGTTCTCTGCATCTTTAAGGGTGTTTGGGGATTTATGTCTGGCAAAATAGAAACAAACTTAAGAAAGCTGAAATATATTGTGTCTTTTGCTGTACTTTACAGCACAGCTTGTGTTTAAGGAGCAGTCTAGACATGCAGAAATGCTAGAATAAACAATATTTTTTTCATTATTTTAAATTAGCTTGTACTGGAAAGCTATAAATTTCAGAATGATGCACACTAACAGGATTCCATATCTATTCAAATATTCAAAACAAAAGGTACTAAAAGGCTATTCTGTTACCTGTCATTATAAATATAAATTTCCTGCCAAGTTAATGCAATTACAAGTGATTTCCTATAAAAGAAAAAAAAATATTTCCATAAACCTTCAGGATATTTTACTTAGTTGTATGAAAAGTCGCATACTTCCCCACCCTATCCACCTTATTTTAGGGGCTTGTTTAACCCATTTTAACATATAAACATTACTAGATACTATTTAATATTCATTATAAGGCTTCAAATATTGGTTGGTTCTAAATAAATATTTTTTTTCTTTAATCTCCTTTCAGCTGAGTTGAGTGTGCAATTAAAGAATAATCAGCTAGAGTCATGATTGAGATTTTGAATTTATGACCACGAGCATAGAAATGAGCTGTTTATTCTGGAAAGTGCTGATGGAAGTGGTCATGCCAAGGTAAGCGGTTTTTCTCCCAGTGGCGATGTAGGGTAATAATAAAGCAGAGAGATAACTACCCTGTTCCTCTGGCTTATGGACTGAGAAACAGTTCTATGGCACAACTGTACAGCAAGAGACATAGTTTTAAGGATGCTAGTGAGACAAACTTTGCACATAAACTGAAGATTTCAGTTGAACTTTCATAAAAGAATCTTTGATTCAGCTCTATATCATATCAATTATAAAACGTCAGTTAATTATTCTTAGGTGGTGACAAAGACGTTGGAAGAAAAGCCCCCCTGTCATCACAGGAGTTTTTTTAAGACTGTGAATGAATAGTTTTCAAGAGTATTTCAAACAGAAAACTGACCATTCTTGTCTGACACACAATACCATTAAAGCAATTCCTTCCTTTCCTCCTAGATCTTAGCATGCCTTTTGCAACACCTGCAGCTGGAGAACAACAGGAGTGCAGTAAATCAGATGGATCTTGGAAGACCCATCTTTCTTTTCCACCAGGGTACTGTTCAGTCTGGCTTTTGGCAAGTTGTTTAATTTCTGTGCCTGTCAGATCCTTACTAAGCATAAAAAGTAGCACTTCAAGAATAGAAATATCTTCAATATTTATAAAATTATGTTTGATTAAAAGATATACATGTATTGTTTGATATACAGTTTGATATAGTTTAGATTTTTCACGTTCAAAACCACACTTGATTTCATGACTATTTTACATACCTAGATTTATCTGTATTGCTGACAGAGCAAAGACCTGTTAAAATAAAGTGCTTTAAAATCTTCATCAGACCTGGCTTTATTAACCTAGGAAGTGTACTGTGTTTTGCAAAAGTGGAAAACATTGCTTTTTAGTAATAGGAATTTTTTTAGGCATCCTTTTTGGCATCACTTTACCACTAACAATATTGGTGGCCATATAATACAGAAGAGAGTTCCTTTCAAAAAATGAGATTTCTGGAGTTTCCTTGAAGTGTTTGTATTCAGGAAACTCAGGACCTCATCTAAATCAAATTGGAATCTGCATTAAGCTTAGAGTGTGTTGACCTGTGTCATTGTTGGTTTCTTGGGGGGTTATTTTTTTTTATTTTGCTGACTACAGTTAGTATGTATGGAATACCAATATTATGAGGATAAACTCATCAGGGAAAAAAAGTCATAGAGCACACCTACAACACTGTAGTGTGTCTGCAGACTTTACACAGCCACGTTTATAGTTGAGTTTTCTCAGGAGTATTTCCTTCTACCCAATAGACTGTGATAGTGCCGAAAACTTCCAAAGAACTAGTATAGGCTGACTGGTTTTTAAGTGGTGCAATAGGAATGGCTATAATGCTTCCATAGGTTAGACTCAATAGTTCTGTTTTTCAATAAGTGTGAAAGTGGGAAGCAAAGTACACAGAACTGTAGGAATTAGAAACAACAGCAGCTGTATTATTTTTCAAAAGATACATTCTGTATGAGGTCACTAAATTCCCAGCAGATCCAGTAAGGCATGTCCCTACCGTACCTAAGCAAAGTTATTATCTGGCAATCATTATCACAAAAGAAGTCCAGTAACACCAGCAATGTAAGATCAGCATATCAGAATCAGCCTATTTTCAAATTAATATCTAGAGGAATTAAAAAAGGGGGACTCCTCCAATAAGCAGATGTACTTGGAATCTTTGAGTAATTAGGAGAAGTCTGTTAAAGATATTGTGATTTGATGAAGCCTCATTGAAATAAGATTCCTGAGGCTGTTTTCTCACAGCAGAAGAAAAGTGTGCAATCCAGGTTACTTTGCTTTCTGATGCATGATTTGCAGGGAATGGTGTTCCCCAGCTTTTCACGCTTTGCAATCTGAGTATCTAAAATGCTCACCAATATCAGTTTTTATAATAGGACCTGGGAAAGAAACAGAAGAACTTGTGTCCATAGTCTCAAAATCATCTGAACGTAACTTTGAAGCATTTACTTCTGCGTGTGCTGAGGACTAGAGGAATTGACTTGCAAAACAGAGGTTTCAAGACAGAACACTAACCTGGACCCATCCAAAACCTTTATTCATTCAGTGTAATTAATTACGAGACAGGACTTTCCGAATATACACCTGCTCCAGGGTCAAAATACTAGCAGAGAGTGGCTATGAATGCCTCTAGCTGTGTAATGCTACCAAGTGCTTAGTAAGTCCCATTCCAAAGATTGCTGGATTTCAGTGGTGAGTGAAGTTGTTCATTTAAAAAATGCTTGGGATTGTTTTGGAATAAAAAGTTATGCAGAAATGCATGCCACTGGGATATGGATTCCTTTCCTTCAATTTATATAAGAAAACAGTTATAAAGTTTTTCACAGGATTATGTAAAATACTGTCCTTTCATAACAGGAACATGAAATGGTTTATTGCCAAGAAAACTGAGGATTCAGCACAGACTACTGTGTCAGTCTTACCTGGGTCTGGGGGTGACATCACAGGACAGTATGTTCACTCTTTTCCATTTTGGCTGTTAGGTGGGGACTCTAAATCTGCATGTTGAAAAAGTATTATTGCCAATCAAAATATGGAATTGCATTCAGGTGTTTTTTTGTTTTTTTTTTCCATCAAAACTACATCTGTTGTTAATGCTTCAGTGAACTACCCATAAACATTAAACCGCGAAATACCTCCATGCAGAAAATACCAAACCAAACCCCAAATCATTATTGAGTTACAGCAAATGACTTTTCAATACTAACTTCCTCCCATTTCTAGGTTATTTTTATGACTAATGAACAAATACATTCTTCCTCTTTTTTAATATAGAAAAAACACGGTGCCATTCACTATGGATAGATGTTCTGACCTCTCCTTGCAGCAAACTGGATGGAAGTCCTTATTTATAAAGAACTGGCAGGTGAAATTTCTACACCTGGCCACCGTTATGACATACAGTTATGACAAAGAAAAATGCTAGCATTTCTTTGTGGCAAACATTATCTATTTATGAAACAAACAGAAAATTCAGGTTAATAAAACTCATACTTCTAAAATGCTTGTGAAAATTTAAACACGTGCTTGTAAAAGTTTCTGGAGATGGTGTTAAGTATATTAGCAACTGATGGTGATGGTTAGCAAGTATTTGAACTGGAGAGAAGACTCATACATTAATGTTATTGAGAATGCAGATTACAGTTACACGCAATGAAGCAGTTGTATGTTGATTATTTTGTGACTTTCTGTCTTACTGCATCACAAACTGATGCAAAAAGTGATACACAAAGTGATGCAGTCAGTGCATTAGAGATATTTCTGTGTTGGAGTTTCTCAATTATCCCAAGAAGAGTGCTCAGCATGTTCTGAAAATTTAGTCCCTTCAACGTTATCAACCTAGGAGTGCACTGGTACTATTCGTTTTTACCATATAAGCTTTAATTGTATTGGTTTATCCATTAAACAGAAGGAAGAAAGGCTCCCTGCATCAGAAAATATTTGCTGCAGAACATCAATCTCCCAAAACAGTGTATGTTCTACAGGACTTTATCCCACTGCTTAGAAAACGTGTGTGGTTTATTGAGAATTAATTTACCATTATGAAAAACTTTCAGAATGTATCTAGTGATGAATTCGGGGCGATTCCGTGTGGCTGGCATCGGTAGTTGGCTGCATTTCCCACAGCGGGATCACTAGAGGGAGTCATAGGCAATGTTACTCCTTCATGATCTCCAATAGCTTTGCAACTGAAACATTAGAAAAGGTTTTTTGATAACATTTAGCAGGGAGAATACACCATAATTTTCATCACTATAACGCCTACTTACTGATTGATTTTGAAACAGTTTTAACCTCACAAGTCACCTATTGCAAATCATGGTCTCGCCTAACAACCGCAACAAACCAGCAAGATAAATATCCTACACAAGGCTTCACATTAACATATTTCTCAAGTAGTATTACAAAACATAGACACAATGCTGATAATACACTCGCAGAATATTAGAACAAAGAGCAAAAGAAAATTAATATCTAAGTAAAAACCAGTTAAAAATACTCATCAGTCAGTTTTAGTAAGACTTACACACTTTTGTCTAGTTCAGCTTAGCCTAGGCCTCCTTTACTTTCGGGTTTAAAATACAGATTTCAGCGCAGTAGAAGCAAATTAGTTTTATCCATATTTTCTATAGCATTGGTGTTTTTGCTGAAGGAAGAAAATGCTTGTTGGGGAAAAAAATGGAGTATTTGCATTTCCGTGTTGAAACCTAGTTCTTAGCTCACATAATTTCTCCAGACTGAAGAATTTCAGGGGAAAAACAAAGCAGGTTAAGTATCATTCTTGTCCTTACTCTTAGTAAACCCAAAATACAATGAAATAATATGCAGAACTATACAGTGACAGTTTGTAGATAATGCATTTGATTTATAGTAAGGCAATTGATAACAAACTTGTTTTTCTTAACACATGGTTATTCTTTTTCATAATGGTAGCTACCAATATAGCCTAAAGGTCTCAAAGTTCCATTTATCCAGTGAAATTAGTGTGTACTCCATTCCAGAGTGTCATAATAAATATAATTTAAAGAAACAAACAACTTACAGTACTTACAGTATGTAATAGTGAAGCACAGCTTGTTTTCAAAAGATGGCTACTCATGCCTATTATTTCAAAAAAGCATGAGACAAAAAATATACAGGAAACATTTTCTTAAGTGACTTAGATACACAGTTTTAAAAATAGGTGGAATTAGCTATACCACTATGGCAGTTATGGCTGTGATTTCTTTTTTACAGATATAATAATGGTAATAAAAGCTCTAGCAGCTGATCTGGTACAAAGACGGTTTATGTGAGTATCATGTCACCCTTTTGAACTCTTGTAACTATTTTTAAACTGATATTAATCAATGAATTTTAGCTTTTGTCACTTGAACTGTATCAGTATAAATTGCAACAGTTGAGCATGGAAGCACCCTAAATTTCATAAACTCTTTCTGAAAATTAACTATAATATGAAAACAGGACTACAGAGTACCAGGATAAATCATCAGTGATGTTCAAAATTGTTTGACAAAGAAATTAGAAATGAAGTGACTGGCAATAAAAATATTAATCCCGTATATGATACAAGCCCAATAAATCTTTTTGCATTTCAAGTATACAGTCCTAGAGAACATACTTCTGCAAACAGTTTGCTTGTAATTTGCATTACATGCTCCTAAGGTTTTGCTAATACTCTTAGCTGTATTCTTTGGAAATACTTGAAAGTCTTTAAATATTCCTGATGAAATTGACTTAGGAATGAATGAGTTGACAAGGCCACATCTTTCAGGTTATTATCACAAATTATGTCATAATTTCGATTTTTCTTTTACAAAGTAAACTCACGAACCAAAATAATACCGTGAAATTTGATTAACATAGGTAACCAGAATATTTATAATTTTATTTATGTTTATATATGATGTTTGCTATATGTTAATGATGGAATATGATTTGATCAATTTTTATCCAAAACATATAATAATATATATCCAAAAATATATACTATGAAGGATCACAATTTGAGGGGAAGGATGATATAGCTGGCTGAAAAGGCATAAGCAGGGCTGTTTCCAGCCCAACAATGGATCTCGAGCACAACCCTGAAAAATTGCCTCTGCTTGAGTTCCAAAGTTTTTCTTTATGATTAAAATTTTATAATAATCTGTAAGTTTTTATAATCATCTTCATTGTTATCATCATCAACATTTTCAAGTATTTTCAAATATGGAACTCAACAGGACAACCTCTGTCTACTTCAGATAGCTGCGATGTGTATTATTGTAGTTCCTCAGAGCACCCATATTTAAGTTACCTAACTTTTACTATTATGAACGCATATATTGTATTTTTTGGCAGGAATAAATTTTCATATTTGTATTCTTTACATTAATTCTGTAGAGAGGAGAGCTACTGAAAAAAAATCACTGTCCTGGTTTTGGCAGTTTTGTTTATATGCCTTAAATAAATGTAAATGAAGGGTAAGGCAAACTAGAAAAAAGCTGCTCTTTCTTTGTAGCATTACCACACAGTGACTGAAATTGCTGTAACTACCTAAAGAGGGAACTCAGACTTTCTCAGGAGTTACTCAAGCTTAACAAGATAATCCATCATCTGACCTAAGCAGATGTCCAAGTCAGTGCCCTCTGCCCACAGCAAGGGCCCGGTAAACTACAATAGCTTAAACTTTGTAACACACTCCTATCCCGCGTTTATAGGGGTTTAGACCACACAGGTAGTAGTTGCCATGGGTAAGATGATACTATGCTTTAATGCATTCCTGTTGTAGTCACTTGTGTGCCTGAACCCCTGCTTACAGCAATATATTTCTGCTCATAAAATTCCTTCCACAGACAAGACCAGCTTTTGCTTTTATCATTATTTCAATCGCTTTAGTGTAGATCCAATTACACAGGTATAAAATGTTTCTACTGGCATACCCTGGCATCAGTACAACAGCAGTTAAACAGATAACTCTAGTATCTGGATAGATGTGTGAATAACAACAGCTGATCAACAGCTATGCTGATAAAATTTAAATGAGATCAAGCCTAAATCTTATCCTGGACTGATAATAGGAATGTCTGTTATGTGTCAGACTTACTGGACGTGAGAGGAGAATAAGACCAGAAGCTGATCTCAGCAAAACCTCCCTCAAGTTCTTGTGGATTAGCCTTTAGCATAAGTCAGAGCTACCCAGGTTTCTGGCTGTGCTGTGGCCAGTTGTGTCCTAATCAAAAAAACACGCAGGCATGGCAGCAGTAAATGCCAAACTGATGATTACGACTTGAGCGTATACATTATGGCATTGTCTAACTACACTTTAACTACATATCACTGTGTTTTACAATTCCCAATGCTCTCTGCACTGCTTCAGTATACGAAATAGAGAAATAGACTCTAGATCTCTTCAGAGAACAATGTAGTCTCCTGACCACAGCCATGGGTCAGCATATAAAAAGGCAAAGTACTGCAGTCTTTCTCTACTTTGGCTTCTATTCATTTGCTTGCAACATGTTGTAAACGAAGAGCAGAGGCTGTGATCTGTGTTAGACCTGAACTAAAAGTGTCTCACATCACTCTATGAAGGAAAGAAAGCTCAACCTGTAATCTGTACTGCCGTGTAATTCAGGGCATATTCTAGCCATAGTTAAACAAAATGGTTTATCTGAATAGAGAGTAAAGTATCCATTGCTGTTGATATGTCTGCCAAATTTAAAACATGATATAAACTAAAGTCGACAGCATAAGCCACTCAAACAAGGCCTCAGGGATTCCAAAATGTGCCTTAATATTTATTTTTCATACTTGATTGCAGGTTATGCACAGGTAAGTGTAGTGCTACCCTGAGGGCTTTAAGTGTAACGTAGTCAACCATGATAATACCTTCAGTATCTGGGAAGACAGTTCTCACAATGACTAATACGAAATGAAAGCAAAGCTGAGTGTTTTTCAGACTAGTGTTAAGTTTCCTCTGGAGTTATTTAGTAGATTTCTGAAATGCTTTCAGTATTTGCTGACTAATAAGACAAAAACAAGCATTACTCATTTGTGACACCGTATGTTCCAGCACTCAAAAAACCCTGACATTAACTTTTTTCTATAACCCTTTAATACATGAGAAATTGCTATCCTCCTGTTGATCCACTCCTTCCTGCAGTAATTTGGACTGGTATTTACCAGTCATTTCCTCAAAAATGAATTACTAACCACTTTCACATACACATGTAGTAATGACAAAAACAAATTAGCAAGAATTAGTCTTCTTCAGGTGCTCCTATCCATTGTAACTTACCTCTTAGTGGTGTAACATGTAAAAGCTAGCCATGCAAATATCATGTGCTTACAGTCCTTAGCCTTAATTATTTTAAAATAAAAATACAATCTCATACTAATTTCAAAGACGTTTGTACATATTACACAGATGTGCAAAATCAGACTTGTGCCTCAGGAGAAAAGTCTTCAGATTAGACTCACCAGTTCTAGCTGCTTTATGTTGTTCAACTGATACAAAGTGATCTATGTCTGGCTTAACAGTAAGCAAATTTCAAGCAGCTTTATGCTGTTAAAATAGCACAGCACACCAAAAAAGTGCTACTGAACTTAATTTTGTCTCTGATAAAAGGAAAAAAAAAAAAAGAAAAAAAAAAAAGGTTAAGCCTAGGCTTCTTACACAGTTTTGCTGGAAGTTATACTTGCAGAATGGGATCAACAAAAATTAACATGCTAAGTGAACCAACACAGAACATAATGCTATATCATGAATTTCTACCTCTCTTCAAGGTTTATTGTCATCATGATTTTTCCCCTTGTTTTCACATTACTAGCACAGAAACCTCTCTGGAAATACACAGTTGGAGAAGTGATAAAGCATATGCAAGAAAGGAGGGATGATGTCCCCTTGCCCTTCTGCTGTGAGCAACTCTGTTGGAGTGTATTCACAGGAGACTGGGTTCCCTGCCTGCTGCTGGGTAGACTAGTGCCTTTTTGTATGGAGTCTTCTTCCATTGTAGCTTCAACTTAAAATCTGGCTGCTACCAAAGAAGTTCCTTCTGTCTCATTTGTTTTAACACCCATGTTTGTAGGGGAAGCCAGGTTCTACTTGAAAATATGGGGAAAATCATAATTCTAAAGATTGAGGTTATGATATCTGCATTGTGGAAAATGCTTTATCACAATTCAGTGTTAAATTTTGGAGGTCCTGTTGTGACAGCAGGGAGCCATTCCTTTCCCCTTATCATCATCATAGACATGTAAATGGATTTGTCAATTGTTAAAGCATAACAAATACAGATCTTAAGCTATTGTAGTGTTTCAAGACTACTGTTGGGTTCATTAGTTGTGAGAAATCCAAAATTTTACTCTTGGTTTTCCTGCTTTCTAAAAGCAGAGTGCATGCATGTGTAAAACAAGAAGTAGTGTTGGAGGTTTCTGTGGATTATATTTACCTCAGGGGACTTCGGTGACTTTGTGTTAAACAGAAAAAACAGAGCTGAAGTGGTTTGTTCTGTCACCAGGGCCCCTGAAATGTACTTGCAACCTTTTTCATAGTACAGTACTCACATTTTTAATTTATGTTGCACAAAAAGAAAGTTAAAATCTTACTTCCTTCTCTTTTCCCTTCACCTCTTGCTTCTTCATCATCTTGGAGACCAACTACCCATGGTATTTCTTTCTGTTTTCCTTAAACTATTTGAAAGAAGATCTTAGTTTTGAGCCTGTGTTGTTTGTTTTTTTAAACTAGTAGTGGGGTTTAAACTGCACCCCTCTATAAGTGAGATTATTAATGCGGTTATTCAGTTTATGACTTCTTTCTTCTCTTTGAATGCTGTTAAGGAGAACTTTGGTTCTCATTGTTCCTTTGTCCATTATCTTGAGGAACCATAAAGTATTATTAGTTAGGTTCTTCCAGAAGGGAAATGATCTGCTTGTATATCTTACTTTACATTTTTTCAAGCTTTAAATAGTTCTGGTTTATCCTTTGATAATATCCAACCTTAAAAATGCTTTCTTCTCTCAACCTGTAATTTTGCTGCTAATGAGGAAGGTGCCATTATTCTAACCCAGCTTACTTCACCTTCATCTGGCAGATCATGGACTTACCTACACAGACTAGTGCAGCAGAGTGCAGAGATCCCTGAAGCAACATGGCTTCATCAAAACAATTTGCATCTGGGCAGATTAGCTCTGCCTTTCAAACTGGGCTAATATGATTATATTCAGACACACTAACATGATTATATTGTTTCTAGGCTTTATTCTTGTGCTTCTGCACACTGCTGCCATTATGGCATACAGACCTAACTACTTACTTGGTGACTGCTGTATTGTCTTTGTTTTCTAGGCTGTGAGAACTGTTTTACTACATTCCAGTGTTAAGTTTATAGTGACTGTGTTTTGTGACAGTGAGAATGCTCTGCTACAGCACATATCCTTTCCTGTTCCCTCCTCCCTGCCATCATGGCTGAATCCAGCCTTGCACTATTTACCCTTTATGTTTTGTTAAAGTTATTAAAAATGTTCTTTTTGCATTATGAGAATGACAATGAAATCTAGCCTGCCAGACAGTTCTGACTCTTTCCCAGAAGAAAAAGGATAATTGTTAGTGAGTTGCATGCCTCAGTTTGAAGTAAAAAAAAAAAAAAAAAAAAAAAAAAAATCCTATTTCATGTCCTAAGCAGTCAATCCCTATCATATACTGACTGCAAGCACCAGCAACAAATTTCTGCAAATAAATCTCATAATAGGGCACCCTTCTACTCCGTACTAGCCCCAAAATGCATTTCTGCACTGGCTATTTAAACAGTGGAAAGTAAAAAGCATTTCACAGAATTAATTTCCTCTCTTTCATGAGAGAGATATACTGCATTAACTGATTTGAAAACAGAGCGAGTTTCTTTTATAACATGGTCACTCACTAGGCAGGCTTTCCACAGGGCACAGGAGCTAAAGTAAACAATCACTTAAACAGAAGGACGCTCTAGTGCCCTGCCATGCTGATGTTTCTAGAAAAAGAAACAAAAAACCCCAAAACAAACAACTAACATTTCATTGCACGTTGAAAAGAAAGTGTAAGCACTCTGTTTAGAAAGCTTTAAAGCATAATTGAAATTCAACATGCAGATTTCTGTATTATTACAATGCTGTGTGCACTAGATCATTTGCTGAGCAGCCAGCATTTTAAACAACACATTGCAAGAACTTTGTGCTGGTACAATAACAATGTAGAAAAATTAGGATGACAGCACGAGTATGCTCAGCCCCATAAACATTCTTCAGCTAAAATGGGAACTACAGTGCAGTGCTAGCCTATGTATTGTGAGAAGGGAACATTTTGCTTCCATGTACAGACCACTAGTATGCTGACAAGCTGAACTCAAAACAAAGAGATAAGCTACATATGTACTGGCAGGTAAGCTCACTGATCTTTTTAACCCAATGAACATCTGATGTGATGTGAGATTCACTAAATTGTATCTTGCAAATCAAGGTCAGAATGAAGGGTGACTTAGTATTTTGTAACATTGTCCTTGCTTCACTTGCTGAAAGCAGTTGTGAATTCCAGAGTACTTTTTCCTATTTTAATCTGATAGCAATTTGAAAATGCATTTGACTACAGAACTAAGTATATCTAAAGTCAAATCTGCAAGAAGCGGTAGGAAAAATAATTCAAAAAAATTAATTTTATACTTGTTCTTATACTACCAAGATGCTGATGCTGTGTACAAAGGCCAGTGTCTCTGTATGGAATAAAGGTACCATGTTCACTGCACAGAGCACCAGGAGGTTAAACTGGCACTGTAATATTCTAGGCTAACCCTTCATTTTGCCGACTACAGTCACAGCAGAGTTGCACTGGTATGAGAATGTGTGTTACTGGAGCCCCCTCTTTGCTTTGGGAGATGGATGGTGCTGGCAGAGCAGTCCAAAGCCACAGTGCACAGGAGAATCTGGGTCATTGTGCAATGTGTTAGCTGTGCCAAGTCGTAGTATTAGTGAAACGATCAGACCACTAACCTAAAAATGAGTTCCTAATTGTTAAATGTATGTCTTAAATACACAATAGAGAAGAACATTTATCGATATTGCAAGGTAGTTTTCTTTTTGTTCTCAGAATAAGTAACATTAAAGTATGTACAGAGGAACAGTGTGTGAAAAAGAGTATTTACACACACACGGATGTGTATTTACACTCATCGAGGTTTTTACCATTCATGGCATACTGCAGGATTCACTGTCACTAGTAGGACTCAAAGAAATGCCTGTTCTCTGAATCAGTCTCCCATTTATCTGCTAAATCTTTCTGTTTCATCCATCTAAAGAAATATTTGTAAATGGAAAATCTAATCTATACATTGAGAAGAGGAATACATTAGCTCTTTAATAAGGAAGTGAAAGAAAATGTGATCTTGGATTATAGCTGTATTTTCCTATAACTGTAGATCATTAGCAAGGCAGACTGAGTGAAAATAAAAGATTCCCTGGCAACCCTCCCCCTCTTCAAATGCCTGCTCAAGCAGAAAAAAACAACCGCCCTGCATACATATTCCAATGAGCCACTGCGGGGCAGTAACAACAAAAACATTCCTAGGCAAAACAAGGGTCTTTGAACAGCCAGTTTGCCTTTTCTGAGCAAAGGATACAAAGAAACAGTTCTTCGAAGAAAATGTGAACATTAGGATTTCCATTCTTATATTATAAAATGTTATTAGGCTTTTTGGGAAACATTTTATTGATACGCTTAGCGTCAACTCCTTCCACAGAGATGCTTGCATACAGCTATTTTGGAGCTGTTACTCATTTTCCGAGCAGTGAATGGTGGTTGCATGTGAGATATACAACACTCTTTAAGACACTATCCGGGTTTTCTGTGTGTGCATAAACTGTTCTACCGGAGAGCTAAGTAAATAAGTTCTTTTCAAATGATTATTCTCTGTGCAGGAATCTTTCCTTGTAAAGTGTAGAAACCTCTGAAGATTAGATATTTTTGTGCAGTCTTTGCTGCTCTCAGGGCAAAATCTTGAGTGAACAGATGATATTACAAAAAATCATTCTGTATCTTAAGGGCAAAAGAACATAATTTGTTCAGGTTTTGGATGTAACTTGGAACCAGAATTACTGAGCTGCTTTGGATCCAACAATTCACATCTATAGATTCAAAATTAGATTAATAGTTTTGTCTTCTTTTCTTCTATCCAAACCATTCTGTAGTTTTAATAGTATCAATGAAATATGAAGAAATTGACTGTTGTTTCTTTTCACATAGTACCAAAAGGGGAAAAAACGCCTGTTTAAAGATTTCTAATTACATTCTGCATTTTGTATAAATACAAAAGTTCCTGTAACATTTATTCCGAATAGATATTGCTCTTTAGTGCTGCAGAATTTTTTACCAGATGAGTAGTGTATGCTGAAACATGGAATCTGTAAAAATTTGAAGTATCATGCTTCAGTTGAAGTGTTAGAAAAAGAGGATCAAGACATACAGAGAGCTGAATTACAGCCATGGCTCTTCACTTACACTTTGAAGATCATTTTCATTTCCATTTTGATCTTCAATCTTACTCATAAGTAATTAACATTTGGGGATGCATGACAGATGGTATGTACCACCTTGTCTTTTGGGCAGTCTTCTTGCCTTGGCTTTTCCAGATATATTCCAGATCTTTTTTTTTTTTTTTTTTTGGGGGGTGGGGTGTTGGGGGTGGAGATTAATGTACTTACTTTGCCTTGCAAACAGCAATAAGAAAGCAGAAAGTTTCTTCTAATATTTGAATATTTTTACAGTTTCATTGTTAGATGGTTATTTATTTACATTTAAATATATTTTTAAAATTTACTAGATTTGTAGGCTTTCAGATCTAGAATACTACTCCATTTTTACAAAGATAAGGCTGTAAATTTAATGCAAGTAGCACCAGGAACATTATTCCACGTAATTCTCTTCAAATATCCCAGCTAATGAATCTTACAGCTGATCCCAGTGATACTCCATGACATGATATATGATGCTGCCATTTCATCTGGAAACTGGAGATACCTTACTGATGTTCCCTGGGTTTACCCATTCATGATTCTCATGTTTAACTATCTCCACAGTTTGCTTTGCTTTGCTTTACTTTTTCATCAAATAGAAATGATGAAAAATTATGAAAAAAAGTATTTGGAAATTTTATTAATTTAAAGGTATCTCAGGGACTAGGCAGCCAACTGAATTTTCAATTGAAAGACCTGTAAATGCTCATTAGTAAGCCTGTGAGGTGGTGTTAAGCATCACCTTCAAATTTTAAGTTTCCCATCAGTTCTTTAAAAGAAGTGCAGTGCAATTGTTGTGTTTGTTCTTAAAGCGGAAAATGTTCTGAAGATTAGATCAAAAAATTTTGCATCACAGGGAAAATGAAACAACAGAAATGTTAGAAACTTGATAATACTTATTCAGCCTTCTTCCCCCTCCAGAATCAAAAGAGTAATAAGAAGACATTGTATTTAACCAGTATGTTAACAGAAGAATTACATGAGTTGCAGTAGCAGAATATTTAGTTTGAGGTATGTGGAAATAGCATCTATAGTCACATTTTTAGCTACTCTTTATGAGACATTTTGGCTATGCTATTATTAAGAGACAACAAAGCACAAGGCCTACCAAAAAGAGCTCACAGGGATTTGCGCATTCCAAGATCAGTTTAAAGAATTGCCAGTTATAAAAATAATCTTTCTGCTTATATGATACCTAACAATTTGTCCTTGTGGTTCCTTTACAAAAGGGAGATTCAAACTGTAAGCAGACACTTGGAGATGAGGAAATTAGTCAATCACAAGTCCATTAAATGAAGAATAGGAGACAGTATTAGTAGAACCTATAGGAATTTGATTTACAAGTTGCTATTTTACTAGATCTTTGTATTAGCCCCTTGCTAAAAAGGCAGCCTTTTCTGTGACATCCCGCAGCCATTGCTATTCAGTCAAAAATAACACTTTAGGGCCCAAGGCGTTAAAAAAATCATAGAATACAACTCGGATCAGGGTTCACTTTTTCAGTCTTTGGTCTCCAAACATAAATGTACTTGCTCAAGAACAAAACTTCAAACATTCACATAACTAACTGCTTGAGAATTAAGGGGGGAAAGACAGAAAATCAAGAATACCTTCCTCAGAAAAACTAAACACATTAAATCTTAATCTCAGCTGAGTTCTTACACCTTGCATTGCTGGTCCCTGGGCTGCAGGTCTTGCCTGATAATTTAAGCCAACCAACATCTTCAACTTCAGCATGCCTTTCCTCTCCTTCATCATCATTTTTTAAATTAGTATCTGGATTGTTTGTGCCCTGTTATCTTCCATGTAAAATGCTTTCTTTTATCAACATAAAAATCCATGAATTCAATGTTTTACAAGTCTCAACCAAAATTATTTCAGGGCCATACTTACCCAGTAGCAGGTTACCCTGCTGCTGACTTTATCCTATCACAGCCCTGCATAAAATTACAAAGAACTTCAACATTTCAAAGTGGAGTAGAACAGGGTTCTCATTTCTAATGATGATGTTCTCCATTTTTTCAAGTGAAATTTGATTAACTTACTGTCTTAGATCTTACCAGGATTCTGCTATGGTTCTTTACTGCATAGATAGATAACCTAGACTTTCAAAGGCCATATTGTCCTATCATTTATTTAGGGCTTTCTTCATTTACCTTTTGTTTGGGTCAAACTTTAGGCCTAAACTGGCTGGCTGTGGATAGTGTAAAAGGTTACAGCGTGGATTCCATGTTTTTATAAGCTGCAACCGGTTTGTAGAGAGGACTCTGGGTAAATCACCTCAGTGATGATATTTTTTCAATGGCTTTTACAATTGCAATGTAATTGGTGCTGTTATATGGTGATACTGGTGCTGGTATGTGGTTTTAGTAGAAATTAGTTACACTGAACTAGCTAGGAACTTGATTTTAAACATGAGCAGGGGGAATTTTAAAATAACCCAGGCATTTCTAGTATAAATTTAGTGTTTGGGCGCAAGTTCTATATGTCTGGCACCAAACCCACAGGACTGATTATAAATTGTCATTGAAGCTGGTGAGGAGGGAGCAGGGGTTAGGATGGTACTGGAGCTGTCTTAAATCTCTATTTTAATCCATTTGATTATCTTCCAGTAACCGGCTCGCACCAGAAAATATAGGAGTCAAGTAAGTTAGGTAAAAGATTGACAGATTTCAGAATCTTAATTGCTAGTTTTCCTTCTTTCATGATCTGTTTCTTCTAGGCACTATGTTTAGAAATAGGGACAAGTAGTCCAAATGTACATTTTACTGGAAAATTAAAGGACCACTGTGAAAATTATAGAAAATACTGGAGAATGTAATCTTTTCTGAACTGTCTTACATACGTTCTGGAAACAAATCTATGCTGGAACCACTGATTATATATACCAGGTATAAAAGCATAAATGGCAGTTAAAACCTTGTTGAACAATGCAATGATTCTGTATTTCTTAACATGGAAGGTTGTTCATCTAGCCTGCTCAGCCAGGATGTTCATCCGGCCCGTTTACCATTTATGAGACATTGTGTTAGCATTGAATTAGCTTATAGATTGTTTTAATATGACTTGAAGCAGTAGGGTGTATAATTGTTTGAATGTTTCTTTCCACTGACTGCACAGCATTACTTCTTTCTGCACCTGAGAAGCCTTTTTCCTGTACCTGAACACTTAACAAGCAAATTTCCAGATATTCAGAAGCAAATGCAAACAATTTAGAACAAATCTTGTTCTTGCAACTAGGGCCTAAAATGAAACTCTACTAAACAGAGCCAGTACAAATAAGTTTTGTAACTTTTTCTCTTCTTTTCCATGGTTCTTGTTATTATTTGTGTTAGCAAGGCATTGCAGCATGACACCATTCCTTGTCTTAATTCCTGTTTTCTGGAGAGAAAAGTCATTTTAAACCATCTATATAGTAAAGTCTGTGCATACAAAGGATATGGAGACTCAATGGGATGAGTAGCTTCTGGTACTTTAATATTTGTCAGACTGCCATTTATTTTCTGCCACAATGTTTGGGGTACTGTGTCATGTTGTTGATGTTATGAGTTACATTCCCGTCTAACTACTAAGAGGACTTTACCAACGAAACTCAGGCTTGGGAATCCCTACAAGGCTGTGCTTTGAATTACCTATGCATATACATTTTACAAAGTACTTGCACCAATCATAGTGTGTGATAACTACCATTATGTGAATTAATTAATGACTGCATAGCATTTTCAGATTCATAAGCAGTCAAAAACATTACTATGATGGTTTTTTACATCTGTTTTTTGGGTTTGGGTGTTTGGGTTTTTTTGTAATAAGCCAGAAATGAAACTCAAAATAAAGGTGGTCAGATGGGTTGGCAATTAATTGGAAAATCACCAAAGACTGCATGGTGAGGAAAGCAATTACTGTAAAATGCAAAAATGAGAAAATGCAGCCATTAGGGATATCTGGTATTAAGCCTTCAAAGGAATGTAAATATTTAATTTTTAAAAATTATCTTTCTATAATGCATTAGCTTGCAATGAATGTGGCATGTAATGCATGTGAAAGTACTCCTCAGTCAGCATGGGAACTAGTAAAATGCCTTACATTAAAGCTTATGTATGAAAAATATATTTATACTTAGTTGATGAAAAGACAGCACATTTATGTTATTCTAAACGTAAAATACTGTATACGTTTATTTACATACTCTTCTTCAGAAAGTCATGTAATTTGTTAAGTCATGAGTTTGGGTCAGCTAAACAGATGGACTATGTGAGTGGCATTACAAGATCAAGTAAAGTAATTAGCAATAAAGACAATTACAAATATTTTTTATTTAAAGCTTATGGTAGGCTAAGACTTGCAATACTCTTGGATGAGGCATAATATCATAGGTGCTTTTATACAGGTAGATAAAAAAGGTGAAGTAACCTGATAAAGAGCTTTTTGTATGATACTTATACTTGGGTCATACTTCCATGTATGACAGCACACATGATAAAAATGTACAGACCAAGTAAAGCATGTTATAAATTAAAGAATATCTCACTGCAACCTTCTCATTCCAAAATTAGGAGAAAAACTGTATCAGATTCAAAAGAACATCAAGTAGATGTCCATCACACCCGAGTTCTATGATCACTGATAAGATACGACAGTGAAATGTTTGCAGTAGTGACAAATGTCTACAAATACCACTAGAACTGCTGCTCTTTGGGCAGACATTACACTTTGTAATGAAGAGGTTAGGGGGCTGGGCATTAATAGTTGGTGGCTGGCCAACAGTAAGTTTTATTTTGTACTATTTGCTAAGTAAGGAACATATGTTGTACACAGAGCACTGATTTATCTATTTTTATCCACTTAGTAATGCTGTAGTACACAGTTCTCAAATAATGATGCATCACTTTGGCAAGGCACATTTTGTCCTCTGAAGAACTTGCGAGCAAAGCAGATGAGCAACAGGATAGGAAACAGGCCCAGATTGACAAGCTTGGGTCATACATGAGAGAGGAAGAGCCACAACTGAGAACAAAACTAAGGTCCCCATGCTCAAGCTAGTACCACAAATATTATGTCACATTACTTAGCCAGGATAGTACTGGAATTTTGTTAATATAAGCACACTATACAGTTACGACCACTTTTAAGTGCATGACAGCATTTGGGATCCATTGTGCCTGGTACTTACCACTGAAAAACAGCCTAGGAGACTTTTTTGCTTTTGCTTTTTCAGAAACCTATCATTGACACAAGGGAATAGATATCAAAAGAGGCTTGAAAATGATTTATTGAAAAATGTAGTTCTTTCCAACTGAACTAGACAGCTGAATGTACAAGCAGCTACACTTTTATTCAACTAACATAACATAAGAGGTGTAAATAGTTCTGGAGACCCTCAAACATCCCTTCATCAGTTATCATCATCTATTCTTGTGAAAGGAGCACTGAGATCTCCAGATCATGTGTATCAGCCAAATTTTCTCTTCCTCCCAATCTAATAAAGGTCTCTTTATAGGAAAAATGCTACTCTCTCTCTTTCTGAAAAAAATTCTGCTACTACTCCATTATGGAGAAGGGTCTTAAAAGACAAATAGCACTGAGGAGAGCTGTTTATTTTTACCAGTTGCTTTTGTGAAGGAGAGGTTTACTGGTGTGTATCTCTGTAGGTACAAACTAAAACCAACAGTTGGTGACTTGTCATGGCATCAAAAGCTGTTTTTCTATTTGATTCCTTATAGAGTGGTACTTATTAAATATAATTATGAAAAAAAGGTAAATGACAGGACAGCAAAGAAATACTTTTCTAAATAAACATGCCTCATTTCAGAGAAAAACAGTAATTCTCAAGAGTGATTTAAGCACACTTGAGGTCTAGCTCTTTTGCTAAGATGAGGAGATAGTGCTAGACCTTAAGCAAATACATGCAAACAGCATGAAGAGGATGAAAATATAAAGTAAGGGCAAATATGACCTGTAAGATATATAGATAGTAAATGGAATCGAGGAGGAACTAGGATACAAGACATGTCAAATTTCAGGAAAGATGCTGATGCAGACAGCAAGACAAAATAAGCACAGCCAAGACAAAAAAAAAAAAAAAAAAAAAAAAAGATCACAGTATCTTTCAGTAAAGAAAATTCTAGGGTTTCATCACCAAGGTACAAATTTTACAAGTAATTGTACTTTCAATTCTGATAACACAGATAGCATTGTTTGTAGTACAAAGCTGCATGAGCTAATATTTTAAAAAATATGTTGCTACACTAAATACCACTGCATTTTAATCATGATATGTAGTGTAAAAATGGGTGAAGAACGCACAACTTGTTACTACTTTAAAATGGCAGTAAAATCTTTTGGTAAACTGCTACTTCCTCTTTGGCTTTCTGCATAAAAATACATCTGAAATACAGTGCTTTGTATGAAATTGGAACAGGAATGCTTGACTTTTTGATATCATTTGAGACCTGAATCTCTGTCTATGTGGGAAATGAGAAGGCTGCTGTAGGCTGTGTAGCAGAACGACAGGTTGTGTGCTGTAAAACAAAGAGAGAATTTTGGCGCATCATATTGGTGTGAAGAAGCACTGCCGTGGGGCTATGTAAAAGGTGTGCAGGGAGTGGAAGGATAAAGAAAAACAGAAACAGAGAGAGAAGCCAGCTGTGAACAGCACTGATCGATTTTTTTTTTACTGAACAAGCTATTCTAGAAAATGTGAAAGAACATCATAATAATTTAAAACCATTTTTTAAATTATTACTAATATGACCTCAATTATGTTTTCTTTGCCTGTACCCACATGTTTATAATCTGAAAGAAAATGGTGAGAATGACTGCTAAGGATGCATGAAAGTGCATATTTTCTTGGAAGTATATTTTCATATTAAGCAAATGTCAGTACAAACACCTGCAATTTGTATTGCTTTTAACAGTAAGAAACAAATGTAAGGTGGCTCACCACCACGCTCTTTGAATAAGGTTATTGTTACTTTGTGGCTGTTACTGTGTGTATTTTGGCAACTTGAAATGTAAACAAAAGCATGCTTTTAAAAACATTGCTCCTTGTTTACAAGAAAATAACATTAATAATATACAGTCTTCAGTGAAGAAAAGACTGAATTTCAATGGATTTTGAAAGGAATACTCTATCAAAATTCACTGTTTCTTTAGAAGGAATTTGGTTAACACATAATTTCAAGGTAAGTGCAGAAAGAAACTGAAAAATGATGCTGAGAAAGACATTGACATTAATTTAAAAATTATTGCAGGTACCATGACGGAGAACAAAGCTGTAAGACTTTGTACTTTTAATTTCTTCTTTCTCTGTTTTACACAGCTGGGTACCCTAAGATCAGTGTGTATTAGTCAGCAAAACAGAACAAGGTGCTCAGCTTTGGCCAGAAGCACGTCAAATTTGTATTCATTCCCTTCTCTGTTTACTGACACATTTGGGTAGGAAACAAAATCTTCACATCTCTTTGCTCTATGCCTGAGAAATGTGCAAAAGACACTAGTTGTCCAACCTTTGCTCCATCCTTTGTGCCTGCAGTGAACTATTGAAGGGACTGCACAGAAGTATATGTTTTTGTCTCCTAGTATTTTCATGTCACAGTTTGTCCCTCTAAATGAAAAAAAAACCCAAATGGTGTTTTCAAGCAGATAACAGGTCTGATCCTTCAGGCTCTCTGGGCCTGAAGAAAAATATACTCATGCCAATGAAAATCTGCAAAGTGGCTTCTGTGGCAAAGTGGATTAGAAAACACCCTGTGGGGCACTTGCAGATGCTATGTTCAACATTTGTATACAAGGTAGAATGAAATTAGCAGTTTGTTAAGAACTGAAAGTTGCAGTATTTGGTGTGGACATTTTTTCTTATTAATGTAAATGATTTTCTTTTACTTTCTTTTTGATTTTTGAGTAACAAAAAAATAACATGAAACATTTACAAAGTACTCTTTTAGTTCCTGCTCATGTTGTTCAAATAATTACACAGCATTCCACATACCATTATTGTAGAAGGTGCTGAAAGATTGTACCAATCTGTCAGGGTGCACTGCGTAGTACTTTTTTTTTGCATATTGAAT